>NW_026294551.1:72756583-74246583 GCF_007827085.1 Peromyscus californicus insignis
ACTAAGCTCTGGGTTCATCCCCTGCCTCAGTTATCCTATGGCTGGGTCATCTCAGCACTCTGGGTCACAGCCTGCTTGTTTTCACACCAGAGAAGGCTACAAGCTTGTCAAAGGCTAAGAATTTGCCTCGCCTCTCCAATCTGAGTTGTCTTGGACTTGCTGAATCCTAACTGGCACGTCTAATGTGTGTTTTGTAGGAGAATCATCACATGCTACTTGAGCTCATTGAGAAGCTGTCTACTGAAGTGAGGCTGCCTCCTCCCCTCCCCTCCCCTCCCCCCTACTCCCCTCCCCTCTCCTCCCCTCCCCTCCGACTTTCAAGCCCAAACATGTTTGTTTCAAAGTGTCCTCCAATGCCCCTTGTTTGGGGATAGGCTGCCCCCTGACTCTGTGAGAAGAAAGGACGAGAACATCAAAACAGAGTGAAAACATTATGTCCTTGAGAACAGCTAGGTCAGCCATCTCCAACAGACGTTACTACTGTTCGTCCCCGTGATAGAAAGTGTCTGCAGTGAGAGAGAAGCTGGAAGCTCAACCGTGGGAGCTTGCCGTGGGAGCCCGGCCGTGAGAGCGTGGCCCGTGGGAGCCCGGCCCGTGGGAGCCCGTGTGGGAACTCACAATGGAGCAAAAGCTGCTGAGTTCAGCCATGGACAGAAGGCTCAGTTGGGAACTCCAGCCAACTGCCTCAACTTCCCCGGTGGGTTTCTGGCAGATGTTTTGAAAGCCTGGTTTGATGATGTCATCACTACTGTTGCTGTTTGTTGCTCTACTGGGAAGCCTTGCCAGAGGGGACGCTCTGCTTTGGCCATGCCTCTGTTCATCAGAAATTCTGGCTGGCTTCCCTGGTTGATTTTTGCTAGATGTTTTTGAGCATCCCATTCTAGGCTATGTAAATACCTCCGTGTCTCTTGCTATTTCTTCTTTTACTTTGGTTTGCTATGTACTTAATGAACTAGCTCATCCAAAACTAAAGGCCCGGTTATCGTCCATCAATCTCTGGAACATACAAAACAGCATCAAAGAAGAGGGGTGCTCTTGGCTTTCCCCAGCAGAGCCTCAAGGGCAATTTTTAAAATTAGTGGGGTGGAGAAGTAGGCTTGAGAAAGTGAGATGCTAGTAGGTAAGCAGACACCTTTCCAAAGGCCCTCCCTATGGGACAATCATTTCTTTCTAGATCCCATAAACTACCTGTGGAGGAAGAATACAGGAGCCATGTTCCATTGTTAGTTGCTCATAAAGTGTCTTTATGTCGCCCTCTTTCTTTCTCCAGAGGTATTTGGCTTGAGCGACCTCACAGATAAGCTTTGAAAAGTAAAACCAGTTTCCACCCTCGCAGCCCCAGCCCCAGGGGTCCTTGGCACACTATCACCAGCCATCTGAAGCGGTAACGCATACCCAAGGCTGAACAAAGCATGGGGGAGGGGGTGCCCCCTTGGAGCCTGAGAGATTTTATGGGATCCCTTGACTAATTAAAATTCACTCTTGCAGACAGCTGTGATCTTTAGTGTCTTATGCACCTGAAAACTACATCATGACATTTAAGCCACGCTCATTGGGATGGCCTCGGGAGCAGTTGTAAGCCACAAATCCCCAGCAGAATGGAAATGCTAAATTCCGTGTTTGGGGTTTGATTTGAAGGGCAAGAATGCTCAGATTCCTAAGGTTTGTCCTTAATCCACCAACACCCAGAGGGACCACCTCTCTCCCTGTCCTGGGACTGACTTGACCATGGGGTAAGAACAATCAGTATTTTGTGATGCTGTTATTGCCCAGTTGCTGTCTATAAGGAATGTAGTTCAAAACTATTCTCAACCCCAAAGGATCAGGAGCTTGAGCAAGCCACCTCTGGCCCCACTCCAGCTCAGCCCCAGACTAGAGTGGCACTGGGCCACTACCCCCACCCAGAGGCCCCACAGGATCCAAGAGCCTAGAGAAAACATGAAAACTTCTGGCTTGTTGCTGAGGCCCTGCCTGGAGCATCCCTTTTTCTAGATATTGGGTCTTGAGGCACACACAGGAGGATCGCACCTCTCCATTTCCTTCCCTGGTACCCACGGCAGATGGGATGCTTTGTGGGGCACAGGAGTCTCTTTGGTTTGTGGAGACCCAAAGCATACATTCCTGACCAGGGTGGGTTCCAGAAGTGTCTCAAGGTGAGCCCCCAAGGTTTCCCCTTGCAGGAGCAGTTCCCTTAGACCAGAATGTCCCGCCTGAGAAGGTGGCACTTGAAATGTGGTCCTGTCTCAACCAACCCTCCTGTCCAGGTTTAACTCCCAGCAATGGTTAATCTTGATTGCCAACTTGATTGGATCTGAAATCGATCAAGCAACATGCCTGTGGGCAGATCAGCGAGATCTCAAGGGAGCTTTAGCTAAGGGAAGACTCTCCCGAGTGTAGGACCTTCAGCCCAGAGGTAAAGAAGTCCCAGGAAAAAGCAGTGCTCTGTCTGCCCGCCTTCGATTTCTGTTGATGAGTGCGTCGATAATCCTGTTGCTGTGCTGCAGCCTTCAAAGCCTGACTTCGGAACCCACCTCTCTCTGCCTTCCAACAGGGACTGAAGACCAGCAGCTCTCCAGGAATCTCCCAAGCCTCTGTGCAAGTTGGGACTGCTGAGGCTTCAGCCTCATGGACTGACCAGCTACCAAGTCCTCAGTCCCTCCAGCCATTGTTGGACCATCCAGACTGTATCATGTAAGGCAATCTGATAAACCCCCTTTGCAAAATAGACTCATTCTATCCTTCTGTTCTTCTAGAGAATTCTAACATACTCCTCAATGTTGGGAGGCGGGGCCTAGTGAGAGGCATGAGCCTGCAGACCGCTCATGATAGTCACAACAAGCACACTAAGACATCGGTGCTCTGCCTCTCTCTCAAGACTACTCCTCTTGGTGGCTCTCCCTCCAGAACCCATCAACCGAGAAAGACCAACCACCTCCCCTCAGGTCCCACCCATGTCCCCAAGGCAGATATCCCCTATTGGCCACACCGCTGCCCAGCTCTGTCTATCCTCAGGAGTGGTAGGGAAATTGGTGTCATCTTGTGGAGGTAAGGCTCAGGAACAGACCTGGTCGGGAAGTCCTACCCGGGGCCTCTTGGTCATACCAGCCCTACAGTGCAAGGTGTATTAGGGCTTGGGAACAGGAGAGCAGGTGACTTGGGGTGGAGGGACTTTTCAAGTTCAAGTTACCCTGCTCCTTTGCTTCCTCTGATGGCCAGAGAGAAGGGTCAGCAGGGCTTGCAGCAAAGCAGAAGGACCTGAATTTTGGCCTCCACACCTGCATAAAAGCTGGGCATGGTGATGGAGACAGATGGGTCCCTGGGGGGGTGGGGGGCATCAATGACCGCTAGCCTAGCCAAACTGGTGAGTTCCACACAAAACTGAGAGCTCCTGTCCCAAAAACACAAGGTGGAGCGCAATTAAGGAAAACACATATGTGCGTGCACACATTCACGAGCATGCACACACCTTCATAAGAAAGAAAGTGAGAGGAGGGAGGGCAGATGAGAATAGGCTCAGGCATGGCTCGGGAGGCCTCAGATGCTCAGATAAACCTGAGTCCTGATTGGACAGCCATGCTGGTCCAACTCAACCCACTTCCTACTCTTGGCTGCTCTGCCTATCACCCACCGCCAAGGTTTGTTTGTTTGTAGGGGCTGATGCCTTCCCTGGCCCACTCTGGATGCTGAGACAGAACAGGAAAGATGGGCTGGCTGAGGAGTTGTGGAACAGCATTTCGCAAAGCTTTGGAGGCTGGCAAGTCAAGATCAAGGTGTTGACAGAAACACTGGTGAGAGCCCCAGCTTCTCTCCTCACAGTGTTCTACATGAAAGGGATGACAGCCCCTGGGGCCTGTGTGGAAAGGAGCCCATCTACTCCAGAGGTCACTGTCCTCATCTCTTCCCCCAAAGGCTCCATGCCCCAGCAACCTCACACAGAAGGCAGGTTTCAATGCATGAACTTTGGAGAGACCTGGTATTCAGACCATAGCACTACCTACTTGCACAATAAAATTTATCCTAAAAGAAAATGCAGAAGTTTGAGGGGAGCATCCCCAGCCAGCCGCTGAGGTCCATTCCCACCTCTCCCACCCGGCAGGTGCAGCTGAGATCCACACCTGCTAGGGCCATGTGTGAGTGGAGACACCTCCAGAGGAGCAGGAGGCTTCAACAGGTCATCAACGGCTCCTCAAGAAAGGCAGTGAGAAGGCAGCCCAGCACTGACCATCTCAAGAGAGCACATTCCAGTCAGTGAGGTGGTTCAGCAGGTAACTGTGCTTGCCCCCAAACTGAAGGACAGAGTTCAATCCCCAGGACCCCCGTGATGGAAGAAAACCGACTCCTGAAAGTTTTTCTCTGACCTTCACATGAAGGCCATGGTACAGGTACACACACACATGCACACACACACACACACACACACACACACACACACACACACACACACACACACAGAGAGAGAGAGAGAGAGAGAGAGAGAGAGAGAGAGAGAGAGAGAGAGAGAGAGAGAGATTGAGAGAGAATAATGTAACAAAATATTTAATTCAGCTGGGCAGTGGTAGCTCATGCCTTTAATCCCAGCACTCTATGAGTTCAAGGCCAGCCTGGTCTACAGAGTAAGTTCCAGGACAGCCAGGACTACATAGTGATATCCGGTCCAAAAAAAAAAAAAAATGTATTAAGAGAACACATATAACTTTTATTTCACTGTATCGTTTTTATTGTTATTTCATTTTTTTTTTTTCGAAACCAAGTTTTTCTCTGTGTAGCCTTGGCTGTCCTGGAACTCATTCTGTAGACCAGGCTGGTCTTGAACTTGCAGAGATCCTCCTGCCTCTGTCTCCCGAGTGTTGGTATTAAAGGTGTGCGCCACTGCCACTCAGCTTCATTGTATTGTTAACTGTTCTGTTTTATTAGAGTTGTCAACCCATGTCTAATTTATAAATTAAATTTGATATAAGTCTATACACATTGAGGAAGTGGTACAGTGAGGACCCAGCACCGCCGGCACCATCAGGTAGCCACGAGGACTTGGGGACATGTGTCCCTCAGATAAGGAGGTAACTACGTTTCTGTTTAACTCAAACTGACCAGAAGCTGTGGATGGGTCTGTGGCACCAGCCCAGGCTCCCCCCTTTCCTCTCTTCTGTTGATGCGTCTGAGGTGGGGCTGGGGTCACTGGAACAGAGGTTAGGAAGCCCCAGGGAAACAGTTGCTAGTTTAATTGGTAGGCTCCTGGTATTTTGTTGCTGTTGTTTCAGTAAATTAGTTTGTTCACTGTCTTTTCCTTTTGATCAAAGAAAGATAATTGATTTTTATGTATTGATCAGATATCAAGAATCTTGCTAAGCTACCTTACTAATTCTACTTCTCTGTGAATCTGGGGTTGCTCTTCTCATAGAACTGGATCATTAGATAACAATTCCAATTTGATTTCCATTTTTTAAAGACTTACACCATGAATTTGTTTTCCTTCTTTGCATGTCTGGGACCTCCAGGACAAAACTGAATCTAACTGGACCCTGAGTTCATCCCTGATGCCTGAGGACTACATCCAGCACTCCACTCCCAAGCATGCTTGAATTGCTCATTAGTGTGTGTTATACCTGGGCCTTATCCTTTTTCATTATTCCTGAAAGTGTCTTATTTCTTTGTATTTATGGGCACATGTACATGTGAGGACAGGTTTGTGTGGGCATGTGTGTGTGTGTGTGTGTGTGTGTGTGTGTGTGTGTGTGTGTACACGTGCGGAGGCCAGAGTCAGCCTTGGAGATTGTTCCTCAGGAGCCAGCACTGTGTTTGTTTGTTTGTTTTTGATGTGTATGGGGTATGTGTGCATGTCTATAAATGTGCTCCTGTGAGTGGAGACGCATGTTGGGGGCTATGTTTGCATATGTGCACACATGTGTGTAGAGGCTCAAGGTTGACATCAGGTGTCTTCCGCTATCTCCCTCCACCTTGTACATTGGTGCAGGGTCTCTCACTGAACACAGATCCTGATGGCCTTCTTATATCTTTGTCTTCCGTGCAATAACTACAGCTGGACCGCAATACCCACCTTGACTTTTCCGTAGGTGCTGGGAATTGGACCTCTGGTCCTCACTCACCTGTGATAAGTGCTTTCTTAGCCAGTCCTCACCTTATTTTTTTGAGACAAAGTATAGTGGTTTGAATGCAAAATAGTCTTGTGTATTTGAACACTTGGTCCTAGCTTGTGCCAATGTTTAGGAAAGCTCTAGGAAGTGAGGCCTCAGTGAAGGAAGCGAGTCACTGGAAGTGAGCCTTGAGGCTTCAGAGCCTGGCCTACTTCCTGTTCTCCTGGATGTGGATGCAATATGACCAGCCAGCTTCTGTCTCCTGCTATCGCTCAGGAACTGTGGATTAAAATAAACCCTTTCTCCTTTAAGTTGCTCTTGCCAGGGTGTTACATCACAGCAACAGGAAAAGAAACCAAAACACGGGGTCTCTCCGTTAGGCTGGGCTGGCTGTCCAGCATGCCCCATGGTTCCACCCACTCCTGCTTCTTAGTCTTGGGATTAAAAGCATGCACTTCCACCCCTGGCTTTTCTGCATAGTTCTGGAGTTTGAATTTGGGTCTTCATGCTTACATGCTACCTCCCAGCTCCTCATTTCTTTCACCTTTACTAAGGATGGATTTTTCACAAGACTCCTCCCATTTTAAGCATACAGCTCAAAGCTTGCTGGAATATTCAGAGTTGAACGGACCATTTCACCATCTTCTGCAGAAACCCCATCCGTCGAGAGTCTTCTGCCCCACCCCCACCCCACCCCTTACTCTCTGGGGTTGGTTTTTAATATGTTGTACATGTACATGGTTCAAAACTGAAAGTGACAGAGAGCTGTAAAACAGGTCGCAAGAATACCCAGGAAGTTCTCCCTCCTACCCCACCCCTTCCTTCTGCATACCTCCCACAGGTAGCCGGTTTCATTACTTGTATGCAAATAGGAGGGAAAGCGGTCAACGTAACATTCTGATTCTCTACCCTTTCCTCACAGAAAGGTAACGTAATTTATACAGTGCTCTCCACCTTCCTCATTGACTTAATCTCTCCTCCAGTACATTCTCATTCTTTCTCCCAAGCCCAGCTCATGTTTATTTAATCAGCTCCTAGTAGACAGTCCCTTGGCAGAGCTCCAGGCTTTTTCAATTACAAACAATGCTGCCCTGTGTGACCTCCATCACAGGCCCTTCAACACTCGTGAATAGCTGTGTGTAGGATGGATTCCTGGAGGTGGGGATTGCTGGCTCAAAGGACACACAACCTCGTTTGGTATCTCCATAAGCAATGCCAAACTGCTTTCTGTCAGGACTGCCCAATTTTGCATTCTCCACCACAAAACCTGTTTCCCCACAGCCACGCCCGACTATGCGTGACTGACTGACTTGTGAGAAGTGACATCCAAAGGCAGTTCTGTTTGGATTCCTCCTATGAGGGCTGATTGTGTGTCCCTCCCTTAACTGTTAAGGACTTCGCTTCCTCTGTAAACAGGCTGCTGCTTCTCTTCAAGCTTGGCTTAGAGTCCATTGCCTAGGCCTACGAGATGGCTCAGCAGGTAAAGGTGCTTGCCGCCAAGACTGACATCTGAGTTGCGCCCTTGAGACCCATGTCATAGAAGGAGAGAACCAATTCCCAAAAGTTGTCCTCTGACCTCCATATGTATACTGCGACCTGTGCTGGGAGAGATCTGTTTGTGTTGATTGCTCCGAGACCACCAATAGAGTCCAACCTCGGTTTGGAGAGCAGAGTCCACATTCAGATGGTCAGGATGGACCCAAGAGTTTCCTGGCCGACTCAGGGGGAGATAGAAGGACACGGGGTGCTCGGCATTTTCGATCTGGGAAGTGGAGAGGGGCAGGATCATGTTTCGGTCGCTCTGTGGATCTCTCAGGTTTCTTCCCTAACATGTATCCCCCAGTTTTATTTTTTAATAAACGATAAAAGGAATTGCAATGGACATGTGCCCGCCCACACATGTATACAAACACACAATCAATCAATCAATGAAAAGACAGCAGCTGTTGTTGTCCGACAAACTACCTCAAAACAGCGGTATAAAGCAAAGATGAATGGTTCCTGGAAATTGTGGGTTCAGTGTGTTCAGCCCCGTGATTCTGCTGATCCACTCGCCACTTGCTGGGGTTACCCCCAGGGCAAGCCAGCAGCCAAGCTGATGCTCGTGCACATAAAATAAAAAATAAATACTTTTAAACAAATTTACTTTTTTTTTTTTTTTAGAAATTTAAAGAACGTATTAGCTCATGATTTGGGGGTTGGTGGGTCTCACAGTTGGACCTGGATTCTGTCCCACACCATCCAATGAGGGCCTTGTGCTACTTGGTTTGTGGCAGAAAAGAGAGTAAGTGTGTGCAGGAGATACACAGCATGGCAGGCAGCCTCAACTGCTACCATCCTGCTCTTGACCGTGAGAGCTCACTCCCTCGGGAAAGCTATCATTGATCCCTCTTGTTCGTGTGTGTGCTAGTGTGTGGAGATACACATGTACGTGTGTGTGAGAACGCTATGCACAGCACACATGTGGAGGTCAGAGGTCAACCTCACACATGTGGAGGTCAGAGGTCAACCTCACACATGTGGAGGTCAGAGGTCAACCTCAGGTGTCAGTCCCCAGGCACCATCTTTTGTTTCTCGAGAAATTCTCACACCGGCCTAAAATTTTACCCAGTAGCCAAGGTTAGCTGGCCAGTGAGTTCCAAGGACCCACCTCTCTCTGTCTCCTGCCTCACCTCCACTGAGATTACAGACGTGTGTGCATGCTCCAGAAAGCAGCATAGGACTGTCTATCCAGGGCCTCAGGAAGGGAGCTGACCCTCCAACACCTGGTTTTAGGCATCCAGAACTATGAGAGAATAAATCTCTGTTACTTAAGCCATCGGGTTTGTGATAATTTGTTGCGACAACCCTGGGAAACTAATTACAATGTCTACGCTGTTGACATTCTGGGGGCGTTTGTATAAATAAAATAACATAGCATACGACCTTTTGGGGTTGGCCTGTTTGCTCAGCAGAGCTCCCTGGACACCCACCAAGCTGTCAGGTGTTTATAATCCATTTCATTGTGTGGGCCTCCGTTGACTTAGCCATGCTCTCACTAGAACCCAGCCCCTTTCCCGCTCATATTTCCCTACTACCAATAAAGCTGGTGTGAACAATGCCATGCGGGTTTCTGTGGAGACACTTACCTCCATGTCTCTGGGATAAATGTCCAAGAGTGTGATTGCCAGGTCATATGATAAGCCGATTATCACTGTATTCACTTTTACAGTGCCAAAGTATCTTCCAGAGTGGTGATACCGTTTCACACTCCTACCTAAAATGTAAAAATGGCCGAATGTTTTCTGCAATCCCAGCAGCACTTGGTTTCGCCGCTGTGTCTTATTTTACTTATTTTGTTAGGTGTGTAGTGATGCTTCACACGTCTTTAATTGTGTTGTCTTTAATTGTGTTTCCCTATCATCTAGTATGATAGTCTACTTCCGGTTGCCATGACAAACTACCTGAGATAATCTACTTAAAAGAAGGACGAGTGGCGGCGGCGGCGGCGGTGGTGGCGCATGCCTTTAATCCCAGCACTCGGGAGGCAGAGGCAGGCGGATCTCTGTGAGTTCGAGGCCAGCCTGGGCTACAAAGTGAGTTCCAGGAAAGGTGCAAAGCTACACAGAGAAACCCTGTCTCGAAAAACCAAAAAAAAAAAAAAAAAGAAGAAGAAGAAGGAAATGTCCCTGTTGACACACGGTCTTCAGAAAGCCCTAATTGCTGTAGGCCCATGGCAGCACAAGCCCTCATTAAAGAAGTGTGTGGTGGAGGAAGTCTGTTACCTTGTGGTGGCCTGGGGAAAAGGAGGGAGAGGGCAAGTGTCTGATGTCCCAGTATCTCCCCCCACACACAAAGGAATTCCCTAATAACCTCCCACTAGTCGCTACCTCTCAAAGGTTCTACTAATTCACAATACGTTGCTGTGGACGAGGGACCAGGCCTCTTAACACTCCAGCCTCTGGGAGACACTACAGATCCAGATCAGGGCTGCCAGTCCTTGCCTCCCATACCTCAGTGCTCTCTGAAGGGGTAAAACGTCCCTCTTTGGCCATCTTCTAACTGAATTTCTTACCGTTGAGCCTGGTGAGAACTTCCTGTTTTCTAAATAAGAATCCTTGAGGAGGCTGGACAGATGGCTGCTCTTCCACAGGACCGGGGTTCAAGTCTCAGCACCCACATGATAGCTCACAACTGTCTGTAATTCCAGTTCCAAAGGACCTGACACCTTTGCACAGGCATATATGTAGGCAAAACACCAATGCCCATAAAAATAAATAAATCTTAAAAAAAAAAAATCCTTTGAGGGGTCATCCAAGCAGGCCCCAGGCGGCAGGAAGCTACACATATATACACACATACACACATACACACACACACACACACACACACACACACACACACACACACACACACACACTCTACCACCTCTAGTAGTCAGTATTATTCAGGTCAACTCTTTTTGTCCTCCACATATGAGAAAGAGTATGCAGTACCTGTCTTCTTGTGTCTGGTACACTGCAGTTAGCATATCATCCCCTCCAGTTCTGCTGATAACAGGATTTCATTATTCTTTCTGAATAATATTCCATTGTAGATGTACACCACATTTTATTTACATATTCATCTGTTGGTGGGCACTTAGCTTGCTGTTCTTTCATTCTTGTTCTGAAGGTTGAAAAAATTTTTTTACTCTGGAGATTACTAAAATGGTATGTTAAGTTATAAATTAAATCTTATGCCTCTCTGTCTCTCTCTGTCTCTGTCTCTGTCTCTGTCTCTCTCTCTCTCTTGGTCTTTCTCTTTTTCTAACTTCCATCCTCTTCCTCCCCATTCCTCTCTCTTATACCCTGACTTCAGCCACCCATGTAGACCTGGGTCCCTCTTTACCTCGGGCATCTTAAATATGCTCAAAATCTGGCACTTGATGTTGTTGGTTGAAACAAGATTCTTTACTCTATCACAGATGAGGTGTTCAGAAACTTACCGTTTTCTGATTTCTCCCCCACCCCGTGTTCTGTGCCTTGACTGGCTTTGCCTCATTGGGATGTAACATTTATTCCCCTCCCTGTTGTTTCTGGTGCCTGCCAGTGTGCCAGCCACAGCTCCTCACACTCCAGCCCCTGAAGTTCCCTGGCCAGCCCCCCTCCAGCTGATGGCGGTCCTCAGCAGGCGCTCCTGGACACTGGACTGTTGATGTTCTTGAATGGTTAAAACTCATCTTCAGCCTCCATTCTTGCAGCAGAGATTAGCTGCACAGACCTTGCCTCGCATTTTCCTTTATTGAATTTCTTGGGCATGTTATCCTACTGTCTCCTGAATGCTAATGTGGAGAAGTGTGATGCCAACCTGATTTTATTTCCCTCCAGGAATATTTTTGTCTGACTCTAGCCAAGATTCTTTATCTTACACGTCCCATCGTTTTAGAGGGTATCTGTCAGTGTTGACATTCTATGGCAGTTTTCTCTGGGATGCTATCTGCTTTCTCAATATGTAGATTAAAATCTTTGTTTGGGGAAAGTTTTCTTACATTATATTTTTAAATAATTATTCACTCTTTTGGTTGGCTTCCTTTGTAGATCCCAATTATGCACATATTGGGTCTCGCATACTTTTTTTTTGGTACCTAGCCCTTTCGATCTGTTACAGCATAGTTTTTCATTGTTTCAATATGGTGGATATATGCATAGTGTAGCAGCTACCGTTTCAACAATTTTAAATGTTCCGTTCGGAGCCACTAAGAGCATTCACGATATTATGCAACCAGCACTAGCAGCATCTCCAAAGCCTTTCCACCGAACTGAGTCTCTGTGCTCCTTAAATAACTCTTGCTTCCCTGCCTCTTGGAACCACCATCCCACTTCTGTCTCCAGAAACTGGCTGTTCTGTGTACCGCGATGCACGTCTTTAATCCCAGCACTCAGGAGGCAGAGGATCTCTGTGAGTTCAAGGCCAGCCTGGTCTACATAATGAGTTCCAGGACAGCTAGAGCTACATAATACAGAAACCTTGTCTCAAAAAGAAAACAGATCCATCCGTATGGTTCCAGGCATCAAAATCCTCTTGTTTTTTCAGGGCTGAGTAACATTCTGCTGCATGGACATATGCTGTCCACGCATTTGCTCACTGATGGACTCTGGCCTCCACCAGTCATGAATAATGCTACCTTGGACACTGTCCAAATGGCTGGTCTCAGTTCTTTGTGTGTGTGTCCCAAAGTAAAATGTCTGGATCAAATGGCAGTTTGTATGTTAATTGAAAAAAAAAATACACCTGTTTTGCGAAGCGTTTTACATTTTCCTGCTGGGTTTTCTGTTGGTTTGTTTGGTTTTGCTTTGTTTTGTTTTGTTTCACATTCCACCAGCAATGCACAGGAGTTCGGTTTCCTATACTTCCACACCACTTGTTTTCTGTTTGTGTTTGTTGGTTTGTTGGTTTGTTGGTTTGATTGTTTGTTTGAAATAACAGCCTAATGTTAGCAGGAAACATAAAATTTCCTTTGTCAGTTCTTGGATTTATAGACAAAAGACTTTTTAAAAACAGATTCAGAAGGAAACTCCAGGACAATTTTATTGGAGCTTGAGAGGGAGACAAGAGAAGACGGGCAAGCTGGAAGTCTCAGCGGCTGCCCTGAAGGAGATTGGTAAGGAACAAAATCAGGCTTTCCAAGGCCAGGAGAGGGCATCAGATCTCTGGAGCTGGAGTTACTAACAGTTGTGAGCTGTCATGTGGGTGCCAGGAACCAAACTCAGGTCCTCTGCAAAAGCAGTGCTCACTGTAACCACAGAGCCACCTCTCCAGCCCCCATTCTGCCTCACTGTTTATATATGATGTTAGGTAGGAGACCAGGGTCACTCTTTTGCATGTGAGTATACAATTTTCTCAACACCATTTGTTCAAAAGACCATCCCCACCCCCCCCCACCCCCCGCATCGGATAGTCTTGGCATCTTTGTTGAAAATAATTATTTTTTTAAGGAGAATAAAGCCATGATTTCCTAAAATAAGTACATTGAAGTGATTTTACTTGAATCATGAATGAATGATAAAATCTAGTAAATATTTCAAACAATTTAGAGGCAAGTTCAAAGACTAGAGACACATACAGACCATAAAATTATATACACACACACATATGTATATAAAATTGATTCTTCAAAGGATATTTTTTCTTATGCTGCTATTAAAAACACAAGTTACCACAGAGGAGCCAAGCATGGTGCCTCCACCCTTAATCCCATCACTGGAGAAGCAGGCATATCTCTGTGAGTTTGAGACATAGTAATTGCAGGTCAGAGTTACAATGGTGAGACCCTGTTTTAAAAAAAAAAAAAACTTCCCACAGTGCCAGAGAAATGTCTCCATTGGAGAAGTACGTGCTCTGCAAGCATAAAAAACTGAGTTCAGTCCCCACGACCCCATGAAAGCTGCTTACAGTGACATGTGTCTGTAATCTTAGTGCTGGAGAGGCAGAGATGGAAGACTCTCCGGAGCTTCCTGGCTAGCCACAATCTGAGTCGCCAAGCTCCAGGTTCAGAGAACTGTCTCAAACACTAAGGTAGAGAGTGACTGAGGAAGGCGTGCACCACACACATACCTCTGTGTGCATTTGCACAGGCAAGTGCACCCAGACACACACATACACACACACACACACACACACACACACACACACCCCAAGATATAACTTTTAAAATAAAAAGAAAGTACAAATTTAGTCACCTAAAATAGCAGAACAGCTGAATTGGCTCAGCGGGCAAAGGTGCTTGCCACCAAGCTTGATGACCTGAGTTTGGTCCCCAAGCCACAGAGTGGAGGAAGAGAACTGACTCCATCCAGCAAGGTGTCCCTCTGACCGCCACACGTGCACCATGACACGCATGCTCCCACATACACAAACAGCTGGGTTTGTTTTTATTTGTTTGTTTGTTTGTTGTTTGGAGACAGGGTTTCTCTGTATAGCTTTGGTGCCTGTCCTGGAACTCACTCTGTAGACCAGGCTGGATCCACCTGGTTCTGCCTCCTGAGTGCTGGGATTAAAGGCGTGCGCCACCACTGACGGGCTTGTGTTATTTTTTTTTTTGTTTTTAGCCCAGCAAATCTTGCAGTCCTCTGCCAGTCATAGGACCAACCTGGGATCCACAGGGTCTGACACCCTTGCTCCCCCCAATACCCTTACTTGCTCTCTCTCTCTAGCTTCCCCTGTTACCATCTCTCTGAATTACTTGTCTCCAAGACAGCCTTGCCCACGCCCTTCCATCAACCAGCCAAGGCAGCTCTGACAAAACTATCTTCCTGTTTAAAGGTCTTTTCTGTGAGCAGTAGAGTTTGCCCCCCAAAGTCCTGACCCTCCCATTGCAACCTCTGGTCCCAGGCCCGGGGCATCCGCTATCTGTTCCTCGGTCGTTTGCTTCCCTGCAACCTACCAAGCTCAGCCTCTGTGTGAGACAGCAGGACAACTGAGGGAGAAGCACCTCTCCGTGGCATTGGTGGATGTCCGCCACCGACACTGCTTCACTCAAAGAATGTTGCAATCACTGTTGGCGTTGGTGAGTTCTCCAACTTTATTATCAGTGCCTTTTCTGATATTGGTTTTCCTATAAACAGACAAAGATGTTTACTATGGGGTAATCCAACTCCCTAATTAGCAGCTGCAGGCTTCTCCCTTGCTGCTGAGCTGCTTTGAGAAAAAGACCACAGGTCAAATTACCCTGTGCCAGCCCGAGCCATCTGGAACAATCCACAGATACCTTGAGGTGACTGGATCAAGGCTGCTCTGACTGCCGTGGCCCCCGAAAGCACAGCTCAGTCAAAGTCCTTTGCAGTAGCTTGTACCAGACTTCTTCAGTCACAAGCCTGGGCAAACCATGTCCTCTTTGGCCCGGAGGAGCACTTCTGTCCGGTGGAAGGGCCACTGTCACTAGTGATAAGGAGCAAGGGTGTGATTGATCCAAAACACATCCTAAAGCTGTGATTGGTCCAAACACCCCTTCTCTGGAGATATATATATAAGCAGGCTGCTCTTGCTCCTCTTCCGTATACAGGTAGGTGTACCTCACTGCTTTGCCCGTATAGCAATATTAAACCATTGGCTCTTTCATTTTCTCATGTGGTCTTTTCTGACATAGCCTCAGTTGTGGAGGTTGCGTATGAAGGAGCTTGACGATTGAAAAATATTTTTTTAAAAAAAAATTTAACAGCCTAGGTACTGGTGGCTTCCAATCCTTGGTGCTGGGCTCCTGAGCAACACAGCTTGCCTTGCTGGGACCCTGCTCCCTGCACAAATTGTCTACAGCCTCTGCTTAGGGTCCTGGAGTCTGGTACTCAGTTCCCAGTTCCGGGTGCTCCTCCCCAGCAGCTCCATTTGCAAGCAGTCTCCACTCTAACCACCACCACTACCACCACCATCATCACCACTCCCCGCCACCTCATCCCTCCACCCCTCCACCCCCATCACCCCACCACCCCCACCTTCACCTCCCAACATGAAGCATGGGCTAGTGCATCACTGGCCATCCACTGTGTTAGAAGCTTAGAGACCTCAGAATCACCCACCCGCAGGACTGGCAGTGGTGGGCTGCCGGGACAGTCACAGACCACCCACTGATCCCACCCATCCTGGGATCTCACCCACCCACCAGTAGGAACAGCCCAAACACCTGAGTCATTGGACTTCTGGGTTCACCGACTTTCTCCATAGCCTGCCAGGCACCTCAACTCTGAGCAGCAGTCGATGGATGCTCTTCATGCAGAGGCGGGTACATGGAGTTGGTCCCGACAGCAGCCATAGAGGAAGCAGCTGATCTATTCCAGAGGGGCCAGGTCACTAAGAAGAGACACCCTCAGGGCCAAAGAGCATGGGAAAGCTAAGACTTGGTCATAGGAGCTGGAGAAGAGAGCCTGCAGCCATGGGCATGGCAAGACATCCAGGAGGCTGACAAGTGCTCAGGGCCAAGTGTCCTCGGGTCCCCAGGCTAAGGGCTGAAACACTGGTGGCTGCCAAGGTCCAGCTATGGAGCGGGAAGGCTGCAGCGGTAGAAGGGCCACTGGTCCACTGCTTTGCCTTCCTCCTCCCCCTGCTGCTGCACTCCAACCAAACACTGGGGGACAGGAAAGCTGCTAGAGACCAGCTTTGTTCATTTGTTCCTTTGTTTGTTCGTGTGTGAGAGGGTCTTCTGTATCCCAGGCTGGCCTCAAACTTGCTCTGCAGCTGAAGAGGACCTGGAACTTTCTGACCCTCCTGCCTTTGCTTCCCAAGTGCTGGGATTCAAGGTGTGCACCACCACGATAGATTTATGTGATGCTGAGATCAAACTTAGGGCCTGTGCATGGTAGGTAAGCCCTCTACCAACTGAGCTATATTCAGTTCCCAAACTAGTTTTTATAGAACTTCTTGCCTACTCACTACTTTTACCTAGGTAGAACAAAAGAACCCTCAGCCAGCTTATTGGTCTCATGGGGACCAATGCTTGGTCACTGAATTCCTACCTTGGAGGCCAAACATCAGAAGTCATCAGAAAATACTTGCATAGACAGGGGTGGTGGCACACATCTTTGATCCCAGCACTCCAGAGGCTGAGTCAGGTGGATCTCTGCAAGTTCAAGGCCAGCCTGGTCTATAAGTAAGTTCCAGGCCAGCCAAGGTTATACAGTGAGACTGTGTCTTGGTTACTTTTCTACTGCTCTGAAGAGACAGCATAAGCAAGGCAACTTATGAAAGAAATAATTGAGGGGCTGAGGAGATGGCTCATCAGTTAAAGAACACTGGCAGCTCTTTTAGAGGACCTGGGTTCAATTCCCAGCACCCACATGGCAACTGTCTGTAACAGTTACAACTGTCTGTAACTCCAGTTCCAGGGGATATGGTGCCCTCACACATATACATGCAGGCAAAACACTAATACACATAAAAACAAATCTTGAAAAAAAATAAAATTAAATTAAGAAAAAAAAAAAGAATTGATTGGGACAGTTCCAGAGTGTGACTCCATTATTGTCATTGTTAGTTATTTGGCGGCACTCTTACCCTTCGAGGAAATGTCAGGAAACATGACAGAATCCACTAACAAGAGTTTTATTAAGATAAGAGAGAGAGACAGGTGTGCTCAGGCCTGTTAGAAAGACACGTGCATAAAGAAGGGAGCCGGCGAATATGGAGCCGGCTTATAAAGGCTGAGTGGCGCATGCGTACACAGGCTCATGTGGCTACTCCACGCATGTGCATAGATCACATGGTTGTGTTGCGCGCTTTACGAAACCATGCAAAGCCATGGGGTCCTGGTCACACGAGACGTTTTGACCCGGAAATGGCTATTTTGACCGGGAACTGGCTATTTTGACTGGGAACTGGCTAGGCAGAAGTGTCTAGGTCCACTAGGCTTGCACAACCATGCCCAACCATTGGGGCGTGTTGTGAATCTATCAGTCATGGCAGGGAGCATGGCAGCAGGCAGGCAGGCATGGTGCTAGAGCAGTAACTGAAAGCTCACATCTCTTCTATAAGTATAAGGCAGGGAGAATACACAAGGAATGGTGTGGTCTTTTGAAACCTCAAAGCCTCCATGCCACTCTCAGTGACATACCTCCTCCAACAAGACCACACTTTCTAATCCTTTTCAAACAGTTCCACCAGCCATAGACCAAGTATCCAAACAGATGAGTTTATGGGGACCATCCTCATCCAAACTGCCACACTCTATCTCAGAAAAAAAAAAATTGCATGGCCTGATTTGCCTACTGTCTTCTCCGTAACTGACCCTAGTATAGAACTGAAGAAACGTGTTGATTTACTTTGGAGGAAGGGTACCATCTTTCATTGTATCCATTCATGGTTTAATGGCAGATGACTAGAACAAAGAATATTTTGCTCCTTGAGGAGATGACATCAGCTTTTGTGCAGGTCAGAGTGGCAGGCTTGGGAAAGGATATGAGATTACCCTTCAAGGGCTGGAGAGGTGGCTCAGAGGTTAAGTGCACTGGCTGCTCATCCCGAGGACCTGGGTTCAAGTCCCAGCACCTACAACTGTCTGTAACTCCAGTTCCAGGGAATCTGGCACCCTCACACAGACATACATGCAGCAAAAACACGAATGCACATAAAATAAAAATAAATCTTTAAAGAAAGAAAGAAAGAAAGAAAGAAAGAAAGAAAGAAAGAAAGAAAGAAAGAAAGAAGGAAAGAAGGAAAGAAAGAAATTACCCTTCAGAATGAGCTTTGCTAAGGGAGAGAGCCTTGCTAGCAGGTTGGGGGTTGTGATGGAGCCTTAGGAGAGCATTAAGAAATACAGCAACATACCAGAGAAAGTAGGAGGTATGAGAGGGACTGAGAGGCTCCCCTTCAAAAGCTGGAGAAGGGCTGGAGAGATGGATCCTGTAGTTAAGTAAATTAAGTAGGGAGGTGTGGCCTGACATCTGGGAGAGAGTGGGGAAGCTTGAGAGCTTGTGATCTGACAGTGTGTGGTCTTATACTGAGTGTAAGTGGCACTTTGATGTTAAAACATCTTCTGCTTTGTGTGTCCAAGAAGAATGTGGCTTTGGGACCACTTCTTCCAGATCTTGGACAATGGAGGTGGCTCTGTTCTGCTCCACATTCTGGAGGTCCCAACCATCCCAGTCCTCATGACTGTGTTGAGTGAACTCCATCCGATTCATCTTCATCTTCTGGGCACAATCCACGTCCCTGACCCCAAGCTTTTCGTCCACCCTGGTCATGGGATTCTTCTAAGCATTAGCTCTATAGATAAAGCCTGTGGTCTGCCAGAACCCACCCTGAGGGCCCAGCCCCCCATGTGTTTCCGGTACCACTGGGTTCAAAGAGCAGACATAGCCAGCTGCCTGGAAACCAGCAAGAACTTGCTGAAAAAGCACACTGGGAACTTGGACCTGACTTCCACATCTTTATCTGTTTGAGATCCTCTGTGCTCCCTCCCTCCCAACCCTGAATTCCAAGTAATTCTTGGATAACGAGTCCTCACTAGAAAACCACGGGGCAATGATTAAATTGTCATTGTCGGGCTTCAGCGAGTCCCCAGCATTTCGTGAGTTTGTTAAATAAAGAGATCAAACATTGACAGCCAGCCCTTGAATTGCGCCTGCTGGGGTCAAGGGCACAGCGAAGAGAACCCCGGGGGGCCTTCGGTGATGGCGAGCCTGGCTGTGGAATGCTTCCTTTTTGCAGAAAGCTCGGCCTCTTGCACCAGCCTCGCCTCTGGTACTTTTCCACCCTCGCCTTCTGAATCGCTGCCATTCGGTCCGCTCCCCAGATAAAGTCACACGGAACTTTTTAAAGTTCTCTCACACAGAGCTCAGACTCATAAAGACAGTAACCAGAGCTCCAGGAACGAAAGAGAAACGGAAAGGGGAACCTGCTGCCTCCTCGACGAGGCTGCCAGCAACCGAGCAGGGGAGCCAGCGCCAGCCACCTGGCTGAGCATCCCCACGAGTCCCCGCCGCCCACTGCCATGGAAACCGCACACAGCATCGCCTGCAGCTCACACCCTGCAGGAGCCAGACGACCGCGTTTGGCAAGGCCACAGGATGGGTGGGAAAGACAAAACAAAACACTAAACCAGCTGAGCCTTCTCTGTTCCAGGCTGACCCCCCCACCTTCACGGTGTCTTCAACAAGATAGCCCCACTAATGACTGCATCCCCTTTGGGAAGGCAGATCTTTTGCAGGAGACTTTCAGAGGCACCAGCTTCTCCGGGAGCTGTCTCGGTTACTACGCATTTGAATAACAACGATAAGGACCCAGTGGGAAAGTGGCCTCTCAACCTTTACAGCCCATAAGCTGAATTGCAAAATTACACCCCCACAGCACACCCCACCCCTTCGTGGAACACGTGATTGCTAAATAGACTAAAGAGCAATCTTTCCACAGCACACAGCAGGAAGTTAAGAATTAAACGTTAGAGATCTGTCCTCTTCCAAGCCCTGCACGGGTTCCAGGCATTAAAATCCTCCTGGCATTTTAACCATCTCCCTCCTCCGTGAAGTCTTCACTGACTGACCAGTGAAAAGCGGAAAGGGGGCGGCGGGGATGGTACACGTGTACAAGTCTAACCTGGTCTACACGGTTCTGAGATAGACAGAGGCTAAACAGTGAGATCTTTTTCTCAAAGCCTATGTGCACATATACACATACACAAACTATCCTCTTAGTGCATGACAGCCCAGGTTCTCCACAACCTATTCCTGACCCTGAACCTCCCTTCTAATCATCCAACAGCTTGAACTTGAATCCCCACTGGCTTGCCTGTCCATCATTCTTTAAACAGTCTGGGCTCCCTTCAAGATTCCTTATCCTAGCCAAGCATGGTGGCACAGGCCTGTGAGCCAAGCACTCAGAAGGTAAAGACAGTAGGAGCCCAAGGCCAGTTTCTGGCACATAATGAGCTTGAGGCCAATCCTACCTACATGAGACCCTTTCTCAAAAAAAATAAATATATATATATATATATATAATATATTATATATATAATATATATTATATATATAATATATATTATATATATATAATATATATATAATTAAATAAAGAGTCCTTATTCTAAAACACCATAAATCAAGTCTAACAGGACATCTCAGGAGCAATTTGACTTGTGAAAATAAAAGCTTTGATAATACCCTGAAGCAAATTCCATGCTGCAAGGAAAAAGTGTGAACACAGCTGACTTGGTAGCTAGAAAGCAAGAAAGAATTAGAAATATTCTCCCCAAATGAAGAGACTCTTGGTCATTGATGGGAGAAGGTAGGTTGGATGGTGTAACTCTAACAAAGGGACAGCCAGACAAATCTGTAAAAATACTAGATGTAAATGCTCTTTGATGTGGCACTCCCACTTCTGAAAATCAATTCTACAGAGACCCCTTCAAACAGACAAATGGCTGGTACACAAGTTTATTCTCTGGGGCATTCACTGGAATGGCAGACATTTGAAATCCCCACCAGTTGCAAACAATAGGGGCTAGTTAATGTTCTGTGACCCATCAACACTAGTGGGCCACCCAGAGCTGCCAGTCAGCTAGGGAGCTCCAGCATATATTGGTGTCTTACTTAGTTAGGGTTTCTATTGCTGTGAAGAGATACCATGACCATGGCAACTCTTACAAAGGAAAACATTTAATTGTGGTGGCTGGCTTACAGTTTCAGAGGTTCAGTCCATTATCATCACAGCAGGACATGGTGGTGTGTAGGCAGACATGGTGCTTGAGAGGTAGCTGCTACATGTTGACATGCAGGCAATAGGAAGTAGACTGAGACACTGGGTGGTGTCTTGAGCATAGGAGACCTCAAAGCCCGTCTTCATAGTGACACATTTCCTCCAACAAGACCACACCTACTTCAACAAGGAAATATCTCCTAATAGTACTATTCCATATGAGATTATGGAAGCCAATGACATTCAAACTACCACATTTGGTAAGTATATGGCACACCATAATTTTTAAGACAGGGAAAGGAAAAACATTCATATACATATGCATAAATAAACACTAGGCTTATAGCTTTGTTGGTGAGGTTATGTAACACGCACAAAACCCTGGATTTGGTCCTCTGCACTGCATAAAATCAAACCTGGTAACACATGCCCAGAATCCCAGCACTCAGGAGATGGAGGCAGGAGGATCAGAAGTTCAAGATCATCCTCAGTTATATAGCAAGTTCAAGGCCAGTCTGGACTACATAAGACCTTGTCTCAAAAAAAATTTTTAGTTAATTAATTTTTAAAAAATAAGAAACACTAGAAATATAAACAAAAATCTATTAAAAATTATTACCGTGCCGGGCAGTGGTGGTGCACGCTTTAATCCCAGCACTTGGGAGGCAGAGGCAGGTGGATCTTTGTGAGTTCGAGGCCAGCCTGGTCTACAGAGCAAGATCCAGGAAAGGTGCAAAGCTACACAGAGAAACCCTGCCTCAAAAAAAAAAAAAATTACCTATAGGACCATGGTTGTAGCTCAGTGGTATAGCTCTTGTTTGGCATGTACAAGATCCGTGGCTCAGTCCTCAGTACCACAAGAAAGCAAAGATTGGAGGGGGAGTTGCTGAGAATGTTTTTCTTCTACATCATTTTGATTGTTGAATCATGTTATGGTCAACTTCCATTGGGAAGTTAAAGTTTTTAAAAAGGTTTTACTTACACAAGTGTAAACTATTTTTTAGTTCAGTCACCTTCATAAAGATGTGCGAAGTTGGGTCTCATTTGGAAAACACACTCCATGGAAACTATGGCCTCTTCTTCTCCCTAGAAAATTTCCTGAGGGGACAGCATCTTGTCCCATTCCTCTTTGGGTCACTAGAATTAAGTGAACGGTAGATATTCATCAAATATTGACTGACTAGATCGGTGGTGTTTTGTGGAGATTGACAGACAGCTAAAGATGCCAAATTAGGCATCGGGGCGCATGACAGGGGCTGTTCACTTTATTTGACAAGAATCACCATAGTGATGAGAGGGAGACGTGAGAGAAATGGTGGTTGCTAACAGCAGCAGCCTAGGCCTGACGGGCCCTGGGAGGCACAGCCTGTACCATATCTGAAAGAGGGGTTCATCTATGTCTGAAACTTCATACTTTGGGGGGCACTTTTTGGTGAAGTTTTACTCATTTTAACAGCAAAGGTTGAAATGTTTAAATATGCATTATCCCCCCCCCAAAATGTGTAGCTGTATTATAGGAGACTTGGTTTTCTTGCCATTTTTTCCCTTTGCTGATTAAAAGAAGAAGAAAAAAAAAAACAGGAAATGAAATCTGGTTTATATATAATTTGTCACACATGTAATATACCCAACTTTGTAAGAACTCCAAGTTTTCATTAACTCTACTGAAATATATTCACATTAAGAAATCTCTCAACTAATGTTGTTAGTCTCAAACTTCCAAACTTAGTTGTTTTGCTAAAATGCAGATTGGAGCCAGATGGAGGACCAAGCACCCCCATTTGACCTCCCTCCTAGCCTGAGTCCCACAAATGACAGAAAAGTCTTCTGTGAGTAAAAGAAGAAGAAAGAGGGAAAACGAAAGGCAGAGCCGTGCTGGCGTGGGAGGGTAAGAAAGGCCAGCATCACTGGCCACGGCATTTTCTGTCCATCTAAAGCTGGAGGCGTGAGAGACAGGGCCCTACCCTCGGTCATAACTGAAGCTCTGTCCCCAGAAAGGACGGGGAACTCCTACACCACACTTAAGGAACAGAACCTGGCCCACCCCCATAATCATCAAAGAATAGAATCAGGTTACTGGGAATTCTCAGACAAAAAGATGGGCAGATGGCCAAGAATCTACAAGCACTAAAAAACAAAACAAAACACCATGACTAAAAAAAAAAATTAATGTATCATCAAAGAAGCACAACCTAAGAAAATTAATGGAAAAAATAAAGAAAATATAATAGATATAATTCTCATCTTCTATTATATAATAGAAAATAGTTCATTCATTTAAAAAATTATAACTAGAGCTGGGTGTGGTGGTGCATATCTGTAAGAACTCAGGAGGTTGAGGCAGGAGGATGTGTTTGAGGCCAGCCTGAGTTTCATGGTGAGACTTCATCTCAAATAGGTTATAAATAGTAGAAACTGAAGGTTAGTTTTTAAAATGCAATAGGTAGGAACTGGAAAGTGAGTCCACCGTTAAGAACACTTGCCGTTCTTTTAGAAAACCAGAGTACTATTCTCAGCACCCACATCGGGCTAGTCACAATCACCTGTAACTCCAGCTCCAGAGGGTTCCACGCCCTCTTCTGGCCTTTATGGGCATCTGCCCATACACACACACATACACAAATAAAATAAAATAAAATAAAATAAAATAAAATAAATACATACTTATTTATTTGAAGTCAACAGAAGGAATAATGAATTACGCACTCAGGGAAATTGGTGTCATGGAAGATGAAACCAATTGTTCTGAAGCTAAATGGGAAAGGACAGAGAAGTAAACACTCGGGGGAAAACTCAGCAGATGTTAAGGACAGACCCAGAAATTCCAGTGCCAGTGTGACAAGAGTTCCAGAAGAGAACACATTAAAGGGGACTGAAGAACAAGAAGAACCGGTAGTGGTGAGAGCTGCAGATGTGAGGAAGGACGTCACTCATCACGTTGACCAGGTCTAGTTGATGCCAAGTGGATCAAACAAAAAGTAAGAGAAGTTTCAAAATCTAGGCACATGGCAGGAAATATTTATAATATCGAAAATAAGAGAAAAGTCCTAATACTTTTAGAGAGAAGAGATAGGTTAATCATAATAGCGTGAAAAATAACTTAGCATTAGATACACCAGCAAAGCTGAGAGCTAGAAGACCATGGAACAATTTCACTGACATTCTTTTAGGAAAATGATTATTTTCTGAAGATTTATTTATTTTTATCTTATGAGTGTTTGTCCCCTTGTATGTATGTGCTCCATGTGTGTGCCTGGTGCCCATGGAGCTGAGAAGACAGCATTAGATCCCCTAGAACTGGAGTTACAGATGATAGTGTACTAGCATGTAGGTGCTGTGAACAGAACCCAGGGCTACCCCAAGAGCAGCAAGAACTCAATCACTGACTCATCTCTTCATTCTAAAAAGCACTTTTAATTTAGATTTCAATAGCCAACCAAACTATCATTCAAGGATAAATGTAAGATAAAGATGTTTCCAAGCATGTGTAGGATCATGCCACTTCCTAAGAACCTATAAAAGATAGAAAATCAAGCTGAATTCTCAGCAGCCACATTGGGCAGCTCACAACTACCCATAGCTCCAGTTCCAAGGGATCTAATGCCCTCTTCTGGCCTCCTACATTCACACACACACACACACACACACACACACACACACACACACACACACACACAAATAAACATAAAAAATTAATATTAAATTCCAGCCAGATGTGGTGGTACACACCCATAATCCCAGCCCTTGGGGGCAGGGCAGAAAGATCACAAATTCAAAGCCACACTGCAAGATTCAATCTCGAAAAGCCAACTACATTGCCATAAATATTAAATTTCAGTATGAAAGTGAAATCTCAAATGAGCTGCCTACAGTAGGAACTATTGCAGTAAAGGAGCAGTGAGAGGAAAGAGCCCATTCGCACTCCACATGCATCCCTGTTCAAATGCAAGAGCAGGGCTTCTTGGGAATTATCCAGTTAGCCCTGTCACACCTGGGCTGGAGAGATGGCTCAGCATCTAAGAACATTTGCTGCTCTTGCAGAATGCTTGAGTTCATTCTGAGCCCCCACATGGTCTTCTGCTCTCTCTAGACATTTCATTCACAAGCATGTACACACACATACACTCATACACATACACACACACAAAAAAAATTAAATTTTAAAGAAATTTTGTGTTGTGTTTTGTTTTGTTTTGTTTTGTTTGAGATGGGGTTTCTTTTGTGTAGTTCTGGCTGTCCTGGAACTTGCTCATAGATCAGTCTAACCTTGAACTCACAGATATCTGCCTGCCTCTGCCTCTTGAGTGCTGGGATTAAAGGCGTACACCATCAATGCATATTGGCATATTTTTTAATATCCACCACACTTCTAAAAGAAATGTAATTTAATAGCTCTCTAAATCATTGAACCAATAAACTAGTTTTGCTCTTTTGAATGAATGAAAATTTCAATTTCACATCTTTGAATTCACTCAGGGGCAGGGGTAAAAAAAAAGGAAACCACCTAAAAAATGTCCTTCAATAATTGCATGTCTTTCTCAGCTCCCTTCTGACTAGTCATGCAAGGACTAGAGGTGTTGCTCAGCAGCAGAGTGTTAACTTAATGTGTAAGGTCATAGGTTCAGTCCTAACATCATAAGAAAGAAAAGGAACCAGAGGAAAACTCATGAATGTGCTGGCACATGCCTGGAACCCCATCTGTCAGGAACCCGAGGCAAGAGGATCCTGCGTTTGAGAACAGCACGGACTACAGAATGAGACCCTGCCTTTAAAACAAAATATATAAACCAGGCGGTGGTGGCACACACCTTTAGTCACAGAACTCAGGAGGCACAGGCAGGCAGATCTCTGTGAGTTCGAGGCCAGTCTGGTCTACAAAGCGAGTTTCAGGACAACCAGAGCTGTTACACAGAGAAACTCTGTCTCAAAAAAAAAAAAAGTCATGATAACCAGAGAAATGCCTAAATTGAGGTAGGTGCTGTATGAACAAAATCAATCTGTCTTCTCTCTCTCTCCCTCTCTCTCTCTTCCTCTCTCCCTTCCTCTCTCTCTCCCTCTCTCTCTCTCTCTCCCTCTCTCTTCCTCTCTCCCTCTCTCTCCCTCTCTTTTCCTCTCTCTCCCTCTCTCTCTCTCCTTCTATCTCCATCTCTATTTTTTTCTGATTGTGTGTATGCTGGGGCTCACACTCACAGCCTCCCACATGCACTAGACACTCACTCCACCACTGAGCCACTGAATGCCTAGTGCGGGTAGATTCTCTTAGAACTCTAAGCCACTGGACTCTGTAAAGCAACATTCCTGGTAGGTGCTCCTACACTTACAGCGGGATTAAGTCCTCATTGTACACATCAAGAACTGAAACTTAAGTCAAAAAAGGCATTGGAAGCTAGGTGCTATGGCACATGCCTGCAATCACAGCACTTAAGAAGCTACAGCAGGTGGATGGTGAGCTTGAGGTCAGCCTGGGTTATATAAGGAGACCACATCTCCAAAAAAAAAAAAAAAATTGACTTGTGCTAGCCTACGAATCACAGGACACACAGCAACACAGTTTAACAGAGAGCACCCAACAGCATCATAATGGAGAACGATCCGAACTGAAAACTCAAAGTATGGTTGCTCCTGAATACTTCCATCATCAGGAGCTTTAAACTCCACTGAGTCACATTCTCACACGCCGGGTACCGTTACGTTTTGAATCTAAAATGTCCCCCATAGGCTCCTGTTTCAGATGCTCATTTCCCAACTTGTGGTGCTGTTCTAAAGGCTGCGGAGACTTCAGGAGGCAGGGCCTCTGAGAGTTAACACCTGGGCCTGGTTCCGGCCTCTCTGCACTCTCTGCCCTCTGCTTGGTACCATGTGAACAACAAGCCAAAACAAGCTGTGACCACCAGCTCCTGCCACCGGGGACTGTATCCCTCCACTGAGCCTTCCGTACCATGATGGACTGAAATGCCTCTTGACTGTGAGTCAAAAGGAATCTCTCCTCCATTAAATGGTCAGCTATCTGGATCATAGTGACGAAAGATAACCAACATACGAACCATCTGCTTATGGCCGTAATAAGCAAACGGAAATATCTCCTTTGTCCTTTCAAGTCCAATAAAAAACTTTCTTGTAAGAGATGACTGCAGGACACAGGGTGTAGTGGATTCACTTTTTGGCCCCAAATCTTTACCTGTGCCCACACTCCACAGCCTTACTATAGGGGGAAGCCATTTCCCAGCCCTTGACCTTGGGTTTGGCCAATAGGATATCAGCAGAGCTGACACAAGGAAAAACTTGAAATGTGTTTGTATGGTAGATATGCCCCTTTGGGCCCCTGACGTCACCCGTAGGTGTACATACCCTTACTAATCCAAGGACAGGGATGACAGACATGTAGAGAGGAGCTGCCCAGTTGCCATAGCAATCACCTGCAAACTCTGGCTAAGAAACAAATGCTTTTCACTGGATGCCACTGTGACTTGGGGATGGCTTGTCATGCAACATGACTGTAACATTTAGCTAACTGATACTTGGGGCCTGAGTATTCAGGTCCCTCTGTGGTGCGTGGCGAGCAACTCCCGGGTCTTATTGTTAAAATGGCTACTCTTGCTCAGGTGGGCATTCCGCTCTGGAAGAGTTACTCCTTTCCAAGCACGGCACAGTGACTCCAATGCTCTAGAAGGCTGCTGGAGAGAGAGACTAGGGCAACAGTGTGGAGACAGCTATCAGTCTTCAAAATGCTGGCACCCACCGACCCAGTGACCTCACTTCTGTGTGTTGATCCTAAGGAGAGAAAAGGGCTTTCTGCACAGGGCCAGTGTGGCTCACACTAGAAAGAAGCGTTTACTAAATATCTCTAAGGTTCTTGCCTGCATCTTCCCAGTCGATGCTCACTCACAGCAGTGTAAGTTTCCCAGGGGCCCAGAAAGACGGGGCCACCTTCCTGGACTACCTACCTGGTACTAGTGATGTCCATCTAACTGAACCTTCAGACCTAAAATAGCCATCGAGACTGTGCGACTCACTCAGAGCTTTTTAAATGCTTCCAAAATAAATCACAGCCGGGCGGTGGTGGCGCACGCCTTTAATCCCAGCACTCGGGAGGCAGAGCCAGGCGGATCTCTGTGAGTTCGAGGCCAGCCTGGGCTACCAAGTGAGTTCCAGGAAAAGGCACAAAGCTACACAGAGAAACCCTGTCTCGAAAAACCAAAAAAATAAATAAATAAATAAATAAATCACAGCATGAGAGTCCATAGAACAAAAGTAAGGAGGGAAAAGGTAAGAAACAAAATTACCTTAAAACATTGCCTGAGATGTTGCAGGCTGCAGGAATATATCATAAGAACTGTCCCCGACACTGGGATAAGGCAAAAACATGAATATGTTCATAAATAAAATAATTTGAGGGGGCAGAATATGACTCAGTGGATAGAGTGCTGGCCTGGCATACATGAAGCCCTGGGTTCTACCCCCAGCACTGAAGAAGCTGGGTGTGGCAGTACACATCTGTAATTCAACACCTGGGAGGGGAAGGGAAATAAGATCATCCTCAACTGTACAGTGAGACTGAGTGAGTCTGGGGTCTATGAGATCCTGTCTTAAAAAAATAAAAATAAATAAATATAAAATACCTGCAAAATTAAACATGTTGTACAGATTTAAATTCTGAGGTTCTGCTACACACCACACAAATGCTCACTTTAAAAGAGACTCCATTTGGGGCTGGAGAGATGGCTCAAAGGTTAATCCCAGCACTGGAGAGGCAGAGGCAGGGTGGATCTCTGTGAGTTCAAGGCCAGTCTGGCCAACATAGTGAGTTCCAGGACAGCCCAGGCAACATAGTGAGACCCCATCTCAAAAACAAACTCACAAAGGTTACCAGCACTAACTGCTCACACAGAGGACCATGATCAAGTTCCAGCACCCACACAGCAGTACACAACCATCTGTAACTCCAGTTCCAGGGGATCTGGTGTCTTCTTTTGGCCTCTGAGGGTACCAGCCGCACACACACAGTGCCCTTACATACACACAGGCAAAACACTCATGCACATATAATAAAAATAAATAAATCCCAGGGGTGGTGGTGCACACCTTTGATCCCAGCACTCAGGAGACAGAGCCAGGCAGATCTCTGAGTTTGAGGCCAGCCTGGGCTACACAGTGAGTTCCAGGAAAGGTGCAAAGCTACACAGAGAAACCCTGTCTGACGGGGGATAAAAAAGGTGAAGGAGCTCGGGACTCGGGCTCAGTGACAACAGTACCTGCCCGGCATAGCAAGGCCTTGTGCTCCATCCCCAGCGTGGGGGATAAAAAGAGATGAAAACAACGATGCCATCAGCAAGACACAAGCTGAATAAGCGCTCTGTGCTGTCGTGCATCCTGAGGTCCTCACCGCAGCCACGCCAACGCCAGTGCCATGTTCTCAGGCTTCCAATTTTTCTTCTCTTCATAAGAAATTAAGGAGATTTTTGGCATTGTATGTATTTCAAAATATGTAATTATGATCCATTTAAATAATATTTATCATTAAGATAATATTAAAGTCGCTGAGAGTAGATTTAAAGTGTTCTCATTGCCAAAAAAGTGTGTAAAGAAATTACCTAAATGAGCTTGATTTAACTACTCCATGAGGAATACATGTTCAAAACATCATGTTAGACATAATAGATATATGAAGTTTTTAATTTATCGTATTTCAATTTAATAAGTATTTTAAAATTATGGGGGACTGAAGAGAAGGCTCAAAACTGCCTGTAACTCCAGCTTTAGGGGAAATCTGGTGCCCTCTTCTGGCCTCTCCAGGCAACTGCATTCATGTGCACATTCCCCAAACACATAGGTGTAATTAAAACTTCAAAAATATTTTTAATATTTAAATTTTTACTTTGTTTTTTATTTTATGTGTGTATATATTAGTGTGTATATGTTCATCACACACATGCAGGTGCCCATAGATGCCACAAAAGAGTGTTAGATTCCCCCAGAGCTGGACTTGCAAGAACCAGCTCCGTGTAGGTGAACCATCCAGTGTAGGTGCTGGAAACTGAACCAGTTCCTCGAAAGAACAGCAAGTACTCTTAACCACTAAGTCATTTCTTCAGCCCCTAGAATATTTACATTTTTTAGTAGAAATGATGAATGCTTTGCATTTTAACAATATTGTATGACAATAACTACATATTATTAAAAATAAGTAAAAAGCTGAGAATGCTTTAACAGGAGGCAGAGGCAGGTGGATCTCTGTGAGTTCCAGCCCAGCCTGGTCTACATAGCATGTCCTAGGCCAGCCAAAGCTACATAGTGAAACAGTGTCTCAGAAAAACAAACAAATTTTTTAAATTAGTTTGAAGAGCAGCATGGTAACATTTACAGCTCTCTAAAAAAAATTTCTGGCTTAGTGGGTGACAGCTGGATTCTCACATCTGCTTCAGTGTTCTGTCTACTGAATGCACACATCTTGCAGTCTCTCTGGAAAATTCCACTGCATACTCAGGGGAGAATGAGAAGTATGTGCTTTTATAAGGCAAATGAAATCTTAACATTCTTGTGAAAATATTTGGGGCTATTCTTTTAAAACTACTGTATACAGTCTAATCATGACTGCATGAAAGTAGGCAAATACCAATCTCTGGATAAGTGACACAGTGTCCCCTAGTGGTACTTTTAGCTATTGCAATTTCTGGCTATGGATCGCAGTTGTTTGTGCCTTAGAGCTATAATATGGTTTATGAGCAAGTGGAGTGTATAAGCATAGGTTGTATGTGTGCAATGATGCGCAGTGTATTGTGAGCATGGCATGTGTGCATATGGCATGGTTTAAATATGTGTGTACATAGTACATGCATATGGTTTGTATATGTGTGTTGTGATATTATATGAGTGTATGCAGTGTATGAAGTATGTATGTGTTTTCTTGTGTATGCATGTGACATAATATATGTCATGTAATGTATGTGTCTTTGTGGGTATGCAGGTACATATAGTATGTGCCTGTCTTATCTGGGTATATATACAGTATTCTATGTGACATGCATCAGTCATATTGTGTGTGATATGTGCACACAGCATGTATTTTGCTGCAGTGCATTGTGTCTATGTGAATTCTTTCTGCGTATGTATTGTGTGTGGTGTGTGCTGGCATGTGTTGTGTGTTTGTCTGTGGGGCATCTATGCATGTGTGCTATGTGTTTAGGACTTCATGTAGAAGAGTTAACATTTCATTATCTTCTGCATATGTGATCCCTCTGCATTGAGTCCTTTAATCCTTTCACGAAGTATGCATTAAACCACCCCAACTCTGGGTGCCAGGGACTAACAGGCAGGCCAAAGTCCTCAGGAGACATCTGTTCCCCTCCAACAGGCTTCTTCCATCAACTTCATGGTGTAAACCTTGCCTCTATTTTCCAGTGATGGCGTTCTCACAGCCGGAGTGACTAGCTCCAGTGAATAAACAGTAGATCTGGGATTCCAGTTTGAGTCTTCTGACCAGCAAGGGGCTTAATGTCATAAACTGTGACTGTGATAAACATTGTTATAAACTAATGATAGTGTTATAAAAAGTAACATGAAATGCTAATGTAATTGACATATTAATGCTGATTGCAACATCAAATGTAAACATAATTTCATAGTATTAATGTCACTATGTAAACATCAACATGTTATTACATTTCTCTTAGATTAAAAAAAAAATTCCAGGGCTGGAGAGATGGCTCAGTGGGTTAAGAGCTCTGGCTGCTCTTCCAGAGGACCCAGGTTCAATTACCAGCATCCACGTGGCAGCTCCTACCTGTCTACAACTCCAGTTCCAAGGTTTCTGACACCCTCTCACAGACATACATGCAGGCAAAACATCAGTGAACATAAAATAAAATATATATAAATCCCATGTGTAAGGCAAGGACTCAGTGGTAGGGGACCTGCCTAATAAGCTTGGCACCCTGGGTTAATCTCCAGTACCACAAAAATACAAACTAGCAGAAGGTGAACAAGAAGGGAGCTTCTGAATAAAAACAATGTAAGGGTTTTTATTCCCCCAAGGGAACTGTCTCGTCTCAGAATCCTTACCACTGCCTTTTCCTTCGCCCTGCTACCCATCCATGGAGAGGAATCCAGGCTGCACCTATGCCGGCCCCATCTCTCAGCCCACCCCTCGCCTATCCATCACCACCATCCTCCCTCCGACATCATCAGCTTCCCACATTGCTGGACCTTCTTTATCACATTAAGATGCTGTTGCCCACCCTGACTGAAAAGAACAAACAGAACGTCCTGTCTCAACCCTACTTCCTCTGGCAGCTTTTTGGCTTTGCTCACCTCTCATTCCTCCTCACGTCCCACCGTCTCTCTTAAGCCCACTCCAAACAGGCTTTTGTTTGCTTGGTTTTTCATGTGGCTCTGGGAAATTACTTTAATCAAGATCTCAGATCGTTTCTGCCTGCTAGTCCTCAGTCACCTCACTTTCCTGTTTTGCCCTTCTTTGTGGGGGTGGGGGTGGGGGGGCCAGGGTCTCACCATGCAGCCCAGGCTAGCTCCATTTCTCAGTCCTCCCACCTCAGCCTGCTAAGCGCTGGGGTTGCAGCTGGTTTTCCTGTCCATCTTGATCGTTCCCTCCTTGGGCTCTGTGATATCTCCTGCCCCCTCATCCCACCCCCACCCCCCACTCCTGCACTGCCAACATTCCTCCGTCCACTTTGGTGGCTCTACTTCTCCACGGCCTTCTTTATATCTGTGCCCACCTACTTTCCCTTGTTCCCTTGGCTCATCTGTATCCCCTCTCCTCCTTTGCCAGCAAGTGGAAGGACTCCCGCAACTGGTTCTGGTCCCGCAGCTGTGACTAGAAGAGACCAGTCACTTCCCGGCACCCCCTGGCACACCACTCTCCAGCTGCCTTTTCTCTGGCTCCAGCAATTTTTAAAGATCTTCACATGGAGATGTGTGACCAAAAACCAAAGCAGCTGGATGGCTGAGTCACTCTATGAGAGACAGATGGGCTGGGAAGGAGCCCAGACCTGCAGCAGGCTTCATATGAGCAAGAAACAAAGTATGGTGCCAGGTGTGATGGTGCACGCCTGAAATTCCAGCACTTGGCAAGCGGAGGCAGGAGGACTGCAAGTTCCAGGCCAGCCTGAGCTACATAGTAAGACTGTCTCAAAAAAAACTTTTTTGAAAAGTCTAACCGCAAGAATTTGGGAGCTGTTTGTTACAGAGGCAGAGGCCCAAGTCTGCCTGACTGATATAGTTATCTTGCCCAGGTTTGTGCTTAAATACTGTCTGTTTATTAATAATGTCTACATTCATAGATCTTCCCAGAGTCTAAACTCAACTAGCCAACCACCTAGTCAACACTCCCAATAGAATGTTAGATATCTCAAACTCACTGTATACAAAAGTGAACTCTCTCTCTCCCTCTCCCTCACCACTCCCGTGTGTGTGTGTGTGTGTGTGTGTGTGTGTGTGTGTGTGTCCGTGTCCGTGTGTGTCCGTGTGTGTGTGTGTGTGTGTCTGTGTGTGTGTGTGCGTGTGATGCACATGTTGCTATAGGTGTTTGCATGTATAAGTGTGTGTGCACATGTGTGTGCATGTGTAGGGAGGCCAGAGATTAGCAGTGTATGTCTTTCTCACTCACTCTCTGCCCTAGATTTTGAGACAAGGTCTCTCTCACTGACCCCGAAGCTCGATGGTTGACTCAGCTGGCTGGCCAGTGAACTCCAAGGATCCTTGTGTCTCTGTGTTCTCTTCCCACACCCCTCCAATGCTAGGGTTACAGACGCTGACAGCAATGCTGGTTTTGTGATGCTGTTGGGGATCTGGACTCAGGTCCTCGTTCTTGAATGACAGGCATCTTTATCAACTGAACCATCTTCCCCGCCCCTGCATGGTGGCTAACAGCTCTGTAACTCCAGTCCAGGGAATCTGAGGCCCTCTTCTGGTTTCTATGGATACCAAGCATGGAAGTGGTGCACAGACACATGCAGACCAAACACCTATGCACATAAAATAATTAATAATATTTTGGGGGGTGGTTTTTGAGACAGGGTTTCCCTATGTAACAGTCCTGGCTGTCCTGAAACTCATTTTATAGACCAGGCTGACCCTGAACTCACTGAAATCCACCTACCTCTGCCTCCCAAGTGCTGGGATTCAAGGCATGTGCCTCCACCACCCGGCAATAATAACTTTTTAAAGCTGGACATGGTGACACACTCCTCTAATCTCAACACTTGGGAAGCAGAGACAGGATGATCGCCACCACCCTGAACTAAGAACTGGAAATTATGTCATTTTTCAGGAAAACAGATAGAACCAGAAATTATTGTATTGTTCCAGTAGTTCAATAAATATCACGTTTTCTCTTTTATGCAGAATCTAGGGGTGTGTGTGTGTGTGTGTGTGTGTGTGTGTGTGTGTGTGTGTGTGTGATGAAAGCAGAAGGGGGACTCTTTGAGAGGAGGAAGAGGAGCAGCAGAATGGGGAAGAGGGAAAAGAGAGGATAATGGAGGTCGGATACGCAAAGCACAGTGGTACATATGTATGGAAATGTCATAATGAGCCCTATTCTTTTGTACACAAACTGGAAATTCACTAGCTAAAAAGGAAGGCATTCAGCATATAGCATAGAGAGAAAGAGATGGATGTGCACACCATCTGAAGTGGAAGAGTGTGCCCGAGTGTATGTGTGCATACCATATGCACACAGTGCCCAAGGAAGACAGAAGAGGGCATCAGATCCTCTAGAACTTACTGACAGGCGGCTGTGAGATTCCTCACATGGGTGTTGGGAACTGAGCCTTGGTCCTCTGCAGTAGGTACAAGTAAGAACCCACAGAGCCCCCAAGTTTTATTTTTTGTGTAATAAAGTGTATCCATTATTGCTCTTATTGCTTCTGGATTTTGAGTCATAGGAAGCGAGACTTGTTTCCAATGTGAGTCACTGTGTGAGCAAACATCGGAGGAGCTGCCTGCTTGAGAGTGTTATTTAATGACATGCACATGTTTGAATGAAAGTTTGCCTGGAGAGCTGCACAGCCAGGCTCAGTGCACTGAAAAATGTACTCCCTTGTCATTGTTTAATTGTCAAGGGGACACAATGGCGAACCCACTGGGAAGGAAGTCTCAATGAGGCGTTTCGTAGACAGGTTGGCCTCTGGGTACGTCTGTGGGGGTTGTCTTGATTGCTTTCATTGAGATAGGAAGACCCAGGCTGAAAGTCGGCAGCACCGGTTCGTGGTTTGGGCCCTGGACTGTCTAAGAGTGGAGAGTGCTAGCTGAGCACTAAGCACACATGTGTTTGCTTTTCTGTGCTCTGGATTATGGGTGTAAAACCCAGCTGCTTCAAGCTCCTGCCTCTGTGATTTCCCTGCAGCAGTAGACTGTAATCTGGAACTCTGAGCTAAAGTAACCCTTTACTCCTTTAAGATTCAGGGTCGGGGATATTCTATCACGGCAACAAAAGCGAACCTAGGACACTTGTTCTGTGTTTTCATTCTTTGCTGCCTCAAAAACTCTGAGGCCAATCTTACTCCTAAACTACCAGTAACAAGATAACTTCTCTATTGTGTATGAGTGTGCACAGGTGGTAATTATGTATTGGTGATAACACGTGTGCACATGTGTACGTGGATATATGCATCCATATATGTGCTTGTCAAGAACAAAGGTTGGTGTTGAGTATCTACCTTAATCGCTCTCCACCTTATTTTTGGAGACAAGGTCTCTTCACTGAACTTGGAGCTTGCCATTTTGGTTAGTCTGGCTGGCCAGCAAACTCCAGGGAGCTAGCTGCCTGTTTCTGCCCACCCCACCCCAAATCTGGAACTGCAGATACATGTAGCCATGCCCAGCTTTTTACATTGTGCTGGGGATCTGAACTCACGTGTTTATGAACATGTTTTCTAAATTTCTTTTTATTTTTAAAAAAAGATTTTTTTTTTGTATATAAGTGTTTGCCTGCATGTATACATGTGCACCCTGTGTGTACCTGGTGCCTGTGGAGGCCAGAAGAGGGAGGGCATCAGATTCCATGGAACTGGAGTTACAGATGGTTGTGAGCCACTATATGGGTTCTAGGAACTGGACCTCGATCCTCTGCAAGAGCAGCAAGTGATCTTAACCTCTGGGTCATCTCTCCAAAAAATGTCTCCCCTTTCCTTTTATCATTTAGTAGCTCTGGGTGCCCTCTGCTGCTTCTGGGAGTGTTGCTTAATCCCCATGTCCCACTATAGGAACTCTCTCTTTGGCTCTCTCTCTCTCTCTTCCTCCCCCCCCCCCCCCCCCCCCCCCCGTTACCCATGCCATCTATTGCGCCTTTTGTCTCCATTGTCGTATTCTGACATTTAACCTTTCTACTTTAAGATTATTGCTATGGGCGCTGGAGAGGTGGCTCAGCAGTTCAGAGCACTTGCTGCTCTTCCAGATGAAGATCCTAAGGATAAAGTAAAATACAGCTGACAAAATCAACACACACACACACACACACACACACACATGCACGCACGCACGCACGCACACACGCACACACACACACACACACACACACACTACCTGCCATGGTGTGCTGCCTCACCACAAGCCCAAAGGATCAAGGCCAAGTGTCAATGGACTAAAACCTTGTCAGTCAACAACAACTGCCATGCTAAAGTGGGAGGGAGAAAGTCCATGCGGCCTCAACCCCTCGCGAGGAACTATGGGCAACTAAGGGAGGCTGAGAGTGAGAGAAACACTCTTCCCCAGAGAAGCGCACCCCAGCTGGTTATCCAGTACCAAATGATAATCCCTAAAGACATACATACATGTAACATAATACAGACTGGGCAGGGGGCACTTGCATATTTAGGAAAATATACTTATATACATAATCATATATGTGTATAACAACAATCAATGAAAAAAGAAGCCATGAATTTGAATGAGAGCAAGGAGGAATAATGGGAGGATTTGGAAGGAGGAAAGGGAAAAGGGAAATGGTCTAATTACATTATAATCTCAAAAAAAACTTGTCAAGATAAATATTTTCCCATGTTAAGTTGATTATTAAATTATTTTATCACTATGGCACAAAGTTGACTAAGACAAAATTCAAACCCCTCCCAATACCAGTGTGGTGGTACATGCCAGTATTCTCAACTCCCAGGAGGCTGGGACAGGAAGTGAACCACTTGGAGTGGGGGGTAAGCAGATACCCACTTGGAGTGGGGGGTAAGCAGATAACCACTTGGAGTGGGGGGTAAGCAGATAACCACTTGGAGTAGGGGTAGGCGGATAACCACTGGGGGTGAGTAAGAGACTAACCACTTGAGGTGGGGCTTCCTTTTCTGTCTGAAAAGCAGGAGTGGACTAGAGAAGTGGGAGAACTATTCCCCATCCTGCCCTGTTTCAGAATATTTGTTTACACTGTAAAGATGTGTCTGTCGGCCAGGCGGTGGTGGCATACATCTTTAATCCCAGCACTCGGGAGGCAGGGGCAGGCGGATCTCTGTGAGTTCGAGGCCAGCCTGGGCTACAGAGTGAGTTCCAGGAAAGGCACCAAAGCTACACAGAGAAACCCTGCCTCAAAATAAATAAATAAATAAATAAATAAATAAATAAATAAATAAATAAAAATTAAAGTAAAAATAAAATTTAAAAAAGATGTGTCTGCCTAAGGCGCCTTCTGATTGGTTTAATAACCAGCAGACTTAGAGTAAGTTGGATGTGCCATTCAGGCCATGGGCCTGCCTAGCCTCCACTTAGCAGTAAGGTTTGGCTGACGTGATCAGAGAAGGCTGCAAATACACAGGTCCAAAACAAGAAAACCTCTAGACAGATATAGTATGCTTAAAAATGTGCTTAGATGCTGAAGAAAGAAAAGAAAATGGGTGTAGACAGTCATAGAAAAACAAATAGTTTAAAAATATTAAAGTCTTTGCTGGGCGATGGTGGTGCACGCCTTTAATCCCAGAACTCGGGAGACAGAGGCAGGCGCATCTCTGTGAGTTCGAGGCCAGCCTGGTCTACAGAGCGAGATCCAGGACAGGCACCAAAACTACACAGAGAAATCCTGTCTAGAAAAAAACCAAAAAAAATAAAATAAAATAAAAATAAAAAAGTCTTTAAAGAGAGATTAAAATAATATAAAAGGAAAAAGCCACATAAAGATGGGAAATACACGGGGTCTGGATCCTGTATGGTGCTTTATTGACTTTAAATTTTTTTATTTTTTATTTATTTTTTATTTTTTTAAATATGTATTTATTATGTATATGGTGTTCTGCCTGCAGGCCAGAAGAGGGCGCCAGATCTCATTACAGATGGTTGTAAACCACCAGGTGGTTTGGGGAGAATTGAACTCAGGACTTCTGGAAGAACAGCCAGTGCTTTTAACCTCTGAGTCATCTCTCCAGCCCAACTTTAAATTTTTTAAATGCTGATGAACAAAATACAATAGCTGCTGAGAGACAGTGGATTATAGAAACTGCTAAATTAAACCAATTTATGTATTTTAAGAATGTCTTAACTTCAGAATGAAAGTCAGAAAATATGTTGCGTTGGAGGAGAGGTTTTGCTTTTGTTTCTACAGGAAACAAAAAGCTATGGATTTCTTCCAAATTAATAAGGACCAGATTTGATCAGGACAGACCTCCTGAAAATCTTGGCTACAGACATAAAGAAAGAAACAAAAGAAAAACTATAAGGCAGGTGACATATATGCTGTTCCCTTGACAGCTCTGAGATTGGACGAGACATGATAAATCTTGTTGGCTACAGAGTCCTCATGACATTATTACATGTCATCTTTTCATATGGCATAAATAGAGGTTTGGTTATACAGTCCAAACAGACTTTATAACTTTGTTAACTTTTGTTAACTTTATAACAGATGCCTTTTACCTGCTCAAACATAGAACAAAAAGTCATCTTCAGCTGACTTGTGCATACCATACATTCCATACTTGTGTTAATACAGATATATATGTTACCTTGAAAAGTTTGTGTGGGAAAAAAAGGACCAGACACCAATGAAAACAAGTAGCCTAGGTGATCCAGCCTCTCAGAATGCCTCTGTTGCAGTTTGCTCAAATTTCTGTATCCAGAACAATTTCAAGGAGGTTAGCTGAGATTGTCCAGCCTCACAGACTACTCCAGCCAGGACTGCAGATAAGCGCTACACTTTCCCATCGCATAGAGACTAAACAAAAAATAATACATTCAGCTCTCCCAAGATTTGACCATTATCCCAATTTTCTTAGAGTCCCATAAAGATGCCATCATCCCCAGAGAAGAGGAGTCAGTCTAGAAAACATGACGCCCACATTCCCAACAGGTGGGATGGGTGGCTTGGGGTCATTGGGTAGATTATAGATGTTTGTCATCATTTGAGTTGGTTACAAGTTGTTACTAGTCATGGTCGGGGGAAAAATAAGCAAAAGGTTAGATTCAGGGATCTCTTTCTGAAAAGAATAGGGGGGATATAGGAAAGGTAGGATAAATCTACTTTTAAACTACAAAGGCAACTACTAGTCTTAAATATTTTACATTGGTATGAATTTTTGTATATTGATACAAATTTAAGGTTATGTTGTTATTTTGTTACTTTGTTATGTGGTGAAAAGTTGTGTGGAATTGAACTTGAATGATGTTTTGAAAAAATAGCTGGAGAGGTGGTTCAGTGGTTAAGAGGGAATCAACACCTTCTTCTGCCTCTAAGGATACCTGAACACATGTAACAGATACATACAGATGTACATATACACATAAATAAAAATAAAAGTATTTTTTAAAGCCAGCCAGTCATGCTAAAACTGGCATAGAGTGCAGAGTCTATGCAAAGAGTTAGTTTGGAGTCTTTTAAGAACAGAAAGAAAAGGCTGAAGAGATTTCTCATCCGTTAAACGTGCCTGCTGCTCTTTCTGGGGACCTGGGTTCTGTTCCTAGACCAATATCATATTACCCACAACTACCTATAACTCCAGTTCCAGGAGATCCAACACCCTTTGGCCTCTGAGGGCACTGCACACATGTGATATACATACATTCGTGTGTGCGCGCGCACACACACACACACACAGAGCTACACATAAATAAATACAAACTGTCTGGTGTGGTGGTGCATAACTTTAATGCCAGTACTGAGATGCAAAGGCAGTAGGATCTCTGTGAGTTCAAGGCCAGCCTAGTCTACGCAGCAAGCTCTAGAACAACCAGAGCTACATAGGGAGACTTTGTCTCAAATAAATAAACAAGCAGATAAATAAATAAATAATGTTTTTAAAGAACATAGAGATTATAATGACATAAAGAACACAAAGCGATCATAAAGAACATAAATGAGGGGTTCCCAAATCCACATACTGTATAATGATATGAAAAGGGATCAGAAAGACTGATGGAGGACAGGTCTCATAGAGTCACACAATGGCCAGACGGGTAGAAAATGGATATGTATGGATTGGAGGATAGTTAAGGATAAATAGGTGGGAAAATGGGAGCATGGATGCGTAAGTACATGGGTGGATGCATAGATGGATATATACATAGATAGATACTGTCAAATCCTGGATGGTTAGAAACCCAAATCCATTTTAGGCCACTAGATGGAAGCCAAGTGTTTTCCATTCGTTACATGAATGCTCTTTCTTTTTTCTATTGTTTTTATTTCTATGCATGTTTGTATGAGTAGGTGCATGTGTCTTCAGGAGCCAGAAGAGAGGATCGGTTCCCCTGGAGCTGGAGTCACAGGCAGTGGTGAGCAGCCAGACATTGAGAATCAAACTCTGGTCCTCCAGAAGAGCAGGAAGCTCTGTTAACCACAGAGCCATCTCTTCAGTTCCCAGATGCCTCTTTCTAGTGGTATAAATTTAAAAACATTGATATTCTTCACTGAGAAATAGCCGGGTTTCCGATGTCACAGATTAGCACAGCCCTTCCAGGCTAGGTTGGCTACAGCTGTGCAAAGCTGTTAATGCCTTTGGTCCAGCCATGACCACGGCAGGTCTAGAGAAGCCAAATCCCCCAACTGCTACCCCTGGAGCAAGCAGCTTCCTCTCATTCACAGTGCTGAATATACAACCAAAGTTGCCACACCCTCAATGGGTCATGGTGGGAGAAAAGCAGGAGGTACAGCTTATGAGATGACACTCTTTTGTCTTTTTTTTTTTTTAAAGATTTATTTATTATGTATACAATGTTCTGTCTGCATGTACGCCTGCAGGCCAGAAGGGGGCGCCAGACCTCATTACAGATGGTTGTGAGCCACCATGTGGTTGCTGGGAATTGAACTCAGGACCTCTGGAAGAACAGTCGGTGCTCTTAACCTCTGAGCCATCTCTCCAGCCTGACACTCTTTTGTCTTAACAAAGGACCCTGAGGCCAGGCTAGCCCCAGCTCTGACTTACTCCATGGTGTGTAAAACAGTGATTTTTCAGTCTGTGCCCTAGGAGACACTGTTTTACAGACAGCTTTGGGCTCTATTTAGGGAGGAGAGGTGTAAGGAGAAAAGAAAACTGAGGAGGCTCAATGGTGAGGGACCAGGTTTGTTTTGGAATAAACCTGAGAAGGCCTCTTATCAGAGAAGGTAAGAGACAGTGAACTTCTCTTACAGGTAAGGGGTTTATCAGTGCTGGGGGATCAGGGCTGGCAGAGGGATCAAGGCCTGGTTTGGTCAGGCAGGGTTAATGGTTAAACTAGAATGTGCAGGGTTGGTGTTAATAATGTTGACTTCAGGTAATTGAAACTTGTTACACAGGAGGGGCTGCTGTTCAGGCTAGACAGTAGTCACAGGAAGGGGCCGCTGTCCAGGCTGGACAGTAGTCACAGGAAGGGGCCGCTGTCCAGGCTGGACAGTAGTCACAGAAAGGGGGTCACTACTCAGGCTGGACAGTAGTCACAGGAAGGGGGTCACTACTCAGGCTGGACAGTAGTCACAGGAAGGGGCCGCTGTTCAGACTGGACAGTAGTCACAGGAAGGGGCACTGTTCAGGCTGGAATGGAGCTGCCTCTGAGTTGTGCCCTCTCAAGGATGAGTGTAGCCAAGGATGAATCCACAAACCTCACCATCTGTCAGGCATCAACCATGCAACACAGACTTATTAAATGGCTTATTCCCAGGAATAGAACCAAACTCTAAGTTTGTCAGGGGGGATTGAGATGATGGGGGAACATGGATATTTTAAAATCGTATCTGGGAAACCTGGCCCAAGAACTTATTGGCCATACCAGACCAAGGAAAGGGTGTAACTCCCTGGACCCCATAAATTGGCAGACACCTTACACTAAGATAGCATGGCATGGCCCACCAACCTGACACCCAGTGTGTGGAGGACCAACCGTGAGAAAAACGCTTGTCTGTCCCTGGGCTTCAGGGTAGCTTGGTCCCCTGCTGCCCACTGGACTGCCTGCTGGAGCTGAACACACACACACACACACACACACACACTTTCCTGCTCCAACCTGTTTCCACTCTCACCTAGACTCCACCCCGAAGCCTGTCTTTCAGGCAGGACCTTCCTTGGGCCACAGCAGCAACCTCCTCCCAGGACTGGACTCAGGTTTCTTATCTACACAGATTCTACCCACATTTCTAAGAGCCCACTTCTCTGCTGTAGCCGCTGTCACTTACATTCACTCTGCTAAACACATAATAGGCACCCACAGAAAGCTAAGTTTACCGTGTGCAGTGTGATAGGAGAATTAAGACTGGAATCAAAGAACCTGTGTTAGCCTCAGCCAGATTTCCAAAACAGGCAGGACTGTCTGGGAAACTTCCGCCACAGAAACCACGGAGCCTCATGAAGGTGCAGAGGATGAGTCACTTCTCGGGTCTTCCAATTCATCTGCATTACATTTGGTCAAGGCTCCACTCTGTAAGATGTGAGTGGAGCTCCTGGTGGTCAGTGAACTTGAGCCTGGCCCTGTGGAGGCCTCAATCTCACGCTCCTTCTTCAGCCTAGTGAAAAGAACATGATGATCTAGACAGTGTGAGCCTTTGCCTCTGTGCCTTGGAGCACACAGACACTCGGCTAAGCTTCTCTGTATTGCTCCAAGTTTAGTACCTGTGCTGCCACAGGGAGCACAATAGATCACTTCTCACAGCAGCTGACTAGCTACTACCACTAACGTGTTACCATCAGGAAGCATATTCTAAGCTGTCCAGTCTTTCAATGATTCAAGAAAAGGCTAAAATCCAGATATTTAGGCGAAATTATTTGATCTCCCTCTGCCACTACTTTCATTTTCATTTTACTTTTTGAGACAGGATCTTACTGTATAGCCCTGACTGGACTAGAACTGGTTATATAAACTAGGCTGACCTTGGACTCACAAAGATTCATCTGCCTCCGCTTCCAGAATACTAAGATTAAAAGTGTGTGCCACCATGCCTGGCCTGCAACTTTTTAACAATTTTTAAATCTGACAAATCTGGAGTTTGATGTGGTCCATGTCCCCTGTTTTTGCAAACTGTTAATTTCTAATGACATTTTTGTCGAAATCTGGCCAAATTCCCTCCTTTTCCTGTTAAGAAAATAGGCTGAATAACCACATATATGTGTGGTAACTTATCCAGGCCAAAGTCGGAAAGCAGAGACAATAATCACAAGGGAGACTGTGTGCTGTGTTTCCTTATTGTGAAATCTTATTTAGTAATGAAGTTGGTTCAATCCTACAACAATTAATAGCAGAATCCGGATCCCATTTCCAGTGGATCCCTGTGGATCTTGCCTGCCAAGCTGTCGTTCATATTCATTTGATTTAAAAGCGAAGTCCCCCCTCCCCCTCCACACACACCTCCGACTCATCTGTCCTAGTCTCTTCAACAGCCCTTTTCCAGCCTGTTCTGAAGAACGCTGCAGAAAAATGATAAAGTTGAAAATATTAGACACGAGGTGGCATAGTGAGGCACACGTGCATTCTCAGGACTCAGGAGGCGGAGGCAGGAGGATCACCATGAGTTCAAGGCCAGCTAGTGCTACATTACTGAGTTCTAGGCCCTGTGCTACAGAACTGAGAGTCTGACTGGGAATGTAGCTCAGTTGGTAGAGTGCATGCATGCCTAGCAGGGTGTGTGTGATGTGGTGTCCGATGCACTTGGGAGATGGAGGCAGGAAAATCACAAATTCAACCTCCCCGTTGGTTACATATGTGCTGAGGGTGAAATGTAGCTCAGTGGAAGAGGTCTAGATTAGCATGTGTGAGTCTAAGGTTCAATTACCAAAACTGCACACCCCTCCAAAAGAAAAAATGTAGTCAAGAACGTCCTTGCTACGTGGCTTTTTTTGGGGGGTGGGGGGTGGAGATAGGGTTTCTCTGTGTAGCCCTGGCTATCCTGAAACTCGTGCCATAGACCAGGCTAGCCTTGAACTCAGAGATCTGCCTGCCTCTGCTTCCCAAGTGCTGGGATGAAAGGCAGGCGCCACCACCGCCTAGCTACGTGGCCTATTTTGAGGCCAGCCTGGGCAACAAGAGGCCTTGTCCGGGAAACAACAACAAATAAAAATCCAACAGTGAGATTTTGTCTCAAAGGAAAAAAAAAAAATAGTCGTGAAATGAAAGTTCAAAAGAGGAAGCTGTGGCACAAAGACCAACGGGGTTGCCGGAACGCTAAACTAAGGTGCATTCCAAGTCCTGGGAAGAAGAAAGTTCAAATGTCACTTCCAAGTACCCCGGGCTGGAGATCACGGGCGTTTCTGAGGAGTCCTACTTTCCCCGAGCGCTATTCAAGGAAAGCAAGACCAGGCGAGCACCAGCAGAGAACCAGCAGAGAAGAAGCAGAGAGGGAAGCGGCCGCAGGGAGCAGCGCCAGGCGGCTCAGCCCAGGCCAGGGGCGGGTCACGTGACCGGCCAACATGGCCGCCCGCGGAGAGTGCCGCCGGGCGGGGCAGGAGTCGGAGCCCGGGCAGGAGCCGGGGCCGGAGGCCGGGCCCGAGGCAGGCCTAGAGTCGGGGGAAGAGTTCGAGATCGTGGACAGGAGCCAGCTGCCGAGCCACGGCGAGCTGCGGAGCGCGGCGCGGCCTCGAGCGGCTGACGGCTGGTCGGCGCCCATCCTGACGCTGGCGCGCCGAGCCACCGGGAACCTGTCGGCGAGCTGCGGCAGCGCGCTGCGCGCGGCCGCGGGGCTCGGAGACGGCGGCGGCGGCGGCGGCGGGGAGCGCGCAGGTAGGCCGGGGTCCCGCGGGCTAGGGCTGCTACAGGACTGGGGGAGCCCGAGAGCTGGGCGAGCTGCTCCGCCGACCTGTGCCGCGCGGCGCAGGCTTCTTCTGTACGTGGGTAGGACCCGGCAGGAAAAGCGCCAGACAGGGCGGGTGGCGGCCGGGGACTGCCCCCTCCCACCTTGTGTTTGTCTTTGTGAACCCCAGAACAGCCGCGTCGTGATCACGGATTGACTTTAAATAAGAGGATTAAATAAGAGGCTCAGACGGAAAGTCGTCTGTGTTTCTGTTTTGCATACTTGAGAAACGAAGTCTGGTGCTGGCCCCCCTGTTAACCCTCTCGGCCGCTAGCCGCTTGTGCACCTGCGACTGAGGTTGACAGCATATTCCAAAGTTGGTGAGAGCGGCGAGTCAGAGTCAGGAGGTTTTGGTTCCCTTTGTACTCCGCCACCAAAAGCCCCGTGGGACGTGAACAAGCCATAGCGCCCCTCCTACTCGCATTTCCCAACCTATAAAATGGGGATTTTTTTTTTAAATCAGCAACCTTCTAAAGCCCAGTTCAGCCCTTATGATCTAGAATAGAATTTCAGCATACCAGTAAGAAAGAATAAAAACAAGTGATTATGACATGGTATGGTGATGCAGGTACATACTGCCCGAACAGCATGTTAATGTACTCAGTACCGTGCTAATTTTAATGCAGTGGTGTTTGTGTTTCTAAACCTAACTAAAAATACAATATAAAAGACAGCCATGGTTTCGAGCATTGTGTTGCTTGCCTTTAATCCCAGCACTTGGGAGGTAAAGGCAGGTGGATCTCTGTGAGTTCGAGACCCGCCTGTCTACATAGTGAGCCTCTGTCTCAAAATAAATAATAAATAAGGATGCTTCACTTGGCTAGGGCACTTACTGTGAATGGACCATGCAGATTTCAAGTTGCTGTGGTAGCGTGAGCGTTGACTGTAAATGCCTGAGACTTCGTGCATACAGTAAACTTTGTTACCCAGAGTTTATTTAAACAAAACAACAACAAAAACCCACTTCTTTCCTTGGTAATAAATTAACTTTGGTTTACTGTAACTTTTCTGCTTTATAACCTTTACTTTTGTGTGTGTATATGGATTCATGCATGTTTGAACATGTGCACTTGAAGACCAGAGGTAGATGTTGGTTATCTTCCTCAACTGTTAAATCCACCTTAGTTTTGAGACAAGGTCTCTCACTAACCCTGGAGCTCACCAATTGCCCACACTGTCCAACAAGACCCAGGTATCCTCATGTCTCTGCTCTCCTGGCACTGGGAATACTAGCAGATATCGCCATGCCCAGTTTTTAGCGTTGTGGCTCTGAACTAAGATCTTCATATTTGCCAGGCAATTTTGGCGGACCAGCCGCCACTTTTACAACCAGGGTACTCTTGAGTAGGGAGAAGTGAGAAATATTATCTAGAAGGAGATACCTAGACAACGAGAGGAAAGACAGAAACACAGGATAGCCTCGGGAGGGCCTGGATCCTTATCCACCAGCCCAGAACTTCATTCCAAAGGACTTTGTATCACAGTACCAATGGGAGGAGCAAAGGACCTCCCCCTTTCTCAGTACAGCCAAGTGTAGATAGACCCTTCCAAACACCTGGTCCTCAGGCCCGTGGTCCAATCATCCTCTTTATGCAGACCTGCTGGATAAAGGCACTAGGAACCCCAATGGGCTCCAACAGGAAATCACTTTTTCATCTCTCCAGCCCTGCTGTTTTTGACTTTTTTTATTACCATGCATGCCATGGTGCACCTGTGGCGGTCAGAGGATGCCTTTCGGGAGTCAGTTCTCTCCTTCTACCTTCCAGGGCTGGAACTCGGGTCACCAGCCTTGTCAACAACTGCCTTTACCCTCTGAGCCATCTCACCAGCCCTGGTTTTTGTACTTTTTGACTCTTACATCAGCTTAAAACACACACACATTTTATACCTAATCAAAAAATATTTTCTTTCTTATCTTATCATTCTTCCATATCTTATCATTTTTCTATTTAAAGTTTGTTTGGGTTTTAGTTTTTACTTAAGCCTTTTGGCTAAGAGCAAAGATACATGGAGAGCAGACAGTAGTCCCCAAGCCTCAGGAAGTTTGGGGGTGAAGATAGAAAGGAGCTGGGTAATGAATTCAGGGTAGAACTGGATAGGAGGAGTGGTTTCTGGAGTTCTGCAGCATAGTTAGAATAGCTGAGATCTGCAACAACTATTAAATATTTTCTAACAGCTAGTGGAAAGATTTTAAATGTTCCCAATACAGAGAAAGGGAAACCGAGATGGTGAATATGCCAGTCTCCCTGATGATCACTACATGTACACATAAACTATCAGTGTACCCCTTAAATATGTACAATTACTGCTGCAATTTAAAATATCAATATATGTTGGCAAGATGGCTCAGTGGGTAAAGGTGCTTGCCTCCAAGTCTGATGGCCTGAGTTTAGTCCCTAGGACCCACATGGTAGGGAGAATGGATGCTTACAAGTTGATCTCTGTTCACTATATGTATCCCATGGCATACACACACACCCAACACATTAAATACATAAACATGTATATATGGGTGTATGTATGTATATACATATTGTATGTATATATATTTTAAATAAGATACATTAGCTCAGGCCTTGAAGGTCAGGATCATGACTATCACACTTCTGCCTCCACATCTTGTCCCACTGGAAAATCTTCAGGAAACAACACACACAGAGCTGACACTTGGGTTAACAACGCCTTCTTCTAGAACATGCTCCCCCATCCTGTTGACAGAAGTTCCTGTCCCACATGCTGCTCCCAAATAACGACACAGAGGCTTAGTATTAATTATAAGTGCTCGGCCATAGCTCAGGTTTGTTTGGAGCTAACTCTAACATTTAAATTAACCCATATTTCTTATCTCTGCTTTGCCACATTGCTTGGTACCTTTTCTCAATACTGCGTGTCCATCTTGCTTCTCTCTTTTGGTGACTCCTCTGATTCATCCTTCTTCTTCCCAGAATTCTCTGTTTGGCTCTCCCCCTAACCTTACTCTGTTGAGCTATTGACCAGTCAGCTTCTTTATTAAACCAATCACAGCAACATATATTCACACAGTGTAAAGAAATGTCACATTTCCTCCTTTTTGTCTAACTAAAATTGAAGGTTTCAACTTTAACATAGTAAAATTATATACAACAAAATGTCATCAAGTAAGAATTACAGTTACAACATCCAGTCCATTTGTATTTGGCAAATTTAGAGAAAATATTATTTATTCTATCTTGATGAGTCCAAAGCTCTGTACCTAATTTACCTTCTATCGTAACTAAGGAAAACTTTAACTGACTATCTAGTCTTCAACTCCATCAAAGACCCCAGAAGTATGAAATGTTACCTAACCACAGGGACATCTGGCTGCCTGGTTAGTCACCCTAGTATCTTCTGTAACACTGGGGCATCCAACTCTGGCCTGCAGGCCTAGTATATCTGACAGACATTCTAAGAAGCAGGGAATTCTGAAGGACTGTCCTGCCTGCCTTGTCTTGGCAGAGTTTGGCAGTTGCCTTTTTGGCATCCAGCTGGTCCAGTTTGGACAGTATACTGTCAGCAGTCAAGGCAAGGGCAGTTTCTTGCCCAGTGGCTAACTTTTGCCACAAAGAAAGCCAACTCCATACGGAGTTTCTTTGATGCTCATCATCTTCTTTTAGGTAAATGGGTGCTGCCAGAAGCAGACGTGTCTCACTGTCATGAAAAGCCTTAGGTTATTTGTAGCTAGAGTTTTCCTGCCTGGCCCACACTCAGGACAAATCTCTCTCACCTGCCAGTCCCACAGCTGCTCAGACCCGACCAAGTAAACACAGAGACTTATATTGCTTACAAACTGTATGGCCATGGCAGGCTTCTTGCTAACTGTTCTTACAGCTTAAATTAATCCATTTCTATTAATCTATACCTTGCTGCATCGCTCGTGGCTTACCGGCATCTTCACATGCTGCTTGTCATGGCGGTGGCTAGCAGTGTGTGTGTGTGTGTGTGTGTGTGTGTGTGTGTGTGTGTGTGTGTGTGGTGCCCCCCCCCCTTCCTGTTCTCTCCATTCCCCTCTCTGTTAGTCCCGTCTATACTTCCTGCCTGGCCACTGACCAATCAGTGTTTTATTTATTGACCAATCAGAGCAATTTGACATACTGACCATCCCACAGCAGTTATTAAACATATTAAATGTCATATTCTGTAGGTCTTTGAAGTGTTTGAAGACCATCTATCTAAATGTATCTGTGTATGACCTTGAAAACATACCTAACATGACTATAAGTTTGACTATTATAAATGACTATTAATTTGTATTTCTTAATTATACATTTCATTTTAAATAAACTGCATAAACACAATATGCTAAAATAGTTGAAACATACATACAGTATAGCAAAAATAACTTTAAATTTATATGAATAAACCAAAATCCATACCAGTGTAAAATACTTTGAGATTAATAGTTATTTTTTCAGTTTAAAAGTAGATTCAATAATCTACCCTTTTATCCTACCATTTCTATATTCCTTCTTTTTCTTTACAGAACAAGATCCCTGAATCTAATCTCCTTTGTTCAGCTTTTTTTCTGACAATTATCCATAACAACTTGTAACCAACCCTCCTTAAATGATAACAAACATCCATAACCAATATTTTGGGAATGTGAGCATTGTTCTATAGACTATTTCCTATTGTGTAGGGGCACTGGTATCTTTGGGGGAACCTTGAGAAAATTGGGATAATAATGGAGTCCTGGCTGGAGTAGTCTGTGAGGTTGGACCATCTCAGCCAGCAGCCTTGAAGCTGATTTGGATGCAGATTTTGAGGAGACTTTAACAGAGGCCTTTTGAAATGCTGGATCACCTGGGCCATCCATTTTTATTGGTGTTTGGTCTTCTTGTTCTGAAATGAATAAATGTTTAAAGGTAACGTATATTACAGCTATAAAATATGTGGTGTGTACAAGTCAGTTAAAGGGTTTTTTTTATGTTTGAGCAGGTAAAATACACATTATGTGTCTTGTAGTTCTTTTAAGTTTATTTTTTTTTAATGTCTGTAGCCAGAATTTCAGGGGGTCTTCCCCAATCAAACCTGATTTTCTTTAACCCAGAATGAATCCATAGCTTCTCATTTCCTGTGGAGATAAAAGCATTACCTCTCCCCTAAAGCAACATACCTTTTGTCTTACATTTTGAAGTCATGATATTTTTAAAATTTATAGGTTGGTTTAATCTAGCAGTTTTTATAATCCAGTGTCTCTTAGCAGCCAAAAAATTTAAAGACAACACAATAACATACAGACTCTCTGTAGTTCCCATCTTTACGTGGCTTTTTTGGTTTTTATTACTTTACTCCCTTTATAAGGACTTTATTACTTTAAACTATTTTTTTATATATCCTTTCTCTTTTATCTCCCAACCCTATGTATATTTTTAAACACACTGTGACCCATTTAGAATTTTTTTTCTGTCTGATCTGTCTTTACTGTATATCTGTAACCTTTTCTGTCTGTGTGAGCATATCCCCAAACCCACCACATAGTGCGTTGGTTCAGCTCATGCTGGCAGCTCAAGCCTGCAGGCAGCTGCTAACATCTCTGTACTGTGGCTCACATCAGAGACACAAGACTAGGAAGCTGCATTTGGCTCCATCACTGCACGTTTTCAGAACCTTCCCTCAAGCCTTGTCAGGTTCCATGCAGAAATTCCAGTGGGCTTTTCTTTCCCTCCCACCAGTTCCCAAATAACCAACAAGGAGAAGAATTACTCATTGCTCAGTCGATAGCTCAGACTTGTTACTAGCTGACTCTTATATTTAAATTAACCCGTATTTCTTATCCATGCTTTGCCACATGGCTTGGTACCTTTTCTCAATAAGACATGCCCATCTTGCTTCTCTCTGAGGCTGTTGGTGACTCCTCTGACTCTGCCCTTCTTCTTCCCAGAATTCTCTGTTTGGTTCTCCCCCTACCCTTATCCTGTCGAGCTATTGGCCAGTCAGCTTCTTTATTAAACCAATCACGGCAACATATAATCACACAGTGTAAAGGAATATTCAACAGTACCCTGTGTGTAACATTTGTTAATCCCACCAAACAAGAGTAAAGACCATTACCTGAATTCTTTGTTCAAATTATACAAGCTCTATTTTCTGTCAGACAGGACTATCTCCCTAAAGTGGGGTTTGAGAAAATAGCATCCAACATAGGAAAAGGTGGGTTTTATATTAGCCCCCAAACTGCAAGGCTAAGGGGTTCCCAAGGGTTTTTGGTTCTGTAGGAACTTGACAGAACAGCTCAAGATTATTTGACAGAACATCTTTTCAGGGTGGAGGTCAAGGTATAGGGTGTGGCACATGTCAAATTCCAGAAAATGGAGTCAGGCTGGCCCATCACATTTCACAGTTTACTTTTTAAGTGTAGACGGAGTACATACTACAATAATGATAAAAAGCGTACTATAGTGAGCGCATGAGCCAGTAACTGTGACTTATCCCTACCAGATTTCTGTTACTATCCCTGACTGTGGGCTGTACTCCGCACCTCCAGCAGTCCAGCAGGCTTGTTTACAGGGCGGTCCCACAGTGCATGAGGAATGCAGTTTTGCAACAGTGTTGTTTTTATATCTGCTGGACAGTGGCTACACCTGATCTACTGCTGCCTCAGTTGCTGACTGTCTCCACAGCCGCCTGGCGCAGCCTTCCTGCTGAGGCCACAGGCCAGGGGAGCCTTGGCATCCCACCCCTGCTCCAGCTGCCTCCCCATAGGGAGACAAATGTTTTAACTAAGTCTCTATCCTTTTATTTTTACCAATAAAGACTTGGGTGCCAGATGCTGGAGTAAAAACCTGCTAGCTCAGAGAGGCAGAGAGAGCAACTGGGTGACCTTCCTCATCTGCAGTCGAAGGAGACCCTCTCCTACTCTGTCTGAAAACAAAACTCTTCCACCCAGATGTTCCTCCCTTCTATTTCTTGTGCCTCTCTTTCTCCAACCTCTGACTTCTGCTCACACTCTATGGTTACTTCCAATCAAGTGGTTGCTTGCTCTGCCTCTCAACCTATGGCTGATTTTATTTAATGCAATCTTGGGGTTCACATTGTGATCAAATATCCCGCAACACAACTGGAATGAGGTCACAGGCCATGGAAATTCTTCTGTTCCCTTGTAGTCTTGTACTTGGTCAGTCACTGACTGAAGCGTTGTTATATAACTCATACTGTTCATTGATAGATAAAATGTGTCTGTGCCTCTCCAGACTCATAGATAATCAATATCTGATGAACAAGTGTGTATCTGGAAAGGTCCTGTTTTCCTTTTAGGACAATGATTTAAAGAGTAGACAACACTTAACAGTGTGTTTACTGAATGCCACAACAGTGTTAGAGCGTATTCACACCATCACCATCCTTTTGACTCCCGTTCCACAAGAGCCTGGATGGTAGTAGGGCTGGCTTCATGCGTGTGTATTCAATGCAGCTACTGCGGCCCAAGGGCAAGGTTAAAGAAGCCCCGTGCTTGGAGTTGATGATGATTTTTTTCAGCAAGGTGTTGTGTCTCACTCCTGTAATACTAGCACTAGAGCGATTGAGGCAGGAGAATTACCATAAGTTCGAGGCTAGCTTGGCCTACATAGTGAGACTCCTGTTGTTTCCTCCTCCAAAAAAAGAATTATACAATAATACTTTTCCTTGAATTTGGGGGAAGGGGGGTAATTAATTTTTTATGCATATATGCATGTTCATACCGTAAGTGTAGGTGCTTGCGGAGGCCAGAAGAGGGCATCGGATCCCCTGGAGCTGGAGTGAGGTGCCTTATGTGGGTGCTGGGAACCAAACTCAGATCCTCTGAAAAACCAGCACACACTCTTAATTGATGAGCCAGTTCTCCAGCTCTGAATGAAGTGTGTTTTATAATGAAGTGTCCTGAGTGAAAGGATTTAAAAAAAAAAAAAAAAAAAAAAAAAGGAAAGAAAGAAAGGCAGGCCAAGTGGGCACCTTTGGACAGGCCCTGCCGAGGTGTGCCACTAACAAGAACTCCAGGTGCAACAGGATAGTGCAAGAGGATTGGGGGGGGGGGGGGTGAGGAGTGAAAGGGCGGTGAGGAGGGGGGAATGAGAGAGGCAGACAGACAGACAGAACAGGGAAGAGGAGAGGCGGGAGACAAGAAGCCAAGAGAAGAAAGAATAGGAAGAGGGATAAGAGAGGTAAGAGAGAGAGCTGTGCCTGGCAGACACTTTTAAGGGGCACACATGTCCCATGGCTGACGTGGAAAGGCACCTGGCGACAGGTGATGATGTAACTCCTGTGGCCGGCGGGAACTACCACTGGGACCAGGGAGCATGGCGGGGGCACTTGGAGCCATACTCATGCTGGATCCCCGTCTGCCTTCTCAAAAACTTGGAAACTTCTCCTTCACACTGCTCAACTCCACTGTAGCCATGAGTGGCCAGCAAGGGTAGGGACAGAGCCCTCTGAGCCCTCTGAATTTCAGGGCAGGGTGGAACCACGGCACACTAGCCAAGCCACTGAGGAGGAGACTGTCACCCATCGTCCCTATAGGGAAGCCCATCTGTGGGAAGGGAAGATTGACATTGGTGCTGTGGTCCAGGCCCAGATTTTACATGGGCTTTATGAATTGTGTAGTGGACCCAGGTGATAGTTACTATTATCCTCATCCAGTTTTATTACATTTTATTTATTTAGTGAGAGCGCGTGTGTGTGTGTGTGTGTGTGTGTGTGTGTGTGTGTGTGTGTGTGTGTGAGTGATCTGCATGTGGAAGTCAGAGGACAGCTTCCAGGAGTTGTTTTCTCCTTCCATCTTGTGGGTTGGGTATTGAGCTCAGGTGGTAAGGCCTGGCAGCACACACCTTTACCCACTGAGCCATCTTGCCAGTCCCGTTATCCCATCATTTAAAGAGGGAAACTTGAACCAAGACAGTGTATCTCTCAAGCCCATGTTATGCTGCTAGTCACAACACAGAACTACCTCTCTCCTTAGGTAACTTCTCATGTGAAGTGTAACAATGTGGGGTTTTGAAATTAACCAATTCAATAAAAGTATTAAGTAATAACAGCCTCAGAATGTGGCAAAATATGAGCGTGGCTTCTTAAGGGTCACAGTTGGAGAAACTGCTAGGTTGGGGTGTGTGACACAGGTCAGCCATGTTTGAAGCCATCAGCTCATAAGCCACACACTCTACTAAGGCCTAGGAGAAACAGGGAAAAGGCAAGTCAGTGGCCAGTGCTGCAGGCCAGGCCCCGATGACTCTCTCTGTCACTGTTTCCATGGGCACGCACTCAAAGGTGAGAATGGCAGGTTTAGGAGCAGAGGTTGAATGGTAGCAGAACTCTTTTTTTTAAGATTTATTTATTTATTATGTAGTGTTCTGGCTGCATGTTTCCCTACAGGCCAGAAGAGGGCGCCAGATCTCATTATCGATGGTCATGATGCTGGGAATTGAACTCAGGACCTCTGGAAGAGCAGCCAGTGCTCTTAACCTCTGAGCCATCCTTCCCAGATGGGAAGGGGAGGGGAGGGAGGGAGGGGGAGAGACAGAGACAGAGACAGATGGAGACAGAGAGAGAAAGGGAGACAAAGATGGACAGAGACAGAGACAGAGGAGAGAGAAGGGAAAAAGAAATTGCTGTGAAATGTTGTGGATGCTTTCTTTTAAAATCTCCCACATGTAAGCCGGGCGGTGGTGGCGCACGCCTTTAATCCCAGCACTCGGGAGGCAGAGCCAGGCGGATCTCTGTGAGTTCGATGCCAGCCTGGGCTACCAAGTGAGTTCCAGGAAAAAGGCGCAAAGCTACACAGAGAAACCCTGTCTCGAAAAACCAAATAAAATAAATAAATAAATAAATAAATAAATAAATAAATAAATAAAATCTCCCACATGGGCTCGGGTGCATAGTTGTCTTGTTTAAGTTGGGATTTTTCTTACACATGCTTGTGTGCATGAGTACTCATATGTAGTACTGAATCTTTCCAAGTGTCTTTGCACACGGCTCCCCAGCTTTCCTCTCTCAACTCGGTGCTTTCATTCACACTGGATATACCAAAAGGCACATCTTGCCTTTTAGAGGGAAACTGTCTAAAGGATGAGTAACAGTGCCCATTCGGGCAGTCTTTAATTCACAATTCTTTAGATAGGGCTGGATGGAGTCTTAACTATTCACAGGCTGGGGCAAGAGGCTAGCGGAGCCAGGAGCTGAAAGCTATATATACTAGGTAGAATAGTGGCAGACAATCTGGAAAAAGTTATCTCATTGTGTCTGTCTCACCGGGTCATGGTGCAAACTTTGTCAGCCTGTTCCTTTTTTTTTTTCCCGAGACAGGGTTTCTCTGTGTAGCTTTGTGCCTTTCCTGGAACTCACTCTGTAGCCCAGGCTGGCCTCGAACTCACAAAGATCCTACCTGCCTCTGCCTCCCGAGTGCTGGGATTAAAGTCGTGTGCCACCACCGCCCGACTTGTCAGCCTGTTCTTGTCCATGGTTTTTGTTTGGTTTTCTTTGCTTTTTGAGACAGTCTCATGGAATCCAATCTGGCCTCAAACTTGCTATGCAGACAAGACTGGTTTGGGGCTCTGACCTCCCACCTCCCACAGGCTAGCTTTCCCCCTTCACTTTAGTCAGCTATAAAAACAAGAAGAGAACATTTCCAAAAATCCAGAAAGCCCAGGATTGTTCTTGCTTTTGGTTCAGCGCAGGATAACACCACCCCATATTAACATTCCGTGAAGCTGGGGGTGTAGCTCAGTGGCTACAGAGTACTTGCCTGGTGTGCACCAGACCTTGGATTCAATACCCAACACAAGGTAAACGGGGATGGTCGCACATGCCAGTAATCTCAGCCTTTACAAGGTAAAGGCAAAAAGGGTCAGAAGTTCCAGGGCATATCGACTCATCTGTCGCCTATTTTGTGTGCATTCTTGTCCATGTAGTGTGGAGGCCATGCTGCTGGAGGCCAGAGGATAACCTGAAGGAGTTGGTTCTCTCCTCCACCATGTGTGTCCCAGGAATAGACCAGAGCTCAGATTCTCGAGCTTGGCAGAAGACACTTTAGCAGACTGAGCCATCTTAACATGCGGGCCCAGATACTGACTTTAAACAAAATTGTGGGCTGGAGAAATGGCTTGGTGGTTAAGAATCCTGGCTGCTCTTCCAGAGGACTCTTTTGATTCCTAGCACCCACACAAAGGCTTACAACTATCTGTAACTCCAGTCCAAGGCTATGTATGATATACCCTCTTCTGACCTCCATGGGCACCAGGCACATGTAGGACACATACATACACGCAGACAAAATACCCATACACGGCATAAAAATAAACCTTTAAAAATGCTTTAAAAAAAAAAAAGAATGTCTCAACTTCTGTGGGAGGCCAGCTCCCACCTTTTAAAGGATTCCTATGAGGAGGAGAGAGGAATAAGAAACTTTTCAAATAGAAAAATAGTAAAGAAGAGGGGGCTGGAGAGATGGCTCAGTGGTTAAGAGCTCCGACTGCTCTTCCAGAAGTCCTGAGTTCAATTCCCAGCAACCACATGATGGCTCACAACCATCCATAACGAGATCTGGTGCCCTCTTCTGGCCTGCAAGGACACATGCAGGCAGAATAATGTATCCATAAATAAATTAAAAAAAAAAATAGTAAAGAAGAGACAGACAGAAACAAGGATAGCTTCGGGAGGACCTGGATCAAAACCCAACGGCCCCTTCTGTCTCTTCAAAAGGGCTTTTTATAACAATGCCAAGGTGTGGGGCAAAAGACCTTTCCTTGCTAGATCAAAGCACACTGCACAGCCAAGTGCAGACCCTTCCAAACAGCTGGTAACCATGCCTGTGGTTCAGTCATTCCCCTATGCAGCCCTGCTGGGTAAAGCAAGCTCAGATCTCACTAGGAAACCTCTGTGGGTCTCCACAAACTTCTGAGAAATAAAAAAAAAAATTCCACCAAGACTTACCAACTGGTAATTATACTTGTTAGTCTTCCATTTACACACCTTGTTTAACCCAGAAAACCCAAAATGATCTAAATGTTGCTTATTTCATTATCCTTTTGTCAATGCAAGATATATATATATATATATAGAGAGAGAGAGATATATAGATATATCTATATATATATATAATCAAAAGTCTTTTGCCCCTGATATCACTGCATTGAGACAAGCCACTGGGTTCAGGGATCACTTGCCTTTATAAAGGAAGGGCAGAATGCATGTGAAACCTGAGGTCTCAAAATGCCCTCACTGAAAGACCTCAGGGCCTTGGTGTGGTGGCACACAACTTTAATCCCAGCACTCAGGAGACAGAGGCAAGCAGATCTCTTAGTTCAAGGCCAGCCTGGTCTACAGAGCGAGATCCAGGACAGGCTGGGCTATACAGAGAAACTGTCTCAAAAAACCAAATAAGTAAGTAAATTTTTATAGACTTTCTATGATTGTGATATATTCATGTTTTTTCTTGAATAAGTCCCCCCTTTTTCTTGTTTTTTCTCGTTTTACAATTTTTTCCAATCTCTTTATAATGTAAACATTTAATTAATAGGATTTTCTCAAGTTAAAAATAACTTTACCACTCCTATCCAAATGATTTACTTAACCCACTTCTTCTTCCCCAAAGCCAAGATGAAATGTTGAGAGACTGTGAGACCCAGCAACCCTCTCTGGACTTCTTGTGTTTTGCCAAAAAGAATTTAGAAATTTTATCCCCATTGCAATCTTAATCTTTATTATAAATTTGAAGTTATAAACCTGTGTTTTAGATTTAACTATTGTTTAGTTTCTATATATGTATTAAGTGGTATTAGGTCCTAAGAAATCCCTTTCCCCAAAGCCTGGCATTTAGACAAAAGCCAGCCTTCCCTCGGGCACTTAAGAAGATAGTTCCTGCTTGCTAAAAGGAGTCATCTCCTCAGCCTGGCAAAAGTGACATCCGGCTCTTCCATTTACCTATGACTGTGGTGTCTATTACCATATCAGGGTCTATGCTAGCCCCTAGGCTCCCTCATTCCCTACTGTCAAGTGTCTCTTACAGAGTCGTCCTGGCTGGCATACCCCACCCCCTACCCTAAACCTCTCCCTCACCCAGCTTCCCTTCCCCTCTCCCAGCTTCCCTTCCCCTCTCCCAGCTTCCCTTTCCTATTAACTCAACCATTTGGCTACTTTCCATCTTGGCTTCCCCCGGGCTCCACTCTGGGTCCTCGGCTCCTCTCTTCAACCCTGTGCCCTCTCTCTCCTCTCATGGCCCTTATTCTACTGGCCATGTTCAGTCTGGACTCTTTCAGATGCCTCTGGCTGTGCTCTCCCTCGTATCCACATGAAAACCTCCTCAACTATACCTAGGAGTGGTCATGTCCTCATTTTCATTTAAATGGCACCTGCATATTCTCTTTTAATTCTGTGCCCTCCTCAGTGCTCACTTCCAGAATGTACATATCAACAATAAGGGCAAAAATGTAAAGACTGAGCAAGTGGTTTGCAGGGAAGAAGAAGAAGACAAAACACCGGGAGGCAGCAGACTGGAAAGCTGCTTGACCTGATAGCAAGCAGACAGCTGCAAACAAACAAACTAGGACCTGCTGCACCAAAGGACAAGAGTGAAGGGTGGCCCAGGCCGAGAGCCGGGGGCATAGCACGGGAGACCCCGGAGCATAGCACGGGGAGACCCCTTCACCCTGCAGCTAGCACACCTGAGGGCCTTTTAGTTTGGAGTCTAATTTTTTTAAGGTTTGTTTTTATTTTTAGTTATGTGTGTATGGGGGGAAGGTGGGTATGTGCATGTGCCTGCAGAGTCCAGAAAACGGTGCAGGATGCCCTGGAGCTGGACCTACGGTCGGTTGTGAGCCTGAATGGTAGGCCTGGGTCCTCTGAAAGAGCAGTACATGTTCATAACTGCACAACCATCTCTCCAGTACTGGAGTCTAAACTTTTTAACTCTAGGTCATTTTCCCGGGCTTAAGCGAACATCCTGTAAGCACTTGTCCTAGATGTCCCGTACTAACTCTAGACAGACTCTTCCTCTCCAAACAAAGTGACAAGACAAATATAGTAGAAACAGAAATGTAGTTATTTCTAACAAACTTTTTAAAGTGTGTGCAAAACATAGAATGACATAGAAAGGCTACACGTCGTGGATGAAGGCTCGGGGTCCGGAAAGAAGGGAGGACGCTTTCTTGCAGGCACGTATAGTAGACAGGATATAAGGACATCCCCAAACCCTGTAAGCCAGGGTTCCTTTGGACCAAGACTAAGGTGCATAATGTCCGCCCTCCTCCGTGGGCGTGGCCTGAGCCGGCTTTGTCTAATAGGAGTGGTCAGGGGCGGGGCGCTTCCTCTGTACATCTTCTAGCTTGGGGGCAAAGCAGCCCAGACTTTGCGTCTTCTCATTGGTCAGGGAAGAAACCAATCGCGGCGAGTCTTGTTAGAGTCATCGCCCTAGCAACACAAGGAGCCGCTTGGGAAAGGATCCCGCCTGAGGCTTTCCGTCTCTGCTTCCACACAAGGTGCAGGAGGCTGCCCAGGAGCTGTGGCCTGCAGAGATGGACTGCGACTTGACTACGAGCCCTGGATATCCTCCCGCCAGTGCGTCCTCACCCTGAGCAAGCCCCTGGCCCGCTGCCGCGCCAGTCTGACCCCTCCCACCTCCAAACCCCACTCAGCCCACTAACGAAGCTGTCCTTGCTTGTGCCCACAGCTTCCAAGGGCCAGATGATGGAGGAGCGTGCCAACCTGATGCACATGATGAAACTCAGCATTAAGGTCTTACTCCAGTCTGCCCTTAGCCTGGGACGCAGTCTGGATGCAGACCATGCCCCCTTGCAGCAGTTCTTTGTAGTGATGGAACATTGCCTCAAACACGGGCTGAAAGGTGAGCCGGGGGCGTTTAGGAGCATAGAAATGTGGGCTAAGTCTTTGCCCTCTCTAGTGCCAAGCATGTGGTGGGTGTGGAGAGGAGAATAGCGCACAGAACAAATTCCCTGTGATCGAGAGCAGTGCTGTCCGGTACAAATAGCACTGCAAGCTGCAGAGGCCATTCGTACCTCTCTGGTAGGCACTTTCTAATAGTAAGGTTTAAAATCTACCATGTTTTACATCGCCAGCACATGTCCGGTTCCTCGGCTGCACTAGCCACACTGCAGGAGCACCACTAGTAACACGTGTGGCTCTCAGTGGCCTCGGGGACACAGTATCAAAGGCCAAGACAGTGAACACAGAAACACAGAATTAGAAACTGCTTCCGATTCGGGGGAGCAAAACAAGTAAGAGGGTAGAGATGAAGACAGGGAACGTTCAGGTGCAAGAAGAAAAGTTCCTTCTGAAGGGGTGACACGTGAGCTGAGATCTAGGGAAGAGAGAACAGTGCAGAGATTTGGGCCCACAACTTCCCTAGCACAAGAGACGAAACCAAACAGAGGCAAAGTGCAGATGTCCTGAGTGGGTCAACCTTGGCTTGAGGCAGACACCCGGTAACCAGGGAGTGTGGAATGAAAGAATGGGAGATGAGACCAGGAAGTGGGGAGGGCCTGGATCATGCAGGCCCTTAAGAGATCATGACAGGGAGCTGTGTTTTCTTCTAAGTGAGTTTGGAGGAGTTTGAGGGAGAAATGTGACTTGGTTTGCATCTTAAAAAAAGAAAAGAAATTCGAGGCCAGCCTGGGCTACCAAGTGAGTTCCAGGACAGGCGCAAAGCTACACAGAGAAACCCTGTCTCGAAAAACCAAAAAAAAAAGAAAAGAAAAGAAAAAACCTTTCCCAAATCGAGAACAAATTGTAAGGGTAAGGGATGAAGGTATTAGGAAAAGCAGTTCGGTTACTGTGGCAGTTCAGTAGGGAAGTGGCTGTGACAGTTAGGAGTTGATCACTGATGCTGCCACCAGGGCAGAGGTGGCAGGATGTGGCAGATTTCAGTTCATAAGCAGCAAGTTCTTGAAGAAAAGATCATGATAACAGAGAAACCACATTGCCAAAGGAAAGCAGAGCTGATTTGTCCCGTGGCCTCTCCTAGTCCGAAAGGCCGGGTCATAGACTTGAGCGTGGAGCTGTGGAGCTGTGCTTGGCTTTTGAAAGAAAGCCTGTGGGCCCCAGAAGAAACTGCACCCTGTTCTCATGACTAACACTGTTGTTTTCTCTTTTAGTTAAGAAGAGTTTTATTGGCCAAAACAAATCTTTCTTTGGTCCATTGGAGCTGGTGGAAAAACTTTGTCCTGAAGCATCAGATATAGCCACCAGTGTCCGGAATCTTCCGGAATTAAAGTAAGAAGTGCTAATGCTGCCTGCATGTTTGCTTTTTCCTCGCTGCTGTTTGCTTCCCCTCAGTTCTCTTCTGATTTGGACCACTGTACCGGGATCCATGCTCAGCTTGGATTCTAATCCCGCCTCTGCTGCTCATGGTTCCCGTGACCTTAAGTAAGACGTGAACCTTCCTGGGCCTAAGACTCCTGCTCCTGAGTGTGAAGGCAGCGGTTGCCTCGTGGTTCACATGGTTTAAATCTGTTGTTGGGGCTGCGGGTATGGCTCAGCGGTTAAGAGTGCGTGTTGCTCTTGCTGAGGACTGGACTTTTGTTTCCAACACCCACATCAGGTGGAACGTGGGAATCAGGGAACTTGCAGCTGTGTCTCCAGCCCAGTGTGGTACATCTTACGACGTATTTTAGCACAAATATCAAATTGCATATATGAGCCTGTGCCTCAGAATCTTGTGGGACTTGAACACTTGAAGTGCCTGTGGTGCAAAATTCAAAAAAATACCTAACTTGTACAGTGAGCATTCTCTCTGCTCACACAGTACCTCTCTAACCCCTAAACTACCATGTGACTCCCCCCCACCCCACCTCCATGTGTGTGTGTGTGTGTGTGTGTGTGTGTGTGTGTGTGTGTGTGTGCGTGTGTGTGTGCGCGCCCCTCCCCTAGCTCATTTTAGTTTCTTCTGTAGTTATTGCTGTTGTTATGCCTTAGTGGTCTGATTCTCTGAATTCTAGGACAGCCGTGGGAAGAGGCAGAGCGTGGCTTTATCTTGCTCTCATGCAGAAGAAACTGGCAGATTATCTGAAAGTCCTCGTAGACAATAAGCATCTCTTAAGGTATTCCATCATGTGTTTGTCTTTTACCCTGAAGTTGCAGCACGGTCTGTAGATCCTTGTGAAACAGAGGAACTAGAATAATGTCCATAGCTTAGATCGAAATCCTTGCTAATCTCAGTGCTCTGAGGCTTGAAGTGTTTCTTTGTTGAGCCCTGACATCTCAGAAGCATTATAAACAAGACTCTCTTTGTAAATGAGACTTCATTTTGAAATTCTGAAGATAATCTCCCAAAATATCAATACTTATAATTTACTCACTGGCAGCCCATTCAATTAAGTTTCAATAAAATGGTACTTATTAGACTGGATGATAACAGGAATAAAATAACTTTTGAACTAGGGACTGTGGGTGATTTTTTTTTTTGTAAGAAAACATAGGTACATATTCTAGCTGAAGATTTCATATCCAGTTTATAAAATGTGTATTTCTTAGCATTAGTAAAAACTTAAGGGCTGGAGAGTTGGCTTAGCAGTTAAGAGCATTGACAGCTCTTCCAGAGGTCCTGAGTTCAATTCTCAGCAACCACATGGTGGCTTGCAACCATCTATAATGGGATCTGATGCCCTCTTCTGGTGTGTAGGCATACATACAGATAGAGCACCATATATATAAAATAAATAAAACCTTAAAAATTATTTTTAAAAATCTTAAATAGTGTCTATTACTGAAATTTATGACTGACTCATTCTTTATATTTATGGCTGTATAAACAAGTAGCCATTATAAATGGGATTTTCTCTAGACTGAAAATTGATATGGCGGAAACCTCTAGAGTTAATTCTCTTATCCAGTTCAGATAAAAATATTCTTTATATCTTGGCCTAGACCCAGATATTTCAGAATTTTCAAGTCAGCCTCACGAGTGTAGGGATTAAAGGTGTGCACCACACACGCGCACACACACACACACACACACACACACACAGAGCTAAGTTCTCTCCTTCAGTCCAGTTGGTTCCAGAGATCAACTCAGGTTGTCAGGCTGTTGGCCTCTGTGCACTGCCACCTCCCAGGCCAGCCCTGGTGACCTAGTGTTTGAGACAGAAGTTCCATGTACAGAGAGGAGCCAGTGAAGACACAGGACACGAAGCAGAAAGACAGGAAGACAGTGGCCAAGAGTGGATGAGGAGGCTCGAGATCCAGATTTAAGCAGAGGAGCCTGCTAGGCAGCTCGGCAGCTCTCTGTTGCTGTCACAGAACCTGAGAGAATCAGATTTGAAAGAGAAAGAGCCAGAGAGGTGTCTCAGTATATAAACGGCTTGCTGTGCAGGCGTGAGGTTCAATCCCCAGCACCTCCACTAAAAAACTGGGTTTGGAAACTGTAGTTCATGCAGAGAAAATATGCATGCACACCCACATACATATATGAAAGAAAACGAAAAGGTTTGTTTGGCTCACAGTTTAGTCCATACCTGGTCCTCTTGCTTTGTGCCTGTGGCAAGGCAGCATATTGTGAGGGAAGCATTTGGTAGGTAGACTTAAAACTGCTGGCTTCCTGGTCACAGAGAGAGAGAGGAAAAGGGAAAAAAGGTCACACCCCCTTCAGAGCACACCCCCAGCGACCTAACGACCTCTCAGTTGGCCCCACTTATGGTTTTAACAGCATTAAACTGGGGAGCAACTCTGCCACATGGGCCTTTGGAGACACTTAGGATCTAACCATAGCAGAAGAGGAAGTGCTTGATGTGGTGGGAGGAAGTAAGCTCCCTGGGGGCCTTTGCTCCAGGGTGGGGCTGGAAGCCAGGTGGAGCCAGGCAGGACAAGGCAGCACTGGGGGGAGTGAGGAGTGACGTGTCTCTGAGCAGCTCCCTGACAAGTCAGTCTCTTGCAGTGAGTTCTATGAGCCCGAGGCACTAATGATGGAGGAAGAGGGCGTGGTGATTGTCGGTCTGCTGGTGGGACTCAGTGTTCTGGATGCCAATCTCTGCTTAAAGGGAGAAGACTTGGATTCTCAGGTAATATGGAATTTGGGCCTTGATGGAATGAATCAGGCCAGGAATTTTTTTACATGAAATCTGCAGACATGTACTGATCCTAAGAAAGAGACAGAAGGCAGGAAGCCTTTGGTAGAGATTGGGCAGACTGCGGTACTGGGGAAGTGGGAAGGGGATGTCTCAGAAGAGTGAAGAAGTAGCATGGGCAGAGGCGGGGACGTGGCTCAGTTGGTAGAGGGCTTGCGGAGCATACACAAGGCCTTAGGTTTGGTTCCTAACTTCACGTAAACCAGGCATGGTGGTGCATGCCTGTAATCCTGGCACTCTGGAAGTGGAGCCAGGAGGATCAGAAGGTCATCCTCAGTACATAGCCAAGTTCAAGACCAATGTGGGATACATGAAACCATGTCTCAAAAAAAAAGAAAGAGATGGGACTGGAGAGATGGCTCACTGGCTAAAAGCACTGGTTGCTCTTCCAGAGAACCGGGTTTAGTTCCCAGCACCCACATAACCCCTAACAACTAACTCCAGTTCCAGGGGAGCCAACGCCCTCTTCTGGCCTCCACAGGCACTGCATGTGATATACAAGATACACAAGCAGGCACAACAACCATTCACATCAAATAAATATAAATATTGCCCCCCCAAAAAATAGTTTTTTTCAAAGAGAGAGAGAGAATAAACTTTACATTGTATCTTTTTTTTTTTTTAAATAAAGATAGGCTGGGAGTAGTGGTGTAGGCCATTAATACCAGCACTGGGGACGCAGAAGGAAGGTGGATTTCTGTAAGTGCCAGGCAAGCCTGATCTAGTGAGTTTGGGGCCAGCAAGGTAGTGAGACCCTTCTCAAAAAAAGGTGAGCCCGCAGCCTGCTCTCAAGAGCCTCACTGGCTTCTGAGCACCTCTTTCTAATCCTTAGGCTGAAGCCTGTATAACATACCTTTAATAAAATAGTCGGCTCTGCTCAAAGAGTCACACAGAAGACACCCAGAGTCAGCCTGGGGCCTCTGAATGCATACACACTAATGTGCACACACCACAGACAAAAGCTTACACACATCCACACACACAAAAAAAAATAATAAAAATCAAAGTCCTGTTCTAAGCTGGGCATAGTAGCACATACTTGGGAGCCAGGTACTTGGGGGACCAGGGCTGGAGGGTTGCAAGATTGAGGACAGGCTGGACCATTTAGTGAGACTTTGGTCTCCAAAAATGTAGAGCTAGATCGGTAGATAGATAAAGAGATAGACAGACAGATGGATATCTCTAGGAAAGGTAAATGTATATACTGTTTTATTTTAGTTTTCTAATTTACTTTGTGTTTTTATTAGAAGTGGACTTTGAACACTATCCGATGTCTTGTTTGGTTGGCACCTGACTTAAACAGAACAGTTAATGTGTGACTTTCCCATAACAGTACTGCTGCTGTGTTCCTAAAATAAGGCCTACTTGGTCATTGTGTCATTTCCTGTACCCCCCAATCATGTGTTTCTGCTTAACATGTGAAACTGTTCTGAGTTTCCCATGGGCCTTTGCCTCCTCCCGGGATTATATTCCCTCATAGGTTGAACTAGGAGACAGTCACCCTCCTGTTCTCTAATACACTTCAGTAGGACACAAAGTTGGCTCTTTACTTGTTGGTTTTCTTCTTTGAAAGTTTGTATTCCCTTAAAAAAAAAAGTCGTGTGTGTGTATTCCTAAATACATAAGTACAACCTGCTCAGTCTGTATAAAGTTACTTGTATGTGTGTTTTAAGGGCTGATCACTTAGTGTTAGATAACCAACTGGTATGCTCTTCCCTGAGGAAGACTTTCTCCAGATCTCAGTGTTCCTTAGTTGCCTGCAGTTCTTTGTGTAGGCTGAAGCCTCATGGGCTTCCCCCTCTTCACACCCCCCATGCTCATTAGCATATCTATTACTGTTGTCCTTGTTCAGCTCATGTTTAGGCTGTCATGTTGATGAGACTTCATAAGTAGTGCTCCAGACATTCTGAGGAGACACAACCTCACAGCAAACTCCCTGCTTCTCTGACTCTTTTTTTGTTTTGTTTTGTTTTGTTTTTTTGTTTGTTTGTTTTTTTCGAGACAGGGTTTCTCTGTGTAGCTTTGCACCTTTCCTGGATCTTGCTCTGTAGACCAGGCTGGCCTCGAACTCACAAAGATCCTCCTGGCTCTGCCTCCCGAGTGCTGGGATTAAAGGCATACACCACCACTGTCCGGCTTTCTCTGACTCTTAAAATCCTTCTATCCCCTCTTTCACAATGATCCCTGAGCCTTAGGGTGGGAGTTGTATTACAGATGTGTCCATTGGGACTGGGCTCCACAACTCTACATTTTGATTGGTTGTGGTTTTCTGTAATGGTCTAAGAATGTAGTTCAGTATTAATGCTGGTTTAGTAAAGTGGTGGTTGTAGGTTCCTCTCAAAAATCCATGACTTCACTAGCTCTGGAAGAGGCAGGCAGATCTCTGTGAGTTCGAGGACAGCCTAGTGTACAGAGTGAGTTCCAGGACAGGCTTCAAAGCTACACAGAGAAACCCTCCTGTCTCAAACCCCTCCCCCAAAAAAGAGATAAAAGTATAAAAGTATTTTGTACCCCAAAACCTTTGTCCTTTGTTGCTTTATAAATAATACCATGATCCTCCTTTGGATGCATGTACAGTAGTGGAATGATCATGCTGAATTTCAAGGCTTACAAGGTTTATGGGAATGAGGGCTGCCATGTCTTATCTAAGCCTGTGGCCTTTATTTCTCTCAGGTTGGCGTGATTGACTTTTCCCTCTATCTGAAGGATGTGCAGGATCTTGACAGTGACAGAGAGTGAGTACTGTGCTGCTTGTAGCTCTTCACCAGCCAGCAAGACAGTGGCTTGGTCTTGCTCTGCAATTTTAGCTTTGTTGAGTTAGTTTAGTTACAAGAGGTGAATCTCATGGCATCCTCACCGTTTCAGGAGTTGAGCTTGGAATAGAGCATGCATGTGAAAGTTCCTTTTCATGCCACCTCCTCTGCCCATTCCAGCCTAGTCTCACTCCTCTCCCCATAGGAAGCTGCTGTGGTCACTTCCTTCCAAACGTGTGCGTGTGTGTGCGCATGTGTGGCATGTGAGTGGATGCATATGCCACAGCGCACGTGTAGGTCAGAGGACAACAGAGTTGGTTCTCTCTGTCTGCCCTTAGGTCCTCAGGCTTGCACAGCACGTGCTCTACCCGCTGGACCATTTCATTAGTCTTTCAGTATTTATTTTGAATATCCAAAACATCTTGAGATTCTCTACCAGGAAGGAGTTTAAGAATCACGGGCCATCTGTAGTGGACACACCATTGTGTGTTATGCAGATGTAAAGGGAGAATCAGAGCTGCTTGCAGAGTGGACTTTGAGATTTTTCCCGAAAGATGATGGGTGGGAAAAGTAGGATGCCAGGGAATATATGTATTCCTTTTCTATAAGCCAAAAGTTCAGTATATACGCATGATATGTATACTACATTTATGTTAGCTTGAGTGATGGTTATATGCCCAGAGAAGCTCACTCAAGCCGTTACTGTGGGTTCCCTGGGAGAGCTGTGTAAAGGGAAGAACATGTAAAAGAAGGAAAAAAATAGCAACTGAAAAACAAACCAGCGCCTGTGACATGAAACGGTGAACTACACATGTAACTTTATGTGGACTACATGTGTAAATGTATGTGACTACATATGTCAGTGTGTGTGAACTACATATGTAACGTGTGTTTAAAGAGGTCAGAGGAAGCAGTGAGATGGTTCAGTGGGTAAAGGTGCCTGCTGCCAACCCTGACAACCTGGGTTCAATCCCTGGGACCCAGAGGGTGAGTGAACTGACAAGTTGTCCTCCTACCTACACGTGCGCACGTGCATGCGCACACAAACACACAGATGTGTTTTAAAGAAAGAAGGGGCTGGAGAGAGGGCTCCATGGTTAAGAACGCTTGCCACATCAGGTGGCTCACAACTGCTTGTAACTCCAGCTGCGGGAGATCTGACACTCTCTTCTGGCTCCTGTGGGTACTTGCATATGGTGCATATACTGACAAACAGGAAAACACATACATTTTTAAATGATTGGATTTTTTTAAAAAAGGAATCAGTCAGTCAGAGGGAAAGCTTGACTGCCAAATGGTGAGGACTTTTTGACTCGAATTTCCCTGGCCTGTAGGTTGCTCTGCCGTGTTCTGCAAAGTCTGTTTCCTTCAGAGTATATCCCCTTCTTTCAGGAAAGTGAGACTGAGTCCTCTGCCATTTCTGGAGCCATTGCATGTGGCAGGCAGGCGTGTTCACCATGCACAAATGCCCCTGGCTTTCTGTGCCCTGCAGAAGCCCAGGCAGTCTATCTGCAGACCTGCTGTCAGGGTGGCCTGTCCTCAGGCCTTGCTGCTGGGTCAGGCCGGCCCTGCTCTGTTTACTCATAGATAGCTCTGACTGCCTCTTGGTTTCTGCAAAGTCTTCAGAAGGGTGGGGGACCATTAGAAGCGGTCTGACATGAACTTAAGAAGTTGTTATCTTTGTGTACTCTTTTCACAAGGCATGAAAGAATTACCCATGTCCTCGATCAGAAAAACTACGTGGAAGAACTTAATCGGCACTTAAGGTAAGGCTCACTCCTCCTCAGTGCCAGTTTTACTCTGTCTCCATACTGGAGAGCTTTGCAGGGGACTCACCGTTTTAACTGTCATAGCTACATTTTGTCCAGACTGAGAGACCAGTTGTAATCACTCAAGCCACATTCATGTGTCCGGCCTGGAAGAGGACGCCTTCCTGATAAACAGCTTTGGGGGCCTCTTTGGCTTTGTTTGTGCTGTTACACAGCATCGAGAGGTAAATACGCAGAGCATGCAGCCTCTGCCCCTACCCCACAGCCTTGGGGAAAGAAACAAATACTATGAAAATGGAAGGAAGGGCTAGAGAGAGAGCTCAGCAGTTAGGAAGTCATTGCTCTCAGAGTTCTGTTCCAGTACCCTCCTCAGGCAGCTCTCCACTGCCTACAGCTCCAATTTCAGAGGGAGCTGGCAGCTCTGACCTCCATTGGTACCTGCACACATGTGCACAGTGTGTGTGTGTGTGTGTGTGTGTGTGTGTGTGTGTGTGTGTGTGTGAAGTAGGGTCTGAATATGTAGTCCTGGTTGGCCTGGAGCCTGGAACACACAAAGATCCACCATTCTGCCTCTCCAGTGCTGAGATTAAAGGTGTGAGTCACTATGCCCAGTTTAAAATAGAGATGCCCAAAAGAAAAAAAAAAATGAGGTTCCATCCCCATCACACACACACACACACACACACACACACACAGAGTTGGGTGAGAGAAAGAGCCATTCATATATGTATTTAAGTTCTTTAACATAAATGCTTATGTTTGATGATCTGCAAAGTAGATTAACAGAATGACCGACTACTTCCAATTATGGGGAGAATTAAGTGAGTTGATGCATTTCAAATGCTCACAGCAAAGACGGCATGGCATGCAGAGCAGAAACTAAGTTCCTGCTCTCAGTCAAATGGCTTGTTGCTATCATCAAACCTGCTGTTGTCCTGTTGGCGGGTTCTTTACATTTTTCACAGTATAAGAGTAACTTAAAATGTTGTAGAAGTGGCTGAAGCAATGGCCCAGTGGTTAAGAGCACTTGGTGCTCTTGCAAAGGCCCTGAGTTCCATCCTCAGCACCCATGTGGGTGGATCACAACCATCCGTAACTCCAGTACCAGGAGCTCTGATACCCTCTACTGGCCTCCTTAGCTACCAGGCACACATTCAGGCAAAGCACATTTACATAAAATAAATATTTAAAAAACAAACAGACAAGGGGCTGGAGAGATGGCTCAGAGGTTAAGAGCACTGGCTGTTCTTCCAGAGGACCTGGGTTCAATTCCCAGCAACCACATGGTGCTCACAACCATCTCTAGTGGGATCTGATGCCTTCTTCTGGCATAAAGGCATACATGCAGATAGAACATTCATACATTAACAGGGTCTATGGTGGGGGGGGTCCAGCTATCACCAAATATTCCTTGATTTTTGGCTTCTCCAGAAGGATTCCTTGATCCTTCTAGGTATAGCTTTATCATATACAGCTGAATCTCTATTTTATATTCCTGTGGCCCATAGCAATACATAAAGTAAATAAATCTTAAAAAAACAAACAAACAAGGTTTTTCTGTGTAGCCCTGGATGTCATGAAACTCACTCTGTAGACCAGGCTGGCCTTGAACTCACAGAGATCCATCTGCCTCTGCTTCCTGAGTGCTGGGATTAAAAGCGTGCACACCACTGCCCGGCTGACAGTAGTTTTGGTTGTTGTTATTATTTCAGTATCCAGACACACTGAGTTCCTACTTCAGATTCTGAGCAGCCCTGCACCTTTCCTTTCATGCAGAAAGTCAGGACTCTGCCTTCTCCTTCACCACTTAGGAAAACAGTCCACGGATTGAAGTTTAGGCTGACCCAGTGTGTTTATTCTCTACAGCTGCACAGTTGGGGATCTTCAAACCAAGATAGATGGCTTGGAAAAGACGAACTCAAAGCTTCAAGAAGAGGTTTGTAACTTTTGCTTAAACAAAATAGCATGACCCAAGGTTAAGAGAAGTGATACATGTCAGCCTGGTGGCAGGAGGCTTGTCATCCCAGCTACTTAGGAGGATTGCAAGTTCAAAGCCTGCCTGGGCTAGAGAGTGAGTTCAGAACCAGCCTGAACAACTTAAGAAGACCCTGTCACAGAAAGTAAAGAGGACGCCATGGTAGAATGTCTGTCTAGTATAGACAAGGCCCTAGTTCAGTACGTAGTACAAGAAAAAGCATAGCGAGAAAGAGATGGGATGGTTGGTACATCTGACCAGAGCGTCCTACTGGGAGGAAGAGGAAGGAGCCAGCCTCAGGTGGAGCTAGGCTGCACGGGAGACAGAGCCTTTTCCTTCCACTGTGAAGGGTTCCCGGGGAGACACGGAAGCTGGTCCTGAGGCAGTTTCCGGCGGCAGCCTGTTTGATCACCTCTGGTTAGAGCACCATCGGGTGGACGTGAGATGGTAGTTTTCTTTTCTACCCACCTTTGCTATAGGATCACAGGCTTCCCTGCTGCCCCAGAGAGCATGGACTGCCCGAGAGGCACCCCAGCCCACCCTTCTGTTTTGGCCTGTAGCGAGCACAGATCCAGTCTCCCCACAGCATGGTCTTTCTCTGCTTTCTCACTAGGAAGAGAGAGAATGAGAGAACAGGAAGAAGGAGGGCTGAGGCCGAGGAAGAAGGCTTGCTGCCCGCTGCCCGGCAGTCTCCCTGGTGGACACATCTTGTCTCCTGTTAGCAGGAGGGGGGTTGCTCAGCCTTGAGGCTTTCCACAGGTAGTAGGAAGGAGGAGAGCTTTGAGAAGGGACTTAAAAAGGGACACCCCACAGCACAGAGGCAGGGTGCAGGGGCCAGGAGGGTCTGTGAGTGAAGGACCTGCTAAGGCTCACTGTGGGCTGACTGCTCTCCTGAGGGGCTCCCGGGGCAGGGGCTCCGGATTGTGTGAGCTGAAGGAGATACAAAGATAGTTTTCCCAGGGGAGTGTCATGGGAGAAGCCACTGCAGTTAGCCCTGGGGACTCACACATACCTTGCTTGGGAGGCAGGCCTTCGAGTTTCTGTGGAGGCAGGCGGTAGGTCTTTAAGCCTTGTCTTAATGTCTCCAAGTAGGGTGATAGATCAATTTTATAATTTTGATGTAGAGATTAAGTCAGTTTGCTGTGGTATAAATACCCATGAAGCAGCACTGGGGGAGGGGCTGGAGACTTGGTTGACTTTAGAAGAAAGCGCTGCTGTCCAGCCAGGTGGCATGCTTCAACCGGAGGGCTGAGTGTAGTCTTGGAACTCAGTGGCTGGATGTTTTCTTCAGCATGTAACAGGAGAGGAAAATGTCCTTTAGAGCCGGGCGGTGGTGGCGCACACCTTTAACCCCAGCATTTGGGAGGCAGAAGCAGGTGAATCTCTAAGTTCGAGGCCAGCCTGGTCTACAGAGCAAGTTCCAGGACAGCCAAGGTTACACAGAGAAACTCTGTCTCAAAAAACAAACAAAAAAGATGTCCTATAGAGAATCCCTCAGGAGGATCCGGGGATGGGAAGGAGCTGATGGCCATGCATGCTTCTCCCTTTTGACAGCTAACACCTTCAGAGCCTTGGAGGTCTTCCTTAGGCACTGCTGTCATTTAGAAAGGTCAGCCCGGGGTCTGTGGAGGACTCTGAAGGATTTTAGAGGACAGTTCAGTGCCTCAAGATCCCTCCGCTGAGGAAAAGTGGACAGATGATTCCCTTCTTGCTCCTCCGGTCTCCCTCCTCTTCCGCAAGCTGGAGCCGGGAGCTGGAATAGGGAGGGGTCCGGCTTCTGCGTTGTCCCGCCCCCTTCGCCTCCTGTGATAGCCGCTTGCTAGACACCTTCATGAACAGATCCAGCTTTCCTTCCCTGAAGCCAAGATGACACATTTCAGGAGGAGGGGTTCCTCTGGGGCCTGTTTCTGATGATTGAAGTTCGAGTCTTTCCTCCAAAATCTTTAATTTCCCTTGACAATAAAACATATTTCTGCTTATCAAGAAACTAAAAATGGGAATCAGGGAGATGGCTCAGTAGTAAAATGCTTGCTCCACAAGCATGAGGAACTGATTCGGTGTCTCCAGCACTGAGTCAAAGCCAGGCAGGACCACATGCGTCTGTAACCACCATGCTGGGAAGCAGAGATCCAGGGCCTTGCTGAGCCAGCAAGCCTAGCCAAAACAGTACACTCGAGGTTCACTGAGAGACCCTACCTCAACAAAAAGAAAAAAAAAGGCGGAGCAATGGAGAGGACCCCACTGTCAACTTCTGGTATTCACATGTGTGTGTACAGGCAAGCGTTAGTGCACAAACACACACGCACACACCAGCAAATGGGGCTGCATGTGGTAGCACACGGCATTAATCCCAGTACTCGGAGGCAGAGGCAGGCAGATCTCTGTGAGTTCCAGGACAGCCAATAGCTACACAGTGAGACCCTGTCTCAAAAAACAAAAACACCCCTGGAAAAAATGATAAATCAAAACAAACCAGTCCACCATCCCTGTGCCTGCCATTAGCATAAATAGCCTTTATTTTACAAATTTTTGGCCTACTGATTTCTTTTTTAATTACAGATGAGAGCATACCATATAAACTTTCCCTCTATTGGTATAAGTATGTTCTCAAGTCATTAAAAGCTATCCTAACCGCCAGGCAGTGGTAGCACATACCTTTAATCAGGAGGCAGAGTCAGGTAGATCTCTGTAAGTTCGAGGACAGCCTGGTCTACAGAGCCAGTTCCAAGACAGCCAGAGCTACACAGAGAAATCTTGTCTTGGAAAGGGGAAAAAAAAACAATACTATTTGTTTGAATAACAAACTAAATGTTTGAATAACAGATTTCTGTTTGGTGCTTCTGTAATAGTGTATATCTGAACTCTAATTTTTTTTCCATGCATGCTCACATGTGTTTGTGTGTATGTGTATGTGTGTGTGTGTGTGTGTGTGTGTGTGTGTGTGTATACATAAATTATCACTCGCGTGAAGCATCAAATAACTGATTTTGCAATGTGAGGGAAGAAATTGGAGATGGTACAGAAAGCTGGGAGTATGCGACAGAGGGTTTACTTCATAGGTGTCTTTCTAAGTTCGAACCATGCATTTCCTATTCAAAGCAAGGAAGTAAAATATCAAACAGTAAGATGCATTGTTTGATCTAAGTAAATGTCAGCTCTTAAATTGGACAGCAAGATTAATTTTGATGTTAAAACATGTAAGAAATCTTTCTTAATCAGCTTTCAGCTGCAACAGACCGAATTTGTTCCCTGCAAGAGGAGCAGCAGCAGCTGAGAGAACAGAATGAATTAATTCGGGAAAGAAGCGAAAAGAGTGTGGAGGTGAGAGGGTGACCTGATGGCTGGGAAGTGTTCACATGCACACACACACACACACACACACACACACACACATCCATTGTTAGTCGCAAGCTGCATCATGGAGGAAAAGCTTCAGAATCCCCCTGAGTACTGAGTCTCTTGTATAAAATGGCGTCACAGTCACAGATAGCCCACACAGGTCCTTCAGGATGCTTTCAAGTGACCTGTGGGAACAGTGGCCGCCCTGGCTTGTCGAGGGAAGAAAGTCTGAGTCTGAGTCTGTTCTGTGCAGGGGGTTTCCTTCACTATTCCCACTCCACGCTCATCGAGGCCACTGGTGCTGAGCCTGCAGATAGCAAGGCCAGCTGTGAGCTAACTCTGTCCCAGTCCCAGAATGTACAAAGGTGTCTTGTTTGACATCAGTACCTCTTGCTGCCGTCCCCACCCGTGTCACTCACAGGCCACCTATCACTAAGACTCCCGAAACTCCCAGCCTTTGCACTCCGGGTTCCAGGTGTTGGTTTAACTTCGGCTCAGTGCGGAGTGGGCTGTCATCGGTCCCTGCTTCCATGACTGGACACGCCCTCCTCCTCCCAAACTCCCTTAGTGCTTGTTCTTCCTTCACCGCAGATGCTTCTGCAGATGTTCTGCCTCACCTGGTGGCCCAGTGGTAGAGATCAGGGCTGAGTCACCCCAGGCCCCGGCACTAGGTAAAGATGGCAAACAAACACTGTGTGGTGGATCAAATAAGAGTCTTTCCCACCAGGAAAGAAAATTAACTGAAACATTACACAGCCTACCTTGTTATAAAAATCTAGTGGGTTATCCACACACCTGTGATCCCAGCACTCGGGAGGCAGAAGCAGGAGGATCACAAGTTCAAGTCCTGCCCGAGGTACATAGCGAGATCCTGTTACACAGCCATACGCAGATCTATTGGCCTGCTGTCATCGTTCATCTTCAGGTTGTCTTATCTGTAAGACTCATCATTCATATTCATATATATTGTGTGTGTACATGTGTGTACATGTGTGTACACACACACACACACACACACACCTGGCTCAAGATTCATCATGTTTAAAAGGTAGAAAATTAAGCCAGGTGATGGTGCCCACCCAGGAGGCAGAGGCAGGAGGATCTTGTGAGTTCAAGGCCATCCTGGTTACAGAGTGAGTTTCAGGACAGCCAAACATACATAAGAAAACCCCGTCTGGGGGGGGGGGGGGGGGAATAGAAAATGATCCTTTTGTTGTTGTTGTTGTTTGGGTTGTGACATTTTGAAATGTATTGTGGCTAGTTCACTTTCCAAGAGTGAGTCATTCTTGGGTTTCTTGTGCGATCAGATAACAAAACAGGACACCAAAGTTGAGCTGGAGACGTACAAGCAGACCCGGCAGGGCCTGGACGAAATGTACAGTGATGTGTGGAAGCAGCTGAAGGAGGAGAAGAGAGTCCGACTGGTAAGTGGGACCCAGCGCCCTTAGAAAGAGTCTGTCGGCTGCCCTCCACTCTACACACATGCTTACACCTGCTGGCACTCACAGAAAGCCAGGAATTGTCCGCTTTAGCTCATGTTTACACTGCGGTTCTGTATCATCGTCATTTGTGTTTGTTGTCATGGTGTGAGTCTTTTCTAAGTGGTTATGAGACCAGTCTGTCCCCTCAGTCACAGGCTCTGTGACTCACTTCAGTCTGTGCACTGGCAGCCACGGTTCCTCTCCAAACCTAGTTCTCCTGTGTGCTTTCTCGTCCTGGCTTCCTGGAATGAATGTGGGACACTGTGCCTTGAGGTACCCAGGACATAAAGAACCATTTCAGAATGGTGGCCCCTGTGCCGTGGTAAAGTCCGAAGTACTCAGAACCTGCAGTCTTACTCCATCGGGTCTCCTCGGAGACAAGCCTGGCGTTCCTGCGGACACGAGGTTCTGTTTTCCTTTTGGGGGCGACCTGGCTTCAGAACCTGGGCTCATGTTGCCAAATCAGTGTTCTGTTGACTTGATACAGAGCCAGTGTGGTGGTACTGTACTCCCAGTAACTCGGGAGCTGAGGCAGGAGGATTATAAGTTAAAGGCCAGCCTAGGTTACTAAGAGGAGGGAAGAAGAGAGGGGAGAGAGAAGAGGGAAGGTGGGAGAGACAGAGGGGAGAAGTCAGGAAGGAAGCGGGGAGGAGAGCATGCTGTAAGTAATCCCATCAGACCTTTCTCTGTCCTGCAAGCCTGCCCTGTGCAGTGACTCCCGTGTCAGTTAAATAGGATGCTGCCTCAGTGCTCTCCTCGTCCGTGTCTTTGAAGGAACTAGAAAAGGAGCTGGAGTTACAGATCGGAATGAAGACGGAGATGGAAATCGCCATGAAGCTGCTGGAGAAGGACACCCATGAGAAGCAGGACACACTCGTCGCCCTCCGCCAGCAGCTGGAGGAAGTCAAAGCAATCAACTTACAGATGTTTCACAAAGTCCAGGTGAGAGCTGCCCTCATGTCTGCACCAGCGCCCTCCAGTGCTGCCCTCCAGTGCTGCCCTCCGGTGCTGTGTCCCCTCCTGCAGAGGATGCGGCAAGCCTGACCCTCAGCCCCATGTTAGTGCAGCGTTTGCGTTTTTTTGCTTGAGACGGGGTCTCAGCTCTGGTTGGCCTGGAACTCACTACATAGACCAGGCTAACCTCAAACTCAGAGCTCCGCCTGTCTCTGCCTTCTGAATGCTGGGATTGAAGGTGTGTACTGCCATACCTCCTGCGTAGATTTATTTTAAATGTTTAGTTTTATTTATGTGTGTACATTTATGGCTTTGTGAATGTATACACACGTGTGTGCAAGTACCTGAGGAGGCCAGACACGTCAGATTCCTACGGCATGTGTGCGCTTCCCAGTGTGGGTGCCAGGACTTCTTGTCAAACCATCTGTTTTAAGTTTTTACGTTTTTTTTTTTTCAGGTTTTGGCCCATATAGAGATATAATAGTGTGTGTTAGGGAAACTGCTCTAATAATCTACTAGAATGCCTTTGAAGCATGGAAGTGTATCTGTAACACTGTAAGCCTTGCGGCAGGCTTGCTCTTGGTGGTCACTCGGAGACCCAGGCAGAGGGACTGCAGCTTTGCAGGGCACTAGTCCTCCCTCTGCTTGGGAAGAGGAAAAGGAACCATCTAGAGCCAGCCAAACACTTCTTGTCTCAAAGTGAGAAGGAGGTTGTACACATTGCCTCCAGTCAGCTCCATGGGGAAGGGCTGATCATCGTAGCTGCAGGGCCCTGGGAACTCCATCTTTTCTGGGCTGCAGCCATATAAAAGAGAATATTTGTTGGTGGGCACATAATTGTCTGTCTGTAGTTAGCTTCAAGATTTCGGCTGGGAAGTTCCATCCAGACCTTGCGTCCTCCTCAAAGGCCACAGCCCCTGGCTGATGGGCAGTAATTCTCCAACAGTCCACATGACCTATGAGCTAGAAGCCAACTGTCTGTCTCACATTGGCCCATCACAGCCTGTGATGCTGGGGTAGAAAAATGAAGAGTACCACTTGGAAAAGAAATACACACTGTCTGAGTAGGAACCGCCAAGACCACAGCCCCCAACAGTGGGCTTTGTTTCTGCCTTCTACAAGGACTTTTATGTCACCCAAGGGCCACCACCATCCTTGGCCACATTCTGAGGGAGTGTGGGGAGTAAGTCGTTCTAGAAGATGAACAGCTTTGGTGGCCAGCCTCTTGCTGGCGTCAGCTTGCAGCCTAGCATCTGCGGTAGGAACCATAGTCATAAGTCTTTTTCATAGCAGATTCTTGGCTGTTGGCAGTCTGTCACCTCTGTCACAGGCTCTGGTCTCTTTATTTCTCTCCCATGTGTTTATCAGGGACCCAGGTTCAGTGACTTCACTTCTGCCTCTTGCTCACCGCTTTGCATGGCTGTGTCAGGGTCTGAGTCTGGGTGTGTGTCTTGTCTCTCTGTTTTATTAATGACCGATCATCCAAAATCCTAGACTTACATGAAGGAGACTTGGGTCTGATTTTCACTAAATGGGGCTACCTGCATGCTAGGCAAGTGCTCTGCCTCTGATCCATACCTCCAGCCTGCATGAACTGATTGACAGGGCCTTTATGGCCCAGTGTTTAGTCTTTTGTTTTATTCTGTTGTTTTTTGAGACAGGGTCTCACTATGTATACGTGGCTGTCCTGGAACTCACTATGTAGACCAGGCTTGCCTCTGCCTTCCAAGTGTTGGAATTACAGGTATGTGCCACCATGCCCAGCCTAGTGTTTAGTCTCACATGCTAAGTGGTCCAGAGCAGTTGGCTCCTCCAGGCCCTTCCTCTGGACTCTTGCTGTGCATCTCTGCAAACTAGCAGCTTTGGCCCAGACTCTCATCTTCCAGAACTTTGCTCAAGCAGTAAGGACCACTGACAGCTGCTAGCATTCCGATTCTCCCCAGCCACCTCTCCTGGGGAGTGGCAGAGTGGGCACTAACTGTCTCCCTAGTTTGGGTGACTGAGTTAGTTTACTGACTGCTTTGTACAGCTGGCGAGGACCACCAGCCTCCCAGCTTGTCACATCAGCTCTGACAGGGTCAAACCCTTCTGTGCAGCCTTTGCTTGGAGAGAGAGCAGCACTCCTGTGTCGACCCTCTTGTCTGTCCACATGTCCACCTCTCCACTGATTAAACAGTGCCAACAGAGAAACAGGCTGGAGGTAACCTTGGGACTTCTGCTGGGGTGAGGAGAGTGGGCAGTCTTGTGGCGTGCATTTCACCTGTGGCATCTGCACCAGCTCTGCAGGGTGCTAGCAAGACTTAAACTGAACTGCAGAATACCCAGGGGGCATCAAGGTTCAGACATGGGAGCCACCCACACACTGGTGTCAGAAGTGTTAGTAATAAAGCAGTCACCCTCGCTTTTATTATGCTCCGCCTTCTCTGCATTTCCTCTGTAGCTCATTCACTTTCTCTTCGTTCATAGAATTTTTTTTTTAATTTAGGGGTTTTATTGTTGTCATTTTTGTTGGGATTTGTTTGTTTTTGAGACAGGGTCTCTCTTTGTAGCCCTAACTGCCCTGGAATTTGGCCAGGCTGGCTGCTTTTCTGCCTCCCAATTGTTAGGGTTAAAGGCATGCACCACCACACCTGCTTTCATAGAATTTTATTTTATTTTATTAAGAAAAATTTTTCATTCATTTTACACACCAATCAAAGATCCCCCTCTTCCCTCCTCCTGCCCCCCCAGCCTCCCCCTCCTAACCCACTTCCCCCCACAAGAAGGCAAGGCTTCCCATGGGGAGACACATCCAGTAGAGGCAAGTCCAAGCCCTTCCCCCGTGCCTCAAGGCTGCACGAGGTGTCTCATCCTAGGGTGTCCTCATGCACCAGGGATGAATTCTGATCCTACCGCCAGGGGACCCCCCAAGCAGATCAAGCTACACATATATCTCACTGTGCAGAGGAAATTAGCACAAGAGAGCTGAGGAATAGAGCACTTGCCTGGTGTGCAGGAGGCCCTGGGTGTTCCATCCCCACCATTGCCAAAAAAAAAAAAAAAAAAAGAAAGTAAGCTGGTGCATACCTGTGATCCATCACTTAATCCCAGCATTCCTGAGAATGGGACAAGGGGTCACAGACTGGTAAGGCCAGCTTAGGCCACATCGTAAGACCTTGTCTCAAACAGAGTGAGAGAGAGGGAGAGAAAGAGAGGAGAGAAAGAGAGAATGGGGGGCTAGAGAGATGGCTCAGAGGTTAAGAGCACTGGCTGCTCTTCCAGAGGGCCTGAGTTCAATTCCCAGCAACCACATGGTGGCTCACAACCATCTATAATGAGATCTGGTGCCTCTTCTGGCCTGCAGGTATACATGTAGCCAGAATACCGTATTCATGATAAATAAATAAAACTTTAAAAAGAGAGAGAGAGAGAGAGAGAGAAAGGGTACCAGAGGGTACAGACAGCTCAGGGACAGAATACTTGTCAAACGTACATGCACGCACACACACACACACACACACACACACACACACACACACACACACACAGGGAACCTGAGGGTACACACAGCTCAGGGACAAAATGCTTATCTAATCTTCAGCACCAGCCAAAAAGAAAACAAACTGTTTTGTGTCCCTCAAATCCTGGCAAAAGTATTTCATCCCCAGAGAAGCATGTCTCCCCATTGTAGCGTCTCGGAATCAGATGCCTCTTAGAGCTAGGGCATGTCGTGTTTCAGCTGCTTTTCTTTATATGTAAGTTGTGATTCGGCTTCATTTCACTGCAGTGAGTATCATGATGCTGTGGTCTTCCAGGTCTGAACATTGCATGGTTTCCGTTACTTTTTCTTTAAGTTGAACAGCACTTAGCATGCTGTTCTGTTTCATCAGTTTGTCCTGAGTGTAAGCTTCAGTCAGAGAGTGCAGTCTGTGTTCCTTAGGAACTCATCCTGACTTCCTTCTGCAACAGCCTCTCTGTAGCCTTCATCATACGGTGTATCTCTGTAGCCTTGATCATACGGTGTATCTCTGTAGCTTTGATCATACGGTGTATCTCTGCAGCCTTGATCATACGGTGTATCTCTGTAGCCTTGATCATACGGTGTATGTCTTGTGACTACAGAGTGCTCCCTCCTGCTTGCTGGGCCTGGATACCTGCTCTGATTAAAATTGGGACAGAGTGAGTCTCACAGACAGGGCTGTGGGAACAGCCCTGCCTCTGACTGGCTCTTCTCTCTGAGCCTCCCTCTCAACAGGAAATCAAAGCTGACAATGCCTCCCTTGAGAACCCTCGAAGGGGCACGTGAACTGGCAAGTGTGCCCGGGCCAAGAGGATCCTGGGGAGCAGGGTCCACACTGAGTGCGGCAAGCAGTCCCCAGTACCTGCCACTCTGCTCTTCTGCCAGAGCTCGAGCCTTGACCCGGTTTGTCTTCCAGGGCTCTAGGGAAGAACAGCAATTAATGACTTACTCTTGAGAGTGTTGCCAAGTCCGTATGAACAGAGAGGCCGGTTGTAATGCAGAGGTGTGCAGGAGGTCTGGGCAGCTTATGGACACCTCTCCTTGCTTTCATAGAATGCAGAGAACACTTTACAGCAGAAGAACGAAGCCATTGCATCCTTTGAAGGGAAAACCAATCAAGTGATGTCCAGCATGAAACAAATGGAAGAAAGGTAACCACTTCCCTGGTAGACAGGACATCTCTAGAAGGTTCTGGGCATGCTTGGACAGAAACAACCACAGAGTCTCACTGAGAAGTACAGACAAATTGGGTTGACTGTCCTTTCTTTGCCCACCCTCTGTCTAAGGAAAAGGCTGGGTACACCAACCAGTCTGGCCTAAGCTCTGGTCAGTTACTGGCTTTTGACCACTGCATCAGAATGTCCTCTCAGGCTTTGGAACTAGACAAAGAGTGGATTGTCACTGTCACATTCAAATATCAGCTCAGCAGTGGATCAGCATAGAATTTCAGGGGCTAGAGAGATGGCTGAGCACTTAAGAGCACTTACTGTTATTAGAGAGGACTCGAGTTCAGTTCACAGCACCCATATTGGGTAGTTCACAGTGACCTCTAACTCCAGCTCCACGAGATATAGTCTCTGCAGGCTCCAGCACACACACACACACACACACACACACACACACACACACACACACACACACAAAATTTATTTAAAAAATGATAGCATTCCAAAATAGATATACACATATGTGGCTGCTTTTTGGGAAATGGGATGCTACTCCATAGAGCAAAGGCAGTCCTGTTTTTTTAGGGGGGGTGTCTAAGACAGAATTTCTCTATGTAGCCCTGGCAGTCCTGTAGACCTACCTGGCCTCAAACTCAGAGATTTACCTGCCTCTGCCTCTGAAGTGCTGGAATTAAAGGTGTGCACCACCACTGCACAGAAAAGATGGTCTTTTCAGTAAATAGTGTTGGAGCAATTGGTCCTCCGTCTGCAAACCAGTGACTCTCAACCCACACCTCCAATATGACAGAACGCTGGCTCAAAGGCATCATAAATTTCAGTGAAAAACTAAAAAGTGTTTGGAAGGAAACAGAAAACTATAACTTTGGGGTAGGCAAAGAGATTTTTTTTTTAATGTATATGAGTGCTCTATCTGCATATTCAACTTAATGCCAGAAGAGGGCATCAGATCCCATTATAGATGGTTGTGAGCCACCATGTGGTTGCTGGGAATTGAACTCAGGACCTCTGGAAGAGCAACCCATGCTCTTAACCACTGAACCATCTCTCCAGCCCCAAGATTTCTTTTTTTTTTTGGTTTTTCGAGACAGGGTTTCTCTTTGTAGCTTTGCGCTTTTCCTGGATTTCGCTCTGTAGACCAGGCTGGCCTCGAACTCACAGAGATCCGCCTGCCTCTGCCTCCTGAGTGCTGGGATTAAAGGCATGCGCCACCACCGCCCGGCCAAGATTTCTTTTTGAGGTAGCATAAAAGCATGACTATATCTTAGTTGATGTTTCATGTGCTGTGAAGAGACACCATGACCACAGCAATCTTATTTAAAAAAACAAAAACAAAAACAAAACATTTAATCCATTATCATCATGGCAGGAAGCATGGTGGCATGCAGGCAGACATGGTGCTGGAGAAGGAGCTGAGCGTTCTACATCTGGATCAGTGGGCTGCAGGGAGAGCGAGACAGACACTGGGCCTGGATTGAGCATTTGAAACCCCAAAGCCCACCTCCAATGATATACTTCCTCCAACAAGGCCACTCCTCCTAATCCCTGTCAAGTAGCGCTATTCCCTAATGACCAAACATTCAAATATATGAGCTTCTAGGGACTATTTCTATTCAAACCACCACGACCTGTAAGAGAAAAACTTGGTGAATTAGACTGTATCAAAATTCTCAACTTACTGGGCAAGGTGTCACAGGCCTTTAATCCCAGCACTCGAGAGGCAGAGGCAGGAGGATCTGTGAATTCAAGGCCAAGCCTGGTCTACAGAGTGAGTTCCAGGACAGCCAGGACTACACAGAGAAACCCTGTCTCAAAAAGCCAAAAGAAAAAAAATAATAATAGCAATATAATAATACTTTAAACTTTCATCCTATGAAGCATAGTTAAAAGAATTAAAAGAGCCGGGCGGTGGTGGCGCACGCCTTTAATCCCAGCACTCGGGAGGCAGAGGCTGGCGGATCTCTGTGAGTTGGAGGCCAGCCTGGTCTACAAAGCGAGCTCCAGGAAAATCCCAGCACTTGGGAGGCAGAGGCAGGCGGATCTCTGTGAGTTCGAGGCCAGCCTGGGCTACAAAGCGAGCTCCAGGAAAGGCACAAAGCTGCACAGAGAAACCCTGTCTCGAAAAACCAAAAAAAAAAAAAAAAAAAGAATTAAAAGAGTATTTATTAATTTAGAGAAAATTTGCAGAAGTCTGACGATGAACTTGTATTGGACTATATAAAGAACTCTCAAAAAACAAGCCAAGCCGGGCGTTGGTGGCGTACGCCTTTAATCCCAGCACTCGGGAGGCAGAGGCAGGAGGATCTCTGTGAGTTGGAGGCCAGCCTGGTCTACAAAGTGAGTTCCAGGAAAGGCGCAAAACTGCAGAGAAACCCTGTCTCGAAAAACCAACAACAACAACAAAAAAAAACAAGCCAAATAGTTCAACTAAAAACAGAGGAACCTGTGGGGGATGGCTCTGTGGTTAACAGTGCTTGCCATGGGAGAGCTTGAGGACCTGAATTCAAATCCCCAGAACCTGCACAGCCATGCGCAGTAGCACAGGCCTGTAAAAATGGAGTGCCTATGGCAAGATGAAAGATAAAGACAGCAAAGTCCATGGAAGCTCGTGGACCAGCAAACCCTGTGTACACAGTGGTGGCAAATAAGAGCCTGTCTCAGGCAAGGTGGGGAGCGGAGGACTGGCACCCCAGGTTGTCCCCTAACTTTCACATGTGCACAGTGGCACATGAGCCACACACACACCCCAAGAGGAAGAAAAAAGACAAAAAAAAAAAAAAGTAAGTGTGGTGTGCACACCTGTAATCCCAGCCCTGAAAAGACTGAGGCAGGAGGATCACAGACTGAAGGCTGACCTGAGCTATAGCTAGTTTCAAGCTAGCAAGACCCAGTCTCAAAAAGAAAAAGAAAAGGTGGGCCAAGACTTGAGCATGTGCTTTAGCAAGCAGGCTATGTGGATGGCAGATAAGCACATGAAAAGATGGAGCAATTAGCTGGACTGTGATGGCACATACCTTTAATCCCAGCACTTGGGAGGCAGAGGCAGGCTGATCTCTGAGTTCAAGGCCAGCTTGGTCTGAGTTTCAGAATAGCCAGAGATACGCAAAGAAACCCTGTCTCAAAAAATAAAAAAATTTAAAAAAAAAAAAGAAAGAAAGAAAGGAAAAGATGGAGCAGCATCCACCGTGTAAATTACCGTTCAGGTGACAAGCTATTTCATGGAGGTGTACACCTATGTGTGGTACATATTCGTGGAGGTATACACCTGTGTGTGGTACATATTCATGGAGGTATACAGCTGTGTGTGGTACATATTTGTGGAGGTGTACACCTGTGTGTGGTATACACTGCAGCTGTGGTAGGAAGATCATGAGTTTGAAAAACAGTCTGAATTAGGTAGCAAGCTCTGTAGCCTAAGCTACAGAGCAAGACCCTATCTCAAAAAACCAAAAGAAAGGAAGGAAGGAGGGAGGGAGGGAGGGAGGGAGGGAGGGAGGAGACAAGCAGCTCAAGCCAAAAGTTTTTCAGTCTGAGAGGTGTGAGCCTTTCCTTACAAAGACCAAATGTCTCTGCTTGGCGTTGCTTCCAGGTTACAGCAGGCGGAAAGGGCCAGACAGGGGGCGGAGGAACGGAGCCACAAAGTCCAGCAGGAGCTCAGCGGAAGGGTCAGTGCCCTGCAGCTACAGCTGTCCCAGCTGCGTGACCAATGGTAAGGAGCCGGGGCGCCTGTGAGAGGTCAGCTGGACAGGACTAGGAAGTGGCTTCCTACCTTTCTTCTTGTCCTCAAGAAGAAAGAATAGGAGATAGGCAGTCCCCCACCTGAGTTCACCCCTGCAAGGCAGGACAGCATGAGAGTGTGTGCGCTGCTTCACAAACAGGAACTGAGCAGGCAGGCTCCCGTGGCCAGCTGTGGCCCCAGCCTCCTCAGCTGGTGAAAGATGAGTCAGATCCAGCCAAGCTCACCCCTGACCTTGGTCACTCTATCCCACCTCCTTGGGATCTTCCTGTCTACTGAATGTGGGCTGTAAAAAGCCAGGCAGATACTGAACTGTGTTGCTGCTCTCTGGTCCTTGTAGTCCTCAGTGGTTTCCGCTCCTTGGTGTAAACAGCCAAGTATGTACCTGGCAGCTCCTAAGCTTTTGGGGGTACGGCTGACCCTACAGGAGGAGGCCTGGTTTCACTCCATGTAAGGGTTTTGATGTCCATGTGGCCATTCAGATGGTTCCCGCTATCTTGTATGGTAGATGGTGGGTCTTCCATGAAAATCTCCCACTGAAACTAACTCTAGTTCACTCTTGGGCAAACAACAGCTCAGGTCTAGAGAAAGAGCTGAAATCAGAAAAAGAACAGAGGCAAGCTCTCCAGAGAGAATTAGAGCGTGAGAAGGACACCTCCTGTCTGCTCCAGACAGAGCTGCAGCAAGTGGAAGGGCTGAAGAAGGTAAGATGGCTGCCTGTGGGCAAAGCATCGCGTCTTCTCCAGAACCCGCTGCCAAGGCCAGTCTCTCCAGTGCCTCTGTGTGGGAGCCAGGTCTGGAGCACTGTTCCCGCCCTGTGCACAGGGCATCTATCCTAAGAGGAGATGGCAGAGGCGGGGGTAAGCCATGGAGTCAGCCACATGGGCCTGAGAGGGGGAACAGAAGGCAGAGAGGAGCTGGAAAGAGCAGACAGAGAAGCAGAGGCCTGGGAGAGAGCCAGACCAGCCACCCGTGTACCAGGGTGGGGGGTGGGGGGGGAGTGCCCCTTACAGGTGGTCTTAAAACCAGCCACTGTGGCATGTTGGTGTTGGCCTCCTGTCTGAGGAAACTGAGGAACCAGTCAACATTTTCAGCAAAAGCCCGTGCACATGACTTCTCCCCAGAGGTTGGCTGGCCATTCTTCCCAAAGCTCAAGTCATCCCAGGAGACAGGCAGAGCCAGACCCTATAATCATCCCATGCTCCATTTCCTTCTGACATCACTTCAGTTTTCTGGAGTCCCCAGTGTCACTCTCAGAATGTCCTGGATCCTGTGAGCAAGTGGGTGTTGACCTAGTGACGTTCTTGTAGAAGCAGATCTCTCACGAGAGTCAGCTGACAGCAGCATGCTGGACTGATTTCCTGGATACCTCCATGCACCCTAACATCAGCCTCCCAGACCTACTGACCCCAGGGCAACAAAGCCAAATGTGCGCTCCCCTCAGCCCAGCCTTGTGGACCAGGCAGCTGTTAGAGTAGTAATGGGTGCCCTGTGCAGCGTGGGCCAGAGGCTCTGCACTGCTCTTGGAAAGAGCTTCAGGGAAGGAAGGGGCACAAGAGTCAGGCCAGTCTCAGTGAGGGGAGGGGAGGACACTGGACCTGAACATACCCACCTCAAAATACTTGAGTCTGCATTTGAATTCTACACACTATAGCAAGCTCTTTCGTTGGCTGCCAGCTCACAAATAATGACACAGAAACTTATTATTAATTATGAAAGCTTGGCCTTTAGCTTAGGCTTGTCCCAACTAGCTCTTATAACTTAAATTAACCCATTTCTATTAATCTATGCTCTGCCAATTTCATTGCCCCTCTTCCATCCCACACCTCCTGTTTCTTCCCTGTGTCTGGCTGGCGACTCAGCCTGTCTTCTTCCCAGAGTCCTCTCTGTCCCTGGAAGTCCTGCCTGAATGGCCAATAGCTAGGCAGCATTGAGCTCCCAATGCTGTCTCCACCTCCCAGGAACTAAGATCACACAATGCATTACTCTATCCAGCCCAGATAACTGTGCGTTCAAAACCAGCCTCTAGTAGACAAGCAAAGCTTTCCTTGTCCCTTGGAGTAACTGGGTTTGTTTTTTTAAGACAGGGACTATATAGACAGGGTCTCACCATGTAGACAAGACTGGCCTGGATCTCACAAAGATCCACCTGCTTCTGTGTCCCAAATACTGGGATTAAAGGCGTGAAGTATATACCACCAGGAACAGCAAGTGCAGCGTAACTGCCCCCCTTTTTGGTTTTTGGTTTTTAGAGACAAGGTTTCTCTGTGTAACCCTGGCTGTCTTGGAACTCACTCTGTAGACTAGACTGGCCTCGAACTCAGAGATCTGTCCACCTCTGCCTCCTGAGTGCTGGGATTAAAAGTGTTGGCCAACATGCCCAACCCAGGTAGCTCTTCTTAACTGGCCTGAATGTATCTCACCCCTGTCCTGTATCTTTGGATCCATCTTAGAACACCACTTGTAGTTGTTGTTTGAGAGGGTCCCACTGTATCATCTGCCCATAGCTGCTATAAAATTATCCACAAGAGAACCCTCTCTTGGATGATATTCATGCAACAAAACTATTCTTTGCTTCTGCAAGACATTCTGATCTCCTGACCACACTGGTTACTAAACATTTCAAAAAGGAAAATGTAGTTGTGTGTGACATGTGGCTTGTCTATTTCAGGAGCTGCGGGAGCTCCAAGATGAGAAGGCGGAGTTACGGAAGGTCTGTGAGGAGCAGGAGCAAGCCCTCCAGGAAATGGGACTGCACCTCAGTCAGTAAGAGCCACCCACATGCAAGGCTAGATCTGTGCACCTTCCAGGCCTGGTGCTGGAAGAGCTGGCCAGGAAGCCTCGCAGCTGTTCCTCGGTGACCTCAGGAAGCCAGGCCGTAGGAGGCAGCTGTGTGCCTCCTAGTCCCTTGAGGATTATTTTCTCCTGTGACCAGACACTGGTGTGTCTGGCACCTGGCAGGGCTAGCAGAAGAAAAGTTCCTCTTGCTCCACCCATGACCAGAGCACTGGAGAGTTGTGACCTTTAACTGTAAGGCTACATGTAGCCTGAAGAGGTTTAGAGATGGGAACCAAATGAGAGAGAGAAAGCTAGAAAAATTCAAGAAGTATGAGAATGTACATAACCTTTTGTTTTGTCTGGAAAGTTGGAAGGTCTCCTATTTTGTTTTTTAAATAGTTTATTTTTATTATTTTTAAGTGGGGAGGTGGTATATTCACATAAGTGCTGATGCCCTCAGAGGCCAAAGGCATTGGGTTTCCTGGAGCTGGAGTTACAGGCAATTATGAGGCACCTGACGTGGATGCTGGCAGCTGAACTCAGGTCCCCTAGAGCAGCAGTGAGTGCTCTTAACTACTGAGTATCTCCAGCCCCAAGGTTTCCTACTTTGCTGTATGAGTGTAATACCAGAAATTGTTTTAAGACAATCTTACTATGTATCTCAGGCTAGCCTTGAACTTGGCCTTCTGCAGCCTCCATGCCAGGATTAGAGCATGCACCACCATGGCTGCTGGAAGGTCTCCTGTTACTAAGAAAGGAGAATGAATGTTCTGGCTTTGGCCTCTTTCAGGTGCAAACAAAGGCTGCTCATTCTCTGTTCTCTCCCAGCCTCTTTCTGGAGATACACAGGGCCACTGTTGGGCAATATACCACTCTGACCCCTAACCCTCTCGCATACCCCACACTGCTTTCTCCTGACCCGGTACTAGGTGTGTTCTGCCCTCTTCCCCACCCCAGCCTACTCTCCCTGAGCAAACACAAGGCCAAGTGTCTGTCCCCATGCCAAGCACAGGTCAATTCCTTGGGCAGCCCAGAAGCACTCTCCAGAAGCAGATGTGGAGCTGGCTGGAGGGGACTACTTGGGTTTATACCTAGGATTCTCTTCTTCCTGTTCCCACACTGGATGGACACAAAGCAGAGTCAGACCCAATGGTCCTCAAAGATGTCAGTGATTTTCTGACTTTGGGCATGTCTCAGTGCTACCACCTGATCTAGCTTTGGAATCCTATCTGGAGATACTCAGTCACCGTGTCTCTCAGAGCCAAGCCGTGTGGCTGTAGCAGAATTAGGTGTACATGCAACCCAGACAGGATCGCTCAAGTAGCCACGTTCCCCCATCTTCCCTTCCTGTAAGCCCATGCTGGGACAGCTTCTGGTCCAGTAAGTTGGCTAAACTTTTTCTGCAGCTGGACAGGGAAGGAGCTGTCTGCTGGTCATTAATGAAGGCCACAATGGTTTTCGGAATGTTCTGATGCTGTTTTCTAAGGAGCAAATGCTTTATTCTCAGCTATAGGAACATTTGCAGTTTCTGTATCTTGGGGACTTGTAGACACTCCCCAAGTTGTTTCCTAGAGGTCTGTGTGGACAGGCTACCATCTTGACCTGGTCTCCCAAGGTCTGTCCATGGGACAGCCTCTGGTCCAGCCAGTCTGCTGGCCTTTTTCTACAGCTAGACTAGAAAGGGACTACCTGCTAGTCATTAATGAAGGCCATGGTGGTTTTGAATGTTCTGATGCTGTTTTGTAAGCTCTGGCTTAAATTCACCTGTCTCTCAGAAACCACTTGTCACCTAGAAATCTAAGACATTTAGACTAATCAGCTTTTAAGGCCCCAGGTGTGATAGTACACACCTTTAATCCCAGCACTCAGGAGGCAGAGGCAGGCAGATCTCTGTGAGTTCGAGGCCAACCTGGTCTACATAGTGAGTTGTAATACAGGACCATAGTCAGACCCTGTCCCCAAAAGGGGGCAGGAGCTGTTGCCAGGCATGGTGGTGGACACTGTTATTCTCAGCATTTTGGGAGGTAGAAGCTGATAGGTCTCATGAGTTTGAGGCTAGCCTGATCTACATATCGAGCTCCAGGCTAGCCTAGAACCTGAGACCCTGTCTCAAAAGAGTAAGTAAAAACATAGAAATAAGAAAGGGCTCTAGCCCCAGTGCTGTTGTCACGGTGTCCCTGCATCAACCTGCAGGGCACCTCTGAGCCTGGGGTGGGGGCGGACCTAAAAGGCCTTTGCCAGTCATGGTAGCACATACCAATAGGAAATACTAAAGAGGTGGAGGCAGGAGGATCCCCAAGTTGAGACCAGCTTGAACTACTCCTGGGACTGGGAAGATGCCTCATTGGATAAGGCACTTACTTGCCACACAAGCATGGGTACTGGAGCCTGGATCCCCAGCAGCTTCATACAAAAGCCATCCAGTGTGGTGATCCACCTGTAATCCCAACACTCAGTAGACAGAAGATCCCCAGGGTGAGGTGGCTGGTTATACTAGCCGAGTCTGGGAGCTCCGGCTAAGGAAAGTAGAAGAGTGCTCAAGGAAGACACCAACATCTTCCTCTGGCCTGTACATGTGCATTTGTACCCATGACATATGTGAATAAGCATGTGCACATACATACACACCACACATACACACAAAAAAAAAAGTCCAAAAGGTTTCCCTCGATCACCAGCATGTAGAGTTTCATTTTGTTTTGTTTTTGTTTTTTTGAGACAGGGTTTCTCTGTATTGCCCTGGCTGTCCTGGAACTTGCTCTGTAGACCAGGCTGGCCCCAAACTCACAGAGATCCACCTGCCTCTGCCTCTTGAGTGCTGAGATTAAAGGCGTAGTGTTTCATTTTTGCAGATGCAGTTCTACCAACCTAAACCTTGTTCAAACCTATCTTTTATGTGAAGGAATTGTTCATCCATTAAAGGATGGAGAGTTAGTGGAACCTCCCAGCCTGCCCCTGCTGGACTGTGCAGTGGGCTGAACAACCTCCAAGAAGCCTGGGAGGCTGAGGTCTCTACCGAGAGTGGCAGCTAGGCCAGGACTCCTGGCCTTACACAAGTACATTAAGTGCAGGGACAGCTACCCAGAGAAGCCAGAGCTAGACATCCGGAGCTCATTCGCCAGCCTTCTTGTTTGTTTGTTTGTTTATTGAGACAGGGTTTCTCTTTGTAGCCCTGGCTGGCCTGGAACTCACTTTGTAGACCAGGCTGGCCTGGAACTCTCTCTGTAGACCAGGCTGGCCTGGAATCACAGAGATCTGCCTGCCTCTGCCTCTGGAGTGCTGGGATTAAAGGCGTGCACCATCACCGCCCGGCTCATTCGACACTCATAAGGGCAGCCACTTCAGTCCTTTTTGACCCTCATGGGCTTGCAAGTCTGCTCTTAAGCCACATGGTCCCAGGTTTAGCAGATACATGAGCTAGGGTCGTGAATATACAACCTCAGGTCACACAAAAATGGGAAGCACTTGAAAAGAACCCATGTTTTACCCAGCAGTGGTGGTGCACGCCTGTAACCCCAGCACTTGGGAGGCAGGTGGATCTCTGTGATTCCAGGCCAGCCTGGTCTACAGAGCTAGTTCTGGGACAGCCAGGACGGTTACCCCGAGAAACCCCATTTGGCCCTCTTCCTACTCCAGTGTTCCACACACAGCTGTAGTCACATTAGCAGTGCCACAATCTTTCCTACCAAAAAATTGTTTTTTTTTTTTATAGGTCCAAACTAAAGATGGAAGACATAAAGGAAGTAAACAAGGCACTGAAGGTATCAAAGTTACTTATATGAGCAAAGTCACTTACAGCTGATCACAGTGGAGCACACCTGTATCCTGGTACTCCAGAGGCAAAAGCCCTCGATCTCTGGATTCAGGCCCAGCCTGCCTAGTCTACATAGCGAGCTCCAGGCCAGCCAGGGTTACACAGTGAAACTGTCGAAAAATAAAAAAGACTGCTTACTGTTTCCCCCACAGTGGTGACAACATAGTACCACACGCATGTCTGAGATGGCCGCAGGTGGATAGGCATGAGCTGGAGGCTGACTCTTCTGGTGGCGGTTTCTCTAAGCCCAAGCTCTTGGTAGGCACTGTGCCCAGTGGCTGCCTCTGACCTGCTGTGTGCCCAAGAAGTTAGCAGACAGTGGAGCTCTGTTCTGCACACACACAAGGGGCCGGGAGGAGAGGCCTGCCTCGCCCGGTTGCCACAGCAGAGCAGAAAGAAGCTGAAAGGCAGAAAGAGGCTCCTTCACGGTGGGAGGCCAAGCTGTGCAGCCACCTCCAGCCCAGCAGGTGTATGGATCCCCAGCTGCTCCTGCTCTTTAAATGAAGGTCCTTGATTTTAATTGTTGTGAGCTGCAGGCCTCTGTGTCTTGCCATTCGGTATTTGTATGACAGTGGCAGCGGACAGCTCCAGAGGGCCCCAGCAGCCTGCTTCTCTGGCACAGTGAAGGATGTGGCAAGGGGCCCTTGACCCCTTTGATCACATACAGAATTCCTAAGGGATGATACTTCCCAGATCAGTTTTCCCTGGTAACAACTTGCAAAACACCCTCTTCCAGCGCCCCCTTTTCTCTTACGTAATGTAGCAAGCTATTTCCCAGAGCCACCGAGGATGTAGGGCTGGGTGTGCAGAAGAGCGTCACTGAACCTGAAGGCATTCCTCCCCTGCACGGTGTCTCTCTGTAGAGGTTCATGTCACCTGTTTGAGCCTAGCTTGGATCTGGTTAGCCTTCCCTCCTGCCAGTTTAGCTAGTCATGGGATCATGTCTCAGACTGGGCCTGGGGTTGCAGGCACCACTGGTACTGTAGCGACCTCAGGTATAGAGGACTTCTTAAAGGGGCAGGGGAGTGAATCAGCCGTGATCGTGACCAGTATGCTGAGAGCAGGCACTTCGTAAGGATATGTGAATGCCACCTGCAACCAGTATGACAGAAAGGCTCCATTATTCCTCTGAGGCTACATCTGGTGAAACAGCAAGGCCTCCCAAGACAGTCGGGACAGTCACAAGACAGTAGATGCAGCCACCAGGGGCTGATAGGAGGTGAAGTTCTCAGGTCTGTTTTCTTCCTCAGGGCCACACATGGTTGAAAGATGATGAAGCAACCCACTGTAAGCAGTGTGAAAAGGAGTTCTCCATTTCCCGGAGAAAGGTATGTAGCGGCCACGTCCGCCCCAGATTCTCCTCTCCGCTTCCCAAAAGCCTGTCTCTGCACTGCAGCTATGCCTGTTGTTCGGCTGGAGGCCCTTGCCCCATGTCCTTTAATGACTGACATGCTTGGAGCAGAGTGGCTTCTCTGTGGAGCTGCTACAAGCGGGTGTACCGGGGCAGTCCTCTGTGTGCAGCAGGACCAGTTACTTGACTGACTCAGCAAACCACCATAGGAAGCTGTAAGGTGTCAAGTCAAAAGAACCTCACTGGGTGAACTGCGCCCTGTCTACCCAGGTAGCCTGCTGCAAGGCTCCAGTAACAAAGAGTCCTGGGTGCCTTTTTGGTCCATGGTAGTGGGACCTTGAACTGCCTCATCAAAGACCAATTGGACAGAGAATGGGCTTGGAAAAGTACATAATCCTGGGCACTTGGGGGGTCACTACACAGGGAAGGTTTACCCCACCAGCCTATCCACGGCTGTGGGCTCACCACCTCTCCATTCCCATCCGTAGCTTTCATCTGTGGGAAAGAGAAAGCCGAAGTGCCAAACTAAGTTCAGTTCAGAATAGGAAATGACCTCCCATTTGTCAAGACTTGCTGAAGGCTGAGGCAGCAGAGTCTGGCCATCCCCCCCATGAACAGTCTTGTGCAGTTTAGCCTAATTGTCTATAGAGCCAGGAGCAGAGGCTATCCAGGCTGAGCTTGGCTCCATCACATGCCCAAAGAACCCAACACAGCCAGGTGTGGTGATGCATGTCTTTAATCCCCACTTTCAGGAAGCAGAGACAGAAGCAAGTTTCATGCCAGCCAGGGGACACATAGTGAGACCTTATCTCCCCACCAAAAGTAAATAAATAAATAAATAAAAAGGGGTTGGGGATTTAGCTCAGTGGTAGAGCGCTTGCCTAGCAAGCGCAAGGCCCTGGGTTCGGTCTTCAGCTCTAGGAAAAAAAAAACAAAAAACAAAAAAACTAGCTCCGTAAGTACCAGATTCTCAGCCCGTTTATAAACCACCACTGTTTGCCCCCCAGTCGGGAGAGGCTATCTGAGAGCATGTTAAGTCTAAGACATGGCCATTAGAGAAGCCAGGCATTACAAAGCAGAGAAGGTGTAGGGTTGCATCTCCCCAGTTGTCTTGATGGCCATTTTCTTGTCTTCCAGCACCACTGCCGAAACTGTGGCCACATTTTCTGCAACACGTGCTCCAGCAACGAGCTGGCCCTGCCCTCCTACCCTAAGCCAGTGCGCGTGTGTGACAGCTGTCACACCCTGCTCCTGCAGCGCTGCTCCTCCACGGCCTCCTGAGGCCAGCAGCCCCACCAGTAGGGACCTTAACCTGTTGACCTCCATCCTCAGAGTGGAGGAAAGCCTCAGGTACAGTGCCAAACTCTGCGTCTCCAGAGACCTGTAAGGGCCCAAGAGAATCACAGGAAAGAATGAAACCCTCACCTGGCTGCCAGCCTCGGATGACAGCGCCAGGGGCATTTGTCCACGGCTCGTGTGGAGCCAGCTCCTCTGGTCTGACACGTCTGTGTCCTCAGTGTGTCCTGGCTTTGGGACAGTGGAACTTCATGATTTTGCTACTGTCACTTCCACTTTTCAAAGGATTAACCTGTTTTGCAGCAGTTGCACCGGTACAGAATCCTTTCTCTTTCCTACCCACATCCCATAGAAACCTTGATTTCTGCAGTGCTTTGAACTCATGGGTCTGTCAGTGTGCCTTGTCTGCTTCAACACCCAGCATTTGCCATCATGCCCCATCAACACCTACCGTTGGCCCTGCAATAAAATCCTTTATTTTTCACTCTTGTACAAAGTGCTGGCCTCCAGCTTGCCTGTGGAGGGCGTAGCGAGGCCTGGGGAGGAGGGCCTGCTGTGTTTGAGCTCTTCAGCTGTTGTGTTGCTGGACTCAGGCTGCTCCACCCAGGTGGACCAAGGCCAGGGTAAAGGACCTCAAGCCTGTCACCAAAGTCCAAGTGCGTATTTCCCCAGATGCCTGACTTGCAGTGGGGTTACATCCTCATTGCGATCATGTAGGAATGAGCCAAGAATGGCCACTGTACACCTCACTTAGCATGCCTTAAAAGTGCTTAGGACATTGAGCTTGCAAATAGGCAGACTCAGCCAACAGAGCTCCTTTTTGTTTTGAGACCAGTCTCAAATAGCCTGGCCTGGTCTCAAATTCAAATGCAGCCAAGGCTGGCCTTGAACTGATCCCTTTGCCTCCACCTCCCAAGTACTGGAATTACAAGCATGTGCCACCATATCCAGCAAAACATACAAAGCCTATTTTATAGGTGTTGGATTATCTCAATAATTTCCTGAAAGCTGGCTATGCAAGTACTTCTACACCATGGCAAAGCTCAGCCACACCTCAGAACCATCTAGCTACATGGGACTTGAAGTGCTAGCACAGATGTCTCTGGCCATGCAGACTGTGCCATCTTCTCAGGGTCCCACCCAAGTGCAAGTTCACATACCCAACCCACTTACGCCAATGACCTCAGACTTCATTGGGCAGGCATGGGACGGAGGCAGACATGTACCAGAGTGCAAGGTTAGATGGCAGCTTCCTAGAATGAGTTCTCTCTGCCATGTGACTTCCAGGAATCAAACACCTTTACTTAATGAGCCATCTTGCTGGCCTGAGACTCTGAAGGCTGAAATAAGTATTGTAACATCCGTCAGACAAGGCAGTCCACCTGTCTTCCAGCCCTTGTACTTTTCCACCCTTCTAGACCTAATACCTTGTTCACAGTTGACACCTTACTTCTCACCAATTCCCTGACCAGGCTTACTGTCCTGGTTTCCCTGGTTTACTGTCCAGATTCTGCCCCAAACCAACCCAAGCCTATCTCACCTTCCCCAACTTCGTCAGTACTGGTTCTGGTGCTTTACTTTCAGCAAGGTTCCCCATATTCTGTAGATGAGAAACGAGGATGTTGTTTTCATCTGCCTTTCCCCAACACCCATTTACCTGAAGTCCAACAGCAAGGACTGCAGCCAGGATTAAAACCAGGCCTGAGCAGCTCCAACCCGTGTTCTAAACTGCAGGCAGTGAAAAGGGCCAAAGGAGTCTACTCCTTCCCTGCCTGAGCCCCTTACTAACCTCACACAGGACCAATTTCCCACTAAGTTCACATCCCACTGCACTGCCTCCAAACTGTTCTAGTTAAGTCTACCCAAGTTACCCAAGTTACGCTCCAGCTTTCTGGGAACATTAGTCAAGGCACTTCACTTCTGAGTGTCACATCTTTCATCTGCACACAAGAGGAAGCAAGGTAACACCTATTTTCATGCTGCTGTTCAGTAAAAGCGCACATCAAGTCCCACCATCTGGCATACACATGTTCAGGGTTTTTGGTTTTTTTTTTTCTCCATCATCCCCTTTGTCCTCCCAACTTCAACTCTACCCACCAAGTAACACAATATTCAGTAAATTATTCATAACGGTTCCAGGTCCCAAGTCACCAGTATTTAGCTGCCAAGTCTGGGTAATGCTTCAGTCCCTGGTTTGATACATAACCTTCCAGCCTGAACAAAGGAACGTGTGCTCTACAGTAGTGCTGTTCAAGCATAAATGTAGAGAGACAGATCGTGGCAGACTAGACAGATTTTATAACGTTTGTATGCAAAGGCCACAGGGATCTATCTGCCTACCTCTGCTCTGCTTTCCTAGTGCTTGGACTAGAGGGCATGTGCTACGACGCCTAGCACTGAACTTTAAAGTTCATTTTTCTTGTCTATGAGTATACCATCTTGCAAATGGAGGTCAGAGGACACTTAAAGGAATTGGCTCTGCTTCTACCAGTCATAGCTACAGAGTAAGATCCTGTCTCCAAGTTCTTGGGGTTTTTTATTTTTTCCCAAGGTAGGGTTTCTCCCAGGGTGGTGGTGGCAGTCTTTAATCCCAGCACTAGGGAGGCAGAGCAGGATTTGAGTTTGAAGCCAGCATAGTCTATAAAGCTAGTTCCATGATAGCCAGGGATACAGAAACTTTTTTTCAGTGTTTTGTCTCTAGTCCCTTATCAGCCCCAACTGTCCTGGAACTTGCTCTGTAGACCAGGCTGGTCTCAAACTCACAATCCACCTGCCTCTGCCTCCCAAGCACTGTTAAAGGAATGAGCCACAACTGCCAAGGTTACTAATGGCACCTTATTTCCAAGTGGATGTGGCTGGACACACCTTGCATATTCCAAAAGCATCTGAGGGCTAAGGGTATAGCTTTGTGGTAGACCTTCAGCCAGGTGTAAGGTCCTGAGTGGGGAGGGATGCAGCATACACAGAACCAGCACTCAGGAGGCTGGAGACCAGCCTGGGGATTGGAAACCATCTCAAGAAAAACTCCAACCTGTAAGAAAACATTTATGGATACCCTAGAGGACATCACAGTGCCTTTTGAATAAGGAGTTACCCCTTTGCTCTGGCACTTGTTCCAGCCATGCCTGAAAGGCCCCCCCCCCTTTTTTTTGTTTTTCAAGACAGGGTTTCTCTGTGTAGCTTTGGTGCCTGTCCTGGATCTCGCTCTGCAGATCCACCTGGCTCTGCCTCCGAAATGCTGGGATTAAAGGCATGTGCCACCGCCACCACCACCTGGCTGAAAGCCTATTAAGACATACAGTGAGTACTGGTCCTTGTGAGCCTTGTACTCAGTGGAGTAAGTTATAGGCTGTTCAGACAAGATCCAGTGCAGCCAGGCTCAAACTAAGACCGAACGAACAGCCAGGTTTACTTTCAGTTTACTTGCACTGGAAGAAGTCTGAAGACATCTAAACAGCAGCCTCAGCCACCCAGCCTTTTTGTCATAGAGACATGGACCTATACCCCAGGCAGGAATAAAACACCAACCAAGTCTACATGACACCAAAGCACAGACAAGAAAAAGTGTAGCTTTTAAAAGGAAGATTTATTTGACAAGGTTCACTTAGCGCAATACACCTAAAAGGAAATCACAATACAATGAAAGACTTAAATCAAGGCCTCAGAATTTCATACAAACACCAAGACCAAAAATCCTAAAGTAAATGATATTGCGTCTCAAAATTACTCCATTAACTTAAAAAAAAGGGGGGAAAAAAAGCTTTAAACTCACGTGCCTTACAGGTTTATCAAATGAAATTAGAACAAACATGCCAAATGTTTCACTTTAATTGTAGACGCAGCTCCTATATTGAGTTTTACAAAAAAGCATGTCTTTTCAACATGCACCAACAGTGTTCAATGTAATGTATGTATAAGAGCAACATTCAACATAATTCAACTGCTTTAACCTAAATACACTTACTGCTTACGTACATCCTACAGTAACTAGAGAAAAGCTGGGAATTGTTTAACAGTTACAGTTCACTCAACTTCACTGTATCATCCTAGGTGACTATGTTCAACATTGAACTGTAGTCCTTTGAGTGATGTCAATGTTCACTTAAGAGGAGGCATCAATCACAAGGCTAGATTGCAAAACTGTTAAACTGAAGTTTAAAAAAAAAAAAAATGACCAAGAGTCAGTGATCAAAATCAATTACATTCCCCATCCACCACTCATACTGGACATGCTAGACATCCCTCCCATTCCATTCACGCCCATAGATGCACGGCTTCCGCTACTGTAGTAGCTGCTGTTCACTGCTCCTTGGCTACCTGCAAAGAAATCCATTTGACAAGTTAGGAATGGTGTCAAATAATCAATTAAATAAAATAACATTCCAAGAAAAAGTTTAAAAGGTATACGAGTGCAAATGGCTGCTGTCCAATTGGCGAGAAGCATGTTTAGGAAAAGGGAATCCCGACTCCAAACAAATCTCAGTTAAACCCTTTTCTCTGCAGTACCAACTTGCCAGACTCTTGTGCTACCATTTTAAGTGGATTCTTCAGGATCAACGTGGAAATTTTAAGTTTAAAGGAAAACTAGTGTTTTTCAAAAATTGCAAAATTACTTCCAGTTTTTAAAGCTAAAAAAAAAGCATTTAAAAAAATTTACCATAAACATGTACCATGTGTCCATCGAATGGTGTGCATGAATAGGGAGCACAGGGGAAGTCTTTTGCTTTGCCTATTCATGGTGGGCAAGAAGTGAGAGGACAAAAGTTGGACTAAAGGCAACTCACTGTGCCCAAAATGGCAGCCTCCATGGAATCAAGTCAGAGTCACTGACTACTATATAAAGTGTTATCACAATATTATCAATATTTGCTATTGGGAATTTAAATTATATTTTTTGAGAAAATATTTACCTATGCAATGTTTGATTGAAAATCACTGGAGTTTTCCTGTAAAACTTGGTCTGCAAAAGGATTTTGTAGGGTAAGACTATAATACCAAAATCACCATTCTTTAGACCAATTGAAAAAAAATAAAACCATCCCTAGGTTAACCGACTAATAAAATACTGTCCTGAACCCAACCACCAATATTTAAAAATATTACCCTCCATCAAAAATTTAATGCTACAGCAGAAAAGCAAACTAATATTTTAATAAATGAACATAGTTGATTTCTGGCTTGACAGTGTTCCAAAATTGCAATGACTAGAACACATACATTCCCCTCCTCCCAGTAACTGTTTCTACAAATTACACTATTAAGAATTATAATAAAAAATATCCATTTAATTACCCACTCTCTTTAAAAAAAGAAGCCTGTAATATCCCCAACTAAAACCAACCTAAAACTTACTCTAGGTATATAAAAAAAACCAAACTTACCATATCCACTCATGCTGCTCTGGCCGCCGTAGCCACCTCCATAACCACCACTCAGCTGCTGGCTGGCTGGGCCACCGTAACTGGACTGGTTTGCTGTTAAGTTAAGAGAACATTAGAGCTTTGCTCTTTATCCAATGTGGTACCTGGTGGTACCGGGCTTGTAATTCTATGTCTACAATTTTCCAGTCTTCATCTTATATTACTGTCTCCTGCCTACTATCTATGACAAGACTATGACCAGATTAACCGTTATATTCATTCATCATCTGAGCTAGTCAATTGTTTATAAGCATTGAGGACTAAATACACATGATTCACTAAATGGAACCATTTTTTGATGACCTTATGAAACTTTAGGGGGTTTCCCCCCTTAGCTTGATATGTATTTAGATATGTCACTATACAAGTATCAGGTAACACCTAGTTAATCATGCCCAACTAATTATGTTCCCAAAATAAAATTTTTATTCCTGTATTTTTGCTAAGTATTTTAGACTTACAATTTAGACATTGTAACATTCACTGTAACACTGTAAAACACATTCAATTCAATAATTCCCTCCCCCAAAGAAAAGTACTTATATTTACTTTAAGTAATCTACCCTAAGCAGCTTTGTTATTTACAAGATTTTAGTAATTAATACAGTAATTACAAAATTTGCTCAAATTTCTTTGCCTAATTCTGTTTACTAACTTAAGATAACTTAAAATTATTATGCTAACAAACTCTTATGCTAATTACTTATATAATAAGCTATCTACTTATACAGATATAAATGTTTTGGTTTTTAAAAAAACTAACGATATTTACACAAGCCCATGCCTCCCATCATTTGGCTACCATAAGCACCACCGCTTGCTCCTGCTGTAGAATTCAAGAAGAGTTCTACATATCTGTGTTCTGAAATGAGAGAAAAGGCATACAAGGTTAGCTTAAAAAAAAGACACTAAAGTGATATTTACACAAACCCATGCCTCCTAGCATTTGGCTACCGTAAGCACCACCGCTTGCTCCTGCTGTAGAATTCAAGAAGAGTTCTACATATCTGTGTTCTGAAATGAGAAAAAAAAAGTTTGAAAATGTTTGTTGGTAAAAGAAAACAAGCAATTTAAAAGTAATTTGTGAATCACAAATGTTTTGACAAAAGAAAAATTCCCATGTTAAGAACTCTCTAGCTTTCTTTTCAAAGATTTATTTATTTATTTATTTATTTATTATGTATACAGTGTTCTGCCTGTGTGCCAGATCTCATTACAGATGGTTGTGAGCCACTATGTGGTTGCTGGGAATTGAACTCAGGACCTCTGAAGAGCAGCCAGTGCTCTTAATCACTGAGCCATCTCTCCAGCCCAAGAACTCTACCTTTCAAAACACTCATCTAAACTACCAATTAAGGACAAACTTATTATGTCCAATCACAAATCCCCAAATAGTTTTAAATACCTAAGCTTTTTTCAATACATCTAAGCTACCCCAATCAAATCTCTCCTATAAATTCTTACTATTAATTCTATCTTCTACTCTAAATGCTAGTCACTGAACTGCCTGAGGTTACAAGTGCTTTAATTACACTTACGCATATTTGCTTTATCTTTTGACATAGCTGCAACAGCATCTTCATGGGTCGCAAACTCGACATCTGCTTCACCAGTTACTCTGCCATCAGGTCCAATCTCAATATGTACTCTCACAGGATTGAGTGGTGAAAAAAACTAAAATACAAGTGATTTCAAAAAAATTAATTTTTAAATCTAAATTTTATTATGATCATCCCACATTTGTACTGCTGTACTGAATTACCTGAGGTGAATTTATCTGAACACTTACATTATAAATGTCATTCTCAGTAGCTCTGTATGGTAATCCCCGCATGTGTACACAGTGTCCTGTTGTACTCTGGAAAGTAGAGCCACCATCCCCATATCTGTGGTCAGACATTCCTGAAAAACAATAATTGAGGTCTAGATGGACAAGTGTGTAAGTACCCTTGAACTGAGAAATTCAATTCTTACCTTACCTCTTCCAAATCTATCCGAACCAAATCCATAGCCATCATTATAGCCATTGTAATCATCATAGCCTCCATAGCCTGAAAGATAAGAAATACAATTAGTTACAAAAAAAAAAAAAAAAAACCCACCTAGACAAAAGAAACTGGTTCAACCTTGCATATAATGGCACATACACACCTCCACCATAAGCACCACGCCTCATCCTCTCAAAACCAGCTCCTCTGCCAATGCTGTTATACCCTCTGCCAGCCCCAGGTCTGTCATAGGGACCTGGCCGCTGCATGGCCATAAGTTTTCGTGGTGGATCATAATGAGTTCTAACTTCAGCTCGACTGCTCTTAAATATTTCAATATACCTAAAGCATTGTCCAAAAGGAAGGGGGATGGGGAGGGGAGAGAAAACATTAGTTCATGTCATACAGTTACTTAGTAGTTATACAAGAAAAACAATTTAGTCATAGCCATGAAACTGACTAATATTTAAAGCCAGATTTCTTACATTTGCATAGGCAATGACCAGAAATTCACTCAAAAGACTATTTATACTTTATAGAAAAAAAAAAAAAAAAAAAAAAAAAAACAACAAACTCCTCTGAGGCAGAGCCCAACCTTAGAGGCAGAGGAGTATTACAAATAAATGGTTTAGGAGGGAAGAATTCCACTCAACTTTCAATATTTCAACTCTTAAATCCTTTGGCAGCATGTATAGCAAGTGGGCTAAAAAGCCAGCCTCCACCAACAGTCTAGCCCACACTACACACTTCTTTTCGCCAATACCCAGCCTATGCTTTTAGTAGGAATCAGCATAGGTAAAAAGCGCATGCTTCAATGAAAAATAGTCACAAGCAAAGAGAATAAAACCTTTTGTGACAATTTCTTGAAAGCTATGCTTATTAATACATATGCAGAATATTTATACAGCAAGAAAGTTTGTTGCATTTCAACTTTAAAAACAAGATCAGAAAGTATCACATTTTCTTATGGTAATATTAATTTCCTATGTGGGTGTTATTACAGCTAAAGACAGGTTTGCATTAATTTTTTTTAAAGCCATAGTCTCTCGACTCTATTGACTGGGGTTAATAATCTAAAGAGTCCTACAAAATTGTAAAGATGGCCCAAATAAACTAGGGATAATTTTAAAACCTAAAATTTAGTTTGAATGAAATACATGAACTATAAAGAATTTATAATTTATAGCAGGTTATCAATTGACTGGGAATGGGAATGGGTTATTTCCTCCTCCTAAGCAGAGAGAATATGGATTTAATTGTTTACCATAAGAAAAGTGACATATCCAACCAACCATCCATCCCCACCTGTGCCCTATTCTTTCCTTGTGTTTCTTTAGAGCCTTTTCAGCTATTTCCTGTGAAGCAAACTGCACGAAGGCCTCCCCCGTACTCCTCCCCTGGAAGTCCACCGGCAATGTTATCCCATTTGGCACGATTTCCAACCCTTCAACCCAAGGACAAATAACCCCAGTAGGGGGGCAATATTAACATCACAAGCCCAGAAATGATTCTTCTTATAGCTTTAAATAAACCAGAATTTTAACTTTAGGTGAATGGTATGCTTTCAACAAGTACTCTTAAAATATGCATTGCAATAATAAGAAGTTCCACTATTAACAAAGTATAACTCAATTCTTAACACACCCAAGGCACAATATATACATTTAAAAAAAAACTTGATACTCCAGAGGGTGAATTAAGAATTAAACAATTAAAAACATTTAATCTATGCAACTTAATAAAATTATACAAAATTTTAAAAAATTTTAAGCATTAAAGTAACAGTTTAAGTAAAACAAGACACCTTTTAACCTCATTATATACTTCAATTCTTTAAGTTATTGGAACTTCAAGCTTAAAATTACACATTTAAACATTAATGTAAAAAAATTGAAAACATTATTTAAGAATCATAATTGACAAACATACAAACTAAACTTTCAACAATAACTATCTACACAGCAATCATGCACTCTTATATGCTCTAATAGTAGTATGATTCACTTCTGGAAATTCCGTCTATGAAAAATCCTTCCCGTGGATACATTCCCAAGCTTACAAAAAGGCCTTAAAGCACTTTCCTAGAAGATATGAAATTATGTTCATATTTAACGTTGACAGATAGCATTCAATTCTCACCAATTTAGATAAAAAACAAAACAGACTTGATTTCAAACTAATAAAATATTGATACATATCTAAGTCAAAGTTCTAATACATATGCTAAATAAAAACCATGAAAGGATTTAATTCCATTTATGACATCAAGAGTATTAATAAAGATTAATAAAGATTTAACATTCTCCTAAACATGCAATCCTATCAGCTTGTCAACATAAAAACATTTAAATACTTTAGGCCCAGAACTTTACAATACTATCTATACTGTTTCTTACTGAGACTATAAGCATTCAACCTACACTTGCGACATCTGACTTCTAACAGGCTAGCTAAGTCAAATTCGTTTCATAAAAATTTACATACAGAGAATTAGACTAATTGATGTATTTCTGGTCCCTTGACTCAAAATAAGTTAACTTACAACAAATACAATAAAGTATAACAATCTAAACTCACACTAATCTAATGTTAAAAGAGCTTACCTTTAACTTGAAGTACTTTGCTAAACAGCAATATGAGGAAGTAGTTAAGATGGTTGAGTAGAATCCTCAAAGGTCTACTCTGAACTACAATACTAAATATAGGCAAAGTTAACACTTTGGAAGTACTTCTAATTTCCACCTTTAAGATGGGCTCAAGTTACTTGAAGGTCTCCAGGAAGAAAATGTGAATTCAACAACAACAACAACAACACATATTTAACAGCCTACTTAAGTAACTAGACTACTCAACTTTTAAGTCTAATACTAAATCATGTCGCCAGAAGCTGCCATACCTCACTGCTCAGCAACAAACAGGACTACATACCTGAGAAAAACTGAACAATTTCTTCCTTGCTACATCCAAAAGGGAGTCCTCTAAGCCGTACAAAGCCATCATTGGCTGTGTCAGGACTATTTGGACCAGTATGCTTCAACACCCAATCCATTTCAACGTTGTTTGACTTGAATACTGAAAGAGGTGCTTAGAATTAGTCAATTAAGTTAGAGATCAAAGTTCAGATTTCCTGGGTTTTTAAATAACTAGGAAGAGCTGCCATAAACTCCCTTAGATGACCATTTTTCCATGCGGTCAAATACCTAAAATTCAGAAGGGGTAAGATCTCTATGTGTTTAAACATTTACTGTTACTAGGGCAATGTAAATCAAACCTTCAACATATCTGTGTCCCATAGTTTCTCTGTCTTTTTTCAAGGCCAATTTGACTTCATCTTCTGATTCAAGTTCAACAAAAGCCTCTCCACTTGGTCTGCCTTCTCTGGTGTAGATGAAACGAATACCTTGGGCCCCATTTTGAATTTTGCAGTCTGAAAAGAAAACAATCGTTAATACAGAATTTAAACCTTAAAAGCATGTACGAATGATACAGATGAAATGCATATTCATGTCACTACAAAACCCACCATGTGTTAAGACTAAATTGACCAAGCATTCGCACCATCAAATTACTGCAGATACATTCCTAATTCATCAAGATAACTCTAAGGAAGTTATAGCCTTGTCTTCAAGTTTCCACTCCACATTTTTTTGTTTGTTTCCTGGAACCTGCTGTGTAGACCAGGCTGGCCTTGAACTCAGAGATGCGCCTGCCTCTACCTCCCAAATGCTGGGATTAAAGGCGTATGCCACCACCGCCCGGTGCACTAAACATCTTTTTTGCAATCTTTTAGAATAATCTCATTGGGCTGGGCGGTGGTGGCGCACGCCTTTAATCCCAGCACTTGGGAGGCAGAGCCAGGCAGATCTCTTGAGTTTGAGGCCAGCCTGGGCTACCAAGTGAGTTCCAGGAAAGGCGCGAAGGTACACAGAGAAACCCTGTCTCGAAAAAAAAGACAAAAAAAATATAAGAAGAATCTCATTGGATCTGGCGACTTCAGTGTTTTCTGGCTTGGCACCAACAGCCACAGGACAATTTCTCATTCAAATCCAAACTCCAGCCCAATACTCACCTGAAAGGGGATCAATGTTAACAACTAATGGCTCCAAGTTACACAGTTCAAGTCAAACTCATTCGGCAACTGCCCCCTGCAATTGCTTCCAATACACATGTTTTACAGGCAGTTTTCTGTTACCACAGCTAAATTCAGATAGTAAGGTCAACACTATAAGTACCTTTTCACAAAACCTTTTCCAAATAAAACTTTCAACTAGTCTTCTCTTACAACAGTGGGAACAAGATTCTGGGAGAAATTATTCAGGAAGCCTATATGTGTTAAAAAAAACAAAAAACTCTACAGTGCTAAAACTTCCTTGGTTTTGAAGTCCTCAATTGTGAAGGGAGCCAGATTATGAAGTAACTAGATCTAGAACACGATTTGATTACCAAATCTAATTACGAAAAATTAACTTTCTGAGTCAGAACGCCCCTTTTCAAATGAATATATACGAAATGCAGTATGGCTTCGAGACAGAATTAATACTATCACTTGTCCAACTGCTTGTTTGCGGGAGGAGAAATAGCATCTTTCCCTATTTAAATTTAAGGAAAAGACAACTTCAGAATGCATGGATTGGTGCTTAGAGGCAGAAAAGACGAAGACGAAAATTTCCACCGGGGCGCCAGCATCCCCAAGGGGAGCAAGGGGGGGGGGGGTCGGATTTCGCAATTACCATTGCGTAACAGCGGGCAGCAGGGCGCGAGCAGCCGGGGGAACGGCTAGTGGCCGCGACCCGCTAGGGGGCGCCCGAGAGGCAGGGCCGCCCCGCCCCAGCCCAGGCGCGGGCCCCGCTGACAACTCCCGCCTCAACTCACCAGAAAAAAAGCGCTGCACCTCGTCCGCGGAGCAGGACCAGGGCAAGCCCCGGACCTTCACCACGAAGCCCTCTCCGCCTTCCGCGCCCAGCATCATCGTCTCTTCGTGGGTCCTGGCGTCGAAACAGACTGCAGGGTGGCGGGGATGGGGGTGGGGGGGGTGTGTTAGGGACACCTCCGAGAAAGAGTCATTTACATGGCCCTCCCACTTCCAGGCGCCCGGCGGGACCGGGGCGCCGCGGTGGGAGCCCCGCCCGTGCAGAGCCCCGAGCCCCGGAGACTCAAGCATGCAACCCGGCCTCTGCGAGCGACCCGATGCCCGAAGCCACCCCGTGTGCCCGGTGTCGAGGGCCCCAAGCTAAGGAGACCCCGGCCTAGAGCCGTGGTGGAGGCAAGGAAATGGCGGCCGCCGCTTCCGCTCCGCCTCCTCAGACACCTCACACAATAGAAGCGGCGCGGCCTGCAGGCCTAGGCGGCGCTGCCACGCCGGCGGGACACTCGCGGCTCCCGGTGGCAGCCTGCGCTTGCCACGGCCCCTCAGGTTATAACCTAGGTTCAGGGACCAGCAATCGTCACAAAAATAGGCGCCGGAGAAGGGCTCTGGCAGCAAACGAAGACGGACCACCACTCACCTCCACACAAAGCCTCGGCGTGGCTGAGGAGAAATGATTAGCGGGCGCCTGCGCAGCCTAAATAAAGCCCTCCGAACAAGCTCTGCGCATGCGCACCCGGTGGCCTGCCCCGCCCACTTGCGTCACACAAAGATTAAACGCATGCGTAATACCAGACAGCGGGCTCTCTCCCGCCGTCAGATTATTGCACGCATGCGTTTGGGCCCAGCCCTCTTCAGAAACTGGCCGAGGTTTTTTCTGCGCCTGCGCCCTTTTGCAACTATTGCGCTGGGCGTCTGAGCGGTTTATCGTTTTACTTCATGCGCATGCGTCTTCCTCCAAACCGTTCTCTAGACATACCCGTCAGAGTGGGGGAGGGGAATGGCGGCGATCATTACCCCCCCCCTTGTAGGGACTGGCTAGGAACCCAGAGTTCTGGTTTGCAGAGGTGGTTGTTCTACCCTTAATCCGCAGCTTTTCACCCGCTCCTGTCAGTTTTGAAAGACAGCGGGGGGGGGGGGGGGAAGGAGCCCCACCCTTTCTCGCCTAAACCGGTGGCAGATAAAGGGCCGGGTGGTGCCAAGCATCTTCCCCATGCCGCCCCGCCCCTGCGCCCAGAGCCGCGGTCACCGCGGGGGGCCTGGGGCGGGTCCCCTTACCTGCCGCTTTGGGGAGGACTCAGCCCCCGTCCCGCACGGGCTGCAAGTGCCCGAGCCAGAGTCTTGCACCCCACTTTGCCCAACGGACTCGCACTCTGCGAACCCCTCGCCCTTCCCTCGCACGCGAAGTGCCCTGTGTGCTGCGCCTCGCGAGTGGAGGCCGAGTCGGCCAGGTGAGCGCAGGACTCCGCCCCGGAGCGCTGCGCCGGACCACCGAGCCTCTTTCCCAGGTGAAGACACCGAGGTCGAGGATGCCCCCGGGTCACCCCGTGTGCGCACACAGCAATAAATGGGTAATGTTACTGAATTCAGGCAGCACGGCAGAAAGCCGATGATGCCCCGAGTCCCCGGATTTGACTATCTGACGCACCCCAGCCAGCCCTAGTAGAAATTGATAATGAGACAGTGTAGGGACGGTGCCACAGTGGGTATCACAATTGGTCAACCTGAGTGCCATCACAAGAGGTTGCAGGCGAAATACGTTTTCCTCCCAAGTGCAATATCGAGGAGACCAAATCCGGTTTGGACAGTTTGATAAAAATGGAGAGTCTTGCACTGGTGGCGCACGCCTTTAATCCCATCACTAGAAAGGCAGAAACAGGTGAATCTCTGAGTTCGAGGCCAGCCTGGTCTATAGCGCGAGTTCCAGGACAGCCAGGGTTACAAAGAAAAACCCTGTCTCCAAACAAACAAACAAACAAACAAAAATGGAGGAATCAAAGGAAAAGTGCGTGGAAATGCGGGCATAACTCGGACCCTTTAAGCCTGAGCAAGGGGCTTAAGTATACTGGAGGGCATCATAAGCCTTCAGCGAGAGAGCAACAGGAGCTGTGTAACATGAAACTTTAGGTGTAAGGGAAACTCAGATGAAACAGAGAGAATAACGGTGCGTGACCTCATCTGCAGAGGATCTAGAGAAGATGGAAAACTCTAGCTAGATCATTGAAAGAGGAGACTCCCCAAGTCTTCCAGCCAGAAGGTTGGTTAAAAGCAAGAACTCAAGCCAAAGAGGATTGCGACTTCAAGATCTGCCTGGGCAAGAGTGAGTTCAAGGCAGCCTGGGAAATTTAGTGAGAACCTGTCTCAAAAAGAAGGCTGGAGAAATCTTAGTGGTAGAGTGCTTGCCTAGTACGTCTCTCCCACATCATGAAACTTCTTGAGACATGAAATAGATTGCCCGCAAAAAAGGACTCTTCAGTTAATTCGCAGCATTTGAGAGCTCTAGTTTTATTATTGGTTTATGATTAGATGATTCGATGGGAGGGAGAGATGCATGCTCTACTACTGAACTACATATTTTTGGAGGTTTTTGTTTTGTTTTGTTTTGTTTTTTGTTTTTTTGTTTTTCGAGACAGGGTTTCTCTGTGTAGCTTTGGTTCCTGTCCTGAATCTCGCTCTGTAGACCAGGCTGGCCTTGAACTCACAGAGATCCACCTGGCTCTGCCTCCTGAGTGCTGTGATTAAAGGCGTGTGCTACCACCGCTGGCCCTGAACTACATCTTGAGACATGCATACCATTTTATGTTTTAATCATCTTTTTCACTTTGTACCGTGGTGTGCCTGTATTTCCATGTACCCGAAATGCTGAGATGGGAGAATCCTTTCAATTTAGGACTTCCAGACCTTGACCTGAGGAGGGTAGAAAATGAGCTGGGCAGTGGTGGTGCTTGCCTTTAATCTCAGCACTCAGGAGGTAGAAGCAGGTGGATCTCTGAGGCCAGCCTGGTCTACAGAGTGGATTCCAGGACAGCCAGAATTAAACAGAGAAACCCTGTCTCAATAAAAAACAAAAAGTTTCCCTTTTAACAACATAGCCACATTCCTAAAATGTTTTTTAGATTCTTTTCTAGTTGTATGTGGGGGGTTTTCCATAATAAGAGTAAATACAACGTATAATCATAGAAAAAATTCTTTCCTGAGGATAGATTTTGTTTTTGAGGCATCATTGCACATATCCCAGGCTGGCTCCTAACTCCCCTTGTTGACAAGCATGGCCTTGAATGTCTGATCATCCACCTCTGGATTGATGGGATTAAGGTATGTGCCACCACACCTAATTTAGGATTTACAGGTGGACAATTATTCAACAGAGGGCTGAGTATTTTTTTAACTTCTAATAATGAAAGGTAGAGTTTGAAGTTCCTCTTGTATTTGAGGGTTCCATATGCCTAAATCCAATTTCACTAACACAGTGTCTTTTCCTCTAATCTTTACTAATTTAATACTGGGAAAATGGTAATTCTCTGCATCAGATCACTAATGAGGGGGAGTAAATTTTATGATATAGCCATTCTCCTTTATGTAAATTGTCCAACACAAAGATTTCTCACACAAAAAGTTCAGCTTCTGGGGTCAGGTACAATTGCACACATCTTTAATCCCAGCAGAGTAGTCAGATCTCAGTGAGGCCAGTCTGGTCTACTTAGTTCATATTTAGTTTGTTGTTTTTAGACAAGGTCTTACTATATATCCCTGCCTGGCCTAGAACTTGCTATGTAGAGCAGGATGGCCTTGAACACAGAAAGATCTGCTTGTCTCTGCGTCCTTGGTCTTAGTGTTGCTTTCTTCTTTGTTTGATCGAGGGTCTCTGTATCCCAGGTTAACCTTGAACTTGATATAGCCCAGGCTAGCCTGGTGTCCATAGACATCCTCCTCCTTTGGCCTCCAGATTGCTGGAATTACAGGATTGAGCCACCACAGCTGGCTCTTGGATGCCTCTTACACAATACTATAAAAGGCTCTTTAGCAGCTAAGCAGATTAAGCAGCAAAAGATACTTCAGATATTAAATTTAATGAGCAAGGCTCAAAGTCTTCTGAGTGGAGGATTAAACCCCAGTGTTGGAAAGCAAGTACCTTTACTGGCCGAGCCATCTCCCCAGTCCCTGTTGCTGTATTCTGGAAGAAACGAGATTATCTATGTAGCGTCCTCTTCCTGTCCTGATACTCTTCTGTACTTACTGATGGTTATCCTACATAACTAATGCTTTTGTCTTAACAGAGGGAGGGTCTTGCATGGGTTCTGCAGCAGAAAGATGAGGGTCAGATGGTGCTGCTGCACATACTTGATATCAGCTGCTCTTTCCCTACTCCAGATGTCAAAGGGGTTGATGTACATCCTGGCCTTTGTTTCAGGGTGTAAAATGCACCTGGGGCTTGCATTTCTTGAAGCAGCTGTAGCTTTGTTGTTATTATTTGAGCCTAAATGAATTTCTTATCTGCAAATATGATGTACATTCTAATCCATGAATAGGCTACTTTATTAAAAGGTTTATATGAGGAGCTAAAGAGATTGCTCAGTGGTTAAGAGCACTTGCTGCTTTTCCAGAGGACCTGAGGTCAGTTCCCAATACCCACACTGAACAACTCCAGGGGATTCCCTCTTTTGGCCTCTGTGGGCACCCACACATGGGACATACATTCACATAGCAGCATATACATACATTGTTTTTGTGTGTGTGAGAGTCTCACTGTGTAGCTCTGACTGGCCTGGAACTTACTAGATAGACCAGGCTGGCCTCAAATTTGACTGCTTCTGTCTCTCCAAGTCCTAGGACTGAAGATGTGTGCCACCATGCCTAGCCTCATACACATACATTTTAAAAAGGGATTATGTGGGGAAACAAAGACAAACCTTGAAAACACCCATTCCCATCTAGACATAAAACAGTCACTATCTTTTTTCAGCAATTGTAAGACACGATTTTACAGTTTAACTTATCCAAAATATGAATATAGCTTAAGATAAGTAGCATGTCAGAGTTTGGTTGTCAGAATTTTTTTCTTAGGGATATATAAATAATGAGTCCTAAAGCTGATGACAAAAACTGGTTGCCTGGCGTGGTGGTGGTGGTGGTGGTGGTGGTGGTGGTGGTGGTGGTGGTGGTGTGGTGCTGCACGCCTTTAATCCCAGCACTCGGGAGGCAGAGCCAGGCAGATTTCTGTGAGTTCAAGGCCAACCTGGGCTACCAAATGAGTTCCAGGAAAGGCGCAAAGCTACACAGAGAAACCCTGTCTCGAAAAACCAAAATAAATATATACATACATATATATGATACTGATGCATTGACTATGCAATGGAACAGTCTAGGACAGGCCCAAAGTGCAGTTTAGAATTCATTATCCACTAAGGTATCAATCTTTTCCTACCAGCATAGAAAATACCTTCAATAAATGTTAAAATTAATGTCTGGCAATTTGGAACAAAAGAACATTGATGCTCTACCTCAAAGTATAAACTAAAATGAACTTCAAGCAGCTCTTAAAATAATTAAACATATATTGGGAGATTTGGGTTTTTGTTTTGTTTTGAGAAAAGTTTCTACATTGTACCTGGGTTAGCTTGGAACTCAACATGTAGCCCAAGCTAGCCTAGAGCTCACCATGTAGCCCAGACTGGCTTTGAACTAGTAGAATCCTCCCATCTCATTCAGCCTCTGGTGCTGGGATTATAGGTAGGTGTTACCATGCCTAGTCGAAAGATTTAGGTTTAGAAGTGTGAAAAGAGCTGGGCAGTGGTGGCGCACACCTTTAATCCCATGTCTCTGGAGAAAAAATAAGAAAGTATGAAAAGCTGAAGGTCCTCAAAATATAATATGTTTGTTTGTTTGATTTTTTTATTTTTTAATTATACTCATGATATTAACTACATTTGTGATACTCATTGATTACATTCCCAGTATTCATTCAATAATTACTGATTTTGCTTTTTGAAACAGGGTTACTCTGTGTGGCTTTGGCTGTCCTGGAACTTGCTCTGCAGATCAGGCTGGCCTTGAACTCACAGAGATCCACCTGTCTCTGCCTCCTAAGTGCTGGGATTAAAGGTGTGCACTACCACCGCCAATGGAAAATATATTTTCAATTTTGTTTGATTGAGACTGAGTGCTGGGATTAAAGGTGTATGCCATCACATCTGGCAGCATGAGCTTTTGATACCTCAAAGCCAAGTGAGGCATAGTACTCAGATTTGTGAAATATGTATAATTACACACATACACAGAAAAAGATATCTGAGCAGGTATTTTAAAATGTTCTCATAGACTATCTTTTTTTTTTTTTTTTTTTTTTTTTGGTTTTTCGAGACAGGGTTTCTCTGTGTAGCTTTGCGCCTTTCCTAGAACTCACTTGGTAGACCAGGCTGGCCTCGAACTCACAGAGATCCGTCTGCCTCTGCCTCCCGAGTGCTGGGATTAAAGGCGTGCGCCACCACCGCCCGGCTAGACTATCTTTTGATAATGGAAACATGAATGGATTTTTTTCTTCTCAGTAGTTATAACTGCCATAATGCTGAATACTCAGTAATTTATGGATCTAATTTTTAGCCAATAATCCTACCACTCCGGAGGCAGAGGCAGGAGGATCACAAGTTTGAGGCCAGCCTGGTCTGAAGAACGAGTTCTAGACCATTCATAGTTTCAGGGAGACCCAGTCTCAAAAAACAGATTGGGCCGGGCGGTGGTGGCGCACGCCTTTAATCCCAGCACTCGGGAGGCAGAGCCAGGCGGATCTCTGTGAGTTCGAGGCCAGCCTGGGCTACCAAGTGAGTCCCAGGAAAGGCGCAAAGCTACACAGAGAAACCCTGTCTCGAAAAAACAAAAACAAAAACAAAAAAAAAAACAGATTGGATGGATGTATGGAGGGATGGACTAAAATTTTTAGTTTTAAGGATTATCAGAACGCTGGCTGAGTCGAGACGGACTGGGAGTTCAGCTCAGCGGAAGAGCGTTTACCGAGCACACTTGTCATGGATTCCATCCCCAGCAGGCTAAAACATTAAAAGAGCCGCGGACCGCCAGGAGGTGAACCTTCCCCTCCCCCGTAGCTGGCCTGCCCAGATGACAGCTCCCCAAAGCTGCAATGACCTGGGAAAAGCAGTGGGAGCGCCAGGTGGGTCCCTATAGGGCTCGCTCTGCCGCCTCCTTGCCGTAAATAGAATAGCTCTCCCACTGCCAGGCGATGGCCTGGCAACCATTTTAAACTAGTCAGTGAGAATCGATGTGGGAGGGCATCTCACAGCTCCGCGGTGATCGTGATCGTCAAGGGCTGCAGTTCTGCGCCCTCTTCAGTTCGCTTGGTGCATTCTTTAGAAAAACCGTCTTTGTCTTCAATTGCTTGCTTTTGTGGTAAAAACTTTTCGTTTTTGTAGTATTTGGGATGGTACCTGGAGCCTTATCAGCTTCGGCAAGTGCTCTGAGCTGCACCCCCAGCCCAACAGATTTTGAATCTTGTGAAGACTGGTCCTGGCTCCCTAACCCCTCAGCCAAGGTCAATCACTGTAGTTAGATCTCAAGCTGTGTTCAAAATGTACTGAGAGCTAATATTCCTTAGATTATAAAAAGAGGGAGAGATAATATATATATATTATATATATATATATTATATATATATATATATAATATATATATATAACATAAATCCTTTTTTTTCTTCTGAGACAGAGTTTCTCTGTGTAGCCCTGGCTGTCCTGGAACTCGTGTTGTAGAACCAGGCTGGCCTTGAGCTCAGAGATCTGAGTGCTAGGATTAAAGGCATGCACCACCACCACCACCACCACCACCACCACCACCTGTCTAAAGCCATTTTTTTTTTCCAGAGCTGAGGACCGAACCCAGGGCCTTGCGCTTGCTAGGCAAGCGCTCTACCACTGAGCTAAATCCTCAACCCCCTCCAGGCCTGCTTTAGCCTTTTTCTTTTTGTGTTTTTTAAAAAATTAAGCCGGGCTGAAGAGATGGCTCAGAGGTTAAGAACACTGGCTATTCTTCCAGAAGTCCTGAGTTCAATTCCCAGCACCCATATGGTGGCTCACAACCATCTGTAATGAGATCTGGCTCCCTCTTCTGGCCTGCAGGGATACATGCAAACAGAACACTGTATACATAATAAGTAAATAAATTTAAAAAAAAAATTAAGCCATGCATGCCTTTAATCCCAGGACTCAAGAGGCATTGGCAGGCTGATCTCTGTGAATCCAAGGCCAGTTTGGTCTACAGAGCAAGTTTCAGGATAGCCAGGGCTACAGGCCTGGCTACAGGGAGAAACCTTGTCTCAAAAACCAAAACAAACAAACTATTTTCGTTTATGTGTATGAGTGGTTTGCCTGCACACATCTGTTCACCAGTGCATGCCAGTACCCACGGAAGCCAGAAGAAGGCACTGGATTCCCTAGGACTGGAGCTATAGACAGTTACAAGCAGCCGTATGGATGCTGGGAATGGAAGGTGGGTTTCTGGAAGAGCAGTCAGTGCTCTTACCCGTGGAGCCATATCTCGTGCCCCCTTGGTCTTGTTTGTTTGTTTGTTTGTTTGTTTGTTTGTGGCAAGGTCTCAGTGTGTTTCTCTTCTGGCCAGTCCAGGAATTGCAGAGATCTTCTTCTGCCTCCTGAGTGCTAGAGTTAAAGGAATGAGCCACCATACCCAGAAACCTATTTACGAAAATGATTATTATTGTGCATGTATCATGTGTGTATGTATGTATGATGTATGTGTGAGCACATGCAGAGGCTAGCGGGCACCCTTTGGGAGTCCGTGCTCCCCCTACCTACACGGGGGTCAGACCCATGTCAGCAGGCTTGCACAAGTGCGTTTCACCTGCTCAGCCGTCTCACGCGCCCACCTAACCATTCTAGAACCCTCCGGCGTCCTTACCCCTGCCTCTCCCAGCACTGCTGCATGCTGCGGCACTTTTGACTGTTTTTCTTTCTGTTCTGACATTCCTTTTGCTATTTTCCTACGGGCTCCTTTTCTTATATGGCCTGTGCCCTGCAAGTCTCTGTTTAGGTTATTTTTCCTTTATGTAGTCCAAAAAAATCATAAGTCACCAAAACGGGTTCTGAATACCAAACCAAGGATGCCATGCTGGTGGTTTATTGTAACTGTTAACCTTTCTGGTCCTATGAGAATGGTAACACATGACTGGGTGTGTCTGTGAGGTTATTTCCAGAGACCATTGGATCGTGAGGGCCCTGACTGGATGATGGATTAATCTCTTGATGGATTTTGTTGTTGTTGTTTTTCAAGATAGGGTAGATCAGGTTGATCTTGAACTTGAGACTGTCTCCCTAGTGCTGGGATTAAAAGTGTGCACCACCACCACCCAGCTTCTTGATGGATTCTTAATATGATGGATGGTGTTTTAGTCACTGTTCTGTTGCTGTGATGAAACACCATGAGCAAGGCAACTTATAAAAGGAAGAATTTGCCAGGCGTGGTGATGGCACAGGTCTTTAACAGCACTTGGGAGGCAGAGGCAGGCGGACCTCGTGAGTTGGAGGCCAGCCTGGTCTGCAGAGTGAGTTCTACGACAGCTAGGGCTACACAGAGAAACCCTGTCTCAAAACAAACAAACAAAACAATAAAAGGAAGAATTTGATTGAGGGCTTGCTTACAGTTTCAGAAGGTGAGTCCGTGGTGATCATGGCAGGGAGTATGGTGGCAGACACGGTGCCGGAGCAGTAGCAGAGAGAGTGCATCTCTTCCATAAGTTGCAGGCCAAGAGAAAGACACTGGGCCTGGCTTTCGAAATCTCAAAACCCACTCTCAGTGACAGACATCCTTCAACAAGGCCACACCTCCTCTTCCTTCCCATCCCATTAACTGGGGACCAAGCAGTCAAACATATGAACCTATGGGGACCATTCTCAGTCAAACCACCACAGACGGCGTTATTGGACAGTGGTAAAGGTAGGAGGTGGGGCCTAGTTGGTGGAAGTAGGTCTCTGGCATGTGTATTCTTGGAGGCTCTACCTGGCTCTGGCCTCTTCTATATTTGTCATGTGGTGGTTAGAATGAGAAACGTCTTCCATCAGGTATTTGAACACTTAGGCCTCAGGTGGTGATGCTGTTTGGGAAGGACTAGGAGGTGTGGCCTTGCTGGAGGAGATGTGTCACTTGGGGCAGGCTTCGACACAAACAAATCACTTCCAGTTTACTTCAGCTTCTTTCTTGCCACCATGGCTGCTGAGTGCTGCCACGCCTCCCCACCATGGTGGACTGCAACCATCAGACAAAAGAAACTCTCCTCTTTTTAAAATATTTACTTTAACCTTGAGCCACAGATGGTTGTGAGCTACCATGTGGGTGCTAGAAACTGAAACTAAATCCTATGTAAGAGCAGTAAGTGCTCTTAACTGCTGATCCATCTCTTCAGCCCAAAATTCTCAAGTTGTCTTTGGCCACAATATTTTATCACAGCAACAGAAAAGTGACTAATAACTTTACTTCCTCTCTGCCACTAGATTAAAAAAAAAAAAGCTGTATCACACAGTTCTTTTACCATGATGTTCTACCAAAGCCACGAGTCAAAGAAATTACAGATTAACCCTCTGAAGCTGAAAGCCAAACACGATCCTTTATTCTTTAATTAGGTAGTTTGGTCATAGCTACATAATAATTAATACAGCTAATACAGTAAAATATACAGTCATAGTAATTAATACAGCTAATGCAGTAATACAGACACTGTGGTTCTGCATACCCTGCCTAGATTTTCTCAAATTTCTTACTTAGAGCAATGTCTCTAGATGCCCCCCACCCCTTCTGATACAGGATCTTCGGCATCTCAAACTAGCCTGGAACTTGATATTTAGCTGAGGATAACCTTGAACTTTAGTTCCTTCCTCTTCTACTTCTCTAGTGCTGGCGTGACAGACGTGTAACGGTGCTGGGACTCAAACCCGGGGCCTTGTGCATTCTAGACGAGCATCCTACCAACTGAGCTAGCCCCTGATTTTACTGTATTTATTTGGTCGTTTGCATTTGTTTTGTTTTTATGCAAAGTCTCAAGTCAAGAATGACTTTGAACTTCTAGTTACCCTGTTTGCACCTCTGAGCACTGGGATTACAGGTGTGCACACGATGTCCTTTTCATTATGCAGTCCTAGAGAGGGAAGCGTTGGGACTGTATAATTTGGAGTGTTAAGTCTATTCACAATGGTGTACAACTATCGCCACACGCTGTCTCCAAAGCTGTTCGTTTTTTCTCTGACTGAAATTTTACGCTCAGTTACTTATATATTTACTCATTTATTCTGGCCCGTTGTACCAGGGTACATTCAGATCATGGAGGCTGGGAAGAAAGCAGGACCTTGAAGTGGCTGCTGATTTTGTTTTTGCTAGCTGATGTCCCCATGAACATGGGACAGTAGATGAAGGACAGGTATGACCGAAGGAACTGGGCATGAGAGAGACGATGTTTGATGCACAGTCCACTGAGCCAGTTAGTACCAGGTTTAGAAGAGTGTTATGTTAAGAAAGATGAACTAAGCCAGGTGTGGTGTCAAACACCTTGAATCCCAGCACTCAGGAAGCCAGCCTTCTCTACATAGTGAGTTTCAGGCCAACCAGAGCTACATAGTGAGACCCTGTCTCAAAATCAATCGATCAATCAAAATCAGTCATGCCCTAGAGACGTGGCTCGGGGCTAAGAGCACTTGCTGTTTTTTGCAGAGGATCCAAGCTTAGTTCCCAGGACCCACGATAGTTCACAATCATATGTAAGTTCAGAAGCTCCAATGCCTTCTTCTGACATCCACAGACACTACACCTATGTGGTGCACACACATAAACTCAGGCACACTTGTGCACATACACACACAAAATAATCTTTTTAAAAAAAATATCACATAGTCAGCATCAACACATAACATGCACCCACACATATAATTTTCCCCCAGTTGCCTTACATGTTTTGGTGGTCTCTTACAGAGCATGAGAAAGGAAACTCAGCACAAAGGAGATTTATTTTCCCAGGAGGGACAGAGAGCAGGAAATAAATGATACAGAGGAGATAGAGGATGAGGGAGAAGGGGAAGGGAACAAGGGAGCAGGGCAGAGGTATTTGTCCCTGAGGGACCAAGAACTGCCTCTAGATAGAGAGACTGACGTCACACATAGGCAAATGGCGGTTTATAAGTAAAAGGGGAAACCCTGTGTTAGGGTGAGGTGTTTAACTTTGATTGGGCATGTTAATTAGGTGAGCCAAAGGGGTCTTGTGATTGCTGGACTTTGGTAGTCAGCCTCAGGAGGAGGAAGTGGCCAAATAAGGGCATAGACCTTGGGGGCTAGCTTCAGGAAGGTAATCTAAAGGTTTTTTAGCAAGGCAGAGGGAATGGAGGAGAAGGGAGGGCAAAACCTGCCAGAGCCCTGAGTGGTCACGTCTGTTCCTCCCCCTTATCCTGCACAGTTCTTACAAGTACTTCCTGTTTTCTAGTAGGACACTCCTGTTTTCCCCCCTTATGAGTTGTGCTTCTCCAGCTGCAGAGATGGCTCAGCTGATAAAAGAGTAGCACCGTGATCAAAGTTCAGTCTGCAGAACTCCATGAAAAAATCCAGGTATGAGTGGAATCGAATTGAAGACCCTGACATTAATCCACGCACATATGAACACCTGATTTTTGACAAAGAAGCCAAAACTATACAATGGAAAAAAGAAAGTATCTTCAACAAATGGTGCTGGCATAACTGGATGTCAATATGTAAAAGATTACAAATAGATCCCTATCTGTCACCATGCACAAAACTCAAGTCCAAGTGGATCAAAGACCTCAACATAAATCCAGTTACACTGAACTTGATAGAAGAGAAAGTAGGAAGTACTCTTGAACACATTGGCACAGGAGACCACTTCCTAAATATAACACCAGCAGCACAGACACTGAGAGCAACAATTAATAAATGGGACCTCTTGAAACTGAGAAGCTTTTGTAGGGCAAAAGACACGGTCAATAAGACAAAAAGACAGCCTACAGAATGGGAAAAGACCTTCACCAACCCCACATCTGACAGAGGACTGATCTCCAAAGAATATAAAGAACTCAAGAAACTAGACATCAAAATACTGAACAGTCCAATTAAAAAATGGGCTAAAGAGCTAAACAGAGAATTCTCAAAAGAAGAATCACAAATGGCTGAAAGACATTTAAAGAAATGCTCAACATCCTTAATGATCAGGGAAATGCAAATCAAAACAACTCTGAGATACCATCTTACACCTGTCAGAATGGCTAAGATCAAAAACACTAATGACAGTCTATGTTGGAGAGGATGTGGAGCAAAGGGAGCACTCCTCCACTGTTGGTGGGAGTGCAAACTTGTACAACTACTGTGGAAATCGGTATGGAGGTTTCTCAGAAAATTGGGACTCGATCTACCTCAAGACCCAGCCATACCACTCTTGGGCATATATGCTCAATCATACCACAAAGATACATGTTCAACTATGTTCATAGCAGCATTATTTGTAATAGCCAGAACCTGGAAACAACCTAGATGCCTGTCAACTGAAGAATGGATTAAGAAAATGTGGTACATATACACAATGGAGTACTACTCAGTGGAGAAAAACAATGACATCATGAAATTTGCAGACAAATAGATGGAACTAGAAAATATCACCCAGAAGGACAAACATGGTATGTACTCACTCATATGTGGATACTAGATATAAAGCAAAGAACAATCAGACTGCAACCCACAGATCCAGGGAGGCTACATAGCAGGGGGGACCCTAGGATGACTGTGGCTTATAATAAGTTTTGGTTTTACTCAATCACTGGGCAAGCCTCAGTGAAACATTTCACTATTAGGATAAGAATTTGTGCTGTATCAAGCTGATAATAGAAAAATAAATAAATATGAAAAAAATTTTAAAAAGAAAAACTTGAAAAAAAAGAAATGGCCAAAAAATTCAAACCTATAAATAAGAAAATTATGAGTTGGGGCTGGCAAGGTAACATACAATTGTGGTTGTTTAATTTGGCATGTAAATTATACCTCAATAACGTTGCTCTTTAAAAAACTGGAAAAAAAAAAAGCCAGGTATGGTGGCATATGCTTGTATCCAGGCCCTGGTGAGGCAGAAACAGGCAAATCCCTGGCAAATCCCTGTGGCTAGTCAGCCAAGGAAATACCCTGCCTTTGTTTTTACTATTTTTATGTGATGGGTGTTTTTTGCCTGAGTGTCTGTGTCACATGCATACAGTGCTGGTGTGGGTCAGAAGAGGGCATCAGATCCTCTGGAACCGGAGTTACTGTTGCCCGGCATCATATGGATGCTGAGAATTGAACCCAGGCCTCTGCAAGAGCAGCAAGGCTCTTAACTGCTGAGCCATCTCTCCAACCCCTTAACTAATTTTACTTTTATTATATTTGTTGATTGAGTTGTTTTTTTTTTTTTTTTTTGAGACAGGGTTTCTCTTTGTAGCTCTGGCTGTCCTAGAACTCACTCTGTAGGGCAGGCTGGCCTCAAACTCAAAGATCTGCCTACCTCTGCCTCCCAAGTGTTAGGATTAAGGGCATGGTTCACCACTTCCAAGCAAACAAATTTTTAAAATCAGTTTTGCTCCTGTTTCTTGTGTTTTGCTAACACAGTCTAACCTGAAAAAAATCTGAAATCCAAAACACTCCAAAATCTGACATGTTTTGAGTGACAACATGATTTCACCAGTACAAAATTCTGTACTGTCATGGTTTCGATCTGAAATGTCCCTCAAAGGCCAACATGCCTGTTGTGTAACAAAACTCTTCCTGGGGAAATGCAACACACATATCTACTCATCCCAGTTAGGGAACCCATGACACACCAAAGTGTAGATATCACCAAAGTTCAATTTGGTAGAACCAATGGGTTTTATCATAGTCACTTACAGGAATATAGGTGAGGGGTTACTTCCAGGAGCAGAAATGACTCAAAGACATTCCAAAGCCCACCCCAGCATGAGTGACAGCTCAAAACTGGGAACCTGGAGCCCACTGCACAGCCTGCAGGCAGCTCAACAGGTTGCAGAGTGGCCTTTCCTGGTCCCTCAGATGGTCTAAACCTCTATCAGGCAGCTCGGCTGGTTTCTGCTTCTTCCAGGCAGCTTGGTCTGGTTTCAGAGTCTTCTCAGCTTAGCTCTCCGAGAGTCTCTGGTGTTACTTAGCTTTTGTTCATCTGAGAGGGGCTCTCAACTTTTATTGTTTATGGCGAGGAGGGGCTAGTGAATCTGGTCAGTTTCAGGTACTTACTGAAGCTATTTTGAGTTGTTTACCTTCCATTTAAGGAGCTGCCTTGCAAGATGGAGTGTTTCGATCTCAGAAGACACTGTTAAACACCGTCTCCAAAGACTGTAAGCCTGCAACACTGTCGGGGATGGTAGAGTTTTTAGGAAGTGGGGCCTAGAAGAAGGAAGCTGGTCACTAGCCGTGTCCCTGAAGGGATGTTGGACCCATCCTCTCTGCTTTCCTGCCTCTGAACAGAGCTGCTCCTCCGTGTGCTCTCACCATGCTTCACTGTGCAGCCAAAGGGCCCAGAGACTATGGCTGAAACCTCTGAAGTCCCGAATGGACAAACCTTTCCCTTGTTGACCTATTATCTTGGGGCTGGAGAAGTGGCTCAGTTGTTGGTGGAGTACCAGCCGACATGCATGAAGCCCCGAGTCTGATCCCAAGGCTGCATAAGTCGGGTTGTGGTGGTGCACACCTGTAACCTCAGCACTTGGGAGACTGAGGCAGGAGATTGCTGTGATTCTAACAAAGAATGACTGGACTGCTGAGTGAGACCCTGTTTTAGGAGCTGAAGCAATGGCTCAATGGCTCAGAATCCATAAGGAGGCTCACAACCCATGTAACTTTAGTCTTAGGGGATCCACACCGAGCTCTTTAGTCCACTTGCTTTAATTCCTCTGGGATAACTTCCTGTTTACACAGCTTCAGTTCTGTTCTGGTGCCTAGCTCCTTTCTTGCCTGATTTCTCTCTATATTTATCTACTGCTCCCTCTAAGTTTTATCTTAATTCTTTCGTCTTAATTCTGCCTCATCTAGGTCCTTTTCATCTCACTCTTACCCAGCTAATACTTTCCCATCTGGCTCTTCCTCATCTTCCATCTCGTCCACACGTTCTCTCTGGTCAAAATCCTCCTTATCCCTCTCTGTTCTCCCCCTCTCAGTCCTCTACTTCTCTCTTAAGTCTCCCAGGAATCCACTTATAAACCCAAGCAATAGCAATCCCCTGGTTGAGCAAGGTTACCAGGCTTGAATTTTACGGGGTCGTAAAGGTGGAGGTGGGAGGAGGGAAGACAGGAGAATCTGTGGCTGATATGTAAATTAATTATAAAATAAAAATATTAAAAAGAATTTTCCTCAGGCAGCAACTGTCAGGCCTTCTTTTATAACCCAAAATGGGAGTGGTAAGAGAGAAGGTCAACTGAGTGCTAATGACCAGTTAGTATATCAAAAAGGGGATCTATGTGTTCAGTCTATATTCTGAGAAGTGGTTAGGTAAGAAGTAAAGCTATTACCTAAGGCCCACCTGACCTAGGTGGTGTCTCCTTGTGGAATTTACCTTAAATCAGGAGACTAGCATGTGCTGGTCTGGTCTGTTATTTCTGTTAGTCCTTGAACGTGGCTAAGGGAGAGATCTGATTCCAGTGCTGAAAGGGGAGAAACGGGTAGACTGGGGGGAAGGAGGCCTTTCCTGAGGCTGTTCTCCAAATACCTTGAATGTGTGTGTCCAGAGAGTGATCAGTCCACACTGTTAGCAATTCTTAGGGAAAAATCAATTGGGAAAACTATGAAGGCACACATGATTTTAATAACAAGACAGCTGATATGATATATAACAAGACAAATATCACCAAATACTACTCGTAATTTGACTTCCTCTGAAGGAATTCCTTGATCCCTTTAGGTAGTGGCTTTGCCATAACCAGCTGAGTTTTTATAATATTCCTGCGGCCCATAGCACCTAACTCTAGTTCCAGGAGGTCTGATGCCCTCTTCTGACCTCAGAAAGCATAAGACAGTTATATGGTGCACATACACATATGTAGGCAAAACAAAAAACAAAAAATTCATAAAATACAAAATAATAAAATCTGATATACTTCTGATCCCAGGTATTTTTAGATAAGGGGTCCTCTATCCATTCTGTTTCCTTTTTGCTTGGTTGGTTTGGGGTTCCTATGTATGTATGTGTATTTGAGACAAGGGCGTATTCTGTAGCCCAGGCTGGCCTGCAACTATGTAGCCCTGTCTGGTCTTGAACTTGAAACAATCCTCCTGCCTCAGACTCCCAAGTGCTAGCTGGGATCACAGGTGCAAACCAGGAACACTTGGTTGGTTTTATGCTGTACTCCATTCTGTATCAGTCTTTACCATTGACCATTTTTCCTGGCCCTTGCTCAAATTTCAGCTGCCATATGCTACCTGAGCTGGTAGGTAGTGAAGGGACTCTAGCCCACTCATGTGGCTCTGGCAGGCCTTGCTCTTCTCCCCAGTTCCCTCTGCCTTACTAAAACCCCTTAGATTGCATTCCTGAAGTTAGCCCCCAAGGTCTATTCTCTTATTTGGCCACTTCCTCCTCCTGAGGCTGACTACCAAGGTCCAGCTATCAAAGTACTGAAGTCCAGCCATCAAAAGTCCCCTGTGGTCACCCTAATTAACATGCCCAATCAAAATTAAATACTTCATCCTAACATGGGGTTTTCCCTTTTACCTTTTGTTTTGTTTTTGCTTTTTGAGACAGAGTTTCTCTGTGAAACAGCCCTGCCTGTCTTGGATCTGGCTCTGTAGACCAGGCTGGCCTCAAACTCACAGAGATCCGCCTGCCTCTGCCTCCCAAGTGCTGGGATTAAAAGTGTGTGCCACCACTACCCAGTTCCCCTTTTACCTTTATAAACCCCATTCCCTATGTGCAACTTCTGTCTCCTCTATCCAGAAGGCAGTCCTTTGTCCCTCTGGGACAAATACCCCTGCCCCCTTTCCCTTGTCCCCTTCTCCCTTGTTCTCTATCTCCTTTACCCCACATCCCAGCCCATTCTAACACAGACCTCCCCTTCTTCTCCTCTTAAAAATTACACGTGCAAGGTCATTTGCTGCTGTTTTTCTGCCTGAGTCAGAAAGCAGCCACTCTAACTTTTCTTCCTAGCTTAATAATCTCTCTGTGAAAACAGGTGTTTGAGTGTGGTTTGTGTCTAATCTGCGGTTTCAGAGGAAGCCCCGATGTGCAGGGTGTGTGTGTGGGTCTCCTTCAGGAGTGCTTGTCTGTAGGTAGAAGCTCTGGTCTTATGACCTCTGCTTTCTGAGCTCACCACCCATTATGGGATTTTCGACAAGGGATGTGCATTTGGTCTCTAGAGAAGAGCCTCCCCCCCCCCCAAAGAGTCAAATCCATTTCCCCCTTGCTGTGACTCGGCCTCTCATATGTGTCTTATCAGCTTTTCCACAACCTCCCGTGTATTAGAAACATGTTTAAGTAGTTGTTTGCTGCTGGGTGTGGTGGCACACCTCCTTAACCCCAGCATGCATAGTGAAATCCTTAACTCAAAAATGAATTATTGAAGTAATGGAGTTTGAACACACGGCCTTGCATATTAGACAAGTGTTCTAACACTGAGCTGTGTGTCAAGCCCTTTCCTGCCATGTATCTATGCACCATACACACATATGCCATATATGTGCTGTACACATATATATGTCACACACAGCTTATTTATGTATGAGTTTGTGGGGCCCCAGTGCATTTTGTTGTTGTTGTTTGGTTCGTTTTTGTTTTTCAAGACAGGGTTTTACTTTGTATCCCTGGCTGTCCTAGAACTAGCTCTGTAGACCAGACTCACCTGGAACTCTGATCAACCTGCCTCTGCCTCCTGAGTGCTGGGATTACAGGGGCTTGCCATCACTGCCCCGCTCCCAATGTATTTTTAAAAATGCTCAGTCAAATAGATACCTTTATTCCACGAAGGAGAAAATCAGACCCTATCGGAGACATGAATGGAAAACAGCAAAGTGAACCACTCTGGCAAGTGCGGGAAAGCAGGACCCAAGGTTTCAAGAAACTCCTTTAAGGCCCTGGATCAAGAAAAAGTGAAGCGCAACGCCCCAGTCTGCCCACCTCTCCCCAGCCCGAGCGCCACTCGCTCTCTGTCTCCTGCACCCGGATATCTGGACCGCACACAGTGCCACCATGGAGCACCGGGCCTGCACGCGGGCAACCGGCCACCCTAGCCACGGGCTGGACGAGGTGAGACGCGCACGCGCAGCTCGGCTTTCTGCATGGCTTTATTGCGTCACCGCGACTCCAGAGCGCGCGCCGGGATCATAAGCACGCCCGCGCCCCCGTGCTTGCGCATCTTCCTCTGCCAGGCGCGCGCCGCGGCCTCGGGATCTACATCCGTGTCCCCCTTCTTCTCCAGCAGGTGCAGGCGCGCGGTGGTCTCGGTCAGCATGTCCATGAGCAGTTCTTGCTGCAGCTTCAGGTAGTTGTTCTCCTCCAGCAGCACCTGGCTCTTGATCGGCTGCACCTGCGGCTCCCAGGCCGGGCCGGTGGACGAGGGCGGCGGCGACCGCGGGCGGGCGTGACACTCCCCCTCCGCGGTCCAGCGGCCGCCGCGGAACACGAATGCCTCGTTGCCCAGTCGGGTGCGCGGCGCGCCGTAGTTCAGCCCCAGCTCGGCCTGGCGCGTGCGGTGGTCCAGCAGGTAGAAGGTGGACGTGGATGAGAAGTGGCGCAGCGGCGGCCTCCGCGGCGAGAAGCGGCGCGAGAAGTGGTCGGCCCAGAACTGCCGCAGCTCCTCCCACAGGTGGCTCGCGTGGCTGGCGACCAGGGACTCGAAGGCCTCCAGGGCGAAGTGTGGGTGGGCCACGCGGAGCGCGTGGGTGTCTGGAGCCCTGCTGTCCTGGAATTGATGGAGGCGAGCCAGTGGCGCTGCTGAGAAGCAAATGGCCGGTGAGCGGCCGGCTCAGGACAGGCTGTCCCCACCACCAGGGCTCTACAGTTCCAGGCCACTAGGGGAGCCCATTCCTGCATATTCATACCGGCGTTTACCAAAACAACTCCCCCAGGACCCTTCATTTGTGGGTGTGCAAGGGATAATGTAGAGAAAGGCCTGGGAACTCGTTCTCGGAGATGCAGCTGTAAGGGACCACAGGTGGGGATCAGTAGGACAGCCTTTGCTAAGTGGAGTGGGAATGTAATGGAGAGCTGTGAGGCAGGGTGACAGTGAGGCTAGGCTGTCATGTTCCAGATGTGTGGAAGAGCCTGGGCATAAGGTTGGTTCTGAGAACAGCAAGCAGGAAAGTAGGTTAGAAAGGTGAGCCAGGGCATCCTGACGTGCAGTACAGGCAAGGTGGACAGTTGAGGCATCACTCCTTAAGGGAGGCTGCTGAAGGTTGCAGAGCCAGATTTAGTATGGATTCCACAGAGTGTCTGGCATAGGCCCATCTTTGGGTTATGTGATATTCTTACACCGGCACCTGCTCCTTGCCAGGCCTGGTCTGCACAGAGGGTACCATCAGCACAGCCATTGTCTACCTTCAAGATGTTCCTGGTCCAACTGGAAAGACAAGTATTAAAGTCCAGTGTGGTCAGTGATATCCTGGGACACATGTCTTGACCTAGACCTATGCCTAGCTTTAAGGAGACTAGGATTCTGAACAGTAGAGCTGAGTTTTGTTCCTAGCAGACTACTACCTCAAGGATTCTAAAGCCCAGAGTTCCATTCTACCTGCTTCTTATCTCTTTTCCCAACACCTACAAAGTACTGATTGTACGGTGTGTTGTTTTAAAGACCTTTCCTGCCGGTGGTGGGAGTAAAGAGAAATACAGGCAGGGTTCCCTCTGCCACACCTGCATTAAATCAACACACATTTGGGCAGAGGCAGGCTCACTGATTCCCCCACCCATGTCTAGTTCATGGAGACCACCCCTGGAAGGCCCTGCACATCTATCCTTGAGGTCACAACTCCCCGGAAGACTGTTCCCTGACATTCCTTGTGAGTTGTTCCTCACCTGGAAGGTGTGGTGGAGGTGCCCAAGCTGCGGTCCCAGGCCTGGCCCCATTTCTGGATCACTTCACCCCACTTGTCTGCCAGCTATGACTCACAATGCCTCCTGGCCAGGCCTCCTAGGGTAGAAGAGGTTCTGACAGTAAAGCAGGGAGACAGTGTGTTCAGTTAAGTGAAGTCAGTGAGCATTCACTATGCTCCAGGCTGTTCTGGGGAAGTGAAGGTGTTTTTATCATTAAATAGCACTCCTTGTTTTGTTCAGGCCTTTGTTGTTTTGATTTGGGACCTTTTGAGACACAATCTTATTCTGTAGCTCAAGCTACATGGTCATGCTTTGTAGCCCAGGCTAGTAGGAATCCTCTGAGGGGTGGTGGTGGCACACGCCTTTAATCCTAGCACTCTGGAGGCAGAAGCAGGAGGATCTCTGAGTTCTGGGCCAGCCTGGTCTACAGAATAAGTTCAAGGACAGCCAGGGCTACACAGAGAAACCCTGTCTTGAAAAACCACAACAAAAATCTCAAACTCACAGAGATCCACTTGCTTCTGCCTCAGAGCGCTGGGATCAGAAGGCAGCAACATGCCTTTGCCTAGTCTTCCACCTTATTTTTTGAGGCAGAGCATCTCACTGAACTTGGAGCTCACAGAACCAGCCAGGCTAGCTGACCCATAAGCTCTGGGATTGTTCCCGTCTCTATCTCCACTTCTGCCAGGGAAGTGTCTTCTGGGAGTTGTAATAACACGGAGGGTGAGTATGTGGGGGCTCCCAGAGATGATGTCTGTGAACTACGTGGGAGTAGGGTACCACCCAGCCTCTGCCCCACTGTGAGACTTGTGTGTTGTTAGTGAAGGTATGGCAGAGGGATCCTGCCTGTTACTTCACTCCCTTCCCCAGGTTCCAGATGGATGCTGCTGTGCCTTGCAGATTGCGTGTAGGGGTGCATGGGTGTCAATGTCCAATGTCCTCTTGTCTCTGTACCCCAATTCCACCCAGCACAGGGGTTATAGAAGCAGGCCGCCACACCCACTTTATTACCTGAGTCCTGGTGTTCTGTACTCAGGTTCCCATGCTTGTGCGGCAGACACTTTACTCACTGAGCCTTGTCCCCAGCCCCTCACTTGGGGGCTTGTTTTGTTTTGTTTCATTTTGTTTTGTTTTGAGATAGAGTTTCTCTGTGTAGCTTTGGAGCCTTTCCTGGAACTCACTCTGTAGCCCAGGCTAGCCTCAAATTCACAGAGATCCACCTGCCTCTGCCTCCCAGTGCTGGGATTAAAGGAATGCGCCACCACTGCCTGGCGTTTACTTGGGTTTTTTGAGACCTGGTCTCACTTTGTTAGCCTAGGTTGGCTCAGTCTCCTAGTTCTAAATCCTCTGGCCTATAGGCTCATGGCAGACAGTCAGTTTAACCCACCATTCTTAGCAATGGGAGGTTACCATAAGGAGTCTGAAATTGTTCTGGGGATTACTGTGGTGTAGATGTGGATTGTCCTCCAGGAATTGGTGTGTTGCAAGCTTAGTCCTGAGTGTGGCAATGGAATGGTTTTGGGCCAGGAGATAGAGCCCAGGGCCTCCTGCATGATATGTGTGTTACTTTTCCACTGAGCTACACCTCCACTCCCTACTGGAACCGTTAAAAGGAGAGGCCTAGAGCAATGAGGTCACTGGGGATACCCTCAGAGAGGGTTAGTTCCTGAAAGACTGGTTTACAGAGTGAGCTGGACCCCACCCCTCTCTGGGGGGTTTATGCAGTTAATGATTGATGGTGTGGCCACTGGTTAAGGTTCTCATGCTCCTGTTAGCGACCCTAATGAAATTCATTAGTTTATTGGGCTTGCATAAGCTCTCTGTCAGATGCACGCACACACACACACACACACACACACACACACACACACACACACACCCCATGACAGTAGAAGAGGGCTAGTTGGAAAGAGGAAAATGATTAGCAATAGTGATGGGGGAAGAGAGGATAAGGGGGTAAATATGATCGAAATAAACTGTGTACATCTATGACAAGTTATAATGAAACCCGCTATTATGTGTAATTAATGTATACTACTAAAAAGCATTTTTAAAGAGCGGGAATGCCAGGCACAGTGGCTCCTACCTGAATCCCAGCACTTAGGAGGCAGAGGTCAGGAGTACTCTGAGGTCAAGGCCAGCCTGGGCTACAGAGCAATTTCCAGGTCAGCCTAGAATAGAGTGAGACTGTCTTTAAAAAAAAATTCAACAACAACAAAAAGAGAGAGTAAACTTGAAATCTGCTATTCCATGTGGTCTCTCCTCGTGAACCCCACCTGTCTGCCATGTTGTGTTTACAGCCTCATCTAGGCTGGAATATGTCAGCACCATGCTCTTGGATCTCCCAAACTGTGAGCAAATCATTGTCTCTCTTTTTCAAATATACCTCTTTTTTTTTTTGCTTACTTTTATTTATGTGCATGTATGTGTGTCTGTAATGAGTCTTTCTCTGTCCTACCAGCTCCCAAATAATGACATGAAGACTTCTTATTAATTATGAAATATTGGCCTTTAGCTTAGGCTTGTTTTTAACTAGCTCTAAATGACTAAAACTTTACATTTTTAAATGAGCTGTATAGGTACAATACCTTAAACAAGAATAGAAACATATATACACTATAACAAAAATAACCTTAAATTAATATCAATAAGCTGGGGGGGGGGTGCTCCCCTTGCTTCCCTGAGAGCCTAGCCTCATGCACAGCAGAGCTTCTTAAAAGAGCCGCACCTCTGCATGCCAAGCCTACCCAAGAGACCACTTTTCAGCCTCTATGTGGATATTTGAGCCCCACATTGGGTACCACATGGAGTCAGATTTTTCTTTGGGCTGCCAGCTGACAAATAAAGACACAGAGACTTATTATTTATTGTGAAAGTTCAGCCTTAGCTTAGGCTTGTCCCACTAGCTCTTATAACTTAACCTGTTTTTACTCATCTACATTTTACCATGTGACTCCCCCCACCCCCACCCCAGACAGGGTTTCTCTGTATTGCTTTGCGCCTTTCCTGGAACTCACTCTGTAGCCCAGGCTGGCCTCAAACTCACAAAGATCCACCTGGTTCTGCCTCCCAGTGTTGGGATCAAAGGCCTGTGCCCCCACTGCCCGGCCCATGTGACTTTTTATCTTTCTTCCATTTTGTATGCCTATCCCTCCATGTCTTGTTGGTGTCTACTCTGCACCTCCTCTCTCTGCCCAGAAGTCCTGCCTATACCTCCTGCCTAGCTATTGGTTGGTTGTTCAGCTCCTTATTACATCAATCACAGCAGTATACCTTCACACAGTGTACAAATACCCCACAACGTGCAACGTGGGGGGGGGGGGGGGTCTGTGCACGTGAGTGCACTGCCCAAGGAGGCCAGAAGAGGGCATCAGATTTCTGCTCGTAGTTACAGGTAGTTGTGAGCTGCCCATTGTGCTGGAAATTGAACATGGGTTCTCCACAAGAATAGCATGCGCTCTTAACATATGAGCCAATTCTCCAGTCCCAAATCCTCTTTTCTTTACAAATCACCATCTCAAGCATCTTAACAGAAAGCAGAGTGGTACAGGGAGTTACGAGACTCTCCCTCATTACATGGTGTCATGCAGTGAGTTTTCAAGAAGTACAGTGTGAGATGAAAATTCTTGCTGAGGCGATTTATGAGGGCATGCTCTCAGGAGAAAAGATGGAAGTAGGGCAGGTTTAACACTAAAGGAAGACTGGTATAAGTGGAGATTGTCCTTTCCTCTGCGGAACTCAGCACAGGTTGTACCACCGTGAGGAAGGGGGCCAGTCTTTGTGGCTGCCCCTTCAGGCCTCTCATTTCTGTTAGTTGCTGGCAGGGGAAACTGAGTTACCACCTGACAACAAAAGCAGCAATGGCTGGTACGTCCCCAGTAGTAAAGATCTGGGTGGGGGTCTGGGGAGACGGCTGAGCAGCTGAGAGTGTTTGCTGCTCTTCCAGAGGACTCAGGGTTGGTTCCCAGCACCCACATCAAGGCTTACAACTGCCTCTAATTCCTGCCTCGGGGAATCGATCTCTCTCTCTCTCTCTCTCTCTCTCTCTCTCTCTCTCTCACACACACACACACACACACACACACACACACACACACACACACACACACGTGAACTGTGGCATGTGTGTGTGTTCGCATATACACGTGAATGTGTGTATATGCACTTATGTATACACACGCACATACATATACACAGTCCTGGCTAGTTTTACATCAACTTGATATAAGCTAGAGTCGTTTGGGAAAAAGGACTCTCAGTTGAGAAAATGCCCCCATAAGATTGGTCTGTATGCAAGTCTGTAATCCATTTTCTTAATTACTGATTCACGTGGGAGGGCCCAGCCCATTGTGAGTGGTGCAATCCCTGGACAGGTAGTCTGCCCAGGATGCTGCTATAAGAAAGCAGGCTGAGGGGCCTGGAGAGATGGCTCAGAGGTTAAGAGCACTGACTGCTCTTCCAGAGGACCCGAGTTCAATTCCCAGCAACCACATGGTGGCTCACAACCATCTGTAATGAGATCTGGCACCTTGTTCTGTATACATAATAAATAAATAAATCTTTAAAAAAAAAAAAAAAAAAAAAAAAAAAAGAAAGAAAGCAGGCTGAGCAAGCCAGGAAGGAGCAAGCCAGGAAGGAGCAAGCCAGGAAGGAGCAAGCCTGTAAGTAGCACTCCTCCATGCCCTCTACTATGGCTTCTGCCTCCAGGTTCCTGCCTTGAGTTCCTGCCAACTTCCCTGGATAGTGAACTACAAGTTGTAAAATAAACCCTTTCCTTTTTGTTTTTTGTTTTTTGTTTTGTTTTGTTTTGTTTTTTGAGACAGGGTTTCTCTGTGGTGTTTTGATGCCTGTCCTGGATCTCGCTTTGTAGACCAGGCTGGCCTCGAACTCACAGAGATCTGCCTGGCTCTGCCTCCTCTGAGTGCTGGGATTAAATGTGTGTGCCACCACCACCCGGCCTCCTCAAGCTGCTTTGGGTCATGATGTTTTATCACAGCAGTAGTAACCCTAAGACACACACACACACACACACACACACACACACACACACACACTATAATAAATAATTTTCTAAACTAAAATGGGCTGGAGAGTTGGCTCAGTGGCTCAGACTATGTATTACTATTACAAAGAACCCAAGTTTGTTTCCAAGCATCCACATTGATTAGGATAGCTCCAGCTCCAGGAAATCCAATCCCTTCTGGCCACTGCATTTTTAATTTTATAAGTCCTTAAAACATGCAAGGGAGGGGCTGGAGAGATGGCTCAGCGGTTAAGAGCACTGACTGCTCTTCCAGAGGACCCAGGTTCAATTCCCAGCACCCACATGGCAGCTCACAACTGTCTGTAACTCCAATTCCAGGGTCTCCAACACCAATACACATAAAATAAAAATAAATAAAAATTTTTTTAAAATGCAAGGGAACCAGGTGGTGGGGCATAGACCTAGCAACTTGGGAGGCAGATCTCTGAGTTTGAGGCCAGTCTGGTCTACAGAGTGAGTTCCCGGACAGTCAGGGTTACACAGAGAAACCGTGTCTAAAAAACCAAATAAATAAATAAAGAGAATGAATGAATGAATGCTGGAGAGCTGAGTAGTGGTAGCACTTGTCTTTAATCCTAGGACTCAGGAGGCAGAGGCAGACCAGTCTCTTGAGTTCAAAACTAACCTGATCTACAGCTCAAGTTGAGGACAGTCAAAGTCAGAGCTATACAGAAAAACCTGTCTCAACAAATAAATAAATGCAATGGAACCATGGACAGTGACACGCACCTTCAGGTGGATTGTGAGTTCAAGGCCAGTCTAGTCTACAAAGCAAATTCCAAGCCAACCAGGGTTAACTAGAGGCTGTCTCAGAAACCCAAAGTAAATAAATAAATGGAAAGTGCCGGGGAAGACATTATATGGAGAAGAATTTCTGATTATGATACATGCAGTGAAGAAAATCAACCCAATCCAGAAAGCAGCTTTAAGACTGAGGGGTGAGAACTATGTAGACATGGTATTCAGAGGGGCACTTCATTACGCTTAAATCTGAACCATGACGGTGAGACAAAATTGGAGCTCCGTGGTCTAGATAGAGCTGGGAAGGAACTTGCCGTCCTTGAAAGCCATGTGTGAGACAAGGAAACGAAAAGGCCTCCAATGACGGTCTCTGCTTGGTCTCTCATCTCAGTGGCCTCTTCTAGGGTGTCCTAGTTCATTCACTCTCGGCATGGCCCTAGGAGAGGTTGGACCCAACCCCAAGGGGGTGCTCACGGGGCAGCATAGCAGGTGGCAGCGCTGCCTTCTGGGAGTTTAACTCTTTCAGGACTGGGTGTCTCTATTGGCTGGCCTTGAACTCCCGGACTCGGCAGCCCTCGGGGACTGCAGAAGCACAGCACATCCACTCTCTCACAGTTTTATTGAGGTGTAATTGACACCATAAACTGCATTCATCATGGGCAGTTTGATATGTTTGATAATTAATTTGACCTCATCTCCAAAAAGCAACATGGTAAAGGTTTACATTGCCCGAAGAAGTTATCTGTTCTCATTACTGTGGTTAACAGCCTGTTGAATTTTATATACTAAATTTAGTCAATATATACCCCGATGCAAGGGGGAGGTAGCAGCTGGCTTCTTGTAGCATATTTATTTTAAGGTATCTATGTATTGACATTTTGTTTCATTTTATGGGTGAATAGTATTCCACTGTATGAATATACCACACAATTTGTTTTTTCTGTTGGTAAAAATTTGGGTGGTTTCTAGTTTGGAGACAAGTGCACATAAAACTTCATTGAACATGTCTAACATATCTGTACACTGTATAGATCCCTCTCCTCCCTCCATTTCTCTTGAATTAATACAAGCGTTATGAATGGTAAGATCACTTAGCAAATATGTTAGTCTTTTCCCAACTTGCTTGTAGTACATCCTTAACACCAGTGATCCCAAGTTTCAGCTCCTCTAGGCCTGGCCAAAGCTTGGTAAGATAAGACTTAATTTTAGCCATTGTCTTCCCATGTCTCTTACTGTCTAACCTGTGGTTTTAATTTGCATTTTCCTAATGGCTAGTTACACGTGTTTCTTAGCCATTTTGACAAAGTGATTGTTCAGGTCTTCTTCATATTGTATCTTTCTATTTTGTTTTGTTTTTTGAGCCAGGGCCTCACAAGACAGCCCCTGCTGGCTTGGAATGTGCCGTATTCCAACTGTAGGTGTGCAATTTCCATCCAGCTCTTGCTCATTTTTGAATTTGGATTTGTTGTCTTTCTTTTAAACAGGGTCTCATACATACCAGGCTGCCCTCAAATTCACTGTGTAGCCACGGATATCTTACTGAATTATAGGTTTTGTTTGTTTGTTTTTGTTTTTTCGAGATAGCGTTTCTCTGTGTAGTCCTGGCCTGGAACTCACTCTGTAGACCAGGCTGCCCCTGAACTCTGCCTGCCTCTGCCTCCCCGGTGCTGGGATTAAAGGCACTAGCAACCACTGCCTGGCTTGAATTTTTTTTTTTTTAATTTGAAACAAAAATTTTTTGTCAAGCAAATTTTGCAAATATTTCCATGTAGTCTGTGACTTCTTGTTAGTATAAAAGTTTTAATTTTGATAAAGTCCAATGTCATTTTTTTTGTTTTTTGAGTTTATAATTTTTGCATCCTATTTAAAAACTCATTGTCAGTCCTAAGGAAACTAAGTTTTTCCTTTTTATTCTCTTCTGAGAAATTACAATTTTAGTTTTACATGTAAGTCTGCTTCATTTCTAATTAATTATTTGTTTGTGTCTTTTTCCCCATAAATATTTTCTTTTTCTGTATTACTCAGTGCCATTTATAATAAAGTTGAGCTGGGCGGTGGTGGCGGCAGCGGCAGTGCACGCCTTTAATCCCAGCACTCAGGATCTCTGTGAGTTCGAGGCCAGCCTGGTCTTCAGAGCGAGATCCAGGACAGGCTCCAAAGCTACACAGAGAAACCCTGTCTCGAAAAAACAAAACAAAGCAAAACAAACAAAAAAGTTGATCCAGGAGTGTGTTACATGCCCTTGGTCCCAACACTTGGAAGGCTGGATCTCTGAGTTTGAGGCCAGCCTGGTCTACAAAGAAAATTCCAGGACAACCAGAAATGCGCAGAGAAATTGTCTGCAAAAAACAATAACCAACCAAACAAACAAACAAAAAGCAGTGTTTCCTGCACCAACTGTGGTAGTGTCTTTACTGATCATCCTGAGGGTTCTGTGTCTCTCCTCCCTCTCACACCTTCCTTCCTTCCTTCCAGACTAGAGCTGTATTTATCTTCATGGTCAAATCGACTGGTTTAAAATCACCATGGAAACAGCTTTTAGGTGTGTCTGTGAAGGTGTTTTCAGAAAGTTTTAATTTGGAGGGAAGACCCACGTTGACCCAGGGTTAAGGTCCTAGACAGAATAAGAAAGCTGGCTGAGCCCTGGAGAGATGATTTCACTGGTGAAGTTCCTGCCATGCAGGCGTGAAGACTGGGGTTTGATCCCAAACACCATGTACAAAGCTGGGCCTTGTGCCCCTGCCTGTGGTCCCAGCACTGGGGAAGCAAAGACAGGAGGATGCTGGGCCTTGCTGGCTGGCAGTCAGCTGAGCCAGTTTGCTCCGGGTCCCATTGAGAGGCTCTGTCTCAAAAAGGTGGAGAGTGATTGAGGAAGACACCAGACACACACACACACACACACACACACACACACACACACAGACCTATGTCTATACACAAACAGGTATACACCACAGTTACTTTAATAAATAAAAGGAATGATTTGACATCTCCCATGTCCTTTGAATTTCCATATGAATTTAGGAAGAGAATTTCATTTTCATCAAACAGACCCTCATGCTGGATGCCCAGCGATCTTTCCTCACCTGGATGCTTAGGAGCACTCAAAGTGTCTGGTGGGCATGAATCAGAGCTCAGGAAACCCATTTCCACTAACTATGAAGGAGTGAAGTGTAACTCGGTGATGAGTATTGCGTAGCATGCACAGGAACCTGGGTTCCATCCTCAGCACTGAAGAAGCTGCACAAAATTAAAAACAGTGGAACAGGGCATGGTGCACATGCTTTAATCCCAATACTTGGAAGCCAGAGGTAGGCTGGTCTCTGAGTTGGATGCCAGCCTGGTCTACATAGCAACCCGGCTGTGCAGGGCTGCATGGCGAGAGCCAAAAAAATAAAACTAAACATGATATTTTGGGTATGTCATGGATGACCACCAGAAGATATATGGTTTTAATTCCCATTATTCCATCTACTCCCATAAAGGAAAAGCTGCCAAACACAAGGACATTGTACTTGGTGACTGAAGCAGGAGGTAAAGTGGGATGTAGTTAACTCCCAGTTTGCCAGCTAATTCCTTTCATGAACACACTTTGGTTTTGAGGAAATTTCTCTTTAAGATTTTTTTTTTACATTTATATATATGAGGCCTGGAGAGATGGCTCAGCAGCCAAGGGCACTTGTTGCTCTTGCAGAGGACTGGGTTCAATTCCCAGCACCCACATGGTGGCTCACAAACACTTGTAACTTTAGTTCCAGGGGACTCCCATGCTTTCTGGCCTCCTCTGGCACCAGGCACACATGTAGTGCATAAACATATATGCAGGCAAAACACTCATACACAAAATTTAAAAAATATTTTTTAAAAAGTTAAGCTGGACAGTGATGATGTATGCCGTTAATCCCAGCACTTGGGAGGCAGAGACAGGTGGATCTCTGTGAGTTTGATGCCAGCCTGGTCTACAGAGTGAGTTCCAGGAAGGACAGCTAGGGCTACCCAGAGAAATTGTCTTGAAAAACAAAACAAAATTTACATGTATGTGTTTGTGCCAGTGTAAATTTATACTGTGTGTGTGTGTGTGTGTGTGTGTGTGTGTATGTGTGTGAATGGAGGTCAGAAGAGGGAGGAAGATCCCTTGGAGCTGGAATTAAGGTGGTTGTGAGCTGTCCATGTGAGTGCTAGGAAACAAACCCGGATCTTTTGGAAGAGACGTAATAGCTCTTAATCCATCTCTCCAGCCCCAGGAGACTTGTGTGTGATTATACATATGTGTGTGTGCCATGTGGAGGACAGAAGAACATCTTAGGTGCCTCTCATCTCCACCTCTTCCTAAGTCAGACTCCCTGAACCCGGAGCTTGGGTTTCTTGCTAGTCTGGAAATTTGCAAGCTGCAGAAATCCTCATGTCTCTGCTTCTCTCAGAGCTAGGGTTACAAGTGTGTGCCAGATGCCCAGCTTGTTACATAAATGCTATGATCTGAAATCTGGTCTTCATGCTTGGGCAACATGCTGAGCCGTCTCTTCAGCCCCTTGCAGAAATGTAATGTTAACTAAAGGATTCACATTCATAATAAAAAAACAATCACAAAAAAAAAAGACCCAGTCCACAGTAGGTTTTGACTATTTTAACAGCTTCCCCCTCAACATCATCTAAATCTGGCCTCTGTGAGGAGGGAGTACCAAGTCCCAACAGATCTGAACATAATAATGGATCTGGACATAAATGTCATTGTAATGACATGAGGAAAGAAGAGAACAAGAAAGCCAGGTGTGGGCCTGCAAGATGGCTGAGTGTGTACAGATGTTTGCTCTGCAGACCTGACAACCTGAGTCTGATGTCTGGAATCCACACAAAGGTGGAAGGGAAGAGCCGACCCCATAAAGTTGTCCTCTGACCTGGACAGCATCCACATACAATGTACACACAATGCGTTTTGTTGTTGTTTTGAGACAATCTCGCTACGTGGCCTTGCCTGGCCTGGAGCTTGACATGTAGACTGTACTGGCCTAAAACTCAGATCTGCCTGCCTCTGCCTCCCCAGCGCCGGGATCAAAGGTGTGCACCACCGCACCTGGCACTTTCGTGCTGAATTTAAAGCTTGGTGTGGTGTCAAACACCTGTTAGCACTCTGAAAGCTGAGGCAGGAGAATTAGAGAAAGTTCCAGGCCAGCCTGGGATGAATAGTGTGTTTGAGTTTGAGGCCAGACCTTGTCTATCTGTCTCTGAAAATAAATAAATAAATAAAAAACCAAAAATAAATTTTCAGATTTCCCTGTACTACAGGCATCTTGGCCAGGGGGCCCCTTCTGGCAGCTGAAGCTAACACTCCTACAACTGAAAAAGTGAATTCCTGTTTTACCCACAACAGTTTCATTCCCGCTTCTGAGATTGTTTGCTTCATTGTAGTTTTGGAGATCAAACCCACAGCCTTGAGTGTGCTGGGCAACTGCTCTACCGCTGAGCTATACCATTCACCTGGGCTTCTGACGTATTCTGCTAGTGACATCTGTCCTTCTCTGAGAAGATGAGTAGATCCCTGTGCTTTATAAAGAGTAAAACAGGGCTGGGCAGATGGTTCCAGGTTGAAAGTACTTGCTATGGAAGTCTGATGGCCTGAGTTCAATCCCCAGAAGCCAAGTCAAAATCAAGCTGTAGTGGTACACATCTGTAATCCCAGCCCTCCCCCAGTGAGATGGGAGGCCTAGCTGTGGTGGTACACATCTGTAATTCCAGCCCTCCTTCACTGAGATGGGAGATGGGACTAAATCACCAGGAAGCTATTGGGCCAGCTAGCCAAAGTTCTATTGTATAGCAACAGAGACAAGGGACCCTGTCTCAACAAGATATAAGGGAGAATGACTCCTGAAAGTTATCCTCTGACAACCACATATGTGCCTTGGCATGCTTGAAACCACATACACACAAAATAAAGGTTTTTTGTTTTGTTTTGTTAAGTAGGCATTGAAGTGACTGCTGTGGTTAAGAGGTATTGATGTTCCTCTTGAGTTTGATTCCCAGCACCCATGTCAAATGGCTCATACCTACCCATAACTCCAGTTTTGGGGAATTATATGCCCTTTTCTGGCCTCTACAGACAACTACATACTTGTGTTGTACACACACACACAGAGACACATACACACACAAATTTCCAAGTATGGTTGTACATACCTGTAATCCCAGCACTCAGGGAGGCAGAAACAGTTGGATCTCCGTGAGTTTGAGACCAGCCTGGTCTGGGTCTGCCTAGTGAGTTCTAGGCCAGCCAAAACTAAAAGTGAGACTATTTACATGCCAGTAATCCCAGCAGCAGGATGGTGGGCAGAAACAGAGCTCTTAGATCTTTCAGGGAAGATTTCAGTCATACAAGGAAAGAAGTGAACTGAAAATAAGCCAGCACACATGCCAGCAGACTCCCTAACATCTGCCTCAGACACCAGGTCATAAACCACAGCCTTTTTTTTCGTTTTTTAAAAATTGGGTTGGGCACTGTGATGTACCCTATAATCCCAGCACTTAGGAGGCAGAAGCAGGAGAGGAGAATATCTGTGAGTTTAAGGCTATCCTAGTCTACTGAGTTCCAGGCTAGCTGGGGCCACACAGGTGAGACCCTTTAGAAAAAAACAACAAAAATATATATATTTTTTTGAGACAGGGTTTCTCTGTGTAGCTTTGGCGCCTTTCCTGGAACTCACTCTGTAGCTCAGGCTGGCCTAGAACTCACAGAGATCCGCCTGCCTCGCCCTCCCGAGTGCTGGGATTAAAGGCATGTGCCACCACCGCCCAGCATAATTTTAAAGTTTTATTTTTTGTGTGTGTATGCATTTTTACCTGCATGTATGTCTTTGCACATCACATACATGTATGTCTGCTGCCTATAGAGGTCAGAAGAGGGCATTGGACCCCTTGGAATTCTAGTTGCAGATGGTTGGTTGTGAGCCACCATATAGGAACTAGGAATCAAACCTATGTCCTCTGGAAAAGCAGCCAGTTCTCTTAGCTACTGAGCCATCTCTCCAGCCCTGAACAGTGTTTCTTCTTGTTATTATCTTTCTTAAGTGTTAATTAGGAAAAAATGTTAATTTGATTTTTATGTTTGTTTCATATCTAAGTTTAAAAATCTTTTGTGCTGGGCATGGTGGCAAAAACCTTTAATCCCAGCACTGGGGAGGAAGAGGGAGATCTCTTAGTTCCAGGCCAGCTTAATTATATAGTGAGGCCCTATCTCAATTAAGTGTAAAAAAGAAAAATCTTTGATGAGAGCTGAAGATTTATACAATGTTAGAGTGTTGCCTTGTGATGCAGGAGGCCCTGAGTTCAGAACTGCAGAAATGGTTTATGGTTTATATTTATAGGATAGTTATAAATAAATAGCATTTATTTATTTACTTATTTGTTTGTTTGCTCATTTATTTTTGCGGTGTTGAACTGAGCTGCACTCTCAGCCCAGATGAATGGTTCAGAGTGGGTTTCTGCTTGTATGCACTCAAATAAGACTGTGCGGGGTTAATTTTTAGCCCATGTGTGCTTGGCTTTTCTGGACTGATTGTCCTTTTTGCCTGGCTTCTTGTTATCACTTCAGTGAACACCTGAGGTATTCTACACAAAACAGAATTCTGTTCTGAGCTTTGAGCTTCCAAAATAGACTGAGGGCAGATGTCCTGAAAGATAAATCTTGCTCTCCCCCTGCCCCTGCTTTTTTTGAGCACTGTTTTTTTTGTTTTTTTTTTTTTTTTTCGAGACAGGGTTTCTCTGTGTAGCTTTGCGCCTTTCCTGGAACTCACTTGGTAGTCCAGGCTGGCCTCGAACTCACAGAGATCCGCCTGGCTCTGCCTCCCGAGTGCTGGGATTAAAGGCGTGCGCCACCACCGCCCAGCAAGCACTGTTTTTTTGAAGTCCTGTTCTCTTACTTCAGCAGTCCCTCTTACCTCACCTGCAGTGCTGGTGTTACATAGTCTTACACAATCTTGCCAGCTTAAAAGTTATATGAAAAATACCTGTGTACCTATTATCCAAATTCGGTCAATATTTCAGCCTATTTGTCTTGTTTCTAAACATTTACATACATTATAGTCCTTTATTTTTTTATTTTTTATTTTTTTCCGGAGCTGAGGACCCCATCCAGGGTCTTGCGCTTGTTAGGCAAGCTCTCTACCACTGAGCTAAATCCCCAACCCCTATAGTCCTTTATTCTTTTGTTTGTTTGTTTTTGATTTTTGAGACAGGATTTCTCTGTGTAGCCCTTGTTGTCCCGGAACTCACTGTGTAGACCAGGCTGACCTTGAACTCAGAGATCCACCTGCCTCTCCCTCCCAAGTTCTGGGACAAAAGGCATATACCCCCATGCCAGGCTATATATTGTGCTATTTGAGAAAGGATCTCAAACAGCCAAGGCTGGCTTGGAAATCAGTATGTAGCTGAGGATGTCCTTGGACTTCTGATTCTCCTATATTTACTCCCTGAGTGCAGAGATGATGAGCATGTGCCCAGTTTATGAAATGCTGGGCCCAGGACCTCACACATGCCAGCAGACTACTTTATCAACTGAACTTCATCCCCACTGCTCAGCGTGTATTCTCTTAAATGATCCCAGTATAGCTACCAATTTTATATGGCAATTGATACTTACTATCCATGCTTCAATTCTGCAGGTTTATGAGTAGGTGTCCATGCCTAGCAGTGGTGGCTACACAGAGAAACTCTGTCTTGAGATAAATAAATAAATAAATATTCCATTCCTTATCAAGCTTCCCCAAAATTTAGCAACCGTTGATAATTTTGCTTGACCTGAATTTTTAAAATTTTACTTTATGTGTATGGGTGTTTGGCCTGCATATATATGTCTATGCACCTCTTGAGTGCCTGGTCCCCTCTGAGGCTGGAAAAGTTGAGTAGATCCCCTGAGACTAGAGTTACAGTTGTGAGCTACCATGTGGGTCCTAAGAATCGAACACAGATCTTTTGGGGAGAATAGCCATCCCCCTAACCTTTGATCCAAATTTATTTAAAAAAGACTTTTGTAGCCAGGCTTGGTGACAAGTTTGCGACACAGAGGGAAGTTGATCTCTAGGTTTGAGACCAGCTTGGTCTACATAGCCAGTTCAAGGCCAGATAGAACTATATAGTGAGGCTGTCTCAAAAAAAAATTCTTTTTGTTATTCTGGGGATCAAACCCAAAGTCTTGCACATATGAGGCATGTGCTGTGCCACTGATTATGTCCCCAGCTGTCTGATCTGAATGTTTCATGACGTGGAAGAATCACCTTTTCTAGAATCATCCTTTCTAAACTCATCCTTTTCCTCAATTCATATCTGCCAGAGGACCCTCAGCAAGCTCCTGGAAGCAAGAGATCCACTCTCTTCTCTCTTGATTGTATATTATTGTTCACTATTATTTGCTGTGGGATGGTCTGTATGTCAAGTGTGTTGCTGATTGGTCAATAAATAAATCACTGATTGGCCAGTGGCTAGGCAGGAAGTATAGGCAGGACAAGGAGGAGAATAAAGCTGGGAAGTGGAAGGCTGAGTCAGAGAGACACTGCCAGCCGCCATGATGACAAACAGCATGTGAAGATGCTGGTAAGCCACGAGCCACGTGGCAAGGTATAGATTTATAGAAATGGATTAATTTAAGCTGTAAGAACAGTTAGCAAGAAGCCTGCTACGGCCATACAGTTTGTAACCAATATAAGTCTCTGTGTTTACTTGGTCGGGTCTGAGCGGCTGTGGGACTGGCAGGTGAGAGAGATTTGCCCTGACCATGGGCCAGGCAGGAAAACTCTAGCTACAATTATTCTTACCTGCTGAGCCAGCCTGCTGGCCCTGATTTTTTGTTTGTTTTCTTGAAGATTTATTTTTGTGTATGTCTTTGGGTATTTGTCAGAAGAAGGCATCACACTGGGAGGTGGTGGCACACGCCTTTAATCTCAGCACTCGGGAGGCAGAGGCAGGCGGATCTCTGTGAGTTCGAGGCCAACCTGGGCTACAGAGCAAGTTCCAGGAAAGGCACAAAACTACACAGAGAAACCCTGTCTCGAAAAACCAAAAAAGAAGAGGAGGAGGAGGAGGAGGAGGAGGAGGAGGAGGAGGAGGAGGAGGAGGAGGAGGAAGAAGAAGAAGAAGAAGAAGAAGAAGAAGAAGAAGAAGAAGAAGAAGAAGAAGAAGACGGCATTAGATTCCCTGTAGCTGGAGTTACAGGTAGATGATAACACCCCCATGGTGGTGCTGGGAACCATACTCAGTCCCTCTGCAAGAGTAGCAAATGCTATTAATCACTGAGCCATCTCTCTACCCCATCCTCCTTGTTTTGTTTTTTGCGATAGAGTCCCATATAACATAGGTCTTGAACACTGGTCCCTCCAGTATCTTCCAAGTGTCGGAAGAGTGGGATTACAGCTACCATCCCTGGATTAATTTATATTTCTCAGTGGTTTATAAGTCCTTTAATTACTTCAAACCTCAGGTGGATAAGCCCTTACCCTGAAAATCTGATGCAGTATTCTGCAACACAGCTTGGGTACTGGTCTTGTTTTTTGTCAAGATCTCACCACAAAGCCCAGATGGCATCATATTTTTTTTTCATGTCTTTAGTTTATTTATAATCTTATCTAGGATAAGAATTCAAGTGTTGCCGGGCTGTGGTGGCACGTGCCTTTAATCCCAGCACTTGGGAGGCAGAGCCAGGTGGATCTCTATGAGTTTGAGGCCAGCCTGGTCTACAGAACGAGGTCCAGGACAGGCACCAAAACTACACAGGGAAACCCTGTCTCGAAAAACCAAAAAAAAAAGAATTCAAGTGTTCAATCCAGTTTTCAGAGATCACACCTGAGGTGGTTTGAATGAGAAGTCTCCATAGACTCATATGTTTGAATACTTGGTCCCCAGTAGTAGAACTGTTTGGGAAGGATTAGGAGGTGTGACCTTGTTTGAGCAGGTATGGCCTTGATGGAGGGAATGTGCCACTAGGGGTGGGCTTTGAGGTTTCAAAAGCCAGGCCCAGTCTCTCTCACTCTGCCTGCTGCCTGTGAATCAGGATGTAAAGTTCTGAGCTACCATGCCTGTCTGCCTACCTGCCTGCTGCCATGATGATCATGGACTAATGCTCTAAAACTTTAAGCAAGCCCCCAATTAAATGTTGTTTTTTTAAAAAATAAGTTGCCTTGTTCATGATGTCTTTTCACAGCAATAGAACAGTAAGATACCACCTCTTGACCATTCTTTATGTCTGTTAAACGGATGAATTAAACATCCTTATTTCTTTTTTTTAAATTTATTTATTTATTATGTATACAGTGTTCTGCTTGCGTATATCCCTTCAGGCCAGAAGAGGGAGCCAGATCTCATTACAGATGGTTGTGAGCCACCATGTGGTTGCTGGGAATTGAACTCAAGACCTCTGGAAGAACAGCCAGTGCTCTTAACCTCTGGGCCATCTCTCCAGCCCCAAACATCCTTATTTCTTAAGTAGCTGGTGCCTTACTATGAAGAAGGTACAACAAATCCAGATCCAAAGCACACAGTCCTCATAGTCAGTAACCACCTCCTATTTTCCACTGAAAATGGCAAATTCTTCCTGGGTCCTCCTCCTAATGGCTGTGATGGACCATGGAGGTGAACCTTTGGATGCTCTGGCCCAATATGATGCTGCTAGAAGGTCTGCAGGGGGCACAGAGACAGAAAGCAGAATAAACGGCCACACCACTCAAGTCCCCTTTCCTCACAGGCTTGCTAGCCAAACTTTTGTTTTACAGGACAGGGACTCCTTAGCTCGAGTTGGCTTCAAACATTATATAGCCAGGAATGTCTGAGCTGCTGATCGTCTGGCCTCCACCTCCCCAGTGCTGGCATTACAGATGTGTACCACCACGCCTGTTCTATGCAGCTCTGGGAATGGAACCCAGGGCCTCTTGCATGCCAGGCAAGCACTGTGCCTATCACTGTACGAACTGAGAGCTACATCCCTAGTCCATGGCCTCAAACTTTCCATTTTCCTACTTCGCCCTCCTGCATGCTGGGATTACTGTTGATTTGCAGTGGGATTTGAGAAGCTGCTCAGATGATGCTGACAGTCAGGCAGGGAAAATGAGGTTCACGTAGAACAGAGACCAGGATAAGCAAGCAGAGAAGCAGTGTAGGGCAAACAGAGAATGTGGCTAGAGAGGGAAACTGTTCAGCTAAGGGTGAGAGAGGGCAGTGGTTTGGTAGAGTGAGATTAACACATCCTATCTCCAGTTGGAGAGATGGGCAGCAATCAAGAGCACTAGCTGCTCTTCCAGAGGACCCGGGTTCAATTCCCAGCACCCACATGACAGCTTACAATCTTCTGGAACTCCAGTTCTAGGGAATCTGACACCCTCACCCAGACATACATGCATGCAAAACACCAATGCACATAAGGGGGGCGGGCAAGACAAAAACCAAACAAACAAAACAAATCCTATCTCAGAAAACTACAAAATTAGAGAAAACGTAAAACCACTCAGGGTTCAGGAAGACTATGTGTTTGTGAAGGGGCCGAAAAATAGCTTGACCACATAGCAGCCATGACAGGCTTAGGGGCCTAGACACAGCTTCTGTGGCAGGTCCAGGAAAAGCCTTAAGCTGATACCACCCAGGGATCTACCCAGAGATGGGGAAGTACCTGACATCCCAAACATTCCAACCATTAGATAAGGTGACACACCTATTTTAAATATAGGCACACACCTTTAAAAATAGGCACACACCTATTTTTTGTTTTACAGGTACCCCTAGACAATTGTCAGACAATCAGGGTCCTGGACCCTGGAAATCCCCTCACCCCAACCTCTGCTATGATAAAAATCCCAGCCTGCCTGGGCTCTGGGCTCTCTGCTCTCACCGCTGTGTCAGACAGACAGAGGGACCAAGCCCCAGAGCTTGAATAAAGGCTCTTTGCTTTTACATATAGGATTCGGTCTCCGTGGTGGTCTTTTGGGGGTATCCGCGATCTGGGCATAACATGTTGAAGGCCCATTTTGGCTACATTACTAAGTCCTAGACAGTTTTGACTGTGTGATGAGACCCTGTCTCAAAAAACAAAACAAGGATATGGAAATGGCTCACTGGGTAAAAGCACCTGCCACCCAAGTGTGTGGGACCTCAAAACCCACATAAAAGTGAGAATTCTCAGAACTCACAAAAAACTGGATGTAAGCCAGGCGGTGGTGGCACATGCCTTTAATCCCAGCACTCGGGAGGCAGAGCCAGGCAGATCTCTGTGAGTCAGAGGCCAGCCTGGGCTATAGAGTGAGTTCCAGGAAAGGTGCAAAGCCACACAGAGAAACCCTGTCTCGGGGAAAAAAAACAAAACAAAACTGGATGTAAAGCACAAATGTCTGTGACCCCAAAACTCCTACAGGGAAGTGGGAGGCAGAGAGTCCCCAGAAGCTACAAAGAGACAATCTCAAAGTGGAAGATGGGATCCTATAGCCTAGGTTGTTATCTGATCTCCACACATGAGCTGTGGCATGTGTATGTATGCACTTATGTACACACACACACACACACACACACACATACACACACACACACACACACAGAGAGAGAGAGAGAGAGAGAGAGAGAGAGAGAGAGAGAGAGAGAGAGAGAGAGAGAGAAATGACAGACCCAGTTAGGGCTCTGGAAGCTGAACTACAGCTCTGGAACAATTGCGGAAGTGTTTATCCAGGAGAAGCCTTGGACCCGCAGGTAAGAACTGTAACATTCTTGCCTGGGGCTGTTAACTTTGCCCCACCCTGGTCAACAGGGTTAGTGTACCAAGAAAGATTAGGCAAAGTGTACAAAATAAAAGTTCTATTGCCAGAGGGGACTCCCCTGACCTAGAAGGACCCTCAGTAAGACAGCCTCTCACCCACTAGATGGCTTTCAAAAGGACAGACAATGGCATATCTTTATGACATAGAAAGACTGGCACCTTCCGCAGGGGAATATGAAGTGGCAAAACCACAGTGGAGGACAGTTTGGTAGTTTCTTTACAAAGTTAAACATAAACCCACAAGTCAGCAATTCTACTATATGCTGCCCAAGAGAATTGGAAACATGCCCATACAAATACTTGTGTACAAATTGTAATAGCAGCATTACTCATTATAGCTGGTAATTGGGAGCTATCCAGATGTCCTTCAAATGATCGGTGGATAAGATGTGGTATATCCATATACTGGAACATTATTAAGCCATAAAAAAGGATAAAGTACTCATATATGTTTCATCAGGAACAAGCTAAAAAAAAGAATCCAAAGCAGAAGAAATCAGATACTGCAGGTCACCACATAGCATATCCTTCCACTGCTAAAAGGGAAATTCCATAGTTAAATTAGTAGAGCCAATGCCAAACAAAACATGATTTGAAAGTCAATCAGCTTCCGGAACAGGAGCAGCCAATACTTGATCAGACAACACAGAACACCAAGTGAGATATAACAAAAGTAACTACATTGGCTGGAGTTTAATCAACCAACTGTAACTGGTTACAGGTTTTTGTTGTTGTTGTTTGTTTGGATTTGGTTTTTTCTAGACAGGGTTTTTCTGTGTTGCTCTGCCCTGGCTGTCCTAGAACTCACTCTATAGACCAGACTGGCCTTGAACTCACAGAGAGCTGCCCGCTTCTGCCTACTGAATGCTGAGATTAAAGGCCTGTGCCACCACTGCATGTCAGTTGGTTTTTTGTTTTTGTTTTTAATTTGTAGTGAGTATTTATCTGTGTTATATGTATGTACACCATTTGTGTGTCTGGCACTCAAAGAGGCCAGACTAGGTTATGACCCTTAGAAGACTTAGGAACAGGTGTGAGCTGCCATGTGGGTGCTGGGAACGGAACCCAGGTTCTCTGCAAGAGAAGCCACTGAGTGCTCTTAACCACTGAGCCGTCTCTTCAACCCCTGCTTACAGTTTTGACTAGCTAATCTATAGCTCAATTCACTGGCCACAGGGCCCTTTGCAACCAGTCTGAACTCAGTTACTGTGATAACGTTGTCCGTTTGATCTGCTGGGCCCCAAGCAGATGCCCACTCTAAATCCATGGCCTATTACAAAATATGATGTTGAAAGACCCCCGTCTGGAGTCTTCCCTCTGGAGAGACCCTCGCCCAGAGATCACACCGAGACCACAAGTCAGATGCAAACAGCAAGAGGCTTTATTCAGGAACACGGGTACCCGGGGCGATACAGTCCCTCCAGAGGCTGAAGAGACTGGCGCGCCGACGGGCTGGAGTGGAGGGTTTTTATAGGGTTGGGCAGCGGAAGGGCGGGTACAGAAGCAGGAAGCATAGTTTACAGGGTTCTGATTGGACGATTCGTATGAGGCCAGGTTCAAACTCAGGACAGCTCGTGGTTTTTCCCCGAGCTCGACATGCCTGCTGACTTGGCTCTCATCCAGGGTACAAGTTGTTTTTCTGACCTTTAGTTACTTTTCAGGCCTTGCTCAAAAATGGCGTTAGGCTAAGCAAGTATGCTGGGGCCCTTCATTCCCCCATTTTCTTATCTCAGGGAATGGAATCCTCCATTCATGGGGAAGAATAGGGATGTGGCTCCATTTCCACCTGGTTGAGTCGTTGGTATTGTTGGGTCAGTACCAAGGTCTGAATAGTAGAAACGCGTTCCCTGATAAATTGGACAAGTCTGTTTAGGATACAGGGCCCGAGCGTCAGAAGGAGCAATAAAATCAGAAGGGGTCCCAAAAGGGTGGAGATGAGGGTGGTGAGCCAGGGGGACCTTCTGAACCATCCTTCAAACCATCCCTGCTGTTCTTCAAAGAGTTTTTGTCTTTGTTCTAATCTTTTTCTTAATCTAGCCATGCTATCTCTCACCACCCCAGTATGATCCGCATAGAAGCAACATTCTTCTTTAAGGGCGGCACATAACCCCCCCTCCTGCAGGAAGAGGAGTTCTAATCCCCTCCGGTTCTGCAGAACTACTTCAGACAGGGAGGTGAGTGACTTTTCCAAGGCACTCACGGATTCCTCCAGTGCCTGGATATCGGTATGCATGGCAACCTGGAGTTGTCTGAACTGGTTGGTTTCCATGAGGGCAGTGGTACCTGTGCCTATTCCGGCGGCGACTCCTCCCATAGTTAATCCACCTAGTATCAGGGCCAGGGTTAGCGAGACTGGCTCTCTTTTTATACGGGGGACCCCTGTCTCATATCGGGCATAGATATCTTCAGGTGCATGGTAGACTATCTTGGGGTACAGTTCTATGAGCACACAATAATCGGCCGTGTTGGCTAGTATTGAGGAGGAGAGGCATGGTGTAAGTCCAGTGCTACAGGCCCAATAAGTCCCGTTGGGAGCCACGAGATAGTGGGGTCCTGGAACAAGTGCCTGGGTGCGATTACACAGGTGTTGGTGGGTGTAGGGTACTATCCCCAGACATAGTCCTTGTCCTGACACCTCGGAGATTGTGAGCTTATGCTGAGGTGTCGAGGCACATCCTGACGGGGGTGAAGAAGAATTGGTGAAGCTTCCGACTACGGCCACCCCCTCATAATAGGGGGGTGTGGAGACTAGGCATAACCAGCATTCCTGAGTCTGATTTGGGTTGGTAACATTGAGGGCTGAGTAAGCGCCCTCTATAAGATTCAATAGCCGGTCTCCCGTACCGGGCCTGGGTGGCTGGAGGGTGACTGGGGTTATAGTGGCATTCGGAGCCGTGCTTGGGCGAATGGCCGAATTGGGTCGGGGGGTAGCCCTCGGGGGTGCCGGAGCGGGTAAAGAGGGGCGCTTTTGGTCAGAGAGAACCTGGTTGGGACCTATAGAGGCGGAGGGCTCCGTGATTTTAAGCCTAATCGTAAACACGACTCCCTGGTCCCATCCCGTCATGTAAAGTCTAAGTCCCCATGTTCTACCTTTAATCCAGTCTTGTGTTATCTCCCTTCCCTTTTGAGTAAAAGATATATTCAGGGGGTTGCAGGTGAAATTTACACAGGGCCCTCCCCCCTTCCCAGTAAGTGTTATCTCTTCCTGACGTGACAGTTCCCCAACAACGTCCTTGAGTAAGAGGACGCCATGAGTGGCTTTCTCTTTGGGTAGCCCTTTTTACCCTAATGAGGTCCCAAGTGGATGAAGGCTCCCAATAGGTATTACCAGTTGTTTCACATCCCCATGCTTTACAGAAATAACTTTCATAACCCCCACATTGTCTAATCATCTTTCTGTCCCTACCATCCCGGGGGCAGACGTAAAAGGATAGTTGTGACAGGGCTGCTCTGGTTTCAGGGTGACCACATCCATATCTCCCGTCACTACATTTGCAAGTTCCCTTACCATCCTGACAGACGTCTGGTGCTCTGGGGTTCATGGGGTCAGTGGTAGGGATGTCCCAGTCCCCTGACCCTGCTACTAGTTGGCAGAGATCTGGATGCAAGTTGGGCCACCATGTGAAGGGGGTGTGAAGGGCGGTCGTTTGCCAGACCGTCTCCCCAGTTTGTGAGATAACCTGCCAAGTGAGCCTCTTAACTAGGTGCGGGCTCTCTGCCGCCCTAGTCCCCTGGGGGTAGGCAGAGATTAAGAGGAGGGGGAGGAAGAGGAGCCGCGGGCCAACCTTATTTTTAGGGGGTTTCGTGTGCGGCGCACTGTCCATGTTGACTTTCTGGATCCTGCTGGGTCAGGTTCCCTGGCAGCCTTCACATGCGAGGCGTGGATCCATGCAGCAATCCCGTCGACCTTGAGTGCAGTGGGGGTGGTCAGCAAGACAGTGTAGGGCCCCTTCCACCGTGGTTCCAGATTCTTGGTCTGGTGTCGTCGGACCCAAACGGAGTCCCCGATCTGGAAGGGGTGGGGCACCACCGGCTTGTCTAGCTGCTCCTGATAGGCCTTGGCCAGGGGCTTCCAGATCTCCCTCTGCACCAGTTGGAGGGCTTGAAGATGTGCCTCTAAAGTAGGGGTGGTAGCAAAGGAGGAAATATCAGGATGGAGAAAGTCTACAACAGGAAGTGGGGCCCCATACATGATCTCAAAAGGGGTTAGGCCGTGTGGGCCAGGAGTATTTCGGGCTCGGTAGAGAGCCAAGGGAAGTAGGAGCACCCAATCTCTAGTGCCAGTTGCAAGCGTTAATTTGGTTAAAGTCTCCTTGATTGTTCTATTAGCTTGTTCTACCTGTCCTGAGCTCTGGGGGAGGTATGCACAATGGAGTTTCCAATCAACCCCCAATAGTTTGGCCACCCTCTGACTTACCTGAGAGACGAAGGCAGGCCCATTATCCGACCCCAATATTTGAGGCATCCCATACCTGGGGAAGATTTCTTCCAACAGTTTCTTTGTTGCCACATTAGCCGTCTCATTCTTGGTTGGAAATGCCTCGATCCATCCAGAAAAAGTGTCCACGAAGACCAGGAGGTACCGGTACCCGTAGAGTCCGGGTTTTACTTCTGTAAAGTCTATTTCCCAATGAACATCAGGACGATGACCTCTTTGGCGGGCCCCCTTGTTTAGATGAACCTTTCCTGCGTTGACTTGAGCACAGGCTGGGCAGGTAGAAGTTACCTGCTGGAGTACCTGATCCTGGTTCAGCAGCACTGTCCAGGTGTTTTCTCTGTCCAATAGGGTTTTCATCTTGTTTTTGCTCAAATGGGTCAATGCATGGAGGAATCTCAGCATGTATCGGGTATGGGAGGTTGGCATGACCATCCGGTCCCCTAGTATATATGCTTGTCTTCCTTGTTCCCAGTCCGCCCCCATTTTCTTTGCTAGCTCATGGTCTTCTGGGCTATAGGGCACGGGGTCTCTCTCAGGCTGTGGTTCTTGTATGGCCATCAACTGGCTGCTCCCTGCTGGCTGGGAAGCCACTGTTCGGGCAGTCAGATCCGCCAGCCGATTCCCTCTGGCTACCGCAGAGTCATCCTTTTGATGCCCTGGGTAGTGGACAATACTGAGTTGGAGCGGGAGGAACAGGGCCTTTAGGAGGTCTAGGATCTCTTTTTTGTTTTTGATTTCCTTACCCGCGGACGTCAGCAGGCCTCTCCGTCTGTAGATTTCCCCGTGGACATGCGCAGTGGCGAAGGCATATCTGCTGTCAGTATAAACTGTGAGCTTCTTACCTTCTGCCATCCGGAGAGCTTGGGTGAGCGCAATCAGTTCTGCGCGCTGGGCCGATGTCCCGGGCGGGAGTGACGATGCCCATACCACTTCCGATTCGGTGGTTATAGCTGCCCCGGCTCTGCGTTTCCCCTCCTCCAGGAAACTGCTCCCATCTGTGTACCAGACAGCGTCTGGATTCTTAAGCGGCTGATCTGTCAGATCAGGGCGGGTGCCATGTGCTTCAGCTAGAATCTGGAGGCAGTCATGCTCCTCGGAGGGGCTAGGCAGTGGCAGCAAGGTAGCAGGGTTAAGGGAAACTGTCGGCCCAAAATTTACCCGGTCTGAGTCCAGTAGTAAGGCCTGATAATAAGTCATTCTGGCGTTAGAAAGCCATCTGTCCGGTGGTTGTCGGACCAAGGCCTCCACTGCATGGGAGGCCAGCACAGTCAACGGCTGTCCCAGAGTCAGCTTCCCGGCATCCTTGAGTAATACGGCAATGGCTGCCACCATGCGGAGGCATGATGGCCATCCTGTAGCCACCGGGTCCAATTTCTTGGACAAGTACGCTACAGGTCTCCTCCAAGGTCCCAGTCTTTGCACCAGTACCCCTTTGGCAAAACCTGAGTTCTCATCCACAAACAGCTCAAAGGGCTTGGTTAGATCTGGCAGACCCAGAGCCGGGGCCTCGAGTAAGGCCTTCTTGATCTGTTGGAACGCTTTCTGATGCTTCTCTTCCCATTGGAACATGGCCCCTGGTTTAGTGAGGGGGTACAATGGGGCTGCCAGTTCGGCAAAGCCAGGAATCCAAAGGCGGCAGTACCCAGCCGTACCCAGGAGCTCTCGAACTTGGCGGGGGTTCCGAGGAGGAGGGATGGAGATTATCGTCTCCTTCCTCGCTCTTGTTAACCATCTTTGCCCTCCGCTCAGGGTGTAGCCCAGGTAGGTAACCTTGTCTCGGCATACTTGAGCCTTTCTGGCTGAGGCTCTATAGCCCTTTTGTCCAAGTCTGGCCAATAAGGCTCGAGTGCCCTCCAGGCACTCGGTTCGACTCCTGGCCGCCAGTAGTAGATCATCCACGTACTGGAGCAGAGTCAGGGTTGGGTGTTCGACCTGGAATCCGGCCAGATCTGCATGTAGGGCCTCATCAAAGAGGGTTGGGCTATTTTTGAAGCCCTGAGGGAGCCGGGTCCAGGTTAACTGTCCCGAAAGCCCTTTTTCTGGGTCTCTCCATTCAAAAGCGAATAGCATTTGACTTTGAGGGTGCAGTCTCAAACAAAAGAAGGCATCCTTCAGGTCTAGCACAGTGTACCAGACGTGGGTCGGTGGGAGGGTGCTCAGAAGGTTATAGGGGTTGGGCACCGTGGGGTGTATGTCCTCCACCCGCTTATTGACCTCTCTCAAGTCCTGGACCGGCCTGTAGTCCCCTGTCCCCGGTTTCTTAACAGGCAAGAGAGGGGTGTTCCAAGGGGACTGGCAGGGCTTTAGCACCCCTTGGTCTAGGAGCCTTCGAATATGGGGCTTGATCCCCTCATGAGCTTCCCGTGACATTGGGTATTGTCTAATTGAAACGGGAGTCGCGGAGGCCTTTAGTGAGATCACCAGCGGTGGCTGATCGTGTGCCAGCCCCAAGCCTCCAGTCTCTGCCCAGGCCTGAGGAAACTCTCTCAGCCAGTTCTGTAGTTCCTCAGGTGATTTCTCCGGGGGTTCTGGTTCAAACAAACGGTATTCTTCTTCTAAACTGAGGGCAAGGATTTGTAGAGGGTCTCCTTTAGGACCCGTGACCCTCGGTCCCTTCTCATCAAAATAGATTTGTGCCTTCAATTTGGTTAATAGGTCCCGTCCTAACAGCGGATGGGGGCATTCAGGTATGTGCAGAAAGGAGTGAGTTACTTGCCCTGATGCCAGTTGGACTTTTCTCTCGGCAGTCCAATAATACCTCTTGTTTCCAGTTGCCCCCTGCACCAGTGCAGAATGCCGGCTAAGAGGCACTCCGGCATGGGTTAGGACTGAATGTTCGGCACCAGTATCAACCAGGAAGGTCACGGGCTGCCCCCCGATCTTGAGGGTTATCCTAGGCTCAGGGGGGGGCTCCTGGCCTCGACTCCCCTAGTCTTCCAGACTAAGGAGGTCTACGGTCTTGGGCTTGGGCCGGCGGGGTCCTTGTGGCTTCTTGGGGCACTCTCGGGCCCAGTGTCCCTTCTCCTTGCAGTAAGCACATTGATCTTTATCAAGGGGTGGCCTCCTTCGCTCTCCCGACCTATCTCCCTCTCTCCGCTGTCCCTGAGACACAACGGCGGCCAAAACCTTTTTCATCTCCCTATGCTGTTTCTTGTCCCTTTCCTCTTGTTTCTGCCATCTCCTTTCCTCTCGCTCCTCAGGAGTTTCTCTCTTATTGAACACTTTCTCTGCTTCCCTCAATAAGTCTGGCAAACCTAGCGCCTGTAAACCTTCCAGCCGCTGCAATTTAGTTCTGATATCTGAGCTAGACTGATAGATAAATGATAGGATGACACCTGGTGCTTGCCCTGGGTCTTCTGGATCATACGGAGTGTACATCCTATAAGCCTCCTTCAGCCTCTCTAAAAATGCAGCGGGTGTTTCTTCCTTTCCCTGTATCACATTCCTTACCTGAGCCAAATTGGTAGGCCTTCTGGCGGCCGCTCGGAGACCCGCTAAGAGCAACTGGCGATAGAGACGTAGATGCTCCCTACCTTCAGGTGTATTGAAGTCCCAGTCTGGGCGGGTCAAGGGAAAAACTGCATCGATGATATATGGGAGTTGGGTTGGCCTCCCATCATCGCCCAGAACCTGCTTCCGGGCCTCCAGGAAAACTCTCTGCTGCTCCTCTACTGTTAAGAGGGTCTGCAGGAGCTGCTGACAGTCGTCCCAAGTCGGCCTGTGAGTCACTAGGATGGACTCAATTAGGCCGGTTAAGGCAACAGGATCCCTGGAGAAAGGGGGATTATGTTGTTTCCAATTATAGAGGTCTGAGGCTGAAAAGGGCCAGTACTGCAACTGGCGATTCGGCCCCTCTCTGAGCGGGAAGGCCCTGGACTCATTAGGGGGGCCATCCCGGCAGCCGCGAAGGCGGCCGGCAATGGGGGACGGGGCTGCGTCCTCTTCTTCAGCCCCGTGGGTCCTGCGAGTCGAGGTGACTTCCGGATCTGCCACGGGCACGGCCGGGGACGCCGCCACCGGGGCGGCGGCTGGGGCCGCTTCGGCCGGCTCTCCAGGTGGTCCGGCTCGATATGGTGGTGGGTCCTCCGTCAGGAGATCTATAAGGGGAGTATTGGGGTCTGGGGGAAGGACTGGAGGCTTAGGAGTCTCCTTGTGAGGGAGCACGGGGTAAAGGGAGGAGTCCGGGTTGGGGGGCGCAGAAGGCCCAGAGACTGGAGGGGGCTGCGGAAGGAAAGGCTTAACCCATGGAAATGGGTTCTCGACCAGTGATCTCCAGATGGCGATATATGGGACCTGGTCGGGATGCCCATAAGGGCTAGGGGCCAAAACCTTACCCTCCACCTGCGAAATAAGAGAGAGGTTAAAAGATCCCTCTCGCGGCCAGCCGACATTCATCATGACCCATTCGGCCTCGCAGAAGGTGATCCATTTCTTCTTCCTGACAATGACACCTTCATTGTTTCCTCGGGCCTTAACATCGGACCAGTGGTCCTTGGTTAGGCTCAATGGGGTGGCGACAGCCTGTCCCATGGTGGTCTCCAAATAAAGAAGGGTTAAACACACAACGAGAAACAAACAGACAAGACAGACCACAGAATTTTTCGCTGCGCGGCTCCGGCGTAAAACCGAAAGCAAAAACTCAGATGGGGACGTGGAGTGTTTGAATTCTCCGCCCCCTGCCAGTACCACGTATCCTTCTGATGCGTGGGTGGCCCTGAAAAACCGTGCCCCAGAGGGGACTTCCCGTGCCCCAGAGGGGACTTTCCGTGCCCCAGAGGGGACTTCCCGTGCCCCAGAGGGGACTTCCCGTGCCCCAGAGGGGACTTTCCGTGCCCCAGAGGGGACTTCAGATACCCGTGGAACGTCTTCCAGGGTTTCGGTGGGCGAAGTCCGAGCTCGTCAGCTCCTTCAGCCCCCACCGACTCAGACCTGACTTAGGACGTCCGACGAAAACGAAAGACAAGTAAACAGACTGAGACAATACAGACAGACAGTGGCCGGCCAATTTACCTCCTGACAGTGGGTCGGTGGTCCCGAGACGAGGGTCTCCGATCCCGGACGAGCCCCCAAATGAAAGACCCCCGTCTGGAGTCTTCCCTCTGGAGAGACCCTCGCCCAGAGATCACACCGAGACCACAAGTCAGATGCAAACAGCAAGAGGCTTTATTCAGGAACACGGGTACCCGGGGCGATACAGTCCCTCCAGAGGCTGAAGAGACTGGCGCGCCGACGGGCTGGAGTGGAGGGTTTTTATAGGGTTGGGCAGCGGAAGGGCAGGTACAGAAGCAGGAAGCATAGTTTACAGGGTTCTGATTGGACGATTCGTATGAGGCCAGGTTCAAACTCAGACAGTGGTTTTTCCCCGAGCTCGACACGCCTGCTGACTTGGCTCTTATCCAGGGTACAAGTTGTTTTTCTGACCTTTAGTTACTTTTCAGGCCTTGCTCAAAAATGGCGTTAGGCTAAGCAAGTATGCTGGGGCCCTTCATTGTAAAGAGAGAGACGCATTTCAACTGTCTGGATGTTGACGGTCAGTGAGCACTAAGGAATTTGTTGGTGGTACATGTATTATATAAATTTAGTGAAAGTAATCACTCTTAAAATGGGTAACCTTTATAGTGTGTATTGTAGTCCTAGCTAGAGCTGACTGAGGCTGTGTTAAAGATCACTTGACATCAGGAGTTCAGAGGCAGCCTGGGTAACATAGTAAGACACCAAGCCTAAAATAAAACATCATAAAACCATGGGATGATGATAGGGGCATTCCACTCTACACGGGCATGTCTGGATTCTACACTGGGAAAAGGATTCTACAAGTGTGTTAATATCGCAACACAAGGCGGCTAATGGCTTCTTTGTTCCAGTTGATTTTGTTAGCCCAGATGATACCAAGAGGAGCAGAAAGTTGATATTGGCAGATCATTGGAGCTGTCCGTCAGTCCAGAGACACAGTACTGAGAAGTCCACAGAGTGATGGGAGGGACAGGGGATCTCAGCAGCTGACCACCCGATCAAGGTAACACCTAGCTCCTGAATGACTGACTAACTCCTTCCACCCCACTACAAAACTGGCCGGCTATCGTAGTGTTGACATGGTCTACCCAGGGTGCTAAACTGGTAACCTTCTCAGATCATGACACGCTGAATAAAACACAACTTAATTTAGTCTCTGGGTTGGAGAGGTAGCTCCGTTGGTGGAGGGCTTGCCCAGCATGCATGAAGCCCTGGGTTCAATCCCCAGCACTGGTTAAAACTGGGAGAGGGGCGCACACCTGCAGTCCCAGCACTCAGAATTTGAAGGCAAGAAGTCAGAAGTTTAAGATCATTCTTGGCTACATAGTGGATTCAAGGCCAGCCTGGGGTTACATGTAAACTGACCTTGTCTTAAATACATACATACATACATACATACATACATACATACATACATACATCAGTTCCTAGTTCTGCCCACTGGTCTTGGTATTAATAGTAACAGGAAGCATGATGTCCAGTATTCTGGTTATAAATTTATATTTTTTTAAAGTGTTTATTTTTGTGACAGGGTCTTGTCAGATTCCTCAGGGCGGTCCTAAACTCCTAGGCTCAGGCAGTCCCCCCTTTGCCTCAGCCTGCTGAGAAACTGAGGGCGCAGGTTCATGCTACTCATAACTGGCTGAGAACATACATTTTGATTATTTTTTGGTGTCCTCTCCCAATTATTCGTTATTTATTCATTGTGTGTGTGTGTGTGTGTGTGTGTGTGTGTGTGTGTACCACTTCCCACGTGTCAAGGTCAGAGGTCAATGTGGTGAGACCCCAGAGATTAAACTCAAGTTGTGAGGCTTGGCCACAGGTGCCCTTCCCTGCTGACATTCCAGCACCCACCCACCCCTTTTTGTTGTTGTTGTTTGGTATGTTTTGGTTTGGTTTGGTTTTTGGTTTTTCGAGACAGGAGTTTCTCTATATAGTCCTGGCTGTCCTGGATCTTGCTCTGTAGACCAGGGTGGCCTCCAACTCACAGAGATCCACCTGCCTCTACCTCCCAAGTGCCGGGATTAAAGGCGTGCGCCACCACCGCCCAGCGTTGTTTGGTATTTTTGAGACAAGATCTTACTATATAGCCCTGGTTGGTCTCTTTCTGTGGTATTCTGACTCTGTCTCCCAAATCCTGGGATTCCAAGCCTGTGTCACAATAGCTGGCTTACATTTTCTCATTTATTTTAATATTGAGACAGGGTTTTCCTATACTGTGCAGGCTGGCCTCAAACTCTTGAATTGAAATGACCCTTGAGTCTTCCAACCTCTGGGATTATAAGCATGTACCAGCTTACCCTGCGAGAACACACATTTTTTTTTTTTTTTTTTTTTTTTTTTTTTTTGGTTTTTCGAGACAGGGTTTCTCTGTGTAGCTTTGCTCCTTTCCTGGGACTCACTTGGTAGCCCAGGCTGGCCTTGAACTCACAGAGATCCGCCTGGCTCTGCCTCCCGAGTGCTGGGATTAAAGGCGTGCGCCACCACCGCCCGGCTTGAGAACACACATTTTTAATGCTGGAGATAGTTCAGCAGTTAAGAGCACTGCTTGCCAGGCCATGGTGGTGCACAGAGGCAGACAGATCTCTATGAGTTCAAGGCCAGCCTGGTCTATAGAGTGAGTTCCAGGGCAGTCAGGTCTACACAGAGAGAAACCCTGTCTTGAAAAACCAAAACTAGACAAAGAGCACTTGCTGCTCTTGCAGAGGTCATGGATTCAGTTCCCAACACTCACATGGTGACTCACAATCATTCAACCCCAGTCCTAGGGTATCAGACATCCTCTTTTGACACCTATGGGTCTTAGGCACTCATGTGGTGCCCATACATACATGCAGATAATAAATGAACAAACTAGTAAATAAACAGAACACACTTTTCTTTTTTTTTTGGTCAGCAGGTTGGCTTGGTGGGTACAGTGACTCCCGGCCTGGCAAGGTGAGTTCAGTCCCTGGAACCCACATGGTGGGAGGAGAGAACTGACTCCTGCTAGCTCTCCTCTGTTCCCCGCATGCCCCCATGGCAAGTGTATAATCTTCCACACCCAAAACGTGAAAAGCATTTTTTAAAGAGTGTGTATTTTGGTGATGGTGCACATCTTTAATCTCAGCACTTAGGAGGCAGAGACAGGTGGATCTCCTTGAGTTTGAGGCCAGCCTGGTCTACATAGCAAGCTCCAGGCTGGCTAGGGCTACATATTTCTTTGTTTTTCAAGATAGAGTTTCTGTGTAGCCCTGGCTGTTCTGGAACTCACTCTGTAGACCAGGCATTCTCAAACTCATTGATCTGCCTGCCACTGCCTTCCAAGTGCTAGAATTAAAGGAGTTCACCACTATGCCCGGCTTGAGGCCCTGTCTTAAAAAAAAAGAGAAAAAAGAAAAAGAAAAAGAAAAGAAAAGAAAAAAAATGGAGAGTACCGGGCACTTCTCCTTTCTCCAGTCCTGACCCACTTTTACAGCATGTCTAATCAGGTCTGGGTCTGCATCCCTCCTGAGAAGGCAAGTGGCCAGTCCTGACCAGGGTCGTCTCCTGGGACATTAACAGAGTTGGTGCATCTGGATCAGGGGCTGGCAGTGAAACAGTGGGAGGCAGCTTGGTTATTGGCCATTTGAGGAACTGTGTCTCAAGCAGCAGCTCATTTCCTGTGCCATTCTGGGCTCTGCCTCTCTGAGGCCATGGGGTTCTTCTGTTTGATGGTAGTTTTCCTCATTCTGTTTGCCATGTGAGGCTCCATCACGTCACCTGATGGTCCCTGATGCATTAACTCCATGCCAGTCCTGGTGCTGGAGTATGCTGAACTGTACCGTTAAACACAGTCTCTCTCTCTCTTTCTTTTTGTTTTGTTTTGTTTTGTTTTCCCAAGGCAGGGTTTCTCTGTGTAGCCCTGACTGTCCTGGAACTCCCTCTGTAGAGCAGGCTGGTCTCGATCTCACAGAGATCCGCCTGCCTCTGCCTCCAGAGTGCTGGGATTAAAGGTGTGTGCCACCATCACCTGGGTAGTGTTTCTTTTTCTTAGAAAGAAAGAGGGAGAGAGAGAGAGAGAGAGAGAGAGAGAGAGAGAGAGAGAGAGAGAGAGAGAGAGAGAAGGAGGAGGAGGAGGAGAAGAAAGAAGAAGAAAAGAAGAAGAAGAAGAAGAAGAAGAAGAAGAAGAAGAAGAAGAAGAAGAAGAAGAAGAAGAAGAAGAAGAAGAAGAAGAAGGAATCCTACTGACAAGGATTACAGTGTGAACCAAGAATCTGGAACAATATTTTGATTGAAAGACTGCCCAGCACCACGAAATAAAATAAAAGGAGGGCTGGCAAGCTGGCTCACCAAGTAAGGAAGCTTGCTGCCAAGGCCGATGATCTAAGTTCAAGCTCCAGAACCCACATGGTACAAGGAGAGAACTGACTCCCACACAACTGTCCTCTTATTTTCATACATGCTTTATGGCACACCAATGTATGCACACACATACACAGACACAATGTGTTTAAAAAAAAAAAACTCTAAGAGCCAGACCCCAAATACTATAAAGTTGTCTGCCATCTCTCTGGAATATGTTCTAAGGTATTCCTCAGATGCCTGGAACCTAAGATACTGCTGAACCTTTTATATCCATTTTTGCTAAACTCATACACCCATACTCATGGTAAGTCAATTTTATGGACATAATAAAAGCTTAACAGGAATAGCTAATAATAGGATAATTGTAACTATACTATAATAAAAGTTATTTAAAACTTGGTTATTTTTATTTCTGGAATTTTCCATTTACTAATTTTGGAGTGAGGTTAAGTGAGGTAGCTGAAATTGTAGCAGAACTTTGGGTAAGGGAAGGCTACTGAGGATTCCATGTTTATGAAGCTCTACATAAGACAGACCTTACCTATAGGAGCAGGCCAGCTTTCCTGATGCTGGTGGGAGGGAGAGCCTTGGAATGGGGTGAAGTATAGTAAAAACTGTTTGGTTCCTTCCTCAGAGTCCCAAAGCCTTTGACTTCTTGGGGCTGGAACTACCCACTGCCACCCACCCAAAGCCACACTTACATGAACCTTTCTACAGAGCAGATGATTGATTGAAACTTCTGTGATTTTGCAAAGCCAGTGTTTCCAGGTGGGAAGCCAAGTTCTCCTGGGATAGCTTCAGCTCTTTATATAAGCCATGTATTGCCTACCTCTCTGTGTAACCTAATGTCCTTATAACTATTGAGTAAATCCTTGTAGAATGTACCAGCAAGACCCCTATCTTCCCTAACAACGTCACCAGATAACATCTGAGGCTAGAGCAGAGGCTTCCTCAAGCTGCTGTAATCTTCCTACCTGGTGTTTCTACCCATCTATACTTTGATTAATGGGTTTTTTTTTTGTTGTTCGGGTAACCTAAATCTGTGTCTATGGGCCATGGTCACTCATATTGGTTCCCAGAATCACCTTATTTCCTTTAAGGTAAGAGATGAGTTGTTGAGTTTTGAGCCATCTTTTGTACTTCACAGAACCCCTTTCAGCCATTCTAGAGTTTGCGTGCGTGAGATGAGTCCTGATGGACTGTAGACAGCTTTGACATGAGGGCTGGTGGCCAAATCAACCACCATGGAAGCACTGCCTTGGACGTTTCCACTCTTTAGCAGAGAAGAAAGGTCTTGGAGACTGAGTTCCTATGGCTAGTAATTTAATCAGTGATTCCTATATAATAAAACCTCCATATACCTCTCAAAAAAAAACAATAAATTCAAAACCTAGCAGATAGAATTAAGAGAATTTCCCACTCCATCAACAACTGAGGTACCAGGAGAGTGGCACACACAGAGAGAGAATGGAAGCTTCAAGCTCATGCCCTATCACCCACCTCCTGCTCTGTGCGTTTCTTCATTCTATGCTTTAGAATAAACCGGGAAATATAAGTAAAGCACTTCTCTGAGTTCTGGAGTTATTCTATTTAGCCAATTACAGAGCCTGAGGGGAGTGTGTCAGAATCTCCAAACTTGACATCAGTCTAGAACTGCGGCTGGGCAATCTGGGCATCCTGTTTGCAGCTGGCATCTGAAGTGAGTGTGGTCTATGAGACTAAGCATATGGAGCCGGGGCTGTAATGGGGTAGTGTCAGGACAGAATTGAACCGACAGAAGTGGTGTCCATAAACAAGGTGTCACATTGGTCGTCAGGTGACAGCACACACAAGTCTGGCATCAGGAGAAGTGGAAAGAGCATTGGGTAGTAAAATGGTCTCTGTCTTGACAATGGTAGTGGTCACATGGTATGTTTTGTTCATTTTTCAAAATCATGGAAATGTACAATAAAGGTGATGTTTTGAAAACACAGATCAAGGAGTTGGCAGAAAGGTCCATGGGTAAAAGGTGTTTGCACAAACCTGGCAAACTAGTTCAAACCCCTGGGACCCACGCAAATGGTTGAAGGAGAGGACAGAGTTCACAAAGTTGTCTTCTGACCTCCACACAACTCCATGTGCACACCCCAACCCATGCATACAAAATAATTCACAAAACTACAGATCAAGAAGTTGGTGATTTACTCAGTTGATACTATGCTTACTTAGCATGCAGAAGGCCTAGGGTCTCATCCCCAGTACTGCGTAAACCATGTGGCATCTCATGCCAGCACTTAAAAGGTGAAGGTAGGAAGACCAGAAGTTTAAGGTCATCATCAAGTATAGATTGGTTCCAAGGCCAACCGGGTATACTTGAGACCCTGTCTCTAAATAAGGAAATAGATAAATAAGTAAATAAATAAGGGCTAGAAAAGTGATTCAGTGGGTAAAGGTATCTCATGTTAAGCCTGATGACCTAAGTTTGATCCTGTAAAAGAAGAGAACTGATCTCCGAGTTCCAGGTCAGCCTAGTCTACAGATTGAGAGGACATCCTGAACAGCTGGTGGGGCAGAGAACAACACATTACATAAACTGAAAATACAATGTTCATAGCAGCATTATTCGTAATAGCCAGAACGTGGAAACAACCTAGATGCCTGTCAACTGAAGAATGGATATAAGAAAATGTGGCACATATACACAATGGAGTACTGCTCAGCAGAGAAAAACAATGACAGCATGAAATTTGCAGGCAAATGGATGGAACTAGAAAATATCATTCTGAGTGAGGTAACCCAGACTCAGAAGGACAAACATGGTATGTACTCACTCATAAGTGGATACTAGATATAAAGCAAAGAACAATCAGACTGCAACCCACAGATCCAGGGAGGCTACATAGAAGGGGGGACCCTAGGATGACTGTGACTTATAATAAGTTTTGGTTTTACTCAAATCACTGGGCAAGCCTCAGTGAAACATTTCACTATTAGGATAAAAATTTGTACTGTATCAAGCTGATGATAAAAAATAAAATAATAATTTTAAAAAAAGAAAATACAATGTTCAGAAAGTGAGAGGCATCAGAACTTTCCATTCTAAATGGGATAAATGGGATGGCTTCAACAAATCCTTCCCCTTAGGGCTTGGGGAACCTTGTGGAAGAGGAGGCAGAAAGATTGTAAGAGCCAGAGGTGACAGAAGAGACCAAGGAAATAAGGCCTTCTAAAAACATTAGACACAACTTACATATGAACTTGTTATGCCTGTGTCATAAGTGCCCACCCTCCCCCAGACCACAAGGAGTCCGAGTTCATATGCAAAAGCAAAGAGCCTTTATTGCAAGCTCAAGCTTGGGCTCTCTGTCCATTCTGATACAGCGGTTGGGTCAGGGAGAGCTCTGAGCTCAGTTATGGCAGGGTTTTTAAGGAGTAAAGAATGGAGCATCTAGTATTTGTTTGTCTCAATTCTGATTGGTCTCCTGCAGGGTAAAGTTGTGGTGATATTTTCTTTGTGTACCCCAATAAAGTTTATCTGAGGATCAGATGAAAAAGCCAGCCACTATAGTAAACATAGAGGTCAGGCACGTGGTAGCACACGCCTTTACTCCTATCACTCAGGAGGCAGGGATCCATCTGGATCTCTGTGAGTTCAAAGCCACACTGAGAACAGAGCCAGGTGTGGTGGCACATGCCTTAAATGCCAACACTAGTTAACCATAAAGGTTTGAAGGTCTGTACAAATAGACAGGAAGTGATGTAGCTGGGCAGAGAGAGGAAATGAGATAGCAGAACAGAAAGGCATATAGGCGTGGGTATACAGGAAGTAGGTCTCTTTGGAGACTGAGGTGTCAGTGAGGTGAGGTTGTCTGTGGCTTGTCCTGCTTTTCTGGTCTCTCAGTTTGTTTGTTTGTTTTTTTTTAAAGATTTATTTATTTATTATGTATACAGCATGTATGACCGCAGGTCAGAAGAGGGCGTCAGATCTCATTATAGATGGTTGTGAGCCACCATGTGGTTGCTGGGAATTGAACTCAGGACCTCTGGAAGAGCAGTCAGTGCTCTTAACCTCTGAGCCACCTCTCCAGCCCTGGTCTCTCAGTTTTTAACTCAAATATCTGGCTCCAAGTTTTTATTTTTTATTTTACTTTATTTTTTTTTAAAGATTTATTCATTTATTATGTATACAGCATGTATGACTGCAGGCCAGAAGAGGGCACCAGGTCTCATTACAGATGGCTGTGAGCCACCATGTGGTTGCTGGGAATTGAACTCAGGACCTCTGGAAGAGAAGTCACTGCTCTTAACCTCTGAGCCATCTCTCCAGCCCCCCCCCCCGAGTTTTTTATTAATAAAACTGTTTAGCAATTCGTCTTACATACAGTTTGTGGCTTTTCCTGGTTATTGTAACGGCGAGGCCTAGTTCTAGTATTGTTAGTTTGCAGCCTGTTATGGCTGCACTGATATTAAGTTAGGCCTCTTCAAAGTCACTGAGACTATCACAGGATGCACAGTGCCTGCACAGGTATGCACTAGAACAATAGAAATGTACATGATTAATGCAAAGCGTTTAACGCCTTTGAAATGAAATGTTTTTTCCCCATCAATTACTTTGACAGTGTCAGATTAGTATGCGTACAGAAAAATGACCAACGTCAGTGTACCGAGTAAGAAAGGAGTGGGTGGAAATGTGAGTGTTGTTGGTGGCAGTAGGATCGGATCAAGTACAGGAGGTTGGGGGTGAGGGCAGTAAGAGTGGTTTCAGTGGAAGGGTGAGGGGAGAAATTAAGGTTTAAGGAAAAGCTGAATATGAGCCAAGTGGTGATGGTGCACGCCTTTAGTTCCAGCACTCAGAAGGCAGAGATAGGCAGATCGCTGTGAGTTCAAGGCCAGCCTGGTCTAACAGAGTCCCAGGGCAACCAGGGCTACACAGAAAAACCCTGTCTCCAAAAACCAAACCAAACCAACCAAACAAAAAAATGTGAAGCACAAATGGTTCAAGAATTTTGTTTATAGACATTTTATTTTATTTGTTTTTCCTTTGAGATAGGATCTCATGTAGCCCAGGATGGTCTTGAACTCACTATGTAGCTGAGAATAACCTTGTATTTCTGAACTTGCCTCTACTTCCCAGTGGTAGGACTACAGGTGTGTGTCAGCATGCCTGGGTTATCTGTGGTGGGATCCAGCCTACAGCCTTGTGTGTATCAAGCAGGCATTCTCCCATCTGAACTACTGAACTGCACCCCTCCCCTCATTACTTTGTTGTTTTGGGTTTTGTTGTGGTCCTGGGAATAAAACCGAGGGCCTCACATCTGTTAGGCAAGCACTCTAACACTCTGCTGAAGTAGGATTTGTACGGCAGATGATGTGTATGCTTTAAAATGGACAGGATTTGTTTTGAAACCCATATCCTAGCCATCTTATATACCATGAAGTCCTGTTTGATTCTACATCTAAGAACTAAGACGAAACAACCAACCAAAAAAATTCCCAGTCCCTCCCTCCCTTCTTCCTTCCTCCTTCTCTCCCTCCCTCTCTTCCTTCTAAAAGACTGGATCTTAATGTGCTGACCAAGTAATGCCCCCCTCAGTTTTCAGAGCGGCTGGTGCTCCAGGCTCATTCCATCGCACCTGGCTCTGCTTATTTATTTTAACAATATCTCAAAGTTCTTTTTGGATTATCAAGAAAAGAATCTCATTATTAATATTCTGACCTGCCCCTTGGTAGTGCCCTGCATCCTGACGTAAAAGCCTCATTTTAAGCAAAAACCCCTCCTCTTCCTCTCTCTCTTCTGCTTTTCCTCCCAGGAGGCGTGCACCCTTGACCTTTCTCTCTCTTCCTCTCTCTCTCTCTCTCCTCTCTCTCTCTCTCTCTCTCTCTCTCTCTCTCTCTCTCTCTCTCTCTCTCTCTCCTATCTTTCTCTGTGTCACTCTATTATAATAAACCATTTCCACACAGATGCAGCGCCTGGGTTGTGAATGACTGGCCACGGCCCCGCCCCCCATGCCCTCACGGCATAGGTCATCTGTCAGCCCACCCACCGCTGCATCTGCCCATCATGTCAGCATGGTTGCCTGCACATGTGGGACACCCTGGCCCAGCCAGCTGGGGATCCCCCATGTGTTCAAATTCATAACACTCGTTCCTCAGGCTCCCTCTTTGAAGAACAATCTTTAGCTGAAGAATCCCAATCCATAGCTATGACTTGGGCCCAGAGACAGGACTAGCCTCTCTTGCCTTACTTTCTGCTCTGCATTCTACAGTGCACTGCCAGCCATCCAGGCCGAACCATCAGTGTTGGCTCTGGCGGTCATTCTTCAGCAACAACATCCATTGGTTTTGTTTCTATATCCCTGCTAATCCCACTCTTGTATTCAATATAAGAGAAGGCCTCCTCACTGCTGCCAGACTTGTCTGCAACAGCATTAAAATAATTATTCCCTGAATATCTCAATCGCGACCACAATCTGTTATTTGTCTACAGACTCCCTGGCTACGGTAGGCCTTCAGAGCCTGGTCCCACCCCAACTCTGGAGCTGACTTCTGTTCATTCCCTAATACCCTTCTCTAATCAAAATATTTTATTTATTTATTTTTGTTCCCCCCACATCCCATGACAGGGTTTCTCTGTGTAGCCTTAGCTGTCCTGGAACTCACTCTATAGGCCAGGCTGGCCTTGAACTCAGATCTACTTGCCTCAGCCTCCTTGGGATTAAAGGCATGTACCACCACTCCACCACTGGCCTGCAAAACATCTTATTTTTGTCAGGTCCCAAAGAAACCTGGGACAAAAGGCTGAGGTGCCTATTAGCATACCAAAGCAGTTGCTGTCCTCTAGGTTGCCTTGGTACCCTTTGGCTCCCTCTGCTCTTCTTACCCCCACCCCCTACCCCAAACCTCTCCAGCGGGAGTGGGGGTTAGGGGGGTGGGGGTATTGTTCCCATCCCTTCCCCAGCTTGCCTATATAAACCTGCCATTTTGACAACATTCCTGTTCGGTGCTCAGCTCTCTCTTGTCCCCTCTCTGTTTCCCCCTCTTCTCTTCCTCTCTCACCACCCCCTCACCCCCCATGGCCTGGTTCAGTCTATTTCTTTCTTGTCCTGTTCTGGACTCTTCCAGATGCCTCTGGCTGAACTCTCATATCTACAATAAAATCCTTCTCAACCGTACCCTGGAGCAGTCATGTCCTTGTTGGTGTTCTGCTTTGCATGGGTCTGTGGAAGAAAAGGTCACTCCAAGATGAATTTAGGCTTAGCAAATGCTAAGGTGAATCAGCATCCGGTGAACTGACTGCCAGTTGCTTCGCAAAAAGCTTTTTTATTGTTACACGATTTATACCTTTATCAAGTGACTTCTGAATATCAAAACCTCTTATCTGGTGTTGTTTGAAGGAACCATCTACCTAAGCAATCCTCAGCCATAAGACCTCCTCGTGTGCCAGGTCCTCTCATTACTAAGTTTTGCAAAGGTTCTGGAGTCCTTCAGGAAGAACTCAGATAAGAATCAAACATTTCAAACAAAAGGTAACAATCACAAAAGGTAGCAATCACAAAAGGCAGTTCAAATCCTAGGTGCTGAGACTCCAGAATTCAAGCCAGATGCAATGTCTCTGTGGCATCTTTAGCTACATGTCTTTATTTGCATTTATCTGGTGTCTGAAACCTGGGGGAGGGGGCATATATGTGCTCCCTTCTAAGGGACTCAGCTTCTACAAACCAGGCTGCTGAATTTGCTCTCCCAAGTAGATGGGGTTGTAGATGAGGATTTCTGTCCGGCCAGTCAGCTCCCAAATAACCACACAGAGGCTTATTATTAATTATAAATGCTTGGTCAATAGCTTAGGCTTGTTACTAACTAGTTCTTACATCTTAAATTAACCCATATTTCATATCCACACTCTACCACATGGTGGCACCTTTTTTCAGCATGGCATGTTCATCTCCTGCTTCCTCTGCATCTATCTGGCGACTCTGCCTTTTTTCATCCTTGGGCTCTCCTTTTGTCCACAAGTCCTGCCTAAACTCTACCTGCCTAGCTATTGGCCTTTTGGCTCTTTACGAAACCAATGAGAGTAATACATATTCACAGTGTACAAAAGGATTATTCCACGGCAGTGGGTCATTTGTTTCTGCTGGCTTCTGCCACCCACCAAATTTCACTCCAAATTCTAGAGTCTGCATCCTCAGCCTTCTTCCCTCCACCTGCTCTAATTATCCTCCTGTCCTACTCCATTAGTGTCCTCTCTGGCTCCTGAAGTCTGCCATGCCCTCCTGGGGTGCCTGTCACCTGGGCATCTCTCCATCTTTCTGGCCTGCTATGCCCTCATGGGCATCTCTCTGCTTAGACACTTACCCCTCTTCCTCTATTGAAACCCTCCTTTTTCCCAAAAGCCTCTCCAGAAAACACCTCTTCAACTGTTTTCTCATCTACCTGCTCTAACCACTCATCTCTCCTCCTCTACTGGGTGTCACCCCAGTGCTGCCTGCTTTGTCTGCTGTTACTGGGCCTCTATCTCATGGAAAGGGACATCTCCTTTCTGTGACTTGGGACATTTCTCTCTAACAAGTCTTTCAGTATGCTTGGGAATGCCCCAGATTGAAATTCTTATCACCAGGACACTTATCCCTTCTCTCTCCCACCCTTTCCCCCTCTTGGCCTGTTCGTAGCTCCCTCCTGGAGTCTCCCCAACTCCCCCTAGGAGCTGCCTGCTAAGCCCTGTAGCTTCCTTGTGCCCTCCTGGGCCTCTATGATCTTGGAACCCTCCCTTGGGTGGTCTGCAACCCTGCCCCTTCTGTCTATCAGCTCCCTCCTGGAAGTTCCACGGCTCCTTTATGTCCTCCTGAGCCTCTAGCTTCCTTGCATCCTCCTGGGTCTTATGTGAACCTTTCTGTCTTCCTCCTGGGACTCAGAGATTCCATTAAAGCTTTGCTGTCTTACTGCAAACAGCTTGGCTTTATTAGAACCCAATGGCCAAAGATGGCACACTAGATTTTCAAATTTTCTTGTCAGGTAACAACTTCTGCCACTGCATAGACAAATGATCCCCCAATCTCCTGTATCTAAATTTTCTCTGCTCTACCCTTCCAAATCTATTTCTGAGGTTTTTCTACTTTCCACTCTTAAAAATCTTTTTTTCTTTTTTTCTTTTTTTCCCCGAGACAGGGTTTCTCTGTGTAGCTTTGTACCTTTCCTGGATCTTGATCTGTAGACCAGGCTGGCCTCAAACTCACAAAGATCTGCCTGCCTCTGCCTCCCGAGTGCTGGGATTAAAGGTGTGTGCCACCACTGCCCTGCTCTTAAAAATCTTTTGTCGATACAATTTCTTGGCTCACTGCTCTCAAAAAAAAAAAAATATCTTAGAACTACTGAGTAAACTCCTTTTCTCAGGATTTGTAAGTTTATTTGGTATGGTTAAAATATCTGTAAAATTTGTTAACAAAAATTTAACTTAAAACTTGTAACAAAAGGCATACAGTTAAAAAAACTATACATAGGTAATCTTAAATTGCTACAACAGGGGCTGGAGAGATGGCTAAGAGGTTAAGAGCATTGGCTGCTCTTCCAAAGGTCCTGAGTTCAATTCCCAGCAACCACATGGTGGCTCACAACCATCTGTAATGAGATCTGGCTCCCTCTTCTGGCCTGCAGGGATACATGCAGGCAGAGCACTGTATGCATAATAAATAAACAAATCTTTAAAAAAAAGTGCTACAACAAATCATATATGTGAGTCAACTCTTGTTTATAATATACTGTTTATATTAGGGTTTCTATTTCTGTGAAGAAACATCGTGACCATGGCAACTTTTTTTTTTTTTTTTTTTTTTTTTTTTGAGACAGGGTTTCTCTATGTAGCCTTGACTGTCCTGGAATTTATTCTGTAGACCAGGCTGGCCTCGAACTCACAGAGATCTTCCTGCTTCTGCCTCCTGAGTGCTGAGATTAAAGGTGTATGCCACCACAGCCCAGGAGCCACAGCAATTTTTGTAAGAGAAAACATTTAATTGTGGTGACTTGCTTACAGTTCAGAGGTTTAGTTCATTATCATCATGGTGGGAAGCAAGGCAGCATGAAGGCAGACATGGTGCTGGAGAAGGAGCTAAGAGTTCTTACATTTTGCCTCACAGTCAACAGGAAGTAGTCTGAGACACTGGGCACAGTTTGAACATATACAAGACCTCAAAGCGCACCCTCACAATGAAACACTTCCTCCAACAAACCATATCTACTCCAACAAAGCCACACCTCTTTTTTTTTTTTTAAAGATTTATTTATTTATATGTATACAGTGTTCTGTCTGCATATACACCTGCAGGTCAGAAGAGGGCACCAGATCTCATTATGGATGGTTGTGAGTCACCATGTGGTTGCTGGGAATTGAATTCATGACCTCTGGAAGAACAGCCAGTGTTCTTAACCTCTGAGCCATCTCTCCAGCCCCAGCCACACCTCCTAATAGTGCCACTCCCTATGAGCTTATGGGGGCTAATTACATTCAAACTACCACATTCCACTAGCTGACCCCCAAAAGCTTGTAACAATGCCATAATGCAAAATGCATTTATTCCAATTTTAAAACTCCCCATAGTCTTTACAGTCTCAACAATGTTTAAAAGTCCAAAGTTCAAAGTCTCTTCTGAGATTCATGCAATCTCTTAACTGTTATCCCCTAAAATCAATATAAAAAACCAGATCACATACTCCCAACATACAATGGCACAGGATATATGTTACCATTCCAAAATGTAAGAAAGGGAGTATAGTGAGGCAATACTGGATCAAAGCAAGACTGAAAACCAGCTGGGCAAGCTCTAAACTCTGTATCTCCCTCTGTGCCTGATGTCAAAATGCTCTTCAGATCTCCAACTCTGTTCAGCTTTGTTGACTGCAACACACTTCTTTGTCTTGGGCTGGTTCCACTCCCTGTTAGCAGCTCTCCTAGGCAGGTATCCCACAGCTCTGGCATTGCCAACATCTTAGGGTCTCTAAGGCAATCCAGGCTTCAACTTCACAGCCTCACACAATGGCTTCTCTAGGCCTCCATTCAGGGACAACCCTGACACACGCTTGGCCTCAGTGGCTTTCCTTTCTTTCTTTCTTTTTTTTTTTTTAGAGCTGAGGACCGAACCCGGGGCCTTGCGCTTGCTAGGCAAGCGCTCTACCACTGAGCTAAATCCCCAACCCTCTGTGGCTTTCCTTAGGTGCAGAGGGAGAGAGATTCCATAATGTCTTTCTTCTGTCCTTGATTCTAGAGCTAGAACCATGTGGCTAAAGCTGCCAAGTTCTGTTGCCTGCTGGGGCTGGAACATGGCCTGCCTGTTCAATTATATCTTCACCAGCTTTCTGTTTTCCATGATTTCCTTCATTGCCTGAGCTTGGCTGTTTTGGAACTTGCTCTGTAGACCAGGCTGGCCTCAAACTCAGAGATCTGCCATCCTCTACCTTTCTGGTGCTGGGATTAAAGGCATGCACCACCACACCTGGCTCTAAGCTTTTTTTAAATTCCTTTTCACAATTGGAAATTTAGCTGAATGGGATCTTGCCCTGAGGTCACCACTCCCTTTATTCCATTTCTTACTCTGTTTCTCTCCTTGAACACTGGATTTAACTTTATTCCACTTCCTGGTGCTCTTCTCAAATTGTTCTATATCTCATATTTTTTTATTGTTCAGCTTTCTCCTTTCATTATAAATCTTCATTAGAGTTACCACCAAAAACCACAGGACAGTCTATATACCAGGCTGTTTAGAGATTTCTTCTGCCAACAGAATTAATTCAAAACTCTTCACTTTAGCCTCAGGCAGACTCTTCGGACAAGGATAAAAAGCAGCCACATTCATTCTTCACCAAAATATCACAAGAATGATCTCTAGGCCACATATTAATATTCTTCTTCTCTGAAACCTTGAGCCATTCCCCCACAGTTCAAATCATGTTCAGCACCACTGTCTTCCATGTTCCTACTAGGATGGCCCATTAAGCAGCACTTACATTATTCAACTGCTTTTCTTTTCGTTTTCTTTTTCTTTCTTTCTTTTTTTTTTTTTTTTTTTGGTTTTTCGAGACAGGGTTTCTCTGTGTAGCTTTGCACCTTTTCCTGGAACTCACTTGGTAGCCCAGGCTGGCCTCGAACTCACAGAGATCCACCTGGCTCTGCCTCCCGAGTGCTGGGATTAAAGGCATGCGCCACCGCCCGGCTCAACTGCTTTTCTACTCAACAGTCTCAGGGTCCATATTCCTTCAAAGGAAAACATGATCTGGCACATCACAGCAATACTTCAGGCCCTGGTAACAACTTCTTTCTTAAGGTTTCTATTGCTGTAAAGAGACACCATGACCACAGCAATTTTTATGGGGAAAAACATTTAATTGGGGTGGCTCACTTACAGTTTAGAAGTTCAGTCCATTATTGTCATGGTGGGCAGCAAGGCAGCATGAAGGCAGACATGGTGCTAGAGAAGGAGCTGAGAGTTCTTTTATTTTGACTCACAGGCAACAGGAAGTAGACTGAGACACTGGGCATGGCTTGAGCATATGTGAGACCTGAAAGCCCACCCCCACAGTGAAACATGTCCTCCAACATGGCCATACCCACTCCAACAAAGCCACACCTCTGAATAGTGCCACTCCCTATGAGCTTATGGGGGCCAATTACATTCAAACTACCACACTATAAATGTAACTTGGATTTAACTCTTGATTAAAAAAATTGAAATACAGCCGGGCAGTTGTTAATATTCTGACCCGCCCCTTGGGGCCGCCCTGTGTCCTAATGTAAAAGCCTGATTTAAGGAAAACCCCCTCCCTTCTTCTTTCTCTTGCTCTTCATTTCCACGAGGTGTGCACGCTCGACACCCCTCTCCTTCTCTTCGTCTCTCTTCTTTCTGTCTTTCCCTTTTTCCCTTTCTCTTCATCTCTCTAATAAACTCATTTCTGCAAGGATGCAGCACCTGAATGACATGAGGCTGCCCTCCTCCGCTACATCTGCCCAGCAGGTTTCCCTCAGCTGTGGGACTCCCTGCTCTGGCCAGCTGGGGGTCCCCCACGTGCAGTACCATAACAGCAGTGGTGGCGCACGCCTTTAATCTCAGCACTCGGGAGGCAGAGGCAGGTGGATCTCTGTGAGTTCGATGCCAGTCTGGTCTACGAAGTGAGTTCCAGTACAGCCAGGACTGTTTCACAGAGTCTGGGGGGGTGGGGCGCGCGCGCGCACGCGCGCGCGCACACACACACACACACACACACACACACAAACACACACACACACACACACACACACACAAACTCTGTGATATTCTATAATGGTGCACTATGAAAGGATCAGAAAAATAAGGTTCCCAGTTTCTCTGGACTATATACTTTGGAGCAGTCATGTCTTTATTTTCATTTAATTTTTCACAATTACGATTGTGTGTATGTGAATGTGTGTGGAGATCAGAGTACAATTCAGTTCTCTTCTTCCACAATGTGAGTCCTGGTTATCAAATTCAGGTCATCAGACTTGGTGACCTGCAGAGTCTTCCTGATGGCCCCCAAGACATTTTTATAAATGGATCCTTCAAATACCTGAGATTTGCTTCTTGCTTTCCCATACACCTTTTACTCATCTCAAGAACTCTCCTTCTAACTCTACCTTCAGAAATTGTGATTATCTATGGGGTCCAGTCCAAGGCTCACCTCTTTCTCTGTCAGTTTCATACAGAAAGTTTCAGCTCCTCTACCCCTTCACTACTGACATAATACCTTTCTGCAGTAGTTGTTTTTTTGGCTCTTTTAAGTTCAAGGCCATCATGGGTAACATAAGCCAGAAGCTTATTTAAAATTAACTTTTAAAAATATTTTTAAAATTATGTGTACTTATGTAGTATCTGTAAATTTTTAAATTATGTGTACTTATGTAGTATCAGTATGTATCTATGTGTACCTCGGAGTGCAGGTGTCCTTGGAGTCCAGAAGAGCCATGAAATTCCCTGGAGCTGGAGTTATAGGCAGGTGTGAGCACCTGATATGGATGTTGGGAACTGAACTTGAGTCCTCTGCAAGAGCAAGCAAGTGCTCTTAATCGCTCAGCTATCTCTCCATATGCTTAAGGGGATCCTCCTGCCTCAACCTCCTGAGTACCTGGGAACTGGGACTAAAACATGTGCCACCATACCTGGCTTCAAATTTTTGTTTTGAACATCTTTCCAAGGCAAATAAGGAAAGCGAATTCTGTGTTATAAAATTAGGGACTGAGAATTGGCGGTTACTAAATTGACTCAAACATTAAACCCTGACTGCCTTTCCCTTGGGATGGCAGGAATAAAGCTGGTTTTATGTTAGTTACATAGATGAAAAAATATGCTGATTCTTTCAGCAGTCTTCAAAGCTTTGGGTCACAAAACACAACCAGAGGCGATCAGGATGTTCAAAGCCACTCAGTCTTACAGGGTTTTCAGCATATTGAAAATGAAAAACGAGTGGGTTACAGATATGGGTATTTTAAATCTGCACATGGCATCACCCTTTTTTCCCTCAATCTTGTCGCTAGGGTATGTATAATTTTAATGATCAAAATCGGGAAACAACACGGGAACACGGTAAGGTGACTTCATGTTGCATGACTGTGAATCTAGACCGTGTTTTGTTAGGTAGAGAGGTCTCAGACTCCCGGGCTCAGGGCAATGACTCCGCAGGAATGGTGGCGCCTGTGGCCCAGCGGGATCGCACTCTCTGTACAGGCATACCGGCCCGACCTCCCTCCATTTCTGATGGAGGCCATGTGTCCCTGCAACGAAGGGCAGCCAGGGCTGGAACAGGCTTCGTAGCTCAACGGGTGGGAAAGGCGTCTTCTCGCAATGGCCGCTAACACACCGCCCACTGAAGAAGCAGGGCGACCCCATTCGAAAAAGCATGCCAAAATCTACTGGCTCCGGGAGAGCGCACCCGCCCGTCCGTCACGGCCCGCCTTCTTTCTTCCTGCCCAATCAACAACCACTTCCTGCCTCGCTCTTGACCAATCATCACGCTCCACGAAGAATAGCCCTAGGGGGCGTATGGGAAGGCGGTTTGAGCGATGGCTATTTCGACCAATGAACTCGCAGATACTGCGCTAGGGGGCGGGATTTGGCGTTCGTTGTAGCCACTCAGGACCGAGGGGCGGACGCGGGGTTGGTCTTCGTGCGGTGGGGCTCGCTCGCGCGGCAGCGGTAGCGGAGGCCTCTTAGTTCTGCGGCACGTGACGGTCGGGCCGCCTCCGCCGCTGTCTCCACTGCAGCGCGGGGCCGGGTGTGCGGGTGGGAGAAGGTGCGGGAGCCGCCAGTGGTCCCCGGGAGGCTCGAGGTGAGACGGGAAGCGTGTGCGGGAGCCTCAAGCCTGCGACGAGCCTTGGGGGCCTGGGAGAGCGGCGCCGCGGCGGAGGGGTCGGGCGTGGCCGAAGTCTCGACGGCCGAGGGGTCGGGCGGGCGTTCGACCGGCGCAGGCCTTGGCGGACGCTCAGGGCAGTGAGGAGAGCGGCCCAGGGTGGGAGGCAGGCCTGAGAAGCGCGCCTAGGTCGGGAGGCGTGGCAGGTGACCTGGGGCTTCCCTTGACCTCCGAGAAAGCTAACAACTTTCTATGGCTTTGCCGCTAGAGTTTTCTTAGGCCCGGTCCTGGCCCACTTGGAGGTGGACTGAGTAATCCGGTCCAGGTGTGGAACTAGAATCGGGCCTAGTAGCCCCCCGAGTAGTAGGGAAAGGTGAAGTAGACCGAGAGAGATGAGCGTTACAGTTCCAGTATTAGAAAATAAGATGCCCAAAGCGAAGACTGGACCGTAGCACTCCGACGAGGGAGAAGAATGTACTAGAACGTGTAGCGCTTGAGAAACTTGAGGTTTAACTATTAGAGCACCTGCTTATTCGGTGGGGGATAGTAATCCAGTGTGGGTATTCACTGGACCATAAAAGCAGGAAAACCAATCGAAAGTTCAGCTAGCCAGCGGAAGAAACTGAGGCCTGGAAGTTTGAAATAACTGGCCCAAGGTCATGCAGGTAGTTTTAATGGTCACGTTGGGATTGTAACTTGAGGACTAGACAGTCTTGGTTTCTTAGTTAGGGTAAAAGACCCGATCCAAGCACTTTTTTGGGGGGATGGGAATTTGGGAGATTTTTCTACTTGAGTGCTCATTCCCCAGTAGTAGATAGAATGCCTGATGGCCTTGTATTAAATTAAGAGGTGTGGAAATGGGAAGTTGGGTGTATAGTAAAGGTTCAGTGGGTAGTAATTGCAGTGGCTAATTTTGTAGTCTGAATGCCTTGGTCCATTACACTGACACACTAATTTTTGAGTTAAGTCCTGTATGCCAGGACCTGAAGACACATTCATGGCACCTTACATATTAACTGCTGCTCATGGCACCAGAGATTGACTGTGAAGTTAAACTGAGCTGAATATTAAAAGCTTAAGGACAAAGGTGAGCTCCAGTTTCTTTACCCTGAGGAAAGGAAGATTATGCTTTAAAAAAAAAATAATTTGCCCTTTTTTGTTTACTTTTTTTAAATGGGGGGGGAATTGGGTGATCTTAAAAATCTTGATATTTTCCAGTAATGTTTGGAAGGGCATGAACAGAATCAACTCTCGTGTTGTATTTGTGCTTTAATTAAGCTTATGGACCAGGCAGAGTGTACAGGTGAGCCAGGCCCCAAGGAACTGTGTATTGTAGTAACCGTCCACAATAGAAGGTGTACCGACCTGTCTGAAAATGGGTGTCAGCATCCCTTCTCCACCTTGCTATCTTAACAGTGCAATTAGCTCCTTATCTTTCAAGGGACACAAGGCACGTGCATATTGACAGAGTTGCCGCAGCTTTGACAGTCACACTGTTGCTTCCTTGTCCTGCAGAGGTCACTTGCCCTGCAAGAGAGCTTTAAGGGAGTAGAGGGGCAGTTGGTAAGTGCATCTGCAGAATTCTGTGTCCAGCATGGTAACTTTGGTTCCTACACCTTTAAAATGGGAATGAGTCTCCTACCTGCCTCACTTTTGAGGGGGCAGACAATATGAAACTGCGTAAGGAACTGGACAAATAGAATTGGCAGCTCATATAAAGTCGTAAGAAGTGAAGTGCTAAAGATAATTGTAGTCTGTATAGCTTACTGGAAAACTCATTAAGAAAGTGCTTGCTTGTTAAATACTTTGTTGTGGCTACAAGCGCTAAGTGAGAAACATTTTTTAGGTTTATTTTTATTTTATATGTATGTGTGTTTTGCCTGCATGTATATCTGTGTATCATGTATGTGCCTGGCACCTGAGGACAGAAGAGGGCACTGGATCCCTTGGAACTGGAGTTACAGATGGTTTTGAGTTAGTTGTCTTGTTGGTTCTGGGGATCAAACCTGGTCCTCTGGAAAAGCAACCAGTGCTCTTAACCACTGAGCCATATCTCCAGCCCAGAGGCTGCTTCTTCTTCTTTTTTTTTTTTTAGGGACTCCAGAGAATTTTGTATTGGGATATTCAAGTCTTCAAAAAAAAAGTCTCTTTAAGAGTTATTGAACAAAAATGTCTTATGTTTATGTCAGTATGAGTGTATATATTCATAGGTGCCCATGAGGCCAGAAGGGGGCATCATATTCTCTGGAACTGGAATTACAGATAGTTATGAGCTGCTCAACAGGAAACTGAACTCTTAAACCACTGAGCCATCTCTCCATCCTGGGTATTCACATCTTTTTTTTTTTTTTTTCTTCCGAGACAGGGTTTCTCTGTGTAGCTTTGCGCCTTTCCTGGAACTCACTTGGTAGTCCAGGCTGGCCTCGAACTCACAGAGATCCGCCTGCCTCTGCCTCCCGAGTGCTGGGATTAAAGGCGTGCGCCACCACCGCCCGGCTAGGGTATTCACATCTTAAAGTGAATTAATAGGGGGATAAGTTACTAAAATATCACTTGTATGTCCTTTGCACACATAGCCTGCACATACATTAACATCAGTAGTATGCCAGAATGAGTGCATAGCTTACATAGAAATGTGCCATTTCAAAAATTACTTAATATTTATTTTAGAATAACCAAGAACATTAGATCATTTTACTATTCCTGTAATTTTCATAAATGAAAGAAATTAGATTTGAAGTTTCTTTTTGTTTGATTTTTGAAACAGGGTCATACTGACTGGCCTGGAATATAGACCAAACTGGCCTCAAACTGGAGATCATTCTGCTTCTGCCTCTGAGCCCTGGAGTTACAGGTCTGTAACACCATGCCCTGCTTGAATTTGTTTGTTTTTAAATTCTGATAAGAAGTAAAGTCTTTGGGGGCTGGAGAGATGGATCAGTGGTTAGCAGCACTGACTGCCCTTACAGAGGACCCGACTTCAGTTCCTAACACCTACTTGATGGCTAACAACCATGTGTAACTCCAGTTCCAGAGGATCTACTGCCTTCTAGCCTTTTTGGCACCAGGCACATACATGATATGTAGATGTACATACAGGCAAACACTCAAACATAGAAAATAAAAAAAATAGTTTTTTAAAAGTACGGGCATTGGTCAGTAGTTGTAGTTTAAAGGTTATAGAATAGAGGGAGGAGGACTGTATGTAGATGAGCTGACCAAGACCGCACAGAAGCTTGAGAAACCAGAACAGTTTTCCCTGACAGGACAGATTACGCTTCCCCAGCACTGAACTGTCTTCAATAAGGAATTGAAGTTTCAGAATTGGGAGCCTGAAGGTGAGGGCAGAGAATGTGGAGCCTCAGCACTGCAAAACAAAATCTGAAGTTTCCTCCTCTAGGATTTAAGATAGTTCGCCATTCTAAAAGTTAAGTGGGTACATTAGGTAGGTGGTTTTGAAGATTCCTTTGGCCCTGAAACTAGGCCCTGTTTCTCTGTCTTTGCTAAGTGGGGAAGCATGCCAGAGTCTTCATGTTGTAAATAATGTATTTTCTTGGCTTTGTGTTTATATGTCCATGGTTTTTGTTTTATTGCAGGTCATTTGATTACTGGGGAGCAAATCTAGGGCTTTCACATGCTAGACAAAGGCTCCACCATTGATAACATACCCTAAACTTTTTGTGGGTCTTTGCAAGGATGTGTGCACATTCATACGGGTGGCCATGCATGTATGTTCACTGAGGCCAGAAGGCCACCTCAAGGAGCAGTCTACCTTGCTTTTTTTTGGTTTTCTGAGACAGGGCTTCTCTGTGTAGCTTTGCGCCTTTCCTGAATCTCGCTCTGTAGGCCAGGCTGGCCTTGAACTCACAACCTGTCTCTGCTTTCCGAGAGCTGGGATTAAAGGTATGTGCCACCACTGCCCAGCCTCCACCTTGCTTTTTAAGATAGGGTCTGTCATTGGCCTAAGGTTTGCTGTTAAACTAAGGCCAAGTGGTTAGTGATTCCCAGGAACCTCTTTCTCAACCCTTCAAACCCTTCTAAATTCAGCAAGACTAAACTTCATTAAGCTCACATTTCTTCTTTTTAAGTTTAATATATTGGGGCTGGAAATATGATTCAGTACTCTTGTAGAGAACCTGGGTTCTGTACCCAGCACCCATACAGTAGCTTATAGCCATCATTTTCAGGGACTCAGACTTCACTTTCTGACTTTCACAGGCTCTGAGCATGCACATTGTGCACATACTTGCATACAGATACACATAAAAAATAAAATATATTTTACTATTGTGCGTGGTGTGGGTGCACATGCCACATATGCATGTATTTAGGTCAAGAATATAGTTTGGAGCCGGGCGGTGGTGGCACACACCTTTAATCCCAGCACTTGGGAGGCAGAGGCAGGTGGATCTCAGTGAGTTTGAGGCCAGCCTGATCTACAAGGTGAGATCCAGGACAGCCAGGACTGTTACATAGAGAAACTCTGCTTCAGGGGAAAAAAAAAGAATATAGTTTGCAGGAGTTAATTCTGTCCATTGTGTGGGTTCCAGGGAATGAACTTAGATTGTCAGTCTTGGCAGTGAGTGCCTTTATCCACTGAGTTATCTTGCCAGCTTGTCTTTTTCTTTTAGCCAGTCTTGCTGTGAATCCCTGGATAGCCTGGAACTTGCTGGCTTTGAGCTTGTGATGGTCTTAAAGCCACTGCCTCTCAAGTACAAAGCCATCTTCAATGATTTTGTAATATATTAAAAAAAAATCTAAAGTTTTGAGGTAATTATAGACTTAAAAGAACTGGCAGAAATAAACCAGATATGATGGTACATACATTTAATCCTAGCCCCTGGAGGTGGAAGCAGGGAGATCATTAAGTTTGGCTTGGATTACATAGTGAAAATTCTGTCTCAAAAAAAACCAAAGACTAGGCATGAAGCTCAGCAGTAGAATGCTGAGTGCCAGGCTAACATGCAGAGGCCCTAGCACTTCAAAAGTGGCAAAAATACACAGAGCAATCTCTTATACCCAGCAGCCGCTGAGCATCCTTTTACAGACAGGTAACTAAGTGTAAGACCCAAACCAGGCATTTTACATGGGTGTGCTCAGAGTATATTCAGACCACACTCACTTTTACATGTGTAGTTCCTAGTTCTGAGAAGAATTTATTTTTGGATTTTTTTCCCTTTGGCCTTGGCTTTTTTTTTTTTTTTTAAAAACATTGGGGAGGGAGCATTGGGAATGTGTGTGTACATGTCATAGCACATGTGTGGAAGTATGAGGGCTATTTGCAGGAGCCAGGTCTCAAAGTCATGTAGGTTCTTGGGATCTTCATCCACTGAGCTATTTTGCCAGGCTTTGTTTTATCTCTTTGAGAGAGAGCCTGTGTGTCCCTGGTTGGCCTTTTCATTCTGTAACTGCTCATCCTTCCTGCTTAGTCACCTAAGTGCTACCACAGGTATGTACCTCCAGCATTCCGGTTAAGTGTATCAAGTGCTCTGCTAGGCACCAGATGCTGCTTCTCCTTGGTCCCCACAGAGTTTGTGTAGTGTCCAGTTAAGAAATAGTCTTGGACTTGACCAGCTCTTTTAACGTTCTGGATCATAAAGTGTGTCGTGTGTATATGTTAGTCGTTCTCTTTCCACCGTTGGTTTTATTATTTGCTTTAAAAGCTAAGCCATTTCTAAGAGAAGTTTTCCTTGCAGTAAGCTCAGATGTTAAGATTTTTCATGTCTGTGGCTTTGATTTCTAATCATTTGTCTCTTCTGAAGGTCTATGGCACTCACTAGTAATTTGTAATTTCACAAGACAAAGATTTGAGCTGCAAACAGGCACAGGTCTGGTTTTGCTACTCAACACTACCAAAAGGGAAAGAAAAAGTGGGAAACAGATTTTACAAGGACATATACTAAGACAGTTGTGTTTGTATTTGTAACTGGTAGCCATGCAGCCTTGCATTTTCAGTCTAGCTCAAAGGGGCTCTGTGGCAACAAACTTAAATGACAAAATCCTGTGTGCTTGCGTAAGATTGTTAGGGTGAGCCTAAAGAAGATTAGAAGACAGGGCTGAGGTAGTAGTAGCTCATTGATAGAGCATGTGACTAGTGTCTGCAAGCCACTGCGTTCAAGCACTGTAGGAAAAAACAGTAAATGAAGAACTTCAAGAAAACCAGAAAGTGATATATCTTGTAAGCAGAAAATAAAATTATGTTGGAAGCTGGAAAAAATGGTATATAGGAATACCAGAAGCCTTACCTTAGAAACAGAATTGTAGGAAATGTGTTTCTGTATAGGAGTAAGATAATGTCTGCATTGACTTTCCTGAACCTTGCAGTTCCAGGGAGTACTTGCTAACTGTGGCTTCAGAGCTCTCTGCGGACTGTTTTTCACATTGGTTGCAAAACCAGACTTGTAGCATGCCAGGCAAGTACTCTACCATCGAGCTCTAATCTGTCCCCTGCTGCTTGATTTTTTTTTTTTTTTAAATGAAAAAAACTTGATTGCCTGGATGGTTCGGTGGGTAAAGAGGCTTATTGCCGAGCCTGATATCCCGAGTCCAGTTCCCACGTCCCACATGGTGGAAAGTGGGAAAGAGAACAGACCCTAGAAAGTTGAAAGTAGTTCTCTGACCTTCACCCATAATAAATAGATTAAAAACAAGCCTTATTGCTTGCTTTTTTTTTTTTTTTTTTTTTTTTTTTTTTTGGTTTTTTTTCCGAGACAGGGTTTCTCTGTGTAGCTTGGCGCCTTTCCTGGAACTCACTTTGTAGACCAGGCTGGCCTTGAACTCACAGAGATCCTCCTGCCTCTGCCTTCCGAGTGCTGGGATTAAAGGCGTGCGCCGCCACTGCCCGGTGTGCTTTTTTTCTTTTGAGACAGGGTCTCTAAATAACTCTGACTGTATTGGAACTCACTGTGTAGACCGAGCTGCTTTGAGAGTTCAGCCTGCTTCTGCCTTAGGAGACTGTAGATGTAAATATAAAAGATTTGGAGTGAACCAAAAAAAAAAAAAAAAAAAGGAATCATTGTAGACATTAAGATATATGAATAAGCCGGGTGGTGGCGGCGGCACATGCCTTTAGTCCCAGCACTGGGTGGGGGGAGAGGGTGCACACGCACGCGCGCACACACACACACACACACACACACACAGCCAGGCTGATTTCTATGAGTTTGAGGCCAGCCTGGTCTATAGAGATCCAGGACAGGAACCAAAACTACACAGAGAAAACCTGTCTCAAAGAAAAAAAAAAAAAAGATATATGAATAATAGCCAGGAATGGTAACTTGTTAGTCTTGTGTAATCATTAAAAGACTGCTCAAGCACAAAGACGACACAGGTATTACTCAAGTTTCTTTCTTTTTTTTTTTCCGAGACAGGGTTTCTCTGTGTAGTTTTGGTGCCTTTCCTGGAGCTTGCGCTGTAGCCCAGGCTGGCCTTGAACTCACAGAGATCCGCCTGCCTCTGCCTCCGAGTGCTGGGATTAAAGGCGTGTGCCACCACTGCCCGGCATTACTCAAGTTTCTTAGATTTCAGTTTGTCAAACATTTGTTTTTTGGTAGTTTTACTTTCTTTTTTTTTTTTTGAGGAAAACTGAGGAGGTATTTTGTGGACTATGCTGCTTGGGATTTGCCTGTCCCTTCCTTAATCCTACTGCAGACATGGGTTTTAGGGGAAGGTCAAGGGTTCTACTACCCCCTTTGTCACATGGTATCAAGGATGTATGTTGTCAATATGGCCCATCTCTGATCAAAACTGGCTGAGGTAGTCTGCCAGCTTTCTACACTAAACTCCCTCTTCTCCTCTTCTCTGTTCTCTTTAGAAAGCTGTGACAGTGCAGCCTAAAGGTCAGGATTGCTCACAATGCATGAAGGGGCAGTGTCAATAAATTCTAGATTCCATGCAGGGACTTGGTAGGAGTGTATAATCTAGTATTCTAATTTTGTTGCTCAAACTATTCATCTTTGACCCTTCAGCTTGTTCAGTAAACTATTCCTCTGATGTCCTTTTGTGATTGTTTCATTGATCACTTACTCTCTGGCACTATATATTTAGATTTCTTCCCCACCCTCCTCACTATGGAACTGGTCTGCCTCACTTAGTTTCCTGAGTGCCAGGGTTCTAGGCATGTGCCACCACATCTAGCTTCCACGATTGTCTTGCAGGTTATCCAGTTCTCTTAGAATTAGCTATTTCAAAGAGTGTTCTTTCCTTTTGTGAGAAACTAAGAACTTATATTTGGTCCATTGATGGTTACAGTAATGTAGTGTCTTTCATTTCTTTGGGCCTTCTGAGTTGACAGCACGGAAGTATGTATGCATTCCAACTGGTTTATGTATGCAAATACATGCCAACATTTTTATGTAACTGTCTGTATTAAGCTAAACATTCGTACAGATGTCTCTAATTCTGTTTGCATTGCCATATAGATTCTTCCAGCCTCTATTTGCTTATCTGTACATTTTTATTTCAACAGAAAAACTGGCTGCCATCTACTTAATTGTTCAATTACTATTGACACACCTTGCCATATCAGAATCATTGACCAATCTGCCATGGGAAACAGCTCTCAAAGCTGGTGTGGTACTTTGTTTTGGTTTGGTTTTTATTTTTGTTGTTTTTTGAGACAGGGTTTTTGGATGTATAGTCCTAACTCTTCTAGAACTCACTCTGTAGACCAGGCTGGCCTCAAACTCACACAGATCTGCCTGCCTCTGCCTCCCAAGTGATTGCATTAAAGGTGTGTGTCACCACCGCCCGGCTCATGCAGAGTTGATTTTTATGGTCCAGTCTCTTGTTCTGCCCCTTTCAGAATGTTAGTAATTGGGATTCTGCAGCAGTTTGGCCTCTTGCTTAGTTAGCAACACACTGTAGATTCACCTGTCGTCTCCATGTTTGAGCACTTCTCTCAGTGATTAAACAAGATTGCCTAATATGGATGAACTAGTTTATTTTTCCATTCACCTGTTGGAAGTATATTTTGATTGCCTTTAGAATTTTGGGTACAGGTCAATGACTCATTCCGGGCCTCTAAAGTGCTGAGCCATGCATGGTCTTTCCCGCTGAACTGTACTCCCTGCTTTTGCTTAGATTCTAAATGGGTTCTCTCTTATGCTGAGGCTTATTTCTTTGTATGTTTAAATCAAGTCCATCAGATGTGTGTTTTGTAAATATTTTCTCCCAGTTTGTAATTGTCCTTTACTATCTTACGTTTTTAAAAGAGCAGAAGTGTTTTTTTTTAAACCCATAACATACACCAAAGTATTTTTAAAGATTTATTTCTGCTTTTTATTATGTGTATGTGTCTGTAGGAGGTTATGTGCACGTGAGTGCAGATGTCTGTAAAGGCTAGAATTGTTGGATTCCACGGAACTTGGAGTTACAGACAGGTGTAATCCTCTTGACGTGCTGGAAACTGAACTTGGATCCTCTGGAAGAGCAGGAAACACTTGAAAGTGCTGAGCCATCGCTCCCTCTCTTAAAGTCTTAAATCTACATATATGTGTACTATAGTTTATAAGGAATTTGTTGTTCAGCGTTAGAACAGGTGGTTGACATTTATTTTAGAAACTTAATTGGTCAGTAGAGTAAATTGGGCCCATTTCCTTTTCCTTTTTTGTTTTAGACTTGCCTGCAAAGTAAAGATCTTCATTGTAAAGAAGAGAAAAAATAAGTTTCTTTCCTCCCTCCCCTCTCGTTCCTTTTTCTTGTTTTAAAAAAGTTTTTTTTTTTTGGTTGTTTTTTTAAATATAGTTTTAAAAAGAAGTTTGTGGGGCTAGCATGATGGCTCACTGGTTAAGAAAGAGCATTTGTTGCTCTTGTAGAGGACCTGGGTTTATTTCTCAACACCCACATGGTGGTTCACAATCATCCCTAACTCCAATTCCACAGAATCTGACCTTTGCAGGCAAAACATTCATACAGATAAATCTAAAAATTTATTTATTTTGATCTTGTATGCTTGTGAGTGCCACAGCATATCTGTAGAGGTTAGGGGACAACTTTAGGGAATCAGTTTTTTAGGTTCACCATGTGAGTGAGGGGTTTTGGGAAATTACTATGCAGAGCAGCCTGAGAGAAAGAACTGATTGCTAGCCAGAGGATGTACAGGTGTCTGCAGATGCAGACTTCCATGACAGGGTTTTGGGGTAAGGAATCTTACCTGGGTGTAGGGTGGCCTCAGAGAGGAATAATTGAAGCCATGATGAGACAGGATGTCAGCAAGTATTCTGTTGTTGGTAATGGAGAGTGAAAGATCCGGGTTGGCTTGGTGACCATGTGGGAAAGAGGAAATTGTACCCTGTCAAAGGCGTGTTTATGCTTGTACATCATTCACTTGTTTCTTTCTCTTGGCTCTGCTTTCTCAGGCCCCATCTACTCCCAGCTCACTTTGTGTGCTCTTAATAGCTTGCTCAGCTTTTATTTCAATAGAACTGTGATCCTTAAAAAGAAGGCCTACCTACCACCCATGACAGTCTAGTTTAATACCAGAGACCTAAGTGCTTAGGAGATGAGAGATTGAAGTAGCTTAATGTTTTTGTTGAATCTTAGAACACTAATTTTAAAATATGTCTACACTTGAGAACCGAACAGCAGCAACAGCAATGTCTTTGAGTGTGAACTGAATTATTTATTGCCTCTGTCGTTTCGTTTTAATGTTTTAATCAGTAACTGTAAATTAGATGTGAAAGATATTTTGAACGTTATGAAATAGATTAGGAGTTAAGGAGATGGCATGTGGGTAAAGGTGCCTGCCACCAAGCCTGATGACCTAAGTTAGATCCCTAGACTCCAATGGTAGAAAGAAAGACTCCTGAAAGTTGTCTTTTGATAGCTTTGAAGAAGAGGGCACATTGGAAATAACTGTAATAAACTGGTTAATTGAATACCCTTGGTGTATTGTTTGACATCGTGTATGAGAGAAAGAGACAGGGTTTCACGTGGTTTAGGGTGGCCTTGAAGTTAGGGTTTTCCTGCCTGAGCCAACTGAATGTTAGTACAGGTATGTACCAGAACACCCAGTTTATATTGGTATAGTTAGATCTGCTTGAGTGTTGCTTTTAACTAACTGATTTTAGAAAAACCCTTTCTCCCAGGGTTCACCCCCCCCCTCAGCCCCCACTTTTTTTCCTGGTTTTTCAAGACAGGATCTCTGTGTAACTGCTTTGGCTGGCCTGGGACTTACTTCGTAGACTGCGCTGTCCTCAAACTCACAGAGATCTGCCTGCCTCTGCTTCCCAAGCACTGGAATTAAAGGTGTGCACCACCACACCCAGCTCACTTTTCCTTTTTTTTTTTTTTGGTTTTTTGAGACAGGGTTTCTCTGTGTAGGTTTGCGTCTTTCCTGGATCTCGCTCTGTAGACCAGGCTGGCCTCGAACTCAGAGATCCGCCTGCCTCTGCCTCCTGAGTGCTGGGATTAAAGGCGTGCGCCACCACCGCCCACACTTTTCCTTTTTGTTATTTTGTCTTTTTCCCCCCCCAGAGCTGAGGACAGAACCCAGGCCTTGCGCTTGCTAGGCAAACTCTCTACCACTGAGCTAAATTCCCAACCCCCACACTTTTCCTTTTTTATAGTTTGAAATACAGTATTTCTTTTAGTTCCTTAATTTTTTTTTTTTTTAAGATTTATGTATCGTGTTCTTTCTGCCTGCATGTACACCTACCGCCCAGAAGAGGGCACCACATCTCATTACAGATGGTTGTGAGCCACCATGTTGTTGCTGGGAATTGAACTCAGGACCTCTGAAAGAACAACCCGTGCTCCTAACCTCTGAGCCATCTCTCCAGCCCTAGTTCTTTGATTTTAAGCAAGGAGCAGGTGAAGGTTTTATGGGATTTAAAATGGAAGACAACACATCTTATATTCTATTCTTTTTGCAGGTAGATCATGGGAGGGAAGTGGTTACTGTGTTGGCTACTGGTCCTTGGCATTGCAGCTGTTCAGGCTCATGAAGGACATGATGATGACATGATTGATATTGAAGATGATCTTGATGATGTTATTGAAGAGGTAGAAGATTCAAAATCGAAATCAGATACCAGCACTCCTTCATCTCCAAAGGTTTGAAGTAGATCTTTTTGTTGTTGTTGTTGTTTTGAGTAGTAAGACAGGGTTTCTCTGTGTAACCCTGGCTGTCCTGGTAGAAACTCAAGAGATCCACCTGCTCTGCCTCCTGAGTGCTGGGATTAAAGGGTTGGGCCACCATGCCCCACTTGATGTAGATCCTTTTAGCTCTTGGTTTAAAAATCAAAAAATATGAAGCCAGAGTCTAGGAATATATAGTTCAGTGGTAGAGTGCTTGCCTAGTATATGTAAGGCTCTCAATTTGATCCCCAGCAAACTCCCTCCCAAAAAAGATTGTTTTCAGAGGCAAAGCAAACTTTTTAAAAAGGTATTTGGTAAGCCTTCTAGCAGCTTTTGGTTTCATATGGATTAAATTCAGGGACAGCTGTGACAATTGAAATTAAACCAAGAGAGTACATTCTAAGGAATGTTACTAAATGCCCCTCCCCTCCCAATACCACACAGTCTTCTTGTAGCTCTGGATGGCCTGGGATTTGTGATCTTCCTGAAGGACTGGGACTGTGCCATTGCTGCCCGGCTTAAAATGTTACTTCTTAATTACATTTTCATGTTTAACACAGGTCACCTACAAAGCTCCAGTTCCAACAGGGGAAGTTTATTTTGCTGACTCCTTTGACAGAGGATCTCTGTCAGGGTAAGTGTTTTCATGGGGGTAAAAGTTTGAAAGGTGAATGTCTTGTACATAAGAAAATACTGGAAAAGTTCCTGCTCCTTTTGAAGCAGTATTGGGGTTGAACCTAGTGTCGCATGTGGGAGGTAAGTACTCTGCTGAGAGCTACAGCTTTAGAAAGTGGGCCCCTGGGAATCCTGCTGAAGAGAGGGAGGAAGGATTGTAGGAGCCAGAGGGATCAAGGACATCACAAGAAAACTCACAGAATCAACTAACCTGGGTTCATAGGAGGGGAAACTGGTCGAGATATAATTTTTTTTTTTTGGCTATTTTTTCGGGTTTTTTTGTTTGTTTTTTTTTTTTGAGACAGGGTTTCTCTATGTAGCCCTGGCTGTCCTGGAACTCCACTCTGTAGACCAGTCTGGACTCGAACTCACAGAGATCTTCCTCCCTCAGCCTTCTGAGTGCTGGGATTAAAGTTGTGTGCTACCCCCACCCAGCTGGGATGTAAACTTTTGAATGAATGAGTGAGTGAGTGAGTGAATGAAAGAAAGAAAGGAAAGTAGGCCCCTGGGATTTCGTTTAACAGGCATGTGCAGTGGTACAGCTCCAGTGTTGTCTTGGAACTTTGCCTCTTGTTGCTTTCATTCCTGTTCTCCTCTCCCCTACATTTCATTCTTTGGGAATTTTTTGTTTCCTCTTGAGCTTGTTAAGTAGGCTAGATGGACTAGGAAAAAGATGCGACTCGAGGCAGCATTGACTGTTACATGAATTTTAACTCGGGTTTGTCTTAATTACAGGTGGATTTTATCTAAAGCCAAAAAAGATGACACTGATGATGAAATTGCCAAATATGATGGTGAGAATATGCTCTAGATACAGTATGATTTCAAAGAGGCATCTTGTTTTCATGGTGTCTCTTTTAAAACATAACATGCTTTTTAATTTTTGAGGATTTCATATGTGTATATAATGTATTGATCTCTCTCTCTCTCTCTCTCTCTCTCTCACACACACACACACACACACACACACACACACACACACACACACACACACACACACACACACGCCCCTCCCCTGACTCCTCCCTGATCTATGTCTCTTTGTCCCTCCCAACTGAAAGCCCACTGATTCCAGTTTGTGTTGCCGGAATGCTCACACTGGGGTTAACCTCTAGGTCCATGGCCTTAAGACTAATTCAAAAGATGGTTGATGCTAGAGTATGGTTCAGTCAGGAGCATGGGTTGCTTTTCCCAAGCCAAGTTTGATTCCCAACACCCATGTCAGTGGCTTACAACCACCTGTAACTCAGGCTCTCAGGATTAGAAACCCTCTTCTGGCCTCCATGGGTATTCACAAACACAATCACAAACAGAAATAAAAACTTTTGTTTTTCTTTTGAAGCTTTTTTTTTTCTTTTTTTTTTTTTTTTTTTTTTTTGGTTTTTCGAGACAGAGTTTCTCTGTGTAGCTTTGCGCCTTTCCTGGGACTCACTTGGTAGCCCAGGCTGGCCTCGAACTCACAGAGATCCACCTGGCTCTGCCTCCCAAGTGCTGGGATTAAAGGCGTGCGCCACCACCGCCCGGCATCTTTTAAAACTTTTTAATCTTTGAAATTAAAATACAATTACATTGTTTTCCCTCTTTCCTTTCCTCCCTCCAGTCCTTCCCATGCACCCATGCTCTCTTTCTACTTCATGGCCTCTATTTTTTTATTATTATAATACATTTTTTCCTAAGTATATGAATACAACTTGCTAACTTTGTATAGAAAGTTATTTGCATGTATATGATTTCAAGACTGACCACTTGGTAACCAATTAGGCCTCTTCCTAGGGAAGACTATTTCTTCTCCCACTCCTGTCTTGGAACTTGCTCTGTAAAGCAGTCTGTCCTAAAACTCAGAGATCTTCCTGCCTCTACCTCCAAAGTGCTAGGATTAAAGGCTTGTGCCACCTTGCTTGGCTGAAAAATAAATAGTGTAAAAAAGAGATATTTTCAGATTCTTTTCCCCCTTAGGAATTATACCATATTTGTATATGGCTTTAGATGTAATAGAAATAGACCTATTTAATAACCATGTTAGAAATGGAAGTTCCAAGCTGGTTGGTGGTGGCACACGCCTTTAAATCTAGCACTGGGGAGGCAGAGGCAGGCAGATTTCTGTGAGTTTAAGGCCAGACTGGTCTACAGAGTGAGTTCTAGGACAGCCAAGGCTACACAGAGAAACCCTGTGTCGTGGGAAAAAAAAGGAAGTTCCTCTTTAGGTGTAATGAATATAACTAAAGTTATATACCTACAGTTATTTCCAAACCATGTTCTACCCTTTAACAGATAGACACACACTCTACAGTAACTCAGCTTACAGGTAAATGTAATGGTAAATAAACATTGATCATTGTGATACTTACACATCCTGGAATTTAGTTTATTACCATTCAAAAGACCTTAAATGGTATGGCTAACAGTGGAGAGCTTTTTTGTATTGTCTTGTAGGAAAGTGGGAGGTAGATGAAATGAAGGACACGAAGCTTCCAGGTGATAAAGGACTTATACTGATGTCTCGGGCCAAGCATCATGCCATCTCTGCTAAACTGAACAAGCCTTTCACGTTTGACACCAAGCCTCTCATTGTTCAGTAAGTTCGGTGCCTTCTTGATAGTTTGTAGAAAAGGTAATCTTAGTTGATACTTAACATACAACAACAAACCCATGAGATGTTGACAGTGGGAATTTTGTGTGAATTTGAACACGTTGAGTAGTTTGTTTTGTTTTTAACTGCTTAGCAAGTTGCTTCAAAACAGTCTGGTTGTTTACCCTCTTGATAGCAAACAAATGTCTGAATTTTGCATTAAAGATTGATTTTGTTTTGTTTTTTGATTTTTGCGGTTGAGTGGCCCCATGAAAGCAGTAGAGGATGGAACCCTTTGTGTGGAACTAATCATACGACCTGTGATGAAATGTGACCAAACTGGGGAGAAATGAACTGGGAAGTGTGATCTTTCAAAGTGCCATAGGATTTTTTTTTTTTTTTTTTGCTTCTCTCTGAAACTAGGTATGAGGTTAATTTTCAGAATGGAATAGAATGTGGTGGAGCCTACGTGAAGCTGCTTTCCAAGACCTCAGAACTCAACTTGGTAGGTACTCTGTTTATGTAAAGTTTGTTTTAAAGATCTTAAGAGTTTGGAGTGTAACTCAGTGGTAGAGTACATGCCTACCACTCACAGGGCCCTGGGTTCAATCCCCATCATTTAAAGAGAGAGAAAAGTCTATAAGACTTTTGAAAATAAAGGCTGTTCTGCTGTCAAACAATGGAGGCTTGACACTGATGTGCTTGTGACTTGATAAGGTGACTGTTGAAGCTTTAGCTGTATTTTTTTTTAAGATTTATTTATTTATCATGTATACAGAAGAGGGCACCAGGTCTCATTACAGATGGTTGTGAGCCACCATGTGGGGTGAACTCAGGACCTCTGGAAGAGCAGTTGGTACTCTTAACCTCTGAGCCATCTCTCCAGCCCCACTTTAGCTGTATTTTATCTCTGGTTTCTTAATTGGAATTTTTAGGGTTTTTTGTTTTGTGGTTTAATTTATTTTTTGACACAGAGTCTGTGTCAGGCCTAGAACTTGCTGTGTAGACAAGGCAGGCCTTGAACTCCAAGAGATCCACCTGCCGCCTCCTCACAAGTACAGGGATTAAAGGTGTGTATTGCCAATTTTCTGTTTTCTCAAGTTTATTTCTTGTTTTTGAAAGAAGCTTATATGCATGTAACTTTGTTTTCTTAAGCATTTTAATATTTCTGGAGAGTGCTAGTTATGTTTCATTGGTATCTGAACAAGCTCTATAAAGCCATGAGATTTTCTTTAAAAGAAGTAGGTTAATTTGTATTGAGTTTTTTAAATGATTTATTTTTATTTTTTGTGCATTGGTGTTTTGCTTGCATGTATATCTATATGAAGGTGTCAAATCACTTTGAGCTGGATTACAGACAGTTGTGAGCTGCTATGTAGGTGCTGGGAATTGAACCTAGGTCCTCTGGAAGAGCAGCAAGTGCTCTTAACTGCTGAGCCTTCTTTCCAACCCCTTGTATGGAGTTTTGTGAGGAAGTATTATATACTTTTCAAAGTTTGCTTTTTGAATTCTTTGACTAGAGTTAATTAAAGCACTTCACCTTTGTCTCTTAAGGATCAGTTCCACGACAAGACCCCATATACTATTATGTTTGGTCCAGATAAATGTGGAGAGGACTACAAACTGCACTTCATCTTTCGCCACAAAAACCCCAAGACAGGTGTATATGAAGAAAAACACGCTAAGAGGCCAGATGCAGATCTGAAGACCTATTTCACTGACAAGAAAACGCATCTTTACACATTAAGTAAGAAAAACCAGCTGCTTGGGGGTATAAGACATTGCATACTTACCATCTGGTTAATGTTAAGTTTGCAGACTTGAATACTTATGCTTACCAGTAAAAGCCTTTTCTTTATAAAGAATCTTTGGAAAGATCCTATGTACTATCTTCCAATGAAAATGGATAACAGACTATGCTCCCACCTCACCAGGAAACTACTAAAATGCTTATGGGCTCAAAGTAGAATTTGATGGAGAGGAGAAAATGTATGGTGACTGAGAAGGTCTTGATGCCATGTGTGTATATTAACAAGTTCCATGGTCACAGGTTTACTGCAGAAAGAAAACATGTGCTAATACCAGGAATGTGAAAGACTATTCTTACCGAATTCTCCACAGGTACGCCTGCCCTGAAGACATTTCTACCAGGGTCCAGAACAGAAGCTACTAGCGGCTAGGCTATTAATCTGATGGTTATCAAATGAATCTAATAAGCACACGGAGTTCTTTAGTCCATTCACTTTATTCTTCTCAGTCAATTCTATCTGCACAGTTTCTTTTCTGTTCTCATACTTAGCTCCTCTCAGTCCCTTCTCCTGTTCTCTCATATCTATCTAATTCTTTCCATCTCCCTTCTCATCTTTTTTCCCCCAAGCATGCACACACACACACACACACACACACACACACACACACACACACACACATATAATCTCCATTCATTAACAACTTGTTAGTAAAAACTACAAAGTAAACTCTCAGGGACAAGTATTCTGATAAGAGTCACACTTGGCAAAGACTTGGTCAGCTTAATTGGTGACTGACAACAGCTATAGGTTGTAAAAAGTTCTGGCTATCTCTTAAAAGGATAGCTACAAGGGTTACAAGGAAAGAAATTAAACCAATGAGAGTTAAGGAAAAGGCAAAGAATATGTGTACTGTTTTATGTGATTAATAATATTCAGACATGGTTAATCAGTTAACAGCCTTTTTCTGTTAATCACCTGAATCTCAGGACCTATACATAATTAGTCTGCTGAGCCTAAAATCTTGCATTAAAAACTGGTGTAAAAAAGCCGGGCGGTGGTGGCGCACGCCTTTAACCCCAGCACTCAGGAGGCAGAGCCAGGTGGATCTCTGAGTTTCAGGCCAGCCTGGTCTACAGAGCAAGATCCAGGACGGGCACCAAAAACTACACAGAGAAACCCTGTATTGGAAAAACCAAAAAAAAAAAAAAAAAAAAAAAAAAAAGCCTGGTGTAAAAATAAATACAAAGTGTTAATTGTTTTCTGAATCAGAGTGGGGAGGTGTCAGTGGAAGAAGCTTAGGACAACATAGGTGCTATTGATCTCTTGAAAGACTAAGATCTACCAAGGACAGACACCTGCGCTATCACTTCTACTTCACTGTAATTCTTCTGAAGGGTTTTGATCCACAAGGCCAGGCACCTGCACCTCTGCTCTGTGAAAATTCGAGGACACTTAGTCCGACCAACTTTGCCTTGTCAGTGGTGAGTGTCCAGTCCACATGGAACAATAGCCTAGAATGAAGTGCATTTTAGTTTGTTTCTAATCATACAAATTGTACAATTAAATAAGAAATCATCTTCTAGACTATCCACAATTGTGTATGCCCATAAAATTGAGATGTAGTCATGAGATTACATGTAGAGCTAACATGGAAGTGCACAGTAAATGGGGAGAATCATAGCTATTATTGCACAAGAAGTTTGCAAAAAGAAACTGCCAGTTCGTTCAAAAGGCAGTAATTCCATAAGGCCTTGCATAATGTTTCCTCCTTGTTAAATAAAAAATTATAATGAAATATTTTTTCAATATTGAATAGCTGTTGGTTAGCTAATTCCTTTTTCATATGTAGTGTGTTGCATTTATCATTTGAACTACAAAGTTTAGAGCAGATTGTCTTCTGTTCCTTTATATAGTAATAGGAGTTGAAGTTTTTTTTAATGACGTTTTCACAATCTGAGAAAAAAATCTTTTTTTGTTTTTGTTTTTCGAGATAGGGTTTCCCTGTATAGCCCAGGCTGTCCAGAAATTCAGAGATCCTCCTACCTTTGCCTGCTGAGTACTGGGATTAAAGGCTTGTGCCACCACACCTAGCAATCTGAGAAATTTTTAAAAGTACAACTGTGGAGCAGGGCATGTGGTATAGTTGTTGGATGTTTATCTAATGTGTTATGCCTGCATATGTATCTGTTCACCACTTGCATGTCTGGTGCTGACATTCCAGAAGAGTGTATTGGTCCCCTGAAGCTGGAGTTAAAGACAGTTGTAAGCCACCATGTAGGTGCTGAGAATTGAACTGGGTCCTCTGGAAGAGCAGCTGCTGCTCTTAACCACTGAGTCTTTTCTCCAGCCCCTATCAGTGAAGACCTTTGTGGTTTGTAGATAATTGTTGTGTGGAAATCAGAGGACAATTTTGTGAAGATGTTTCCTCTCCTACCCTAATGTGGGTTATTGGGATCTAACTCAGAGCATTGGGATTGTGTGGCAAGTGCCTTTATATGCTGCTGTGCATTTCACCATCCCATTCATTCATTCATTCATTTTTGTGGCTGTTTTGAGACAGGGTCTTATTGTGTAGCTCTGGCTGTCTGGGAACTCATTATGTAGCCAGGCTGGCCTCAAACTCACAGAGATCCAACTGTCTCTGCCTCCCAAGTGCTGAGATTAAAGGCATGTGCCATTCATTACACCTGGCTGTTTGTTGCTTAGGCTGGCTCAGACTCTCTGTGTAGCTGAGAATTATTTTGATGGCCCTGCCTCTGTCACCCAGATGCTAAGATCACAGGAGTGTGCTACCATGCTCAGCAAGTTTATTACTGTTTTTGAGACAGGGTCTTGCTACATGACCTATCCTAGCCTCAAACTTGGATTGCCTAGCAAGTGCTGGTATTAGAGGAATGCACTACCACATCTGGCCTGGTGTAATAATTTTAACTTTTTTTTTAAGTTTTCATTTTATGTGTGGCTTTTGCCTGTGTGTATGTCTGTGCATCGTGTGCATACAGTGCCCTCAGAGGCCAGAGAGGGTGTTAACTCTCCTGGAACTGAAGTTATAGATGGTTGTAAGCTACCATATGGATGTCAGGAACCAAACCTGTTCTTTTCCACTGAGCAATCTCTCCAGCCCCTTATTTATTTTTAATTATTATTTATGTGATGGGTGTTTTTTCTCCATGCATGTCTATGCACCATATGTGTGCTTGGTGCCCATAGCAGCCAGAAAAGGTTGTCATATCCTTTGCTGCTGAAGTTATAGAAGGTATAAGCAGCCATGTAGATGTTGGGAATTGAACCCTGATCCGCTGGAAGAGCAGTGAGAGCTTTCTTAACCACTGAGCTATTAATCCAGCTCCTTTAACTATTTTAATAGGTAAATAATAGCTATTTAATAGCTCCAGGGTAAGAGTGCTTATTTAGTGTGCACAAGACCCTAGGGTTGATCTCCAGATTGGAGAAAAAAAAACCCTTATTAAATTTGTAATTTCTAGGAACCTAAGGCAATGGCACTGGGGCCCCCAAGCTCTTTAGAACTAGGCTTTGTCGACTGGTCTTCTCACCCCAGTGCCCTGAGCTCTTTGTTCCATGACTGCTCACTGGTTCTTTCTCAAGAACACAGGATCTGTTGTGTTGGGTTGATGGGAATGTTGGGATGAATGCTTAAGTCAGTATTTTTAATTACATTTAACTTCTTTTCAGTCTTGAACCCAGACAATAGTTTTGAAATATTAGTTGACCAGTCTGTTGTGAACAGTGGCAATCTGCTCAATGACATGACTCCTGCTGTAAACCCTTCACGTGAAATTGAGGACCCAGAAGACCGGAAGCCTGAGGATTGGGATGAAAGACCCAAAATACCAGATCCAGATGCTGTCAAGCCAGATGACTGGTAAATCTTGGAGCTCCATCATTGAGTATTAGCAAATATTTTGTCTATTCCACATAGCTTGAACACCTAAATGTTGACTGAATGAGATCTGATTGTTTAAATAATCTGTAATCTGAACATTCAGGAGGCTAAGGCAGAAAGATTGTGAAAGTGGAACCAGTTTGGGCTACATGGTAAGACCTTGTGCCCCGATTGCAAGAAGAGAAAGGGAGACTTATGTACTCTATTTTACAGGAGAAAAGTACCAATTACTGTGGCTGGAAAGAACCCAGTAGTGATAGTATAAATTATCCCTCCCCATTTTATAAACTAAAGGATGCTAAAACTGTTGTGGTTTATTTGTACTGACAGAGTTGGCTTGTGGCAATCTCTTGGTCCAGTCATTCTAGGGCTTTTTTACTACTGGTTTTTACTGAGTTACAGTGCTAGGTAGGTATTGAACCCAGGGCCTCCAGCACACTAAACATGTGTTGTGTTACTGAGGAGTGATCTACTACCATCCACATTTAAAGCTAACATTCTGAAATTCCTAATTTTTTTTTTTTACTTATTTTTATGTACATTGATGTTTTGCTTGTATGCATGTCTGTGTGAGGGTGCCTTGTCCCTTAGAACTGGAGCTACAGACAATTGTGAGCTGCCGTGTGGGTACTGGGAATTGAACCTGGGTCCTTTGGAAGAACAGCCAGTGCTTTTAACTGCTGAGCCATCTCTCCAGCCCTCATGTTTTTGTTTTTGTTTTTTTAATTAGAAAAGATTTCTTGAAGTTTATTTTTGAGACAGAATCTCACTATATAGCCCTAGCTGACCTGGAACCTACTGTATAGACCAGGATGGCTTCAAACTAACAGAGATCTATCTGCCTCCCAAGTACTAGGATTATAGGTGTGCACAACCACACCCAGCTAACTTTAAATTTGTGTTTGTATGTTGAGCATCCCTCTGACTCTTGATTATTCCTGTAGTTCCATTAGAGAAATGTCTACTTGATCTTTGGCTGCTGTTTTCAGTTGAGCAGGCCTAGATAAATGATTTAGAAATGATTTCTAGGATGAATTAATTGAGTTTTCTAAGAGACTACATTGACTGATTCTCTGGCCAGTATTGTTATAACTGGTGTTTTCTATTTAAGGGATGAAGATGCCCCTGCTAAGATTCCAGATGAAGAGGCCACAAAGCCTGAAGGCTGGTTAGATGATGAGCCTGAGTATATCCCAGACCCTGATGCAGACAAGCCAGAGGATTGGTGAGAATTTGAGTTTGCTTTTAGAATTACCTGTTGTTTTGTTTTTAAATTAAAAACAATAGATCTGGACATGGTGGTGCAAACCTTTGATCACAGTACTTGGGAGGCAGAGGCAAGCAGATCTCCCTGAGATTTGAGGCCAGCCTGGCCTATAAAGTGAGTTCCAGGACAGCTGTCCAGAGAAACCTTCTTTCTTGGAAAAACCAAAAGTAAATAAATAAATAAAAGTAATAAGCGCGTACACACGAAGAACCCAGGCGTGTTGCTGTACACCTTTAATCTCACCACTCAGAGCCAGGTAGATCTCTTAAGTTCAAAGCCAGCCTGGTCTACAAAGAATTCCTGGACACAGAAAAATCCTATCTCAAAAAAACAAAAAGAAAAAAAAAAGGCAGTAAGTACAGCCAAATGCCCAAGTTTAAGTGGAGAGCTCTATAAACTTTACTAAATTTCATTGTGTAAAAACAAAATTGATTTTTTTTTTTTTTTTTTTTTTTTTTTGGTTTTTCGAGACAGGGTTTCTCTGTGTAGCTTTGCGCCTTTCCTGGAACTCACTCGGTAGTCCAGGCTGGCCTGCCTCCCGAGTGCTGGGATTAAAGGCGTGCGCCACCACCGCCCGGCCCAAAATTGATCTTTTATGAAAGATCATTGCTGCTAGGGATGAGAAATGAGATACTGTTCTGTATCAGCACAGGGCTGGCTGTTCAGTTGTAACTTGGCTTGTACCTCCACAGGGATGAGGATATGGATGGAGAATGGGAGGCTCCTCAGATTGCCAACCCTAAATGTGAGTCAGCCCCTGGGTGTGGAGTCTGGCAGCGACCTATGATTGACAACCCCAAGTATAAGGGCAAATGGAAGCCTCCCATGATTGACAATCCTAACTACCAGGTTTGTGCCTCCTGATGGTTTACTTGTTTTCATTAATCTGTTTACTGTTAATGGTTTACTGTTCATTATCTGGGTAGAAGTCTGATAAATAATGAGGTAGTAGGTTTGATGACTGTATTGAAGCTGTTTCATCAAGAAGAGAAAGTAAATTTAAGAGACAGTTGAATAATAGGCTAAACATAAAACCTAAAAACGGGAGAAAAGTGTTCACAATTGCTGTGTGACCTTTGTTTGAAACTAAAAGTAGAGCTGGAGAACCTGTATACCCTCTTGTCGTCAAGTGTCGGGGTTGCTTTAGCTGCAGGATCCAGGAGTTATATTGGCCATAAGGGAACTGTGATGGTAGTTGGATCTTGCCATGTCAAGTCAGCTTATTGCTTGTTCTCATTGGTTTTCTTCAACTGCCAAAAGACCAGGTGCACATGAAGTGGTAGGAATATGTATAGTGAAGTTGTGAAGCCCCAGTTGTAGTCTGGGAATGTATCTATTCAGATTTTTACCTGGCTTCAGTTTCCAAGCCAAGAAAATTACAATCATTTCCATTTAGACTTTAAGATGTAAATTATAGGTACATCTGTATGCATATACTGTGTATGCTTTTTCTGTTGTAAAATGTTTTTAGTTGTACATTTAGATAAGTAAGATGAAATAAAAATTATATTTTGGCTTGCCGTTGAACTATCTGGATATGTTGATACATGCCTATAATTCTAACACTTGGTCATCAGCATGAGGACCAGGAGTCGAAGGTCAACTTTAGCTATAATTAGGAGAATCAGGAGTAATTTAAGGCTAACCTGGGCCTGAAACCTTGTTTAACAAAATCAAACGAAAATCACCACTGGGAAATGGCTTTACTGACTACATTCCACCAACACTTAATAAGGGTGGAGTGGGCTGCACAGAACCAGGGGTTGGTTCCGAACAAGATCCTGGAGATTGGAAATTGAATTAGGTGGAATCCAGAAATCAGAGTATAAAAACATCATTAGCGTTTATTGTTCTGCTGTTTGTTTAAATTTGACAAAGTTAATGCTTATCTCTGTTAATCATACAAAAATGAGTCTTATAGGTTTTCTTTTATTTTTATTATTATTATTATTATTATCTGAAATGATGTTTTGAAACTTCTTTTCCTACCTCTACCCCCACCCGCCCCCCCAAAAACCTAGGGAGTCTGGAAACCAAGGAAAATACCAAATCCAGATTTCTTTGAAGACCTGGAACCTTTTAAGATGACTCCTTTCAGTGCTATTGGTTTGGAGCTCTGGTCCATGACTTCCGACATTTTTTTTGACAACTTTATCATTGGTAGTGACCCTAGAGTAGTTGACGATTGGGCCAATGATGGGTGGGGCCTGAAGAAAGCTGCTGATGGGGCTGCTGAGGTTAGTGATTGTTCATTACTGTGCATTTATATCTGCTTTTTGGGGGAAACTGATTGCTTTGTGAAAAGCAGTTTTTTTAGTGTTAAGACCTGATTCTATTAGTCTCATATTCTGGCTTTAGAGCCTGTATGTATGTACTGTTGTGTGTATGTGCGTGCGTGCGTACGCATGTATTTACAATTTAAGTATATTTAATGCACTAAAAATGCTGAATCTTAGTTTACTCCTCGTATGGAATTTTCAAATAACTAATGATGTGGCTGAGCTGGGATTTGAAGGGCCAGAGTCTAGCTGGGATGAAGACATTACATTCTTCATCTGTTTTCTGAGTAAGGGACCTTTTGCAGTTGTTACAAGCCACCTTTTCCTGCACCTGTGCAGGTGAAACCTCATGATGGTGAGAGCAGGAAAGTGAGGACTTTTTCCTGTTTTCCTTATGCGCATCTTAGTTTGACTCCTTTGAAAAAGAAGGAACCAAGTTGTGCCCATTCCTTGAGTAACATGGGACAATTAGAAGCCAGTTCTTTGAATTATTGTTTGGTTTTTCAGCCAGGTGTCGTGGGGCAGATGCTGGAGGCAGCTGAAGAGCGTCCATGGCTCTGGGTGGTCTACATTCTGACTGTAGCTTTGCCAGTGTTCCTTGTGATCCTCTTCTGCTGTTCTGGAAAGGTAGGAATATTAGACAGAGTTCTTTGATGTTAAGAAAAAATAATTTACACTGTATTTATTGACTGCGATTTTCTTTAGTAGTAGTGTCGATAAATACTTTGTCATATTTTGCATTGGCTTTTTTTTCTTTTTTCCTTTTTTTAAACAAGATCCCCCCTGGGTTTGAGCCAGGGGAGGTGATGTTTCTATCTCTGCCAGACTTTAAAAGGAGTCTGCTCTAGCACAGGTCACCTGACCGCCTTAAACAGCAATAAAGTAAAATAGAAACCTTTATTTAGAACTAAAGCCAACACTCGAGTGTGACAAACACACCTTTCAGCTCGAAGTAGCACTTCACTAATGGAGCAAGTGTTTTGTTCTGCATAATCAGGCCGTGGTCAAACCTGGGAGAGGGTGCAGGGATACCGCAGGACTGGCAACTAGTCCTCTTTGCCCGGGTCCCTTCTCTAGTGTGTAGGCCATGATTGCATTGACTTGTAAAACATTAGTCACCATTTCTCTGTGGGCCCTTGTGCCCAGGTGATGACAGGATTTAAGAGTCCTTTGTTTGTGATTTCACTGTTACTAGTCTTAATATTTGGTGGCAGCTTTTAAAGAAAAAAGAACAACTTAGATACAAGATCATCCATCTAGGAACACATCATTTTCTCTCCTGATGTTATTTTTATTCTTATATTTTGTTATTTGGTCTTTAATTATTTATCCATTTCTCCCTCCTTGCCTTCACTCTGTCCAAACAATACTTCTCAAAACTATGCATGCAGGTTTTACAGGCTCAACGTTTTTTGTTGTTGTTGTTTATTCAACGTTTTTCTTATTTGGCCCTTGTTGCATGCTGTCTCATAACTTAGGATTTGATTTCTGTGGATGGCACTTTGTCAGATTCAAAGGTCTCTTTGCAGCCTTACCCTCACCACTGTTTGAAGTATCTGAGTCAGCTTGACAAGCTGGGCCTGTACTTCCTGCCTGAGCCTTTGTTCTTACTGTTTATTCTATTTTGGTACCTCTCTCCCTCTGCTCCCCTCTCACTTTCCCTCCCAGAAAAAAAAAAAATGAGTAAGAATATGTTTTTCACATGTCTGCATTTCTGCCCTGTACACAACCTTGGACACACTTTGCCCACAGACATTCAGGAGTTGAGGGGTAATATATTTGTGACAACATAAACATGGTTCTTGCACTTGTTAATAATCCAGAAACAGTCCAATGCTATGGAGTACAAGAAGACGGATGCTCCCCAGCCAGATGTGAAGGAGGAAGAAGGGAAGGAAGATGAGAAGAGCAAGGGAGATGAAGACGATGAAGGGGAAGAGAAGCTTGGTGAGTGGGACCTAGAAATCTGTCTTAAATCCTGATTAACAAAACAAGTCACAGGAAAAGATTGTTTTTAAATGATGCTCTAATTATTGTCAAAGCCAGATGTGAAGTTTTGTTCAATTGTTTTATTTTCTGTCTTAGAAGAGAAACAGAAAAGTGATGCTGAAGAAGACGACGGTGGCACTGGCAGTCAGGATGAGGAGGAGAGAAAACCTACAGCAGAGGTGAAGGGGCTCATCGATATCTCCAGTCATCTCAGCTGAGAGGATGTTTATTAAATGGGTTGTTAAATTAGTGTATGTGGGGTGGGGCGGTATGTATATATGAGTGCAAATGCTTAAAGATGCCAGAGGTGATGGGTCCCCAAGGCACTGGAGTTACAGGTGGTATGGGTCATCTAAAAGAGCAGTATGTGCTCTTAACCATTGAGCCCTCTCTTCAGCACAAAGGGAATGTTGTCACAGATTAATTAATGATCAATATTTTATTTGAATCTCAAGTTTTTCTGTGCACAAATTTTTTATTTTGTTTATTTACATTTTTGTATTAAGTAGAAGTTGGAAAAGAAAAATATGGTTTCTGAGATGGGGAGTGTCAAGTTTCTTAACAGTCCTGTGACATTTATGTCTCCTCACTGTGCCCTCAAAGGTATTTCATGCATACCACTGTATTTTAAACTTTTTAGATAGGGTTTCATCTAACCCACACTGACATTGAACTCTGCAGTCAGGGATAATATTGAACTGCTCATCTTCATGCTTTCGTGCCTGGTATTACATACAGTTCCATGCTCCAACTTACTCTACTCTATGTGGTGTTGTAAGTGCTCTTAAGGGCACCCATATGGTGGCTCACAACTGTCTGTAACTCTAGTCCCAGGGGAATCTGATGCCCTCTTCTGGCTCCAAGGGTACCAGGCATGCACAGGGTGCACAGATACACATCCATGCAAACACTCATAAAAATAAATGAAATCCCCCTCCCAAATTAAATTATTGATAGGTTTGAGGAAAGTGTATGCTTTTGGAAAAGATTGAAATTGAATACCTATTATAATCCCACTACGTGTAACAGTATACTTTTTTCTCCTGTTTTTCTCCAGTTGAGTAACTTATTTTAAATGGTTATGGAAATTCAGCAAAATTTGGTTTTCAAATATGCTAATTATATGGTGATCTTCTCTCCTTTTCATCTAATAGGAAGATGAAATTTTGAACAGATCACCAAGAAACAGAAAGCCACGAAGAGAGTGAAACAATCTTAAGAACTTGATCTGTGATTTCCTCTCCCTCCCCTTCCCCTGCAAGTGTGGTCCTAGGAGAGGGCCTGGTATACCTTAGGTGGGAACTCAGAAAACCTCAAGACGTCACCATCTACAGGTTCCAGTGAATACTAGTCTGTAATTTTAAACATCTAGCAGTAAATAATTGCAATTGTAATGTAAAGGACCCTGTTTCTGTAGAAAAGAACATTTAACATAATGGTTGTGAAATGTAACATGAAGCAACTAACTTGTGTTTTTATTTTAATGTTTTTAAAATCTTTGGGTTTCCCCCCTTTCTTTCTTTCTTTTTTTCCCCCTTTTTTAGATAGAATTTTTGCCAATTTAAAATCTTGGCTTAATTTAATATATTAATCTGTTTGTGCAGAAATAACACCAACATTAGGAATGCTAGGGGGAATGAATTGCAGTTTTTATAACTTTTTTTTTAAGTTTGGTATTAAAACATTCATGTGTCTCTGTCCCTAAAATTGTAATCACGTTCGAGTACAGTCATTTGTGGTTATAATCTTGTTTTGTGTGCTTCCATTACTTAATTCCTCCTAAAGATATAAGAGGAATTGGATGGAAGCCCGAATTTATATCAAAGTTCTCTGAGTTATATTGAATAGACCCAAAAAGAACTAAAAGGAGACTTTGGCTGGGTGTTGGTCAGCTCATAACGTGCAGTGTTGTGTTGTCCTCGGGACTGCTCCATTCACAGACACCTATGCAGAGGACAAGAGCTGGCTTAATGCAGCAGTTCCCACTGTACTCCCCATGGAGGAGGTGGACAGCTCGCATCCTCTGGAGCACAAGGCTTTTGAAGGAATGTTGGTGGTGCCGAAGTTGACAGTTTCATCACTTGTTCCACTGCGTTGACACTGCTTTCCTCACGGATCTCCTCAGTCCCCAGCTTTCTCTGCTATGCATTTTCTTCACAGCGCAGCTTGCAGTCCGTTGCTGAAAATTATAAGCTCTGCATAGTGTTAGCTTTACTGTGATTACATCTGTTTATTTTAAGCAGGCCCACACCTTTCCAGGGTCCAACTACAGGATAGATTACAGACTTCGTTAGTGTCTATTTCTTTTACTCTGTGTAGACTTTAGAAAGTCTAATTCAGAGGTGGGCCAATTCAGAATTGACTGTAATTGAACATAGGCTAAAAGTGTTTATGGGAGGATTGACACATAGCATGAGTTATTTGACTTTTGTAGGATATTTAAAATCTTCATTTGCAGTTCATGTAAAAGTTGTGTCTTAAAATTCACACAATAAAGCAGTCCTGTTCAAAATTTTTTTTTATTGTCGCTTGAAAAATTTTTTAAAGTGAATTTATAGAGTTGTTTTCTTTTTCATGTGGAATGCAGATGGGTGCTAGAAGAGCCTCTCCCGCATCACTATAGTGTAATAATATCATTATTACACCGCATTGAAATGTATTCAGAAACAGATGTTTCAACTTCATTCTTTCTCTAGAGGAGTTACAATTGTACCGATGATACTGTTCCTTGCACTGAATATATATAAACACTCCACAGTGTTTATATTGGGGAGATACTGGGAAAGAAATATATTTGTAAAGGGTGAAGGCTGTGTTATTTGTTGTCTTTTTAAACACTGGTTCATTTCATTTCTTTTGAGGGTGGAATGCAGTTTTCTTGCTGTTCAGTGCTTTATCCCCATCTGTTGTTTGTGGTCACAGTGACCATAGCTTTGTAGCGGGTGTTCCCAAATTGTATAGAGTGAAATAAAGAGTTAATAGCAAGAAACGAATACATGTCTGCAGGTTTCTCCTTGAAGCAAACATGGGGATGATTGCTTTTTTAGAAATCTGTTTATCTGTTTAATCATTCCACATTAACATATTTCATGCCTACTTTATTTCACCCAGGCTGTAAAATGACAGATTTATTTATGTGATTGGTGGTGGTCATTGTCTTTCTGGGTCCTTCTTTCTCCCTCAAGGTGTTGAAGCTACAGCCTCCTTAAATGTCTGACACGTTAATGACCAGCAGTCATCTTATAAAAAGCTTACCGGGCTGGTGTTATAGCTCAGTAGGTAGAACTGTCAAGCATGCGCAAAGCGCCATAGGTTTGATTCCCTGGCACTGAATGAAAAAATAAAGACTCTTATTCTGATATTATGTGCTGGATTCCTTGTCGAATTGTTGTAAAATACCCATGCCTTCAGCTTGTGGTCTTCCATTTTCTTGTCCATAAAGTACTCTTCACTTCAGATTACCATGTTACTAAACGGTGTTATATTAAAGCCCTGTGTTAAGTGTCTGCTTTGACTGGACTTCATGATAACCTAGGATGCATTTTACTGTTTGAATAATGGTTTGATCTTTTCATTGGCTACTATAGAAGAGTTTGATTCAGTCGTGTATTTAACTTCCTCTGTCCAGTAGTGGGTTAGTCATTTCTGTTGTGTAAAATGGACAGCAGCTCAAAAACAGAAGTTTTCTGCATGTTTTTTTTTTTTTTTTCCAGTGCTGGGATTTGAACCAGTGCGTTACCACTGAGCTACACCCTCTCCTATATAATACTTTTTAAGATGTGTGGAAAACTTTCAACGTTTTTATTAGAAAGTAATCTTTGTGTGGGGTGTGGTAGCATATGCCTTTAATCCCAGCTCTTGGGAGGCAGAGGCAGGAGGATCTCTCTCTGAGTTCAAGACCAGCCTGGTCTGCAAAATGAGTTCCAGGACAGCTAAGGCAGATAACCTGTCTTGGAGCCGGGGGATAATCTTTGCTCAGGCTCCATATATGAGGTTATTATTGAAAGTCGTGCCCCAAGATATTTTGTGATTATTGCAATTTTAGATTGTTGCCTGAATTGAAACACTATAGTGTGTGTAGTGCTTCTAGTTCTGAAGATCGTGTACTTCCATAATGGTGCGCCCTGTAACCCCAGCACTCAGGATGCAGAAGCAGAATAAGGCCAGCAGCCTCAGCCAGACAATGCTTTTGAGGCCAATCTGGGGTACCTGACACTTCTATTTTTTTTTTTTTTTTTTTTTTTTTTTTTGGTTTTTCGAGACAGGGTTTCTCTGTGTAGCTTTGCGCTTTTTCCTGGAACTCACTTGGTAGCCCAGGCTGGCCTCGAACTCACAGAGATCCGCCTGGCTCTGCCTCCCGAGTGCTGGGATTAAAGGCGTGCGCCGCCGCCGCCGCCCGGCAACCTGACACTTCTTAAAAACAAAGTTTCATGGCTGGGTGTGTAGTAAGTGGTAATGGCACTGTAGCATGAGGCCCTGGATTCAACCCCTCAGCACTGCACACAAAAATTTAAAAAGTTGCTTGTTTAACCTGAGTGTTATTGGAACATTTACCTTTGTAGACCACTTCTTCCACCAAAAAAACTTGAGTTCCTTTTTTCTACTGCATTTGTATAAAAAATTTGGCTGTTAGCTTTTTCCCTTGTCATTTTTAAAGTAAAACTTTCATGAACCCTAGTAAGAGGTTAAGAGTAACATGTTTGAGTGGCTGGTGGTCTCTTCTAGTGTGCAGCCTCCCATCATCTCCAGATGTCAGTTGGGTTGTCAATATCCATTTAGGGTTTATTTTATTTTATTTTTTTTTTGTCCTTTTTCGGCTTTTTTCCTTCGCCCGTTTGCTTGCTAGTTGCATCAGTGGAGCCCAGCGTCTTCAAGGTTGGATTTTGAGTGACTCAGTTTTACATACCAATCGGTTTTAAGTGTAAATCCCTGGGGATCAAAGTAATTCCAGTTTCCACTAGTGAGGCTGAAGACTGCTTTTCCCTCCTCCAAGTACTGACAGTAACAGTGATTCCTAATAGATCTGTCAACTATAAAGAGAAAACCTCTACTAGCTCAATTATGAAGCTGCATGTAAAGAATTAGGTCAGAAATGGATGACCTCAAAATAGTGTGGGCAGACTGAAAAGGTAGACGGCTTCGGGTGTCTGGGTTTGGCGGCTTCCACCACATTCCGATTTACCCCGCGTTCCTCGCGAACCCGGAAGGGACTGCCTTCAGGGGGCGGTGTTGAGAAAACGTGGCTCCTCTTGGATAGGCTCCTGTCAGTCACAAGTCCGCTCTCCAGCACTGAGCCCGCCTCGGGGCTTCCCTTCCCTTCTTGCCCGAGCGTTCAGTTTAAATACCCGAGCAGTCCTAACGTGCTCGTCCCCACGCCCTCGGGCAGCGGGTTTCGTCTGGTTGGCCAGAGCTTCTGCCCATCAGCAGTGACGCAGGGTTCGCCGGCCCAGGCCCCGCCCTCTTCCGAAAGCCCCGAAAACAATTTTAAGATGGCGGCGGCAGCGGCGCGGAAAACAATGGGGCAGCGGTGCAGGGGACAGGCCGAGGCCTGAGGCGGGCGGCGCGCGCTGGCCTGGAGTCGGGCCGAGCGGGGCCGGAGGAAGACCCGCCGGCGCGCCCGAACCCGCTCCACCGCCCGCCGGGACATGGCGCGGCCGTGAGGCGGACCGGGGCCGCCAGAAGCGGAGGAGCCCTAAGTGCCAGCCGGCGCCGAGAGGCCCGGTCCCGGCCCGCGCCGCCCGCGGCCCATGGTGCTGCCTACCTGCCCCATGGCGGAGTTCGCGCTGCCGCGGCACAGCGCGGTCATGGAGCGCCTCCGCCGGCGCATCGAGCTGTGCCGGCGCCACCACAGCACCTGTGAGGCCCGCTACGAGGCCGTGTCTCCCGAGCGCCTGGAGCTCGAACGCCAGCACACCTTCGCCCTGCACCAGCGTTGTATCCAGGCCAAGGCCAAACGCGCCGGCAAGCACCGGCAGCCGCCCGCCGCCGTCCCGGCCCCGGCATCCGCTCCGGCCCCCGCCCCGGCCCCATCGGCCGCGCGCCTGGACGCAGCCGACGGCCCGGAGCACGGCCGCCCGGTCGCGGTGAGTAAGGCAGCTACTGCCGCAGCAGCCCTTTCTCCCGAAAACGTCTCCCCGACGCGGATCGGGCCTCGGAGAAACTTCCCCGGGCGTCCCCACTTCTGGGTCTGGGTCCTGCGAGGAGCCTAACATGGCAGGGAGCTGGGCGCTTGTCATCTTCGGGAAGTGGCACTGCCTTGTACTTTGGGAAAACGTTACCGTGAGGACTTTGAGTAAAGTCGGTGCTGGAAAAGCAGGAGAAGTTTAGTTGTTGATAGGCTTTTCTCCCAAACTTAATTGCCAACTGTTGAGAACTTCATCTTGGAATAGACCCGCGTTGGAGTTGCCTACCACTTAGGGCGTTCTTGCACAGTAGGCCTGGCCTCGTTTAGTCTTCAAATGTTGATTGGATCCTTGCTCCGTGGAAGGTCCGGAGCTGTAGGCAGGGTTAGGGCTTTAATATGGAAATAAGTCGCCCTTCAGTTGACAATATCCTACGGCTTTCGAATGGAAAATTGAAAAGCCTTGGGAAGCTTCAGTAAACTGTACGGTCTGCTCATTAAATTGCATAAAAAGTATTTCTTTTTTAGGGAACCCTGGAATTTTGTGAACACGAGATACTATACCATTGACAGTTCCCATTTTAACCTGCTAAGCCCGTTTAAAATTTCTGATAATATTAATAGTTGTTGAACGGGGGAAATGACGTTAGTTGTTGGTCAGCTGTGGCCTTTGGTTTTTTTAGTAACTAATCCTGAGATTTATTGGTTAGAAGTGTTGCCTCCCTGAAACTGATTTATAAAAGGGAAATGTGTGTGTGTGTGTGTGTGTGTGTGTGTGTGTGTGTGTGTGTGTGTGTTGGGGGGGTTACTAAATTCTTGGTAATTTAAAAGTAAAAATTTACAATACTTAAATTGTTCACTAATTCTCATTCATGTCTTTATTGCCTTTCACTTGGTCCATTATAATACTCTTCCCTGGGTGATGTAAAACTCATCCCTAACTAGTGGTTAAACTTTCAGTCACTTAATACCCTTCCTCTTGAAATGTTAGAATAGAAGCCTTTCTGTTGCTGAAGGGGATGAAGTTTAATCTTTGGTTGGCTTTTGGGACCAGTCTGACCTAACCTATCTTTCCATGTCCCCCACAGAATTATTGTTTTCCTTCTTTCCCACATTATCTTTGCTGCCGGACTAGAAGACAGAATACCTGGGTTCTGACCCAGCTGGTCAAGTCTTTTCGTCCCCACTTTTCTCACCTGTAAACCAAGGGTATGTTGGGCTTCTTACAAGGTTGCTTGAAGGAATCAAATGAGTATGAGGTCAGGTGTGGTAGTTCATGCCCAGAGGCAGGCAGAAAAGAAATGAGTGTGGATGTGAGTGAATTTCACAAGCTGAAAGGCCGCTAGCAGGATCTTCTCAGCACTCTTCTGAACCATGTCATCCTTCAGCTACAGCCCACCTTCCTTTGCAGTGAGTTTCTGAAAACCCAGCCCACAGCAGAACCTCCTCTATCAACTCAGTTATGAAATAGACCTATGCTGTCTGTTTTTAGCACATAGTTACCTTGCAAGGTAGACTGTAAGCTTTTGGAGTCCATACATATTTTAGGCTGTCCGAATATTTGTTGAGTGATTGATAATGAACTTGGTTGTGCTTTACCAAAATGATTTAACTGAATGAGTCACCTTTACTAACAAATCTTTCTTGAAGGAAAGATCCCCAACTCGCCTCTAATCCCTGCTTTGAATTGAGCCCAGGACTTTGTACTTACTAGGTGTCTTAGTTAGGGTTTCTATTGCTGTGAAGAGACACCATGACCATGACAACTCTTATAAAGGAAAATACTTAATTAGGGCTGGCTTACAGTTGAGAGGTTTATTTAGTCTATCATCATAGCAGGAAGCATGGCAGCACACAGGCAGACACAGTGCTGGAGAGGTAGCTGAGAGTTCTACATCTGGATCAGCAGACAGCAGGAAGAGAGTGATACTGGGCCTGGCTTGAGTATCTGAAACCTCAAAGCCCACACCCAATGGCACACTTCCTCCAACAAGGCCACTCCTACTCCAACCTAATAGTGCCAAATGAACCAACCTATGGGGCTATTTTCATTCAAACCACCGTACTAGGTAAGTTCTTTACCACCGAACTACACTCCTAACTCTACAGAAAGACTTTTGAGAGTGCTGGGTCGTCATCCTAATTGAAGTAGATTATGAAAGCTCATTTAAGAAAAAAGAGAAAAAAAAACAAAACCTTACCTTGGGGCTGGAGAGATGGCTCAGCAGTTAAAAGCACTGACTGCTTTTCCAGAGGACCTGGGTTTAATCCCAGCACCCACATGTTAGTTCACACATGTCTGTAACTCCAGTTCCAGGGCTTCTGACACCAAAAGTACTTGCACATATAAACAGTTGAACACCTCCTAGAAAGAACATTAATAGTGTTTGAGTTTCTGTCTAAAACTATGGTAAAACTTTAGAATTTACATCATTTTATGTTTTTTATTTCTGAATCACTGGAGAAAATTTGAGTTCCCATCCAGTGTTTTAAAAAGAGATGTTAGAGCCGGGGGGTGGTGGCGCACGCCTTTAGTCCCAGCACTCGGGAGGCAGAGGCAGGCGGATCTTTGTGAGTTCGAGGCCAGCCTGGTCTACAGAGCGAGATCCAGGAAAGGCGCAAAGCTACACAGAGAAACCCTGTCTCGAAAAAACAAAAACAAAAACAAAAAAAAAAAAAAAAGAGATGTTAGAACTTGAATCTGACAGGTCTTGGTGGTGCGTGCCTGTGATCCCAGGACTCAGGAGCAGAGACAGGAAGATGGCTACAAGTTCAAGACCAGCCTGGTATATGTAGCTAGGCCAGCTAGGGCTATGTAGGGAGAGCCTGTCTCAAAGGAAGGGTGGGGAGAGGGAGGCTGGAGAGATGGCTCAGCCATTAAGAGCACTTGCTGCTCTTGTAGAGGACCAGGTGTGGTTTACAGCATCCATGTGGTAGCTAACCATCTATAACTCCAGTTCCAGAAGGTGCAGTGCCCTCTTCTGGCCTCTGAGGACACTGGACACATATATGATGTACAGACATTGAGGCACAACACTCAAAAAATTGAAAATAACAACTTTTTTTTTTTGAGACACAGTTTATCTATGTAGCCCTGATTGTCCTGGAACTCACTCTGTAGACCAGGCTGGCCTAGAACTCAAGAGATCCACCTCCTCCTTCTCCCTCCCGAGTGCTGGGGTTAAAGACATATACCACCAAGCCTAGTTAGAAAACAAAATTTTAAGAATCATCTTGAGACTGACTTCTCAGTAAGTCCTTTGAGTGTGAACCCTGACCAGATGTGCCATGTCGAGTTGATGTGACCATGTTAAACCTGAGTGTCTTGTGAGCTTCAACTTTAGAGTGGGTTAGTGTTCCTCTTCAGGCTGCGAGTTACGTGATTCTAGCTGAGCTGTTCTGCCTGGGGATGGGCCCAGAGGTAAGGATCACTAAGAAAACAGTGGTGTTTCTATTTTAGTGGCTCCTTTAGAGGGGAAAAGAGGCCTTGACTCTGTACGATTTTGACTTAGAGAGCACAGCTTTGAATTTTCTTACTCCATTTTTAAAAATTTTATGTGGGTGTATGTGGGTGGGTGTGCATGCCACTGCATGCCTGTGGGAACTGGAAGAAGAGAACTTGCTGGAGTTGGTTCTCCCCTTCTACTAAGTGGGTTACAGCGATTGAACTCAGGGCATCGGGTCCGGTGGCAGCCCCCAGTACTAGCTGAGCCATCTAGACAGCTCAGGAACACAGACTTGCAGAGAGATTTTTGACAACTGTGTGTTTACTTGATCTCATTCATCTTTCCAGAAGGACTGTTAACATACCCCACCCTCCCTCCCTCCCCAGTTTTGTCAAACTGGTAGGCAGTGAGAGCACAGCCAGAGTTCCCTAACTGGCACACCTTGTGTGACAAGATCAGATATTACTAATGAGAGTTCCCCTTTACTTCATGTTGTTTTCTTCTTAAGATAAATACCCACCCAGCCAGGAGGGGAACACACACACCCTAGCAAGGACCAACTGCTCTGCTGTGTTAGAGATGAATCAGGAACAATACTTCAGGCTCTTTTCTATTCTGGCTTTTGAGGAATGAGCCTGTTCGGTTTTCTTTATAATCTGCTCTTGAAAAGAAAAATACTAGTATTCTCCCCTTGCTTGCTTGTTTTGCATGTGTTGGAAGTAGGGTATCTGCATGGGTGCTGGCATACTACCGTTGGAGTGTAGATACTCCTGAGTGTAGATTCAGGAGTTGGTTCTCCGCCATGCGGGTTCCGAGGAACAAACTCAGGTTGCCAGGCTGTGCACAAGCCCCTGACTCACTCAGGTATCTCGCTGGCCCCAAATCTAGTATCCTAGTGGCAGGATGGCCTTCTTTTTATTAGGCTTGCTAGATTATAGAAAATTATCCACCCATTTCATAAACACCTTCATTCTGTGAGTGAAAATAGTCTTTCATAGTAGTGTGAATAGTTTATTTCTATAATAAAGTGTTATAAAGGTTTATTTCGAGTCTCTCTATAAACTTTTGTTAGACTTTTGCTGTTGTGTCAAGAGGAACTTAACCCTAAGTGGTTGTGACAGTTGACAGAATTCATCCCTGTAGCTGCTTTCCTTACCTCATTTATCATTTAACTTATTATTTGTTTGTTTGGTCTGCTTTGGTTTTTTGAGACAAAGTCTCACTACAGACCAGACTGGCCTGGAACTCACAGAGATCCATCTGCCTCTGCCACCTGAGTGCTGAGATTACAGGTGCTCACCACCGTGCACATCTTAACCTGTCATCAGTAGTACAAAGAATCCCTTGTTGCCAGGGAATGACAGCACACACCTTTAATCCCAGCATTCGGGAGGCAGAGGCAGGTGGATCTCATGAGTTCCAGACCAGCCTGGGCTACTTGAGAAACCCTGTCTTGAAAAGCAGACAAAAGAATGCCTTGCTTTGATTGACCTGCTGTCACCTTTGGGTTCCAGTTGCCTTGTCATTTGTCCGTTGCTTCCCTCCCCGTCCCCACTCTGCTTTGTCCTGTGAGCCGCCTGGAGAGTCACACTTCTCTACTCCCAGTTACCCAGTGTGTCCAGCCTAAGAGTAAGACTGGAAACTCATGGAAGAGTTACACCAGTAAATTCAAAGAATACATCCTTCTGGCCAGGCAGTAGTGACTCACGCCTTTAATCCCAGCACTTGGGAAGCGGAGACAGATGGATCTCTGAGTTCCAGGCCAGCCTGGTCTACAGAGCTAGTTCCAGGGCAGCCAGGGCTACAGAGAGAAACCCTGTCTTGAAAAAAAACAAAAAGTAACAAATAAACAACAACAACAAAAATCTTTCTAAGCATAAAGAAACTACTGCACAGTGATCGTGAGGGGGTAGGGTGGGGCACAGTCTTTTGTTTTTAAAGATGACTGATGTGGCTTCAGGATCCCATTTTCCCCCTGAGGCCTCCCACCCTCCCCCGTGGTACTCATCATTTCCTTTCTCACCAGGCCTTTCCCTTAGTTTGCAAACAAGAGCAGACATTCTCTGCACTCAGTCTTTTCTCTTGTGCTTTCTCACTCTCCAACTCCTTCTGTGTTCTCCCTTCCCTCGGCCCTTTCCACCTGACAGCCCATTGTTATCTGTTGTTTACCCTCCTACTTTTCTGAAGTTGCCCCCTTAAAGGACACCAAAGATGGTATTGCCAAATTCAGTGGCGGCTTAGTCATCGCGCTGACTTCCTCCTCTGAAAGACTCTTAGCTCTGTCTCTTCTGATTTTCTTTCCAGCTTTCACTCCGTGTGTGTGTGTGTGTGTGTGTGTGTGTGTGTGTGTGTGTGTGTGTGTGTGTGTGTTTCTCAGTCTCCTTCCTATTTTTCTTTAGTTCATGTAACAAATACTTGAGCTCCTACTGTGTGGGCTAGAGTGCTCTAGGTACTAGAAGTATACCAGTGAAAAGACAAATTAAAACTTGGCTGCCATGGAGAAAAAGGACCAGTAATTTTAAAAGTTAGTTCTACTCAGGTGTGTTGATGTGCACTTATGAGCCCAGCTGCTCAGAAGGTTGAAAGGAGGGTCTCTAGTTTGAGACCAGCCTGGATAACTTAGTAAGACCCTATTTCAAAATAAATAAATGTATTTATTTATAAGATAGGGTCTCACTGCGTAGCCCTGGCTAGCCTGGAACTCAAGGGATCCACCTGCCTCTGCCTCCTGAGTGCTGGGGTTAAAAGTGTGCATCACCACACTATCAAAGATGCTCTGTTCGTTCTTATTTGAATTTAAAGGAGGCCATTGGCTGGCTGAAAGTCTTAGGAAAGAACATTCCAGATAGTCCCACCTGCACAGATTTTCTGAGTGTGACGAAAGGTCAGTGTCAGGCAGGTAGGTGGCTGGCAGGTTATGGTAAGCAGGGATAGAAGTCAGGTTCATTGGAAAGCAGTAAGCAGAGGAGTTGAAACAGAAATACAATCTGGCTTTTCTTCAGGCTTTTATTTTTAATTTTTATTACATTTATGTATTTACTGTATGGGGGAGGGGACATGGAGTTAATGGAGATTTAATTCTCCTTCTACCATGCTGGACCCAGGGGGACTCAGGTCATCAGGCTTGGTGACAGTGTCTTTACCTACTGAGCCATCTTACTGGCCTCTGGCTTTGCTGCTGCTGCTTTTTTTTTTTTTTTTTTTTTTTTTTTTTTTAAGATAATTTTGGTGCCAGGTGGAAGATATTTGTGGTTGGTGAACAGTTCCCGAAGGCAAAGACACAGGTCTGGATTGCTAGACTAGGTAGTTTGGCCATGCTGAGAAATGGACTTAAGAAAAACAGTTGGGGGAGGGGGTGGGCTGGAGATGGCCCAGTGATTTAGAACACTTACTGCTATTGCAGAGGACCCAGGTTTGAGTCCCAGCACTCACAGTAGCTCACAACTATCATAAAACTAATTCCAGAGGTTCTGAGGCCCTCTTCCTACATCTGTGGGCAGTGCATGAATGCATGCGCATACACACACACTCTCTCTCACACACACACACACACACACACATACACACACACACAAAAGCAAAACAGTTATACACATAAAATAAAAATAGAAAGAAAACTTGGGACTGAAAGTATAAGTCAATGGTAGAACATTAGCACAAGCATGACCCTGAGTTCGGTTCCCAGCTCTTGAACAGAAAGGAAAGAAAAGCAAAACAGCTTTCCTTTGCTTTTTTGTGTGTTTGTTTTAGGGAGAACAGAGACTCAGGTAGTCCAGTCTGGCCATGTAGCTAACACTGGCTCACACCCTTGGCCTCCACCTCCCAGTCTCTGGTCTTACAGGCACCACGCCTGGCTTTCTTCCTCTCAGATGTCTTTTCCTTTATGGGTGTGCATATGTGCACACATGCATGCAGGTACCAGAAGAGCGTGTCAGACCCCCTGACATGGGGCTAGGAGTGGAACTCTGCTCATCGCTGAACATCTCTCCAGCAAACTCGACACAAGATCTCACTGTGTTACCCAGGCTGTTCTTGAACTTGTGATCCTCCTGCCTTAGGCTCTAAAGTGCTGGTATTACAGGAATACAGTATTATACCTGGTTCTTTTTTACACATTTGGAAAAATATTAATGTTCCTAGGCAACTATCTCCTACTTTTTTTTTTAAATAGGTGATTTTTTTCCCCTAAGTAATGTCACTGATTCTTTTCTGACTTTGTATGTTATCTGTAATAATTTTCAAATTTCCAGGCAAGATCAATATTTCTGCCAGTCTACTGGCCATTCCCACATTTATTCCAACTTATCTAAAGTGGCCTTCTTCCCTGTCATATCTCACATGTCTTCTGTTTAGTCCACTTAGCTACCGGTATTGCTTTCCAGTGCCTCCAGCTCAGGTCCTTGTTCTTTCAACACCGGTATTAGCAGCTTGATGGGAAGGGCTGACAAAGCTGTGTGAAGGGCGCTGAAGCCTGTGGGACTAGTGGGGGAAGGGATGCCTCCTGAGTCCTGTTTGGAACACTTGAAAAGAACCGGCTTGTCAGATGAGTCTTGATTTAGCCGTGATTTTTCAAGGGTTCAATGGAGCACCAATTTTGTTGGCTATTTCACAAGTTCTAGGGACTGGTGGGATATCTTGGTGGCTCAGTGATGGAACACTTGCCTAGAGGCTCTGGGTTTGGTGTTCAGCACCACACACACATACAGAAACTGGAGTGAAATATTTGGGAGACACTAGGCTAAACAAATGTAACCAGCTTTCATAATTTAGGGCATTACAAACTATAACAGGCCGAACCCATGAAGACTTGCACACTTACCAAAAGGCATCTAATTGGACTTCGATTCCTTTAGGAAACAAAGATTTGTTTCATTTTATTTGTGTATATGTGTTTAAGACTGAGCATATGCCACATGTGGTGGTGCCTATGGAGGCGAGAAGAAGGTGTTGGATAGTCTGGAACTGGATTTAACAGGTGGAAACTTCGGTCCTTTGGAAGAGCAGCAAGCTCTCTTAACCACTGAGCCATTGCGCTCGCCCCTGGACTATGTCCTTTTGAAGCACTCTGAACCCCCTAACCCTTGACATACTAGGCCAGTGCTCTACTACTGAGCTACGTCCCTAGCCTTCTCACATAATTTTAAGTAGACCCCTCAGACTTTTCTTTTTTGAGTTAGGGTCTCACTGTGTAGCCATGGCTGGTCTGGAACTTAGAGATCCATCTGCCTCTGCCTCCTAAGTGCTGGGATGAAAGACGGGCGCCACCATGCTTGGCCAGACCTCTATAACTTTTCGTCTTAAGCCTTTAAACGTATTAAAAACCAAATGCAAGGTTAGAGCAGTGGTTTAGTGTTAAGAGCACTGGCCACTCTTCCTGAGGACCAGGTTTGGTTCACAGCACCCACGTGGTGACTTCAAACTGTCTATACTGCCAGGTGCTGGGGACCCAGTGCCCTATCTTGGCCTCTTCCAGCACCAGGCATACATGGTGTACATAGACAGACATGCAGGCAAAGCACCCATTCACATACTTTTTGGGGTTTTTTTGTTTTGTTTTTTGCTTTTTCAAGACAGGGTTTCTCTGTATAACAGCCCTGGCTGTTCTGGAACTCACTCTGTAGGCCAGGCTGGCCTCGAACTCACAGAGATCTGCCTGGCTCTGCCTCCCCAGTGCTGGGATTAAAGGCATGCACCACCACCATCCAGCTCACATACTTTTTTTAATTAAATATTAATGCATTTATTTAGGCCAGTTGTATACTGAATTACTATAATTCACCTTTAAGTGAAAAATGAAATAAAATTATATGTAACAGCCTTATACATGCTACATGCTTAATATAAATCAGCTGTTTTAGAAAGTGAAATGGTTAAAAATGCTATTTATAGTTGCAAGGAATTTAACTTCCAGAGAATTATAAATATTAACATTTAAAAATAAAATGGTTACATCACTTTTTAAATGGAGCCAGTAAATGTCTTAGCAGCATCAGCATACTATCTTTTAATAACTATTTGGAGAATGCTTTTCTTTAAACAAAATTCTGAAGCTGGCTCTGGTGACACACGCCTTTAGTCCCAGCACCTGGGAGGCAGAGGCAGGCAGATCTCTGTGAGTTTGAGGCCAGCCTGGTCTACACAGTGAGTTCCAGGACAGCCAGAGCTACACAGAGAAACCTGTCTCAAAAAAACAAAAACAAAACAACAACAACAAAAACTTTGAATCATTACTTTTTCTCTTAGAACTTACATTCTTTTATATTTTACACTGACTCCACATATGTATTTTGATTTTAACATAATGTCTATAAAAATCTTTTTATTGATCACTCTTCCATATTTCTCTGTGACAAAAATAAATGTATAAATTGAACTTCAGACTTTCATTGTTTCCCTTCAGCGTGTGTATGGTACAGGGGATTGAACCCAGAGTTTCTTGTGGATTCTACTTCTAAACCTGTGCCCCAAGCTTTTTTGTTTTTTTTTGTTTTGTTTGAGACAGGGTTTCTCTCTATAACAGCTCTGACTGTCCTGGAACTCTTTGTAGACCAGGCTGACCTTGAAATCATTGAGATCCTCCTGCCTCTGCCTCCCAAGTGCTGAAATTAAAGCACTGCCACCACCTGGCTAGCCTTTTTGCTTGTTTGTTTGTTTGTTTGTTTTTTAACAATAAATTAAAAAGAAGTTGGTTCCTAGAAAAGAATACATGTGCAGAATCTAGGGCTTTTTTTTTATGATTTATTCACTTGTACTCCATGCACATTGGGTTTTGCCTGCATGTATGTATGTATGTATGTATGTATGTATGAATGAATGAAGGATCCCCTGGAACTGGAGCCACACACAGCTGTGCACTGCCATGTGGGTGCTGGGAACTGAACCCAGGTCCTTCGGAAGAGCAGCAGCACTCCTAGTCTCCAGCCCCACAATTTGATTTTAAATAAAACAGCCTCTGGAAGGAACAGTGAGAGGGAGAGAAGTGAGAGGTAAAGGGGGCAGTGACTATGGTCAGACTAGATTGTAGGCATACATGACTGTCACGATAACAGATTATTTTGTTCAAATGATGAATACTAATTATTGAGGAATAAAAGTGTGGACATGTGTGTCTGTGTACCACATCTGTTTCTTGAGTTGCATTATAATGATTTAGTATGCAGAGAACAACCAGTGCATCATATATTTGTTTTAGACAGGTTTCTCTATGTAGACCTGGCTGTCCTGGATCTCCCTGTGTAGTCCAGCCTGGTTCAAAATTCAGAGAGATGCACCTGCTTCTGCCTCCCAAGTGTTGGGATCAAAGGTGTGCACCACCACCTGGCTAAAACAGAAGATGTTTTTTTTTTTCTTTTTTTTTTTTTTTAACCAAGACAGGGTTTCACTGTGTTACACATACTGTTAATAGCATCAGAAAATAGCTCACTGACTCTGCTGTTCTGCATACTCAGTGCAATTCCGTCCATGCCTCCCATGTCACGAAAGAAGTGCTGGGATTATGATGCACGCCACCTCGTCCGTTTGTCTTACCTGGGTTCTGGAGGCTGCACTCGGTGATGAGGCTGGCACAACCAGCGCCTTCACCTACTGTGCCATCTTGCCCACCCTGGAATATTGTTTTTACAAAAATTCAGATTTTTTTTTGTGTGTGTGTGTATGTGTACCATGTATGTGGCTGGTGTCAGAAAAGGGTGTCAGACCCCTAGGACTAGAGTTACAGACAATTGTGACCCACCATGTGGGTGCTGGGGAAAAAAATTGGGGTCCACTGAAAGAACAACCTGTGCTTTTAACCATTGAGCCATCTTTCCAGCCCCTGGACTATCACTTTGTTTTGTTTTGAGACAGGGTTTCTTTGTGTAGCCTTGGCTGTCCTAGAACTAGTTCTGTAGACCAAGCTGGCCTGGAACTCAGAGATCTACCTGCCTCTGCCTCCCAGAGTGCCTAGGGGAATATTACTTTTAAAAGAAGGAAATCCTGAGTTCGAGGCTGCCGGCTGCGCTGTCCGGTTGTTGGGCTCCTGCTTCTCGGCCCCGTGGCCCGCTCTCCCTGGCGCGCCGCCCCTAGGAAGCTCAGACCGCTGTGGTTGGCGGCTGCCGGCCCTTCGGTGCTCCAGCGCTAGGCATCCAGGCCCAGTGACCGTCGGTAGCGTAGGTAGGCACCGCGAGCCGAGCCTCCCGGCGGCCCGGGAGCGGCGAAAGAGCGAGTCCGAGAGGTTCCTGGGGGCAGGTGGCACCGCGAAGATGGTCGCCAAGCAGAGGATCCGTATGGCCAACGAGAAGCACAGCAAGAACATCACTCAGCACGGCAACGTTGCCAAGACCTCGAGAAATGCCCCCGAAGAGAAAGCGTCGGTAGGACCCTGGTTATTGGCCCTCTTCATTTTTGTTGTTTGTGGCTCTGCAATTTTCCAGATTATTCAAAGTATCAGGATGGGCATGTGAAGTGACTGACCTTAAGATGTTTCCATTCTCCTGTGAATTTTAGCTTGAACTCATTCCTGATGTTTGATGCCCTAGTTTAAAACAATTCAGTAAATCATCCTGCCTCAGGATGACGTTTTCATATCATCCTTCATGTGGCATTCCAAGGTTTCATCAAGAATCATTCCAGGTTTTCTAGTCCATACCACAGTGCCTTGCAAAAGCACCACATGAATAAAGCAATAAAATTTGATTATTAAGTTAAAAAAAAAAAAAAAAAGAAGGAAATCCTGTCTTTTTAAGTGTGTGTGTATGTGCAGACCAGAGGTCTGGTACCAGATGCCTTTCTGGGTCACTTTTCACTAGTTTTGTTTGTTTGTTTTTGTTTTGTTTGTTTTGTTTTTTGTTTTTCGAGACAGGGTTTCTCTGTGTAGCTTTGGTGTCTGTCCTGGATCTCACTCTGTAGACCAGGCTGACCTCGAACTCACAGAGATTCGCCCACCTCTGCCTCCCAAATGCTGGGATTAAAGGTGTGTGCCACCACAGCCCAGGTCCACTGTATTTTTTGAACAGAGTCTCTCACTGATTCCCACACTCACCAGTTGGCTAGCCTGGCTGTCTGGCAAGCTCTTGGGGTCCACCTATCTTTGTTTCCATTCCCCACTCTTAATCCCATGCCCAGGTGCGTGTGCGTGTAGTTGCTGGTAATCCAAACTCAGCTCAAGTTTACACCAAAGGCACTGTACTGACTGAGCCATCTCCTCGCCCCAGTCTTTTCATTTTGAACATGATGAACCCAGAGGCTAGTCTAAATGAAACCAGTCACAAAAAGACAAACACTACATCATTCCACTTGTATGAGATACTAAAAAGAATTCAAGTGGAAGTTGGCTCCTGGGTCTGAGGGAGTGTACAAAAGAGAATGTCCGGTGGATGTTGACTTTTAGGGCTTTGTGGTGGCTTTGTTCTTAGTGTTGAAGGTTGAACCCAGGCCTCGTCATGCTAAGCAGATGCTCCACCATTGAACATCCTCAGCCTCTAAGGTTTCAGTTACATGGAAGACAAAGACATTCTAGTGATGTTTTATACAACAGTGTCTATACATGTGTGTGTGTTAGTCTCCCCTACTGGGCTTCTTACATGGGTTTTGAGACTGGAACTCAAATGGGCAGGCTTGCACAGTTAACTTTTACCCAGTGAATCACCTCTTGCCTTGGATGTGTTTTTGATCAGACGACAAGTTATGTTACAAATCATAGATCCTGAAAATTTTTCTAATTTGTATGGAATTGTTTTTTTTTTCCAGTTGTGTGTATGTGTATGTGTGCCTATATGTGTAAGCATGTTTGTTTTGTAGGCACTCTTATATAGGGGTGTGTATGCGTTGTAGGTGGAAGTCCCTCAGTAGCTCTTCCACCTTATTCTTTAAGGTTTCTCAATCAAACCCTGAGCTCACTGATATGGCTAGTTTTGCTAACCAGCTTGCTCTGAGGAGGCCCTGTATACACCTTCTGAAGCAGGAATAAGAGGCAGGCTCCCATGCCTACCTGGCATTTATATGAGATCCGATGACCCAGACTGTAGTCCTCAGATGAACCACTGAGCCATCATCACCCCATGCCCTGTTTGGGATTAATCAAAGTGTAGGATATTGCCTTTTTTTTTTTTTTTTCCCCTAGACAGGGTTTCTCTGTGTAGCCTTGGCTGTCCTGAACTCACTCTGTAGACCAGGCTAGCCTCGAATTTGAACATCCACCTGCCTCTGCTTCCCCAGTGCTGGGATTAAAGGTGTGTGCCACCACCGCCTGGCTAAGGATGTTGTCATTTTAAAGGCAATTCAAAGAAACATGTCCATGATTTTCTTCCTACATGTGAGACAAGGAAAATTTTTGTTTGTTTATCTTATTTCATATTCATTTCAGCCTCACATAGTAGACGTTATTTGTTCAATTTGCATGTAACTAAACTGAGACTGACATTGTAGGCTAATTTGACAAAGTTGCCAGCTAAGCGGTAGAACCAGAATCAAACTAAAGACCTGGTCCGGGGTCTTTATCCTCTCACTGGGCTCCTCAGTTTCTGCAGGCGGATCATATATGTGAAAGCACTCTAAGAATTACAGATTTGGCCGGGCGGCGGTGGCGCACACCTTTAATCCCAGCACTGGGGAGGCAGAGGCAGGTGGATCTGTGTGTTCGAGGCCAGCCTGGTCTACAGAGTGAGATCCAGGACAGGCACCAAAACTACACAGAGAAATCCTGTCTCGAAAAACAAACAAATGAAAAAATTACAGTTTTAGGAAATAAATTGCTGGTTTGTATTTTATTCAGTAGAGAACCGTTGTTTTTATCAAAGACTTTGTGACAGAGAGCCATGAGGTCCCTCCTAGCAGCACATTTAACTGTTTACCTCCTTGCTTACCCGCACTGTCCCTACCTTTCACCTTCCTTCCTTCTTTTCATTGTTGTTTGCCCAGACTGGCCTCAACTCTGTGGCTGAGGCTGGCCTTGAACTCCTGTCCTCTTGCCTTTACCTTTCCTGTGCTGAAATTACTGCTGTTCACCATGGATCCGAGGCTCTTCTTTCTGTTGTAATGAGCCTCAGGGATGTGGATATCCTAGCCCTGGGTGGTGTGGGAGTAAGTAAGTGATTAGTTCCAGGTCAGGTCGTTCATGCATCCACATGCACCCTTGCACGGCCTCACAGAGCGGGATACGCTTCCTCATCCTGTTAGTTTGAGTTTAACCATACAATTTTCTTTGGCCACTAAGATTTGGTTTGGAAGCTGGGAAAATACATATTATGCATTCACAGACAGGAAGAGCAGAGTCTTAGAAAATGTTACAATATTAAGTGTATCTGTGGAATTCATACACATGTAATTCTCCCAAACAGTAGAGAACAGGGGCAGCAAAAAGGATGTGGGTGATGCAGGGCTGTGAGACACTGGCCTCGTCACTGTCAGCGGTGCTGAGACCAGGGACTGTGAAGGGTGTGCTCTCTTTCTCGTTGGTCCTTCGGTTTGGTTTTGGCGATTGAGGATTGAACTGCAGGCACTGTGCTTGGGAGGCAGACACTGTACTACTGTGCTGTGTCCTCGGCTTGTTTCAGTTTGTGGAGACAAGGTCTAGCTGTGCCCTCAGCTGGACTTGAACTTGTGATTCTCCTGCTTTCCTCACAGATCCGGGGATGTATGGGTGAGCACCCCCTCTAGCTGCTGAAACTTGTATTTTATCTAGGCATAGATTTACCAGGTAAATGGAAATTTACATTTATCAGGATCTCAGACAGGAACGAGACAGGAGGAGTATTTCATCAGAAACAGTTGAAAGGGAATTTTCAGAGTTCTGTTATAAAGCAAGAAGAGAGAATTGGTTGTGCTGCTGCACAGCTACCCAGCTCATTAGGGATCCAGGCCCCTGGCTCACCACCTCCTTGTCGAGAGGGTCTGTGAGAGACTGAAGGACAGCTAGACCTGTGCACCAAAGTCTGATGGGTAGATCAGCTCAGCATAGTGGACCTGAAGATCCTGGGTGACAGGGGTGGGAGTGAGGGGGTATGTACAAAGGCTCTGCAGAACAGGCTGCCTTTATCCAGGAGACAGATGAGCTGATATCTGTCTCCTGGAGGCAGCCTGTACTCAACAGTGACTTTTAGACTGCTTAACCCCTGCTGTCCTTGAGCGATGAACAGCTCAGTCCTCTCATCCCCAAACAGACTTTTTGTCATTTATTGTTTGAGATGGGGTGGCTTTGTAGCCTAGGTTAGCCTCAAACTCCTGCCTTTATGCTAAGAATTCTAAGATGACAGTGTGTGCCACCATGCCTGGGGCTTTTTTCTTTTTTAAGAAAGTCTCACTGTCACCTAGTGTGGTCTTAAACTCCCAGACTCAAGCAGTCATCCCTCCTCAGCCTTTCAAGCACCTCAGCACTGTGGGGTGCCTAGTTTGTTTGGTTTTTTTATAGTGTTGTCTCGGGGCCTTGTTTTGCTAGGCAAGGACTCCACACTCAGCTATATCATCAATTATCAGCCCTGTAATCTAATTTTTAAGCAAGTTCCCAACAATATCAGAGGTGAGGCCTGGAGGCTGGAGAGATGACTCAGCAGTTAAGAGCATTGGCTGCTCTTCCATAGGATCCAGGTTCAATTCCTAGCACCTACATGGCTCCTCACAGCTGTCTATTATAGCTGGAAGTTTTCCTGTGTCCTGCAGCCGCTTGGTCCCAAATAAACACACAGAGGCTTAATATTAGTTACAAACTGTTTGGCCTATGGCTCAAGCTTATCATTAACTAGCTTTTACAACCTACTTCAACCCATTTCTATTAATCTTAAGTTTTGCCACGTGGCTTTGTGGCGTACCTGTGTTCCCCATTACATCTTGCTCTTCCAGCAGTGCTCAGCGTCTCCTCCCACTCCCCCTTTCTTCTCTTTGTCTCTCCCTTGGATTCCCCTCCTGGCTCAATTCTGCCTTGCCATAGGCCATAGCAGCTTCTTTATTAACCAATGGTAGCAGCACATATTCCTAGGTACAGAAAGACCATCCCACAGTAATCTAACTCCAGGTCCAGGTGATCTGACATTCTCTTCTGGCCTCTACAAGCACTGCATGCATGTAGTACACAGACTTACATGCAGACTAAACATCCATACTCATAAGATTTAAAAAAAAAAAAATGAAGCCTGGGGCTTTCCTGCTGACACTGACCCCTGTGGGAAGTCACTTCTGGGGTGAATTTACACTAGGACTTCAGAGTGTGTGTGGGCTTGGTTTTGGTTTTCAGACAGGCTCTTCCCATGTAACCCAGTCTAAAACCATCTGAGTTCCGGGACTACATGTGTGTACTGTCACCCCTAACTTGTTTTTCTGTTTTGTTTTGTTTTGGAACAGGGTTTCTCTGTGTAGCCCTGGCTGTTCTGGAACTTGCTTTGTAGACCAGGCTGACCTAGAACTCAGAGATCTGCCTGCCTCTGCCTCCCAAGTGCTGGGACTGAAGACATGTGCCACCACTGCCTGGCTTTTTTTTTTTTAATTGAAAAAATAAAACAAAGAAGAACTATATATCAGGTAAAAAAGGGAATAAAGTCAGGCATGGCGGCTTACATCTGTCATCCTAGCACTTAGGAGGCAGAGGCAGGATTGAGGCCAGCCTGGGCTACAGAGCAAGACCCTGCATCAAAAACAGAAAAAGGGCCGGGCGGTGGTGGTGGCGCACACTTTTAATTCCAGCACTTGGGAGGCAGAGCCAGACGGATCTCTGTGAGTTCAAGGCCAGCCTGATCTACAGAGCGAGATCCAGGACAGGCACCAAAACTACACAGAGAAACCTTGTCTCGAAAAACAAAACCAAAAAGAAGAAGAAGGAGAAGAAGAAGAAGAATTTGGAGGACAGCTCAGCAGTCCGAATATCAGAACAATAGAAATAATCGTAAGAGAAGAGCAGCAGGAAATGACATAGAGAATTTAGTTTGACAGCTGCAGGGAGTAAGCAGCGACATTGAAGGGTACGCTTGTGCCCAGCACTAGGTTGGTGTCACAGACCTGCTTCAGGAAGGAGGCTCCTCTGTGACAGGGTAAGACCCACAGCAGCAGTAGGAAGCAGGAAGGGAGCTGAACAGTCCTTCAAAGTCCTCAGAGAGGCTCTGGGGAAATGGCGAATGCAGGAGGAGTCAGCTTGCTGGGTTGCTGTGCTGGCTCACCTGTACCACAGCGCTCAGGAGGATGGGCAAGTGTGCTTTTGACTTAGCCAGACGTGTCAGAGTGTTGGACTCTAGGGTCAGTGGGTAAGGTGGACAGTGATTGAGGAGAATACCTGATTTCAGCCTTGGGACTCTGTGCACACACACACACGTAGTGTGTGGGTCAGAGGACAACTTGCAGAGTTCTGGGGAACAAACTCAGGTTGTTAGTCTTGGCAGCAGGCATCTTTACTCACCGAATTATCCAGCTGGCCCTCTGTCAGTTTTAAATAAGGGCTTTATTGAGATAACATTCACATGCCGTATCCGTCTCCCATTTTAGATGCCCAGTGCGGTAGGCATTTTAGTCTGTTCGTGGAGTTGTAGAGCCAATGTACTGTCAGCTATAGATGGTTTTCATGGAATAGTAAGAAATCCTCCATAGTGGGAAAGCCAACCCCTCCTCCTCCCCCATCATTCCCTCCTCCCCCATCATTCCCTCCTCCCCCATCATTCCCTCCTCCCCATTTCAGTCCCTCCTCCTTCCCCTTTCACGGCCCTCTTTCAGTCTCTCCTTCTCCTCAGCCCCTCCCCCTCCCCTTTAGTCCCAGGCAACTACTTACTGTGTCTACTCTTCAAACTGAGTTTGAGAAAGAATAACTCTCTATGCTCACTCTCCAGGCCCTCCTACTTTGTAACGTCTGAAACTGCTCAGGGAATTTCATCAGTGACGCTCTAATTGCTGGACGTGTACAGTGGTTACCTTTCTGTTCTATTTGGCCTGCCAATCTCCTTTATGCTCTGTTTGCTTCCCCTTCCCTGAGCGATAAGGTCTGCTGCTCATGCTCCAGCCACATGTCCTGCTGAGCTCTTTCCACAGAGCGCATAGTTACTCACTACTCTTAGATATGACTGAGATGAAGTTCACCTTGTTCCTCTTCAACGAGGAGGGTACAAAGGCATTCAAACTAGCTAGAAAGCCTTTCTCCTTCCCTGCAAGTAAACTATAACCTCCTGAATTGTCTCCAGCCTGACTCTGACATACTTCCTTTCCTTTCATGAGGCCCTCTCATTTTTCAGAGACAACTCACACTACTTCAGGGGCTCAACTGGTGGAGTCACCAGCTAAAGAACTTCAAGGCCAGCCTGGGCTATGTGAGCTAGTTTAAGAGAGAAACGGGGAGACTGGTGGACAGAGTGACCTTTCCAGACTACCTTGGTAGTTTCCTCGTGATCTAATTGTCTCACAGTAAACACTTAGGACGGTGGTGGCAAGCAGCTCTCTGGGTGCTGCCAGCGCACTGCCCTTTACCAGTGTACTCAGTGAACCTGTTTTCTTCCTGGAAGGAAACAGTACTGTGTGCATACTGCAGCGTGTCTGTAGTCCCAGCGTTAGGGAAGAAGGCAGCAAGACCCTGACTCATAATAACCCTCCAGAAAGTACTTAGGCACCAAACTGTGAAGTCTCCTGGAGTGAACTTGACATCTTCAGGATGTCCCTGGCAAGTGGAAGGAACCCCTGTAAATGGAGGCAGAGTTTTTCTGTCCCCACTGCCTTGATCCCAAATAAACACACAAAAGCTTCTATTAATTACAAAATGCTTGGTCAATAGCTCAGGCTTATTAACTAGCTCTTACTTTTAAATTAATCCATTTCTATTTATATATTGTCACGTGGCCCGTGGCTTTACCTGTCCTCTGGCATCTTGCTTCTTGGGCAGCTTGCTCACGTCTCTCTGGACTCTGCCTTTCTTCAGCCTCAGTTTGATTGTCCCACCTTACTTTTTCCTGCCTTGCTATAGGCCAAACAGCTTTACTGTTAACCAATGAGAGTAATAGATATTCACAACTTACAGAAGGACCATCCCACAGCAAGCCTCCAGAGGCCTGTGTCTTCCCCATGCTGGGTTGTTTGCATTCTAAATGGTGACTGTTCTAAACTAGAGGCAAATGTATAAAAGCAGCCATTTTAAACGACAGGGTCTGCAGAAGCAGTTCTGTTGTACTCCTTTTCCTTGAAGTATCTTTTGGTTTGGGTTTTTCTCTGTGTAGCCCTGGCTGTCCTGGAACTAGCTCTGTAGATCAGACTGGCCTTGAACTCAGAGATCCCACCTGCCTCTGCCTCCTGAGTGCTGGGATTAAAGGTATTCATCACCACCGCCCGACTTCTTTAAGTATCTTAAAAAGAATTGCTGTGGGCCTCTGTGCTCTTCTTTTTCTAGGGATAATGTGAATGAGGCTCTTCATTCTTTGCTGAGGGGAACATTTGTATGATCTGAAACTCTGATGCATGCCCTTTGCCCACTGGCATTTCATCTGCAAGATTAGATTGAGGGATCTGCAGCAGACTCCAACAGGATCCTTCCCAAGATAGCCAGATAACTGAACACTGAAAGCTGTAGAAAACCTATGGGATTTACTGAGTTTTATTGGATATACAGTAACAATGGGCCTCATGTTCTAGGGTTGTTTGAATATTGAGTGGGATCCTAGACTAAGAAACTAAAACTGCAAACTGTGGTCCCCACATGCTTTTAATTCCAGCACTTGGGAGGCAGAGTCAGGCAGATCTCTGAGTTCGAGGCCAGCCTGGTTTACAGAGAGAGTTACAGGACATCTAGGGCCAGTTACACAGAGAAACCCTGTCTCAAAAAACCAAGGTGGGGGGTGGGGGTATACATTGGCACACACATAATGTTTTTTTCCTAACAGAAACAGAAGTGGGGCCTCTGGGGAAATATATATATATATACACATACATACATACATGCAGAGTAGAGCCTGTAGGGAAAGGAAGAGGGAGCATTGGGTGAAGCTGAAATTGCTAGTATTTAGCAGTGTTTACCTTTAAAAGTTCTAGCTAGGCTGTGGGTGGATGCCTAAACCCCAGCATTTGGGAGGCTAAGAGAGGAGGACCATAGCTGGTGTGGTGGCGCACGCCTTAATCCCAGCACTGGGGAGACAGAGGCAGGCGGATCTCCGAGTTCGAGGCCAGCTGGTCTACAGAGTGTGTTCCAGAATAGACAAACTATGCAAAGAAACCATGCTTATAGAAACTAAAACCACACACACACAAAGGACTGAGTCCAGGCCAGCCTGGGCTATATAATAAGATGTAGTGTGGGGTGGGGGAACATGTCGGTTTTCTTTTGGTTTTAACCTGTGTTCTAGAGGAGTCCCAGGGAGCCACAGCCTTGGTGTGACCCAAGAGAAGGTGCTCAAGGACAGCAAAACCAAAGCTTGGGGCTGTGAAGACCCAGGAGCAACCAGAAGCCACAGAAGAGCATAAAGAAAGAAGTGACCACACATTTGCTAGTCACTGCCATCATCTGACCCTGGAGTCAAAAATGGTGGGAGCTAGGTTGCATTAAGACTGGTTTTAAGCCGGGCGGTGGTGGCGCACGCCTTTAATCCCAGCACTCGGGAGGCAGAGCCAGGCGGATCTCTGTGAGTTCGAGGCCAGCCTGGGCTACCAAGTGAGTTCCAGGAAAGGCGCAAAGCTACACAGAGAAACCCTGTCTCGAAAAACCAAAAAAAAAAAAAAAAAAAAGACTGGTTTTAGAAATGGTTAAAACAGTTCAAGTAAGAGAAGCTGCTGGTGTTAGTGAATGTAACAAGTGAATGAGACGTAGAAAGGCTATGGGGGTATACCTCAGTGGTAAAGTGCTTGCTTGGTGTGTAGTCCTGTTGACTCCCCACCGTTAAGAAAAAAGCTGGGCATAGTGGCGCATGCCTTTAGTTCCGGCACTTGGAGACGGAGGCAGGAGGATCTTTGAATTCCAGGTCATCCTGATCTACATGTATAACTTGGGATGGATGGATGGATGGATGGATGGATGGATGGATGGATGGATGGATAAAAGAGAAAGTTAATGAGGTACATGACGGGAAGATGGAGGAGACCACTATGATGTAAGGGGTAAAGGGACTCTGGCTTCTGTTTGTGTAACTGGCTGGCTAGTAGTGACATCCTCTAAGATAAGAACGAGGAGGAGGGGGACAGCGTAGGACTAGATTTCATCTGAAGGTGTCTGTGTGACCAGGGGCAAGCATGCAGGTGTGTAGAGGGGGAAACAGGAGTCTGTAGAGGTGGGTGGGCTGGAGACAGCACATTCTATCACCCGTGGTTACTGAGTACTCCTCACCGTCCCAGGGATGGGTGTGGGAGAGTGTTTGCTCATCATTCTCTTGGTGCCGATCTACGCGAAGTCAACAAGGAACTAGGAGAGCCCGATTGTGAGGAGGAGGTGCAGATGAGTCACTTTGAAAGGATCAGAGGAAGGAGCTGTTCTGGGCAAAAAGAAGAAAGTGTGCCAGTGCCCTGTGACAGGAATGAGCCTGAACATTTGAGGACTTGGAAGGCTGATGGGGTGCACTGTGGGAGCAGGAAAGGTGATGGAGAGGCAGCTGCTAACTCAGCATCCCAGCCCCTGGGCAAGTGGACTTGTTCCTGGTGTGATGGTCAGCCCTGGAGCGTAAGGTCAGGGGAGTGGCTGTGATCTGTGGGATGACAGTGTTGTGGGAACAGAGGAGAGCACTACACTGCCTCGTCAAAGGACAGGAATCACATAGCTCAGAGGAAACCAAGAAGAAGCAACTGGGAAGGCTGGGTGGTTGTGGCACAGACCTTTAACCCCAATTGAGTTCCAGGACAGCCAGGGCTACACAGAAAAACCCTGTCTTTAAAAAAAAAAAAGCCAGTCAGTGGTGGCACACGCCTTTAATCTCAGCACTCGGGAGGCAGAGCCAGGCGGATCTCTGTGAGTTCAAGGCCAGCCTGGTCTACCAAGTAAGTTCCAGGACAGGCACCAAAACTACACAAAGAAACCCTGTCTCAAAAAAAACAAAGAGAGACGCAACTGGGAGAGCTGATGCTAAAGCAAGACCCTAGGCAGGAATGTGAGGGGGGAGAGGCAACTACATAGACTCATTAGCTGGCAGATGCTGTGGGCATGGATGGCAGAGACGGAAGGACTGAAAGTGTGATCTGTGTTGAACAGCGTGCAAGCCCAGAGTGAGACGGGAATGGAAGCCACCCTACAGAGGACCTGAGGGATGCAGTGGATGATGTGGCTAGAGAGGACAAGAGAGGCAAAGGAGAGGAAGGAGGACCAGCAGGCCTCCAGGGAGCAGCAACAAGAAATAATGGTGGCCACTAGTATGTAAGGGATTGATAACCACATCTTGGCCAGGCACGGTGTACGCACACTTGTAGCCCCAAACTCAGGAACTCAAAACAGCCAGCTGTATGACTAGTGAGACCCTAAAACGCATCCCAAAGAGCTGGGAAGATGACTTAGCAGTTAAGAGCACTGGCTGCTCTTCCAAATGACCCAGGTTCAATTCCCAGCACTGGCAGTTCACAACTGTCTAACTCCAGTTCGAGAGGACTGGCGCCCTCACACAGACATAGATGCAGGCAAAACAGCAATGCACATAAAGATAAATCTTTAAAAAAAAAAAAGTGCTGCTCTTCCTGAGGACCCAGGTTCTGTTTCCAGCACTCACATGATAGCATACAAACACCTTGTAATTCTGGCTTCATTGGATCAGATGACCTCTTCTGGCCTCTGTGAGCATCAAGCAGGAACACAGTACCCTTACATACGTGCAAACATGCACATAAAATAAAAGTTATTTTTAAAAATCAAAGTGGTAGCTGGGAAGAGACATCTTGTAAAGGCTCATGGAGGTGTTGTTGCCCACAGGGCAGGATGCTGATTTTTGTCCACAAGGTTGTGGGTTGTTTTTGTTTTTTTGGTTTTTTTTGTTTTTGTTTTTGTTTTTTTACTTTTTGAGACAGGGTTTCTCTGTAGCTTTGGAGCCTTTCCTGGAACTCACTCTGTAGCACAGGCTGGCCTCGAACTCACAGCGATTGATCCACCAGCCTCTGCCTCTCAAGTACTGGGATTAAAGGCGTGCACCACTACTGCCCAGCTGTCCACAAGGTGTGACTGACTCTTGCTACTAATATTCTGGAGACTGTCTAGAATGGAAAGTGGTGGGCAGCGCCAGGAATCTGAGGCCTTTCAGTGGGAGTGCTGACCCACAGGAAGTTGGGAGTCAGGACTGGGTATGTCATGATAGAGGCACTCGATATTGTGCAGATCACAGCCACCCAATTACACCATCCCATTGAACTAGATCATTCCAGAACTCTGTGCACCTAACTCTGCATCTCCAGGCTGAGCATATACAGGCTCATGTCCAAGATGGAGGGTGGTCTTGCGTTACTGTACAACAATCACATAACTTTACTGTAGTAGTGATGGGGATGGAACATATCACCTTGTTGCTATGTCCCATCTCCATCCTAGTCTGTGACCTTTATTTAACCTGTTCAGATTGTTTCTTATCTCCCATATGAATGTCTGGAGAATGGGCTCCAAGGCTTTCCCACCTCTCCTTCCCCCACAGAGACTTTGCACATGTTGGGCACTCCCCAAAGTGCCTGAGGCTTACGAATCTGCCAGGGCTACCACAATACCCCCACCCCCGCCTACAGCACTCCAGTTACGTTTTTGCCTAGTTGAAGATGTGGCCCAGCACTTCCGTTGGCTAAAAGCAGTGGGTGTTAGAGAAGTGAGCTGTTCTTTTGAAACACATCTGCAGCTGTTTGCATGTGGCTGCTGAAAGAGAGCGTGGCAGGTTTTATACTTGTTAGAGTAGAGAAGGATTCTGCTTTAATCCAAGGCAGCTGACTGACTCAGATGACTTGACCCCTTTGGCGTCCACCTTCCCTAGAAGGATGGGAAACTGACCAGCCCAGACGTGGTTCTGTGGAGCAAAAGATAAAGGTAGGAAAGACAGAATCAAATGAATTGTTAGAGCCCAGTGTGGTTCCTCATGCCCTTCCTTAATCCAGCACTTGAGAAGCAGAGGTAGAAGGGTTGACAGTTCAAGGCCAGCCTGGGCTAAATAGCAAGACCCTATCTTTAAAAACAAATAAAGGAGGAGAAATATTGTCAACTGTATTTCTTCTAACCAATAAAGGGGGAATGGAGGATACATTCACATTCTCCAAATAAAACTTCAAACTGAATTTTATGAAGAATGCGTTTTTTAGGAGGGTGGCTCTCTTATCCCCAGCTACCCCTAGGTGGCAGTAGGAAGCAAAATAACCTCCATGGAAGCAAAGCAACACCTTTGGTTGCAAGGGCTTGTTCTTAAAAAAAGAAAAAAGATTTAATTTATATGTGTACACACGGGCAAAACACCCATAAAATGGAAGAGAGAAAATGTTGATAAGGTGGGAAAGAAGGATGGCAGCAACTGAGACTGAGAGGTGGAGGAAACTGTCCTCAGTGACCAGAGCACAGCCTGTTGCTGAGAGCTGCCGCCCACGTTGTAGGCTGGGGCAGCAGACTCAGGTCAGAGCATGCCTGCACTCTGCCTTCAGGGCAGTGGTCCTCCTGCAGCAGAGGGATAGTGTGGAACTCTGAAACTTAGCAGCTGTTAGGAACTTGTTTTTTAAAGAAAGAGTCTCACTGTGGCCCAGATTGGCTTTGAACTTTCGAGACTTAACTCAGCCTCCTAAGTACTGGGATTACTAGTGTACACCACCACACACAGTGCCAGGCTGGAGCGTTTTTAGTAGCACACTTCATGTGCTCAGGAGTAGTGGGAGGCTGGCGTGGTACTGGGGGTGAGGGGTAGAGGATAAGATATAACTTAATAAAAGTAAGTATAGGAAAGGAGGGCTGAGAGCTGGAGCCCAGGCTGGGGAAGGAGTGAGAGACAGCACCTCCTCCATGCTCTGTCAGTTCTCATCATGCAATCCCACCCTCAACTCTAAGGCACTGATTTTACAGCGTGCATAGGGCATTTGTCTTATTCTGTAGCCATGTCCAGTTGTTCTGTGCTCTGAAAGACCGGCTAGTCCCCACAGCACCTGTCCCTGGCACACGTAGGCTCTTAAGGCTAGCAGACGAAGCTAGTCAAGAAGAAAGTGAGGGTGCCTGAACCCACATGGTCATGTTCAGGGACAGGCTGGATGAGGAGTGGCAGTGTGTGTGAGGTTGGTGACAGGGCAGCTGGTGAGATGGCTCAGTAGGTCACAGTTGCTGCCAAGCCTGACGACCAGAATTCAGTCTGTGGAACCCACATGGTCAAAGGGAGAACCGTCTCCAGCAAGTTGTCCTCTGACTTCTATCGTCATGACAAGAAGCATGGTAGCATGCAGGAAGACATGGTGCTAGAGAAGGAGCTGAGTTCTACATCTTGATCCACAGGCAACAGGAAGTGAACTGTGTGTCCCACTGACCAGACAGACTTGAGCTTATAAGACCTCAAAGCCCACCTCCACAGTGCCACACTTCCTCCAGCAAGGCCACACCTCCCAATAGCGCCACTCCCTATGGGTCAGGCATTCAAACAGGAGTCTGTGGGGGCCGTTCCTATTCAAACCACCGTAGAGGTGATGGGAAGAAAGGGGGACAAGAGCTGCAAAACACAAAGCAGCCCATGTGGTGTGTGAGGAAGCGTGCACCATGGAGGGAAAAGGTGGCTTTGAGAAGGGTACAGGAATGGCAGTTGGGTGGATGTGGAATTATTGTGGCTAACACTGCCACTACCTGAGATACAGATTATACCAGGCAGGGCTCCTGTCTTAGTCACTGTTCTGTTGCTGTGAGGAGACACCAGGACAAGGCAACTTTTTTTTTTTTTTTTTGGTTTTTCGAAACAGGTTTTCTCTGTGTAGTTTTGGTGCCTGTCCTGGAACTCGCTTTGTAGACCAGACTGGCCTCGAACTCACAGAGATCCGCCTGGCTCTGCCTCTCGAGTGCTGGGATTAAAGGCCAGCACCGCCCGGCACAAGGTAACTTTTAAAGGAAAGTAGTTAACTGGGGCTTGGTTACCGATTCAGAGGGTTAGTCTGTGAGTGTCCTGACTAGTAGTATGGTGGCAGATAGGCAGGCATGGCTCATATGGCAAGAGCTCATCTCTGATCCACAAGTTGCAGGTAGAGAAAGAGCAAAACTGGGCTTGGGACAGACTTTTGAAACCTCAAAGGCCATCTCCAATGACTCACCTCCTTCAACAAGGCCACACCTCCTACTCCTTCCCAAATAGTTCCACTAACTGTGGACCAAGCATTCTAATATATAAGCCTGTGGGGGCCATTCTCATTCAAACCACACAGCTCCTTTGGTTGGAAGTAATAGAATCCATGTTAAATCAGTCTAAGCCCAAGGGGGAAAATGTATTGGTTCATATGAGTAGGAAGGGGGGATTGGCACTGGCTGGTCTTGGGTGTGATGATATACAGGATTCCTGTGTTATGGTCTTCTGCAGACCCTCAACCTGGATGACAGTGGCCATCAGCCAGCTGTGTCCTATGAAAGTCCAGCGTCTGATGCTCGCTTCCCACAGCAAGCTAGATTAGCCAGTCACAGATCTGGTGATAGAGGCAGTACTGTAAGGGAAAGCCGCAGTGCAGGGAGGTGTGAACCCCCAGGAGAGTACTGCAAGCATGGCAGTCTCTGATTAAAGTCACTGTTGGAAGCAAGGGAACCTGAGACAAGGTATCCGTGTTCCTAAGTCTATTGTTGCGATGTTTTTCAGCACCTTCATGATACAGTGAAGAGGAATCTTGACAGCACTGCCTCCCCTCAGAATGGTGATCAACAGAATGGCTATGGAGACTTATTTCCTGGGCATAAGAAGACCCGCCGAGAGGCCCCTCTGGGCATCAGTGTGTCTGCCAATGGGCTTCCTCCTGCCTCACCCCTTGGTCAACCTGACAAGCCTCCTGGGGGAGATGCCCTGCAGTCTGGTGGGAAGCACTCCCTGGGACTAGATCCCATCAACAAGAAGTGTATGGCAGACTCAAGCATCCACCTGAATGGAAGCAGCAACCCGAATGAGCCATTTTCTCTAAGCCTGAGTAAGGAACTCAAGCAAGAGCCAGTAGATGACCTGCCATGTATGATAGCAGGTGCTGGAGGCTCCGTGTCCCAGAGCAACCTCATGCCCGATCTCAACCTTAATGAGCAGGAGTGGAAGGAGCTCATTGAAGAGCTCAACAGGTCGGTGCCCGACGAAGACATGAAGGACCTGTTCACTGAAGATTTTGAGGAGAAGAAGGATCCAGAGCCCTCTGGTTCTGCCACACAAACCCCCTTGGCCCAGGACATTAATATTAAGACTGAGTTCTCTCCAGCAGCCTTTGAGCAAGAGCAGTTAGGTTCTCCACAAGTGAGGGCTGGGTCTGCAGGACAGACCTTTCTGGGACCTTCATCTGCCCCTGTGGGCACAGATTCTCCAAGCCTTGGGAACTCTCAGACTCTGTTTCATACCACTGGTCAACCTGGGGCGGACACTCCCAGTCCAAACCTGATGCCGGCATCAGCCCAGGCCCAGAATGCACAGAGAGCCCTCACAAGTGTGGTATTGCCTGGCCAGGGTCCAGGAGCGGCCTCGGAGCTGTCCTCTGCTCACCAGCTCCAGCAGATAGCTGCCAAGCAGAAGCGTGAGCAGATGCTGCAGAATCCCCAGCAAGCTGCCCCGGCACCTGCCCCGGCACCTGCCCCGGGCCAGCTGTCCACGTGGCAGCAGGCAGGGCCCTCCCACAGTCCCTTAGATGTCCCGTATCCCATGGAGAAGCCTGCCAGCCCTCCTGGCTATAAGCAAGACTTTACCAACTCCAAACTGCTCATGATGCCTAGTGTGAACAAGAGTTCTCCTCGGCCGGGAGGTCCCTACCTCCAGCCCAGCCACCCGAACCTGCTGAGTCACCAGTCACCAAGTAACTTGACTCAGAGCTCCGTGAATAACCAAGGGTCTGTGCTAGACTATGGCAATACAAAACCTCTTTCTCACTACAAAGCAGACTGTGGGCAAGGTGGCCCTGGGTCTGGCCAGAATAAACCAGCTTTGATGGCATATCTTCCCCAGCAGCTGCCTCATCTGAGTAATGAGCAGAGCTCCTTGTTTCTGATGAAACCAAAGCCAGGAAACATGCCCTTCCGGTCGTCACTGGTTCCACCTGGGCAGGTGAGTCGGAGCCTTCTGTCCATCACTCTGCTGTGGGCACTAGTGAATGAAGTCCCATACGAAGCTAGAGTCAGTGTGCAAGAGACAGTGGTGGAACAGGTGCTGCTGTCATCCTCTGAAGTGGAAAACGTACAGGCTAAGGCAGGATTGGTCTTTGTGCTTTTGAGGGACAGTTCATTTAGCCCTGGCTGGTTATGGAGCCAAGCTGCTCTTGAACAACAGATTCCCCTGCCTCTACCTCCCAAGTGTGGAGATTACAGGTGACTAGACTTGATCCTTAGGATAGCCGGGCGGTGGTGGCACAGGTCTTTAATCCCAGCACTAGGGAGGCAGAGACAGGTGGATCTCTTGAGTTTGAGGACAGCCAGGGCTGTTACACAGAGAAACTCTTGTCTTGAGAAAAAAAAATCCTCAATATAACTTGATTTGAACTACACAGACATTTGAGAAATCACCTAATTTAGTTCAGTTGTCTCTTTCATGCCAAACAACTGTATAAGACCCTGTCTCAAAGAATAAAAATAAAGCCTGGTGTGGTAGCACATGCCTTAAATCCCTCAATCTCTCCTCAGGCAGAGGCAGAGGGATCTCTGAGTTCAAGGCCAGCCTGGTCTACATAGTGAGACTGTCACAAAACAACAAACCAGTTGTGGTTCACAGCAATCTGAGCACAGGGAAGGTGAGGCAGGAGGGTTGCCACAAATTTGAGGCCAGCCTGAGCTACAGTATGAGGCCTTGCCTGTTTTGTAGGAAAAAAAGAGGGGAAGGGGAGTGTATAACACTTACATAGCCTTTAAGCATGAACTTGAAGGCAGAGTGTACAGTTGGTGGGTGGTGCAGTCAGAAAGGGCTTTGGAGACAGGACCCTGCCAACCTAGCCCCATTGGGAAGCTCTCAGTTCAGTGAGAGACCCTGTCTCAGAACATGAAACAACTGATGTTAACCTCCGGTGCACACAGAAACACTAGACAAATTTTAAAATCTAAAGATATAAAGTATCTGACAAAGCTATCCAGTGCCTTCCCAGGAAAATATGTGTATACAAGTGGGCATTAAAAAATGATTTCATGGGGGCTGGAGAGATGGCTCAGAGGTTAAGAGCACTGGCTGCTCTTCCAGAGATCCTGAGTTCAATTCCCAGCAACCACGTGGTGGCTGACAACCATTTGTAATGAGATCTGGTGCCCTCTTCTGGACTGCAGGGATACATGCAAGCAGAACACTGTATACATAATAAATAAATCTTAAAAAAAAAAAACAGGAAAAAAGAAGAAAGAAAAATGATTTCATGCTGTTTGGGGACAGCCATAAACCAAGTCTAAAGGCAGAGTAGTTTTTTTGGTTTTGTTTGGGTTGGTTAAGGGTGGGGTGTTTGTAAGGCGTTACTTTTTTTTTTTTTTTTTTTAAAGGTGGATTTTTGTCTGGGGTTGGTTGGTTTGGGTTCGGGGCGGGGGCGGGGGGGGGGGGGGGGGGGGGGGGGGGGGGCTTTGTTGTTGTATTGAGTTAGGGTCTCACTATGTATCCCTGACCGATCTGAAACTCAGAGTTCCACTTGGCCTCTGCTGCCCAAGCACTAGGACTTAAAGATGCTGCCACCACACACATAAGGGACATTTCATGTCCAAACTACAACATCAAGGAAGCAGAGGCTTGGAGTTAAGAAAGATGAACAGTGAACACGACTATCATGGATGCAGCTTACCTGGCCTGATGAGAGTTGGGACAGATTATCCATCCCATCTGACTTGGATCCCTTCATCTCTGTTGACAGGAGCAGAACCCGTCCAGTGTCCCTGTACCAGCCCAGACTGCCAGCGTGGGGACCCAGCCTCCTAGTGTCTCTGTGGCCAGCACTCACAGTAGCTCGCCGTATCTCAGCAGCCAGCAGCAGGCAGCCGTGATGAAACAGCACCAGCTGCTCCTGGACCAGCAGAAGCAGAGGGAGCAGCAGCAGCTGCAGCAGCAGCAGCAGTTCCTGCAGAGGCAGCACCTTCTGGCTGAGCAGGTAACAGGCACTTCGTGAGTGCGCTTGCAGCCAAACTCAATGCTGTGTCCTTTAAAATCCCCTTTTTAGCCTAGCAAGAATCCAAAGTAGGTTAAGTGCTTGTCAGCCTGATGACCTGAGTTCAATCCCTGTAACCCACATGCACATAAAAGATGAGAATTACTCCACAAGTAACCCTCTGACCTCCCTACCCACACCATGGGTGAATACCTTCCCCCACCCCACCAACACACAATTAAGATAGATTTTCTTTTTAGAAATTAGGACCAAGCCAGGCAGTGGGGGCGCAAGCCTTTGATCTCAGCACTCAGGAGGCAGAGGCAGGCGGATCTCTGGATTTGAGGCCAGCCTGGTCTATAGAGTGAGTTCCAGGACAGCCAGGACTGTTACATAGAGAAACCTTGTCTCAAAAAACCAAAAAACAAAAAGAAATTAGGACCAGCTGGGCTAGAGGTCATACTGCTCTTGCAGAGGACCTGGGTTCTGTTCCTAGCACCTACATCATGTGGTTCGAAATTGCCTGTACCTCCAGTTCCCAGGGATCCTCTGTGGGCACTGCGTGTATGTGGTACACATAAACTCACACAAGCCAACACACATACACATGTTTGTTGTTGTTGTATTATTTTATATGCCAACCATAGTTTCTTTTTTTGTTTTTTTGTTTTCCGAGACAGGGTTTCTCTGTGTAGCTTTGTGCCTTTCCTGGAACTTGCTTTGTAGACCAGGCTGGCCTCGAACTCACAGAGATCCGCCAGCCTCTGCCTCCAGTGCTGGGATTAAAGGCGTGCGCCACCACCGCCCGGCTCCAACCATAGTTTCACCCTCCCTCCTTTCCTCCTGTTCCCTCCCTCTATCTCTCTACCCCTCCCCCATCCACTCTTCAGAAAGTGTAAGGCCTCACATGGGAGTCAGCAAAGCATGGATCAACCTCCTCCCCACTGCATCGAGGCTAAGGGAGGTATCCCACCATAGGGCGTAGATTCCAAAAAGCCAGCTCATGCGCCAGGGACAAATCCTGGCCCCACAAACAAACCAAACTACTCAACTGTCACCCACATGCAGAGGGCCTAGGTCGGTCCCATGCAGGCTCCCTAATTGTTGGTCTAGAGTCCATGAGCTCCCATGAGCTCGGGTCAGCTGTCTCTGTGGGTTTCTCCATCATGATCTTGACCAACCCCCTGGCTCCTACAGTTCTTCCTCCCTCTCTTCAGCTGGACTCTCAGAGCTTGGAACAGTGCTTGGCTGTGAATCCCTGCATCTGCTACCATCAGTTACTGGATGAAGGTGCTATGATGACAATTAAGGTAGTCACTAATCTGATTACAGGAGATGGCCAGTTCAGGCACCCTCTCCACTATTGCTAGGAATCTTAGCTGGGGTCGTCCTTGTGGATTCCTGGGGATTTCCCTGGCACCAAGTTTCTCCCTACCCCCATGATGGCTCCCTTTATCTAGATAGCTCTTTCGTTGCTCTCAGTCTCCATCCCTCCCCCAACTCTACCATTCCGATCCCTCATGTTCCCATCCCCTCTAACACCCCCACCGCCCCCAGTTTACCCAAGAGATCTCATCTACTTCCCCTTCCCAGTGCGATCCATGTGTCCCTCTTAGGGTCCTCCTTGTTAGCTAGCTTCTCTGGAGTTGTGGGTTGTAGTCTGGTTATCCTTTGATTTACATCTAGTATCCACTTATGAGTGAGTACATACCATGTTTGTCTTTCTAAGTCTGGTTTACCTCACTCAGGATGATATTTTCTAGTTCCATCCATTTGCCTGCTAATTTCAAGATGTCATTGTTTTTTCACCACTGAGTAATACTCCATTGTGTAAATGTACCACATTTTCTTTATCCATTCCTCAGTTGAGGAGCATCTAGGTTGTTTCCAGGTTCTAGCTATTATGAATAATGCTGCTAATGAACATATTTGAGCAAATGTCGTTTGGTATGATTGAGCATCCTTTGGCTGTATGCCCAAGAGTGGTATCACTAGGTCTTGAGGTAAATTTCTGAGAAACCACCATGTTGATTTCCAAAGTGGCTGTACAAGTTTGCACTCTCACCAGCAGTGGAGGAGTGTTCTGCTTCCTCCACATCCTCTCCAGCATAAGCTGTCTTCAGTGTTCTTATCTTAGCCATTCTGACAGGTGTAAGGTGGTATCTCAGAGAGGTTTAGATTTCCTTGATGACAAAGGATGTTGAGCAATTCCTTAAATGTCTTTCAGCCATTTGGGATTCTTTTCTTCTGTTGAGAATTCTGTTTAGATTGGTTTTAAAAATCTGTGCCAGGCATAGTGATGTACTCCTTTAATCCCAGCACTTGGGAGGCAGAGGCAGGTGGATCTCTGAGTTCAAGGCCAACTTGGTTTACAGAGTGATTTCCAGGACAGCCAGAGCTACATAGTGAGACACTATGTCCAACAACAATAAAAGTCTTTAATAATCTTAAAAAAAAAAAAATAAGGCCAGTGAGATGTTCAGTGGATAGAAGTCCCTGTATGCAGGTCTGCCGAGCTAAGTCTGATCCAGGGTCCCACAAGGTGGCAGGAGAGGACCAACTCCAGCAGGTGGTTCTCTGATCTTCACACTATGGCACACATTCATACACAATAAATAAAAATGTGCTTCAAACTTTACTTCGTTTTTTAAAAGAGTGCTAAGAAATGTTTTTAATATTTAAAATAAGTAAATAGAACCTTCCTTCCTAAGGCTAGCATTTCTTAGGCATGTGGTCTGTGGGGACTAATGCAGGCAGCATCTTCATCTGTGAGGGGCATTTTGCTGTGTTTCTGTGCTGGCACACAGGCCATTAGTCACTGTGGATGCCTCTTTGCTATGAACGTGAGGTGGGAGGAGCCAGAGCACGAAGAAGGAAGGAAAGATGCCCTGGTCCTAAGATCATGATGCATGGTTCCCTCACACTGGGTTACCAGAGGTAGAGTGCCAACACCGGGCAGCCATGTCTTCTAACTAAGACAGGAGCCAGCTGGGCATAGCTCTGAGGAAGCTGATGCAGGAGAATGTCCTCCTGCTTAGCTACATAGTAAGTTCAACGCCAACCTGAGCTTCAGAGTGATACTATTATCTCAAAAGAAGAAAAGAGACCAGGAAGTGGCTCACAAGCCTGAGGCCCCGAATTCAGACCCCTGGAACCCATGTAAAGCAGGAGAACAGGTCTGTAACCCCAGGGCTCATTGATGGAGATGGGAAGCAGAGACACATCCCCTTGGGGCAGCAAGTCTGGCTTTAGTACAAAACAGAAAGAAACCCTGTCACAGCACAAGGAAAAGGGCAGGTCCCACATCCAGAGCTGTCCTGATACACACCATGGCCCATGCTTGCCCACCCATACACACATACACACAGAAACCACACTTTGCTGAGGTTGGTCATTGCTACAGTTCTACCATCTCTCTCTCTCTCTTTTTTTTCTTTTTCGGTTTTTTTAAGACAGGGTTTCTTTGTGTAGCCCTGACTGTCCTGGAACTTGCTCTGTATACCAGGCTGGCCTCGAACTCAGATCTGCCTGCCTCTGCCTCCTAGGATAAAGGTGTGCAACTGCTGCCCGGCCCCCCATCTTTTTGTGTTGTTTTGGTTTTTCGAGACAAGGTTTCTCTGTAACTTTAGAGCCTTTCCTGGAACTCACTTGGTAGTCCAGGCTGGCCTCGAACTCACAGAGATCCGCCTGCCTCTGCCTCCCAAGTGCTGGGATTAAAGGTGTGCACCACCACCGCCCGGCTGCCATCATCCTTTTTTTAAACTAATTGCTTATTAGGATATAATTCTCGTCACATATGGTTTGTTTAAACTACACACTTGAGTGGTTTCCACTGTAGTTACAGAGTTGTTCAGTCATTGCCAGAACCCATGTTTATCACCCAGACACTGCACCTTGAGCAGTCGCTGGCCTTCCCTGCACCCCAGGAGCTGCCTGTGAGCCTCGCGCTTGCTTGTGCACCTTGCTTTCCGGCTCGTTGGTTTTTATATCAAGTTTTACTATTTCTGTTCTTGGCACTTTCTAGGAGAAGCAACAGTTTCAGCGTCATCTGACCCGCCCACCCCCCCAGTACCAAGACCCAACGCAAAGCACCTTTCCCCAACCGGTTGGACAGTTCCCAGGTAAGGGGAGATGAAGGAGGGTGTGGGGAAGGCAGCTTTGGTCATGAAGGTGGGTGGAGCTCATGATGTGTGGTGCTGATGAGTTCCCGAGTTGACTTGCTCATGGAAGCTGTGGTTTGGAAGAGAGGGAGGCCTGGATTTTTAGTTCCTTTGTAGCACAAGAAGAGGGTTTCCATGGTTGCCTGAGGATGCTCACAGTTAAACAGGCTTTCGAAGGAAAATGATTACTAGTTAGAGGGTATCTTATGTGTGTGTCCTAATTAAGATAGTTCTTTGTATCTTCAGAAGAACCCCAAAGCTGGGGTAGTGGTGCATGCCTATTAGCCCAGTACTTGGAAGGTAGAGGAGGAGGATCAGGAGTTTAAGGTCATCTTAGTTTGAGGGCGCTTGCCTCAAACAAAACCTACAAAAAATGTCTGATTTTCCAGAGGAAGGTTCCTTCTAATGCACTTGTGTGGCTTTTGCTTGGCTTCTCCTCACTATGGTGTCATAGGGAAGGCAGAAACACCTAACCCTCAGCCGTCACCTCAGATGGATTGAGCAACTTGTTTGGGTAGAGATTGCAAGGGACATGTCAGTCAGGTGTGCTCTGGTCTGGCTTTCTTTTGTGACCTTCATTGTGAAATGTCTCAGAGAAACTGACTTCAGTCATGTAAGAGTGAGTTAGGTGGGGCTTCCCGGTGTGCTGGCTAGGAATATGAAGTTAAAGTCTATAGGTGTCATGGGAGCCTGTGTCTGACCTGGGCTTCCCATCTCCACCCCACGCCACATTGACAAGAGCTGTTAATAGGAGTGAGTCGTCCATTTCAGCTCTCCCCTTTTCTTCACACCTTTTCTGCTTTTTTTTTTTTTTTTTTTTTTTTTTTTTTGCTTTTCTGAGATAGGGTTTCTCTGTATACTCTTGGCTATTCTGGAACTCCCTCTGTAGACCGAGCTGGCCTCGAACTCACAGAGATCCTCCTGCCTCTGCCTCCTGAGTGGTGGGATTAAAGGCATGTGCCGCCACTGCCCAGCCTTTACACCTATGTCTACATTGGGGGGGGTGGGTTTGTTAGTGAATGTGATGCAGGTCCTCATGGAGGCCAGGGCGCTGGATCCCTGTGGAGCTAGGAGTATGGGTAGATGGTGGAGACTAAACTTGGGTCCTCTGCAAAGCTCAGGCCAGACATGGTGATAATCCCAGCGCCTGGGAGATGGAGGCAGGGGGATCAGGAGTTCCAGGTCAGTACACGGGTCTCTATAAAAAAGGAGAGGACTGCAGAGGCCTTAGTTGGTAAAGTGCTGGGAAGGACGAGGATCTGAGTTGCTCCTCAGCACCCATGTAAAAGCCAGGTGCTGTAGCATGTGTGTGTCATTCAGGGACCACAAAAAGTCAGACAGCCCCCGGGAGCTCTCTAGCCAGGCAGTCTAGCCTGCGTAGTGATCTTCAGGCTAATGAGACACTGTCCCAAAGAACAGGGTGGACAGTTTCTGAGGAACTGTGCTTCAGGTCATCCTTTAGCCTATACATGTATGTCCGTGCTTGTCACCATTCTGTCCCTTCACAGCCTTTTCTCCGTTTCAAATGCCCCTCTCCTCTAGACTGTCATGTCAAACCTGCATGTGGGTGCACATCTGTGTATGTGTGCATTTATTTATCCATGAGTTTGTGCTTACATGTGTGCATGTGCATTTGCATGGGTGCATACACATGTGTATGCATGCTTTGTGCACATGTGTGCTGCTTTGCTGCTGGTGATTGAACTCAAGCTCTTGTGCATACTAAAAGTGTTCTACCTACTGAGCTACACCCCCAGCCCTAAATTCAATTCTAAGCCCCCTTCTTTCTGAAGACTTTCCCACATCTTAGGCACAAAGCCTTCAGATCCCTGCTTCCTATAGCCTGCTGCTCAGACTTTGACCCTGTCACACATAGTGGTGGCCTTGCCTTCCACAGACCATCCTGGGGTGTCTGTCTTCAAATCTCTAGTGTCTAACTAGGTCCCGGCTGAGGAAAACTTTGTTGGATGCTTAATAAGGAAATGGACAAGACAGCTGACTTTGCCGCTCTGGAGCTTCGCTCTATCTTCTGTCCCTGAATACTGTCATTGCCCTACTGCCTGTGAGGTGGGAGGGTTCTGACTTCATGCCCATGGAAGAAGAGCTGCAGCTTAGATCTATATATCTCCACCACAACAGTCAGGAATACCAACAGGGGCTGGCAAGGTGGCTCACCAAGACGAGACATTTGCCAAGTCTGATGACCTGAGTTTGATCCCTAAGGACCTTCATGGTGAGGGGAGGAAACTGCACTGACTAGTTTTATGTCATCTTGACACAAGCTAGAGGCATTTGGAAAGAGGGAGTAAGCAAGCCAGTAAGCAGCACTCCTCCATTGTCTCTGCTTCAGTTCCTGCCTCGTGTTTCTGCCCCTGACTTCCCTGAATGATGACTACAAACTATGAAATAAACTGCCAGGTGTGGTGGCACACACCTTTAATCCTGGCACTTGAGAGGCAGATGGTCTCTGTTAGTTTGAGGCCAGCCTGGTCTACACAGAGGAACCCTGTCTCAGGGAGGGAGTGGGGGGGAGGATGAAATAAACCTTTTGCCCCCCAAGTTGCTTTTGGTCAGGGTGTTTATCACAACAATAGAAACCCTAACTAACGGGTTGGGGATTTAGCTCAGTGGTAGAGCGCTTGCCTAGCAAGTGCAAGGCCCTGGGTTCGGTCCTCAGCTCTGAAAAAAAAACAAAAAAGACACCCTAACTAAGACAGGAACCAACTCCTGCCTGTTGTCCTCTGACTGCCACACACTTGTCGGCACATATGCACCTACACACACAAATGTAAAGAAAAAAATGAATGCCGACTTGATTGCTAGAATTTTCTGTCTTCTAGGACCTTCTGCTGCTGTGCCTGGCATGAACAACTTGGGTCCGTCCAGTTCCAGCTGTCCTCGAGTGTTTCCGCCGCCGCAGCCTGGGACTCTGATGTCAATGGGTCCTGGACATGCTCCTGTTTCTTCTCTCCCCTCCAGCTCAGGCCAGCAGGACCGAGGAGTGGCCCAGTTTACTGGCTCCCAGAGCTTGCCTCAGAGCAGCCTTTATGGCATGGCCTCTGGCCTACCCCAGATAGTTGCCCAGCCCCCACCACAGGCTACCAGCGCACATGCCCACATTCCACGGCAGACCAATGTGGGCCAAAATGCCTCCACTCCAGCTGCCTATGGACAGAACTCTCTGGGAAGTGCTGGCCTCTCCCAGCAGCACAATAAGGGAACCCTGCCTCCTGGTTTAACAAAGCCACAAGTCCCAAGGGTGTCAGCAGCCATGGGAGGCCAGAATGCCTCATGGCAACATCAGGGAATGCCAAACCTGAGCAGCCAGACACCAGGGAACAGCAGCGTGAGCCCCTTCACTGCAGCTTCCAGTTTCCACATGCAGCAGGCTCACCTGAAAATACCTGGCCAGCAGTTCTCCCAAGCCATGCCTAGCAGGCCCATGGCCCCCATGAGTTCAGCAGGTGCAGCAGGATCATTGCTGCCCCCAGTGAGCACACAGCAGAGGAACAGTGCCCCTGCACCCACACCTCCCCAAGCAGCCCCTCAGCAGGGCTTGCCCGGCTTAAGCCCCGCAGGGCCTGAGCTGGGGGCCTTTAGCCAGAGCCCCACTTCACAGATGAACAGCAGGGCGGGGCTGCACTGTACTCAGGCCTACCCTGTGAGGACCATGGGCCAAGAGCTGCCCTTTGCCTTCAGCGGGCAGCCAGGCAGCGGTGGGCTGTCCAGTGTGGCTGGACACACTGACCTGATCGACTCACTGCTGAAGAGCAGGACTTCTGAAGAGTGGATCAATGAGCTGGATGATCTTCTAGGGTCACAGTAACAGGAATTCGTGTGTTTTCCGTGGTTAGATATCTTATATTTTTGTTCTCAGACTCAAGAAAGAGCAACTACTTTGGACCAAAAGCCCATGGCCCAGAGAACTAGGCCAGCAGAACTTAAGCCACAGCTGAAGCCAGCTCTGGGCAGTATCTGCTGGTCCACGGGCTGGCCCAGCCCATTGGCATCACTACCTGGGGGTGGGATAGCAGGAGATGGGTTTGAAAGGTGGCTTCCTACCCACATGACCAAAAAGCCAGTGGAAACAATTAAGCCCCATCATGTCAGGCTTATCACAAATAATGTGCTGTGTTTTTACCCAGATTTCTCCACTTGCCTCAAGGCTGGGAACAAATTTCTGTTGAAATTTTAAATAGAATAATTTGCATTTTGTAGCATAGAAGTAACTTTTTTAATTTAAGATTTTTAAGCAGATTAGGATAGGTGGTGGTTGTATTCGTAAGCGGCACTGGAGACCTGGGGTTTCCTTTTGAGTCGGAGCTTTCTATTCCTGCTCTGTCAGCTTTCATGGTCACTGGAAATCACTGCCACAAGTATAGGCTGTGGCTGCAGATGCCAAAATGATCAGGATGCCACAAGATGGTAGATCTAGTGGTCCAGATAGGGTCCTTCCTTAAGCTCCTATTCCTAGCTGCCACTCACTCTTTGGGATACTGGGCCCCCTTGAGGGCCCAGCCTCTGCATCTCTCGACAACCTGTATTTACCACGGTAGAAGTGCCGTTCAGTTGTGCACACATCTTTCCTCCTCCACGTATCATCCCTGTGACCCTTCTTTCTGCCTCCTCATCCTCTTCCAGCCAAACTGGGAAATGGTGATTCACTTTACTGCATTAGAAGGGAGCCTGAAGGCTGCAGGCAGCCCGCCGCCCAGGAGTCACTCTATTCTTTCCCGCCATGCTTGTGCCTCTCCCGCGGCTGACGATTTGCACTTTGAAAGTGGCTTTATAACACTAACCCATCCTTGCTAAAGATGCGAGTGGATTCTCTGAGGTCTGTTGATGACCACAGACTAGAACATGGCGAGGGGGCTGCCACCAGCACTTGTTCTTACCACAAGCAAGATAGTGAGACCTTTAGCAGGATGGCGGAGGGAAAGGTGTTTGCTGGAGTGACTTGCGTGCCGAGTGGTTGATAGAGGAACCACAACTCTGCCCATTGTCCTGGGTCCCAGAATCCAGTGTAAAGAACTGAGCCAAGGAAATGACAAGAGCAGCCAGCACACTGGGAGGTCAGAGGGGGTACACACTGCTAACTAGTTTGCACCGGCAGTGCCTTTTTCACTGAGGGCACCCGTGCTCTCAGGTCCTTGTCTCATAGCCATTTCCCCTACCGCCTGTCCTCCCCAGACACTCAGTTCAGCTCTCAAAGAAGCAGGTGAATCATAAGCCAGTGAAGATGCCACCCTCTGATCATCCCCCAATTGTAGGGGGAAGAGGGTGACTTCAGCAGGTTCTCTACCAAAAACATGGCCGAGGGCTGGAGCCGGATCCTGGTTCCTCTTCCAGCCTCCTGCGACAGCTGCCCACCTCCTGCCCCCATTGCCCAGGGCACGCCAGCCAGCCCCCACTCTACCTTAGGCCCAGGTTGGCCACACGGGCAGTGGGCGGCTCCCTTGCTGCAGTGTCATAGCAATAAAATGTGATTCTTGGGGGTCCCCTCAGAGCTGCCCACGGCTTTATTTATGAGTCTGGCTTTGAGGAGTTGGGAAGAGGTGACCCCACTTCCTCCCACATCCCATCTTCTCAGAGCCATGCCTCAAGCAGAAAAGGGTGCTCGGACTTTCTTCTACACATGTGCTTTGTGTAAATAAATGTTTACAATTTTATATTGAAGATGAAATAAGTGTTAGAGCGTCCAACTGTATATTTTTTACTTTTATAGATTTTAAAACTGATCCTTTATATGTGTTTGGAGCTATGGTAAGTTTTATGGCAAGCAGTTGGTATTGTTAACTTTTTATGGTCATCAAAAGTGCATAAAAGTCCTATTAATCCCCTTATTCTGCTTCCCTTAGCTCTGGTATACACCAAAAAGAAGTCTTTACTTTCCTTGTGTTATAAAAATAATAAAAATATTTTACTAGTATGGAAACCACCAGTGTGTTGGACTTCCGTGGGGTGGACTAGCAAGGGACATTTGACAGGTGCCAATTTCCCTGATTGAACTTTGCTCTCTTCCTCTGTCTGTTGGAGGCTCCCTCGATGGTGGCAGTGAAGATAGGTAGAGCCACTGGCATGCTGCAAAAGAACAGTCCCTTTCACTGTGGTCAGACCAAGACATGGAAAAGAGCACACTCCAGGTAGTCAACGGAAGTGGGCACGAAACGCTGGGGCTGGTGGCTAGCAATGGCACACTGGAAAAGATGAATCTCCAAAGGCCTTCCTGATAGCCCGTAAGAATGATCCTCCCACTTCAGCCTCCTGGGTGCTGAAATTAGACACACCACTGTGCCCAGATAATAAACTCAGCCACTAGTATTTTTTTATAGGAACAGAAAATGAACTAAGGATGCCGGTGCATGTTAAACAGGAAGGGGCAGCATGCTAAGGCACTGCAGGGCATTGCCTGTAGGAGCTAGTCCAAAGGACTGTCAGTGCTGGATTGGGGGCAGGGAGAGCTTAGTAGCATAGCCCTCTGCTGTGATACAGGACTTGCCACCTTGGCAGAACCCCCAGCAAGCAGTATCAACAGGCTTGGCTCTTGGAAGCTTTGAGGAAGCCACCATCCTCACTAAGGGAAGTCACAATGCAGAAGTAACTGTCAGATGGTTGGGGAGAGGGAGCAGACATCTATAGGCGCAATTATTCAGGGATGGAGTGCTCTGTGATTGGTGGGCCCCAGCTCACCAGCCAGATACATCCAGTAGGCCTCAGAGCACATTCCATTTACCAGAAAGAAAAAGCATGCGTGGGAAGCCAGCCCAGGCCTCTCTGTGAAGCTGTGTGTTCCTCCTAGGGCCAGCCTGCCAGTAGAAGAGGTGCCCTGATAGCAATGAAGATTAAGGATCTTGAAGAAATAGGGTCAGGAGGCAGCTCAAGACCTCCCAGAAGCCAGACCGGGTCAATTATAAGCCCATGGGAGGTTGAGACAGAAGAATCACCTCAAGTTCCAGGTCAGCCTGGGCTATAGAGTGAGACCTTGTCTCAAAAACAAGAAGCGGCGCCGGGCGGTGGTGGCGCACGCCTTTAATCCCAGCACTCGGGAGGCAGAGCCAGGAGGATCTCTGTGAGTTCGAGGCCAGCCTGGGCTACCAAGTGAGTTCCAGGAAAAAGGCGCAAAGTTACACAGAGAAACCCTGTCTCAAAAAAACCAAAAAAAAAAAAAAAAAAAGAAGCGAACTCAAGTACATTGGCGTGCTCCTAAGTGTCCAGGCTGGAGGGGCAGCCAGCAGTTCCTGACCTATGGAGGGCTAGGGAGATGTCAGTGGACAGGAGCACAGCCCAGGCTACCTACAGCCAGCCCCGTCGAAGATGCTCAGTTTGTGATCGCTCCACTTCTCCACAGTGGGGATTCGATGTGTGGTCAGGAGCAGCTGCTTCAGAATCTGAATTTGGGTGTTTTCCCAGTCCACCCACACACAGCACTGCCTTCTCACGATGCTTGGTGCTGACGCAAGTGCAGCTCATAGGTGTCACCGCATCCTGAAGGAAAGCATGGAGGCTTTGCATGTTGCCGTTGCTGAGCTGGCCATGTGTACAATAATAAATGTCATAAAGTTTAAAAAAAAAGTGGAGTATGAGCAGTGTGTCGTATGTCTAGACTCTAGCACTCAAAAAAGGCTGAGGAAAAGGCTCGTGTGAGCCCAGTATTTCAAGGCCAGTTTGAGAGAGCACAAAGGAATGAGAGGGAGGGAGGGAGGGAAGAAAAGAAGGAAGAAAAGGAAGAGGTGGAAGGGATGAATTTACAAAGAAAAGATGGGAAGTGGGCAGTCGGCTTGGTGGTTAAGGGCACTGGCTGCTCTTCCAGAGAACCTGGTTTCAGTTCCCAGCACCAACATGGCAGCTCACAATCACCTGTAACTCCAGCTCTAGGGGTCCAACACTCCTGATTCTGGGGGCATCTGGCATGCACATGGTGTACATACATGGGAGGCTAAACAAATCTGCAGACAGAAAGATGGCATTGGATCAATAACAGAAATGGAGAGAGAATCCCAGAGAGCCTGCAGAAGCTGGAGCCTGCTGACCCGGTTACCTTGGCAACCCTGGAAGAGCAGCAGCTACCACAGCACTATCATCCCCTCCATGAGTGGCAAAACTGACACCCAGTAGCCACCAGCTCATACCAGCTCTAATCCGAAGCCTAGTACCGCAAGCAGCACTGGCCCAGGTGGCCTGAAGTCTACAGTGCGCCCGTGACAGGAACAAAAAGGTTATCTCAATCAAGGTTTTGTGAACAGTAGAACGGTTTGATGTAAGCAGTAGATAGGGAGGCCACACATGAAGGCACTCCCCTTTAATCCTAGAACTCAGGAGGCACAGGCAGGTGGATCTCGGCAAGTTTCAGGCCAGCCTAGACTACGCAGTGAAACCCTGTCTAAAAATCAACAACAAAGAACAGACAGCCCCTGGAAGTACTCCAAAGTTTGGAGTCACTGTGGTGGTCAATGCTGAGGTGGAAATGGATTCAGAGGCAGCCCTGGTGGAGGGACAGTCCACAGCAGTAAATGCACAGCAAAGGGAACCACTCTTGACACTATCTGCTTCCTAGGGGTTCTTCACACAATAACCAGCGGGACTACCCCAACGGTGTGGGGGTGGGGGTGGCAGAGCACTCCTGAAGGCCAGACCCAACAAGGTCGGCCCTACTGCAGGGGAAAGTTCCCACCTTAATCTATAGAAGACTGAGCAGACCGGTTTCCAGCTTTCTGTGCTGGGAAGAGTGATGGAGGCCGCTAACAGCCCCAGTGCAGGACATGAGGTTAGACCAGTGAGAGAGACCATGTGTAGACGGTGATAGACCAATTCCACATAGCCTTCCTTGCCAAAGAACCTAAAAAGGATGGCAAGGAAAGTCAGAGCCCAAGGTCAACAGCCACCTCAACATCAGTATTAACAACTTCAGCTGCCTACACAGATGCCCAGGGCACCCCAAACCAAAGGATGGCAGAGACAACTAGCTGAGAATCTGACCCCTCCCGAGGCTGAGCAGGGCAAGGCTGAGCAAAGGCTGGCTCCACATCTCAGCCATCATTTGGTTTAGCCCTCCGTGTAGAAATGAGTGTGCAATCCCAGCTGTAGGAAATGAGAGATCGGGACAGAAAGCCTCCGGGCTTGCTTTTTGCCCGTTGACCAGGTACGCTAGAGCTATCCACACCGTCACACAGCGTGGGGTTTTTATCATTTTTACGCAAAGACATGTCTGCTTGATAATGATGCTCTGTTTGCTTTCCTGTGGCTGTGATAAACACCATGGCCAAGGGCACCTTGGAGAGGAAGGGGTTTATTTCACCGTACAACTCTCAAGTCCCACTGCACCAAACAGAGAAATCAGGGAAGGAGCTCAGGGCAGGAAGTGGTACAGATGTCATGGAGGAACTCGGCTTCCTCCACCGTGGCTTGCCCACCTTTACTTATTCACCCCAGGACCACCTGCCCAGGGGTGGCATGCTACACAGTAGGCTGGGCCCTCTGGTGTCAATCTTTAACAAGAAAATGCTCCACACACACGTCCACCGGTTAGTCTGATGGAGTCTACTACCTCCCAGGTGACTCTAGTTTTTATCAAGTTGACAAAATTAACCAAGTTTACCCCTTGTCAACATCACGTACAAAGCATCACTGTTAGCCCATATGTTTCTTTTCTTGCTGGTACCAAGATCATGTTAATGTTAACAATAAACATAGTACAACTTTTGAAAAAACCCAAACACTCAAGAGGCAGGAGCAGGAGAATCTGTGAGTTCGAGGCCAGCCTGGTCTACAGAGGGACAGCCAGGGCTATATAGTGAGACACTGTCTCAAAAAAAAAAAAAAAAAAAAAAAAAAAAAGTAGCTAAGACAACCTGTTAGAATTCTGAATTCTGCCCTCACTCCAGCTACATGTATCTTACGTCATCAGTGTGCACTGGCGACTACACGCGTCACACAATCAGCGCATGTGTGCTGTAGGTCTGTACCGGGAGCCCTTAAAAGCTGGACGCAGACCCCACCCTCTCTCTGTTCTGCTCCCTCTCCCCCCACCATCTCTCTCTCTCTTTCCCCCGCAAGCGTGGTCCTTTTGTCCCTCCTCCCCTTCCTCCTAATAAAGCTCTCCGCTACTAAGCAACCGGGTTCTGTCGTGACCATGACCTTTCTGCCGGTAACCAGTGTCGCTTATCATTCATTTCATTGGTGCCACCGAGACTCGGATAGGACATTCCGCCCGCTCTGCCTCCGGAGCTGAGTGCTGGAAACCTATACTGAGGTTCATCGGACTTGTGACTGCCCACTCCACTTTTCTCATTTGCCTAGCCGCCAGACCCGCACACCACACCTGCCAACCAGATTGGTGAGTTTGGGGGGGAGGTCCTTGTGCTGTGTACACTCCCAGCCCTTACTCCTCTCTTGATGAAGCGGGGAGTAACCTGTGCTGATTCATAGATTCTTCTCCAACCTCGGGCACGCCTGGAACTGGAGTCTGATCCTGTTTCTTTAATTTTTCTCTCTCGGCGCTGCAGCCATGGGACATAGGGGCTTCCTTCTCGTGGTTCCATCCCTCCTCTGACAAATGCCTTAAATATCCCTAGATACCAGTAAATTTGGCCTCATAACGGCTGCTTGAACTCTGATATTTCACGGGAATTATCTAACTTCTGCCAGCAAATGGGCAAATGAAAAGGGTTACCTTATCCCCATGCTTTTACCCAAGCTCTAAAGCTCCTCTCCCTTTCTGACTCTCTCTCTCTCCTGACCACATGCATTCCCAAACCTAAGGAATCTCTGACTCCAAAGAACCATATCTTATCTGTTCTCCGCTCTGTGCTCTGCTCTCCACTGTCCAGTATTGGGCGGGCCGATTCTGCCCAACCCTGGCTCTCACCTTAACTCACCTTAACTCCTCCCACTCGTTCTCAAGCTGCCCTGAGGAGCACAGACCGGTCTGAAAGCAGGCTAGGATGCATGCAAATAAATTTATGATCAGGACCCACATGGGGATTATAACAATCAGATGGCTCTTTAGCCAGAGATCAGTTTATAGCCTGCCTCCTGGTGGGTCTTCCTAAAGCTGTCCTCAAGCCAGCAGACATCAAAAAAAATTTTTTTTTCAAGACACAGAATAAAATCTGTCTCTTATCTCCCAGACCTCCCCAACATAAGGGCTAAAACTTAGGCATCTGGAGAGCAAGGCTCCTGACCCCACAGGCACAAGTTTCAGCTGTGGCATTTAAGGTGTACCAGGAGAGATGAAAAAGCCTGAGAACAAAATTGCCAAGTGCTGGCACACACTGTCTGACTGGCTCCCAAAAGCCGCTGGGTCCGTTTTAAGTGGGGGCGGGGGGAGGTCACACGAGCTAGTGCGTGCCCTGCCAGGCCTTCAACTGAGCCTTGTTCAAAGTGCCACCTAGAGAGACAACCAGTCAGCTGACTGCACCCAGGCACCAAGGGGCATGGGAGCATCAAGCTAAGACCTCCAGCAGACCTAGGCTTGGCCACAGGCTCTCTTGCAGGGAACCTAGAACGCAGCAGGGAAGTGATCCGTTTCTTTCCTTCTGGACACCAGAGCCACTCACCCAGTCCTGAGAGTTTTGGGGTCTCACCTCTCCTCATTTCCCTATTGTCAGGGTAGGGAGGACAGTCTTACCCACCTCACCAGACTTAATTGTACTCTCAGGGTTACTTAATGGGAAAAGATTTTCCAGCTAAGGCAGGAGCTTTCATTTCATTGCTCCCTCCGTGTGCCTCACTCCAGACCTGTCAGCAGGGCTTCCCATGCACAGGGACACAGACAGAGCCCTGATCTCTGCCCTGTCCCTAATTCCAAAAGAACAAGTTCTCATGCACCACAAGCTTTTCTCTTCCTGGGTCCCTCTTCTAATTAACTGCTCTGCTAATGGTATAGGACCACCACAGAACTGGAGTCCAGGGATCATCAAGTAAGAAACTGTAACAGCTAAAAGCTATTTACACCCCCAGACCCAAAAGTGTCTGGGCTCTGCAAAAACAGACTCTAATGTAACAGTCTATCACTGTTAAATGCTCTCAACAATTGATCACCTGTGTCTCCTGGATGCTAAACTAGTAAAAGAAACAGGTGCCTCAAAATAATCTGTCTCTGATAAAGCTTAACATGTTCCAATCTCTCTGTCTCCCCATTAACACTAACCAATACAAGCAGAGTACTAAACACTACAATGGTCACTAATCTTCTCATGGCTGCTTAACATGTTCAAAATTTTTCCCAAGCTCCAAAAACCAGCTTAAATCCATCTGGACAGGTCAGATCTACTTCAGATAAGTGCCAAACACAAACTCCCTGGTCTGGGAACACTCCAAAGAAAATAAAAATAATAATGATTCTTTTTTCCTAAGCCTTCTCTGTCTCACCAGCATCCTGTCAGACACAAAAGTGGCCAGAGTACCAGGCCAAGAGGGATGAACAGCTCCCAAGCAGCAGGACAGCTCACCATCCCAGGACGTCTACCCCACTGAGCCAACCGACGCCCACCAAGTCAGCTGGAAGCAGTTTTTCTGGGAGAAATGATGCCCCTATTCCTGTTCACTTGCTTTTTTATAATAAGCAATAAGTCTGGAATGTTAGAATTCTGCCCTCACTCCAGCTGCATGCGTCTTACATCATTAGTGTGTGCTGGCGACTACATGCATGAGGCATGGCCACGCAATCAGCGCATGCGTGGTGTAGCTCCATCCCGGGAGCCCTTAAAAGCCGGGTGCAGGCCCCCCCATCTCTCTCTGCTCTGCTCTCTACCCCCCACCCCACCCCACCATCTTTCTCTCTCTTTCCTCCCCAGGCCTGGTCCTTTTATCCCTCCTCCCCTTCCTCCTAATAAAGCTCTGTGCTACTAAGCAACTGGGTTCTGTCGTGACTATGACCTTTCCGCCGGTAACCCGCACCATAACCAGCGCCGTTTATCATTCATTTCACAACTCCTTTGTGCCCTCAAAACCAGTAGCATGAGGGAGACTCTTACACATTCCTAATTCTGCTTCCGGCTTGAGATGCAGTCTTGCCCTCCCTTACCTCAACTGCGCCACAACCGACCCTCAGGAAATACTCCCCAGATGATTTTGCCTCAATGATGCTGGTCTTTTCTTAATCCCAGCTGATTAATGCAGTATCCATTGTCCCAGTGAGGCAAAGGTTTCATTTCCACAGACTCTTAATCCCAAATATTACACGAATAGGAACAGTTCCTGTAGAGCTCTGCTTGCTCCAAAACAGAGGTTCTCAACCTGTGGGTCGCAACCCTTTTATAAACCTTTATCTCCAAAAAAGGTATTTACATTAAATTTATAACAGTAGCAAACTGACAGTTAGGAAGTAGCGATGAGAATAATTTTATGGTTGGGGTCACCTCAGCATGAGGAACTGTATTAAAGGGTTGCATCATCAGGAGGGTTGAGGACCACTGGTCTAAAGCCTCACAAACCGGGCCCCACTGCACACTGCTCTCAGCATTACCTTCCAAGTTCCCACAACAGCTCTTCCAGCTCTGAGCATTCAGTGGCTTTTCCAGTTCAAAGCTCCAAAAGCCTCCACCTTCCCCCAATGAACAGTCCAAGGTTTAGGAGGGCAGGTCCCTCACAGCAACATCCCATGTTCCTTTGACCAAGGTCCTGTTACTGTGATGAACACTGTGACCAGACACAATACAGAGAGGAAAAGGTTGATCTCAACTTACAAGTCCCAGGTTGTAACACCACCACAAGGACATCAGGGCAGGAACCTGAGGACAGGAACTGAAGCACACCCACGCAGGAACCTTGTTTACTGGCTTCGTCAGTTTGCTTGCTTATACAACCCAGGACCACCTGTGTTGTGGTGGCACCACCCACAGTGGGCTGGGCCCTCCACATCAATCATTAATCAAGAAAATGCCCCACAGGCTTGCCTACAGATCACTTTTTCAATTGAGGTTCCTTTTTCTCAGGTAACTCTAGTTGGTGTCAAACTGGCAAAAAGTAGCCAGCATAAATGATAAACGTTTTATTTTGAGACAGGGTGTGTACCCCTGGCTGGCCTTGAACTCACAGACATCCTCCTTTCTCTGCCTCCTGAGTGCTGGCCTTAAAGCAGGTGCCCAGCCAATAAACATATTTTTTTGTTTTGTTTTGTTTTTTGGTTTTTCGAGACAGGGTTTCTCTGTGTAGCTTTGTGCCTTTTCCTGGAACTCACTTGGTAGTCCAGGCTGGCCTCGAACTCAGAGAGATCCGCCTGACTCTGCCTCCCGAGTGCTGGGATTAAAGGCTTGCGCCACCACCGCCCGGCCAATAAACATATTTTTTAAGGCACAACTTTTCTCAAATCATTTTTAAATGTTTTTAAAATCACTTCATATCTGGTCAAGATGTGATTTTTTTTTTTAAGAACTCCATTTTTAATTTCTAGCAAAAGTTTACAACTTGACTTTTTTTTTTAAATCACTTTTAATAAAGGTCTTAAATGATTTTACAAAACCAAAACTAAAGCTGAGGTTGTTCCTTCGGTCACACACGTGCTGAGCTACAGGAAGGTGGGTACTGGGGACACTACGGGCAGAGGTGTCATTCAAAGAGATGTCCCCTGAAAGAGCCACGATGTTACCCAGCGTGTTCTTGACATTGCTGCAGACAAGTCAATTCTGTTTTGTTTTGTCTTTATTTTTCTTTTATGTGCATTGGTGTTTTGCTGGCACATTTGTCTGTGTGAGGAGATCCCTGAAACTGGAGTTACAGACAATTGTGGGCTGCAATGTGGATGCTGGGACTAGAACTTGGATCCTCAGGAAGAGCAGCCAGTGCTCTTAACGACTGAGTCATCCCTCCAGCCCCTTGTTTTGTTTTTCTAGACAGGGTTTCTCTATGGAGCCCTGGCTTTCCTGGAACTCACTCTGTAAACCAAGCTGGCTTCAAACTCAGAGAGCCGCCTGCCTCTGCCTCCTGAGTGCTGGGATTAGAAGTATAAGCCACCACTGCCCAGCTGGTTCATTCACCCATTTTAGATACCCAGTCCAGTGGGTATTTTGGTATACTCATAGAGCTGTGGAGCCATCGTCCAGTCAGTCATAGAACATTTTCATTAGAACACCCGGCATCAAGTCAGTTCTGACCAAGAGAATACATGTGTACCAAGCATGTATTAAAGCATGTATTAAAGCATTCTAAGAGAGGAACATGATGACACAGGCTGTGAGCTCTTAACATCCAGGAAGCAGCGGCAGGAGCGTAGCTGTAAGTTCAAGGCCCGCTTGGTCTACATGTCAAGTTCCAGGCCAGCCAAGGCTGCATAGCAAGATTCTGTCTCAAACACAGAAGTAGGGGCCAGTGGGACAGCCTATCAGATAAAGACACTTGCCAGCAAACCTGACAATCTGAGTTCCATCCCCAGAACCCATGCAAAGGTAGGAGAGCACTGGTCCCTCAAAGCTGTCCTCTGAGCTGCACAAGCACCCACATTATAACTACATGCACACACAATAACAGCAACATTCTAAGAGCCCAGACAGCTTCCTGAACTGGTCAGAAAAGTAGGAAACCAAAGAGAAAGATGTCTGTCCAGCTTCAGCCAGCCTGCTTCATTCGCTGGGTTGATGGCATGATGGCATAAACAATAATAAAAGACACTGGGTTTTAAAAAGTAAAAGTAACTTTAGGTGACAGTTTCGCCTGGTCCTTTGAGTTTCTCATGCCAAGAAAAGAGCCCAATGGGAGAAGTTGAGCCTGAGCCTTAGGAGGGGAAGTAGACAGACTAAAGAGTACCAAATGTGAGCGAGGCACAACTCCACCTCTGTCCTCTTAGGGACGCAGCATATGAGAGGCTGAGGCAGGAGGATTCCGGCAAATCTGAGGCTAACTGGGACTATGTGAGACCCTGACCCAGGAAACGATCAAATAAAAGGTGAAAGACAGGGAAGTCAAGAAGCCCCATGTTCAGATGCCGTGGGGACTCTCCCGACCTCCACCTTCATGCAGACATCAGCTCTAGTGGGGTAGGTCATTCCAGGGACAGAGGTCAGAACCTGCTAGGAGCAGTGCTGCAGTTTGGGCAGTTCCCTTTCTGCCGTCTGTGCAAGGCTCACTTCACAGCAAGCATGCAGCAGATGCCACGCCAGCGCCACACTTGGTACCACCATCTGCAGGACAGACCGGCATCATGTGCTTCCTGTGATAAGACACTGAGAACCCTTGTCAGCGCTACTCTTGTCGAGGGGGCATCAATCAGCTTCCGCCCTGCAGAAACCTCAGACTCTGAATCAGCAGACTGCCCAGCAGCCAACGTGAAAGACTCATGAACCCAGAGACTTCTCCACACTACCGGACATAAAGATTCAGGGAAACTTGGGGTGTAGCTCAGTGGTAGAACACTTGTGGGGACCTGGGCTGGATACCCAGCTATCCACATACAAGATAAAGAAAGGGGATAGAGAGATGGCCCTGTGTTTAAGAGTTCTTACTGCTCTTGCAGAGGACCCAAGTTGGGTTTCAAGCATCCATACTGAAAGGCTCACAACTAGCTGTAACTCCAGCCCCAGGGAGATCTCACACCTCTGGCCTCTGCAGGCATGTGCACCCATGTTCACATACCCACATGCATATACACAAGTCAAAATGAATCTAAAGAGAGAAAAGAAAGAGAGCCAGGCATGGTGGCTCAGGCCTTTAATCCCAGCACTCTGGAGGAAGAGGCAGGTGGATCTCAGTCCAGGGCCAACCTGGCTATACTGGGAGTTCCAGGCCTGCCAGGACTACACGGTGACACCCTGTCTTGTCTTTTTTTTTTTCTCCCAAGATGGGATTTCTCTGTGTGACCCTGGCTATCCTGAAACTTGTTCTATAGACCACACTGGCCTTGAACTCAGAGATCTGCCTGCCTCTGCCTCCTGAGTGCTGGGATTAAAGGTGTGTGCCACCACTGCCTGGCTCTGTCCTATTCTCTTTATGTCTAGGTACAAGACCAGAAAGGGCCGGGCGGTGGTGGCACACGCCTTTAATCCCAGCACTCGGGAGGCAGAGGCAGGCGGATCTCTGTGAGTTCGAGGCCAGCCTGGGCTACAGCGCGAGATCCAGGAAAGGCGCAAAGCTACACAGAGAAACTCTGTCTCGAAAAACCAAAAAAAAAAAAAAAAAAAAAAAAAGACCAGAAAGGCCTATCTGGCCTGAACTAGTTTTGGGTGCACATATAGGGCAAAACTATATCCTTAAGTGATTTTTTTAAGGAGACTCTCCTATTTACCATCTTATGCCTATGCATGAGTGGGCATGCATATAATTAAAATCAGATGCATTATGGGAAGGGACATGCAATATAGACAAAAACAACTATATGGGCTGGGAGGTGGTGGTCTACAGAGAGAGTTCCAGGACAGCCAGGGCTACACAGAGAAACCTTGTCTTGAAAAACAACAACAAAAACAAAACAACATTTAAGGATAGCATCATGTTTCCCAGGCTGGCCTCACACTTTATGTTTGTGCTGAGGATGCCCTTAACCTTCTGACCCTTCGGTCTCCACCTCCCGATGACTAGAATTACAGGCATGTGCCATCAGGATTGGTCTGTGAAGTGTTAAGTGTCAAACCTAGGGCTTCAAACATGCTAGGCAAGCACTCTCAGCTAAGCTAGAGTTTCTAAGATGACTTTCTCGAGCAGTTTGTCAGGGCGACAGAAAGCTAACCCAGTTATAGAGCTTCAAAAGATAACGTGGGAGACTGTCGTGATGATCTGAGAGGTAGAAAAAAATCACTTAGCTCAGATACAAAAATTAACTTGTTAAGATTAAATTAAGAGTTTGTGTGCACCCTTTAATCCCAGGACACAGAGGTAAATTCAGAATTCCAGGCTAGCTGAGGCTACACAGTGAAAAAGGGGCGGGGGTTGGTTTGGAGCTGATGGTTAAGAGCACCAGCTGCTACTCCAGAGGAACCAGGTTCACTTCCCAGCACCCACATGGCAGCTCACAACTTTCTATAACTCCAGTTCCAGAGGATCCACTGCCCTCTTCTGGTCTCCATAGGCACTGCGTGCACATGGTGCACAGAAACACATGCAGAACAAAATATCCATGTACATAAAAAATAATCTTTTAAAAATCCACCTGCCTCTGCCTCCCAAATGCCGGAATTAAAGTGTACACCATCACACCCAGCACAAAGCCCCTTCTTCCTCTGAGCCCCAGACACAGTTGGCTGCCTTTCCTCCTGTCTAACTAGGTCATTATAGGGTTCCCAAATGTGAAATCTGCTGCCTTCAGAACCCAAAGAGGCCATGTCTTATGCTCCATTCTCAGTGGTAGGCAGTCAAAAGCCCAATAATTAGCATTTCCTTTAAGGAGGCATCTGGCACTGCCAGGCCTGGGACCCTGAATGTGTGCAGGATTTCTCACCTTCTGCAGGGTTTCTCACCTTCTGCAGGGTTTCTCACCTTCTGCAGGGTTTCTCACCTTCTACAGTGCCTTTGTTCTTCAAGACCTCCAATGCCCTCCTTGCCCATCATGTCAATTAACATGATGCTATCAATGTAATGGCCCAAACAGATGCTACAGAGAGTCTATTTCCTCTGAACCAAGATGAATTAAAATAATCTTGGAGTCATGTGTAATGCCACACACTTATAATCCAGCACTCAGAAGCAGGAAGATTGCCATAAATTGGACACCAGCTTGGTCTTATACTGAGCTCCAAGGCAGTCAGGGCTATGCAGATAAACTTTGCAAAACAAAGCAAAACCCCACACCCAAACAAACTAAAGAGGGGTTGCAGGAGAGGGTGTAACTTAGCTGGTAGTGTGCTGGCCTAGCCTGCATGAATCGATGGGTTTGATCATTACATCACATAAACCAGATGGACAGAAGAACCAGAAGTTCAAGGGCATCCTCAGCTACATAGAAAGTTCAAGGCGAGCATGGGATAAACCCAGTCTTCGAACAAACAAACAACATCAACACGAACCAACAGCTGTCAGGCAAGACTGTAAACATGGAAGGCTGTTCATTCCACAGGCAGGTGCATTGTCTGGTGAGAGGTGGTTTCTGATAAGAAGGGATTCGAACTTACCAATAGCTGAACATCACACTCTGGAACCACACACAGCCATGCAGCTGGCACCCAGCACCTATTTGGCTGAGTCTACAGTAACCCACTGCTAATTAGGGCCTGCTTGCTTCTTACAGGGGCCAGAGGCGAAAGAACTGAGGTCATGATGGGAACCACCCATCCTCTGCATCCTTCAAGGGTGATGCTGAGTCTTCCTTCCTGGATACAATAATATTTTGATGTTTTTTATTTATTTATTTTTTTTTGAGACAGGGTTTCTCTGTTTAGTTTTGGTGCCTGTCCTAGATCTCCATCTGTAGCCCAGGATGGCCTCGAACTCACAGAGACCACCTGGCTCTGCCTCCTGAGTGCTGGGATTAAAGGCATGTGCCACCACCGCCCGGCCCGGGGTTTTGTTTTGTTAATTTTTTATGGTGCTGAAGATCAAAACCAGGACCTGGTGGTGCTAAACAAGAGCTCTGCCATTGACAAAGTCTCACCATGTAGCCCAGGCCTTGTACCTATGATCCTCTTGCCTTCATCCACACCTAACTCACAATATCATTTTTGAAACTAAGTAGAGACTTTCTGTATACATGGGTTCCAGATGTGAGGAGCCAACCAACCTTGAATGACAGCTATTCAGAAAACAAAAACTTGCATCTGTACCGGACATATGCATGGCCCTTTCCCTAGTCCTTATTCCCCCAAACAGTAAAAGCATTTGCGTAATGTTGATATTGTATTAAGAATCATAGGGGGCAGTGGCACATGCCTTTAATCCCAGCACTCGGGAGGCAGAGGCAGGCAGATCTCTGTGAGTTCGAAGCCAGCCTGGGCTACAGAGTGAGTTCCAGGACAGGCTCCAAAGCTACACAGAGAAACCCTGTCTCAAAAAACAAAACAAAACAAAAAAAATTATAGGGGCTGAAGAGATGGCTCAGTGATTAAGAGCACTGGCTGCTCTTCCAGAGGACCCAGGTTCAGTTCCCAGCACCCACATGGCAGCTCACAACTGTCTGTAACTCCAGTACCAGGAGATCTGACACTCTCACACTAATGCACATAAAATAAAATTAAATAAATTATTTTTAAAAAAAGAATTATAAACCAGCCGGGAGATAGTGGCACATGCCTTTAATCCAGCATTCAGGAGGCAGAGGCAGGTAGATCTCCAGGAGTTCAAGCCCAGCCTGGTCTACAGAGCAAGCTCCAGGACAGCCAAGGCTATACAGAGAAACCTTGTCTTGAAAAACCAAAAGGAAAAAAAAAAGAATTATAAGCCATCTAGACATGGTTTAGAGTCTACAGGACATTGTATGTAGATTATATGTAAACAGTACCCCATTTTACACAGACTTAAATGTCTGCAGATTTTGGCATCCAAGAGGGGGCCCTGGAACCAGTCCCTAGTGGATACTCAGGGTGATCAAATTCTTTCCACAGTGGGTAGCAGTTCAGATTCTTCTTCCTCTGATTCCTCTTAGTCTGCACGTCAAGGAACCAAAGTGGAATTCTGCCTGTTTCAGGGAGGATCCCTAGCCCACTAACTGGTGGGGTGACCTGTTGGGAGGATACTCAACTCGAGTTATGATTCATGATGGCGAGTGGACACAGAGTGGGCTGGAGATGTAGCTCATTTGGTAGCATGTTTCCATGAAGCTCTGGGTTCAACCCCCAGCATCAAATAGAAGCCAGGCATGGTGGGAACACCTGTAATTCCAACACTTAGGAGGTAGAGGCAAAAAGACCAGGAGTTCAGAGTCATCCTTGGTTGTGAAGCGAATTCCAACCTGAACTATGTAAGACCACAATCCCCCCTCCCTAAAAAAGCACAAGTAAACCCATGGTTGGGTCCCTACATTGGAGACCAGAGAGGACAATGAAGACAAAGTGTTGCCATGACAACAGCACACACTACCAAAACTTCGATTTTGCAGCTGAGGGTCAGAAGAGGGAAGTTTGTATCCAGGACCACATGGACAGGAACCCCAGGGTGGGAGACTTCCTTCAGAGCTTGTCAACTGTGGACACCATGTCTAGACATGTGATGTCATCACAGATTACAAAACTGTGGGTTTGATTCTGCTTGGCACCAGTAAATGACCTTTCACTAGATGTCAGTTCTCAGTTGGGATTTGAACGGATTCAGCCATGACTGAGTTCCTCCAAGAGGGAGGCGAGCCAAGGTGGTTAACAAAAGTGAGACCTCCTCTTCCTCCCACTGTGCGTACCAGACAAGCATTCAACCTCTGACCTCGGACCTCTGAGCTCCACCCCCCCCAACCCCCCAACCCCCCAACCCCCCAACCCCCCCCACCCCCGGTCTTCTCACTTTTCTGAAACAGGGTCTGTTGGGTTTTGTTTGTTTACTTGATTTATTTTTATTTTATGTGCATTGGCGTTTTGCCTGCATGTATGCCTGTGTGAGGAGGCCAGATCTCCTGGAACTGGAGTTACAGGCAGTTGTGAGCTGCCATGTGGTTGCTGGGAATTGAACTCAGGTCCCCTAGAAGGGCAGTCAGTGCTCTTAATCACTGAGCCATCTGTCCAGCCCCTATAAGTTGGAATTTTTGAACTTGTGGTCCTCTTGCCTCTGTCCACCAAGTGTCAGGATAACAGGTGTACACTCCAAGCCCAATTCAATACGGCTTTATTTTAATGATAGTGACATAAAGTTTATTTCAAAGATTTAAATTAAAATGTTGATAATTCTCAACAAAGACTAATAAATGGAGTCTGGAAATACATAAAATAATTATATACCGTGATCAAATAGAAACTATAGCAAGAAAGGAAAGTTGGTTTAACATTAAAAACAAAAACAAAACAAAACTGAAGCTGGGTGGAGGCAGCAGCCGCACACGCCTTTAATCCTAGAGCTCAGAGAGGTAGAGGCAGGCAGATCTCTGTGAGTTCGAGGCCAGCCTGATCTACAGAGAGTTCCAGGAAGACAGCCAGGGCTACACAGAGAAACCCTATGTCAAAAAAACAAAACAAAACAAAACAACCAAACACCAACAACAATGTATGCAGCCAGACATGGTAGCAAATGCCTATAATCCCAATATTTGGGAGGAGGAAGCAGGAAGGTCAGGAGTTTAAGTAATATTATAAGTTTGGGGCCAGCCTAGGCTCCATTGGTACATGAAACTTTGCTTCATACCACCCCACCCCAAAATTACTGAATGCACTCAATATACAATATTGATTACAAAGACACTAGACAGTGTCAAGATCCTGAAAAACAAAGGCCAGGTGTTGTGTAGCACACAGCTGTAGTCCCAGCACTTGAGAGGCAGGCAGACCTCTATGAGTTCCAGGCCAGCCCGGCTACAAAGAGAGACTCTGTCTCCCACCCCACCCCACCCCCCAAAAAAAAAACAAAACCAGACAGAGGACTTGTGTCTCACTTTGGACATAAGGACACATTTCAGCAAAATACAGTAGACCAGAAAGAGGACACTCTGAGATAACTGTGGAACTTTGAACATGGTCTATGCTGTAATCATTTGTCCCCTCCAAATTCATGCAGGAGTCCAATCCTCAGAGTCCTGGGTTCATGGTGTTAGAGAGTAAGATGCTAACCCGGTTATCGTACCTAAGGTGAGGCCTCAGGACATGATTAGGTTAGATCTGTTCATGGGAGTGGATCCCTTAGGATTGAACCCTTGAAGCTTCGTAAAGAAAGGTAGTGTGACTACGCCAGGTGGTGGTGGTGGCGCACACCTTTAATCCCAGCACTCGGGAGGCAGAGCCAGGTGGATCTCTGTGAGTTCGAGGCCAGCCTGGGCTACCAAGTGAGTCCCAGGAAAGGCGCAAAGCTACACAGAGAAACCCTGTCTCGAAAAACAAAAAAAACAAAAAAAAACAAAAACAAAAAACAAAAAAAAAAAAAGAAAGGTAGTGTGACTACAAAGAGATGCCCATGGACTTTGAACATACAGATATGGACACACTCATGCTATGGTGAGACACACAGAGCTCTCACTCAGCAGCTCCCAACCCCCAGAAGCCTGTACCATGCCATTTGGACTTCATGTCCCTAACAAAACCTTTTCTCTATAAAAAAAAAAAAAAAATAGCTTGCCTCTAGTAATGACAACTAACAATGTACCCATTGGTGAATAGGCTCACATCAGTGTTAATTTACTGGAGTTGATAACTATATTGTTAATTTTTTAAAAGTTCCCATCTGGGGAAGAAGGCATGGGTGAAAAGAATACATTCTTTGTAGTACTTTCATTTATTTGCTTTTATGTGTGTGTTTAATTTCTTGAGAAAGATTCTCAGCCTGTAACTGGTTACAGTCCTGGGTCTCACGTAGGGTTCTCAAACTCTCAGCAATCCCGTCTCAACCTCCCAAGTCCTGGGATTATAGGCCTGATCCACCGAAAATGGCTTGTACTGCTTTTGTTGGGCTCTCTTTCTCCGGGAGCAGCTTAGTCCAATCAGTGTTAGTGGGTTCTGTCTCAGGGAGCAGTTGTTCCCAATTGATGCAGGATGGGCTTATGGCTCCAGTGGTTGTTGGGTTCGCAGGGGCTGGTTTTTTTTTTTTTTTTTTTTTTTTGGTTGGGGAGCAGGAAAAGATAGCTATCTGGTCCCTGGGACTCCGATGGGTAGGGCCTAGGGGCTAGAGACCTGGTTTGCCGGACCGGAGATGGGGCCTTACCTGTTCCCAGTCGTAGGGTGGGCTTATGATTCTGGTGATCGGGTTCAGTGGCTGGGCAGCTTCTGCTCTTGCGTTCTCAGGTAGTGTTTTGCTTGCTCATCAACTCCTCAGCTGATCTTGTTTCCTCAGACTGCAGACTGTAGGCTTCTGAAACCTCTCCCGAACGGATCTCAGCTGAGCAGGTTGATCAGTCCCTCGCCAATTCCTCAGCTGATCTCGTTTCCTCAAACTGGAAGCCTCTGTGTCCTCAGCCGAATGGATCTCAGCTGAACTGCTGCTCAAAAGCCTGAAAGCTTAACTGGCTTGTACTGCTTTTATTTTTTTTTAAAGATGTATTTATTTATTTTATGATTAAGTGCTCTATCTTCATGTACACCTTAATGCCAGAAGAGGGCATCAGATCCCACTAGAGATGGTTGTGAGCCATCATGTGGGTGCTGGGAATTGAACTCAGGACCTCTGCAAGAGCCGCCAGTGCTCTTAACCACTGAGCCATCTCTCCAGCCCTTGTACTGCTTTTAAAAACAACTTTAAACCAACAAATTATTTTTAGAGTGTTTACCAAAATGTGCAAACAATACCATAAGTCACTTTTACACTTGACCTTAGCCAAAGGCCAAGAACTGATCATAAACTTTTGAAACATTTTGGGAACTGGAGAAATGGCTCAGAGTTATGAGTAATCGTGTGACACAGACTCCACCATCTCCGACTGGACCAAAAGAGCCTTCATCCAGTAACTGATGGAAGCAGATGCAGAGATCCACAGCCAAGCACCTGGCAGAGCTCCAGGAGTCCAGTCGAAGAGAAAGAAGAGGGATTCTATGAGCAAGTGCATCAGGATCATGATGGGGAAACCTACAGAGACAACCAAACCAAACTAGTGAGAACTCATGAAATTTAGATCAACAGCTGTGGAGCCTGCATGGGACTGGATTAGGCCCTCTGCATAGGCAAGACAGTTGGGTAGCTTGATCCATTTAAGGGGCCCCCTGGCAGTGGGATCAGGATCTGTCCCTGGTGCATGAACTGGCTTTTTAGAGCCCACTACCTATGGTGGGACATCTTGTACAGCTTTGGTGCAGGGGGAGGGGCTTGGACCTGCCTCAACTGAATGTACCAGGCTCTGCTGACTCCCCATGGGAAGCCTTGCCTTGGAGGAGGTGGGAATGGGGGAAGGGTTAGGGAAGAGAGGGAATCTGTGGTTGTCATGTAAAATTAATAGAAAATTTGTTAATGATAAAAAAAGGGGGGAAAAAGAGTGATTGCAAAATCATGAGGGCTGGAGTTTGGATCCCAGCACTCATATTACAAGCTAGGAGTTCAGTGCATGCTCGTAACCCCAGTTCCAAGCCAGGGCTTGCTGACTTTCAGCCTGAGAAAATGTGAGCTCTGGGTTCAGGAAGAGACCCTGCCTCACAGAGCAACCAAGGAGAACAGGTGCCCTCTTCCAGCCTGCATATGTGCATGCCCACACATACATGTCTACATACATACACAAATAAGTAAATACTCGGGAGTTTTTTTTTAGGAAGTAATGGAGACTTTTTAGCTGGCCTGGAATTCACTATGTAGATCAGGCTGGCCTGGAACTCACAGAGATCTCCCTGCCTCTGTATCCCCCGAGTGCTGGATTAAGGGAGTGTGCTGTCACACCTTTCTTGGTCTTTTAAAATGGTCATGGGCCTTTTGGTGCAGGCCAATAATCCCAGCTGAGGGGAAGAGCATAGTTCCAGGTCCTGCCTGAGCCAGAGTGAGTTTAAGGCCAACCTGGGTAACTTAGTGAGATCCTGTCAAAAATGTAAGGTAAGCCGGGCGGTGGTGGCGCAAGTCTTTAATCCCAGCACTCGGGAGGCAGAGGCAGGCGGATCTTTGTGAGTTCGGGGCTGGCCTGGTCTAGAGAGCGAGATCCATGAAAGGCGCAAAGCTACACAGAGAAACCCTGTCTCGAAAAACAAAAAACAAAAAATAAACAAACAAAAAAAAATGTAAGGTAAAAATGGCCTGGGGACATAGCTGAATGGTAAAACACCTAAGGACGTGTAAAGCCCTAAACTCAACCTCCAGTATCTCACATACACCCAAACTATAGCCACCCAATGCTCTCAGCCCCAGGCAATCACAGAATGTTTTCTTCACCATCTATACTATAATTTGCCTTTTCTGGCCACTTCGTGTTTATAGAACCAAACACTACGTGGCTTTGTGTGTCTGACAGAACTTAGCATCTTTTGAGGCCTTGGTACTATTTGTGGAACAATTGATGAAACGTGAATAAGACCTGTAAAACGGCCTGGCGGCATTCTATCCATGCTACTTGTGTTGGTTTGCAGGCTTGTAGTCTGGTTGCACAATACAATACTTTAATATTGGAGGAAACTGGGGAATGGTATGTGGGAATCCCTACCTGCATTTTTTTTTATAAACTCTAAACTCATAAGCAGGTCTCTTAGATAGCCCAGGCTTGCCTGAGACTCTCCATCCTCTTGCCCCAACCTCCCAAGTGCAGGTATCATGGACCTATATGCAACTTTCACTTACACTTTAGAGTCAAGGGTCTGACTGCACCACTGCTGATGTCCAGTGCAGAAACAGTGACTTCTTTCCATCCTCGTGGTCCGCTGACCTTCCCACCTATCAGAGGTCATTCACGAACGCAGCATCCAGAAGATTCCGCAGGGCCATGTAAGGGCTGAGTCAGGAAGGGCACATCTTTCGGGGTTCAAGAGGATGCTGTTGGTGTCTGCAGGACTGGCTCTCTGGTCAGAGGGTGGGCAAGCCCAGTGGAGCCCTCAGAAGCTAGGCAAACTCAGAGGACAAGACAGAAGGATCAAAGGAGGTCGAGAGGGAGTCAGAGACTGAGACCCTTGTCTCTACCTTGAGCATCTGCTCAGACTTGCTGATGTCAAGCCTCTATTTCCTGTGGCCAGGCCAGAGAGAGTGAACTTGGATGGGTGGACGTGTGAGCCGGAAATGCGAGCTCGGCAGAGCAGAGCCTGAAGCGACACAAAACACAGACCTGCTTGCAGCCTGCACCCATGATCACCCAAACTCACAGGTGGAGACAGAGATATGTTCGTGTGCTGATAGGCATTCAGACAGGCACAGCATTCACGTGGGCATATGGGAGCACAGCCTCCCAGTGCCGTGCCAATGCCTGGGCTCCAAACTTCAGGATATCCAGTTGGCACTGGAGGGGAGACAGATAAGGAGGCAGCAATTAGGGCAGCTTCAGGGATGGAGGGAGGGGGTTAAAAGGTAAGACAGAGCATGGAATGCCTGTGTCCCCGCCCATTCCTCTGTCACTGAACACCAGCTACTGCTGTTATACGTTGGTGGAGAGCAGGGACCAGCATGAGACCCCACTCTGTCCTGGAGAAGCCTGCAGAGCGCCAGCTGGGAGTCATCAGGTTTCCTGGGCACAATGATGAACAGAGTGGACAGAAGGGTTTCTGGGGGAGCCCACGGGGACCAAGGCCTCAGGCTGGCCCTTGGCCTTGAGGGCAGCAAGGAAGGAGGCTGGCTCTGTGGCAGTGGTACAGCTCCCGAGGACCACCCTGATGTCTTAAGACTCCCGTGATGTGACCAAGCTGGCTGCAGGGGCCTTAGGAGGTGAAGAGCTTGTATGGGAGGTGTAGACTGGGTCATGAGGCAGTTAGCTCCTCAGCATCAGCCCTCTCCTGTCCTGTGCTGGCTTGTTCCCTTCACCTGTGGCTCTTCTAGACCAATCTGGAATCCACCACTGCTGACCAGATTCACCTCAAACCAACTTCATCAGAAAAGGGAAGTGACTGTTTTACAAAGCAAAACAGTGCAGAGGCACACACCAGAGAAGGTGGTCCCAGGGCCCCAAGGGCTCAACAACATGAATCCTCAGCTCCCATACCCTCAGCTTCCCTTCCCAAACTGCAGGTGAAGTGTCAAGAACCAGGTCTCTCTTCCATCAGCCTTGGCACACACGTCTATACCACAAGGTTGGCAGTGGAGGAATTTTCAGCTCTGTCTGGTGTGGGAAGGGCTGGGCTAAGGAAGGAAGGATCAGTGCCTTGAGCCAAGTGGGATGCTGGGCAGAGACTGGCAAAAATACACTGGCCTAGAGACAAGTGTTCTCCCACAGCCCAAGCAAGGATGGAAGTTGATATTCCTGAGCTGTGAGGTTCTGAGGGTGGTGGGCCTCAGGATGCCTAGAAGGAGCAAGAATATGGGTAGGTCCATTGTGGCTGAGGACCCCTGGACAGCATTATGAAGCCCAAGGGAGTTGGGAAGGATGTGTCAACACTATACATTACAGAGTAGCCCTGGATGGGGGTGCAGATACAGGTTATACAGGTTGAATAATTGTAGGGGTGGGAGAGGTCAGGGCTGGGAGCCTGACACTGAACCCAGGATTAAGGGAAGGTCTGAAAGGCCAATGGGAAACTCCCGAGGGTGCAGGGCCTGGGTGACGTGATAGTTGGAAGCACCCGAGGCTAGGGTGGGCCTGGGTGAGCAGCTTGGGCGATGCCATCACAGGACTAAATGCAGAAGGGTCAAGAACTGTAATTAGATGTTTCCTGTCCCAATCGCCCAGTCCCAAATAAACACACAGAGGCTTATATGAACTATAAATGCTCAACCAATAGCTCAATCTTATTACTACCTAGCTCTTACATTTTAAGTTAACCCATATTCCTTATTTACACTCTGCCACATGGCAGTACATTTATTAGCATGGCACGTTCATCTCCTGCTCCCTCTGTGTCTGGCTGGTGACACCGTCTGACTTCTCCTTCCCATCATTCTTAGTTTGGTCGCCCTGCCTATACTTCCTGCCGGATATTGGCCAATTAGCGTTTTATTAAACCAATTCAAGTGACCAATCTTTACAGCATACAAGAGGATTATTCCACAGCATTTCTCCCTTTCTGTCTAATTAAAAAGGAAGGTTTTTAACTTTAACATAGTAAGATTATACACAGCAAAACAGTTATCAAGTAAGAATTGCAGTTATAATATCCAGTCTATTTATATTTGACAAAATCAGAGAAAATATTTAACTATCTATACTATCTTGGTGAGTCCAAAGTTTTGTATCTAATTTACTCTTTCATCATAACTAAGAAAAATTATGACTATCTAGTCTTCAACTCCATCAAAGACTCCAGAAGGATGAAATGTTACCTAATGACAGGGACATCACCCTGGACAGTCACCCAAAGTTTCTCTGCAATGTTGGGGCATCCATCTTTGGCCTACAGGCCTAGCATATCTGACAGATTTATCTGTGAAGCAGGATTTTTGAAGGACTGTCTCACCTTGTCTTGGTAAAATTGGGCAGTCACTTTCTTTTGTGTGCTGCTTGTCCAATTTGGACAGCATACTGTCAGCAGTTAAGGCAAGGACACTTTCTTGCCCAGTGGCTAATTTTTGCCACAAAGAAAGTAAACTCCATATGGAGTTTCTTTGATGCCCATTATATTCTCTGAAGTAGATTGGTGCTGCCAGGAGCAGATATGTCTCACTGTCATAAAAACAACAACAACAAAAACTTATGTTATTAAAACATCTTAAATGCCATATTCCATAGATCTCTGAAGTGTCTGAAGACTACCTGTCTATCTAAAATATATCTGTTTAACCTTGAAAACATACCTAACATGACTGCAAGCTTGATTGTAATAGGTGACTAACTACTAACCTGCATTTCTTTATTATCCTAAATAGTTTGTAATAATAACTTTCAAGGACTAGAAATTGACATTACATTGTTAAATGAGCTGTACAGGTACAATACCTTGAACAAGAATAGAAATGTATGTACAGTATGCTCTAATTAAAAATAACCTTAAATTTGTATCAATATACAAAAATATTTTAAACAAGAGTAGAAACATATATACAGTATAACAAAAAATCTAAAATTTGTATCAATATACAAAATCCATATCAATGTAAAATATTTAAGACTAGTAGTTGCTTTTTTTTGTTTAAAAGTAGATTCAATAATCTACCCTTTCATCTTATTTCTATATATCCCCTTTTTCTTTTTAGAACAAGATCCCTGAATCTAATCTCCTTTGTTCAGCTTTTTTCCTGACCATTACCAATAACAATTTGTAAACAACCCCCCTTAAATGATAGTAAATATCCATAATCCATTTTTTGGGAATGTGGGCATAGTTCTCTAGACTACTTCCGGTTGACTGGGGGCACTGGTAATCCTCCAGGGACTCTGAGAAAATTTAGGATTATGGTGAAATCTTGTCTGGAGTAGTTTGGAGGCTGGACCCACTCAGCCAGTAGCCTCAAAGCTGTTCTGGATGAAGAATTGCAAGGAAATTGCAACAGAGGTATTTTGAGATGCTGGATCAGCTGGGCCATTTGTTTTCATTGGTATCTGGTCCCCTCGTTCTGAAAGTACATAAACTTTTTTTTTTTTTTAAGATTTATTTATGGGGCTGGAGAGATGGCTCAGAGGTTAAGAGCACTGGTGCTCTTCCAGAGGTCCTGAGTTCAATTCCCAGCAACCACATGGTGGCTCACAACCGTCTGTAATGAGATCTGGTGCCCCTCTTCTGGTGTTCAGGTGCATGCATGCAAGCAGAACACTGTATATATAATAAATAAATAAATCTTAAAAAAAATATTTATTTATGTATACAGTGTTCTACCTGCATATATGCCTGAAAGACAGAAGAGGGCGCCAGATCTCATTACAGATGGTTGTGAGCCACCATGTGGTTGCTGGGAATTGAACTCAGGACCTCTGGAAGAACAGCCAGTGCTCTTAACCTCTGAGCCATTTCTCTAGCCTGAAAATACATAAACTTTTAAAGGTAATATACATATCTGCATTAATAGAGGTATAGACTGTGCATTATACACAAGTTAGCCAAAGATGATTTTGTTTTATGTTTGAGCAGGTAAAATACACATGATGTGTCTTGTAGTTCTTCTGGGTTTATTTCTTTATGTCTGTAGCCAGGATTTCTGGGGGTCTTCCTCAATCAAACCTGATTATTATTTTTTTTCCTTTTTTTAGTTTTTCGAGACAGGGTTTCTCTGTGCAGCTTTGGAGCTGTCCTGGAACTCCCTCTGTAGACCAGGCTGGCCTCAAACTCACAGAGATCCGCCTGGCTCTGCCTCCCAAGTCCTGGGATTAAAGGCGTGCACCACCACAGCCCAGCAAACCTGATCATCTTTAACTTTGAACGAATCCAGTCTTTCATTTTCTTTATTGTAACTTAAAATATAAAAGCTAGTTAGTAATCAGCCTGAGCTGTTGGCTGAGCATTTATAATTCATATACGCCTCTTGTGTGTTTATTTGGGACTGGGTGGACAGGAAACGTCCAATTGCAAAGAACAATTGGAGGGAAGTGACCAAGCTGTCCACAGCCCTGGTTTCTACCTTCCCAGCTTGGCCAGGCTTCCTGCCTCTGTGGATACAGTCATGTCCCCACCCTTCCCCGCCTCTACTGAGAAGGGGTGGAGAGGGCGCTCTCTTCCTCTCCTGGGCCAGCATCTGAGTAGCACACTGGCTGATAAGAACTATGCAGCTAACTCTGCCCGTGGCTGGTACCATGAAGGAAGACGTGGCTCTTCTGGCTACCGTTACCCTCTTGGGAGTTCTGTTGCAAGGTGGGTTGGCTCCTGTCTGGGAGGTGGGTGGATGTTATACCCATAGGCCTGCTTTTGGCCTTCAGGCTCTTGGGGTAGGGAATGGGGGTGCTGGCAGCCCTGAGCCCAGGCCTGGGTGGAAGACAGGAGACTTCTGTGTGCCAAAGTCCAAACTCTTCAAGAGCTACTAGAGTCTTGGGTGTCAAAGGGCCTGAGTCCCGGCGAAGGGACCAACACCTCCTGGAGTGGAGAAGTCGTCCCAAGGAGTGTCTGCCAGGGAGCAGTGGAAAATGTGCATGGGTGAAGGTCTAGAGTGTCCAATCAAGGGGGATTGTGCACAATCAAGGGACCAGCTGAAGGATGGTAAAGATTGCTGAGGGGTCACTGAGGAAAGCCTGCCTTGTGGTGGGGGCTGGCATCTGCTTGGAAGTATGATGAATAGCAGGATAGCTATTTAGATTGGGAGAGTCCTTATTACAACCATCTGGAGCAGGGTATCTGCCAGAGTTAGCGCTGGGCCTATGATGTCTAAACAGAGAAACTGGGACAAGAGTTTATGCTATTATTTGGTGGCACTGAGACCCAAGCATGAGTGACTCTGGCCTGAGGCAGGGTCCCTTCTGGCTGACTCTGTAGGAGGGAAACCAGGGTCCCTTAGCCACAGGACGTGTGCTTCCTGTTCCTTGTGCCAATTCTGTCCTAGGACACTGGCTACTCAGGGATTTTTTTTTTTTTTTTAAAAAAATGGGGGGTCCAGACCTGCAGAACGGGAGGTGAGCATTTGCCTGTGCTTTGCAAGTCAAATAGTTCAGAAGTCTCCTGGGGCTCCTCCCACCGACAGGTGTTACTGGAGCGTGCATCACCCGAGCCAACCCTCAGGCGGGCAGGGCCTCTCCAGTGAACATCGCTGATGGGGCAGGTCGGAGGAGGGGGTTAGAAGGGAGTCGCTCAGCGAGAGGCAGGGAAAAGGAAACTGGGGGACCGGGCCTGCCCCAGGTATGGGGGCGCCACACCTAACTTCCACATCCCCACGGCCGTAGCCTACTTCTCCCTGCAGGTGATCTCTGCGCGCAGGGCTTTCCATGTGTCGCCGCCACTCACTTCTGGACCTCCCGAGTTCGAGCGCGTCTTCCGAGCCCAGTGAGTGGGGCTGGTCCGGGAGGGTTCGGGTGTTGTCAGCCCAGCCCGACCGCGCGCTCACCCAGCCCGCCCCACGCAGGGTGAACTGCAGCGAGTACTTCCCGCTGTTCCTCGCCACGCTCTGGGTCGCCGGCATCTTCTTCCATGAAGGTGCGGGACAGCGCGGGGGCGCGCTCGGGGGGGGGGGGTGACCCTCGGGTGGCGGGCGCGCGTGTTCACCGCGCTGCCTCGCCTTCCGCAGGCGCCGCAGCCCTGTGCGGACTGTTCTACCTGTTCGCGCGCCTCCGCTACTTCCAGGGATACGCGCGCTCGGCGCAGCTCAGGTAACTCGGGCCGGACTTCCGGGGAAGCGCGGCAAGGGAGGGTCACTCCCGGACGCGGCTCCATGGGTGGGAGGCGGTGATCGGCGGCAGAGGACCGGTGGAAAGAGATGGCCTTTGGGGACCGCAGGTGGGCGGACCTAACCCGAGGGAGCGCGTCTAGCCCGGTGGAGGAGGGGCCTGAGCCTGCGGGGCGGAGTCTGGGTCTGTGGGGGCGGGGCCTAGCTCTCGGGGCGGGGCCTTGGCTCGACTCCCGCTGAGCTCTGCCCGCAGGCTGGCTCCTCTGTACGCAAGCGCACGCGCGCTCTGGCTGTTGGTGGCGATGGCTGCGCTGGGCTTGCTGGTGCATTTCCTCCCCGGCACGCTACGGGCAGCGCTCTTCAGACGGCTCCAGGCGCTCCTGCAAATGGCCTGAGGCGAAGTACCTCCGAGTCAGCGCAACTGGAGAAGAGCTTAGAGCAAAATGCAGGGGTGCCGGCCTCCGAATCCCAGTTTCTAATTAAAGTTCCCACGATGGTCCCGCCTACATTCTCTGGGTCAGAGAAGGTTGCTTACCGAGAGCTGTAAACCCTGGAGGGCCCCAGCCACCGACAGATGCAGCCAGGCTTTGGGAAGCGGCGTGGGCCGGCTTGGATTCGAGTTTCTCTCACTATACCCTCCTCTAGACAGCGACTTGCCTGCATGGCTACCTCTGCCGTGACATTTATTTCCAGAGATAGCCACCCTTCACCCTCCTTTCTGTGCTCGGGGCTCTCCTTTCTCTCAGGCTGAGCCTCAGCTGCCAAATCATGTGTGCCTTCTTGTCCTCTACACCCAGCCCCGACTTCACAACTAGAACCAGTTGATCTTTCCCCAGATGAGAACTGGGTCCTGTTATCTCCAATATCAGTTGGGTGTAGGTGTTCAGGACACCCCTGCAGAGGCCTGCAGAGCAGTGAGCACCAGGAATGCAGTCAGTGAGACATTCTCTCAAGGAGACCTCAGGGTGCTTGAGGGTCAGACTTGGGGAAGGCCTACTGACCAAACATCTCTAAATGACTTTATCCTAGCTGGCCAGCGAAAATGCTTCTCAAACAGCTCCAACAGTGTGGGCAGAGGCCCTGAGGTGGGTGGAGATGGTCCATTTATTTTAGAGAAGGCCATAGTATGAGCCAGGTGATTTCGGTTCATGGTTGTAATCCCGTGAACTTGGGAAGCTGCGGCAATGTCTCAACCCCTCTGCTACTCCCAACTCCTGCCCCTGCCACACACATACCACGATCCTATTATTTGAGACCAGGGGAGGAGCAGGGAGAAAGATACTGAGGACCACCGTGAAAGTGTGTGTGTGTGGGGTGGGGGAGAAACCAACAGACAGTTGGCCAACACCTCCTCCAACTGAGGCACTCGGGTTCAGGTCTTTACAATAGTTGGGGTGGGTAATGTGATGCCAGCCCAAGATGACACGAGAACACTTTGGGAGGGGATTCCTATAGAACAGGTAGGCACAACTTTGGGTGCATAAAACCCCCAGGTACTGACTGAGTGGCCAAGACCTTCCTGCTAAGTGGGAATGAGACCGTGTTGAGGTGTGCCAACACTGCACTGGGACATTTCACATGGTAAAAAGGGGGTTGGGGACTCCCTGGCACGACAGAGGTCAAAGTCACCTTCACCAAGTAGCCAGTCAGCTCTGGATGAGAGTCTCCCAGCATAGGTGAGCTCCCCCAGTCCCCGCCATCAGCAAGTTTTGGGAACCCATGGGGATAGGCCAAATACAGACAGGCAGACACACAAGTGCCTGGCCAGAACATGCACCTATGAGGCATACACTTCATTAACCCTTTATTACAAGTCACGCTCTTATAGAAGTATATGCGAACTTACGTGAAAAAATCAAATGTATCCAAGAATAAAAAACACAGCACATAAAGTAGTGTATGCATTCCAGTGTTCGCGCCGCACACAGCGGGCGCCCAAAAAAAAGCTCTTCTAAAATGGCCTGGCTCAAGCCGACTGGCCAGGGGCAAACGGTTCGGTTCGGTTCGGTTCTTTTTGGGCGGCAGCAGGCCGGCCCTCAGGCACAGTGTGGGGGCCGCTTGCCTCCTCCAGCGGCCCGGCGCAGCACCAGCTTCTGGGGCCTCCGGGCCAGCGGTGGACCCCAGGCCAGCCCGAGCCGCCTTCCAGGCAGAACCCTTCAGGTGCGGTGGATATGCCTGGTCCTTTGGGGCGGCAGCGGCGGCAGCAGCAGCAACACCCTTGGAACCGTGGGCTCCAGAGCCGGCCACGGAGCACCCTTGGAAGCCTTCCATTTAGTCGGCCTTTTTCAGAAAGATCTGCAAGAGTCAGGCTCAGGATGAGCAGGTGCCTTGGGGCTTCTTATGGTCTAGAGGCTGGTCCCATCACTGTGCCCAGCCGATCTCACCTCACTCAAGATGACCCACACTGGGGAGTCAGTCTGGATGGAGAGGCGCAGTGCTTCCAGGGGCCCAAAGGCAGGATCCACTTCCCCTTCAGCTACACCCTTGTAGAAGGAGCCTGTGGGAGGGCAGTACCTAGAGGTAAAAATCAAAAGCCACACCCAAAAGCCCAGCCCACACAGGCCCTGCCCTACTCACCGATCTGGAGGTAACCATCAGGGCTCCTAGGGTACCGGAGAGTGGCTGAGCGGCCCTCCTGAAGGGCCTCCTTCTCTGACTGGGGGTTCTGGGGGCAAAGCAGCAGGGCTAGAGTGTCTGGCCAGAAGGGGGCAGCCTCAGTTCTCACCCATACCCGCCATACTCACGTCAAAGGGCAACACCTCCACAGAAGTGTTGAAGAGTTTATCTTCTGGGTGCTCAATGTTCCCGCTGCGGAAGAAGAACCTACAGGAGCCAAGCAGGCTGGTGAGCTGTGGTAAAGGTGAGGTACTGCCCAGGCATACTGCCCAGGCCCAGCAGAGAGGCCATGCCTGAGCCAGAAACTATTAGGGGCCTCCAGGTGCTGGGGGAGGTTTGGCACCATCTTGGACAGTCCATGGGCCGTGCAAGGCAGCAGGGCCTTACCCTGAGGCTGTGGTGATGGCTATCACTGAGTCCCTAAAGATCCGCCTGCCTTAGTCCTCACAAGGTAGTTAGAACTATTATGGGTAGTGCTTTTCAATAAGGAAACTGAGCCAGGGTGGGGCTAGTTGATGATGGGGGCAGATAATTCCCTCAGGGATGGTAGAAGGGGTACCTAAAGACCCAGAGATACACGCCCGCCGAGGCCTCTAGCTGGTGTTCACCCTGTCCCCTTTCCCAGGGAGCACTGACCGCTCAAGGCGCAGCGGCTGGAAGAAGCGGAAGCGGATGAAGTCTCCTGCGGCAGGTGTGAAGGCCCAGAAGAAGTCCTCTCGCAGGTAGGCCTTCTCCAGGGTGAAATGCTGGTACGTCTTGAGGCTTGTGCTCACCTCCGCTGGGGGGTTGACATGCTCCTTCCGGAGGGCGTGCTTTCCAAAATCTTTATCCTAGAGAGGAACAGCAGGCATCAGGGCCATCCTCCAGTCCTGTCTCCACTGCTCTGTCCTGACTCTGTGGCACACCCCACCTTCAGTTTCTGGATCTTGCCCGCCAGTGAGGAGTGAGTGCCCACGTGCTGGAAGAGGGACGGCTTGAAGCGGATCCGAAGGTTGGCCTTCTGCCGGTCACAATGTTTCTGTGAACCGAGAGTGACACCTTAGGGTTCCGCTCAGTCGGGACCCCAAGGATGGGGCCTTTCCTCAGGATAACTAGGAGGTTTCCTCAGCCAGCAGTGTCTGTCCTCTCCTTGCCACAGAGGCACAGCCAGGAACACAGTGTGAGCTGGCAGCGTCTGCGCTGGTTCCAAGCACCCCCTGCTCACCGCATCTTTCTCAGGGTTGCAGACTTTCACCCACAGGATGTGGTCCAGAAGCCAGTCGATGGGCTTGTCTCGGTAGAACATAAGGATGAACTCTACAATCAGGCTCAGATCCAGTGACTTGAACATCTTCCCTGAGGGTAGGAGTCAGGAAAAAGGGCTCTGAGTGGAAAGTACTTCTTCATCCCGGTGGGGGCCAATGTGGAGCATCTCACAGCAAACCTTGTGGGTAGACTTCGGGCAGGTGTGGGCCCAAGAAGACGGGGCAGGGCTGGGGACCCTCGGACATCCTCATACAAAGGGCACTTCCACAAAGGCTCACTAGCAAGGTACTGGGGCTGAGAGATGGTAGATGGAGGGGCATAGGCGGGACTGAAGGGCTGTCATCTGGCTAGTGGGGACCAGCACAGGGGGTGGGGTGGGGGTGGGGTGGCCTACCAATGAAGCCCAGCTGGGAGAACTCCAGGATCATCCAGTCCTCAGAGGGCTGCTGGAGGGCAAAGTTCTTCATAGTGCTCAAGTAGCTGGGCTTGGCTATGATGTCATCCTCCAGCTGCACAAGGAGGAGGGAGGAACAGTAAGGGGCTGGGACTCAGGACTGACACGGGGCAGAAGTGGGGTCCCTCACCCAAGTGTGGCCATGTGCAGAGTAGGCAAGGTCAAGGTCAAACAGGTTCAGGTGGGCAGGAGAAAAGCTTCTGGCTGACCTGCACATAGTAGATGCCTTTGGACTGCGCGTACATCATGAGGAAGCAGTAATCAAGGTTCTGTTTGGTCCTCCACCTATGGGCCAGGGGCAGGCGCTTCAGAAGCAGAGACAACTCCACCTCCAGTGGACTACCACAGAGAAGCCACTGAGGCAGCTAGGACCCACCCTGCCCACTCCCCACCCCACCCACCAGACAGGGTCCTCCAAAGAGACATTGACAGTGGCCTAGCACCAACAGACTGCTGGGAGCATTGAGCATGAGTACCTGACTCTCTCCTTGGGGTCCCCAAAGGACTCTCGAAGGCGGGAGAAGTCAGGGTAGAAGTGAGGGGAAGGGGAGATGACTTCCAGGAGCCCAGAATGGATCTCTGTGGGGAACCTAGGTGGGGGAAGGTTCAGTGGGTGTGCAGTCTCCAGAGGCAAAAGAAGGCTGGAAGCTCTCCAGACCCTCCCTGGCCCAGAAAGCTCACTAAGCAGGCATCCTCCTCCACTAGCCTCCTGAGGCACTGGGACTCCAGAAAGGTGAGGGCCCTCATACACTTTCCCTTTTAACAGAGAAGGGAAGCCCCTCCCCACACAAGGCAGATCTCCTTAGGGGAGGCAGGCATCCGGCTGCCCTCCCTCCAGCAACCTTTCCTGGTTGCTGGTACTCACAAGGCCTTGATGTTTTCTGTCACTGCCGAGGTGTACTGTGGGTCAGTCTGTGGAAAGACCACATACACTTAGCTTAGCTACCACCCCAAATGGTCTGGAAGGGGGAGAAGCAGGAGTGGGAGCTTCAGATGTCCTCACATATAGGAGTGACTTCCTGTCTTGAGAGATGGGGGGCTGAGCCTGGCTGTGGTCACAGTTACCTCAGAAAATAGCCTTTTGAGATACTGAGTCCCGGGCCAGAGGTGTGGGGTGAAGGGAACCAGATAACTAGTGTCTCCACAAGGGGGCGCAAAGACTCATCTTTCTTTTGAACTTTTTGTCTTGATCCATTTGTGAATGAAACTAATGACTGCAATTCTGATTGTGTCCCCGTCCTCCCGCCCCGCCCCCATGCCGTTCTGTCTGTAGTTCTCTTTTCTGGTGGATTGTTCCTGTGTGTCTTCCCCTTCGTGTTCCTGTATCCCCAGGCCCTGGGCCACTCGCCTCGGCGATCAGCACCACGATGACCGAGTCTTCCTTCTCCTGCGGGCTCAGCTCCGAGATGAGCGAGTGCAATGTGTCAGTCAGGTACGAGTGCACCTCGCGCCTCACGCTTGGAATGCCCATCACCACGGACACTGCAGGGGCGCGGAGGGGTGACACTGGACAGGGCTCCGGGGACAGCCTCTCTGCCCGCCTCTCGCCCCTCCCGGGCCACGCCCATACCTCCGGTGCGACCCTGGCCCACCCGCACTGCAGGCTGCAGACTGCTCTCCTTGGCCAACAGGTGCGGCAGATGGTGGAAGACGGTGGGCAGATGAAGCACGTGCCTGTGCGAGACGTTCCACGGCTTCAGTCTCGGATCCTCTGGGTGGTTGGGAAAGGGGCAGGTCAGATTTTGCTGGGCCTGAAAACAGCCCAGCTCTTGCAGACCACCATCCACCCCATCCCGCAGGAGCTCACCAGTTAGGCGGCCCCAAGTGCGATTGCCCTCTCCGTCCCGCAGCGCCTGCCTCTCGGACACTGCCCTCTTGATCTCGTCCAGCACCAGGTTTAGCTCCTTGGAGCGCTTCAGGCTCTCCTGCTCGGCCGCGTGCAAACGGTCTCTCAGTGCCAGAAACTCGCGCTGGTAAATGTCCACCACGTCACCTGGTGGGGAGCAGGGGGGTGACACACACAGACTAACATCAGGGAACAAGCTTCCTACGGACCCAGTCCCACAGCATGTCATCACTGAACATCTGTGTAAGAGCACACCTGTAAAGGTGTGCCGGCCACACCGCAACTATGGGGCACATACCAGTTGATGTGAAGTTACACAGATGCTCACCCTGGGGTTGAAAAGCCCCCAGCAAGAGGATCAGCGGTCAGTACTCTCCCCACCCACTTATCTCATCCTTTAATGTATCCAAGGTAGGAAGATGGTATAACCACCTCCCAGTCCTAGAGGGTAGTCCTAAGCACAGATTGGAATAGCCTCAGACTGAACCCTCCCCGCCCACAGGCTCCCAAAGTCCCCTCTTGCTTTTGCAGACCGTACCCCTTGCTGGGAGTCAGATACCCAGAGTCCCATTCAGGGCACAAGGACACAGCCCTTCCTAAGGAGCTCCTAAAGCCCAGCCTTCTGCCTCTCTCCTGCCTTCCCTTCAAGGCTGAGATGACGGACAGCCCCATCCTTAAGGCTCCATTCAGCCAGCGCCCCCAGACTCTAGCCCTAAGGTCTGAGCCTAGCTGGGCACAGGCCCTGTGACTGTGTGTTCCTGCAGGGTGTATGTGTGGTGTGAGTGTGGTGGCGGTAGGCTGCTCTTCACGCATGGTTGTCCCTAAATTGTTCACTCACTGGGTTCTTTCCACCTCACACCCACCCAGAGCCCAGGCCACCCCCATGTTCAGATCAACAGATGAAGCTGACTAGCCCTGGGGTTGCTCAAGCAGTCCACAGCAGGAGCCCCAACCACAGACGGCCTGTGTGCCAGGCTTGGATCACCTAGAAGGGTCTGCATGCCATCCCGAGGAAAGCGGTCTGATTCTCTGCTATACTCCAGAGCTGGCAGCAGCTGGGCCCCGATAGCAGGGGTGCGGGGGTGATTGGGACTCTGAGGGGAGCTGCCTGAGGGTGGAGGAGAGTCCCCAGGGTGAGAAACACCTGGCCCCAAAGGTCTGGCAGGGATCAACAGCGAGAGGGATCAGCAGCATCTCCCTGGCTAGGGGCCAGCAAGCTCCTGCCAGCCTGGGCACTCAAGGCCTTTGTCTGGCTGCCTTTTGGCCTCTTTATTTGCTATCACATACACCCCCCCTCTCCTTTGTCAGCTTCTGCACAGGGCATTTCTTCTGTGCGAATCCCACATCATCTGGCCTAGCCTTCAAGGCCTTCTCTCTGAGTCTAGGAAGCCTTTCCAAATCCCATCCCATCCCCAGGCATCAAATTCTTGGTGGGCAGACAGCCCCAGAAGGTGGGGTGAGTTACCCCTCGAGCCTGTAAACCAAAGGTGAGGTTCCAGGCGAGGGAGCCATTTCAGGACACGCTGCTTCCTCCCCAACCAGGGCAGAGACCTATGTGCTACTTGGGTCGAAGGGAGGAGCGTGGAGGAAAAGGGAAAGGCTCGGAGACAGAAGAGTCAAGTCAAATGGATTCCGTTGAGGCATCCCTTACCCGAGGAGCCCCCTCCCCCCACACCCAGTATTATGTCCTGTCTTACCCAGGGCTAAAGTCCCAGGCCACACCCAGGCTTAGGTACAGCCCCGAAGGGGGAGGAAGAGGGAGTCAAGTTACAGGATCTGTGAGACTCAGAGCTGGGCTCAGGGGCCAGGTTACCCTGGAAACCTGACCCTTGAACACTGAGAACCCACCTCCAATCTCACCCTCCCAGCACTGGGCTATACCAACAACAGACAGGGTTGAGGGTTAGAGGTGCCCAGGCCGGCAGAGACAGCCAGGGTGGTGGTTCACAGTGGCCTAGACAGACAGGTGCCTCCCCTCAGCCTGGAAGGGAAGCCCCTGCCTTCCCCTCATAGTGGAGCTAAGGGGCAGCCTGTGCCACTGGCAGTGTCCCAAGCAGCCCTGAGGTGGGGCCATGGAAGGGAACAGGGGAAGCAATAGTGATCTGTGACACTTGTGTGCGCTTCCACCAGACCTACTCTGCTCTGGAAGTAAGCCAAGCTCTCTTACATTAGACTCCCTCAGGTAGGTTATGGTGGGTGGCACTTCCCTGAACCATCCTGATCAGCAAGGCCCCGGGCACAGCTGGATCCCTATCCTGACCTCCCTTCCTACGGCCTGTTCTTCAACTGTTTACCAGCAAGTAATGGGCCCCTTGGGTTCCTGGGCCTGGCTGCTGTCCACACACCAGCCGTCATTTTTCTGAACTCCACAGGACCTTTCCTTTAGTGGCCCACCATACTTTGCTGGCTCTGTTCTGCCTGGCGTTGCTTCCTGTAAGAGCCCAGTGATCTATTCCCAGGTCTACTGACTGGGGGGTCCCCTCTGTCCTTGTACCCTTTAAATCCAGAAACTGAAGCTGTGTGATTGCCTCCCTATGGGTTGTTCTTAAAGTGAGGGACTTGACTAGATCATCCTGGCACCCCACACCTTTAGTGGGCTGGGTAATGAGGTAGGTTGGTGATGGGGGCCTGGGGAGTCTTTGGTCTCTCCGGGTGTGTGGAGCAGGTCAGGATAGGGCTTCCTGGGAAGCAGAGGACCCTGGCTTCCATTCACACTTTCCTAGCCCAGGGAAGCAGGATGGAGCTGGCCCAGAGGTGGACAGCAGCAGTGGTCATACCATAATAGATTATACTGGCTGTGGGACCCGCGATGCCCTGCAAGCAGGGTAATTAAATATGTCCCGAGGCCCACAAACCACAATCTCTTGGCAGAGGAAGCAGAGCTTGGCAGAACCAAGCTGGGGTACAAACTTTGTACACTGTGCAGAGAAGGGGAAATAGGCTCGGGGCCATAGGAGGATGCCAAGCCTAGCCAAAGGTCTGCTATGGACCTGCAAGAAGGTAGGGGCAGAGGTGGAGAGTGGCAGGTGTCCACTGTCTCCAGGTTTTGTAGCCTCCAAGGACTCTAGGAGATGAAGGGTCCATCACTGCTATCCAGTCCAGTGAGAGGGGAAGCCTGGGCACTGAGGAGGGCTCTGCAGCTCTGTCTCTCCTCAGGTGCAAGCTCAGCAGCCGCTTGGCTGAGGTTATAGTTTGATTCCTGCACGTCTGGCTGCTTCAACAGATAGAGCCAAGGCTGCATTTGAACCTGGGTCCTGAACCCTGGTTGCATCTGGCCAAGTCTGAGTCCTTGCCATTCTTATCCCAGGCTTCTGGGGTGACCCCTGCTCCTGCTGTTTCCTTCCTCTCTGGCTCTCTGCCTACGTCCTCCCTTCCGGTTCTTCTGCCTTTCCCTGAAGTACTGGGCCCCTCCTGAGCCCTATATCCTCTGCAAACTGGAAGCCAGCTCCGATCTAGTGGCTGACTGGCTGAGTATGGCTTCACTGTGAGCTTGCTACTGAGCTGTCTGCATGGAAGAATGGGAAGGGTTCACGGCCCAGATTCCTGACTTCCAGACACCTGGCCTGGCTGGACACCCTTGGAAACAATACAGCCCCTGGACAGGGCTGGCCCAGTCACCGCCCTCTCCATGGCACAGGCTCCTGGGCTTGCGGTCCCTCAGGAAGAAGAACTCTGCACCTGAGCCCCACCCTTCTCTGGCTCTCTTGCTCCCCAGGTCCCCAGAGTGCCAGTCTCAGAGTGGTGACTCCCTCAGGAGGTGTCTTGACATCAGATGGGGAAGCACACATTGCCTAACTGAGGATGAGACACAAGGACTAATGGCCCTACCCACAATGGGACAAGCCGGTCCGAGTTCTTCAGACATGGCTCCACTACAGTCTCCATGGCCTTTCATGGCCACTCTGCCAAGGGCTGAAAATGTATCCTCCTGAGTGACATACCCTACCTCCAGAGAACCCCACCTTGGCCATACCCTTTCCTGATAGCTCATCCCATTCCACAGCCTCTGCCCTGACCACGCTCTCTCTGTGTCAGGCTCTAGGGAATCTCTCCTCAGAGTTCCTGGCTTGTGATTCTCTCAAGGCCAATCCAGGCCTCCACCAGCACAGGACAAGTCCTAGAGAAGGCTGGGCTGGCCTGGGCTGGCAGGAGCCTGGTGGTGTGAGCTGGACTTTCCCCATGCCTCTTTCCCCAGACTCATTTAGCATCACCTTGGGCAACAGAAAGCCTGTCTGAGGGAGGGAGAGGGCTAACTTGCCTCAGCCTGACATGACAGGAAGACCAGAAGGCAGGAAGGAAGGAAGCAGCTTTTCCAAGAGCCTCCTGTGTTCAGGCTGGGTGGATCATGGCCTCTGAGATCCTCAGTTCCCGGTCAGCTCAAACCACTCAAGCTAGCTCAGAACTCCTGACAGTGCTAGGGCCTGTACCCCTCTACTCCCAAGAGGACTGGCCAGCCTGCCCAAGCTTCAAAGGTGTATCAGGGAGCTGAAGTGAGCCAAGGAAACCCCACAAGATGATCACGTATCAGGGCTCCTGGGCTAGCTGATCAGGAGGCCCTCCAGAGGAGTCCGGGGGCCTGGTGCCATGGAGAAGGCTGTAGGCCTCCAGGGAGCAGCACTCACAGGGGCAAGGCTGCAGCAGGGCACAGAAGTGAATGAGGCAGGAGGATGGATGCCTTGGCTGTAGCTCCTCACCTGCTTCAACCACACTGCGCCTGCTCTTGTCCAAGAGCCTGCGGTGGGTTCTCTGGGTCCACCTGATCACAACTACCTCTGTGACCTTGTGTCTCTGCCCCTCTATGTGGTAACTCCGTAGGTCTGTCTGTCTTTAACTTGCCCGTGGGAGCGCCCGCCCCTGGCATGGGCTAACCGCAGGCAGAGAGGCCAGTCCTGAGTGCCACACGGAGAGGACGGGGAACCGGTCACCGCTCGCCCTCCTCGGCCCGGCGGGACCGGGGGATTTCGTTAGGGCAGCAGCAAACAAGTGGGGCGAGGATGGGAGGGGCTCAGGTGCACCGGGTGCGGGCCTGCGCGGGCGGCGACGGGGTAGGGGCTCACCTTTCTGGCCGCTGAGCGCCGCGTACCAGGAGAGCGACAGGAAGGCGCACAAGCAGAAGAGCAGCAGCGTCAGGAAGGTGCCATTGCGGAGCCTCATCTCCCCCGGTGCGCGGCGGGCGCCGGCGGGGCCGAGGCCGCATGGCCCGGGGGACCGGGGCCGGGGCGCGGGGGCCGGGAGGCGGCGGGGGCCCCGGCCCCGGAGCGCGGGGGAGCTGCGGGCCCGGAAGAGGCGGCTGCGATCTGGGCGGGAAGAGGGACGGGCGGGGGCCGGACGGGCTGCTCCTCCGCGGCGCGCGGCGCTAGCGGCCTCGGTCGGAGGCTGGGCCGGGGCCGGGGCCGGGCAGGGTTGGGCAAGGCGGCAAGAGCCGCGGCCCGGCTGGATCCGGGACCGCCGCCGAGTCGACGGCGAAGGGCGGGGCGGCCGGGATTTAAAGGGGCCGCATCACCCGCTGCCGCTGGGAGCACCGCGAGGGGGCGGGGTGGGAGGCCAGCGCCCGGGATCCCGGTGGGCCAAGCTCGGGAAGCACGGCGCTCGCGTGGAAGAGCGCACCATGAGGGAGAGGTGGTCTAGTCTCAGGAAAGTCGAGGCTACGGTAGTGATGAGTGAAGGTCAGCTACTGTGCGTGCAGCAGGGACAGACTGCGGAGGTGCCAGCCCTACAAGTCGGCTTTCAGGAAGATCCCATGGGCAACTCCCCACACCCAGACCTCAAGCCCTCCTCCCGACCGAGAGGGTCTCGGCTTGGGAGGGGACCCGAGTGGCCGGGCTGAGGTTATCTCTAGCTGACAGGCGCGGCCAGGAGTGTCCCTTGCCCTCTCCTGCGCCCACCAGTTCTGCCTTCCTAGGACATTCTCTGCTGCGCCTCGGATGGTATGCTGTGGACGGGGGAGGCGCTCCTACTATATGGAACAAGGACAATGGGCCGCTCTCAGGAGTAACAGTCCTCCAGAGCCCAGTCGGCTAGCTTCCCGGAGGTGCCAGGGGTGCTGTGGGCGACAGTCAGGCTCAATCTGCAGTTTACAGGGGCACCAGGTCTGCACGGTGACAACGGGCTCTGGCTCAGCCTTTATTACAGCAGCCGCCTGAGCCTTTATTGCTGGTCTTGTCTTGCACTTTCATATAAGGACTCATTACAGACTTCCCCCCAGGGCTCTGATGAACCAGGAACTGGACACACAATGAAAGGACTGGCTGGGCCAGGGCAGCCTCTGGGCATGCATTTTGGTAGCGCCATGTCTGCTTCCTTGATTGGGCCTCACCGCCATTCAAAATGGAACCAAATGCTACTTTGTAAAATGGAGCTACGCAGGACCCGCGTGATGATTGCTACCAAGTCTGACCACTCGGGTTCCATTCCTCAGGATCCACAGGGTGGAAGGAGTGAAATGACTCCTGTAGTTTGTTCTCTGATCTCTGCATGCTAGCTGTGGCAGCAAATGCCACCCCCACACATATATATGTGTGTGTGTGTATGTATGCCCCGGGGGGCCCTGCTCGGGAGGGTGGCGCTTGGGTGTGATCAAGCACCCGGGATGCAGGAGGAGGTGGGGGTGGTCTCAGGAAAGTAGAAGCTACGGTGATGATGATATATATGCACAGTGCAGTGTCCCATACCCAGGAGATCAGCCAGGACTGCATAGTGAAACCTTGGGGGTGGTGCGGGGGTCAGGGGGTCAGAAGCAAGGCACAGCTAGCTGGAAAGACACTGTTTTACAGTTTGGAGTGACTTAGAGCAGGTTACAGCCTTATTTCCACACCGGATCTTGTTAGAGTCTTCTGAAGGAAACTATTCTGGTTTGTCTGTATTTCCATAGGAGTCTTCTCTGTGTTGCAAAGAATAGCAGGTTTTCATTTAGTCATATAAAGTCTTAATTTTGTTTAAAACAAAACAAAACAACAAAATATAGTGCAGCTAGTATAGCGTGGTGCATGCCTCTAATCCCAGCACTTGGGCATTGGAGACAGGTGGAGCTCTGTGAGTTCCAGGCCAAAAAAAAAAAACAACCCCAAAAACAAAGGTTTGAGACCAGCTAGATATACATAGAAAATTCACAATTCTAAGTATCGTTATACAACGCAACTATCCCCAAAACAAACAATAAGGTTGGAGAGATGGCTCAGCAGTTAAAGTTACAAGTACTAACTGCTTGCTCTTCCAGAGGACCTGAGTTAGGTGCCCTGCAGCCGTATCAGGTGGCTCACAATCCTGTAACTCCAGCTCTATGGGAGATCAGACACCTTGAAGCCCCCAAGCTCCATAGGTATGGGCACAAGCACTAGAGCGCTCACAGTCACGCAAGTGCTTGCGCATGTACGTGAGCGCACACACACACAAATCTAAAAATCAAGCAACAAAAGTATATCAGAGCTGGAGATGTAGCTCAGTGGTTAGCATTCACTGCCAATATCAACTAAACAAGAAAGTGTATTTATGTTTTAAAGTGGGATGATCTTAGGAAAATGCTACAATTATTAAACCAGTGGATGTGAAGGAAATGGACTGTCAGTGTGTTGTGTGATATTTTGTTTGTCTTCTGACAAATAAAGCTTGCCTGGAGATCAGAGGGCGGAGCTAGCCACTGGTTAACCATAGAGGCCAGGCCGTGGTGGCACACACCTTTAAGCCCCCGCTCTTGGGAGGAGAAAACAGGAAGATCAGGAGTTCAAGGCTACCCTGGGCTACACCAAAGTGAATCAGTCTAAAAGAGAAACACAGCCAGGCGGTGGTGGTGGTTCACACCTTAATCCCAGCACTAGGGAGATGGAGACAGGAGTATGAGGCAGAGTGGAGACAGGACCTCGGGCGCCCATCCAGTCTGAGGATTTGTAGAGACAGAAGGCCCATTCGGTCTGAGATTTCATAGAGTTAAGAACTCTCTAGTGGCTGGCTGCTCTGCTCTGATGTTCCAGTTTTCACCCTTGACATCTGTCTGACTCTGGGTTTCTATTGTTAAAACCAAGTAGGGTCGCCCTTCATCAGTGACCACCTTTGAGCTCCTCCTCCATCCCATGACTACCTCGGAGCAGGGGAGCAGGAATGAGGAGAAGCCCATGAAGGCCCCTGATATGTGGGGAGCAGGACCATGGTATCACGGAGAGCCAATGTCTCAAGGCTAGGACCTCAAGCAGCCTGTCTACCTGCAGGCTTCTCCTTTTAAAATGGGGCTGTGGTTGCTGGGCATGTGTCCTATTTTCCACTGTCTTGTGCCTTTGTAGTAATTAATTAATCTGGGCCTGCTTGCCACCCCAAGTCCCTCCAGACATTTCCTGGCTCTTGGTGTTGTCTTGCAGCTGGTGATGCGCCTTCACCTGAGGCTCGGCTTCAGGTCCTAAGGGCTCACTCAGGAAGATGGAGCCACGTGGGCCCAGAAAAAACGTGCTTTCCTTTTCAAACCCTAGCTGTGGGTGTCTCTTCCTGTGTCCTCCTCACTTTTCACACAGTGAAGATAGAGCCATCCCCTCTTCTTCCTTTGTTAGATTTGGGGTCTCACAGATTTGGGGTAACACTGGCTGGCCTGGAACTCACTGTTCAGACCAGGGTTTAAAAGCCTGAATGACACCCAGCACTTCCGATCACAGCTCTCAGCCATTGTTCTGGGACAACCTTTGGAGGTGGTCTAGGAGTTCAGCCTTGGGGGAGGGGGACAGGAATAGAGCTGAGAAGAGTATGAAATCCATGCATGTTTTCACATAGCCTTGATGTGTCCTTCAACTATGAAGCAGCCGGTAGGTTTCCCAGTCTATGTGACTGTCACAACAGAAATCACTAGGAATTTTCATCTATTTCAACTAGAGGTGTAGCAGACACTTCAAAAGAACAGATACACTGTAGTAACTTGATATTTCTGATATTAGTCCTGCCTCTAGATCTTACAAGTTAAGAAGAATCATGGGGCTGGTCGGTAGTGGAATATGCCTTTAAGCCCAGCACTCAAGAGGCAGAGGCAGAGTGGCGACCACCACTGTTACTGTTTCTGGGATTACCATTTCATAATTGGTTACTACAGCTAGCAGTGTGGAGACCCTGGCAGCAAAAGTAGCTACCACAGTTATTTAATCTTTCAATCTATTGGGCATGATAAATTTAATTCAATAGTTATATACATTTCGATTGGCTTTGAAAATTATAAATTTATAAACTCAAGTTCCATTTGCTTTTGGGATACCATCTTACAAGGACTCCAATTTGCAGTAAGGCTCATTAAGGAAGGGAATGGCTCAGTTGCCTTTAGCCTCCTGGCTATGGGTGGGTTAGGACTTCTGTTGGTCTTTTCTGTGTCGAACACACAGATTGCAAGCCCAGTGCCACTTTGAAATCTTTGGCAGCAATTAACTCTGCAGCTCACACATGATTGAGCCTGTATGATAATGAGTATTCAGAGACAGGTAATTCCTGGGGGGCGCTCACCAACCTAAGACAGAGCGCCTGTGTGTCCCACGCAACCTAAGTCAGAAGCTCATTTTTTAGTAAAAGGGGGACCTGTAGGGCTCTGGCCCCCCTTTTGGGTAACTGTTGCCTTGCTTGCTGACCTTGACCTTGATATCTTCCCTATGCTAATTCCCTGCTGGGTTCCACCCTCCTGAATGCTTAAGGGAAGTTCCTTGTCTGTGTATCCTGCATAATGGGCGTTAACAGCTTAGATGCAAGATTGTAAAACATTGGTAGCAAACTTCTGCCCTCCGGGGTTCTCCCATTGTGCTGTAAGCCTGTATTTAAGACCTCCTCCCTCCTTCAATAAACGGCATTCGGCATTTTTTTTTTTTTAAAAGAGTCCAGCTAATTGTTCAATTATTTTTTTAAAGAAATGTATTTATTTTTATTTGCATTGGTATTGGTATTTTGCCTGCATGTATATCTGTGTGAGGGTGTTAGATCTTGGAGTACAGACAGTTGTGAGCTGCCATGTGGGAGCTGAGACTTGAACCCAGGACCTCTAGAAGAACAGTCAGAGCTCTTAACCACTGGGCCATCTCTCCAGCCCCAATAGTTCAGTTGTTAAGAGGAAAAGGGTTTGATTCCCAACACCCACAACAGCTCACAAGGGATTAGTCTCTCTCTTCTGGCCTCTGAGAGCACTGCACTCACATTGGATACATACATTTATGCAAGCAAAACACTCCAATACATTTAAAAACAAGAAGGAGTAAAACATTTTGTAAATGGTGGCATATGCCCATAATCCCAGCACCTGGGTGACTAAGGCAGAAGAATTACTTCTAGTTGGATTGTATAGTGAGTACCACACCACCTGGCCTACAGAGTAAAGGTTGTCTCTAGAAACAAAAATGAACCAAATAAAAAAATACAAACATGAATGCTTTGATGTTGATCTGGCCACTGCCCTGCCAGAACCTGTCCACCTTGCCCAGGGCTGGAGAGGCAAGGTTCATCGAGCTTGGCAAGATTATAATGTGGGAAGGTAATCATGCCTGGAAGGGCAGAGGGCATCCCAGGGAAAGTGGGTTTAATGGAAGACCCTGGGGAGAGGAGGTGGGGTCTCAGAGAAATTGTCCTCAGCATATACAAATGAATCTGAAAGGGACAGTGCCCCCTTTCCCACCAGTACAGATAGAGAGCCCAGTAAGGTCCTGGCCCTGGGCTTGCTGGGGAAGGATCGTTATGTACCTTGTCAGGGTTTAGTTAGTTAGTTGTTTTTTTTTCTTATTTCTTTTTTGATCCAGTGTAGCCAAGGCCAGTCTTAAATTTCAGATCCTCCTCCAGTCTCCACTTCTCAAGTGCTGTGATTTCAGTCATCGGCTTATTTGAGGTTCTGTCCTGAGATCAAAAAGCAGGAAGAGGGGCTGGGTGGTGGTGGTGCTATGCCTTTAATCCCAGCACTCAAAAGGCAGAGGCAGGAGGATCTCTGTGTGTTTGAGGCCAGCCTGGTCTACAATGCCAAGTTCCAGGACAGCCAGAGCTGTTGTTACACAGAGAAACCCTGTCTCAAAAATCAAAACAAAAAGCAGGAAGAACAGGACCTAGAGTTTACACTTAAATCTCAAGATGAACCTTCCTTTGGACAATGAGAGGAATGAGGGGAAGCCAGGAGACCAGCTACCAGAGCAGACTGCTGGAGGTCAAAGTCCAGAATGCACCATTTAACCACCACTGTATAGACTTATTCTGAGCTGATAGCACTTGAGAATAGGCTTTTATTTTATTTGTTTGTTTGTTTGCTTGCTTGCTTGTTTATTTTTGAAATAGGCTCTCTCTATGTAGTTCTGGCTGTCCTGGAACTTGATATGCAGGCCAGGTTGGCCTTGAATCACAGAGATCTATCCACTTATGGCTCCCCAAGTGCTGGAATTGAAGGCCGAGCACAGCTGAGAACAGGTTTTCACCTAAGCTCCTTCATGTGCCTCAAAGCATAATCTCCCAGAGTGCTCTCTGCTGGAATTAACCAGAAAATGATTCAATCTCAGAGTCTCAACGCCAGAGATAACCAGGCACACTCAAATGGGCGTTTTTACAGAAGAATTTATGAGTCATGTTATCTTCCCTAAAAATCATTTGTTTGCCTGTAATCCCTCCTCATTAAGTTGATACACAATGGTGAGATGTCACTGAGAGTGAAGCCATTTCCTGCCAAGCCATTCCATCCCAAGGACCCGAATGGTGCAAGGAGAAAGTGGATTCCCACAAGTTTTCCTCTGACCGCTACATGTGCACTGTAGTGCACACACACACACACACACACACACACACACACACACACACACACTATAATTAAAAAAAAATCTAAGTTGATATTTGGGCTGAGTCTGGTAGCCTTTACTCCCAGCATTCAAGAGGCAGGGGCAGGCAGACCTATCTGAGTCCCAAGCCAGCTTATATTATATATAAAATGAGCTCCAAGATTCTATCTTCTTTTTTTGTTTGTTTGTTTGTTTATTTGTTTCGAGACAGGGTTTCTCTGTGTAGTTTTGGTGCCTTTCCTGGATCTCCCTCTGTAGACCAGGCTGGCCTCGAACACAGAGATCTGCCTGGCTCTGCTTTCCAAGTGCTGGGATTGAAGGCGTGCGCCACCACAAGAAGTGGGGATGTTTTAATGAAAACATACTTATCAAAGCCGCAGTCCATCAAGGACTCTGACAGACCTACTCAGTTAGTTCTTGCCCAGGCTTCAGGAATAGCTGCTGGAACAATGCTTCCCTGGCAGACGAAAGAAAGCCCTAGAAGCTTTGGCATTAGCAAATGGAGAAACACTTGCCTTGTCATCATGGGTCTGTGGCTTTTACTGTCTCAGGTCCTTGGCGGGAACTAGTCACAAGGTCTCACATTAAGAGAGCGGGTTGATTTTTATAGATATATAAAACTCAGAACATTTCCTGGCATAAAAGATACATGAAGTTATTACCGTTGCTATTAGGAATTAGACTCAACAGGAATTGCTGGTGGTTTGAGGGACAGGGCGTGGCACAGGCTTCTATCACAGTGGCCTCCTCTGGAACTCTGGAGTAGACATGGGTTCTAGGGAGATGACAGGTCAGTACTCTTGGCTACAACAGCTCCAAACCAAACCGAGTGTGTGAAGGATTCCCACACCTGTAACTCCAGCATTCAGGAAACAGAAGTGGAAGGGTTATTGAAAGTTTGAGGCCAGCCTGGTCTCTACAGTGATTGCAGATCGTCAGGGCTGCACAGCAAGACCCCATCTTTTTTTTTCTCGCTCTCTGTATTGTTCCAATTTTAGTAGATGTGCTGCCTAAGTGAGCACAGAATTACTTTGTTACTTGGGTTTGCTTTTGTTTCATTTTCTATTTTTTTCAATGTTTATTTTATGTGCATTGGTGTTTTGCCTGCGTATATGTATGTCTGTTTGAGGGTGTTGGAGTTACAGACAGTTGTGAGCTGCCACGTGGGTGCTGGAAATTGAACCTGGGTCCTCTGAAAGAACAGTCAGTGCTCTTAACTGCTAAGCTATCACTCCAGGCCAAGAGCCCCTCATCAAACAAACAAACACACAAACAAAAAGCTATAGAGATGGTTCAGTGTGTAAAGATATTTGTCATCAAGTCTGATGACCTGAGTTGTACCCCAGAGACCCACATGGCAGAAGAAGAGAACTAACTCCCAAAAGTTGTCTTCTGACCTCTACCAGGTACTGATTCCATTTTGGTTTTTAGTCTTGTCTAGTGGGCCTGGTAGAAGAGCCTAGTCTAAACCAGTAGCCACAACACCTTCTATAATTTTACTGGTGTGTGTGTGTGTGTGTGTGTGTGTGTGTGTGTGTGTGTGTGTTACTGGGGACTGGATCCAAAGCTTCCTGTATGCTAGGCAAATGCTCTACAATTGAATTATATTTCCAGACTTTTGTTTATTTACTTTTTAATTTTGAGAAAGGATTTCACTAAGGCCTTGAAATTGTGATCCTCCAGTCTCATGAGTGGTTCTGCCATCTGTGCTTTTTATTTAGTTGAACTACCATTTGCTGAGCACTCAGGTACCTCACAAATGCTGGTCAAGGTCCCCCTGTATGCCTGCTTGGGAACATTAGCCAAGCAAAGCGGTCTCACAACTAGAGAGAGACACTGCCACAAGAGTATGGAGGAGTTAAGCATCCCTGGAGGCTAGTTAGGAAGAAGGGAGCTGGCCTGGGAAGTTAGGTGAGGGTCAACCTGGGTTCCAGAGCTCAGGGGTACAGATGGTCCACAAAATGCTGGTGCAGCACAGCTAACTGTCTGAGAAAGTCCTTAGAGGACAGTGGTACCCAGGCTTTGGGCATGTGGCACTGATACTCCCTAGATAGGCAGACTATTGACTGCCCTCCCATCCCTTAACTGCCCAGCCCCTATCTCTCCTTGAATGGCTTTTCACTGGGGCCCCTCCAGGCCCAGGCCCTTTGAACTGCCTAAGACTGGGTGTCTGATCTCCTCATAGTCCCTCCACCCCGCCCCCCTCAGCTTTTATCTTTCCAGAATCTTCTTCAACACATAGCCTAGCCCCCAGCTTTGGGAATCTCAATCACCCCACAGGATAAGTGTCAGGTTAAGGGGTGATAGAGGAAGGAAAAGACCTGGAAAGAGGATGAAGCCATCAGATTCTTGGTCCTACACTTTCCTGAGCCTTGGACCTATACCTAAGGGTGCAGGACCCAGGAGAGGGCCAAGCAAGCAAAGGTTCGATTACAGATCAGAGAGGAGACAGAATGGTGGCTGTCTTACTTAGGGTGTCTTTGCCGTGAAGGGACACCATGATCACCCCAACGCTTTTTTTTTTTTTTTAAAGATTTATTTATTTATTATGTATACAGTGTTCTGTCTACATATACGCTTGCAGGTCAGAAGAGGGCGCCAGATCTCATCATGGATGATTGTGAGCCACCATGTAGTTGCTGGGAATTGAACTCAGGACCTCTGGAAGAGCAGCCAGTGCTCTTAACTGCTGAGCCACATCTCCAACCCCCACAGCAACTCTTATAAAGGAAAACATTTCATTGGGACTGCTTTACAGTTTCAGAGGTTTAGTCCATTATCGTCATGGCGAGAAGCATGGCAGCATGCAGGCAGACACCGTGCTGGAGAAGGATCTGGGAGTGCTATATCATGATCCATAGGCAGTAGAGGACTGTGTCCCACACTGGGCAGAGCTTGAGCATATATGAGACCTTAAAGCCCGCCCCCACAGTGACACACTTCCTCCAACAAGGCCACACCTCCTAATAGTGCCACTCCCTATGGGCCAAGCATTCAAACACGGGAGTCTCTGGGGGCCGTTCCTATCTGAACCACCACAATGGCCTTGCTTGGATAAGCAAACTAAAACCAAGTTGGCCAAGTGAAGGGTCAGCTGGCATTCTCAGTCGGGAAGGAGCTCTCTTGAGGCGGTGGACCCAAGCACACGAACCTGGGGACTGCTCGTGCAGCCTCCCCTAGTAGATTGCAGCCCTCCTTCCAGGGCTCCTCCTCTGTCCTTTTGGAGTTGGCTTCCAAGACTGGCAAGTCCTCTTGAGCCTCTGTGCCCCAGGGAGGTTTCTGCCAACCTGGGGTGCCCAGCTTTGCGTCTGTGTATTCACCTTGGACCTTGTTCTGCCTCCCCTCCCCTCCCCTTTGTCCTGTGGGTACCACTAACAGCCTCTCCGCCACTGCCACTCCCGGTTACAGACCTCGGGGCTCCAGCCCCCTGCCCCACCCCCACCCCGGGTATGGATGCATTCTAGTGTCAAACCCCAGCCCCGTGGCCCTCTTTCACCCCATGTGGGTGGTCCAACTCCAGAGGGACTGGAGGGTCCCCAGCTTCCATTGCCCTGACAACTTGGCATCACATGACTCTCCTCATTGTTTTTTCTTTTAGAATAATCTCAAAAGCCTGTGGGACGTGTCCCCCTTCTTGCCACAGAGCCAGAAAGCTCATGTTTGTGCTTCTGTGAAAAGGAGCTAAAAGAGAGGCCAGGGGTGCAGAGTGTTTGCCTAATGTGCATGAAGGGGGGCCGTGGGTTTTATCCCTGACACTACCAAAAAATGCAGGGCCAAAAAGCTGAACGGCACCCATCTGGACTCTTGACTCCACACCCCAAAAGATGTCAGCCAAACTTGAGAAAAGCATTGTGAAGCCAGGGAGGACTCTAAGGAGGCCGTGACAACACGCCATACAGCATGAGCAAATGATGTCCAGCACTTGATGCGTTTTCGAGGGGGTGGTCAGGGAAGATGGGAACGTTTAGGGTAGGAAACTGCCACGCAGAGAAGGGGAAGTAAGGGTTCTGGACAGGGGGAAGCACCTTGGGAAAAGTATCAGGTGGGATGGACTGAGGACTTGGGGTGCGTCACCCCAGTGGGAGCGAGTGGAAGAGAGGGGTTGCCTTAGACAGTCACTTGGCCATAGACCAGCATTCTCACAGAGAAATGCATCTCACTGGGTCTAGGTGGGGAGGGGATTTAGAGGGGCAGACCCCTAGTCTCTTGAAGGATGGCCTGAGCATCTCAGCCTGAATCCTCAGTGGCCTTGGCTCCAGCTGACCAGCACCCATCTGGACGCCTCATTCCACAGCCCCAAGGATATCTGTGTGCCAGGGGGCGTGGTAAAGAAACTGCCGACATGACCACCCCATTGGTAGGGGGAAGGTTTTTATTGTAAATAAGAGAGGAAATATCCAGAGGCACCTGGAAGAGTCCAGGGCAGAGAAAAGGAGTAGACTGGACATGGCAGGGCTAGGGAAACAGGAGAGAGTAGGGGAGACAGTGAGAGCTAGCAAGAGACGCGGGGGTAGGTGGGCGTGGGGGGGACCTTGCTGTTCTCTAGACCCAAAGAGGTATCTGGGAGGAAGGGGCCTGGGGAGGTGAGAGGAGCCACGATGCTAGCATGGGGGCTTTGAAATGTATAACAAGTACTTGGGAGTAGTGGGGACTGAGGTAGTCTGGATGCACAGGCATGGGCTCCATATGCAACTATGTAGGTATATGTCAACGGAAAACCGTGTCCTTTTGGCCAGAGACAAGGAAATGAGTCCTTTTAGGGAATGAAAACCCATTTCCTAAGTTCCTGGCTTTATCTAACCACCAGAAATCCTCCCATAGTCCAGCTTGAGCTTATTTCTAGATATATGGACTAGCGGAGACCCAACAGTCTAAATCAGACTTGAGAAAACCATTGCCAAGCCTTGGGGGAACCCACAGGGCCAACAGAAGAGACAGTGAATGAGAAAGGACAAGGACATGGCTGCTCTTAGGTAGCTAAAAGGGAAAGCACAGGAGGAGGCAGGGACTTACGGGAGAGTCCAGAGTCCAGAGTGGACATGACCAGACTGAGCTGGGCCATGTGGGGGAGGGGGAGGAGAAGGGAGAGGGGAGAGCGGGACCAGGAGCAGCAGCTAGGAGGTCAAAGGTACAAAAACGGTGGGTAACCAAAATGTCTGGATTATATGGGGCAGAGTCTGGGGGAAGGGCAGCCCAGCCCCTGGGGCAGGGTAACTGGTAGGGACTGAGGGATGCTAAATAGGCAGTAGAGGTCCTGGCTCGCCTCTGCTCTCCTCACAGAATCTACCTCTGGACTGAGGTCTTTTCTGTGCCTTCCCACTCGTCCACCTCAACCCAGTTGAGGCCTCTTCCTCACTGACTTCGCTGGTCGCTTACACCCCCCAAGGCCAGTAAATAATTAGCCCACCTGTGGGGAACCCCCTTAGGGAAGGGCAGCTCAGGTCTGCCCACTCCTGACCCATTTCCAAGAGGAGGCCAGTCACCTGCCTTTGCAAAGATGATCAAAAGAACTGTCTCTTGGTTCGGGAGCCAAGTCTTTCTCTTTCCCCTGTCTGGCCTTCAGAGGGTGAGGGAGGGGCAGATGGACTCATGGCAAAGGCACCAGACGTTGTCCTCTGAGAGCTCACTTTCCTGTAGGGTCTTCAGAGACACCCCACCCCCAGGACCCTTCTCCATCCCCTCTGCTGGCCATGGAATGGGTGGCAGCAGCTGGGGGATCCCCCTGTTCTGACCAGGATCATGGGACTCTGACTCACAGCCGCCCAGGCCACCTGACCACAGAGAGCAGAGAGGGCCCTGCCAGGGGGTTCCCCAGCCACTGCCTTGTTTACCTCCCTGGCTGGCCTGGGAACTTGGGGAGAGAGCCTAAGCGGCTCTAGACCCCACAGCATGCTGGCCTGGCCTGGAAGCCAAGGGCAGGAATCTCTAGGTTAACTTCCCCAGGGCCCCACTTCCCGACAGTTCTTTCTCCCACTGGTGACAAAGTAAAGGAGTTCCTGGTGCCTCTCCATTAGCTCAGGTGTCCCATAGGAGGCTTGGCCTGCTTGAAGCTTGGCTGCTCTCAGGCCACTAGGCTGCTGCTGAGTCATGCTTGGCCAGCACCTGCCATCAGGACACAGCCTCTGCTCAGCTCCAGGCCCCCAGTCCCTCTGAATCTATTTATCTGCAGTACCAGAGGGTCCTGCGGGTTAAGGGTCTTTTCTGGGGGCTGCCAGCTTGCTGGAGGGGGGAAGCCTGAGAAGACTGTCCTCCACAGGACGGGGCATAGGTGTGACCCTCCTAGCCCCCAGGGAAAAAGCAATCACCTCTGTGTGGCAAAGTCAGTCCCTTGCAGAGCCTTCCTAACATCTGAGATTTTTCTGCTCCCACAAACCCAGCTCCTGGAGAAGCCTGGGGAGAAGACGGGAATCAGGATATGGGTTCTAGAAAGCTGGTCTAGAGACCCTGCCTCAGCGAGATGGTATGAGTTCCAATTCTGCCCATCATGGCCTTCTACCATGAGATGACTCAGAAGGTCTGAGCCCTATTGACAGGGCCATGCCTGGGAGGCCTTATAGGGTGACATGTCTCTGTAGCCTGCATCCTTCCCACATCTTTTTTTTTTTGGGGGGGGGTTTGAGACAGGGTTTCTCTGTGAAGCAGTCCTGGCTGTCCTGGAACTCACTCTGTAGCCCAGGCTGGCCTCGAACTCAGAGAGATCCGCCTGCCTCTGCCTCCCAATTGCTGGGATTAAAGGCGTGCGCCACCGCCGCCCGGCCCTTCCCCATGTCTTAGGGTTCCTGCTAAGAGCTCATTTTATTTATTTCATTTGTTTTTGAGAGTAAACCTCCTATGCAAGCCTGGACTAGCCCTGAATTAGAAATTCTCCTGACTCAGCTCGCAGTGCTGGAGTTACAGACGGTCATCATGCCCAGCTAACAGGTTACTTCTGCCACATAAAGCAGCCTTTCCTGATTTTGACTTCTGTACTGAGGGTTGAACTTAAAGACAGAATACATACTAGGAAGGTGCTCTGTCACTGAGCTCTATCCCTAGGCACCAAATCTCCATGAGGTGTATCCCTTCTAAACTAAATCCCCAGGAACTGTATCCCTACTAAACTGTATACCCAGCCTTTTTATCTTTTTCTTTCTTTTCTTTTTTTCTTTTTTTTTGAGAGGAGGCCTCATGTAGCCAAGGCTGGCTTTGAACTCCTGAACCTCTTGCCTCTACCTCCCAAGTGCTAGGATCACTTTCTATTTTGGAACAGTTTCACCAAGTTGCTCAGGCAGACCTTGAACTTGGTATCCTTGGTATCCTCCCGTCCTGCCTCGGCACCTCCAACAGCTGGGATTACAAGGCTGTGGCACAGGACTGGCGAAGGCACCTAGTTTGGCTTCTAGCTGGAGGGTAGGTGGTCTGTCTATGAGGTCAATAAGGCCTGAGATATGCCCAACCCCCACACCCTGACTAGAGCCTCCCCCCCGTGTGTGTGTGTGTGTGTGTGTGTGTGTGTGTGTGTGTGTGTGTGTGTGTGTGTGTGTGTGTTTTGGGGGGAGCTGTTTGGAATCTCTTTGGTTCCAATGAACAGGGGGTGACCACTGATGTTTAGGAGTCCTGGCTAGCCCTCCTACAGAGTGAGTTTGTGGGAAGTCACCCCAGTGCTTGTCCAATACCTCCCAACCTGATCCTTGTTAAAATGGGTCAGGCCTAAGATGGGGGGTGTGTGTGTGATGTGCCTTTATCCAGTTAGGGGCTGGATGTAGGGATGAGAATGTGGGGGGGGGGGGCGCTACCACCTGGGACACTAAGCTTGGGAGGGTCTGAACAGCATCCTGTGAACCAGTTTGTTTGGCCTCCTGACAGTAAGCCTCTCTGTCCCCCTCGTTTCTGTGCTGGGCACCCCCCTCAGCTTGGGGACTACATTGCTGAGTCATAGGCAGGCCCAAGCCTCGGACGCGCCTAGGCTAGGACCCTTACCGGCCTTTTCCCCAACGAGTGGAGGCTGAGGCTGCTCTCTTGGGGTCACCCTTGTATTGGAAGGGAGAAAGTGGAGTTGGCAGCGAGAGCGCCCCTGCTCTACCTGACAGGGACCCGGTCAAGGGGGCTCGCGCGCCGCAGCCCAACCAGCCGGGAGGGGCGGGGCGTAGAGGGGCCCCGCCCCCACGGGGAGGGGCTCCCGTTTCCTATATAAACGCGGGGCTCGGCGCAGCAGCTGCCCAGCTGTTTCGTCCTCACCTAGTCCGCGGTTATGGCGTCGCTCACCGTGAAGGCCTATCTTCTGGGCAAGGAGGAGGCGGCCCGCGAGATCCGCCGCTTCAGCTTCTGCTTTAGCCCGGAGGCCGAGGCGGAGGCCGAGGCCGCGGCGGGGCCAGGGCCGTGCGAGCGGCTGCTGAGCCGGGTGGCCGCGCTGTTCCCGACGCTGAGGCCTGGCGGCTTCCAGGCGCACTACCGCGGTGAGGGGCCGGGGCCGGGGCCGGGGCCGCCGGGGCCGGGAAGCCCACCTCCCCCCGCCACGGTGTGGCAGGTCAGGGCGAGGACGTGGCGGGGCGTCCTCCGCCTCCTGGCGGGGACTGGGTGGTCAGGCGGCCGCTCAGGGTGACAGCTGACATCCCGCCGGCCGCTTGTTGGCAGTAACGCCGGGTGGTGGGTTCAGTTAAAAGCCCCGGAAGAGCAGGGAGCGGGCCGACGTGGAGGAGGGGTGGAGAGGAGTGACGCGGGTAAACAAGCGGCGGGGGCGGGGCGGGGCGGCCCGCGGGAGCCGAGGTCGGGGACCCCGGAACTGGCTCCGTCTCTGGCGTTGGAGTGGCTGGTGGCTGCATGGGGTGGGGCCAGAAATTGTTGTCGAGAGAAGTGGCCAAGGCCCTCCCCCTGGGAGGGGACGGTATTTAGATCTTGTGGAGGACTGTTGGCCCGTCAGCCTTTTTTTTTTTCCTTTTCTTTTGAGGTAAAGCCACGCAGCCTGGTCGGCCTTGAACTCTCGGGTGTGGTTTAGGGTGGCCTCACTCTTCCCGGTGCAGGGGTCACAGGTGTTCATCGCCACTCCTGACCAGAAAAATTTCCGTGTCACCGAGTTATTGTGTAATTCACCAGTAAAAGTGTCTAAAGAGGCCAGGTGCTGGTGGCGCACGCCTTGAATCCCAGCAGAGGCAGGAGGATCTCTGTAAATTCGAGGCCAGCTTGGTCCACCGAGTAAGTTCCAGGACAGCCAGAGCTACACAGAGAAACCCTGTCTCAGAAAAAAAAAAAAAGTATATAAAGATTACTCTTTTGTATTAGCAGAGTCAGGTTCACTGTGTGGCTGGGCTGGTCTGTATCCCTAAATTGTCCTTCAGAGTTCTCTGCTTTATATTTTGCTAGGGATCCATCCGGTCTAGGGCCTCATGCCTGCCAGGCTAGCACTCTACCTCCTCAGCTCCTTGCTTTTTTTTTTTTTTTTTTTTTTAAGTGAATTTCATAATCACTGTTACATTCAATTTAGAATCTCTTGTTTTATAAATTTTTGTCCTTATTTATTTTGGTTTTTCAAGACAAGGTTTCAAACTGTAGCCCTGACTGTCATAGAACACTCTCTGTAGACCAGGCTGGCCTCGAACTCACAGAGAACCGACTGCCTCTGCCTCCTGAGTGCTGGGATTAAAGGTGTACGCCACCATGCCCAGCTAAATTTTTGCCTTTTTATATAACTTTTTTCTGTTTGTCATCCCCTATTTTTTCCAATCCCAGGCAATAGCTGATCTACTTTCGTATTCATTTTACTGTCCAGGACACTTTATATAAATGAAGTCCTACAATGTAGTTTTGTTCATTCACTTATAATATGTTGGGGGCCCATTTGTACTGTGGCTCTCCCAGTATTTTCCCCCCTCCAGTACTGGGGCTTTGCATATGCTAGGCAAGGATTCCACCTCAGCATTGCATCCCTGGGTGGTACTTCATTTCTTTTTGTAGGTGAAGAATAATATGTTTGGATATTTCATGTTTAGTTTATTTGGTCTTTAGTTGGTGGACATTGGGCTATTGGTAACTTTTGAGGTCACCTCTCATATATGGTTCTTTCTTTATTTCTTTTTTTGGGGGGGCGTTCAAGACAGGGTTTCTCTGTGTAGTTTGGTTCCTGTCGTGGATCTCGCTCTGTAGACCAGGCTGGCCTTGAACTCGGAGAGATCCGCCTGGCTCTGCCTCTCGAGGGCTGGGATTAAAGGCCTGCGGCACCACCGCCCGGCGACCTCTCATATTTGGTATCTGTTGCTGAGTGGTTGCCCACAGGCTTAATCCAGCCTGCAGATGTGTGGTTTGGCGTATATGAAGTGCTTGAAGACTGTACTAACATATGAACATACTGCAATCCCAGCACCTGTGTACTAACATAAAAACAAAGCCAGAGGGGCTTGAGAAATGGCTCAATGGTTAAAGCACTTGCTGCTCTTCCAGAGGATCCAAGTTCTGTTCCCAGCACTCATACTAGACAGCTCACAACTACTTGTAATTACAGTTTCCAGAGCTCCGACACCCTGTTCTGGCAGGAGGCTGCCCCCTCCCCCATACACATGTGCTCTGCCTTCGGCATGCAACTGTAATCCAGGACCTAGGTTGGAGCGTGCACTCATCCAGTTTGTGTCACAGTGAATGGCTGTAGTGCTGCTTGCTCCAGCATCCAGGCTGAGTCCAGAGCCTCTGCAGACAGATGTCCCTTTAGCACTGGGCTCTGTTCATTGTAGCAGTGTGTACCCAGCAGAGAGGCCTGGATGCCTCTGCTGCCTTTTTTTCCTTCTAGTTCTGGAAATGGAATCTAAGACTTTTGCATGCTAGGCCAGTGTTTCACCCCTGAGCTGTGCTGGCTCTGATGTATTGTCTCTTAAACAATGCAGATGAGGATGGGGACCTGGTTGCCTTTTCCACTGATGAGGAGCTGACAATGGCCATGCCCTATGTGAAAGACGACATCTTCCGCATCTACATTAAAGGTACGGGGCTGCCCTAGGGCATTGCCTGAATCCAGGTGCTTCCTATGGAGCTTCCATAGGAAAAGGTCAGGAGTCTGTGTTGTCTAGGACAAGGATAAGATCTGGGGGCTGCTGGAGGTACAGACAGGGCTCCTGCTGGGCCGGCTATGAGTGTTTAAAGGTGCAGGGCCTGCCACCTCCTGGCCTCATAAGAGGTTGTCCTAAGCAACTGAATTCTGGATGTACTCTCTTTGACCACCATGGCCGCAGTGAAGAGGAAGGGAGAACTTTAGGGACCTTGCTCTAACAGCTTTAACTCTCCCTGCAGAGAAGAAGGAGTGCCGGCGGGATCATCGCCCACCATGTGCTCAGGAGGCATCCCGAAGCATGGTGCACCCCAATGTGATTTGTGATGGTTGCAATGGGCCTGTGGTGGGAACTCGCTACAAGTGCAACGTGTGCCCAGACTACGACCTGTGCAGTGTCTGCGAGGGGAAGGGCCTACACAGGGAACACAGCAAGCTCATGTTCCCCAACCCCTTTGGCCAACTCTCTGATGTGAGCTGGTTCTCTGCAGTCCTGGGGGCAGGGGGGGGGGGGGGCGCGGACACGCCGGGCACGTACAGGGTGGTGGGACCTGGAAAAACCCTGACCCCTCACTGCCCTGTCTTGTTTTCTTGTGCCCAGGGCTTCCCTCATGGCCGCTGGCTCCGGAAGCTGAAACATGGACATTTTGGCTGGCCTGGCTGGGAGATGGGTCCACCGGGGAACTGGAGCCCACGTCCTCCTCGAGCAGGGGATGGTCGCCCTTGCCCCACAGCTGAGTCAGGTAAGGCTGGTATTTAAACTGGCTTTCGGGTGTCATAAGTAGCCAGATAATTCAGGTGGGCCTTTGACCAAGCTGTCCCTATAGCCTAAAGTCCAGTAGTGCCCACAATAAGCTATGCACTACACATCCATTTCTTTTTTTGGGGGGTGGGGAGGTGGGGGGGTATGGGGGTTTAACCTAGGACCTTGCACATAAGGGTTCCATCATTGTGCTACACTCTGTCCTTATCCATGTCATCAGATCCTCTTAAGAACCCTGCAGAGACAATGCACTCCATTTTACAAGTCAGTAAACAAGTGTCTGAGTGCCTAAGGCCACTAATTTTCCCACATGGCCCACCCTGCCCTGCTAGGCTGGCCTTCTGAGGTATGAGTAGGTGGTCAGATTTCTGTAATGTATTTTCTTTAATTTTGGGTTAACTCAGGAAATATCAGGGCCAAAGCTGCTCAAATCTTTAAGACAAAACCAAAAAAACTCCATGGTCACTAAGCCAATTTGTGGTGGCATATATACTGTAATCTCAGGACTCGAGAGGTAGAGGCAGAAGGATCAGGAATTCAAGGCTAACCTTGGTAATAAGACCCTGTCTCAAAAACCTAAAAGCAGCTGGGTAGTGGCGGCACATGCCTTTAATCCCAGCACTTGGGAGGCAGAGGCAGGCGGATCTCTGTGAGTTCAAGGCCAGCCTGGTCTACAAAGTAAGTACCAGGGTAACCATGGCTACACAGAGAAACCCTGTCTCAAAAAACCAAAAACAAAACAAAAAACCCTAAAAGCAAAGAATTTACACAGAGTTCTGCATTCTAGATTTTGGAATTATGCTTTTTGATTTTTCTTTTTTTCCTTGAGACAGGGTCTCTTTGTAGCCCTGGCTAGCCTGGAACTCACTATGTAGTCCAAGATGCTCTTAAATTTGAGATTCTCCTGCCTCAGCCTCTTGAGTGCTTGGATTACAGACATGTGCCAGAATATCCAGCTGGGATATTTGTTTGATTTTGAGTAAATAGCGTGTCTAGGACAACTTCAATATTTATATACTGGCTGTACTGAACCTCTGGCACAGAGGCCGGAGAGCCCCAACATGTGACCCATTGGGGAACCAAGGGTGCAGTGTGGGAGAGAGAAGTTCAATGTGTGGTCAAGGGGTCCCAGGACAGTGGTTACCTAGATGATGGAGACCCTGGGACTGTGATGGGTGGCAGGGTCATAGAATTAGAGGTCATCTTTCTTCTTGTAAAAATCAACAGCTTCTGGTCCATCAGAAGATCCCAGTGTCAACTTCCTGAAGAATGTGGGGGAGAGTGTTGCAGCTGCCCTCAGCCCTCTAGGTGAGTGAGACACCCCAGTGGCTTGGTGACTCTGTGCAAATGGCCTTTGGCAGCCTTTCCTGGCATGCTGCAGAGGCCAGGGCAGATATGTGCTCTTGACACCAGTAAGGTTTTGTTGCGTAAAATTAACCTTTGCCAAGGACTGGAATGGGTGCCTCAAGGTTGAATTCCTGACTAATTCTTGAGCTTTCCACACAAAGTATAACAAGCCAGTGTGGAAGGTGATATATTGGCGGATGGCCTAGCCTCTGGGGTAACAACAGCTTGTGTTTTCTGAGCCAAGTGAGTTGAGTTTTAGACTTGAAAGCTACAATTTCTTTTTCTTTTCTTTCTTTTTCTTTTCCTTCCTTCTTTCTTCCCTCCCCCCCCTCTTCTTTTTAGGCAAGGTTTCACATTAGCCCAGGCTGGCCTTGAACTTGTAGAATTCCTCCTGCCTTCGCCTACCAGGTGCTGGGATTTCTTTTCCTTCTCATCTGAGAACCCCAAATCTTTCTGAAAGCAGGGAGAAGGTGCTAGAGGCAAGTGCTCTGGGTCATGCCTGGCTCTGCAGAGGACAGAGGAGGTCTGCTGAGGTGGGGGAGCATGGTGTCACCTCTCAGAACTGTGGCCCTAGGTGCTGTCTTGAGGGCACACTGGTGTGGTGTAGGAAGTTCCTGTGTCTGCAGTATTAGGAGGTGACCACGGGAGCCTGTGCAAAGGCTGTGTCCAGTACTGAAGCAGTGCTGAAGAGAGGGTGTCCCAACCCAACTCTTCCTCCTCCTTAGAGCTCCTAGGACTGGAGAGATGCTCCAGTGGTTTAAGAGCATGTGAAAACCGAGTCACTTCAAAAAGTCAGTCCTTCACTAGACAGATGAGAGTGTGGCGACTCGGCAGTCTCAATTCCTGGTCCATCCTTGGTCATGGTGATGCTTTTGACTTCTGTTGGAGGCTTCCCAGATCCTCTGGTTCTCACTAGCTAACACAGGCCATGCTGGTCATCATTTGGGGGAGCAGGCATTGTTTTGTAGTGCTCAGAGGTCTCTAGGAGGGCACAGGCCTTTGAAGTATGTGGAGCTGCTGAGTAGTAGACTACCTGGAGCTCGACAAGACAGCAAGGTTCCTAGAACAAAAGAGTGGGTAGTTTGAGCTGAGGATTGGCTTCAACTCTTGTGGAAGTCATGGGAGTTTTCCTTCCCTTTCTCTCTAAGGAACTAAGCAGGGGTGACTCACATGCTAACTGCCTCTAATGGATTGTGTGAGAGCAGAGGCCCAGAGGGAAAGAAGTTGGCACAACCTCTCAGAAAGCAGAGGTTGGGGTGAGCCAGAGCCAGGTCCTTTTATTGGTAGGTTCTGTGAGAACCGGCCAAGGAAGGCCTCTACTGTGGCCCAGGGCTGGGTTTGGCTCAGAGGCTGTGGTCACTGACACCTGGTACACAAGGCCTTCCTTGTCACTGGGTCTTTGACAAACACAGGCTTTGGGGACAGCAGGTGACAGACCATTAGACATTCTTCCTCAGCCCTGCAGTCTTGGGGTTTCATTATTCCATTGAGAAACCCCCAATTCAACATCCTCTGCTGCACCTGCTTAGAAAACCATGGGGTGTGGACATCCGGGGATAGGGCTCAAGGGACTTTTTGGTTTTCTTGAACTTTCTGTGTTCATGGTAGGCGTGCACTCTACCCTCATGGTAGGAGAGAACCGACTCCTGACAGTTTTCCTCGGACCTCCACACACACATAAATGTGAAAAATAAAAAAGAAGAAACAGCGGGCAGGGAGTAACTCAGAGAGAGAGAGAGAGGCAGCTGCACAGGGAACCCTTGTAAGAAGCAGGACCTGCTGGGCACGACGGCACAGGCCTTTAGTACCAGCATAGGAAAATAGGCAGAGCTCTGCACTCGAGGCCAGCCTGGTCTACATAGGAAATTCCAGGCTATCCAGAGCTACACAGTGAGACCCTCTGAAAAAACAAAACAACCCCGGCAGGACCCTCTCCCCTGGTACCATGAAGGATGAGAGGGAGTAACAGGCCAAGGCACAAACAAGGAAGCAGCTAGAAGACCTTTCATCAGTCTGTTAGAGAGCTCCAGGCCCCCACAGCCAGGTGATGGCCAATCCCAGCACTTCCATGTTCAGTACTTGAAGCCCTAACCCTGAGAAGCTTTCGCCACATAAGCTAAGGCACCAGCCTGGGAGTGGGCACCAGAAATGAGCAAGGGAACAAGGGGCCCAGCATCTCAGCCCCACTGGCTGAGAGGAGGCCAGCCAGACACTCTGACAAAGAACACCAGCTCCCGGGACCTGGTTTCCCTGGTGCTATCTTCTGGACACCTGCATATGTGAAGCTGACCACCGCCTGGTGCCTCAGGCAGAGCTTCTTGCTGGTGCCCCTAGGATCAGAAGCCAGGGGTGGCTGGCTATCGAGGAGAGCCTCTGCATGTGGGGTGTGTTGTCCTTTTGGTACATTTAATTTGCAAGCAGCACTGGTGAGCCTGCCTGGTCCCTATCCCTGCACCAAACATGAGCTGGCTAGTAGGCTGGCCAAGTGCTGTCCAGCCTCAGGCCCCACACTGAGCTGCCTCTTGGAGTTCAGACAGATGTATAATTGTCACATGAGGCCCTGTGTGCCGTGGCGTCCAGCAGTCGTTGCTAGGTGTTCTGCCCGTGTATAGGACTGGCCCTGCCTCTGCAGCCTGCTCCTACTGGGTTGGGAGAAACAAGGTTCTCCCTGGGGACTCTAGCTTAGAAGGAGGGAGAGGACCAGTGTGATGGCTTGTCAGCAGGGTTGGGGTTGGGATGAGGAGCTCAGCTGTTCATTTCTGGCCCATGGGGGTTGTCATATGGTCTGTCATGTCACATGGTTATGTGACTCTGGGGTTGAGTCCAGCCTCTGTCCTTATGCTAACTGCCAGTGTCCCACTCTGTATGTGCTGTTGAGGACCCAGTCTGAAAACGTCCTAAGCCCACAGTGCCCAACTCACCGAGTCACTGATGTCATATGCAGGGGAGGCCTCTGGACTTGATGGCTTGATTCTTCTTCTCTCTAGGCATTGAGGTTGATATTGATGTGGAACATGGAGGGAAGAGAAGCCGCCTGACACCTCCCTCCCCAGAAAGTTCTAGCATGGGCACAGAAGACAAGTGCAGCACTCAGCCAAGTAGCTGCTCTTCAGAGGTCAGCAAACCTGACGGGGCAGGCCAGAGCCCCTCACAGTCCCTGACAGAGCAAATGAAAAAGATCGCCTTGGAGTCAGGGGGACAGCCAGAGGTAGGCCTGCTTTCTCCCACGAGCTTTAACTGGCCTGCTTAGCATCTTGGCCTCAGCACCAGCCATCTTGCAGCCAGAGGGATCCTGTCCTTCCTGTTATCTCTGGTGTCTTCAGTCACTGAGTCTTCTGGCAGTCTCTGTAGAAAAGATCTCACTTGGATCTGGAGCTGTAACTCAGTATGGGGCATTTACCTGACATACATGAGGTCCTGGGTTCAGCCAGTGGCATCATGGAAAAAAACAGACATGTCCTTTGCGGGCAGCTCTCTAGTGCCTGGGATTAGCCGCACTTTGCTGGGAGCAGATGGTGGGGTCTCACTGGTCAGTCACAGGCCTGTGCTCACAGCAGGTTCTATTCTAGGAACAGATGGAGTCTGATAACTGCTCAGGAGGAGATGACGACTGGACACATCTGTCCTCTAAAGAAGTGGACCCGTCCACAGGGGAGCTCCAGTCTCTACAGATGCCGGAGTCAGAAGGGCCAAGCTCTCTAGACCCCTCACAGGAAGGACCCACAGGGCTGAAGGAAGCTGCCCTGTACCCACATCTCCCACCAGGCATGTGGTCACCAGAGGTTTCATTTTCCTTTGCTTTCAGAATATCTTGTCCTACATCTGGTCTTGGCAACACAAAAAAGTGTAGCATGGCCTGGGATTTTGTTTTAAAGGCAGTACCTAGTTGTATAGTCCAGGGTGGCTTTGGGATCCTAGCTTGCCTGCGGCACACTGCCTGGTGGGGCTGTTAGCTGACATCAGAGACAACTAGAGATGGTCTGACCTCTTCTGTCCCAGCGAACAACAGTAACCTCGTCTCATTTTAGGAATTTCTAAATCTCAATACCTAGGTGTTCTGAGAAGGCAGATGTGAGAGGAAAGGGAACATTGGCTTTGGGCTGGCTTGCACCATAAGGTGAACTCAGACCCTTACACACCATTTCCTCAGGGGGTTGCAAATTTTAATGGCAGGCACCATGGCCAAGGCCCCAGTAGAAGCCAGGCAGAGTGTGTGTGAAGTGCTGACAGGGGTGGCTAGTCCCAAGGGTACACCCTGCAAGAGGCAGCCAGCTCCTGTGTTCCCATGGTATCGGTGTTCAGATGGATAACTTATCTCCTGGCCAAATTTGGCCTTGGGGCTTCAAAGCTTATTTTCTGTGTTAGAGCAGAGGGGCAGCAGACTGTTCATGAGTGAGAGTGAGGAGGGGCTTTATCATGAATTCAAGGCCATCCTGGCCACACAGTGAGACCTCTGTCCTCCATGGCAGACTGCTTATCTCACCCTTGCAAAGCTCTGGCCTGGAGTCACAGACTGGGGCTGGGGAGCTGGATAAGTGGCTCATCCGATAAAGTGCCTCCTGTGCAAGCACAAGACACGAGTCAGTTCCTAGAACCCTTGTAGAGAGCCGAAAGCTGGGCAGGTGTGCACCTGTAGAAGGCAGACAAACCCCTTCACGGGCTGGCTGACTAGACAAGCTGGATTCATACGCTGAGTTCACTGAGACCCAACTCAATCAAGTGGACAGCAACAGAGGAGACTCCTACTTCAGCTCTGGGCTGCCACACCCTCTCACATACATGTGCACCCACACAGGAACATAAGTACACACGATACAGATAGATGCCAAATAAGAACAGAGGGTGGGAGTCGAGGCAGCTAGAGGAGATTGACATTTCATTATCTGTAAAGGGTTTTGGCTTGAGTTGGTTTTGAGATGGTGGCTCATTGTTGCCCAGGATGTCCCTGAGTGATCTTCCTGCCTCCACCTCTTGAGTGTTGGAACTATAGGCTTGAGCCACCACATCTGGCAAAAAAAAACCCTATTGGAAAATAACTGCACTCATTTGTTTACATACCTTCTGGCTGTTTATGCTACAATGGCAGAGCTGAACAGTTGTGACAGAGACTGGAAGCCTACAAACAAGCTACCTGGCCCTTTAGCTGGCCCCGGAGGGTTCTCCTGAGGCCTAAGCAGGGGTCTTCCCGGCAGGCAGGACTCGCTGTGTTGGGAGTGCTGCCGGCTGCCTTACTTTCCTGTCTTGTCTTGGCAGAGGCTGACCCCCGGCTGATCGAGTCGCTCTCCCAGATGCTGTCCATGGGCTTCTCTGATGAAGGCGGCTGGCTCACCAGGCTCCTCCAGACCAAGAATTATGACATCGGAGCTGCTCTGGATACAATTCAGTATTCAAAGCACCCTCCGCCGTTGTGACGGTGCTCGCGCCCAAGCCCCGAGACCCACCCCCTTTGTCTTGTAGTTGCATCAAGTAGCGCAGCAGGGCCTCTAGAAGGCCAGTTTCTTGGCATTCTTCCAGAATCTGCAGGCGGGAGTGTGGGAGGTCTTTTAGGGCAGGAGGAGAGTGACATGAGGGGAGAGTTCCAAGAGTGCACGTGCTGAGCCTGAGAACAGAACCAGGTACTTGTGGCTGAGCTTCCTCTGCCTTCCCTAGGCCTGGCCTTGCCAGGGAGCTGCAGAGGCACGCTGCACTCGCTCCTGCCGCCCGCACTGCACCAGCAGTCCAGAGTTCTTGCCTGATGACCTTCTGTGTTTCCTTTGTTAAAAGTGATTAATACACTGACAGTTATTCTCAACAAATAAGACCATTACATTAAGAGGGGGCTATCCACAGTAAGTCAAAGGTGGCAGGCAGCTGGGGCCCATGGCTCCAGGGGGATGGAGAACTCATGTGAAGCCAGCTGAAGGGTCTCGCCATATACTGCCTCCCTTTTTAGTGATCACACTTTAGTTTTTGTGTCCAATGTTCCTGCTTTTAAATGAAACCCCCGTGTAGCTTCCTCTGATTTGGTTTTTAAATAACCTGTAATTAAATGGCATATGCACTTTAACCAACCCTGTGGTCCTTACTATTGTTATAACAAGAGAAATCTGTTTGACAGGCATGTTTATTGTTGGGTTATCTGTTCTAGAGCACCCCCATCTGTGGCATGGAGGACTGGCATACAGGGACACATCACACATGACTCAAAAGTGAGGGCTACAGGTCATCTTCAAAGTCCTCCCCAGTTGTAAAGAGGTTGTGCAGCTGCGCTGACGGGGCCTTCTCTGCCCCTTGAGCCAAGGGCCTACCCTCTGCTTGAGGAGACCCCATGGCCCATGACTGCTCTGGGGTCTTACTGCCAGGCCTCTCTGGCTGGGGTGTGGTAGAGTGGGTGGTTTGAGGAGACTGGACAGTGGCAGGTGCCCTGCTGAAGTGGCCTTCCCCTGGAGTCTTCCCCTGCAGAGGCCTTGATGGGTTCCCATCCACATGTGAGCTGTTTCCAGGCGACAGGAGAAACCGTGCCCATTTAGAAGATTGGGCCTTAGCCTGAAGGACAGGACTTGGCAGCTTCCACCTTGGAAAACCAAGCTCCCTGATGTGGTTTGCAGTCCGGAGAGCAGGGCTGCTGCCTTGTTGCTCTGTCCCAGACAGGCCAGTGGAGTCCTGAAAAAAAAAGCCCAGAGAAAGGGTTCTGCTCAGCTTTGGCAGGACCATCAGCACTAACCCTGTGCTTTCTGCATAACTGCTGGCTAATCCCTGCAGGCTAGGAACATGCTGTTATTGTGAGGTTTAACAAGTACAAGTTTATTACCGTGATCTGATCAATCCCATGACCAACCAACCACACCTTTCACATACAGGAGACATCCTGAGCGGCCCATCTCGTGGGAAGCTTTGGGCCAGGTCAGCAGTCCCCATGAGGAGGTGTGAGCAGGGAGGGGCCTAGACACCCACCACCTAGAAAGATGATTCCCAGCTGGGTCAGAACACCTCTTCAAAGTGGACTGAGGTTCAGGAGCCCAGGTGGCTGCACCCAGGTCTTTGGGATGTGACAAGGTGCTGGGCCTGGCTTCTTCCAGCTCAGAAACCAGAGATGCACAGGAAACTAGGTTTCACTGCTTACAAAGGAATTTAACAGCAGCACTGGATCTTTGCATCCTGACGGCTCAGATAATGCTGAGGAGACTGTGACCCTGACTGATGGCCTTGGCTTTACCACTGAACTTGCTGTGAGCTCACTGAGGTTTCAAAAGTCTTAGTTCCTCTACAACAACGTAGGTGGGTGAAACTGGACACTGACTCGGTTAGTGTTTGGTCTAGGGTGTCCGTGGTAAAGGCTCTCTAACCCACTACTATGATTCTGCACCAATGGGACTCACACCTACTGGAATCACTAGTAGGTCAATAAACACCAAAAATCAACTCTGGGTTGGGTGGTGGTGGCACACGCCTTTAATCCCAGCACTTGAAAGGCAGAGGCAGGTGGATCTCTGAGTTCAATGCCAGCCTGGTCTACAGAGTGAGTTCCAGGATAGCCAAGGCTGTTAACACAGAGAAACCGTATCTTGGAAAAGAAAATTGAACTCTGTCTGTTGGCTTTGTGCCATGCTCTGCGTGCAGTCTGAGGCTGAGCTGGGCAGGCCTTAGCTAACCGCTTAGGGGCAGAGGAAGAGAAAGAACCAGAGCCCTCATTCCAAGTCTTCTGTAGCAGTGCAAAACAGAATCTGCACTCAGCCATGCTGCACGTGCAGTGGGCCTGTAGGTCTATAAAGTGAGCAGTGCTTTGGTACAGGCGTTCCTGGACGGAAACCGAGGGCAACTTCTGTGACAGGCTACCAGAGTTCCTCCACTCTGCAGGATGAAAACAGTCTTGCCTCAAACCCTACTGGCCAGCCTTAGGTGGGTCTCATGATGCTCTTGGCTGTGAGTTAACTGCAGGGGATGATGACCATGATGATGTCTTGCTGTATGTCAGAATGGCCTTGAATTCATGCTCTTCCCGCCTCAGCCTCCTGGGTGCTGGGATTATGGGTGTATACCACCTGGCTCAGCAGTTGGCCTTTTTTGCGGGGGAGAAGACAGGGTCTACTATGGGCCCTGGAACTTGCTATGTAAACGAGGCTGGCTTTGAACTCACAGACAGACACCCATCTGTGTCTGTCTCCAGAGTGTTGAGATTAGAGGTATGTGCCACCATGCCCAGCCTCAGGAAGCAGCTTTAAGCTGAAAAGACAATCCCATGCTGGAAGTTGGACTTTTTAATACATAAAAAGTATATATAATAACTGTGAAGAAATATATTATCCAAGCCTGTACCTGCAGTCCCAGCTGCTCACGAGGCACAGGGAAGAGTATGACCTCGGCTCAGAAGTTGGAGGCCAGTCTTGGCAATGTGGCAAGGCCATGTCTCCAAGAACAAAACCAAACAAATTCCATGAGGCTGGAGTGTAGCTTAGCAGCAATGTTCACGCCAGCACACATGCCCTGGCCTAAAGACCTAACACTTCACGCGTGTGTCTACATGTGTATACAGACATGCACACAATCTTAGGCAGACTCCATGGTCACTGACCTGGTATTCGAAGTTGTCCCCAACACTGTCCAAGTCCTGGACATGCAGGCTGCGTGGAGGCTGCCCTGTGCTCTGATTCCATTTCCTGGAGGGAAGAAAGTACTATCATTAAGTTCTCTCCAATGGTCCTCACAGAGCAACCGAGGATGCTGGCCTGACAGGAATCTTTTCATCCTTCACAGGTTCCTACACCACATCCAGGAACAGCCCGGCCATGCCTCTTCTCTGGTCTGTAGTTAGAGTATTCTTACTTGAAATTGTAATTTAGGCCCTTTGAGACTCATGCAGCATCCTAAGCCTAGGGAAGTTTCTCTGGAAACCCACTGACACACATGGAGATCTGGAGAAGCTCCTGTAAAAACCCCCAGGCCCACCGATTACTTGGGTCATGTTTCTACAGCTGTCCTTGAACTCATGGCGCTCCTGCATCAGCCCTCTCAGGACTGGAGTTATAGGCATCCAGGAGTCTAGCTAGCCTTCTGCTCCCTCTGTCAAGAAGCATGCAGTCTGAGGGTTAGTGGCAATGGCCGCGGCCCACTTTGCCTACCCACTGACGTACAACATGGGAGCTCCACTTTGTGACTTTTAGGAGCTGCTCACCGCCCCCCCACCCCCACCCCCTGCCCTCAGGAGCCAGTGTGGGCATGGGCATGGGGATGGCTGGATGAGACCCGCTTAGCACCTCTTCCTGGGTCGGGCTGGACCGCGGGGCAGATCTGGCCACTCATCACTGGTTGAGGGCTGTGTCTTAAGAGCTCTTCCTCTGTCCGGCTCCTGATCCTCACAGCCCTTGTCCAGATACTTCAGCCAACGGGACTCCAGGGGCTCAGACAGTGCCTAAGCGTCAGAACAGAGGATAAGGCTCAGAGTCTGAGAGCAGTCCAAGTCCAGCCCACAACCCTTAGGTCAGAGTTCTTGGGACCATGTTTTGCTTATCACCAGGAAGGACTTTCAATAGAGCACAATGGAGACACAGCTGCCCTGAGACTCTAGAGCAGCGGTTCTCAACCTTCTAATGCTGTGGTGACCCCCAACCATAATAACATCATTTCCTTTCTACTTCATAACTGTAATTTTGCTAGTTATGAATTGAAATGTAAATATGTGATACGCAACCAAAAGGAGTCTAGACCCACAGGTTAAGAACTGCTGCTCTAGAAGGATGTACATGTACACAGGCCCAGCAGGGCACAACTTGTCACAAACTTTCCATTGTCGACACTCGCCAACCCAGAGACTTTCATGATGAACAAAGGCATGATGATGAGGGAGTTGCAAACAGCCATGAGCAGAGCAGGGTCAGAGCTGCAGGTGGGTAGCAAGAGTCTGCACACACCACACTGACAGTCACAGTGCTCCCTGTGATCACAGCATCCTGGTTATAAAACACAGTGTCCGTCAAGAATCCAGTCACTCAGTACTCGGGAGGCAGAGCCAGGCGGATCTTTGTGAGTTCGAGGCCAGCCTGGGCTACAGAGTGAGTTCCAGGACAGCCACCAAAGCTACACAGAGAAACCCTATAGTCACTGTCCCCAGCACTGGCTGAGCACCTATTTTATAAGCCTCCCTTCAAGTTCCAGGGACAGAGAACACTGGATACCCCTCCTGCTCTTGAGGAGGGACCATGAAGCTCTGGCATCTCACAGCACCCTCACCCTAGAGAGGTATGCTCCAGGACAGAGGGAAGAGGGTAGAAGCAGCAGAGCGAAACCAGTGAAGGTCAGGGGCTCTCTAAGCAGACGAGAAAGTCCAGACCACAGGCCAGGTCACGGCTTATACACCTCTGCAAAGGTCAGGGGCAAACACCTCTGTGTCCTGCAGCTTCACACCAGTGTCTCTCATTCGGATGCTTCGATAAGCATTTGCTGAACAAATGACTTTTGTTCTTGCTGGCCACTGAATCCCCAGCCTTGAGCATGGGAGGCAAAGGACTAATGAATACTGCTAACACTTGGATCCCAACACCCCAGACTAAACTGAGCCAGGTGGTGGTGGCACACAGCTTTACACCCAGCACTCGGGAGGCAGTGGCAGGTGGATCTCACAGTTTGAGGCCAGTCTGGTCTACAGAGTGAGTTCTAGGACAGCCAGGGCTACACAGAGAAACCCTGTCTCGAAAAACCACCAACAACAAAAAGCAAAACTGAGTTACCTGTGCTAAAAAGTCTCCCTCACTAACTTGGAACTGAATTACTGGAGAGCAGGAGAGACATGGCCCAGTGGCCCAAACCAGTTGCTATCAGAGGGCACGGATGCAGCAACTCTCTCTGAGCCGATACTCATCCCCCAAAGCAGGCTGAACCGAGACCATCAGTCACTCCCTGTAGTTCTAGCTCCCTGGCCCCCTCACAAGGGAAGTCACTTGACATGTCAGTTTACCTTCTGTTCAGTTTCCTTCTTCCACAGCTGTCTGGTCTATCAAGCATCTGCTCAGCTCACTGAACACTCGTTCTGTTTTATGGACTGAAGTACTGCCTGATTCTACACCAGCAAACAAAGCCGACTGAGGTCTTTAAATGTCTTCTAATGTTGTCCTTTGGCAATGCTTGACAGGAACTCTCACACAGCAGCCCAGGGGCAGTGGGGGACAGATGCCGTTAGCTTACCTGCTGACTCCCATCCTCAGCCTGCTGAGGCCCTGCATTTTCCTCTTCACTTGCAGCTCTGTCCACAGACCTTAGGGGAAGATGGAAAATATGACCCTAGGAAAGCACCAGGAAGATGTAGGACAGAGGGTGGGGTGGCGGGTGGGGGGGTGGAAGCAAGTGAGCAGGAGGACCTGGCAAGGCGAGGACCATCCTGGGCATCACAGGCATAGCCTGCTGCTCTCGTGGGAGGCAGTCACTTCTCAGCAGTTCAGGAGGTCTGGGCAGAGGGGCTGCTTCCTGTGACTGAGGGGCTGGACAGCTAGGTAAAACATCTAAGTACAAGTACTGGAGGGTAGAGACCAGCCATGTCCACTTCCTTAGACAGTGCCCGCATAGTCTCTACTGAGCCCAAATGTCACTCTAACTGGGCACCTCAACTGGTCACCTCCCCAGCCTAAAGAAGCCAGTAATTCTCACAGGGCTATAAAGACAAAATGACACCATATGTAGAAAATACCTACTATAGGATCGACCCAAGAGTTTGGGCTGGCTAGAGGGCTCAGTGGGCGTGGTGGTTTGAATGAAAATGGCCCCACAGGCTCCTAGGGAGTGGCACTTACTAGATAGTGTGGTCTTGTTGAGTAGGTGTGGCCTTGTTGAAAGAAGTGTGTCACTGGGGGTGGGCTTTGAGGTGTCAGACGCTCAGGTTAGGCCCAGTGACACTCTCTTCCTGCCTCCTTCCTATCTGGATGTAGAACTCTCAGCTACCTCTCCAGCACCATGTCTGCCTGCATGCTGCCATGCTTCCTGCCATGATGATAATGGACTAAACCTCTGAACTGTAAGCCAGCCCCAATTAAATGTTTTCCTTTATAAGAGTTGCCAAGGGCTGGGCGGTGGTGGTGTAAGCCTTTAATCCCAGCACTCAGGAGGCAGAGCCAGGCGAATCTCTGTGAGTTCGAGGCCAGCCTAGTCTACAGAGTGAGATCCAGGACAGGCACCAAAACTACAGAGAAACCCTGTCTCGAAAAAAAAAAATCATTTTCCCAAGTGTTCCTTGAATTCATATAGAAAGCAATTCCATTCTGTATGCTGACCATGACCATAGCTCATGTGATACTGCTGAACTAGCTGGGTTTGGTAGTCTTGTAGAATTTCCCGCAGACAGAATTTTGCTGTTTGCAGACTGAACAATGGTTTTACGTTTACTGTGTTGCCTAAGAATGTTAACTCTGATTTTGTAAAATGCTCTGCTCTTATCATTTGACTACCGCTTTACACACACACACACACACACACACACACACACACACACACACACACACACACACACACTCTGTACTCAGGACTGAACTCAGGGCCTCTTCCATGTTACACATGACCACTGAGTATGACCCCTACCCCACTAATTCTCTTCAGCTGAATTTAATCTCTTGTGGCACTGTGATCTATTTACTTGGGTTTTAACTCTGGATCCTCTGCTCATTCCTGAGGCAAGATTAAAACACAGAGATAAAAAGACTGTAAGGCCTAACCTATAACATACCTACAGGATCTAACGTGTCTACCAAAATTTCTGGACGAGCACATTCAACACTGCGGTCAGTGTCAGTATCATCAAACTGCCTTGCAGAAAGCCCAAGAGTGGATTCAAGACCAAGTGTAAGAGGGAAGGGAGAGTTTATGAAAAATATTCTCACCTTCTTGGGGGAAGGACTGAGGACTTTGACATCAAAACTCAGACCTCATCAAAAGGCACAGAAAGAGACACAGGGCACACTTACTCAAACAGCTGGAGTGTAATCTAGTGCAGCTGTTATGAAAATCAGTGCAGAAGGCCTCAAAAACCTGAACCATATCCACAGTAGGACCCAGCTATGCCACTGCTGGGCAAACAGCAGAGGATTTTAAACATAAAGCTGACAAATTGTAACCTGGGATACCGTACGTTAGGGACCATCTGTATTTGCTATATAAGAACTCCACTTAAAGCTGGGCGGTGGTGGCGCATGCCTGTAATCCCAGCACTCGGGAGGCAGAGCCAGGTGGATCTCTGTGAGTTCAAAGCCAGCCTGGGCTACAGAGATAGTCCAAGATAGGCTCCAAAGCTACAGAGAAACCCTGCCTCGAAAAACCAAAAAAAAAAAAAAAAAAAAAGAACTCCACTTAAATACAGAAACAGGCTAAAGGGAAGGACTGGGGGTGTGGTTCAGAGGTCAAGGACTTGCTTAGTATGCACAAGACTCTGGGTTCAATTGCCACAAGAACAAAAGTGAAATAAAATGGGAAATGGCAGAAATATACATGACATCCTAATATAAATACTGAAAACGTCCAGTAACATAAGTGTCCGTGAATGTAAGTGTGGGGTTGGAACGCACGGTGCCCTGCACTTTATTCTGCCACACATAGGATGTCAAGGAATGAGCATGCTGGGGATGGAGACGCACACTTCAAGAGGGCAATCACAGATTCTGGTGGAAGACGGGGACGAGGCCTGAGTGACAGGAAAGATGAAGATACAATTCTAGTATTTTTTCTTTTTTTTTTGGTTTTTCGAGACAGGGTTTCTCTGTGTAGCTTTGCGTCTTTCCTGGAACTTACTTGGTAGCCCAGGCTGGCCTCGAACTCACAGAGATCCGCCTGCCTCTGCCTCCCGAGTGCTGGGATTAAAGGCGTGCGCCACCACTGCCCGGCCAATTCTAGTATTTTTACATTAGTGTGTAGTCAAAAGATGGTACAACTGCATATGTGTAAAATAAACAAACAAACAAATTAATTAATTAGAAAAAGAAAAAAGCTAAAAATGCCAGTGAAGCCCCCACCCTTCAACAGTCAGGTCCCAATCACTGGGAGCCTGCCTCCTAGTGACCTGTGATGTCTAATGAAGACTTCGGGAAGAAACTCCTGAATGGGACCAGCAAAGGAGGGCCATATGCTGTGGTTCAGACGGTACGGGGCTACTCTCTTCCTTCTGGGGATCGCCTCCACCCTCGCCTCTCTCTCTTCTCTCTGGTATTTACCACTATTGTTCTCCAGAGTGGGAGGAAGCAGGAGGTAGGAGGCCCTGTAGGTCTCCCTGGTCCCCCCAACAGACTTTCTGATTTGATGGACATACAGGTGACCAGGCTTTCATTTCTCATGACTGATCTGGAGCCAAGTTTTTAGGTTGTGAGTATCCCTGTGAGGTTGGCTGAGCCTTAACAACCAGACACTCTGACTCCAGAATAGTGGGTGGCTACAAAGTGAGACCCAGCTTCATTTTCATGAGGTAAGGGTGCTCTGTGGGGGGCCCCAGCTTAGGGCACAGGACTGTGTAGGGAGGAAGTGTGGTAGGATCCATGACGTCTTACACTCCCCATTCCCTCTAACATCTCTGGGACCTGTACTCTTTAGACTGCTTCCTCTGCTGTGGGATCCTTGTTTTTCTCTCCTCTGACATGGGGGTTCTCCCGGCTCTACCTCCCCTTCTCTGCTGGTGCCTATAACCCCCGTATAATCTCTGCTACCCAACATTTCTGGTACCAGTGGTGGGGCCTTGAGAACTGCCAGATGCTCACTTGTTTTTGCAAAAACTTCTTAGGAAAACTCTGGTTGCTATGTGTTTGGGATATAAGCAGATGAGATAGAAGCCCTTCTGGGAAAAGCCAAGCGCTCTAAACAGTCATACCTTTCCAGACACCCAATACCCTGTCCTTTCCCTTATGGGGACTGTCACAGCTATGCCTCTCCTCTCTGATAGGCTGTCTTAATTCTGGCTGAAAAAGAGTACAAGACTGGTAAGCAGGCTCAGAGGGCAAAGGCACCTGCTGCCAAGCCTGACGAGTTGAGTTTGATCCCAGGACCCACACGGTGGAAGGAGAGAAACAACTCCTCCAAGTTGTCCTCTGACCTCCACACATGCATACTGTGGGCACAAGCTAAAGACAACCTTATTTCCTGCTTGATAGGTGGGCCCATGCCACACAGCAATAAATGATAAAAATGGGACCACTAACGGACAAAAGACAGCAGCAAAGTCCAGAGGACCACACAACAGCACGAAAGGCCTGGTTCCCAGGGCCACAGGGCCTTCATTCCAGGGAAGAAGGAAGTTCTGTCCAAAGACAAGGGCTCTGGGTCCAGCCTGATGTCCCTGGAGCCACAGCCAAAGCCACCATTTACTCCCTCCCAGTTCTTCAGGGGAACTTTTGAGGCTACAACTGTCGTCACAGGGTTAATGTTTAGAAATCTTTTCTCTGACTCTGTGTGTTCTGCCTCCTGCCTTTTCTCCTAAGATAATTTCATTAACTGAAGGTCATTCAATGTGGAACTTTTGTTATCTTGGCTGGCCCTTGCTGGAATGTAACATTCTGTAATTCTTGGGTTTATGTGCAACCAAGAAGAAAAAAATGTTTGTGAGTTTTGTTTTTACATTCCAAATGACAGTGAAGTTTGCCTAAGAACTACTCCAGTCAAGAATGCTGTGCAAACAGCTAACAATTTAAGATGTATAAAATTGCCGAGATCAGAATTTAGTATAGTGATATGAAACTATAATCTAGGCTCTTTAAATTAATAAATAAAATTCTATTAAGATAATGATCTGCTTTTGGTAATAGCTAAGGAATAAATATTTTATGCTTTCTTTTTCTACATCTATTATTTATTTTGCTTGTGGGGAGAGGCAAGCGTATGGAGGTCAGATAACTCTGATTCCTGGAGTCTCTTCTTGTTCCACTGTGTGGGTCCCAGGGATTGAACTCAGATAGTCAGGCTTGGTGGCAAGTGCCTCTACCCACTGAGCCATCCTGTTAGCCCAGATTTTATGTTTTATCAAAATAATTATATTTTCTGCCAAGTTTGTCAGGCTTTTAACTACTTAAAAATGAGTTAATAAATCAAAATTTATTTATTTATTTGTTTGTTTTTTGTTTTGTTTTTCAGGACAGGGTTTCACTGTGTAGCCCTGGCTGTCCTGGAACTCACTCTGTAGACCAGGCTGGCCTCAAACTCACAGAGACCCACCTGCTTCTGCCTCCTGGGTGCTAGAATTAAAGGCGTGCACCACCACCGCCCAGTTCAAATTTTATTTTAAAACTTGTTTTTTCTCTAAGCTTTAACTAAATGTCACACAAGTTAAAGTCCATTCCTCCTTCTTTAAGACTGACAACACTGTCCTGGGTGTTCAACAACCAAAGCTTGGAGGTTCGAGCCAACGGGGACAAAGGTGTCATTAAGGACAGGCTCTGCTGGGGGCTCCCTCTCTAAGGCCAGCCAGGGTTCCAGGAATGACAGGACCGCCCCTAAAAGCAGCCCTACAAGGCCAGTAAGTCACTTGTTCTCTTGATCAGAGAAGTCATGGAGATACCTGAGGTAGGACTCTAACCAGTACATATTCGTCAATGAGGGTCAATGGAGGGCCCAATGTGCCCTGTGCTTCAGGGAAAGCCACATGGCCAACTTGTCCTCCCGCTTCCCAACAGGTGACATAATGGGAAGAGGGGACATTAAAACAAACATAGGGCTCCTCAAATCCCTAAGGAGAGTTGACTTTTGTTTTGTTTTAAATAGCCAAGAGTGGTGGAGTTTGCCTTTAATTCCAGAACTCGAGAAGCAGAAACAGGTGGGTCTCTGTGAGTTCAGGCTAGCCCAGGCTACACAGTGAGTTCCAGGCCAGCCAAGGTTACACAGTTCAGACCCTGTCTCAAAAATAAATAATTTAAAAGATAATAATAAATAAAAGGTAAATTTTTGGCATCTACCTGGTCTTAATAGCCCAAAAGGAAAGTATAACACCCAAATAAAATAACTAGTAATGTTACAAAGTAAAATTCTGCTGTCTCCTGACCAGGACTTGTAGCCTGACCTGGGACAGCCAGGAGACCTGATGCTTCTAAAGATCTACAGAACATTGGGTGACAATTTAGAAGGGACCCCAAAGGTCAACTTCTGGAAAGTAAGCCATGAGCCACAGATCCTGATTTTGGAATTATCCAAATGGGAAGTGGATTTTAAAAAAAAGATTTATTTGTATTTTTAATGATGTGTGTTGGGAAAGGGTAGGGTACATGTCCGTGAGTGCTGGTGCCTGTGGATGCTTGGATCCTCCTGGAGCTGGAGTTACGATGGATGGCTGTGAGTCACCTGATGTAGGTGCTGGGAATGGAACTCAGACACTGTGTGGGGGCAGTTCTAGCGCCTAACTGCAGGGCCGTCTTTCCAGTCCCCGGAAGATGTCTAGACAGGTCTTTGCTCACTCTTACTGTGCTCCGCCAGGCAAATCCTTCCTTGACTGCCATAAGTCCCCTCAAGATGTTCTATTTGTCTATCAGAATGAAAATGTCTGCCTCTGGGTAAATAACCACCTCTCTGTTTCTTCTGTTATTGTAAAAATAGCCAAAATCAAAACCAACCAACCAACCAAAAGTCCTCCATCTGCATCTGTCTCCTATACTGATTCTTTCCATCCCAGGGACCTACAGGAAAATAAAAGGAAACATGAATTCTCTGCTCCCCATGGAACAGTAGGCTCTTGCCTTCCTGCTCTCCCACAATGCATGGGGCTTTCCCTCCATGCCAGGCTCTGTTCTTTCTTCATCACGGCCAGTTGTCCACGGTCTGAATAAACATGGCCACGACTGGTCCCTCTTATCCTTCAAGTAAGATTTCTTTTTAAAATTAAAAAAAAAAGTGTGTGGATGATGGGGAGACCCATGGAAGAGACAGACAACTCCGTGGAGTCGGTTCTCTCCTTCTACCTTCCCGTGGCTCCAGGTATGGAACTCAGGTCACCAGACTCACAAAGCAAGCATCTCATCTCCTGAGCCATCTTGTCTGCCCTCTCCCAGGACTTCTTATTCTGCTCTATAGCTTCAGTTCCCGACCCTTCAATACCTCGTCACATTGGCTTTTTCCAAAATTCATCAGCCCCTGGCTGGGACAGCTCAGCTCCTGGGGAACTTTGCTGGCTGCATTTGGTCTATTTTGGCCCCGCTGTTTTTTTAGTTTATCATTCTGCTTTGTGGTTTGGACCTCACTTCAACTTTCTGGAATTTTTCAGGCCATCAAACTCCAGACGGTATTGTCTCAGGGACATTAACAATTGCTATCACCAGTGATGCCTGTCTCTTGCCACAAAGGACTTCTAGGTCTCAAATGATGTCACAGTCTAGCCTTGCGATAGCTACCCTCTGCAAATGCTTCTCCAGCGTCTCTGTCATAAGACCTTGGGACCCTTTGATGGATCAGCAAAGCTAAGGAGCAACCCCAGCCCACTCAGCTCTGGAGATTCAGAAGCCTGTTCTTCATGACCTTGCTCATCTGTCAGGAAGGAAATGTAGACATGAAAGGCCAAAAGTAAGAGCACTGTTCCCACTTATAATAATGCAGTCACGATCATTTGAAGCTGGATCCCTCGTGACTCAGTGTCGGACAGGAACACCCAGAGCCTGACCTCCTCCACTATAAAATGCACTACTCGTAAGACAGCGCGGCACCTGCCTGCCTGTCCACCTGCTTACAGAGCTCACACACGTAACTGCCCCTCAACTGCTAGAGAGAACTTTCCACTCCCTCTCAGTCCCATGATCCCTCCCCCAGGAACTCCCCTCTACTTCAATGTTTTACAATAAATTCTCTCTTTGTCTTTTCTTGCCTTTTGTAAATTCTTTTACCACCCACACCACCCAACTTCCAAATGCAGTTTCACCCAGAAAAAGATATAGAGAATGTTAAGGGGACAAGAAGAAAGAGTGCCTCATCCAAGTCTGGCTGAAGTCTCTCAAGAGCCGAGACCTGAGGATTTTGAGATAACAAAATTCACTACATATTACCTGTGTAAAAACAATATTCGCTTTTGTAGAGATATTTCAAATGAGAATGTTGCAGAGTGTGGTAGCCCATGTCTTTAATCCCAATCAATACTCAGGAGACAAAGGAAGGTGAACTATGTAAGTTCGAGACTAGCCTGGTCTACATAGTGAGTTTCAGGCTACCCAGGGCTATACAGTGATGCTTTGTCTCAAAGCAAAGCAAAACAAAACTAAAACCAAAAAACCAAACCAAACCAAAACAAACAACAAACAAAAACAATCTTAAGAGCAAAGTGTACCTTTGAGTTTACTCTTTTCCCAGCCATAAACCTTAACTTTCTGTGACTCTTACAAACAAGATTTTGAACTTTGTCTACAGTAAAAACATGCCTTAAGGGTGGCATGGTTGTCCAAACCTTTAACTGAACACCTGGGAGGCAGAGGCAGATATTTAGGAGTTCCAGGCCAGCCAAGGCTGTACATACACATTGCAGCTCTGATCAAACAACAATCACACAATCAGAGAAAAAAAACCAATAAAGACAAACCACACCTACAGTCCCTGTGGCTTAGCACAGCTGGATTCCTTCCACCCCTTATCTATGAGTTGTTTTTGGTTTTGGTTTTGGTTTTTGGACTGGGGGTGGTGGCAAGAGACAGGGTCTCATTGTGTAATTCTGGCTGTCCTAGAACTTGCTCTGTAGACCAGGTGGCCTCAAACTCACAGAGCTCCACCTGCCTCTGCCTGGGATTAAAGGCATGTGACACTATGCCCGGCCCTTGACTATGCTTTTATCTTAACAGCTGTAACTGGTTCCACCCTCCTCAGAAACCACCCCATGAAGTCATCTACTAAAAGAAAAAGAAATAGCTACTTAAAAACCCTCTGAGCAGAGTCCTGTCAGAAGCCACCAAAATACAGTTATTTCTCAATCATGTAAGCAGGACTGGAGAAACAGCACCACGTCCTGGGTGTGCACTGTTCTTTCCCTAGCACGCCCCTCCACCTCGTTTTTGTTTTTCTTTTTTTTTTTCAAGACAGCGTTTCTCTGTGTAGCCCTGGCTGTTCCTGTCCTGGAACTCACTCTGTAGCCCAGGCTAGCCTCAAACTCAGAGATCTGCCTGCTTCTGCCTCCTGAGTGCTGCAATTAAAGGTGTGCGCCACCACTGTCTGGTCTCTCTCTCTCTCTCTCTCTCAATATCCATGCTTAAGACTACATTAAAACTTTTTCTTTGAGTTCAAGGTCAGCCTGATCTACAGAATGAGTTCCAGGACAGCCAGGGCTACGTAGAGAGAACCCTGTCTCAAGAAAAAACAAACAAACAAAGCCTTTTTCTTTAAACAAATTTATTTTATTTCTTGTGTGTGTACATGTTTTGCTCTCGTGCACATTTGGGCACCCTGTGCTTGCCTGGTGCCCATACAGGCCAGAAGAGGGCAATGAATTCTCAAGAAATGGAGTTACAGACAGTTGTGAGCCACTGTGTGCGAGCTGTGAATTGGACCTAGGTCCTCTGCAGGAGCAGCCAGCACTCCCAACTGCTGGACCTTCTTTCCAGGACTAAAACTTTTTCTTTTTCTTCCCTAGACAGGGTCTCTCTGTATAGGCCTGGCTGTCCTGGAACTCACTCTGTTGACCAGGCTTGCCTTGAGCCCAGAGATCTGCCTGCCTCTGCCTCCCGAGTGCTGGGATTGAAGGCGTGTGCACCACCAGGTCTGGAAAAACTTTTTTTTTTTTCCAGTAAATCCATTTCTTCCATACTGATTTGTCCTGAGTCTTTTTCTGTGGCAAGGTCAAGAATCCCAGTTTCTGTGGGAGTTGTAGTGCACTCCTTTACTCCCAGCACTCAGAAGGCAGAAGCAGGCAGATCTCTGTGAGTGTGAGGCCAGCCTGGTCTACATAGTGAGTTCCAAGGCAACCAGGGCTATGTAAAGAGACCCTGTCTCAAAAAATAGAAAACAAACAAAAAGAATCCTAGCTTCACCTGGGTAGAGGTAGGTCTCTGAAAGAACTCAGGGCTGCAGCCAGGAGGGTAGAGCCATGTTACCTGCTTCCACATCTGTAACATCCAGACTAGAACTTCCCTTTCCCAAGGTGGGTCACAGCAACTCTAATCTTGGCCTGCCTTTCTGTTTAGAGCTATGCATACATTCTTTGTCCTACCCTTGTCCCTTAATCTGGAGGGTCATGTCCCCATGCACAGGAAGGAGGAATGCTGACAGCTGTGCTGGACTTCCTGCCAGCTCGTCAGCACTCATGTCTCTACATAAAAACCCAAGGGCAGGATGCAGAGAGCTCCTGAGACCACTCAATGAGAGGAGGCCCACAGGGAGGCGATGAGAACTCACGCATGTGCCAGGAGGGTGGGCCATCCTAATCCCAAGGGAAGAAGACTCCAGTGGCTGGTGAGCCTTCTAGACCTCAACCATATACCTGTCCATCTGGGTGCTTTCTTTATTTTGAGACAGGGTCTCATGTAGTTCAAGTTGGCCTCAAACTCATTATGTAGTCAAAAATGACCTTGAACTTCTAATCCTCCAGCCTCCATCTCCTCAAGTGCTGGGATTATGGGCACACATACCATATCTAGCCTTCATTTGGCTATTTCTAAGTCTCTCAGATTATCAGCCCCGTCCTCCCTGCCTTTTGTTATTGGTTGAACACAGTAAGCATGTAATATGTATGTATGTATATTGCTTGTTTTTGTTTTTGTTTTTTGCTTTTTTGAGACAGGGTTTCTTTGTGTAACATCTCTGGCTGTTCTGAAACTCACTTTGTAGACCAGGCTGGCGTCTAACTCACAGAGATCCGCCTGCCTCTGTTTCCCGAATGCTGGGATTAAATGCGTGCACCACCATCGCCCATCATAATGCATATTCTAAAGTGTGGGGGTCTGATTTCTCTGACTGCTGCTCATGCTCACACGCTTGCTTGAGCACACTTAACACTTTGAAAGTCTGCACATCTGTTCTTTGATCTTTTGTCTGTGGGAGCTCTTCAAGGCCCAGGCTGAAGACAGGTTCTCCAGAGAAGAGCTGCACTGACCTCCACTGCCCGAGCTAACTGGAAATAAACTTTGGGCACGAGGCTTTTCAGGGTGAGAAGAAAGGGTGAAGCCTGAGGGAGGCTTCCCTGCGTGTCAAAGTCTTGGGGATGGACTTCCTCAGCCACTACCGAGGTCCCACAGGCAAGCACTCTGCTGCACAGTGGGTGTCCTTCAGCTCACTTGTGTAATAGTGGATAAGCCTCTGGGGACTCAGCTGTTTATGGAGGTCCTCAGAGCCCGGTGTGGTGGCATACCTCCGTCATCTCAGTGTCTGGAGGCAGCAGAAGGAGGAGCTAGAGTCTCAATAAAGTAAGGACGGTGTTGTACCCACAGAGGGCCACATGGTGAGACTCCATCTCAAAATCCAAGTAGGCCAGTCCCTGTTGAATCCCACACAGTTCAGGCCTTATGTTCTGCCATTTCTCACACCCCTCAGACATCCACCTGTGAGCTCGAGAGTCCAGTCCCCTGCAGCTTTGCTGGCTTCTGTGGATTTTGACTTCACTTGATGTTTGAGCTCCTAGGGCTCCCCATTTTCCTGCTAGCCAGGTTTGCATCTAAACTATTCTAGCCAAAGGCTGGTGAGATGGCTCAGGAGGTAAAGGTACTTGCCCTGTAAGCAGGGAGACCTGAGCGACCAGTAGAAGCCACACAAAGGTAGAAAGAACCGACTCCACAAAGTTGTCCTCTAACTTGCACATACACACAGACACAATAATAATACATAAAAATTTAAAATTTGTAGCCTGTAAAAAACTTTACTTTTCTTTTTTTTTTCTTTTTTTTTTTTGGTTCTTCGAGACAGGGTTTCTCTTTTTTTTTTTTTTTTTTTTTTGGTTCTTCGAGACAAGGTTTCTCTGTGTAACCCTGCCTGTCCTGGAACTCACTCTATAGACTAGGCTAGCCTTGAACTTGGAGATCTTCCTGCCTCTGCCTCCTGAGTGCTGGGACTAAAGGTGTGCCCCACCACTGCCTGGCTACTCTTAGCTATTTTCACTGAGAGGACTGCTCAGGTGTTTAATCAGCTATGTTGTAGCACGTGGACTTGTAAGGATTTATCCATTGAAAACTCCCACCCTCCACTCACGATGGAAACAAGATGAAAAATCCCACTCCTCTCCAAACACTGTACCTGAGTGACAGTTCTGACACTTGTCCCTGCAGCAGATTTAGCTTTTGGACATGGCGTCTACAGTCAGCACCAGAGCCTTCACCGTAAGCCTGAGAGGGAAAAAAAACCCCGAAAAACATTAAAAAAAGTGTTAGCAGAATGGTGACAAACATTTTCGATGGTACTTGCAAAGCTTGAGGCAGTGTTAAGAATACAAAGGTCAGCCAGGAGGTGGTAGAGCATCCCTTAATCCCAGCACTCGGGAGGCAGAGGCCAGCCTGGTCTACAGAGCAAGTTCCAGGACAGCCAAGGCTGTTACACAGTAAAACCCTGTCTCTAAAAACACACACACACACACACACACACACACACACACACACACACACACACACACGAATGCAGAGGTTTGACCACTCTTTCTGGAGGTTTTGTTTTGTTTTGCTTTTTGAAACAAGTTTCTCTGTGTAGCCCTGGCTGTCCTCAAACTCAGAGATTCACCTGCCTCTGCCTCCTGAGAGCTGCGACTGAAGTCATGCCCCACCATCGCCAGGTTCTGGAGGGCTTTAAAAGCAAACGGGCTCTGGAACTTCAGGTCTTCCTAATCATCCCACTGGCATGCTGACCTTATCAAAGCCAAACTCAGCCTGCACTGGGGATTCAAGCAACTGCAGTTGGAAAAACCTCAGGAGGAAAGTCTGTGTCTGTGCTGAACATGTACAGACTTTTTTCTTGTCATTATTCCCCAAACAGTGTAGCCTAGCACCATACACACCATGCACACTACATAAGCTCTTATAAGTCACCTAAGACGATTTAAAGTACACTGCAGGAGCTGGGAGCGGTGGCTTTAAACCCAGCATTTGAGAGAGGCAGTTGGATCTCTGTGAGTTCCAGGACAGCCAAAGCTATGTAGAGACCCTGTGTCCCCCCAAAACAAGTACAAAGGAGATAGTGGCATGAGCCTGTACGTCCCAATTACTTGGGAAGCTGAGGCAGGAGGATCACTTGAGACAGGAGTTCCAGATCGCCTGGGCACTATAATAATCCCACTCCTCATCCCTCAAGAAAGCATACTGCAGGATATGCACACATTACATGCCACTCTATAGAAGGGCCTCCATGGATACTGAGGGATGGCTGTGATTTGAGTGTTGAACTTGTGGTTTACAGGTGAAGCCCAATAGGACACGGGGGCATGTTTGTGAGCAGAGGAGATAGGCTCTAAGTGCCCACTGTTCCCTGCCACCATATCTGCAGATGGAGTTCTCAATGCATGCTGGCCAAAGAATTCCTGTGGACTCTGGGTGTGTGGGAGCCCACTGGGGCCAAGCATACTCTGTGTATGATGTCTACACTGCAAGGTGGGTGGCACTGTAGCCCGGGGAAGCCAGGCTTTCCATATGGACCAGGAACCAAAGCGGTGAGGTCAGAACAGCGGATAGCAAAGCAGGGCACTGCAGCACATGATGTTAATTCCACCACTCAGAAGCAGACAGGAGGGCTGCTGCAGGGCTGAGGGGAGCCTGGACTACATAGCAGTACTCTGTCCCAGACTGGAGAGATGGCTCAGAGGTTAAAAGCACTGACTGCTCTTCCAGAGGTCCTGAGTTCAATTCCCAGCAACCACATGGTGGCTCATAACCACCTAATGAGATCTGGTGCCATCTTCTGGTGTGCAGGCATACATGCATGCAGAACACTGTATACATAATAAATAAATAAATAAATCTTAAAGGGGGAAAAAAAGATCTACTGCTTCCTTGAAAAAAAGATTCTGTCTCAAACAAAACCAAACTAAAGAACCCAAATAGCTGAGTTTAACCTGTTCAGCCTGTTCACTGCTCAGGCACAGATGAGCTGTGAAGGATGGATTGTGTAATTCTGATGATGTGTACTAAATTTTTGTTTGTGTTTCAGACCGGCACTGCACAGTATATAGGCCAATAGAAAAATTCATGCTAGTGATCTGAACTGTTGCCTTGGGAAGAAAAGACATTAAACTTAAAAAGAAGGCTTGAGGCTGAGTGCCTAGTTCAGGGGTGAAACATGTGTAGCATGTGCAAGACTCTGGGTTCATTTTCCAGCAAATCTCTTCCCCCTGGAAATAAAAACCATAAAAAGTTTCTGCCTAGAGTGGTTCTTTTCCCTGCCATTTGAACAAGAGACTCCCTATTTTCAGTCTGCACTCCCCCTCACAAAAGAGGAACTTAGGCCACCTGGAGGTTCTGAGCCGAGGGAGGATACAATTCAGCACCTTTTGTTTCTTCTTCTTTTTTGAAATAGACTCGTGTATTCTAGGCTGGCTTTGACCTCCTCCCTCTGAGGGCGACCTTGAATTCTTAGTCCTCTTGTCTCCCCCTCTGAGTGCTGGGATGCAGCTGTGCGCCGCCGTGCCCTGTTTAACACAGAATGTTTCCAGAGGATCCCCTTGGTTGCAGTGTTGGGAAGAGACCGGATGACAGAAATAGATGGGTGAGTTAGGAAGCTGCTGCGAACAGCATGGCAAGGAAGAGGTTGGCTCAGGCACTGGCTAGATGAGACCACTCTGGATCTCCTTTGAAGGCAGAGCTGACAAAAGAGTGGAAAAGAAAAAATGAGTTAAGGATGACAGCAAGGCATTCAGGCCAAACAAGAAAGAGAGACCTGACGATGGAGTGTGGGAATGACGGTGGAGACAGCAGGTTCATGAAGTCCCAGTTTTCAAATGTGCGGTGCTGGGAGTGAACCCGAGTTGAGATACCCAGGAGAGAGATGGGTGGGGCAGTGCTCAGGAGCTGGGGACAGGCCTGGGGTCTGTAGGATTTCTCGACTCTGCATGCCAGGCTCTACCACTGAGCTGGATCCTAGTCCCTTGTGAGCGATCTCTCGCCAGGGCGGCATCTCTCCCCAAGCGGGGAAGCTTGCAGTCCAGTGTAGCTCAGCATTTAGAAGTTGGGGAGACCAGGAAACCAGAAGACTGAAACAGCAGCCAGGAAGCTAAGAGCAGACAAACTGCAAGTCCAAGAGGAAATGTTTTAAGGAGGTGGAAGCTACAACCCACAGCAAACGCTGCCAATAAGCTGTCCTGTGAAGACTGTGAACTGACCTATGTTTAGCAACATGGAGGTCACTGACTGGCCACAGCAGTCGTGGTCTAGTAGGGAGTGTGGTTCTGTCTGCAGCATGTTCAAGTGAAGATAGGTAGAGAGGAGCTGGGCACAGGGGGATGGCAGGATTAAAAACAGCTGATAACCTGCATCTTGTGTAACAGTCGGGTAGCACTCCCCTGCATCCTGAAGTGCATCCTCTCTATGGAGACACAAAACTAGACTTCATTCTCCAGTCTGTCTCTGGTATGTGAAGGTTTAACAGTAGCTCTTTCTATTGCAATGTCAGCTACTTCTGAGCCTGGCCCTAGAAGCCTCCTGGGAGCTCGCCAGTGCTCTTGCCCCTTTGGCTGGAGGCAGCTGCAGATAAGCCTTAGGGAATAACAGAATGTCAGCCTCACCACTCCACCACCCCCACAGTGTCCTCTCCTGAGGGACAGAAACAACTTCCTTATGTTAAGCCACCTGGCAACCTTAGGCAAGCACCACTGCGCATGCCCAGCAGTCTGCCTTCTTGGAGAACTTAAGCATGCAGCAGTAGCCCCTACCCAGCTGAGGCAGCCCCTATCTTGGGAGCTGAATCTCAGCTGACCAGCCCGGTAATGGGAATGTGTCAATCACACTGCTTCTCCCAGGACTCCACGACTGATACTGGTTAGCCCCGCTGGCTGAGGGTGTGGTTCTGTGTGCTGAAGAAACAGGAAAGGCCTAAAGAAACCCTGAGGGATGGGGAGAGTCAGGGATGATGCTAGGCTCTTTTTTTGTTGTTGTTAACAGTGAGCATCAACAGAAGGTCTTGAACACACAATTCTGCTTTAGCAGATTTTCAGGGCAAAGTTCTGTCTGTTTTTCCTGACACCTGTCACCTTGTTAACACATTCTTTTTGTTTGTTTGCTTGGTTTTTCAAGACAGGGTTTCTCTGTTTAAGAGCCATGGCTGTCCTGGGACTCATTCAGTACACCAGGCTGGCCTCAAACTCACAGAGATCCACCTGCCTCTGCCTTCCGAGTGCTGAGATTAAAGGTGTGTGCCACCACTGCCCCTTTTCCCTTTTATTAAGACAAGGTCTCACGTAGCCCAGGCTAATCTGGAACATTCTATGTAGCTGGGGATGCTCTTGAACTTTTTTTTTCTAAAATTAAATTTATTCATTATTGTGGGATATTATTTTAGCTATGTAAAGTGTGTTACATTTGTTTATGCTGCATTTATTTAATTATGTAAAGATGTGTTTTACCGTGCCTGCCTAAGGCACCTAATTGGTCTGATAAAAAGCTGAAAGGCCAATAGTTAGGCTGTAGAGGGATAGGTGGGGCTGTAGGGCAGAGAGAATAAGTAGGAGGAGGAATCTAGGCTCCAGAGAGAATGAGAGAAGAGAATAAGGGAGAAAGAGAGAGAGATGCCTGGGGTCAGCCAGGCAGCTGCCAGACAGACAGACATAGAGTAGGACATACAGAATGAAAGGAAGATAAAAAGCCCCAAGACAAAACACAGATGAAGAGAAGCAGGTTAATGGGACAAGCATAAGATAAGGTCAAGCATTTATAACTAGTAAGTCTCCGTATCTTGATTTGGAAGCTGGTTGATGGCCCCAAAGAAAACCTGCCTACAGTTCATTTTATTTTATGTGAGTGTTTTGCCTGCATGTGTGTCTATGAACCACTTGCGTGTATAGTGCTCTTGGAGGTCAGAAGGCACTGGACCTCCTGGGACTGCAGTTAGGGACGGTTGTAATCCACCATGTGGATGCTGGGAATCAAACCCAGGTTTTAAGAGCAGCAAGTGCTCTCAACTGTGAGCCACCTCTCCAGCCCCTCGATTCTGAACTTTCAACCCTCCTGTCTCTACCTTTCACAGGCTGGGATTACAGGTGTGCACACCACCACATCCAGTTTTAAACACGCTTTGAGATCAATTCAAGGCCTCATACATTCTAGATGAACACTCTTACCAAGTGATTTACATCCTCAACTCTCAGTGCTCTGCCTGTCACGTCAACTAACTGAATCTTCCTGGAAAGATAACTGTTAAGACAGCAACGCACATTTAGGACTCTGTCCTAAGGAAATAGTGCACAGTTGGTCAAATGAACAAAGAGGCAGTCCACCGCAGGTACAGGGGACATAGCTTGGTGGCAGAGTGCTTGTCTAGCATGCATGAGGCCCTGGGCTCAACCCCAGCACCGAAGAACAAGTAGATGAAAACCTTCATTGCAGAGTTTTAAATCACAATGAAAATGACAATCAATGTGTCCATCATTGTGGGACTGGTTATCTACCTACTCATCCAATAGATGCTTATGTTGAACATTCACTGTGGACAGGGCAGTGCACTGGGCATTGAAGGCCCATCATTAATAAAACAAGCAAAGCTTCTGCTCCAATGGGACTCTCAGTGTGGGCTGGCTAACATCCACATGCACACTTAGCTTCCATCAGGAAAGTAAGAGTTGAGTGCCAATAATGAACACAGGGTCCTAGGAGGAGAGGATTTGTTTCAAGGTCAGAAAGGAAGTCACTGTGGCTGCAGGAGGAGAATGAGAGGAGATGAGGTGGGAAAGCAGCATTAGAGAGAAGCAGGCAAGTGAAGGGCTCAGGAAAGGACAGGACCTGGGGCAATGTGTGCTAACAAATTACTTATGCTGGTCTGTATGCAGAGATCTGAAGAAATGTGCTGGAGGCCACATGAAAATAAAGTGCATTAAAACAGGGACCTTCACAGGTGTGCCCTGCAAACCACAGGCCCCCTCGTGCCCCTACTGAGCCTGCTCCCTCCCACGGCCCTCACCTCGCCTCCCCCAACAGACTGTTGCTCTCCCCTAGCTAGGTTTGACATTCTGTGATTACAGGTGGTTGTGAGCTGCCTAGCGTGGGTGCTGGGGAACAAGCTTTGGTCCTCTGCAAGAGCAGCAAGCCTTTTTAACCACTGACAAATCTCTCCAGGCACTCCTGTTCTCTTACGTGCCCTTGTGTTTTCAAGATGCTCATCTAGTTTTAAATTATGAATGCACGTGTGTGTGCACATGTGAATTATTTATTTCTCCTTCCACACAAGCACATGTGAGCGTAACACTGACAGTGTTCCTACTTCCTACTGTCTCCCTGTGCCCGGCACGCAGAAGGTGCTCGGGAAACACTTGCTGAACAAAGACGTGAAGGACAGAACCTGTCTGGGTACTGCTCCACCCACTGCAGTTCCAGGAGGAGGGAACCCAGGGTGCAGCAGCTCTCTGAACTGTGAGAGAAAAGGATGCTGCTGGCTGTGGAAAGTGAGGCTGGTCAGAACTCACCCGCACAAAGGACTGCTTCTCTCCGCAAGCCTTGCATGTCCATTTGAGACTCTTTTTCACCTGCAATAAAATTTTAGAAATTATAGCCCAGACAGTTGCATACAACAAGGTGGAACTGAGTCAGAAATAATTTAGCTGTTCCCCCAACCCTGAAGGCAGCATTTTAGGTGTGTGTGTGTGTGGGGGGGGGTGTACTATTTAATAGGTAGGCGCTGGGAAAACTGTCATTTGTATGACACCAAATTAGATGTTTGCCACCTGAGGGTCCAAAAAAGGAGGGAGGGAGGGAGAGAGAGAAAAGAAAAAGAGAGAAAGAAAAGGAGGGGCTAGAGAGATGTTTCATTGGTAAGAGTACTTGCTGAGCAAGTGTGAGGACCTGATGTCAGATCTCAGCACCCACGTACAAAACTGAATGCAGCCACATGAGCCTGTATTCCCAGGACTGTGGAAGGTGGAAACAGGATCAGTGGGGATTACTGGCTGCCAGCCTAGGTTCAGAGAGAGACCCCATATCAGAGAAATAAGGTGGAATGACAGAGCAGAACTAATGTTCCCTTCTGTCTTCACATGTGTACCTGCACACAAACATGCTTATAACACACACACACACACTCTCTCTCTCTCCAGGGATGGGGAAGTGTCTCAGTGGCAGCTAGTACGATCAGGGCTCTGAATTTAATCTCCAACAAGGAAAAAAAATTCCATAACAGGGCTGGAGAGATGGCTCAGTGGTTAAAAGAACTGGCAACTCTTCCAAAGGATCCAAGTTCAGTTCCTAGTACCCACGTGGCACCTCACACCTGTCTGTAACTCCAACTTTGGGAGATCTAACATCCTCTTCTGGCTTCTGTGGGTACCAGGCTGCACATGGTGCAGACATACATGCAGGCACATTCATACACATAAAATAAAAATAAATCTTTTTTTTTATAAAGATACCAAAGTTGCTTGAAGAAATGTCATGAAATGTTATGCTTAATAATACAAAGAGATCTGGGTTGCTTCATAAGGCTGCTGTGACTGGCATGGCATGGAGTCATAGATGTGTAATTTAAGTACTTTAAGTACTTGGGAAGCTGAGTCAGGGGGATTAGGAATTGGAGGTCAGTCTAAGGTAAATACTGAAATTATGTCTTTAAAACACCCTCAGAATCAAACCACAAGCCCCAAAACAACAAAACCTCTATCACCAAGACTATGATCAGGGCTGGAGATATAGTTCAGGAGTAAAGAACTTGCCTAACAAGGACGAGCAAAGCAGAGGCTCTGGGCCTGGAGCCAGACTGAGCTACAAAGGAAAAGAGAGATGGCTCCGTGGTTAAGAGCACTGACTGCTCTTCCAGAGGTCCTGAGTTCAATTCCCAGCACCCACGTGGTGGCCCACAACCATCTGTAATGGGATCTGAACACGCAGGCAGAACACTGTATATATAATAAATAAATAAATCTGAAAAAAGAAAACCTTTCAAACAAACACCAACAATTGTTCTGCTGTGGTGAGCAGAGGGATGACTATTCCCCCACAAATAAAGCTATAGGCAGAAGTACCAAGTGATGCCCGCACCTACCCAGGGGCGTGTCAAAAGGCGGAGGCACCAAGTGATGCCCGCACCTACCTAGGGGCATGTCAAAAGGGCTTCCAAACTGCTTCTATAGTATTCAGGTTTGTTTGTTTTGAGATAGGGTCTCTAGTATTCCTGATTGGCCTCAAACTCGCTAAAACCTCCTAACCCTAGGGCATGCATTGCCATACCTACAGAAAGGGGATCTTAGGCGGTGTGAACGCTAGGTAAGCACCCCACCTATGGAACAACATCCCAAGCCTAGGGCTTTAAAAACTGTCCACTCACTCACTGTAATTAAACTGAGAAGAGCCACTAAGAGGCTAGGTTCAACATAAGGGGCGCTACTCCTCAACCTGGATTCCTGACCGCTATGCTAGCATCCACTAGAAGCCGCCTCAGTAGAGACCATTACTGTGGTTTATACAACGACCACACAGAAGAAAAAAAAAAGAAAAGGAAAGAAAAAAGAAAGACAGAAAGATACACACGGGGCTGGGTGGAAGCGCGCCCACAGCCCGGAGCAGAACCCTTAGCAACAACAACAACACAAACAGAATGGCCAGGGGCACGTTGTAAAGTGACAGCACAGCCCTCAGCCTCGTCACTGTCACTTCCCTTGGCCAAACGAGACGCGGCCCGCCATATCTCGCCCACTATCCTGTGAAGAAAAAGGGTGAGGCAGGCGCCCACCCCACCTGATGCGCCTGAAAGATGTGGCAGCTGCAGCACCTTAGGACCCGAGACTGCTGAGCCGGCGCCATACAGGCCTCAGTCGTCCTCCGTGCGCTTGCGCTCTGCGTTCCCACTCAGGCCCCGCCCACCCTACGACGGTTCCGGCCCCTCTAGCCCCAGCACCACCTCGCATGTCCTTGGGCGTCTCTCAGACCACGTTGGCCCCGCCCCTGCAAGCTCTCGAGCCGCTCTAGCCCCCTGCTCATCTCGGTGGTCACGGAGGCCTCTTCAAGCCTCAAAAAGGAGCCGGTGTTCCTTTGTGCTTGGGCGTCTGGTCCTTCACTTTGGCCCCCCTGATTCCGAGCAGTGACGGTGGTTTTTCTAAACCAGTCTTTCTGATAGAGCCCTCAGCTGCCACCTACCTCCTTTACCTACATCCTTCTCTTGCCCTTGTGAGATAAAAGGGGCGTGGAAGCTGGGGTTGGGGTTTGCAAAAGCTGGTGTTGGGCCAGGGTGGGTTGTTAAGTTATTCTTTGAGCCAAACTCCGAAATTGCCCGAGAACGGATAATTCTACAAACACAGGCACTTGCTAGATCCAGCTGAGAACGAAAACCACCCTCTACTGCAGTCCTTGGACAAAGCTCCACTCTGGAAGTCGGAGTAGCTACCCTTAAGGCTCACTAGCATGCCAGACATTATAAACTATCTTGTTTTTGTTTTGTTTTCAATTAAAGCTGGTGCATGACTGTAATCCCAGCACTCAAAAAAGGAGGCAGGGTGACAAGTTAAAGGCCATCTGCTACAGAGTTTGAGGCCAGCCTGGGATACACACGAGATCCTCAACCTTGTAAGAAAATGGATGGACTTGGAAAGTGTAATATAAGTGAGGTGACCCAACTTCAGAAAAGAAAGGAAGAGGGCTAGAGAGATGGCTCAGTGGTTAAGAGCACCGGCTACTCTTCCAGAGGTCCCGAGTTCAATTCCCAGCAACCACATGGTGGCTCGCAACCATCTATAATGGGATCTGGTGCCCTCTTCTGTAATACAGGCATACATGCAAACAGATCACTTGTACATACAAATAAATAAATATTTAAAAAATAAAACAAACAAAACTCTAGATCTGCACGTTCCCCCACATACATCAAAGTCTGTAATATGTGTGTATATAAGTAAAACAGGTTTAATTGTGACGATAGTACGATTTAGAAAGGAGAGGAGGTAGGATGGAATGTTGGCAAATGAGTCACAAAAGAGGATATGAAGCTATTTCCCCCCCTAGTTTCAACTCAGTTACGTGTTTTTTTTTTTTTTTTTTTTTGTGGTGGTGGATATGTGAATTCAACTTTCTGGGTATTGAAGTAGCAATAAGCTTTTTTTTTTTTTTTTTTTTTTTTTTTTTTTTTTACATTCCAAAAAGAATTCCTACATGTGTTATTTCTTTGAGGCAGTGATTGTGAAGCTGGCTTTCTCTTTAATTCCATTGCCTGTTCCTACAATAGGAATTAGACGTGATGTGTAGTTAGACATGACTACATTTGTCACACTGACCCATTTAGAAATTAATTTTTGCAGCTGGACAGTGGTGGCACACACCTTTAATCCCAGTACTTGGGAGGCAGAGGCAGGCAGATCTATGAGTTCAAGGCCAGCCTGATCTACTAAGTGAGAAACCCTGTCTTGAAAAAAAAAATGTTTTGTGGAGAGAGATTTTATGATGTGGAATCTCCCCTTAATTCCTTTGTTTAATGTTACATCAAATTACTTGAATGTGGTGGCACACGCCTTTAATACCAACATTTAGGAGGCAGAGACAGGCGGATCTCTGTGAATTTGAGGCTAGCCTGGTCATAAAAGTAAGTTCCAGGACAGCTAAGGCTGTTACACAGAGAAACCCTGTCTCAAAAAAAAATACAAAATACATATTCTTTTTTTTTTTTTTTTTTTTTTTTTTTTTTTTTTTATTTATTACGTATACAGTGTTCTGACTGCATGTGTCCCTGCAGGTCTGAAGAGGGCACCAGATCTCATTACAAGTGGTTGTGAGCCACCATGTGGTTGCTGGGAATTGAACTCAGGACCTCTGGAAGAGCAGTCGGTGCTCTTAACCACTGAGCTATCTCTCCAGCCCACAAAATACATAAATATAAAATCTTCACTTAAAAATGGGTCTGGAAGCTGGGCAGTGGTGGTGCACGCCTTTAATCCCAGCACTCGGGAGGCAGAGCCAAGCAGATCTCTGTGAGTTCGAGGCCCACCTAGGCTACAGAGTGAGTTCCAGGGAAGGCACAAAGCTACACAGAGAAACCCTGGGGCTGGAGAGAGAACTTAGCAGTTAAGAGCATTTTCTGCTCTTGCAGAGGACCTAGGTTCAGTTCCCAGCACCCACATAGCAGCTCACAACCATCTGTAATTTCAGCTCCAGGGGATCCATCACCCTCTTCTGACCTCCAGAGGCATCAGGCATGCTTGTGGTACACAGACATATATGCAAGCAAAAGACCCATACATGTAACATTTCTTAAAGTTATTGCATTACAGTGCTATTTGATAAATAAACTGTATGCTGGACTGAGAGATCAGAAGGATCATAGTAGCCATGCAATGTGTGACTGTAGAGTTGTGACTCTCAAACTCTGTAGTAACCAGGCCCCAAAGTCATCCCCAAATCTCTCCAGCAGTTGCCTGAGACCAGGAGGACTGGCCAGTGACAGTCAGCTTGAAAGACCCTAACCCTTCAGGCTTACACCCCCCCAAGCCCCAGGAGAATGAGGAACTAAAAAAAGCTAGTTCCAAGGGCAACCTGACTCAGCCATTACTCAACTACCCCCCCTGCCACAATGTAACAATATAAAGAGATTTCTATTAAGAGATGCGCTCAACTGTGACTGGGATAATTGCAAGTGTTCCAGGAAGGACCACTGTGATCTTTGTGTAAACTTCACTCCCACCCTGATACCCGCCTTGAGGTTTCAGGAAGAATGTGCATGCGTGACTGTACCCACTCTGTGATCACTCTGTGATCAGACCATGATCTTGTGAAGTTAGCCTCTAGACATAAATCAATCGAAACGAAATTGTATGGGAATTGTAATCTTGTGGCTTTTGTGGGTTTTTCCTTTAAAAGTACCTATGTGGCTGCAGTACGATGCGACTCTTGCCCTCAGGACAAGGGGAGCCCGACTGTACAGCCTCTTCTTCAATAAACCTCGTGCTGTTTGTATCAACTGGACCGGAGTCTGGGCTCTTGGGGCGCCCACTCGAGAAGGTAGAACTCTGCATCTGGGGTCTATCAAGCTTCTCTATTTTTGCGATGCCTCCAAAACCAACCACTGAAGGCTCAAGTTTGCCTCCAAACCAATCACCTAAAACATGTTTCCTATTTGCTATCTCCAGCCAAAAGGATGCCTCTGAGCACATGGGGATCCATCCCATTTTTCCACCTGCCTCTGAGTGTCAAATACAAGCCATGGTGCCAATTCATTTTCTGTAGCAAGTTCTGAATGTTGTGCTTTATATTTGGTTGATCATCATTTTCACATTTGAACTATTGTGATTGAGAGAAAATGCATTTCTGCATCTACAAAGAACACTTTATGCTTAATGAAAGTAGAATAAAAGCATGGTGGGGACCAAGCATTCAAACATACCAGCCTATGGAGGCTATTCTCAAATCATCACAGTAGGTAAAAGTGTGCTGTCAAAGTTGACCTGAATTCAATCCCTTGGACCTACATGTGGAAGGAGGGACCCAACTCCTGCAAGTTGTCTTCTCGCCAGAGCGCGATTAAATAAATGTGTGTGTGTGTGTGTGTGTGTGTGTGTGTGTGTGTGTGTGTGCAGTTTTTTTATTTTTCGAGACAGGGCTTTTCTGTGTGATAGTCCTGGCTGTCCTGGAACTCACTTTGTAGACCAGACTGGCTTCGAACTCACAGAGGTCTGCCTGCCTCTGCCTCCCGAGTGCTGGGATCAAAGGTGTGTGCTACTAAACCTGGCTAAGAAACATATTTTTAAAAATTCGTAAGGCCAGTCTGGTCTACATAGCAAGTTATAGGCCAGATTGAGATTTATAGTGAGACCCTGTCAAAAAACAAACAACAAAAGATCCATTGTGAAAAAAGATTGTTTACATTTTAAATATTTACCTATTTTATATGTATGAGGGCATCGGATCCCCTTAGAGCTGGATAGTTTCAAGCCATGTGGGTGCTAGGAACCAAATCTGAGTCCTCTATAAGAGTAGCAAGTGCTCTTTACTACTGAGACATCTCTTCAGTCCCTTGGACTGCTTTTTTTCTTGAGACAAGTTCTAACCACGTAATCCTGCTGGCCTAAAACTGTGTAGACCAGGCTGGCCTCAAAATCACAAGACATTCTTGTCTGTGCCTCCTAGTGCTGAGATTAACACATATCCCCATACCTGTTTCTTACTTGGCATTTTTGGTTTTTTTTTTTTGTTTGTTTGTTTGTTTTGGTTTGGTTTTTGAAGACAGGATTTTTCTGTGTAGTCCTGGTTGTCCTAGAACTTGCTTTGTAGACCAGGCTGGCCTTGAACTCTCAGAGATCCTCCTGCCTCTGCCTCCTGAGTGCTGGGATTAAAGGCGTGTGCTACCAATGCCAAAATCATACATTTTGTTGAAATGTATGGGAGTCAGTACAGGGATCTACTGTAAGTCGATCCAAGGGGTCTTCTTGGGGTGACAGAAATGACTCAGAATTGTGTCGAGGAGATGCTAACTCAGCAAGTTTACTAGAAATCACCCATTTGTATTTTAAACAAATCGAAAAGTTTTTATTTCTTAAGTGTGTAATGGTGTGGGTAGAGGCCAGGTGAGCATGTTGGGCATCCTGCTTCATCACTGCGTGATTCCCTTGAGAGGGTCTCACTGAGCCTGAAGTTGGCCATGTGGCTAGGCTACCTTTCTGACCACCAGCACTGTGGTACGGGTGGGCATGGCCATACCCAGCTTTTACATGGGTGCTGGGATTAATTAAATTTTACGGTATTATTGTAAATAACACCTAATGCCATCTTATTTATTCTGGCTCTTTGAGACAGGCTCTCAATACATAGCCTAGGCTGGCCTCAAATGAAGCAACTGTTCTGCCTCATTCTCAAGGGCAGGGTTACAGATGTGCCACCACACCTGGCACTCTCACATTTTTTAAAAGTCCCAAGATCCATTTGCTAGTAGAAGCAAGAGCAGCTCATGGGCAAATGGATGTTTATGATCCACATCTGCTGCTCTAACACAGCCAGGGTGCCTCACGGCTGAGTCCTGTTCTGGCTCAACCCACGAGGTTCCCCTCTGACCATGTATCTGCTTCTTGAGCCAGAGGCTGACAACTTGGTGTGGCCTAGGCCTGAGGATATGTCCACTATACTGCACACACCTTTGGACACTGAGCCTAAGACCTGTGACCACAATTACCATGCACCATGGAGGGTCTTGCAGTCCCCCCACCTACTATGGCAGCCAGGTACCCTGAACTCCCACAATGCTTTCTGGGCCACACACCTAATTTGGGGAGAAGTAAGGTTGGGGTAGTGGTTCAGGGCCACAGGGAGGCACTGTACACAGTGTGCTTTTTCTTTCTTTTAGGGATTTATTAAGGCATTGAGCACAGTGTGAGTTTTAGCCAACTCGAATGAGGACAAGGGAAGAGAGGAGGACCTGAGGGATGTGCTTTAAAGTTAACGATGAGGAGGAATGGAAACTTCATAAATTAGGAGTGCAGTACGAAGCTCCTGCCCGTGCATCAGATACTGAGTTCCTCAGTCCTAAGACCCAGGCTCAGGCTGAAGAACTTCAGAGGGAGCCTAGAAGGTTCCATCCTTTGGAGCCCAAGCACATGACCAAGTGACAGCTGGGTCACCGGGCCGAGTGGCTGTAGGTCTTTCCAGAGATGGAGCACTGGTGTAGTGTGTGCACAGCATGGGGTGCAGGGGTAAGAAGCAGGCAGGTGCAGATCCAAAAGCCTCTAATGCTATGGGAACAGCAGGCTCAGGGAGGTTCTCCAGGTTCCCAGCCGAGGGAGGACCAGGGTGCCTTGGCCTCCTTGGGAATCCTTGTAAGGCAACTGGGTCTGCACTGACCTGACCTTTGCTTCTACGACACCCTGCTTCAAGAACAGGTGTCTTCAAGGAGAAAACCAAACGGGATAAAGGGAAGGAGACAGAGACCGGCTTCCGTTTCGCAGCTCAGCTCAAGACCCCAGGGGGCTCATGGTCACTGGAGGTGCTGAACTGCCTCTCCACTTTCTTTTGGTCCTTGATCTTGAGTCCGATGTCTACCCTCTTCTCAAAGAAGTTCACCAGCACAGACTCTGTTAGGATGGAGGCCAGGATCTGCTCGAAGGAAATGCACCAGTCTGTGTCCACGGTGCCCCCGCTACGCGAGGTGGCGGCAGCGGTGGGGCTACAGGCTTCCCCTCCCACCAGCACCGTGTCATCGGTGAGGTCCTCACACTGCAGGGAGCCTGTGCTGACCACTGAGTAGGAGGACATGGACATGTCATCTTTGGTTTCGTCATCAGACAACAGGAGAGAAGGAGAGCCCTGCCCCTCACCACTGCCGCCCTCTGCTATCACATGATTGTCCTGCAATGCTTTCCCAAGATGAGTGTCACCGCTGGCTTTGGCCTGGGGGTCCCCTGCAGCTGGTGGCTGACATTCCTGTGTTGGGTCCTGATGAGGTTTGGGTAGGGGTGGTTCATCCTCCTCTGTGGCACTGCTGTGGTCCCCGCCGTGGGCACCATTCCTGGGCTTCTTGGCTGTCCGGGCCGAAAACTTCTTCCCCACCTCACCAATGCGGAGCAGAAGGCTGGCCACGGTGGCAATGGCATGATACAAGTCCTGTTCCATGGGGTCTTCGCTAAACATGTTGTAAAGGGTCTTACACAGCTCAATGAATTGCTCCTTAGGGAGAAAGCCAGAAGGAAGACAGGTGGTTATGGATGGGGAGCTGTGCTGACTGAAGATACAGGCTATTCTAACTGGTGCTGGGATTTTGATACCACAAGCCCCCGCCTTATCATTCCCAGGTTAGGAAACTGAGGTTTGGGAAGGAGAGTGACCAGTGCTACACAGTCCTTTCAAAGCCTTTCTTCCCACATGCTTCCCCACCCCTCCCCCTTTGGTTTTTTTGAGACAGGGTTTCTCTGGAACAGCTCTGGCTGTCCTGGAACTCACTCTGTAGACCAGGCTGGCCTCGAACTCACAGGTATCTGCCTGCCTCTGCCTCCTGAGTGCTGGGATTAAAGGCATGCGCCACCATTGCCTGGTTGTGTGCCCATTCTTAAGGCCTGTGTGTAAAAGTACTTAGAATGCAGGGCCTTCTCTAGAAGGGCACAGCTGGGGTGAAGTTCAACCTGAGGGTTGGTTGGGTGTTTGTAAAAACATCATGGTCTGGATTGGGCCACTGGAGTGCTCTTCAGTGTGTTGGGTCTCTGGCTATTGGAGACTAACTTTCCCCAGTGCTTCTGTGGATTATGGATACTGATTCAACCTAAGGAGGTGGTTACCATGGAAACACCATTCTGTCCAAGAAATAGCTTTTTACTTTTCTGGAATCTTCACTAACGGCCGTTCAGGACTAAGAGGCGCTATAGAGAGGGAAGAGAATCTGACCCACAGGAGACTGCTAGAGTAAAAGTCGTAGGAAGCACACAGAATTCTTTAGAAACACGTGCTGTAGATGCTGATTGAGTCTACCTGGTTCATCTTGGGAAGGTCCTTAATGGTTTCCTTCTGAGCCTCTTTCTCCTTAGCCCATATTCGAAGGTAGTGTCGGTAGTCAGGAGGGCTGGTCCCCTTCTCCTCTGCGAGTTGAGAGAAAGAGATTAAACCCGTCTGTCAATGGAGAAAGCAGGCTGTGGGCTGGTAGCAGGGTGGGCTGCACCCTGACCTGAGGTTACTTGGGTCCTATTACAAAATGCTCAGGCATTTAGGGAGTGGTTGAAAACACCCCCAACACCCACAGCTCTCTCCTAAATTAATGGAGGTAGTTTGGACTTAAGTTGATGAAGGGCCCAAACCTGTCTTCCCCAAGGTTGGAGAGAGGCTGCTGTGAGGAGGGAGCCCTGGCTGCACACCAGAGTGCAGCGGACTGCATGGAGCCCTGGCTGCAGGCTAGAGTGCAGCGGACTGTATGGAGCCCTGGCCGCACACCAGAGTGCCGTGGACTGCATGGAGGGAGCCCTGGCTGCATGCTAGAGTGCATTGGCCTGGGGCCCAGGGCAGCAGGTGAGCCAGGCTATGTACTGAGGCATCAACCCTCTGTCAGGGCACACACTTGCCATCCCATGGTGACTGAGGAGGGAATGTAAGAAGCAGGGGTCCCCAGGTCCTGCTGCCCTGGGACTGCCAGCAGAATGGCTGTACCTCTTCTTTCTTGGATGTCCTCACTTCCACTTCCTTCCTGCTGCTCCTGGGGTAGTGCTTCTACACCAGGAAGAGAACAGAGAACATTCTTTGACTACAAACCCCGAGGCCCTTACAGGTCACACCTGTGGTTCTGCAGACCAGTCCCTGTAGGTCCCATGCTGCCCTGCTGCTTGCCTGGTCCCAGCCTTGAACACTGTGGCAAGAGAGAGCTGGTCATGTCTTCACTCCACTGCAGTTAAGGAAGGCCAGTTGCCGGGGACTTGGCTCAATGCGAGTCTATTATGCTCAGCAAGCTGCAGGCCCTGGGCTCCATTCCCAGCCCCGCATACAAACGTTATGTCCGTGTTTTCAAAAGAAAGCAAGCCTCACCATGTGGCTTCCCAGTGAATGATGACGTGCACTGTGGAACAAAGGTGACAACTAATGACCTCTGCTACACAAAGGGTCGCACTCAAGGGAGTGCTTCCTCCCCTGAGACTGTCGCACCAGCAGAGGTTTTGTACAGGACCTTGTGTTCAGCCTACTATGTTCTGTTTGTTCTTTTGTTTGTTTGTTTGTTTTGTTTTGTTTTTTCGAGACAGGGTTTCCCTGTGTAGCTTTGCACCTTTCCTGGAACTCACTCTGTAGCCCAGGCTAGCCTCGAACTCACAGAGATCCGCCTGGCTCTGCCTCCCGAGTGCTGGGATTAAAGGCATGTGCCACCACTGCCCGGCCCTGTTTGTTCTTTACATTCATTCATTCATTTACTGTGAGTGAGTATACATGCTACAGTGCATCCACAGAGGTCAGAGGACACCTTGTGGAAACTGGTTCTTTCTTTCTACCATGAGTCCTAGGGACTGAGAGGCAGCAAGTGCTCTTTCCTGCTAAGCCATCTCGCTGGTCCCTTCATCTGGTATTTCATGAAGTGCTGCATGTGCTGAAGTGGGCACACACTGCACTATACATGTATGAACCTGAACTTGAAGTCCTCCAAAAGGCCTGCTGGAGGACCCCAAGGGATGACATCAGGCAGATCCCAGCTCTGGGCCGTCCTCCGGGACCATGCTGGTAGCAATGAAAGACAGCTATCTCCAGGATCAGGTTCTCACTGTGGAATAGGAGCCCTGTTGCCTCAGGGCTATGTGGGGCCCCAGGACAGGCCTGTGTACCCCAAGGCCTCTCCTAGGAGAAGGTAGAACAACCTTAGGGCATCCTGGTTTGCCCAGACTTTGAGTGTAACAGAAGTTTCACTGGCCTCTTGAACTTGTATTTTTCTTTTCGTTTTTACATAGGTTTCACAACGTAGCCCTGAATTCAGTGAACCTGCCACATCGATCAAAGCAGTCACAGAGCTCAAAGTCACAGAGCTCTGCTTGCCTCTGCCTCTCAAGTGCCCAAAGGGTATGCCACTACCCCTGGCATAATTTGTACTTTTTTTTTAAACATTAAAAAAATGTATTTACCAGGTGGTGGGGGTGGGGGTGGTGCATCCTGTAATCCCAGCACTTGGGAGGTAGAGACAGGGTATCTCTGTGAGTTTGAGGTCAGCCTGGTCTACAGAGTGAGTTCCAGGACAGCCTGGACTGTTACACAGAGAAACCCTGTCTCAAAAAGACAACCCCCACCAAAAAAAAAAAAAACCCGCCAAAAACAAACAAACAAAAAAAACAAATAAAAAACCAAAATAAATAAAATAAAACAAGAAAAAAAATTTTTTTATAGGTATGGGTGTTTGCCTGCATGTACGTATGTATGCCATGTGCATACCTGGTGCTCATGGGGCCAGAAGAGGGCATCAGAGCCACCGGAACTGGAGTTACAGATGGTTGTGAGCTGCCATGTGGCTGCTGGGAATCAAACTCAGGTTTTCTGGAAGAGCAGCCAGTGCTCCTGACCACTGAGCCATCTCTCCAGTCTCTCTAAGTTATGACCTTGAACTCAAGGTCAGGTTCAAATTCGAGTAAGTCTTCACACTGCAGAGAGGACAGTGGTAGCCTGGGACACACGAGTTTATTTTCTCTCCAGTGTCACCTCCTTGATATACGCCACCCACCTGGGGAGACGACTTGTTCTTGGTATAGTTTACCTTTTTCTTTTTAATTGCTTGGGACAGAACTCGGGGCTATATGTAACCTAGGCAAGAATTCTACCACTGAGCTAGTTACACCCCCAGGTCTTATCCTTAAAATTAATTAAAAAAATTCTTTTTGTTGTGTTATTTTTTGTTGTTGTTGTTTGGGCGGGGGGGGGGGGGGGGGGGGGGGGGGGGAGGAGAGGGCTTTCGAGACAGGGTTTCTCTGTGTGGCCCTGGCTGTCCTAGAACTCACTCTGTAGACCAGGCTGGCCTTGAACTTGAACATCCGCCTGTATCTGCTTCCTGAGTGCTGGGATTAAAGGCATGCATCACCACCGCCTGGCTATTGTCTTGCTTTTTTGAGACAAGATCTCACTATGTAGCCCTAGCTGGCCTGAACTCTTTGTAGACCAGGCTAGCCTTGAACTCACATGGATCTGCCTGCTTCTGCCTCCTTAGTGTTGGGACTAAAGGTGTGAGTTTTTACACACTTGGCTTAGAATTTATTGTATGCATGTGTATATTGGTGTGCATGACAGGAAGCGTGTGTGTAGGCCGGAAGATAATTTGTGACAGCTGTCCTCTCCCTCCACCATGTCGATTCTGGGGTCAGATTCAGGTCATCAGGTTTGACAGCAGGTGCTTTTACCCACTGAAGCCTCTTGCCAGACCATTTATTTGTTAAAATTCACCACAGAGCTAGGCTGGCCTTGAGCATGTTTCTCCTGTCACCTTGGCCTCTACCTAGAGTATTAGGATTAGGGGTATGCACCATCATGCCCCAGGTTTCACTGCCAGCAGCACATGATAGAACCCAGGATCTCACATGCGAACCAAGCGCTCAAACACTGAGCTACACTCCCAGGTTCGTATTACACATGCCCAGCTCAACTGCCAAATCCCAGCCAGGGCCCAGAATGGCCCTTCACTTTGTCAGATATTCCCAGTGAGTTTTACAGGCAGCAAAGTCTGAGTCCTAACCGGCACTCAACATATGTATTTTCTGTAATGAGAAAATCCTGCGATGTTTCCCAAGGGGAGTGTCTACCACTCCCTCTGGTCTCTGCTCCCCCATCTTGTACCTGTCTCACAGTCACAATGACAGCATTCTGCATCCCTTTCTTATGAACATGAGATTTTTGCATGTGGGTGCAGGGGTGATGCCCTGGGCTTGCTCCATGTCTAGCATGCTGTAGTGCATCCTCATCATTAACCATCCATAGCAGACTGCCCCCACCAGAAATAGCTCCATTCTTGGTTGCTCTCAGGTTGTTCTCAGGATTTATCCCCACAGGATGAGGTTCCAAAGAGTCCCCGGGGCATGAAAGCTTCCAGGCTTCTGAATAAAGGAAGACAAAGCCTAGAGGCAAAGGGGTCGCCCCTGCCCACCAGGGACTGACCTTGCGCCTCCCAGGGCAGGAAAAGATCCAGATCTGAGGCCAGAGGAGATGCTGGAAGGACAGCAGAGGATGCATAGAGAGCAGAGGGAGAAGCCCAGGTCCAGGGAGACAGAGATGCAAGAGAAACAACGGTTGAGAACATCTACAGGGACAACCTGGCCCAGGAAGTGTTGCAGGGCCCTCCCAGGGAGCACCCCAGGGTGGCATGCTCCCCGAGCCCACACTGGGACTGCTGGCTTCCTGCAGAGGCCCCATGGAAAGACTGGGGGCTGCAGACCACACAGGCTGGTTGTCCTGGGTGTCTCAGCAGCGGCTCGCTCACCTTCTGAGGGGCTGTCCTCTGTGAAATAATGGGTGGCCTCCAGGGCTGACTCCGCTTCCTCTGGGATCAGAGCTGTGTTCCAACGGAAGGAACAAGTGAGGACAGGGGAAGACTGTGATTTCTAGTCAAAGCAGAAAAGGCCACCCTCCCCCACGCATGTCCCACCAGGCTGAACACCTCCTGTTGTAACACCTGACATTTGAATAGGTGGTCACATTCTTGTTTGAGACAGAGTCTCCTCGGCAGCATAGGCAGCCTCTAATTCTCAACCCTTCTGCCGTAGCCTGTGAGCTGGGATCACAGATGTGCTTGCTGACTAGTTTGATTCTAACAATGTGGATTTTTTTGGGGTGGGGGTGGGGGGTGGGGATTGAACCCTAGGTTATCCCAGATGTTAAGCACTTGTCCTATGGCTGAGCTACACCCCAGCACGGACACTGTGTTTGGAAATGCAGCACATGTGTTGGGTAAGAATATAATCCATATACCCAGGAGCCTGGTGAACTTAGCCACCTTCCCACCACGATGACCTGGCTCAGCAGATCTCTTTGGGGCAATTTTACTTTATACTGGGGCAACTGTACCACATCAATACATCCCAGCCTGTCTCACGCTCTGCATTTGCCGGTATTGGCTGACCCAGAACCTGACGTTGCAGATCCCAAAGGCTGTATGTCCATGTAATCTTACCATTGGAGGGGTGGGGAGTGGGGTTGGGCAGGGAAGGATTAACAGGGCAAAAGCACAGAAGGACGGTTGGACCCAAGCATCCCAAGGCCTGGACGAGGCAGGCCGAGGCGGCTCAGGTGGTGGGCAGGCAGCCCCGGTGCTGAGGCGGCCTCACCGGCTGCCAGGCAGCCTCAGGTGAGAGCTGTGCACCAACAGCTTCAGCTCTGCAGCAGAGCGATCGTCTGGGGAGCTTTGACTAGAGGTCTGGGCACCCCTGCCCCCAGTGAGAGGCTGGGGTGTGCAAGGGGAGTGCTGACCGAAGCCTCAGGGCCAATTCTGAAGGCAGATACTGTGTGTGAATTGCTGGGGGGTGGGGGGGTGGGGAGGTCCTAGTCAAGCAAACTGGCAACCTGGGGTGCTTCCACCACAGGAAGCAGGATGCCCTGGGCCATCACTTTCATCTTTTTGAATCTGGTTCCTGCTAAGGGAAAGCCCCTTCTTAGTGGCTCTCCCTACGGCCACTCTTGCTGAGTCAGATGAACTCTGGCCACACATGAAGGCTGCTGGGGTCATGTGCTGGCCAGCTTCTGTGAGCCCCCGCCCCCCTTAGCTCAGACCACAGGAAACATTCCATCCTAAGGACAGCTCCAGCACCACTGGAGGCCGGAAGTGGGGCCCCTGTCATGAGGCCATGTGACAGGATCTGCAGGTGGCCTTGGCCGTACCCCAGGCTGTCCTGGGATAAACAGGAACCTTTGGGTAACAGTTATTTTAAGTTACACTGGGACCTCCACCATAGCCTTCTGCCTTGATGTGGACTCTGGGTCATGCTGCCCTGCCTGACCCAGGAGCCCCACTAGAATCTCTCCTCATGGCCTTTCCCCCTCCTCAGACTGTGTGCTCAGACCACCAGCCAGGGTGGACCTCAGCCCCAGACCCTCACTCATGCTGGGCCTCAGAGCCTCCCTTCCGTCTAGCTCATGCTCAGAGCTACGCTGGTAGTTCAGTGTGCATCTCCAGCTCTGGCCAGTGGAGGGGCCCAGAGAGGCCACAGCAGGAAGCCTGAAGGTACTCACCTGGGGGCAGGTGCAGCTTGTAGAGTGCTTTGAGTTTCTCTGTGAGGTCTCCATGGTACATCCCACCTGTGGAGCAAGGCCGGGGAGGAGGACATGCTTGGCAAGAAGGCTCCAGGGACACATTGCAGGCTGTGTCCCCACACCCTTCCTGTGGGTTCTAGTGGTGACTCCACAGTCTGGGACAGCCCGGCACCTCCTTAGCCAGGTCTCTAGGGAGGCTCAAATGAGCCCTGGGCCTCCTGCTTCCCTTGAACCCTATGGAAAAGCTTAGCCTTCTTTGGGGCCAGAGACCCAGACTGACGGAGGACAGAGGAAGAAACTGCGGAGCTCTGTCAAAGGCAAGGGCTCAAGGCCTCCCTCTGCTGTCCACAGGAGGGACAGACACACTGGCTGGTGCTTGAAAGATGGGTGAGACACTCACTCATCCCTGTCACAAACTCCTTGAAGTTGATCAGTGAGTCCTTGTTTTGGTCCAGGAGGCGGAACATGCGGCCTGCCAGCACAGGCGTGTGAGAGCCACAGGCCCAGGGTGTCAGGCTGGCAAAGAGCTCCCGAAACTGGCTGGCATCGATCCGGTACTGCTCCAGGTAGGGCAGGCTGGGGTCCCGGTGGATGGCTGCTGAGCGGCTACCACCCCAGTACTGGCTTGCCAGATGCTTGGCCTGCAGGGGATACCGTCTGGTGAGATGGCCTTCCCTGATCTGTCCACATCTGCAGTCTTATAGTGATGAGCACTGGCCAGATACCTCAAGCTCACAGGGACCCCTCACGTTAGTGCACAGCATAGGAGTCAGACAGGACACATGGACTCCACTGTTCTGACAGCGTGGGCCACCTTGGGAACTGAACCCCAGGCAGCTGGAAAGGACCACAGGAACTGGCAATATGCACCCACAGTTTCAGCACTCAGGAAGCTGAGGCAGGAGGATCAACTGACCCCTAAGAGTTCAGTTTGAAGCAAGTTTGGGCAACACAAAGAAAACCCAGTTCAAAAACAAACAGAATAAACACTCGACTACTCACTCACTCAGTCAGTCACCAACCAACCAACCAACCAACCAACCAACAACAAAAACCAAAACCCAAACCAGAGGGCGGTGTGAACCTCTCTCCTGGCCTTTCTCCCAGTGTCCTTTCCCTCCTTTGGGTGAACCTGAGTTTGTGTGCAGAAACTCAACTGACTCACCCTCAGGGCAGGGATTACAAGGCTGCCTTGTAACTGTCCACCATCACTGGTCTGGCAGCCCACACTATCCCTTAGCCACCGCACCTAGGTTGAATCATCCCAACGACTGACTGTGTCTTTGCTAAAACTACAAGGAAAGAAAATCCTGTTTCCACTGCAGTCACTGAAAGCATGATCCAGGAGCTGCTCAAGACAGTCCTGTCTATCGCTCTACCGGAAAAGCAGCCCAGCCGTTCACCGATCAGCAGCCACAGCGGGTTTCAGCACCTTGATCCATCCATGCCTGAAGCTGCCTAACTTTTCGGTGAAATGGCTGGATGCATGCTGTCCTCTACGTGGGTTGGTTTGAGAGGTTTTTGTTTGTTTGTTTTTGCTATTTAAAGGTGCTCTATTGGAGTCCAGTCACTAAACTGCTTGCCATGCAGGCATGAGAAGCTGACTTTGGTCCCTAGAACCTGCATAAAAAATCTGGGTGTGTGGGGCTGCCGAGACAGCTCAGGGAATAGAGGTGCTTGCCGCCAAACAGAATGTCCTGAGCTTGATCCTGGGAACACACAGAAAAACGAGAGCACCTATTCTCACAAGGTGTCTCCTGCATGCCCTCTATACGTGCACCATGGCGCACACGCACACACACACACACACACACACACACACACACACACACACACACACACACACAAGTAAATGTAAGAACACCTTTAATCCCAGCACTAGGAGGCAGAGGCAGGCAGATCGCTGAGTTAGAGGCTAGCCTGGTCTACAGAGCAAGTTCTAGGAGGGTACACAGAGAAACCCTGTCTCGAAAAGCTAATAAAACAAAAACGAACCAAACCCAAGCTGCATGTGGTACTGTGCACTTGGAATCACAATGCTGTGAGGGGAGGCAGGGGGAGCCCTGGGCTCACTGGCCAGCCAGCCTAGCCTACTTGGTGAGCTCTTGGCCAGTGAGAGACCCTTCTCCAAAACCGTGGTGCCTGGCTCCAGAGTGACACCTGAGGTGCTCATGTCACACTCTTGTCTAATGCCAAGAAGGACTAAGTTCTAGCACACATGGTCCACAGTAACTGCAACTGAAGACAACGGATTTCCGGCTAGGAGCTGCTGTGCCGAGGACGCACTTAGCAGACTAGCTGGGGGACTCCACCCGCCCCTGCACGTGGCTGTCACCTTGAACACCATGTAAAGATCCTCCAGCTCTTCAATGGAGAAGCCAATATCCCCCGGAATGGCTCGGACCTAGAAGGAAAGATGAAATGGTGGTACTGGAGGGCCCCAAGTTCCTGCCGCAGTACTAACAAGATGCTTGCTCTGCAAGAGTTCTCATGTGGACGGGGCAAAGGGGGTGTGTGATCTGTCCTCTGGCTGCCATCAGTGGCCAAGCACATGAAGGTGGGTCCACACGTATGTGCTCACCCTTTGCCGCCACCTGCCAGTCAGTTCCCACTCCCTGGGCCTTTCTCTCCTTAAGAGGGGCTCATTCTCTCCTGAAGGACCCATTAAGGGACACAGGGTGAAGGATGGCCACTTAGCTCCAGGCACCCGGAAGGTGTCCTATAACTTGTCAGTCAGGTCTTTTTTCTTCAGTTAGTCAGGGCTGGTCATGTCTGTTGCTTGTGAGCAAAGTGCCCTGAGTGTTCTATAACCCTGAAGGTAGGGTTGGGAATATGGAGGCAAAGCCAGAGGTCCCTGACTCCACATGGACAGAGACCAAGAACAGGTTTAAACAGAGCATGGAGTGGCAGGAATGGTACACCCTCCGCAGAGACAAGGACAAGGGCTTCAGGAGCACGCAGTGTGGGCTGGGCGGAGTGGTGGAGAGTCACTGTCCAGGACAGAGGTGACGCTCACAGCAAAACCAGCTTGGAAGGACTGAACCCAGAAGGCCCTCGGCCTCAGCACACAAGGTGAAAGAGACAACTCCCACCAAGTGACAAGGGCCTCTCCCTATCTCCCCACACTAGTACCCATGCTGTGGGATTCCAGGCCCACACTGCATCCTGGCCGTGACACTGGCCATGACACTGCAGGGATAGGGCACGTGTTGACTCCTGCACCCTGCTCAGGGAGGGGTGGGGCTGGAGAGGGTACAGCCATCTACTCAGGTCAGCCCTGCAGCCCCTTTGCCAGTGACCATACCACGCTCCTCTTGGCTGTGTCTTCCAAGGACTGGATCACCTTCAGCCTCTGTTTAAACCGCATCTGTTCAATGTCGTCAGCCCTCAGGCTGCTGAACTTCTACAGGCCAAAGGAGAATCCGTGAGACCAAAGGCAGAGCGTGAAGGCCCAGCCACACTGGCTTATGCTCACCCCAAACCAAAGGCCCTGGGGAACAGCCTGGCCAGGCTAACTCTGCTGGGAGCTAACCTCATAGGAAACTTTCAGAAGGTCAAAGATGTCCACCTCTGCAGGAGGGTCATCTCCACTGGTCAGCAGGGCGTGGAGGTGTGGGATAGGTGGAGAAATGCTCTGTTTGTTGACCACATTGTCCAGATATCTGCAAAGATCAAATGACAGCAGAATAGGCCCCCATCAGCCACAGGCAAGCACTGGGGCAGAGTTCAGGCCTGGGAATCCTGCAGGAAGGTGCTGGTGTGGCTGTTGGGGCCTCTATTAGGCTGGGAGCTCCCATCAGGGTAGCAGAGAAAATACCTTGGTGTCCACTCACGCTTGAGCACTAACCCTGAGGATACCAGGCTGTCTTCTAGTGGCCTGTGGATTGCAGAGCCTACCCAGTTTGGGGACAATGTGCTCCCTCTCTGGTCACCAGGGTCTGACCAGGAAGAACTACGCAGTGCACAGTTTCTCCAGGGACAGGGTCTTGCTCTGGCTGGCTAGTCTGGGCCAGCCAGGCCTTCCCACTCTCCTAGGCTCTCTAGGACGAGCCTGACACTCAGGCAGGAGAGGCTTTCTGGTTCCGACCCAGCCCAGTGGGCATATCCCATCCCTAGTCAGATTCCTGCTCCTGAGGAGGGGCTCAATCTCCCCATTGTAGGACATAAGCACGAAACCCGGCCATAGCCAAGAGTCTTCACCATCAGGGACCAAGAGTCACATTAGCTTGAAGGAGGAAGACAACTACCCCACCAGTTCTGCAGGTCCCTCCAGCCCTGGGCTGCTCAACAGGCAGGCCCACTGGCCTCTTCTGTGTGCTCCCAGCTCTCATCACCTCAGCGGCACTTTGTCCCACCAGGACAGCTGCCTCCTGCAACCTAGTGGTTGCAATCTCTCAACCTAGTCTGGCATTGGAGCACAGCACGGGATGCTGACTGAGGGCTGGGGAGGGGAGGAGCTCTGCTGCCAGCTCCCCGGAAGCAGGAGTAGCCCCCAGCGTGGTCACCTTCCCAGCACGGTCATGGCCTCGCCCTCGTCACTGCAGTCCAGCAGCTGATCCATGTTGGCATCCAGCACGGCCAGGGCCACCTGCAAGATCACCTTGATGCCCTCATAGAAAAAGCAGTCCACAATGACCACGGCGCTCTCGAAGGGCATGACGCTGAGGAAGAGGGTCAGGAACCAGGACAGCGAGATGCTGGAGATCACGCCCAGCTCCTGCATCTTCTCTGACAGTCGGGGCAGGATGTCTCTGGTGAGCTCTTCAAAGATGCCTTGGTCTACGAGGGCTCCTGAGGGAGGCACAGTAGGGTGAGTATGAACACAACTCCAGGGGCTTCAGCAGACCTCTGTAGAATCTCAGGGCCTGGGGTACAGGGACACTGCCTGGTTCCTGTCCAACCTCAACCCTGCCAGCTCTGCTTACAGGGAGGGCCAGAAGGGTGGGCATATGTAGAAAACAGAAAAAGCAGCTTTGTAATCATTCTTCCTATAGCTTCTCTACCACTGTGTGAAAGGAAGCATTTGTTCCAATAGACAGTGGTCCCTTGGCATCCATGAGGGTGTTTCTAGCATTCTTTCAGACACCAAAATTTCCTGGTGCTTAGAGCAGGGTTTCTCAGAACCTAGGCACACCCTCCTGTACACTGTAAGTTACTTCTGGATGATTCCTAATATTTACTACAGTGCAGTACTGCAAAAAGCTATTCAGTGTTTATGTAGTGTCTAGAGAAGGACAACAGGGATGGAGCTGGGCGTGCTCAGTGCAGATGGAGTTGCCTCCGTGCATTTCTGGTCAGAGCTTGGCTGAATCCACAGACACAGAACCTATGGATACAGCAGGCTGACTCTTGGGAAATGCTGATCTTTACCCTCCTAGAAACAAGAGAAAGCAAGCAGTGACTGTCCCCATCCTAATGCTGGGAACACATGCAAAGCTGAAGGACCCCACTGGTGACCCTAGACACCAAACAGCAGAGGACAGCCAAGAGCTAAACACAGATATGCCGAAATAGATCAGTAAGTTTATTTCCTTTTCACGACACAGGTTTTACTGGAGTGCCTGAGAGTAGTAGCTGGACCACTGGGACACAGGGTAGACCACATCCTCTAGTTCTGATACTTGACATTTCTATAGCAAAGGGATGGGAAAGCTGGATGGAGAGCTGGGCTCTCGTGGGCTTTTAAGATCCCCCGGATGTGGGCTGTCCTCTGATCTCACTCTGGCCATCCTGGGAGGCCCCTGCAGTCTAGGTGGGAGCTGGGCCTGGAGGCAGAGGGCTGGGAGTCTGCTCTTTCTTCTCTTCTTCCAGGCATGATCCCTGTCCAGTTTCTAGTCTGCCAGGTGGGAGCCTGCATGATGGCTGTGAGGTGCAGGGAACTGCTCAGGGGAGAGCCTGCGAGGGGAAGGGCAGCCAACCCGTGGAGCGCCTGAGCAGGCGGAGGCTCAGGCAAGGGCGCTCTGGGGACACTCACCCACTACCCTGGTGTTGTAGTAGTCGGGCAGCATACGCTCACACAGGGCCACCAGTAGCCAGAAGGCTTCCTCCTCACTGCCATAGAGCAGGAGCACCGAGGTCACGATGTTCATTGCCTGCCGGGTAGAGACAGTGGGGTGTGTTTGTCTCACACTGCTGGCCACAGAGCCAAGTGGTCTGCCCCTTCAAGAAGGTCCAGAGTCCAGCAATAACAGACAGACCTCGACCAACCCTGGGAAATTTGCCAACAAGCCAATTTGCAAGAAATCAATGAGACAGAAACAGCCAGCGAGCTCCGTCAAAGTGGGTCGGAAGACATTAGGAAGACAGAGGCAGTGACATCAGCCACCACTTCCACGGAGTGGGCTGGGTCAAGCTGATGTGTGGGGTGTGTAGCCAGGACCCTGCAGTGGGGAGGGGTGTACACACAACATTGGCTGATAACAAAAAGAAGTTTTGAAGAGGGTAAGTTACTTTAAAAATGACTTTAGGCCGATCTGCTGGCCTCCATGAATTGGTAGCATTGTGCAGAACACTGGTCTTAACAGCAACTGAGTTTTAGGAAACTGGTGTCCTTGAAATCCAGATACAAGCAAAGGCCAACAGAAAGCCATCTGACCTGGCTAGGAAAGCCCACAGATTCAAAGACAAAAGCCACCAGAAATGTCAATCAAAATCTCAGTGAGACAGTACACCCGTGTCTGTAAAACCAGCAGGTGTGAGAGAGGAACCGGACTCTTGTGAACCACTGACTGCAATGTATAGCAGTGCAGTTGCCGTGGGAATATGGACGTTAAAGAGAGAGAAATCACACATAGCCACAGCAGAATATTATCCAGCCTTAAAAAGGAAGAAAATTCTGACTCACGCTGCAGTGTGATGGCTCTTGGGGACAGTAGGTGAAAAGCCAGATGCAAAAGGATAACTGTGTGTTAGGTCTCAAAGAAACCCGGGACAAGTCTCACTCAGTACCTGTGGCTCCTCCTAGCACTTTTAACCCCACCCCCTACCCTCAACCTCTCTCTCCCGGGGGATGGGCTTCTGCTTCCCTTCCCCCAGCCTCTGACCCTCATGTAACCTCAGCCATGTGGTCTTGGTCTCCTGGTCCTCGGCTCCCCTTGGTTCCCCCTCTCTCCCCCCCACTCTCTCTTCTTCCTCTCTCTCCCCCTCTCCTCTTCTTCCTCTCTCTCCCCCCCCCACTCTCTCTTCTTCCTCTCTCTCCCCCCCACTCTCCTCTTCCTCTCTCTCCCCCCCACTCTCTCTTCTTCCTCTCTCTCCCCCCCACTCTCCTCTTCCTCTCTCTCCCCCCCACTCTCTCTCCTCTCATGGCCAGGTTTATTCTGCTGGCCCAATTCAGTCTGGACCCTTCCAGATGCCTTTGGCTGTGCTCTCCCTCATATCTACAAGAAACTTTCTCTACCACACAGGAGCAGTCATGTCCTCCTTTTTTTCATTCGGCATGCTAACATTTGCACGAGGTACATAGAACAATCAGCTTCTGAGGCATCAGGGAGAGCGAGCGCAGGGGCAGGTGGGAAAGTGGGAGTGAGAAGGTAGTGTTTGACAGAAGAGTTTTAGTGTGGGGAGACGAAATGCTCTTATAGATGGATAGTGGCAATGGCTGCCTGACATGTGTATGTACTTAATGCCACTGAACCACACACTTAATAGTGGCTAAAATGCTAAATTTTGTATTATGTATGCTTTACCATATGTAAAGAAAATTCTGCTCTGTCTCAGACAAGGAACACATAGAGGACAATTTCCTATATGGCAAAGAGCTGAGGTGAACAGTCACCATGATTTTATTCTTTTAAAAAAGCTACATGTATGGGTGTCCATGTGTGGGTGTGCCTGTGAGTACAGTGCCTGCCTGCGGAGGCAGGAGGCAGCCAATCTCCTGGAGTTGTGAGCTGCCTGAGGTGGGTGCTGGAAATTGAACCCAGGTCCTCTAGAAGAGCATCACCGTTAACCTCTTGCCATCTCTACAACTCCTTTTCACACAGGCTGGCAAGCAGGCAAACACACAGAGAGCAGTGTCTCACGTAGCTCAGGCTGGCCTCAAACTTTCCACGTAGCAGTGGGTGACTTTGCCTCCTTGCTGGAGCCCGTTTTTGGGTTCCTAGTGGCTTTACCCAGCAGGTCTGCACAGAGAGGAGGATTGGACCACGGGCCTGGGTGCAGGTGTCTGAGATGGTCTGCACTTGGCTGTGCTGGGGGAGGAGGTCTTTTGTTCCACCCCTTGGCATCTCTATAAAAACCCTGGGGCAGAGACAGTCAGGCCCGATGGATAAGGGTCCAGGCCCTCACCAGGCTATCCTGTATTTTGTTCCCCCTCTCTATCCTTCTAACTAATATTCCTGCTGCTCCTACTCAAGAGTACTCTGGGGAAATGTGGGGCTAAGGAATGGCCCCCCACACCTCCTGATCCTCTTGCCTTGGTTTCCCAGATGACAGGCATGTGTTACTACCAGGTATTTGTTTTTGAGACAAAGTCTTGCTTTGTAGCCCAGGGTAACTGTGAACCTGTGGCAATCCTCCTGCTTCATCTTCCCAAGTGTGAGGCTTATAGGCACAGGCCATCATGCCTGGCTAAATTACAGCTTTTCTTCCTCAAGGATAAGGACCGGGTCTTGTGTGTGTCAGTCCACCACAGACTCAGACCCCCAGCACCTGCCCCTGGGAGGCCGTGGTGGGAGATATTATCCCTGGGGTCCCTGCTAAGTCCCATTACCTGGCAGTAGCCAATAGTAGGGTTTCGGAACGCGTAGGCAGTCAGCACCCTCCGAAGTGCAGCGATCCCAAGCTCGTTCTGGAAAGCGGGGTGCTCAGGCATGGAGCGGTGGAGGTCTCGCTCAATCTCCTCAGTGGCCAAGCTGTATTTCCCCATGGACTTCTCTACGAGCTCAGCATAGTAGCCAGGATGGGTCACCATCTCATTCCAGGCCCCTGGGGAGACACAGGTGGCAGTTTTCTTTCTCTTCCTTCTCTCCGTACGTGGGCAACTGTGGCGGGGCTGACTGGAGACACAAACGCCCCGTGGGAGAGAGGGAACTTTCCCATCAGTTATAAGGGGTGAGGCCAAGCTTCCCTGGTGACTGCTCTGTCTAAGAAACTCAACTGGCCTGTCTTCTAAGGTGCTCCAAGTAGCCAACGGTATGGGTGTTGCAGAGCTTGTCCCCAGGGAACCCGCCTGTCAGGGGATGGCCCTGCCTTCAACGGTGCTGCTCTCCACTGACGGCATCTGTGCTGGCACCCGCTGTTCTGCGCTGGGGCCCTTACTCCCAATTCTCTGAGCGAGTTGGCAGCTCCTCCTCTGTCTGGCTGACTGCAGGAGGCTGGCTCAGGGACCAGAGGAACTGGCCTGAGGCGAGTTTTCCTTTGGTGTTATGGATGGACCCCAAGGCCTCATGCAAACTCGGGACATGCTCACCCAGTGCATCATACACAGAGAACTCTGGGGGCTAAGAGTGGCCAAGCCAAGGCTGGGGGCAACGGAGCCACACTCACCAGAGAAGAGGAGCCAAAGCTCCCCTCGGAGGCTCTCGGGAATGCCCTTCAGGACCAGCTCCCGAGTCTTGGCTGTTCGGTACATGCACATGCCACGCCCGTACTCAAAGAAGTGGATGTTCCAGGATTCCTCCTTCATCTTCTCCTTGGCCTGAGGGAGGGAACGTGGAGTGTGGAGCTGAAGAGAGTCTCAGTGCTGAGGCCTGGGTGGCAGGTCTCCCACCCCTGAGCAAGGCTGGCGGCCTACTATGTAGATTACCTGTGGAGGGCTGCCGCAAACTCAGGTTTCAGAGTCATCACGGTAAAAGAAGCTATGAGGACTTAGTCCCCTCCCCCCCCAGTTCTTCAGCAGCAGAGGGCCCTTCCTGTTAGAGGCCCAGGGTCCCTGAGGAAAAGCACCCCACAACACAGGGCAGGCAATGTCTGTCCCCAAGTCCTGGGTCTACCTGAGACACTGCCCAGTGCAGACCAAGAGGGCATGCCCACCCTGATAAGCCACGAGGGATGGTGCTAGCCACAAAGGCTTAGCCCAGAGATGGCTCCGGCCTTCCTCTGAGGTCTCAGCATGAGCTGAAGCGCCGCTGCGCAAGGCTTACCCCTTTGGCACCAAGGTCCTCCATGGGTGAGTTTTTCTGGAAGACTTTGAGCAGGCCCTGGGAAGTAGTAGGAACCTCCTGTGTACTGAAACTCGGAGGGCAGCTGAGGGGAGAGGATGGGCTGGTGGGTGGTTCTGGTGCCTCCTGAGGAGCTGGGAGAGACTAGAAAATACAACAAGGGGGGAAAGTGCCTAACTGAGCCACCCAGTGGCCTCTGATGTGCACAACCACCCAAAAAGTGGAGCAAAGAGGCCTCCAAGGGTCAGCCGGGGCCAAGTGCGAGGCTGCAGATGGAGCCTGCATTTCCTCTCTGGTTGCCTGAAACCAAAGCCACCCATGCTAGCCAGCTGGGGCCTGTCACAGGCAACTGGCTCTTCCCCCCGGTGCTGCTCAGCTCTTCATGAACTCGCATCCTGCGGCATTAAGCCTGTAGGAGGCCGGCTCCACATTTTGTGTGAGTGCAGGTCAGAGGACAACCTGTGAAGTCAGCTCTCTCCTTCCACCATGTGGACTCCCAGGATCACTCAGGTCACCAGGCTTAGCGGCAAGCGCTTAAACTGCGGAGCCAGCTCACCAGCCCAGAGGGTTTCTTTTAGAAACAGAAAAATTCACCTTCAAATTCTTAAGGAATTCTAAGGGATTCTGGTTTGCTTGTTTTTTTTTTTTTCCTGTGTTTTTTATCCATAGCCCTAGAATATATTAAATTCCATGAGTTTTTGGTCTTTTAAAATATTTTTAAATCGCCGGGCTGTGGTGGCGCACGTCTTTAATCCCAGCACTTGGGAGGCAGAGCCAGGCGGATCTCTGTGAGTTCAAGGCCAGCCTGGTCTACAGAGTGAGCTCCAGGACAGGCACCAAAACTACACAGAGAAACCCTGTCTCGAAAAACAAAACAAAACCAAAACAAAAAAAATCTTTAAATTTAATTTTTATTTAATGTGTGTCTGTGGGTGCCTGGAGCTGGAGTTATAGGTAGTTGTGAGCTGCCTAATGGGTGCTGGGTACTAAACTCAGATCTTCCAGAAGAGTAGGGAACGCCCTTAACGGTAGAGCATCCCTCCAGCCCCCTTCCCCTTTCCTTTTCCAGACAGGGTCTCCCTATGGGGTCATGGCTGTTCCAGAACTTGCTGTATGTATCAGGCTAGCCTTGAACTTGTGCTCCTCTTGCGTCTGACTTCCAGGTTCTGGGATTACAAACTGGCCACCATGCTGAGCATGAGAGCGTGTGTTTTGTCTGACTTGGTCACCGTCCTATTCATGGTGTCTGGAGGGACAGCTGGCACCTAGCAGAAATGAAGTACCAGGCTGGACGAGCCAACGATGACTCTGGCCCTGTCACTCCAGGTATTAAGCCCTGTGAAGGTGGGGCAGCGCCACCACCTCCCTTCCTTTCTCTTTGGTGACGCTGGGGACGGAACCTAGGGCCACGTGCATGCTACATCCCTGGTCCTTAGTTTCTCAGACAGGCTCTTACCAGTTCTGGCTGTCTTTGAACTTGTGATCTTCCTATCTCAGCCCATGAAGTGTTAGGATTACAGGGATATGCCACTGTACTTGGCTCAGGTAGTTCTTTGTAGCAGGATTGTTCTGTGCTCACCCTCCAGCACGGCACCCACAGCATGCACCACAGGTTTAGGCTCAGGGGGGAGCAGACGGCTGCACCTGGAGGCTCTTCCTTTGGCTCTGGCCCTGCGGTTCCTGAGTGGCCTCCTTACCTCTGGGGCTGGGTCCGCAACGCTGGCCTTTGTTCCCCCAGTGTTGCTGGCTAGCTGCTTGGATGGTGTTTTCTGGAGGAAGTCAGAGATCCTCTGAACCAGGAAGTCACGGTCTTTCAGGTTGGCAAACAGGAAGGTCATTTTACTCTTGGTGCTGATAGACAGAGGGCTGGGCAGGACGCTGGAGCTGTCAGCTTTCTCGACAATGGTCACCTAAGGCAGCAAAAGAACGTTTTGGGGTGTCTGCATCTTAGGATGCAGAGCTGGGTGTGCTGAACCACAGTGGCCTTAGGGCGCCCTCTCCTGGGCACAGTGCAGTAGGGCACTGAGTGGCCCAGCGGGATTCATTTCCTGCCATGGCCACTTGTGATCTTGAGCAAGATACTTGTGTATTGAAGTCTGTGTCACAGAAGGGTGAGTGCAATGGCCTCCCATGGCCTCTGTGACGACGATGACGACAATGTAAAATGTAAATGCTTAGCACAGCTGCTGTCCCTACTGGCTTTTCAAGAGGTGACCCATTAGCTGTGTCCTCTAAAGCATATGAACAGCCCCTCAAAGGCAAGGCTGCCCAGAGCCCCTGTACCCAGGGAGCACTTGCTGGCAGCTTCTCCCAAGGCATTGCTCTGACTGCACTGTGTAGGAAGAGAGGCACAGGTGTGAAGACTTGGGGCAGCCTTTCAGGGAGTAGAGCCCGGCTCCAGCTAGGCCTGGTCATGAGGGGTCACTGTTGGCAACAAGGAAGGCTGGGAAGTCACGGGCTGCTTGCTTACCGAGAATGTCTTTGGGGAGCCCTGACTGCGCTGTGACCTGGTCTCATCAGGTAAAGAGGTGGGCAAAAGCCTGGTCAGAGTGCAAGACAACCACTCTGAGGTGTGCATAAGGTGGACTGGAGGAGGCTGCAGGAGCTAGAATGGACTGAGGAGTGCGGTGTGTCAGCATTTATATGTGATGAATAAGTAAGCATATGAGTGTGCACATCTGTGGGACATATATGGGTATTTACATGTGTGAAAGTATATGTAGAGTATATATGTGAATGTGTGGTGGATATATGTGTATGTGTAGGAACAGATTTGTGTGTCATATATATGGTGTGTGTGCATGCACGCGGCATGTGCATGTATGAGCTGACTGTATGCGTGGCCACATGTACAGCCTGCAGTGTGTGGAGGCCCGAGGTGGCTAGATGGTATACTGAAGGTCCTAAGAGGTCACAAGAGGCAGTTGGGGGTTTCCTGAGCACAGAAGATGCTGGAGGATCCTAGGCAGGGGATCACCACACCTGCCCGTCATTTTTAGTTTTTCTGGCTGTACTGGGAAGAGGATGTGTCCCTAACGGATCAGATGTGGTTGGGACTTTCTTGAGAAGACCTGGAGACAACTGTGTCCTAGGTGGTGGCTGCAGAGATGAAGGGATAGACTTTGGAGGGAGTCCTGACAGGATATCACTGGTTAGAATGCAAAACCAGGAGGCAGGCAGAATCAAGGATGACTCTGTTTCTGCCCAGGCAATGGATGGCAGAGTGTCAGCAAAGGAAAGGCATGAAGGATGTGCCGGGGAGCAAAACCCAAGAGCCCACAGGACAAACCATGGACCTGCCCTGAGGTAAGGGGGCCTGTGGGCCACCTGGCTGTGGTGTGGAGGATGGGCCAGCCTCCATCCTGATTGGCTACAGACCTGTACCCAAGAGCATCTAGGCCAGAGATGCTCACCTCCCTCAGGGGTATGATGAGGCGGCATGCGTCTTCCTCCTTGCTGGCAAAGCAGATGTAGTTATTGGAGATGAACATCTGGCCGGGGATGTGTAGCTTGTTAAACGGCGTCCACAGGGTGCAGCCTGTGTGGCCATCCAGCCGCTCATCTTTAGGAAGCCGGAACGTGGCCCTGTAGCACTCATTCTTGGCTCGGGCATCCAGGTCTCTAAGGAAACAAAGTGGGAAGCTGGGATAAGGCAAGAATTTTCTGTTTCCACACTGGATTCCAGGTCTCTGGGGTTTTCCAGTGAGCAAGTCATGCCTGGGAACTGGAGCTCAAGAAAAGATTTTTTTTTTTTTTTTTTTTGAGACAGGGTTTCTCTGTATAACTGTCCTGGCTATTCTGGAACTCAATTTGTAGACCAGGCTGGCCTTGAACTCACAGAGATCCGTCTGCCTCTGCCTCCTGAGTGCTGGGATTAAAAGCGTGCGCCACCACTGCCTGGCCAAGATATGGTTTTTATATATCCAGCAGGAGGGAGAGAACATAATGTTCCCTGAGGCTGGATGATTTGAAAGGACACCTAGAAGCTCTGCCCCTTGGTACGGCAGGACAGGCAGTTCCGGGAGTTGTCTGTACCCTGCCTGGCTCAGGCCCAGCAAGACATGGGCCCTGCGGCTACTTCCTCACTCAGGGAAGAGCTAACTCTTGACACCCAGACAAGATGCCCCAGCAAGGAGCACTGGAGCTAAATCCCAAGTATCTGCTGGCGAGAGCAGATGAACAGACATGTCGGATGGCCGTGGATGGCGGCCTGGTCTTGCTTGTTCTAGGGTTATGTCCACAGACACGTCTTCCCAGGTCCCAAGAGAGCTACTTATCTGCCTTGAGCTTCTGGCGCCCTAACCAGAGCCGGAGGAGGTACCTAGACTCACAGTGTGGGACGCTGCCTATAAAGTTCCAGTACCGCTTATCTTTCCGATGGTCATCTCGTCACTCCCATCAGGACAGTGACATCCGTGCACAACATCCTGACCTAGAAGGTGCACCATGAGCCTCACCTGGTGAAGGGGCACAACCTAGGAAGTAATCTCAGTGTTGAGTCCAAAAGCACTCACCCTGGCTGTGGAGCCCAGGAGCCTTCTGCAACCTCAGCCAAGTGAGTGGGTTTCCTGCGAGGCTAAAACCCGAGGCCCTAACACAGTGATCTGCTGAGCTGGCGCCCTTGATCCATTCTTCCGCCACTCCCATGGGCAGAACGGCAGTGACCTCAGCTCCACATGGGGCTTGTCTCCTCTGCTAGCTTTGGGCCTGTGGACTCACACCCGTCACAGAGGAGTGACGACTGTGCAATCCCAGCACTCATTCCCCAGAGTCTTCCAGATGCGGCCTCCCGGGAGTCAGCATATTCTGACTAAGGTGGTTTACACTCTAGCTGCACTGCTTCTCGGCTGAGGGACCTGTCACTCAGCATCCTGATCTGAGACTAAGATGGTGAGACTATTCCGTATAGAACTTCTTCCTCACGGTAGGATTTGTGGCTCTCCCAATACTACCACCGTCTGTTTGCTGGCTTCCTTCCCAAGTCGTGGGCCTGTGAGGGCATGTGCTGGACACCCGGCAGGGTTAGTGGACCTAGCCCAAGGGGACCATTCTCATGACTGTGGAATCTCCCCATTCCTCAGGGGGGTGGCGTACCGCTTTAGAGCTGAGATGTTCTTATGTGGCCGGATGGGCCTAGGCAGGGCCTTGTCCTCCAGGAAGCCTTCACTGTCCAGCAGTTGTCGCATGGCCAGGTTGGCCAGCTGTTCCATGAGCTTGAAGGTCTCACCAATGTTAAGGAACATGGAGAAGAACAGCTCCTGGTCTCGTGTGTCCACACGTATGCTCTCGGGGAAGAGCAAAGTGGCATTCTTCTCTAGGCGTGTGACGTCTACCCACTGCACCACCAGGCTCACTGATAACAACAGAGACAAACACATCACCCATTACAAGTGGACAAGGTGAGAACTCCCACTCGCTTTCAGAACCTCCCCTGGACTGCTTCCCAAGGACACCATTTACTTCCATCCCTCCATGCCTGAGCCCAGTCATACTAAGATACATGACCCACAAGGAGGCGCCAGCCCACCGGTTCATGTTGCTCAGGCCCAACAGTGAATGTTTGCCCTGGGTGGATGAAGACAGAAAGGAACACATATGCTGAGAACTAGCTAAGACTCTGGCCCCAAGGGGCCCCACTGGGGTAGGAACCAAGTCACAACACGGTAAGACCAGCACAGAGTGGGATTCCAGACTCCACAGAGAAGGTGACTGGCCACGGCAGTCTTGACAGGAAAACAGTAAGGGCAGGAAGTGGGCAAGGAGGGCATGGAGGGCATGGAGGGCGGTGGGCTCAGGAACGAGCGCTGACACCCGCCAACCGGGTTAGCAGGAGGCTTGGAAGTTCCTTCTGGAGAGACAGCAACATCGGGGGCTGACATCCCCGCTGGATTGCGGCTTGCCTCCTGAGGTCAGGGTATTCTGCAGGGAGGGGCCTTTAGAAGGTGACGGTGGCATACACCCGAGGCTCTACAAAACCTAAGAGCACTTAAGGGAGATGTGCCACCGAGCACGACACTGGAAATGAAAAGCCAGAGGCCCTAGTTACTGCGAAAGCAACAGTGGGCTGTGGACTCGAGCGCTGTGGGCGCAGGCGTCGCCTGGTGCTCTCATCACAGGTCGCTGAGGTGGCACCCGGGTTTGGGGGAGACAAAGTATCTGGGTGTAGACAGGAAGGAGATGCACTAGGAATGCGGGGTACTTTGGAGAGGCAGTGAGTTCAGGAGGTGAGGGTGGAGGGGGGCTGGGTAGGAGGTGGGGAACAGGACAAAGGTGGTGTGCCCTCCCCCGCCTCACCCCCGCCTCACCCTCCTTCCCCAGCAGGAATGAGTAGAAGCACAGGTGGTTGACCGTCAAGTAGAGCCAGCCCTGCCGCGGTACTCGGCCCTTCCAGAAGCTGCAGGAGTAGTAGTTGACCAGCTTCTCGCCCTCTGGCATGCCGAACTGCTTCCGCATCTTTAGCTCCGCCTCCTTAAACTTTCCGGGGTCCTCATCCCCCTGGGGCTGCAGGTTCTTGTTCTCTTCTGCAATGATGCCCTGGAGGGGACAACAGGGCTTGGACCACTGTGCAGGTTGGAGCAGTCCCAGCAAGGAGCAGAGAGGCCAGGAACCCAGAATCCGGACTTCCCTCTTTAATTAAACAGTTTAGGTATAGTGGTGATGGCGGCGGCGGCGGCGGCGGCGGCGGCGGCAGCGCACGCCTATAATTCCAGCACTTGGGAGGCAGAAGCAGGCAGTCTCTGTGAGTTCAAGGCCAGTCTGGTCTACAGAGTGAGTTCTGGGACAGCCTGTCTCCAAACCACTCCCCCACAATCATTTTTTAAGGGGGGTGTTGGGAGTCTCATATAGCCTAGGCTGACTTCAAACTCTCTCTGTAGCCAAACTCAATCTTCTGTCTTCTTGCCCAAAGGCTGAGATTACAGGCATTTGCCACCACACTTGGCTTAGGTGACGCTGGGGTCAAACCCAGGGCCGCTGAGCTACATTCCTGGCTCTCAATGTTTAAAATTAGCATATAAAGGAGTGGGTTTCATTATGTCATTTTCTTTTTTTTAAAGACTTATTTGTGTGTGTGTGTGTGTGTGTGTGTGTGTGTGTGTGTGTGTGTGTGTGTGTGTGTTTAGGGTTTCTATTGCTGCAACAAAACACCATGACCCCAAAGCAAGTTGTGGAGCAAAGGGTTTATTTGGCTTACACTTCCTCATCTCTGTCTATGACCAAAGGAAGTCAGGACAGAAACTCAAGCAGGGCAGGAACCTGGAGACAGGAGCTGATGCAGAAGTCATGGAGGGGTGCTGCTTACTGCTTGATCAGCCTGCTTTCTTATAGAACTCAGGACCACCAGCCCACTGATCACTAATTAAGAAAATGCACCACAGCTGGATCTCATTGGCGGCATTTCCTCAACTGAGGCCCATTCCTCTGATGACTCTAGCTTGTGTCAAGCTGACATAAAACCAGCCAGTACATCTTCCTTCCTGTCCATTCTCAATATAAGTAAGCTACATTAGAGGACACGCCGCCTAACAAACTCCCAAGGCTGTTTCTGCCCTTCCCTCTTTCCAATGGGCTCTGCTTTACTCTCCTGACATTTCATCTTCCATGTGGTTTGCTGGAGGCTCTCTTTGCCCTGGGTCCTCTCTGTTTCTGGACCCACCACCCTACTCTTCTAGTCTCTTGTTTTTAAAGGAATTAGCTTTGGTCTTAGAATTGCTACTTCCTTTTAGTTTCCTGGTTTCTCCGGAGTTCTGTTTCTAACTTACTAACTGAACACCTGGCTCATTAATGTCACCGAGTCCTGCCTAACATTTAAAAGTCCCTTCTGTGCGCTGCTGCTGCCTCGCACCAAGTCCAATGCACAGCGTTTCAACCATCATTCTGGTGGTTTTGCTGTTGTGGGTTCACAGGTGTGGGCATGCTTGTGTGTACCTGTGTGTGGGCGGGGGGGGGGGGGGGGGGGGGGGGGGGGGGCAGGAGGCTGCTGCCAGGTGTCTTCCCACCCTATACTTCAAGGCAGAGTCTGTTACTTGAGCCCAGGACCACTGATTGGCTAGTCTCACTAGCCAGCTTGCTCGGGGGAATTGCTGCTTCCATCTTCTGCTGCTGGGATGACAAGCGGATGCCACAGTCACTCAGCATTTACATGGGTACTGGGAACTTGAACTCCAGTCCTTGTGCTTGCAAGATGAGAGTTTTACCTAAGTCACTTCCCACCCCCTTTTCAGTTTCCTAATTTCCACGGGCTATCCCGTGATCCCCACAGGCTGTCTGAGAGGCCTCATCCTCATCACAGCGCTATTGTGAGTTGGTGTAATGGACCCAGAAGAGGTGGGACCCACTGGGTGGTCTTCTGGTCACTGGGGACATGCCTTTAAGAGGATACAGGGACAGCTGGGCATGGTGGCACTCAGGAGGCAAGGCAGGCAGATGGCTATGAATTTGAAACTAGTATGACTCTAGGCTAGCCAGGGTTACATTGTGAGACCCTGTCTTTTAAAAACAAACGAGTATGGGCACCCTCATTGCCCCCTTTTCTTCCGAGTCTTGGCTGTGAGTTGAGCAGCTTTGCCCGGTCACACACTTGGACCATGATGTGCCAACACAGGCTAACACGGCAAAACCCACTAGAACTGTGAATAAAAAACCCCGACAAAACACTTTTAGCTTTATGCACTTATCATCCAAGGTACGTGGTAGTTAACAAAAAGTGAACTAACGTCCTTTTTTCTTTGAGCTCTGAGTCATTCCAAACGTTAATGTTCTGCTGATGCGGCTGTCAGGGCTAGCATTCAGGAGAGACTTGATAAGGCTGCTACCATTCCTCTTCCTCCTCCCCAACAGGAGAGTAGCAGCTTAGCTTTGCCTGCTTCCCTGGAGCTGTAAGACAACACAGGATCTGAACCCCAGTGAATGCAAACAAGAGCTAAGAAACTTGGTCCCATCTGTCCAGGTATATGGGGTGCTGATTGATGAATTCACAAGGCTTGCTTTGGTGGTTTGAACGTATTTGGTCCCCATAAACTCATAGGGTGTGGCACTATCAGGAGGTGTGGCCTTGTTGGAGGAAGTGTGGTCTTGCTGGAGGAGGCTGGATAGCACACCTTTAATCTAGGGTACACCTTTAATCTGGGCCACACCTTCCAGAGGAAGTTTGTCACTGTGGGGGCGGGCTTTGACGTTTCATATAGTCAGGATACCCAGTGAGTCAGTGGACTTCCTGTTTGCTGCAGGCCGTAAAAATATATGAAGCAGGAATTCAGCTGATTATGACAAAGCTATACCTGGAAGAAGCCAAGGGCCTTTCCAGAGGATAAAGCAGAGGCTTAAGGAGTCTTGGTGATATTGGCCTTTGATTATTAGCCGTTTCCTGCTATGAATTTCTCGTGTGCTACTGTAGCTTTTCCATCATTCATTGGGCACAATTTCACCTCTGTTAATGGAATATTTAGATAACCTTCTGTGCAGTAACGCAGCCAGGATCCCTAATTTCAGGTCTTTCCGTAATATCATCATTAGCAGCATCCGGCCAGGACCATCCCCGGATAGACGACCGTATCTTACCTGAGATACCTCACAGATTCTCTAAGAACAGACTAAGCAGCCAGACTTTGAAAAGGCCTGGCAGAAGTGCTAATTAAGCTTAACTTTCTCCCTTCCCGAAATCTTATCTCTAGTTGTAGATCTACCTTTAACTATTAAGTTAGAACTATAGGGTTTCTACTTACAGCTACATCAAGTGGACTCAGGCTGCCCAGCCACCGACTGCATTCCCTTCCCTTGCCAGAAAATGGCAGTGGCCAAGACAGCTTGGACAGATAAGGGGCCATAGGAAAATAAGGCAGTTTTCTTTTCACTTGTCACTGATAGACTACTACTTCTAACACTTTAACTAACAACTTCTTCTCCTTCCCCCCTCCCCCGAAACAGGGCTTCTCTGTGTAGCTTTGGAACTTTGGAACTCGCTCTGTAGACCAGGCTGGCCTCGAACTCAAGAGATCCACCTGGCTCTGCCTCCCAAGTGCTGGAACTGAAGGCGTGCGCCACCACACCCAGCAACCTAACCACTTCTTAGAATATAGTTGAGCACATGAAATCCCCCTTGCTCAGATATTAACCAAATTTAGTCCTCAGTTGATTCTATTCCCCATTAGTCATTTCCCTTTTGGGTTGCAGATGGTGGCTGACAATTACTGCTCTTTTGTGTGGATCTCATTGCCCCTCCCTCCTTTTGACCCTGAGGAATTCCAGCCTGGTGACCTTGCTTTAACCAAAGAATTGCTATTGCTTCGGTATATAACTGTAAACTTCGAGACTTGGGAGGACTAGACAGAGAAGAGAAAAGAGAATTTAAGAACTAGATGGCTAAGAACTGGAGAGGAACAAACTGAGATGGGGAAGAACTAGACCGATGGTCTAGAAGAGAGAACTAGAGGGACGAGATGGAAGATGAGGAAGAGCCAGATGGGGAAGAGCAAGATGAGGAAGAAAGGAGCTAAGAGAGCAAAACAGAAGCTGTGCAGAGAGAGAACTGACTCAGAAGAATAAAGTGTATGGACTCAAGAGCTTGGTGTACTACATTCATTTCATATCATCAAAAGATTAGATTATCAGCAGGTTGTAGATTCTTCCCAGACCCTGGGAAAGGACTATCGAGGGGCTGGACCCCAACAGTCCCCGTTACCTGTTGCCTTCAAGATGTAGGACATTTGGGTATTTCTCCAGGACCACGCCTGCCTGCATGCTGCCATGCTCCCCGCCATGATGGACTGACCCTCTGAACTGTAGGCGAGCCCCCTCAATTCAATGGTTTCTTTGTAAGGGTTGCCGTGGTCACGGTGCCTCCTCACAGCAATGTAAACACACTTGCTGAAAGCAGCTCTGCACGTCAGACTCTGCGCAGCAAGGGCCTCCTGGGAATGTCAATGTAGCCCAGGCTGGTCTGGAACTCGCAAGCTTCTACCTGTCTCCCGAGTGTTGGGATCACAGGCGTGTGCTATTATGCTTGGCTTCATAATCATTATTTGGCTATAAAATACTCCATTAAGCAAACCGCACACAACTTAACAACTCCCATGAAGATAACACACTTAGCAGAATAAGCACTTAGAAAGTTCTGGAAAACGCAGGCAAGATTCTCGGATTGCAGAGGAAGGAAGAGCGCACCCCTCTCCCGAGGCTGGGCGTCATGGCTCTCAGTGTTTGGGCTAACTGAGGCTGCAGGGAGCGTGGTTACACATGCCGGTCACTCTGCACCTACCACTATAACACAGGGCATGGCCCAGAACTGCTGCATAAAAAGGTAAGTGCCTTTTTTGAGGGGGGAAGTGGGTTGAGACAGGGTTTCTCTGTGTAGCTCTGGCTGTCCTGGAACTCACTCTGTAGACCAGGCTGGCCTCGAACTCACAGAGATCTGCCTGCCTCTGCCTCCTGAGTGCTGGGATTAAAGGTGTGTGCCACCACACCTGGCTGGTATGCACTTTTTAACTCTACGATATTTTATTATTTCATCTGGGTATGGTAGTGTACGCCATGATTCTAGCATTTGGGATCAAGAGTTCAAGGCCAGCCTGAACTTCACTGCAAGTTCAGGGCAAACATGAACTATCTAAGTTTGTGTCTCAAACAAACAAACCAAAAAACAAACAAACAAAACAACAGGAAAGCAGCGTATGGTAGTACACGCCTTTAATCCTAGTACTTGGGCAGCAGAGCTAGAGCTCTGAGTTCAAGGTCAGCCTGGTCTACACAGTCTACATAGGGACTTTCATACCAACCAGGAATAGGTAGAGACCTTGTTTCAAACAAAAGACCGAGAAAAAAAAAAAGATTTCCAATGCCCCCTGTTGGCCAAGGCCCTGGCGAACACAACCACATATCTGCATATTTGTTCTACATCATTTCAGAAGGAGTACAAACTCCAGGTTAACCTTCAGACTCCAGAGGCCAGCTAAGGCAGGGCTCCACAGGTGTGTGGGTCAGCTTTCTGATAGTCTGACAAACACCCAAGATAATCAGTGTAAAAGGAAGGCAGGCTTATTTTTATTTGGCCTGATGGATCCAGAATTTTCAGTCCATGGCTGCAAGACCTTGTTGCTTTGAGCCTGTGATGGCAGAGCACACCATGGCGGAGAGTGTATAGTCGAAGAGGCCTGTCCACTTCGTGGTGACCAAGAAGCAAAGAACGTAGAAGGGACCAGGGTTCCAATACCCCCATTCAAGGGCACATCTCCATCCGCCTAATTGCCTTCCGTGAGTTCCCACCTCCTACATCTTCCAATAAGACCACAGGCTGAGAAACAAAAGTCAACCCACAGCCTTGGGGGACTCTCAAGATCCTATTAGAACAATGGACAATCACTTCCATGGCCCTTTCAACCATCAGAGAATGAGAGGACACTTCAGTTTCTGTCTTGTGAAATGGAACAAAACCTGCACCAGGTTGTCTAACCATGAGACAGCTCTGTTCTTGGAATCTGCAGGGCACTGGTTCTAGGACCCCCAGAGGCACCTGAATCCTTGTATGTTCAAATTTCTTCTATAAAAGGGCACGGTTTGCATACAGTCTGTGCCCACCTCCTGCATGCTTCAGCTCATCTTACAGCATGCAGAGCAGCAGGAATGCTCCACTCTGCTGCATTGCTTAGGAAAGACTGACAACAGAAGTCTTTTTATGTCCAGCACGGATGTAATTCTTTTCCCCAAGTATTTTTGGCTCACAGCAGAACCCGTAGAAGCACGGCCCACAGATACAGAGCAACAGCTGTGCGCGGTCACTCCCACCCCGCAACAACAGGAGCCTTACGTGTATCTTGCCCTTGACGAAGGTGGTGATGTCTTCCTCGCTGTCGAAGATGGAGAGTGTCTGAAGCAAGTTGTTTTCCAGCCATTCCCAGTGTTTGGTGATCTCTTTGCGGGAAGAACCTAGTTCAGCAAGGGCAGATGAAATCATGAGGTCTCAAGACTCAAAGCGGAGAGGTGGGCCCCAAGCTCTCTGCTGGAGGGACCACGGTCTTCAATACAGACAACCATCCCTGCTTAAACTTCCTACTGCAACAGAGGCCATAAACACAGAAAGCCAGAACTACAGAGTACTTCCTCCCCCAGCACCAAGGGGGACACCCGGCTCTGCATCCCTGTCCTTCTCGAGACAATCTACATGGCCGCAGGCTTGTGAACTCGGCAAGCTTCTCTGTCCAGTTGACACGTGGTTACTGCCCGCCTAGTCGTCATCTCCTGCTGGCCTCCCCCAACCCCCATGTCTGTCTGAGCACCGCAGGTCCATTGGAAGTAGGCAGCCTTGGAGAAGGTAGCTTCGTGCTACTCCCAAAGGCTGACGGTCTGCTCCTACCAAGGATTTAGAAGAGCAGCCCCCCAGGAGGCAAAGCAAACACCTAACCTGGAAAACCTTTCAGAATGGATGGCTACGAGGATGGGAGGAGGGAGCATCCTACATTCTCAACTGTGCCAGGGCAGAGCAGTCCACGGACCTTGGCAGGAAACGCAACCATGCCCACACACCATGGCCTATGAACCAGAGGTGTTCTGGGAAAATGCTTCCTACCCAGCCACACCCCCAGCCCCGAAGAAGACACCCTTTTCTAACTGGCAACACCCTTGTAGCAGCTGAGCAGGTGACCCTGACCTGTCCCCGGGCAGGCCTGGTGGCCCCGCCCCCTCCCACCCACAGCCCTGCTCACCCCTCTGTGGGTGGCCTGGATGGCCTTTGTTAGGGATGGTTTGTTTGCTTCTTTTTCAAGTAGCTCACTGACTAGACAAGCAATTCCACAGCATGGAGCCTCTCCCTTGACGGCCGGCCTCCGGGAGGACGCCCCCGTGAGCTGAAGTACTAGACAACTTAGTGAGTCAGTCACCTGGGAGAACTGTCTCCTGCAAGTCCCTTCAGTCCCCAATTTCCTTTCCTGGTTTTCCTCTGTATTTCTCTTGAGGCCTCCTGCTCCCGGTGCAAGGAGACCAGGTCTGGTTGGTAGAAACGGATTCTTTCTGCCTTTTTCTGTTTTCGGCCAAGAACCCACATTCAAATTCAGAAGTTAAACTGACATATGATGCAACCCTCGGTATCATTTCTTCCTTTTTGTTGTTTTTGGTTTTTCGAGACAGGGTTTCTCTGTGTAACAGCCCTGGCTGTCGTGGAACTAGTTCTGTAGACCAGGTTGGCTCGAACTCAAAGACCCGCCTGCCTCTACCTCTGCCTCCCGAGTGCTGGGATTAAAGGCGTGTGTCACCACTGCCCAGATTTATGTGCACCAATGTTTTGCCTGCATGTATGTGTACCACTTGTATGCCGTCAGAGGTCATAGGAGGGGGTTGGATCTCCTGGAACTGGAGTTTTGGATGGCTGTGAGCCACCATGTGGGTGCTGGGAACCAAACCTGGATCCTCTCCAAGAGCAGCAGGTGCTCTAACCACTGAGCCATCTCTCCATCCCCCAGGATCATTTTTTCTTTTTTTACAAACATTCCCAGCAACCTTAGTTAGATGAACCTGCCATTCTGTCTGTCTGCATCTGTTTGTATTTTAACTATAAATGTTTATATATACATTTAGTTAAAGGAAACTCACTCATTTGGTGTTAAGGACACAAACCACACCACCTCTGTCAGGTGCTAGGGATAAAAAGAATGCAGTAGCTAATTAGATTACTGAGTGTCACCCGTTTTCGGAACTGTCCCCGGCTCTCACTTCACTTCTCCTAGGACCCCTTAGAGATGCCTCACTGCGTCAAGTCGAGGCACAGAGAATTTCACCCAGTAAGCCCAGGCTGACTGGCCTCGCCCACTCTCCTCCTCAGGCGTTCCCATCTGACATCTGACGGGTGCACACTTCTGTTTAAGAGCAGTGGGACAGCCAGGTCAAGCCCCGAGGAGTAGGAAGAGTGGGTGTGTGGGTGTGAGGAATCTGGGGAGGTAGGTGGCGTCTGGTCTGGTGAGTACTCAACACAGAAGGACACTGCCCAGAAGCCAGCAGAGGGCCGGTGGGAAGCCACAGGCTCTGCAGGTGTGTGGCTTGTCTGGATACCAGGGCCCAGCTGGGGAGGAGTCTGGGAATGGAGGTGGGCAGATTCTGGCCATCCTGAACGCCAAGGGGAGAGACTGGTATTCAATGGGCAGGTTCCAGTAGGACATCTGGGGTTGGCAAGCTGCTTCTGAGACAGACCCCAGAGAGTGGGTGAGGGAACCAGGTGAGACCAGGGCAGAGATGGCATCTGGTGTGAGAGGAAAGAGAAAGGGGTTCTGCAGTATGGCCAGGACTTTTCTCAGCCTCACCGCACTGAAGGGCTGTCATCCCTCCCCACTCTCCTCTTCCCTACCCAGCTGCTGCCCTTGGTGCCACGGCCTTTTTCTGTATGCTCCCTGAGAAAGGACACACTGAGGCAGAGATGACACTCATCAAGGCCCGTGTTAAGTAACCTGTTGGGTTAAGTAACCTGTTGGGTGGGAAGACGGCTCAATGGGTAAGAGCTCGAGGTATGCAAGCTGAACGGCCTGAGTTTGATCCCCTGAACCCATGCAAAGAGCTGGATTGGATGGCATGCATCTGTAATCCTAGCACTCCTTCAGAGAGACGGGAGGCAGAGATAGGACAATTACCCGGAAGATTCCTGGGCCAGCTGGTACGGTGTACACAGCATGTGTTCACACACATACATGAACACACACTAAATTACTTTTCTAAAAAAGTCACTTGTCTCCCTGTGAACAAGGCACTTAAGTTTCCCAGACCCCACTTGGGTGGGACACAGCCTCTAAGGAACCTCTATCTCCTGAAGGTAATCTTGTAGCCTCCTGATACCCACTGTGGGTCTGAAAACCAGGAGATCTGGAGTCTTGTTGGGTTTCTCCACTTGGCCTTGGGCACACTGACCTCTCCACTTCACACTGTTCACTTGCTCACACAGACACAGGTCACTGCTGTTCAGGGTGCCAAGGAGGAGGAAATACAGTAATACCTGGGGCAGAGGCACTATTTCCAGGTTGGCACCTGCCGGTGCTTTTAATCCCTTGATCCTCTAACCTCTACGCTGAAGCTGGGATCCAATTTCGAGGGCTAGACACTTTCCCTTCCTGTGTCAAGGCTTCAACCCAGGGTCTCACACACGCTAGGCAAATGCTGTACCACTGACCCACACTTCTAGATCTTTATGCTTCATTCACTTACTTATTTAGAGACAGGGTTTCTCTGTATAGTCCTGGATGTCCTGGAACTTGCTCTGTAGACCAGGCTGGCCTCGAACTCAGAGATCCACCTGCCTTTGCCTTCTGAGTACTGGGATTAAAGGCATATGCCACCACTGCCTGGCTTTTATTTTTTGAAACAAGGTTTCATGTTGCTGGCCTTGAACTTGCTACAGGACCAAGAATGACAGAATTCCTGATCCTCCTTCCTGAACCTCTCAAGTGCTGGGATTATAGGTGTGCACCACCTTATGTGGTGCTAGGGACCAAATGCAGGGGATTCATGATGCTAGACAAGCACTCCACCAAGCTACACCCTTAGCTCCTATTTATTTATTTTAAGATAGAGGCTTGCTAAATCGCTCACGCTGATCTCAAATTCATGATCCTCATACCCGAGCCTAAGATTATAGGCACATCACAGCTGGCTGAGGTCCACAAACTTTATAGATGTTATCTTTTCCCAGGCCACCAAGGACTACCAGAATCCTACAGGATGGTAATAGCATGGCTTGTAACCAGAGAGGTATCTGCTGATACAGGAGCAGGTGTCTGGGGCCTGAACAGCCAGTCTGTGAAATGCTAGACAGGTCACTTGATTGCTCTGGACCATGGTTTTCTCATCTTCAAAACAGAGAGAACTGAAGTACCTGTGAGGAGGTTCAGGTGAGTGCCTGCCACTCAGGAAGTGATGTCTGAACACTGGAGCCACTTCTGAATGACTGGCCCACACTGACCGTCCTCCTGAACAGGCATAGGCGGGCTCACCTCATCTAACCTGAACACAGCAGCTACGGTGGACTCCCATCACTCATCGTGATATATGCTACAAGGTCCCTCAAACGCTCAACCAGAGACTACTCAACCATTATCCCAGGCTAACGGCAAGATGAAGATCTCAATGCTTCATCACCCCACTCATCGTGGATATATGCTACAAGGTCCCTCAAACGCTCAACCAGAGACTACTCAACCATTATCCCAGGCTAACGGCAAGATGAAGATCTCAATGCTTCATCACCCCACCAATACATGACTTTCTCTCAGGTGTTTTTCTTTTTGAAGATGCTTTGCACTGAACTGGCTGGATAGCACCAGGGTTCACTCCTGAGCAAGTGTCTCCAAGGCTCTCTTTCTGTGAGGGGCACCCCAATCTTCAACAGGCTTCTCTTAAGGCTCTCTTTCTGTGAGGGGCACCCCAATCCTCTGAAAGCTTCTCTAAGGCTCTCTTTCTGTGAGGGGCACCCCAATCTTCTACAAGCTTCTCTAAGGCTCTCTTTCTGTGAGGGGCACCCCAATCTTCTAAAGCTTCTCTAAGGCTCTCTTTCTGTGAGGGGCACCCCAATCTTCTAAAGCTTCTCTAAGGCTCTCTTTCTGTGAGGGGCACCCCAATCTTCTACAAGCTTCTCTAAGGCTCTCTTTCTGTGAGGGGCACCCCAATCCTCTGCAAGCTTCTCTAAGGCTCTCTTTCTGTGAGGGGCACCCCAATCCTCTGCAAGCTTCTCTAAGGCTCTCTTTCTGTGAGGGGCACCCCAATCCTCCGAAAGCTTCTCTAAGGCTCTCTTTCTGTGAGGGGCATCCCAATCTTCTGCAAATGTCTCTAAGGTTCTGAGAAGGGCACCCCCATCTTCTGCAAGCTTTGAGGCCTTCTTTCTGAGAGGGGCACCCCACAGAGGAGGTACTGCTCTAGCACTCTCCGTGGGGCTCATCCTCATCAGTGAAATCAACACAAAGCAAAAACATGGGAAAACACATCACCCCACAGAGTGAAAGGATCTTGTTTCCAGTAGAGTGCCAAAATGAGAAGGCCAAGAGCTGCCAGGACCCCCCCGTTAGGTGAGGACCCAGGCCATCATATGAGCCCAATCTCTTACCACACGTGCAAGAGTATCAAAATGCTAGTTGTGTCAACGAGGAGGCTACACGTGAATACGAGTAAGAAATGGAATCTGAAAATGCTGAATCTTCAAACTATGAGGCCCAACTGTATCTCCCTTGAGACAAGGTGGAAGAGAAAACATGGTCTCTATTGAGTCCAAGCCTAAGCCCCCAGGAGCTCCTCTGAATGGTAGACATCATCCCACAAGAATGCAGGTTTCCTGTCCCCTCCCTCCCAATGTGAACTCATGACTCAGGGCACTTACCACATGCCACCGTCCAATAGACCTGTGAGTCCTGGGTCTGGTGCAGGATGCGGTAAGGGGCCACACGGGCGCTGGAGTCCAGGACCACATCCAGGGTGCCCACGAGAAGACCTGTGGGCAGGGCAGAGAGAGGTGGAAGGTGAGAGCCCTGGAGGCCAGGCCTGGCCTAAGACAGCTCACACAGCACCACGTCAGGAAGACCTAGCCTTGGCAGGGCTGCACGGCCGGACTTGTTACTCCTCACGGGCTTCCTGCCCAAACTTCCCCTCCTGTGTCTGCTGGAAGCATCTGCTATTCACTTGGCTCAGAAATACTTGCAGTAAAGGATTTTTGACCCAGCCTGAGCTGGCCTGGAACTTACTAAGTAGATCAGTCTGGCCTTGAACTCATCAAGATCTGTCTGCCTCTGTTTCCCAAGTGCTGGGGTTAAAGGTTTGTGTCAGCCATCCTGGGTTGCAGTAGATGTTTAGTAGGACTCAAAGCTCAAACCATTCCGGGAGCCTCTTTTGCAAAAAAAGTACAAAATACAGGTTTATTTATTTATGTATTATTTATTTATTTATTTATAGCCATGGTCTCAAGAATCCCAGGCTGGCCTCAAACTGGCTGCCAAGGATGACTGAACTGATCCTCCTGCCCTAACCGTCCCCAATGTTGGCATTACATAAATGTGCCACTAGGCCTGCTTTATGTGATGCTGGGGCTGGACCCCGAGCTTTTGTGCATGCTAAGAAGCCCTCTACTAACTGAGTTGTATCCTCAGCCCCCAAATTAGGTGTTAAGACAAACACTTAATTTCTTTTTTTTTTTTTTTGGTTTTTGGAGACAGGGTTTCTCTGTGTAGCTTTGTGCCTTTCCTGGATCTTGCTCTGTAGACCAGGCTGGCCTCGAACTCACAAAGAACCGCCTGCCTCTGCCTCCCGAGTGCTGGGATTCAAGGTGTGCGCCACCACCGCCCGTCCAAACACTTAATTTCTAATAACTTTTTTTTTTTTATGTGCTTTGGTGTTTTGCCATGGGTGTTGGGTCCCCTGAAACTGGAATTACAGACAGTTGTGAGCTGCCATATGGTGCTGGGAATTGAATCCGGGTCCTCTGGAAGAGTAGTCAGTGCTCTTACCATTGAGCCATCTCTCCAGCCCCGACATTTCTTTAATTTTGTGTGTGTGTGTGTGTGTGTGTGTGTGTGTGTGTGTATCTCTGTCTGTCTGTCTGTGTATCAAACCCAGGGTTTACACATGCTAGGCAGGCATCCTAGCATGGACCTATAACTCCAGCTAAATACTTACTTTAAAATGAGGAAAAATGTTTCAAGCTAGAATAGCAAAGAAAACTACCACAGATATCACAAAATCCAGGGAAATAGCGGTGTCTTGTTTTGTTTGCTTTTTTAGACAAGGTCTGTGTCATCCAGGCTAGTCTTGAACCCATGACCCTCCCACCTCTGCTTCATGAGTTCTGGGATTACCAGTGGGTCACTCTACCTGGCTTACACAATTTACCTTTTATATTATTTCTTATCACTACTGCACAGGGGCACTTGTGCCATGGCACACACGAGGGGGTTGTTTTCTCCCTCCACCACGGGATCTGGGGATTGAACTCAAGTCTCCAGGCCTACTCAGCAAGCACATTTACCCTCTGAGCCATCTTGCTGTCTCTACATTATCTCTTAAGTAACTGCCAGATATATCTCTTAAGAATGGCCCTTCCAGGCTGGGCGGGGTGGTGCACGCCTTTAATCCCAGCATTCGGAGGCAGAGCCAGGTGGATCTCTGTGAATCTGAGGTCAAGCCTGGTCTACAGAGCGAGATCCAGGACAGGCACCAAAACTACACAGAGAAACCCTGTCTCAAAAAACCAAAACACCAAAAAAACAAAAACAAAAACAAAAACAAAAACAAACAAACCCAGGCCTTCCCTCCAGTGTGGGCCGAGAACTCTGGTTCCTCACAGAGCAAGGACATTGTAACACCTTCCATATCAACCCCAGGGGACAATGTAGACATTTCCCCCTACACTTGTCATCTTACTTTGCAATTCTGGATGCTTGGGCAGCCTCCAAAGTCATGACTGTGGGTCACAGGACAAGGAAACATTTTTTTAGAATCATCAGATTTTGAAAGACATTTTTTTTTCTCTTCTGGAACTGAAGCATTTTCGGGCATTTCAAGTTCTCCTTACCACGTACCCTTTGGCCTGATGACACACTTTGTGGCGGTGCTCTCGGTCATCATTTCCTGGCAAATCGGCAGGAAACCCTATCTTCCACCACTGACCGCCTGATCCACTCTTCTTGATTACTTAAATAATGAAGTAATCAAAAAACCCTGCCCGTTGTTCCTTCCTTTTCAAGGAACGGCTGCCTCTGGTGAGATCTGAAGATACGAAGCTGCTATCTTCTTGGCACAGAAAACCATTTCTACTGGTTTTATTAATCATCTTTAATACTTTTGCTACCTACCATTTTCATCGGACCCCCCCTTATCTTTAATAAATGCGATGGATGGTTACAAAACAGACACCTCCAAACACATGATTTCTCACCTTTTTACTGAAATGTTAACAAAAAAGTCACTCTAATTGCAGTTAGGGATCTGGGGAGATGGTTCAGTTGGTAAAAAACGCCTACTATGTAAACAGGAGGATCTGAGCTTGGATCCCCAGCACCCACATAAAGGTGGGCGTGGCAGCTTTCGTCTGTAACTTCCACGCTGGGAGCAGAGTGGAGACAGACAACTGGCATTCGCTGGCCAGCAAACTGTCTCAAAACACAAGGTGCAGGAGAGCTAGAGAAGTAGATACCCACATCAGCTTCTGGCCCCAGCACACACAAGCGTGGGCTCCTGCACGCACGTGTGCATACACTCACATCCAGACACAAAAAGTATATACATTGCAGTTATATGGCGAAGGATTTTAATCTCAACACTCAGGAAGCAGAGGCAGGCTGATCTCTGTGAATTTAAGACCAGCCTGGTCTATGTAGCAAGTTCCAGGCCTGCCAAAGTTAAATAGTGAGACTATCTCAAAAACAAAAGAAAAAGGCACATGCAAGCTTTTCCAGCGTTTGGAGTAAACTTTTCAGTGTTCGTGTCGAGGTTTTTCTTTTGGTCTTGGGAACATTCTTTTAGAGTCTCTGGATAAATGACTGGCATAGCCATACTGCAGGACCTGAAACCTTTGTAACCTGCTGACCTCCCATCCACTCTTTAATGAGACGTCCAGGCTGGCAAGTTAATATTTTTTAAAATTATTCCACCCCCCCCCTTTTTTTTTTTTTTTTGAGACAAGGTTTCTCTATGTAGCCCTGGATGTCCTGGAACTCACTTTGTAGACCAGGCTGGCTTCAAACTCAGAGATTCACCTGCCTCTGCCTCCCATGCACCACCATGGCTGGCTTATCTCATTCTTTTTCTGTGTATCAGTGTTGTGTCTGTATGTCTATCTGTGCACTGGTGGCTATGGAGGCCTGAAGAGGGTACTGGATAGCCTCTAGAACTGGAATTACTGACAGCTGTGAGCCACGATGTGGGTGCTGGGGTTTGAACCTGGGTCCTCCAGCCCTTAACCCGAGCCATCTCTCCAGCCCAGGCTGGCAGGTTTTGAAGAGAGGCTTGAATAAACCTGCCTTGCTGCTGGATCTCTCTTAGGGAGACAGGGCTCAGGAGGAGATGGTTGCACAAATCTGGCTCAATGGGATTTGGAGGAGTATGTCATAGAATGGCTGGGGCAGTACTTTGGAAGCTCAGCCTTGGGGGACACAGACAGATGAATGATGTAACAAAAGGGACCTGTCACACGCTGCCCTGTGTTCCTCAGTGGCCTTGTGGCAGCTTCCAAGGTTGGTCATGGGGCTGTCCAGGGCAACTGCTACCAAACTGTCCATAAACATTGGGTCCTGGAGGCAGGTCCAGCACCACCTCCAGTAATCTCCAGATCCTCTGGGAAGGAGCCTGACTGTGGAAGAGAACACTGAGTTTTCTTGGGAAAGGTACAGTCCCTTCTGCATTAAGAAGTGTGTGGTTCCTGAGTACCTGGCAGCTGATGGCATCTACGAGAAGCTTCCAACTGCATCTGGCAGGACTGCTCAGCGGCCACACTGAAAATCGGGGCATTTCACAGAAAATTCACTTTATAAACTGAGGGAGCTGGCACCCAGAAGGGTCCACTGGAGTCTCCTGCAGGGCCAGACCCGTTCCGGTAATACTTGACAGGCCCTGGAGCACAAGAGGCTTTGAACAAATCCTGCTCAGTAGATTCCCACAATCCCATATGTCACACAACGTCAGAGACACCCACTCCAGCTGCTTCTATGTGAGTGGTGGTGCCCCGACTCCCAAGGGGCACCTGGGCTAGCTCAGAGGGACACTTCATATAGACTGATAATTGTGCAAAAACAAGCCTTGGGTCAGGCGCTCTGATGGCACCAAGTGAAGAGAAGCCGGAGGAAGGGGAACAGAGGTCAGGGCATTTTTGATCTCCATAAAGAGACAATTTTTCCAGTGAACTGGGAGTAAGGAAGGGGGGCAAAAGAAAATGTGTGTTTATTGCCACTTGGTCGCTCAGAGGAACTTGGAGAAACTGAGGCAGAGGGCGAGCTGGGGGACTCCGCACGCTTCTGACTGCTAAGTTCCTCGGCAGGAGTGTGCACACGTCTCCTGGAGGCCACTGCTGCCCTCCCCGTGCCGCCCGTCCCGGGACGGTCCTCCCCGCCCGCCCTCCGACCCCTCGCGCCGCTGCGCGTGCCCGCTGGCCGCGTCCTGCTGCCCCGCCAGGCCCGGTGCTCACAGGCCCGGCCGCCCGCGCCCCGCTCACCCGTGAGGCCGCCGCCCTTGCCGTGGCCCCGGCGCCGCTGCAGCACAAAGAAGGGGTTGGCCCGCTCCGTCACCCACAGCGCGTTGGCCACCAGCACCTCCTCCGGCCCGAGCCACATCGCGCGGCCGCTCGCACCGGGCCAGAGCCCGCGAGGCGGAAGCGCGCGCCGCCGTCGCTGCGCCCGAGCCGAGCCGAGCGGAGCCGAGCCGAACGGCCGGGGCGGGGTCGTGATGCCGGCCCGGAGGATGGCTCCCCCTGGCGGCCGCGCTCGCTCACAGCGCCGCCCTCCTTGGCCTCCCCTGGCCTCTCAGTCCCGCCCAGCCCCGCCACCGCTGTCCAGTTTGTGGGGGATCACATGCTCTCGGCCGACTGTGCAGCCGTTAATGTTGCAAAGCGCGCCTGGGGAAGGGTTAGCAGCTCCTGATCAGCCTCGGAATTCTGACGCTTAAGTCTAAGGTTGGAATCCTCAAAAGCCCGGTTGTCAGGAAGCTCCGGAGGCAGTTGGTGTCCTTGGAAATAAGTGCCCCCACCCCATCTGACAGATGGATTGGGGTGGCCTTGAGGCTGGAATCACCGTTGGGTTCATTTTTGCATAAGCGGGCCATGCTATGGTCTAGGAGCGCGGAGCCCTGCTCTTCCCTCTCCTGGCCTGAAGGCGGCGATCACTCACAATGTAAATCCACCTTCAGATCCCAGCATTGGGCTCCGGCCACTGAACTATGGAGCAAAATTAGCGACTACAGGCTAGGTCAGCTAGAGCCGGCGAAGCAATTAGGAACAAGACAGTTTCTGACTCAAAGGGGCTCTGGCCTCCGCCTGGACAACAAGTGTGACCCATAGTTATTTTGGTCAAGGCTAAGGAGACAGCTGTATGAGGCGTCTCATGTCACCTGATGTAGCAGGAGGATGAAAAGAAGGAAGGGTAGACTCATTCTGGGAGGTTTGAGCTAGTTTCAAGGGTTTTCTTCGAAATCAGGTCTTAAATATTTCTGCATTTCAGGCCAACCTGCATCAGAAGCTTTGATGCCCCTGCCTCGATCATCTCCATTGCTAGGATTGCAGACATGCACCGCCCGGCCTGACTTACGTGCTGGGGATGTAACTGGAGACTTCATACATGCTAGGCAAGCACTCTCAACTGCGTCCTTAGCCCCTTGAGTTGGGTTCTGTCGCTGGCATTCAAGGGTCTTGGGTGTGGCAGATGGGTGACAGCCGGAGTGAATGAACTACAGTCTTCTGAAATGCACCCTGTGACTCAGTCAGCTTTCAAGATATGGAGACCGATTTTCCTTAAGACTCTGAAGCACAATGTACTCAGGTTTATCCCGACAGGGTACACAGCAGTCCGTCAGTCTGTTTGTCCATCCTATCACTACATGGGGGAGTGAGTGTGATAGCCATGTGTGAAAACTCATCGTCTTACACATACTAGATTTGTAGTCTATCATATCAGTGTGTTCTAATAATAGGAAAGTGGAGTTTTGGAAGCATAAACTGATGCCACTGTGCTCTCTGGAGAATTCTACACTCAAGAATCTGGAAGTCAGCCAGGCCTAGTGGCACACATCTTTACCCCAGGACTTGGGAGGCAGAGGCAGGTGTATCTCTGTGAATTTGAGACCAGCCTGGTCTTCATAGCAAGTTTTAGGACTTCCAGGGCTGCATAGAGAGATCCTGTCTCAAAAGAATAAAGGATAAAAAAAATAAAAAACAAGAGACAGGTGGATCTTTGTGAGTTCGAGGCCAGCCTGGTCTACAGAGCAAGATCCAGGAAAGGCACAAAGCTGCACAGAGAAACCCTGTCTCGAAAAAACTAAAATAAATAAATAAATAAATAAAATAATAAATAATAAAAATAAATAAATAAATAAAAACCAGAATTTGCAAGTAGAGGGTTGGAGAGATGGCTCAGCAAAAGATGGGAGTCCAGCTCCAGGGGATCTGATACCTTCTTCTGGCTGCTGACAGCAACAGCAACAGCAACAGCACACGCGCGCGCGCGCACACACCCACACACACCCCACTTTTGAGCATGTGTACTTGTGTGCATGCACACACACATAAATAAAAGTAAACCTATAAAAAAAATAATAGTAAAAAGAACTTGCAAGTACTTGAGGACCAGTGAGATGCCCGAGTTTGATCCCAGAACCCACATGGTAGGAGAGAAACAGCTCCTGCAAGTTGTCCTCCGACTTCCACATAAACAAACAAACAATAAATGCAATTGAGAAATAACATGGGAATACTTGTTACCATGGTACAGTGTAGTAAAGGGCTGTCTATCCTCATTTCAGAGGTTGTATGCTTTAGTATACTCGAGAGCCCAAAGACTGAAATGTCCATCAACTGACAGATAAACAATGTGGCGTAAACCTCCATGCAATATAAGCCACTGACACGAGATGACATGGATGGATCTTGGGCATGGCATTGCCTATGTCTCTGAAGATCCCACATGCTCCTGGGTGCTGCTGCTGACCCAGAGACCAATCTGTAAGGAGGCTATCCCTCTTTTTTGTTTTAGATTTTTCGAGACAGGGTTTCTCTGTGTAGCCCTGGCTGTCCTGGATCTCGCTCTGTAGACCAGGCTGGCCTCAAACTCACAGAGATCCACCTGCCTCTGCCTCCCAAGTGCTGGGATTAGAGGGGTGCGCCACCACACATGGCCCAGGACTATTCTTTATAAGGAAAATAATACTTATTGAGCACTTAATATATGCTACGAAATATAGGGGGAAAACCTACGTCTTTTTTCTATTTTCTGTGATTTTATATTCTATAAAATTTACCTCATGGATAAAATTGCAAAATTCAGGTTTTGATAGAGTCACATTGTTTAGCAGTCAGGAACATTGTCTAATTTCAGAACTTCTTCATCGTTCCGAACAGAAATCACAGTTACTTCCCATCTTTCTCTTCCTTAGCCCCTGGTAACCACCAATCTGCTTTTGCCTTCATGATCTTCCTATTCTGGATTTTTCATGTAAATGGAATAATCTGTCCCATTGTGTTTGGCTTGCTCACTATCACACGTCTAAGACCCACCCATGTCGTAGCATGTCAGTGACATTTTTTATGGCTGAGTATTGCATGGTTGGGATATGCCACCTTTTATCTTTCAGATCTTAATACTATTATCATCATAGGCACTGTGCATATCTTTTAAAAGATTTCTGCTTTGTGTGTGTCTGAGTATATGGCGTATTTACGTGCATGTCCCTATGTGTGTGGAAGCCAGAAGGGGGAACTGGGTCTTCTTCTCTATACTCACTACCTATTTCTTTGAGGCAGGGGCCTTTCCTTGATTTTGAGGCTTCTGTATTCTCAGCTAGGCTGGAAATCAGAAGTTCCATTGACCCTCTTGTCTCTGACCCCACAAACTGGGGATACAAGTGTGTTCAGTGTGCCTGTCTCGGTACATGAGGGTCTGTAATCTCCAATTCCTATGAGTAGCAAATGCTCTTACTGCTGATCCATCTCTCAGGCCCTGTGTACAAGTTTTGGATGAAAGTATTTTTAATTCTTTTGGGTATGATAAGAACCAATAAAATAATATTTTTAAGAGCCATACTTTCTCTTCCTTCCTTTTCTTTTTTCTTTTTCCTTTCTTGCTTTTTTTTTCTTCCTTTTTTTTTAAAGATATCCTCTCTCTGTGCAGCTCTGTCTATCCTGGGACTCCTTATGTAGACTAGGCTGGTCTTGAACTCACACAGATGCACCTGTCTCCACTTCCTGAGCTGGGAGTAAAGGTGTGTACCACTACACCCAACCTTGACTTTTTTTTATATTCAAAAAGTTTAGATTTTACTTTTTTGTTTTATGTGTATGGGTGTTTTGCCTGCGTGTATGTCTGTACACCATGTGTGTGCCTAGTACCTGTGGAGGCCAGAATAGGTAGTTGGGTCCCCTGAAACTGGACTTACAGATGTTGTAAGCCACCATGCGGGTGCTGTGAATTGAACCCGGGTCTTTGGGAGAAAAGGCAGCGCTCTTAACCACTGAGTTGTCTCTCCAGCCCTGGAGAGGCAGGCTTCTGAGCAACCATTGAACTCTTTTTCAAAGCAGCTGTAGCATTTGGTGTTCTTACAGTGTGTCAGAGTTCGTTTGTATGGTTTAGCCCCCGTCTAGCCATTTCTAGAGTGTGTGAGGTCATCGTGGTGTGGATTCTTTTCCTACCATGTTCTTTAGCCAGTCTGTGTTTTCTGTCACTTGCAACCCCTGAGAGTATTCCACATGACACAAACAGCTTTTTCCAATAGGTTTTTATTGAAACGATATTAGCAAATTCCACACATACAGGTGTACACTATTGGCATCGAGGTACATGCCAGACAATTTCACTACTTAATTATACTTACATCAACCATGTGGACCTAGGAATTGTGCTGCCCATTTCCAGGGGTTGACAGATCTGATTGTCAAGAAATCAGCTCACGTTGTATTTGCAGGTGTCTGTGTTCTTGACAGGGTAACCCCCTACAGTGAGTCCTGAATTAAGCTAACGAGCAATTTTGCTTCTTAAATCTTCGATGTGTGCTCTTTCTGGCACAAGCTGTCCACTGGTGAAAGAAATTCAAGTGCATAGTTTCCCTCTTACCCCTCAAGGCGCCCCACCTTGTCATCTGCTCTGGGTGTATTCCGAGCTTCCTCACCCCAAGTTACCTGTGCTAAGGTTAGAAAAATAGTTTTGTATGCCATCCTCTGAGATGTTGTGCATAGTCAGCAGAAACCCAGAATGAGTGGGGGCTCTTTGAATAACCCAGATACGAAAGGGGTGACGTCAGTATTTTCTATGAGTGTAAAAGCTACTGAGTTGAGAAAAGTGTGACACATGGGCCTAGGACTGAAACTGAGGCCTCTCCTTCTACAGGTGCAGCATATGACTACGAGACAGTGCTTTTCTCCACCCCACACCCACATCACCTCCCAGCGTGGACTCTTTTCTGTTTCTGTAAACAACACTGGTCCAGTTTCCTTGGAAGAGGTATGGCCACTCAAGAGTCCATCTCAGTCCCATGCTGGATGAAGATACCAGATTCTACTCCAAAGCACTAGCCAAGAGAGCTGTATTCTAACTGGGTCAGCAAGCCAGCCAGGGCTGCCAGGAAGATGGCATGTGTCATTGTGGCTACCCCCAAAAGGTCTAGGCATGGGAGCCGGCCATATCTAGTAACTGAGACATAAAGCATGGGTGGCAGTTGGCAGATGTAGCTTGCTTACCTGAAGGGAAAAATATGGCTTGGGATGTCACATTTTACCCAACCCTTCTACATTTTTTAGAACAATATTTTGGTTCAATGCCTTCCAGTCATTAGAAAAGTCCTTTAATATCATAATGTAAATACATTTAGACTTATTTGTAGATGAAGGGTAATTCCAAAAGCAGGTTAGAATTCAAGTTCTGTTGGGTTAAATTTGTAAAAATGTAGCTTAGTACAATGTTAACTGTTGCCAGTGGCTGGAAAGAGGTGTGTAGAAACAGGTGAGGGTCGCTGACAGGAAGAGGTGATCTGATGAAAGGCCACAGCAGGCTTGCTGGTGGCCAACATGTCCCTTTCCCAGGCATACACCTGACCAGCAAGTGGAGTTGAGGGGACTGGAGAGACATGAGTCACATCAGCATCAAATGTTCCAGGGATGCTGGGAGGTGAGGGGCTGGGGAGTCCACTACAGGGGGGAGGTGGGCAGCTTGGCAGACCCACCTTTAATCAGGAGGGGAATGAGGGCAGTTTGTAAAAGCGCTAACTGCTGAGTGAGGGCTCCATCTTCAGCTCCAGCCATCACCAATGCTTCTGAGAAAGATCACTCTTTTAGGCTGTGAAGTGGGGTCCGGGCCACCTCGCTCCTGTCTTAAAGAGTCAATAGGAGGAAAGTGAGTGATCCTGGGGCAGAGGCCCTAGTTACTCTGGCGGCAATGAATCCACCTTAAAGTTCAATACTTGGGTTGCACAAAGTTCAAAGGCTATTCTGCCTTTTGCCATACGTTTCTTCTTTTTTCCCAAGTCAGAGTGAAGAAAGCAGGGAAAAAAAAAGTGTAACCTATGGAGTGGAGGGCTGCAGGAGGGTAATCAGGGACAGGCAGCCTCCACAGGGCCTCTTTAGAGCTCCAAGAACCATGTGTGTAATGCAGAAATGTCACCCTTCTAGCAGCTGAGGCTGATAGCCCCCTCTGCCTCTACAGTCACTGTAGGCTGGTGGAGTCACAGCTCTGGAAGACACGAGTGACTGCTTTTATTCCAGGCCTGCTAGGGCCCACCTGGCCTGTCTTCCTCAAAGGTCAGTTTTCTGGGGTCACTGATAAAGAAGAGTGGGACCTATCAATCCTGCCAGAGCCCCGAAGGAGGTCCTTGGCTACAAGGACCTCCTGACCACTAACTTCAGCCCCTGCCACCCAGGCTCCACGAGGCTGGTGTGACTTGTAAATACTGTGATCTGCAAAGGGCCAAGGGGCCAGCCAGTCAGAGGCAAGGAGTCTGCCAGAGCAGCTGTCCATTAGCTTTGCTTCTCCTGCTGTTTGCAGATACACTCAGGCAAACAGAGTCCTGTGCTACAGACACAGGCATCTTAGTGCCCGCCACTCCTGCTCCTTTTCTGACGTCACAGTACTTACAGCCTGTAAGGCATTTTTCCAGTCTGGCAGTGACCTCAACCACATCCAAGCATCTTATATACTCCTCCTTTTCCAGACAAGTTAACTGGGGGCTGTGCCAAAGTTTTTGAATGATGTACCCACAGGGCCCGAACAAGGCAGAATGCTATGCACTTTTTTTTTTTTTTTTTGGTTTTTCGAGACAGGGTTTCTCTGTGTAGTTTTGGTGCCTCCTGGATCTCACTTTGTAGCCCAGGCTGGCCTCGAACTCACAGAGATCTGCCTGGCTCTGCCTCCTGAGTGCTGGGATCAAAGGCATGCGCCACTGCCGACTGGCCCCATGCACTTCTGTAAGCACTGCCCTCATCTGGATCTGGGCAGAAGGCACTTGTTTTAAGCTGTGGTGTCAGGACAGTTGCCCTGTGATAATGACTCCCTCCTACCTCCTCTCCAAGGGGCCATGTTAGAGTTTAAGCGCACAGACCTCCCATTCTGTTCACTGGAGAAGGAGGGCTGGCAGGCCCACCTTTCCTGAATGGGGCAATTACTCACACTCATTTTTCTACATTAGTGTCTCCAGTAGCTTCTTCTGTTTGCTATCCCTACCAATCAACGCTCCCTAGCCCAGTTTCTCTCCGGCTGACACCATCATTGGTATTAAGGGCTCACCTCTGCCAGGGTGAGCATATGTGCCTAGTACACAAACCTCTGCACAGGGTGGCAGAGGGGAAGAAACAGCGCCTCCCAGGGACTGTGATCACGTAGAGACCACATCAGGGCTGGGTTTTATGGGCTCTTTTGGACCCAACCAACATTCACCCAATCACTGAGATTAGAAATCTGGCTTCCAGGATGGGTGGTGGCAGTGCACACACCTTTAGTCCCAGCACTCAGAAGGCAGAGGCAGGTGGATCTACGTGAGTTAGAGGCCAGCCTAGTGTACAGAGCAAGTTCTAAGACAGCCACAGCTACACAAAGAAACTCTGTGGGGGGGGGGGTGCGGGAATAGGAAGGAAGGAAATAAACAATAAATAAATAAATAAATCTGACTCCCACTTCTATCTCACAGGCCCCTTGTTTAGTCAGCTCAGTCTGGGGTCCCTTGGTTCTAAGCCAAGTGCTAGCATGTCAGCCCCCTACAGGGCCTGCCTACACAGCCTACTGCTCACAGTGTTCTTTTTCCAAGTAAAGTTCTGGAGCTTCCCCTGCCCCACAAGGGGAGCTGCTGCAACCCAAGGCCCCTGCCTGACTCCTGGTCCTCCTCAGGGCCCTTCCCCTACTCAGCAGGCACGCCCGCCCTCCACCTGTGCTCTGGGAACTGTCTCCTAAAGACCCACCTCATTTCATGGCTCTCACTCTGCGGACTGTTGCCAGCATGCCAGTTAGCAGGACAGCAGATATGCTCAAGCGCTGAGGTGTCAGACCACTGAGATGCACCGTCACCCTCCAAGTCTTCATGACTACCAATCCATCTTAACTCCAAGTGCACGAGTCAGGTACACAATAAGAACTTTATAAAAAGTCTGTCAACAGCCTGGGCCTAGTGGCAAAAACCTTTAAACCCTGCACTCAGGAGGCTGGAGGATCTCTGAGTTCAAGGCCATCTTGATCGACAGAGTGAGTTCCAGGACAGCCAGGGCTACACAGAGAAACCCTGTCTCAAAACAAACCATTGACAAAACTAACTCCATGATCCTGGTCTTAAATTTGGCAGCTTCCTTTCTTGACATTTATGAGCAGTGATCCCTTGTCGGGAGGACCCCTGATGTAAAATCATAGTCTTGTGTTCTTGTAGCAAACAAGGTCCCCTACAGCAAAAGGGCATGTGGATTTTTCCTCAATTCGGTGTCATTTAGCACATAGATCAGTGAAAGTGTGCCTGCCGGCGAGGGGTGTAAAACTGGGAAGACTTATAAAGTCCGTAGGATGCACCAATTAATAAGATTCAGTAATCTTTTGCTTAATGCCTTTCTGACCACGTCTTTTGGCATCTGGGGCTGTCACGCATCAGGGCAGTTGGGAAGTAGAGACTCAGCTACCGGACGGACTGGCGTTCAGGGACGTGCCTTGTAGATGTTCCAGTGAGGGAATGACAAGAGGGGCCAGGAGCTGGAGCCTGACTCAAAAACAAGGCGTGGGGGCCTTGGAGAGAGTTTTAAACTGTTGGTGGTAGAGCCTGTTTTCCTAGGAGGGGAGCAAAGGTAAGACCCTGGATGGACACACTCATTACTTCCAGAGACCCTCCGGAGGCTTCACACCTGGACATCCAGCCAGTCAGCTCTCCTTTCTCCTGGAAGTGACTGGCCCAGAGTGCCTCCTCCACAGGGAGCTAGGCATCTCGAAAGCTTAAGCCTTTGTGTTCACGCTGCTGCAGTCCACAGTTAAGGCTGCCTGTGGCTGTAGATCCTGCTGGGTGTGTCTTCTGTGGCGTGTGTGGTAATGGTTCTGCACCTAGCTCCACCTGGAGACCTGGGTGGCTTCACGGGAGTCCCCTCATCACAGCTGCTGGCAGGAAGCCGTTATCTTCTGTCCTCCCAAAGCACATGCCCTCAACAAAGAAGCCAGTCCCCTCCTGATGAACACAGGACATTCTGGAGTTTTCAGGAAAAGGGGTCAACCTGGTGTCTGGAGCACTATTCTGAGTAAATTCCCTCCTAAGGACTGCCTCCTTGAATGTCCTATAGCGAACACATGCCCTGATTTCCCAGGGATTCAAACACTGTCTCAGTCGAATTTTAGAAGACTCAATTTAAATATTTTTCCCCCCAAGCAGTTCCTCTCCTTTCCTTTTTTTTTTTTTTTTCGTAAAGAAATTGTCTAGAGTGGAATTTAATATATTTGCCTTTATAAGACTGTTGAGACCTGAAGAAAATGATTCACTGGGATCTGAGTTTTGGTTATGGAGAAGACAAGGCTAGGCTACGGACAACATGACAATTACAGCATCTGCCTCGTCTGCCACACCAAACCCTTCCGCCCGGGCCTCTGGACCTCGGCAGTCTACTCTCCTGTTGAGAATGCTCTCACTGAGAACCTGTCTTTCAGAATGGCAATCTCCTGAAACTTTATCAAAAATATTTTTATAGTACAAAGACTATAAAAAGGAAAGACAAAAGCCCTTGGTAAGCAGTGAAGAGTGGAAGCAATTAGGACCTTAGAGGTCGGCCCTGCTCCAGCCTCAAATTACTCAAGCGAAGTATGTGGGCTCCCCCTGCGACCAGGTTCTTACAGGCGGTCAGCACTAAGGGTCTCTGAGGGCACCTGAGGGATCTTAGTGACACATGTTACAAGATGCTGTGAGACAGAAGCAGCCACGTGTGTGAAGATGGCACACACATGCCTCAAACCTACGACCCACAGAGCCAATAACAGTGACAGGATGGGAGCCTCCCCACCTGCCTGTGCGTCACACACGTGTCTGGATGCTGGAGCTGCATTCTCCTAACCAGGATCTGACCATCTTCACAGCTCTGTGAGAAGCAGGCCGACTGTGGCATGAACTTCTGTAGAAAGGAGGTGACTTGCTCATCCTGGTCCCATACTGTAGGCCGTACGTTTCTCATATGTTAGTTAACTTGATGTCATTCTGGATGTGTGGGATGAGCACATATGTCCCCAGTGTCCACCATGCTGGCCACAGCATCCTCTTCTCAAAGTCTGGCGGCCAGCACTCCAGTGTTTCTTCATGTTGGTGCTGATGCTGGCAGGATAGCACTGGACTAGACAATCAAGATGGAAGAGGGGTCCCCCATTTGGTATTTCATAGGATGTTGGTTTGCACTTCCCAATAAAACATTCAAAACTATTCTGGTGTTGATGACTGTTAACCTTGTCCCGTGTGGTCATCGTGCTAGGCTCCTGGTGCCATCTCCCCATATACACCACAGGCAGTGGGGACAGATGCCTTCCATGTCTAGTGTCTGTGTAAATACTTGTCATCCTATGTCGTGCTCATCACAGATGCTGGAAAGTGATGACTGTCTGATCCTGTGAGAGCTGACTCTGGCCCCGTGGCCTGTGTCCTCCAAGCTCTGGAGGAAAACAGGCTGTCCGAGTCTAGAGGGTGAAAGGAAGATGAATCTTCTCTTGGAGGACTCCCTACAGGAAGAGGCCTTTTACCGGGAAATACAGTAAGAGACAGAGGACAAAGTGAAGCGGGTCCAAGACTCATATTCTGCATCGGTGGGACATTTTATCTGCAGGCTTTCATGTGCATGTGAGGACCACAAATGTATTTTACAAAACCCCAATGCCACCCTGACACAGAACAGCGTGCGACTATTTGGGGACACGGACACATTTGCAACAAACGCCTCATTAGCTCCTGGCCCCATCTCTTCTCTGGAAACGGCAAGGGTCATGGGGTGCCCATGCTCAGTGGTTGGCTCTGGGTGGGTAGTCAGTACCATGAGGCTCATCTGGGCAATAATGCTGTCCTCAAACCTCACCTTGGGGGAACTCTGCAATTTAACTCTGAACCCCAACTTGCACCCAGAGGTACTGCCATTCTTCCAAAACGGACGATGACAGAAAAATACAAAAGAAAGGTGACCATAAATTAAATCTCAAAAGGAGAGACCCCCAGCAGCCCATTTAAAAAACAATCAGGTTTTGTTCTCATCATACATGTCCAAGGATGGTTCGATGGTGGAGAATTCACTTTCGTACACCAGGCTGCGAGGTGACAGGGAGTTCCGGCGAAAGAAGCGCCCACCTGAAGAAGGAACAAGAAAGACATACTCAGTGTGGCCTTTAGCCCGGGTCCCGTCGGACGTTGGAGGGTGTTCATCAGCTTTGAAACCCTGCACTTCCACAAGTGTCTCCTTCAGTGTGGCCTCTTATCACTAGATGGAAATAACGTAGACATTATGTTTCTCACTGCTGGGGCTGGCACCCGGGGCCTCTAACATGCTGAAGGAGCCCTGCACCAGAGCTGCCTTTACTTATACCTTGTAAGCATGACTGACTTGTCTGTTGTTTTTTGAAACAGGGTTTCATGTAGGCATGACTGGCCTTGAACTCACTATGGCTGGAGATGTCATTGAATCTGTGATCCTCCTGACTCCATTTTCTGAGTCCTGGGATTACAAGCATGTATTACGTGTCTAGTTTATGAGAATCGGGGGAATCAAACCCAGGGCCTTGTGCACACCAGGCAAGCACTCTTCCGACTGAGCCATTTCCCCAGCCCTTTGTAGGCATGTTTTAAATATGCACATTTCCAGGGCTAGAGAGATGGCTTAATAGTTAAGAACACTTACTGCTCTGGCAGAGATTTGGAGTTCAGTTTTCATCTGTAACTCCAATTCCAAGGGACCCGACATCCCCTTATGGCCTCCATGGGCATTACACACACGTAGTTAGTACACGCACATATATGCAGACACTTATACACATAAAATAAAAATAAGTAAATCTAAAAAACCTCCCCAAATACGTACATCCTTCTGTTAGGCTCCCCAGAGGCTGTCACTGTAGGTCTTCAGAGCAAAAGCTACCTGGTGCTCTTGGAAGGATTCTATTGACCAACCTGAAGACTTCTGAGTGACACAATCATAGGAAGAAATCCTGTCCCTCTCTGAACCTCTGTCCTAGACTGGCCTGCAGGGATGAGTGCACAGAAGCACTCCAGCAGCTGGGGAAACCTGGGAATTCTGGGTGTCGAGTGTCGAGGATCCTAATAACAAATTTAACAGTTTGGGACTAGAGCGAGAGTAAAGGCTTGCTACCAAGCCTGATGATGTGAGTTTGATCCCCAGGACCCACATGGTAGAAGCATAAAACTGACTCCTGCAAGCTGTCCTCACAGAACTCTATACGGCAGGCATGAACACAAACACAAATGGAAGAAAACAATTTTTAAAATTAAAGTTTTAATTTAGGGCTCAACAGGCAAAAGATGCTCCAGAGCATAAGGACCTGAGTTCCACGTCCATAATCCACATAGAAAAGCTGAGTGTAACCCCAACTCTGGGAAGGCAGAGACAAGCAGACCCAGGAGCTCCCTGGCCAGACAGTCACGTCTAAGAATTGGGCTTCAGGTCAAAGGAGAGACCCTGTCTCAAACAAGGTAGATGACTAAGAAACAACACCCACAGCTGACCTTTGGCCTCCTCATACACACTCTTACACATCTACCCACACAAATGTGCAACCACCCACACAAATGAAAAAGCTTTAATTAATATTAAAGCTACACCTTCACATGGTTTGGTAAATTATTAATTAAATATAATGTGTTTTTTTGGGGGGGCAGGGGAGGGAGTATACAGTATATCTTTATGTAGCATAGCCATATTGGCCTTGAACATTAACTTTATTTTACACATATGAGTGTTTGCTTGCACGATCCCCCAAAACTGGAGGAGTTACAGACAGTTATGAGTTACCACATGGATGCTGGGAACCAAGCTGAGATCCTCAGTAAGAGCAGCAAATTCTCTTAACTGCTGAGCCATCTCTCTAGTCCCTGAACTTACAATCATCTTGCCTCTATTTCCCAAGTGCTGGGATTGTAGGCCTGGGGTTCCAACTGGTCTTATGTGGGACCCTCTCCCCACCCCATACCAGGGATTGAACCTAGAGTTTTTTTGTTTGTTTGTTTGTTTTTCCCGAGACAGGGTTTCTCTGTGTAGTTTTGGTGCCTGTCCTGGATCTCGATCTGTAGACCAGGCTGGCCTCAAACTCACAGAGATGCGCCTGGCTCTGCCTCCCGAGTGCTGGCATCAAAGGCGTGTGCCACCTGGCTGAGAACAACAACTTTCAGGAGTAGACCCATGTGGGTTCCAGGGACTGAAATCCAGGTCATCAGGCTTGATCCCACCAGCCCAAAGGTACCAATTTTGAGCCTCATATTTTTTCATTCTTAGACTTTATATTCAATTTCCACTGCGGAACATTAGGACATTTTTTCCTATTTCTAGCCCCTCCCTCTCCCCATAAACATTGTACCGAGTAATTACTGTTGTTATTATTATTAATTATTACTATTATTATTTTGGTTTTTCGAGACAGGTTTCTCTGTGTATTGCTCTGGTTTTCCTCGAACTCACAGAGATCCACCTGCCTCTGCCTCCCGAGTGCTGGGATTAAAGACGTGCTCTACCACCACCCCATCCCAACTAGTTATTTTTTGATAATTTAATACATTCAGTGCTTGTACTATTTGACTGCTTGTCACCAAGCCACACTCCTGTTTTCTTTTCTGCAGGGCCCTGTTTTGTTGCTGTGACTTTATGGAGGTAGCAGGGAAATAAAGGAGAATGAACGTGATTAAAACGTACAACTTCAGGAGGTCTTACAGGGGCTAGAGAGATGGCTCAGTGGTCAGGAGGGCGCCGCCACACAGTCATGAGGACCAGAGTTTCAATCCCAGCACCCATGTAACAAGCCAGGCTTTCCATAAACACCCATAGCTCCAGGTCTGAGGGATCGGAGGCTCTCGTCTGGCCTCTGCATCTGCACAGACATGCACACCAGCACACATTTGTGTGTGCTCTCTCACACACAAGCAGATAAATCTAGAAGACAAAGATTTTAGGCATATGCCTACCAACCATAAACATGAACATACCCAACACCTGCCTAAATGTTCTGTGCTCTCCGCTGCTGAAGAAGCAGAGGCCAGGGCACTGCAAGTTCAAGGCCTCCCTGGGGAACTTAGCCGGGCCTGTCTCCACGAAAAGAAGGACTGGCATAAATCCTAGTAATAGAGCCTTCACATAAAACTCTAGGTTCAACCCCTGGTATGAGGTGGGGAGAGGGTCCCACATAAGACCAGCGGGAACCCCAGGCCTAGAATCCCAGCACTTGGGAAATAGAGGCGAGATGATTGTAAGTTCAGGGGCTGAAGGGATGGCTCAGCAGTTAAGAGAAAATTTCCTAAAATCTTTTAGTAATCCCTTCCTCTCTTCCCATCTTATTCCTATCACCATGGAAACAGTTTATCTTGCATCTTTCTAGAATGTTGAATCATTGAAAGCTGTTATGAACATTCACATACAAGCTCTGCATGAATCCGTGATTTCATTATCTCTTGGGTTAAATACCCAGGAGTGGACTGTCTAGCTAGATTTAGGCTTAACTCTGTAAGGGCTCCCAGGTTGTTTTATGGAAACAGCTGTGCTGTTTTATAGTCCTTGGCACAGTGGGTGAAAATCCCAGTTCCTCTGGTCAATGATGCATCAATTTTTTTTTTTTTTTTTGAGACAGGGTTTCTCTGTGTAGCCCTGGCTGTCCTGGAACTTGCTTTGTAGACCAGGCTGGCTCTAACTCACAGAGATCCCCTGCCTCTGCCTCCCAAGTGCTGGGATCAAAGGTGTGCACCACCACCGCCCAGTAATGCTGGAATTACAGGTGTGCACCACCCCACCCAGCTCTCCTCTTATTTTTTAAGATTGTTTCCATTTTATGTGTATGAGTGTTTTGCCTGTATGTATGTGTGTGTATCATGTATGTGCCTGGGATCCACAGAGATCAGACGAAGTCATTGGATTCCCTGGTATTGGAGTTACAGATAGTTGTGAGCCACCATGTGGGTACTAGGAACGGAACCTGGGTCCTCTCTGAGAGCAGCAAGTGCTCTTAACTGCTGAGTCATCTTTCTAGGCTCTCTCCTTACAGCTTTAACTTGTCCTTTGCTGGCGATTAACGATGCTGGGCATCTTTTCATGTGTGTATCAGCAACTCTCTTTCTTTTTGAGGGGTAGGTTTTGGGGCTGGAGCCTGAAGCACTGTGCACATTAGACCAGCGCTCCCCCATGGAGCCACTCCTCAGATCCCCTTCTTCTGACAGTGCAGCCTTGGCTGTCCTGGAACTTGTTACATAGCCCAGGCTGGCCTCAGACTCCCTGAGATCCACCTGCCTCTGCCTCTGCCGGGATGAAAGGCGTGCTCGGCCACCGCCCGCCCGGCTAGTCCTGGAGTTCTTTAGAGGCTTGCCACTTGCTTTCGTTTTCTGAGTCATAAAAAAATTTGAGATCCAAGCTCTTTGTCAAAAATGTTTTGAAAATACTTCGTCAAAAGAGGCTTTTCATTTTAATAACAATGATTTTTGAAGAGCAAGCTCCAAATTTTGGTAAAATTCAATTTATTGACTTTCCCTTTCACAGCCTGCACTTTTGTGTCAGTTTAAGGGAACTGCACCAGTTCCGAGGTTGTTGAGAGTCTTCCCCTGTGACGTCATCCACAAGTTCAGCGTTTGCTTATGTCTGAATTGGTAGGAATTAAGGGCTGGTGTTCCATTTTATGCACACAGCCACTGGACTGCTGAGATGCCTCAGCAGTTTGGAGCACGGTGGTTACAATCTCCTGTATCTTCAGCTTCAGAGATCTGATGCCCTCTTCTGGCCTCTTGGGGCACCACATGCACATGGTGCAAAGACAGAAGCAGGCAAAATACCCATCCACAAACAATAAAAAGAAAAAACAATCTGCATCTTAAAACCCAGGGCAATTCAAAGATGCTTACTTACTGTCTGTACAAAGTGGCTCCCGAGAGTCAGGTCCCAATAAAAAATTGGTTGTTTGTTTTCTAACCTCTCCATCTTGGTTTCCAGTTCAACCTGCACAGTACTAGTCTAACGTGTTTTTTTATTTTTTGTTTTTTGGTTTTTCGAGACAGGGTTTCTCTGTGTAGTTTTGCGCCTTTCCTGGAACTCACTCTGTAGTCCAGGCTGGCCTCGAACTCACAGAGATCCGCCTGGCTCTGCCTCCCGAGTGCTGGGATTAAAGGCGTGCGCCACCACCGTCCGGCTTCCTTCCTTTTTTTAAAAAAGGCAAATTGTCAGTCTCTCTCTCTCTTTTCTTCTCCAACCCTTTCTCTTCTTGTCTTAAAAGACAGCGTTTGCTGTATAGTCCAGACTGGCCTTGAACTCTGAGTGCTGAGATTACAGGCTTACCTGACTAGGCCTGGCAGTCTTCTTTATTCTGGGTGAGTCCTTAGTGAAGGGTATAACTTTCAGGAATCTTCTCCCAAAATAGTGTATTCTGATAATTTTTTAATTGTAGTGTGGACCAATTAATCTATCATATCTTATTTGAGTTTTCAAGGCAGGGTCTCTCTACTTAGCCCTGGCTGTCCTGCAATTTACCTTGTAGACCAGGCGGCTGGCCTCAAACTTAGATCTGCCTGCCTCTGCCTCCTGAATGCTGGGACTAAAGCCATGCACCACCACACCCAGCTCAGTTTGTGTTTTTTAAAAGTCATGATTAACTCTGCCCAAATGCAAAGTTTTAAAAGACATGCAATTCTACCTTCTGGAAGCTTCGTTGTTCAGCCTTTCACATTTAGGTCCATGGTTCATTTCATTAAAAATTTTCAAGTATGGTAGGAATTAGGATTCTCTTCCCCCTGTACAGACATCAGCTGACATGGCAGAATCCTGCAAGGCCCTCCTGATCCCATGCCACACAATGTCCCTAGATGCACAATGCTCAGGAGTTACTGTGATTCTCTTAGTCTGCCCTCCAGCCAGACTGTGTGGTCCTAACAGCCCTTGGTTTATGCAGTCTTTCTGTAAGTCCTCCTGCTTATCTGCCCTCAGGAGATCTTGATATTCTGGCCCTTTTCATTTCCATATAAACTCTAGAATTTAGCAAGTTTGTCAAATTATGCCTCTCCACATTTGTCTCCTGGAATCTTTAGGAACCTTCCGTGGATCTGCAGATTAATATGAGACAGTACTGAGTCTTTTCATCCTCCAACTTGTTACATTCCTTCTGTTACGTCACCTTGAACGTCTTAGTAATGCACAATGTCTTTCTGCATAGAAGCCCTGCATTTTCTCTTAGATATATTCCTTCATATTTGACACTCTTGTAAACATAGCTTTTTGAAAATTGTATTTTTAATTGCTTATTGTTGATATATTATTGTAAAAAGACAGGAGCTTGCTGACTGGGTGCAAAACTGCTGGGTCAGATGGCCCTCGCCCCCCAGCCTGGGTAGCTGGTTCATGCTACTGGGCCTGGCTTGGTACTGAAGTGTTAACTGACTGCCAAATCTGCTTATTCATTTTAAGAGCTGGTCTGCAGGTTTCATGGAATTTTCTCCTTAAGTTGTCTGTGGACGATGGTAGTTCTATTCTCTCTCTCTCTCTCTCTCTCTCTCTCTCTCTCTCTCTCTCTCTCTCTCTCTCTCTCTCTCTCTCTCTCTCTGGTTTTTCGAGACAGGGTTTCTCTGTGTAGTTTTGGTGCTGTTCTGGATCTTGCTCTGTAGCCCAGGCTGGCCTCAAACTCACAGAGATCCGCCTGCCTCTGCTTCCCGAGTGCTGGGATTAAAGGTGTGTGCCACCGCTGCCTGGCTCTTCTTACTCTTTACTTACACCTTTCATTTCTTTTTCTTGCCTTATCATAACAGCTAATGCTGCTAACAGTTGGAAAGCGAGCCACAGCAGGTACCCTTAGTCAGAGTCTGAAGGAGCATGGTTTCAGCACGATGCTTCTGGTTGTTTTAAACACATTACCAGGTTCAGACAGGACTCTGAAAACACTCTGCTCTTCATCACTAATAGCTCATTTTTTTTCACATTCAAGATCTGGAATGTGTGACAGACATTGTGTTAGTAAACTGCCATGTGCTGTTTAAGCAGAGGGAGAAGCTGGCTCTGGAGGTGGTGTTTGCCACACATACCTGCCCCCTTGTCCACGACAGCCAGGGGTGGGGGAGTCGGGGGGCTGCCTTCTAAGAAAGGGAAAGGAGAGCAACAAGACAGCCCAAGAGTGAGGATGTCATGTCCTTAGGAACAGGATAAGTGGTTAGTCTTAGCAAAAACACTGTATTGAACATGGCTAGGGTGGGGAAGGTGGTCAAGAATCCCAGGCTTCTTCACAAAGCGTAAGTCTCAGCTACTGTGCATCTCATGATGAAGGAGCACCAGGGGGAGCTGATTGTCAGGAAAGAGAGGATGCGTTGCCTGGTCAGGCACTCCAGTGGACTGCCTGCTGCCCAAACTTTTCAGTTGGGTCTGCTGGATGGTGGAAGTGTCTGACCTAACAGCTACTGTCCTTCTGATGCTGTTTGCTTCTTTTCCTCCTGCCTGCTGTATACTCAATAAATTCATTTGGAATGGAAATAGCAGTTTTGTGGGTCACTCTCTCTATGAAACGGCTTGGAATTTTAGCAATTTTTCCTCCTGTAACTATTAGGATAAAAACATAACCTTCCACTTTTCCCCTGTCAATGAGTTCAAACATACTCACTTTCAAAGAAACAAAACTAAAGATGGCCAGGTATGGTGGTACATATTGTAATCCCAGCACTTGGGAGGCTGAGACAGGGCTGCTGCAAGGCCAAAGCCAGTCTGGATAACAGCAAAATCCTGTCTCCAAAGAAACACACAGACACAGACACACACAGACACAGAAACAGAGACAGAGACAGGGATGGGGACACACACACACACACACACACACACACACACACACACACACACACACACACACGAGCGCTCTCGCTCTCTCTCTCTCTCTCTCTCTCTCTCCAAAGAAAGACACAGACACAGAGACAGAGACAAGGACGGACACACACACACTCTCCAAAGAAACACACAGACACACACACAGACACAGAGACATACACAGAGACAGGGACACACACACAAACTCTTAGGTTTTCCTACTTGCATGTTGTTAAGATTTTTTTCCCTAATACTTTGTTTAAAACACCTGAATCTTGGGAGCTGGGATGGCTCTCTTCCAGATGACCTGGATTTGACTCCCAGCACCCACATGGCAGGTCATAACCACCCGGAACTCCAGTTCCAGGGGATCCAATACCTTCTTCTGCCTTCTGGGGCATCAGGCATGCAAGTGGTATACAGATGTAAGTGTAGGCAACACACACACACACACACACACACACACACACACAATTTGAGAAACCACTTGCATCTCTATTTGCAAAATAAATTAGTCTGTTTTTTTTCCCTTTGAACTACAGTTAGTTGGTATTGATGCTGTGCTGATCACAAAAACTCTTGGGAAGTTTTCCTTTTTCTAGTCTTCCTTAAATGTCACAAAGAATTCTCAACCCTCTAAACTTTAGAATTTTCTTTGAGGAATGATTTTAACTTATGGATCCAATGTATTACTTAGATGTTGGTGAGTTTGAATTCTTAATTCTCATATCAATTTTGATATTTGTATTGAAATTTACCAACACTAAATTTTCAGAATTTATTGGCAAAATTCTAATACACTTTTATCATTATTTTAAAATTTTTTTATTTCTTAATGGGTTTGTGTCTGTATGAGTATATGCCACATGAGTGCAGATGCCCAAAGAAGCCAGAGAGGTTGGGTGTCAGATCCCCTGGAGCTGGAGTAAGTGGTAGTTGTGAGCTGGGAACTGAACTTGGGCCCTCTGGATGAACATGAAATGCTGTGAACTGCTGCTACAGCTCCCATCACAACTTAAAAAAAAAAATTGTGGCAAAAAATATCAACAGGCCTGGTGGTGGTGGCGCACACCTTTAATCCCAGCATTTGGGAGGCAGAGGCAGGTGGACCTCTGTGAGTTCAAGGCCAGCCTAGTTTACGAAGCAAGTTGGAGGACAGCCAGGGCTACACAGAGAAACCCTGCTATCTTGATCATTAAAAAAACACGTTCAGTGCATCTTGAGCACGTTTACATATAAAACACTATTGTGAAGGGAGTCTCTGGGACTTTCTCAACCTGCAAACCTGAAGCTCTACACCCGTCAAGCAGTTCTCCATTTTCCCTTCCCAGAACTCTTGACCATCTATTCTCCTGTTTCTTTGCAGTTTTTGATGTGTGCACTCTGAAGTGATGTGCTCTTTCATTCCTAGTATTGGGTATTGGTGTCTCCTTAATCGGGACATTCATTTCATTATCATTTTAAAGAAATGCCTTTGGGTTGGGGATTTAGCTCAGTGGTAGAGCACTTGCCTAGCAAGCGCAAGGCCCTGGGTTCTGTCTTCAGCTCCAGGAAAAAAAAAAAAGAAAAAAGAAAAAAAATGCCTTTGTGCTTGATTTGACTAAGCATTTATTCTCCATTCAGTCTGCTGTTCTTGAGAGAAATGCCTAGAACATTGGCTTCTAGCCTTTGTGGATTCATGGTCAGGTTTCTAACATGAATAGCTGCATCATACAAGTTTTAAGACATTACTAGCATTTAACCATCACTATAATTAGTTACCTTTTCTGTTGTCTATTTTCTCCTGAATTTCCATTTGTCATAATTTTTCTGACGTATAAAGATTTTCTCTTTTACATCATCTATGTAGCCAGGATCCTCCTACCTCAGCTCCCCAAATGCTGGGACTGCCTGCCACGCTTTGCCCAATCAGCCTAAGTCAGAACTGTTTAGACCTTAGAATGTCTAGTGACCTGGTGACAACAGCTTCTGACACAATCAAAATACAAAAATTCATCAACGGCTTTCCAGGATCTTCAGATGAAGCAGATCCAAGGTTGTTTCCACTTATTCGGATGAAATTAAAAACCATCACAAAGTGAAGGCAGGCAGTCTTCTGCTCAGTGGTATCTAACAAACTCACTAAATAACTCCAAGTTTTGGCAAAGTTTAAGAATTAGAGCCGGGCGGTGGTGGTGCACGCCTTTAATCCCAGCACTTGGGAGGCAGAGGCAGGTGGATCTTTATGAGTTCGAGGCCAGCCTGGTCTACAGAGCAAAATCCAGGAAAGGCGCAAAGCTACACAGAGAAACCCTGTCTCGAAAAATCAAAAAAAAAAAGAATTAGTTTGGAAAGGCTAGGGAGTGTAGTCAGTTGACAAGAGTGATAATCTAGCATGCATGGAGCCCTGGGTTTGAGCCCCACCACGGAGAGAAAGAAGGCAGGAAGTTCAGTAGGTCAGGCTCACCCTTGGCCACATACCAAAGTTGAGACCAACCTGGATTACCTGAGGCCCCAACTCAAAACAACAAAGCAGCCCCAAACCTTTCACTATGGAAACACACTCTGAAATTTAACAGTGCTTACAAATCTATTGTCTTGGCTCTTCTTTAAAAAACCAAATAAGGGCTGGAGAGATGGCTCAGCAATTAAGAGCACTGGCTGCTCTTCCAGAGGTCCTGAATTCAACTCCCAGCAACCACATGGTGGCTCACAACCATCTGTAATGAGATCTGGTGCCCTCTTCTGACATGCAGGCAGACACGCAGCCAGAACACTATATACATAATAAATAAATAATAAAATAAATTAAAAAAAAAACAAATAAATAATGCTCAAATCTGCTCTGATCTTTACTTTAGAAAGGCTATTGGGGTTCTGGGATCAGGCTCCAGGAAGGGGGCTTCTACCTGCTATCGGGTTTTATTTTCTTCAATTTTCTCAGTACAGTGTCCATCCTACCTACAAGCCCTGCTTCTGGTTTGATAAAGGTACATGATCATAGGTGGAAATGCTATTTTATCAATGTGCCTTAGGCTTAATGGTTACTACCTAGGTGGAAAGCAGCATGAGTAGGATTTCCACAGAAAGCTTTCCTCATATAACCCAGTGAGTGTGGAGAGCAAGCCTTCCTGAGAGTCTAAGCATTCTCCCCAACAGAGGGACCTCTTGTTCTTTCACAGTGATGAGCACAGCCCAGTCTACTGCATCCACTTTGTGAACTGGAAGGAAAAGCAGTGGATCTAGATGGTCCCAAGGCATCAAACAAAGATGAGCTGTAACCTTAGTGGCCCAGGGCCTTTCTTGGGCTGAATATGCCTGAAAAGCCTTTTCTCTTTTCAATATTAGGAAGGAGTCTTTCTCTGTCCCACCAGCCAGCTCCCAAACAATGACAAAGAAGCTCCTAATTAATTATGAAAGCTCAGCCTATGGTTTAGGTTTGTCCCACTAGCTCTTATAACTTAGATTAATCCATATTTTTATCTATGTTCTGTCAAGTGGCATTATCTCTTTCATCTTGTATCTCCTGTTTCCTCTCCATGTGTCTCCTGGCATCTCCCGTGCGCATAGATTTCTCCTCTTTCTCTCTTGAGAAATCCTACCTATACCTCCTGCCTAGCTATTGGCCATTCAGTTTTGTCCCCCCCCCCCCTCCCAGAGACAGGGTTTCTCCGTGTAGTTTTGGTGCCTGTCCTGGATCTCATTCTGTAGACCAGGCTGGCCTCGAACTCACAGAGATCCACCTGGCTCTGCCTCCCGAGTGCTGGGATTAAAGGCGTGCGCCATCACCCGGCTGGCCATTTAGCTTTTTATTACACCAATCCCAGCACTACACCTTCACACACTGTACAAATATCCCACAACAGGAAGGACTTTGCAGGATCAGCTTTCTATAAAGGAAGATTTTGAAACGCAGACACTGCCGAGCCGCACCACATGCCAGGCACCTTCACAAACACATTTCCCAGTCTTCTAAGCCCTATATGCTGCTACAGTAACTTTTACTCATTGATGAGGAGAGTGAGGTTGGAGGAAGCTCAGCAAGTCAGGCAGGGGTTGGGCCAGGACTCAGGCTTGTCTGCTGCACATTCTAATGTGAAGATGAAATCAACATAAAGAAAACACTGGTTTGATATCAGCTTTAGCTTGGGGCACAGGTAAAGCACTCAGGAGAGACAGCACAGATCCAGTTTACTTTGCCCAAAGCTACACTTGGCTGGACAGGAGCCTAATGCCACAGCTTCTGCTGCTTGTCCCTGTTTCCAATGGGAGGGTCCCAGACCAAAGCAGAGCTGCCATGCATTTATACCCACAAGTAAACAGGTAAGTGAGTGAGGAGACAATCACAGGTTTTTGATTTTTTTTTTGGTTGTTTGTTGCTATTAAATCCTATTCTTAAATTCTTCATGAAGAATTTAGTACAGTATAACCAAACAATTGGAAAGGTAAAATGTTAAGAACACTTGGGGGTCTTTTCTCTGTATTTAAAAAAATCTAAAGCTAGAACTCTGCTAGCCAAAGGGTTGATTTCTCAATGAGGCTTGATTTCTCCAGGCTCAGTGGCTACAGCTGCCTTTGGTCTGACACAGGACTAGGAGCTCTGCAAGTGCCCCTTTAGGCATGCTTACCAACTGAAGCCAGGGTTTCCTTGACACAAAGTTTTTGTTTTTTGTTTTTCCAAGACAGGACTTCTCTGTGGTAACCCTAGCTGTCCTGGAACTTGCTTTGTAGATCAGGCTGGCCATGAACCTGGAGATCTGCCTGCCTCTGCCTCTCAAGTGCTGGGATTAAAGGTGTGTGCCACCACCACTGGTAACATAAAGTAGTCTTAAAAAATGTACTTTTTGGCCGGGCGGTGGTGGCGCACGCCTTTAATCCCAGCACTCGGGAGGCAGAGGCAGGCGGATCTCTGTGAGTTCGAGGCCAGCCTGGTCTACAGCGCGAGATCCAGGAAAGGCGCAAAGCTACACAGAGAAACCCTGTCTCGAAAAACCAAAAAAAAAAAAAAAAAAAAAAAAAAAAATTGTACTTTTTGTTAGAAAAACTAAAGCAAAAATAACTTACGCTTTACCTATTGCAAAAGCTTCCCCAAGGATTTAGAGCCAAAATAACCAACCATTCCATCCTAAATATGGTTACTTTCTAAGTTTTAAAATAGTAAAGAAATTATTCAACTTTATTAATTTTACTCATATCATGTCTACTAAAAATAAACTTCATTTTGATGTTAATTCTGTATTGAGCTCAAAGGAACAAAAACCACATTTTAATGTGCAACACACACACACACCCCTTCCTTGATTACCGAGATCATGGTAAGAACATGAAAACCTGATGCCAATTAAGTATCAAAGCTAAAGAATACCAGGTTCTTATCTCAGTTGATGACCATCTTTCCAGTCTCAACTTTTAAACTTACTCCTTTTCATCTTTTAGTTCGTGTCAAAATTACACACCTGGCTTGCACAGTACTTATTTTTAAAGAAGCAGTACGTGATGCTGAAGACTCAGAATGTGTGAAGAGAGGCGGTCCATTAAACTAGCAGAGACAGCAAGGCTGCCCTTTGAGGTCCTTCATCTGATGACTGCTTTGAAAGGAAACAGCTAATCACAAATGAGAAGAAATGGGAAAGGCAGGACTACTTTGACTTCCACTGGAATGGATTTAGGCGGCAGGGACTATACTGTTAACTCACACACATGCACACAAAAATACTGCCAAGAGGAGACCAACTCTACTGAGGAAGACGTCAGCTCAACACACCCTTGTGTTGGAGAATCAGGTCGCTGACGGCTGTGCCATCAGGAAGGCCCTTTAACCAGCAAAGCTCAGTGTGGAGGAATGCAATGAGCAAACTGTGTGGTTTAAACACTTCTCCAATTCCATATGCACGACCAAAGAACCCCAAAGTACATGGAGCAAAACCTACCAGGATGGAAGGGAGAAGCCAAGAACTGAACAACAGCCGTTGAAGATCAGCACCAACCTGTGAGAGCTGGCAGGGCAGACAGAAGAGAAGCAAGGAAAGAGGAGAACTGAATGCATGACAGACACTTAGAGAGCTGTGCCCAATTACAGCAGAATACAGTCCTCTCGGGTGCGCACTGAGCACCCTCTCTGACAGATGCGGTGTGCTATTAAGAAAGCTTTGAGCCGGGCGGTGGTGGCGCACGCCTTTAATCCCAGCACTCGGGAGGCAGAGCCAGGCGGATCTCTGTGAGTTCGAGGCCAGCCTGGTCTACCAAGTGAGTTCCAGGAAAGGCGCAAAGCTACACAGAGAAACCCTGTCTCGAAAAACCAAAAAAAAAAAAAAAAAAAAAAAAAAAGAAAGCTTTGAAACACTAAACAGGGTAAGATCACAAAACCCTTCTCCAACCAACTAATGGATCTGGAAGAATCTAAGATGAAATTAGAAATTTATAACAGATTTGGACAATCTACAAATATGTATGGCTTAAACAATATAACTGCTAAATAACCAGGATGTCAAAGAAATCACAGGGAAAAGTAGAGATTATTAAGTAGAAATAAATATGGTTAGGCAAAATAGGACTTGGGGGAAATTTTTGGCTATGAGTATTTGTATTTTAAAAAGAAACCAGGCATGCACTGGTAATCCCATCCACTCAGGACATCAGACGGAAGGGTCACTGAACCCATGAGTTCCAGGCCAGCCTGGCACATAGGGAGACTGTTTCCAAACAAAAACCCAAATACAAAAAACTCCTCAAAGACCAAGTACCAATAACCTAATCTTTCACTTTACAGGAAGGAAAGGTGGATCTTGGTGAGTTCAGCCTGGTCTACATTCAGAGTTCCAGGCCAATCAAGACCACAGCGAGAGGATGAGAACTACCATCAGCCCTTACACGCTTCCAAAATACAGAACACACTTGTGAGGCCAGCACTGCAATGATACCAAAGATAAACGAAGAAACTTTAGACCAGTATCTCTTATAAGACTGAAGAAACCATCGGCAAAATCCTAGCAAACTGGATCCAGCAATGTAAATGACGCTTACAATCAGTGAGATTATTCTAGGCTGCAAGGTTGGCTCAGCAGAAACCCAGTGTAACGGTTGGGATTTATAGTGACTGCTGACAGCATCTGGGAAGACTGTAGGTTTGAGGTCATCCTGGACTGAACAGCCAAATCCTGTCTCAAAAAAAAGTCAGTATCATATACTATGTTAATATGGAACAAAATGCCACAAGATCATTGCAATAGACATAGGAAACAATTGATACCCTAAAAAATTGTCCTGTGATAAAAATACCCCATAACCTAGGAATATATTATGTTCTCAACTTGATGGGGGAATACTCTAAGAAAATCTTGTAGCTAACCTCAAACTCAATGTTCACAAACTAATCTCTCTCTTCCCCCTCACCAAGATTGTTAACAAAACATGAAAATCAATTCACATCCTTTATATCCAACCACCTGGCAGTATGAGGTTCTACTTAAGGATGAACAAGTAAGAAAATAAAATAGACTGTGAAAGACACATAAAAGACCCCGTATGTTCAAAAGACAGAATCCTGTACACGGAAAGTTCTAAAGACAAGTTCAGCAAGTCTGTGAAAACAGCATATAAAATAAATCCCATTCGTATAGGAATGAAGTACTGCTACATGATACAACACTGATGACCCTTGAACACACTGAGAACAAGAAAAAAAAAGACTACCTGTTGTAAGACTATACTCATATGAAGTGTCAGAATAGGCACACAGAGAAACACGCAGATTTACAGCCCCCAGGGCTGGCAGGAGTGGGAAGTTCTGTTAGCGGGTGTGAGGTTTCCTTGTGGGTGATGGAAATGTTCTAGAATTAGCACACCTGTGATGGTTGCATGGCCTGTGAATACCGACAGAAACATGGTATTTCAGGGATGCTAAAGCAGAAGGCCAAGAATCTACTGCTTGAGAGTTTACAAATACCGACAATCCTTTAAACATACAATATGACAAATTAGCTCATCATTTTCTTCGTAAGGCAGAAATATTTCATTACCACATGATAAAATGGCTCTTGGCTAAGTCGACTTCACTCTTTCAAAAATTTGTAATGTACATACTAAGCAAAAGGAATATCTTGGTTTGGAAGTCCTTACAACTCATTCCTTCATCCCACAAATTAATTTATTGAGCACTTACTACATGCAAAGCACATTCCCAGGTGTGGGGAAAGTTCTCAGTGTGGAGCTAAAGTCCTAGTGAAGGTGCACGGATCACCAACAAAGGAAGGAGAAGTTACCAGAGTGGAAAGGCCTCCTGGAAGAAAATAAAGTGGAGGGGGCAGCGCCACACAGGGTGTCTCTGCTCTGCCCAAGTTAGATACCAGCAGCCACGCTGTCCTGCCCTCTTATGAAGTTGTGAGCACATTCTATATGCGGTATTAAAATCAGCCTCTGAAACACGCTGGTGAAGGACACTTACAACACAGTGCTTTTATTTTATTATTTATTTATTTTAATACAAAGCTTTGGCATTAGCAATTTTATGAAAAAATAAAATGTACTAAAAATAAACGCTTGTGTGGCATGATTGGTAAATGATGCACAAAAATAGGTTCTTTTTTCCTTCAAGGCAATCAGTCAGAAAGCAGTGTTTTTCCTTCTTCAAAACCATTCTACCCTATGGAATAAAAGGGAAACAGAGATTATTGATTAGTTAAAGGGTGGTTGTCAACATTCTAAAACAAGAGACATGATCCTGCAGGGTGGCCTGGGACTTGCCCCAGCCCTAGCATTTGCCTGAGACTAGCAGTTTCCGAGCAGTAGTTGAGCAGCTCATCTTCTCAGAACTGCGTTAATCTTCCCAGACCGAATACAGGAAAAAGAAGCCAGGCTAACAGTGCCTTGTTTAACATACAGGGGTAGCTGCTATCCCAGCTGGATTTGCACATGCTGCTCTTTACCACTCCAGACTACCATGGCTATGTGAAAGAGCTGAAGAGCACAGACTTCAGGGACGTGCAGCTTTCTGTTCAGGAATCTCTCAGGTTTGAGGTGCACCCAGTATTATCTTAACGTCTCTGTAACAGGTGCTAAAGAGTGCTCTCAGTCTTCTGAAAAGTTTCCTGGTGCCCACAGGATCCTTTGTCTTCTTTGCAGACCTTGGCCCTGTGAGACCACTCTACTTCCTGGCCCTTTGTACTTGGCTTATTCCCTAAGCAAGGCCTTCCTACCACCATGCCTGGTGTGTGCACTGCCCTAAATCACGCCATGTTCTGATCGTTTCCTCTGTGCTGAGGATCCATGCTGCAAACCACCTGATTTTGGCTATCATACGATTCTCCAGGGCCTCTTCATTTTCTCCCTACCATGTGAGGACTTCTTCCTTCAATTCTGACTTTTACCTAACTTTCTGCCTCCATCTCTACCCTCAGAGAACCATCTCAGCCACCATGAAAACCCTCAGACCCTCACCACTGTTTATAAGAATAAGGTCTGAATTCTGGGGTCTGCCTGCTCCCAGTGCTACTGCCTCTGGTGATGCATCGAACCACACACTCCTGAAACCTGCTCTGCTTCCCCTCACTTTGTGCCCCTTTCTCCTGTGAGGTTCCTTGGTGCACAAGCAGCAGCTCTCTTGGGTGTCCCTCCCTCGCTCCTTTCTGTTTCTTTCCTCATTTCCAACTCCTGCAGGGAAGGGAAGGTCAGGTCTCGGAACTCATCCCCTGTTCCCATGAGGCCAGTGCCTAGTGAGCACTGAGGCATGGCATTAAAATGATTAAGGGAGCTAGCCAACTTTTTCTGGAAAAAGCTCTGGTGTGAACAACGGTCACTTTTCCTAAGCACCTCTGCTCATTTCTCATAGTCCCTACTGAAGGTGCCACATCTTCCTTGTAGTACCTCTTCGGAAAAACTGGATATTATGAGATGGAAGGGCTTTTTAGGAACACTATAACATTAGGTGCTTCTGAGAAAAAGAAAAATGGCCATTGCAAAGACCAAAGGTAACTGTTGCTTTGCTTGGGACTCTTCTTCCACACCACCTTCTTAGAAACTAAACTTCTCTGGTCACAAATGAACCCCTCAGTGTTCTGTGGAGCAGTCAGGGCCAAGAGTACAAAGAGAAGTTGAGAGCAGAGGTACTGGTCTGCATCCCACTGTCCTTCCTAAGCATCTGTTAGGGACCACTCAATCCCTCTGAGTCTCAGTACTCCTCTGTGTAAATACTAAAATTTGGCTAAAAGAGAATAAATATGACAAGAAGGAAGAAGATCTATTCCGAGCATATACCTCAGAAAGTAATGTTAAGTATTCTTGGTAACATAAAAGACAAAGATGGATGCTAGCCTGACCAAGAGTATTTGACTGAAAAAGTAAACATCTGAAATTCTTGCCCAGTGCTTCTCAAACTATTCCTGAAGTCAGTTTGGAACTCCATGACTTGCATTAATAGAGAAATAAAGTACAAGACAGGATGTGGCAGGTAGTAAGAGCCACCACTTTTGTTTTAGTCACGTATGAGGGAGTGCTAGGTCACAAAGCCAAACAGATCTCACTCTGGGAGATGGTGAAGTCTGGAAACTCTGCTTTTGAAATTCAAAGTCCTGAAAAAGGCAACTAGAAAGCAATCCCAATCCTTGTCACATGGGCTCTGATCCCACCCAGTAGCATGCACTCAAAGACCTGTCTCACAGCCCTAAACTGTAGCTTCGGGGTGAATAGCCAGGCAACAGCTGGCGAGCTCGTTAGCTTACCAACTGTCCATATGGACAACTCTGCCTGAGAGAAGTTGTTTTCTTCCATTAAACCTACTCCTCTGTGATGCACCAGGGCTCCAGAAGCCTTACTCTACTTCTGCACTGGCTGTGCAGTGTGAGGCTACTGTGAACACAAGGGGATGCTCAGTCCATAGCAGATCCTCCTTTTTCTAGCTGTCCTTGGGACACCTTGAGAGACCTCTCACCTCCTCTTTCCTCCTTTCTAAGCAAAGCATCCCCAAGACATCTAATGGTTCTATTTTCAGACCCTTCTCTATCGACACTCTGCTCATCTGTCACTGTTCTAAAACAGAAGTCTAACTAGCTGGCTGCAGTGGTGTACTCCAGAAAGCAAGAGTTCTAAATAGACTACAGAAATATTCAGTATAGAGGAAACTGGGATCATCAACTGCTTTTATTTGGTTGATAAATGTCTACAATCACACCTGGAAAGCTCACCAGAACTGTCAGTGAGGCATGGGACCCATCTACCTGCTGAAGAGTCCAGAAGCCAGGGCTTCTCAATGTTAGGTCCCAGCACAGAAGCGTCTTTCTGCGTACTTGATCACATTAATCATATGCATTTCCTGCTGCCCAGACCAATTATAAAATCCTGAGTACCTGTGCTACCTATCTCTATAAATCTTAAGATGTGATTTTTTAGAATCAGTCTATAAACTAAGAGATGGGTCCTAGAGATATAGTCCAACTTCCCACTCAATTTAAAAATCTCTCCTATATCATCTACTTATGTGTTCCTCAAAAACAAGGATGAAAATATCTTTCTCACAGAGAGGGAAAGATGTCACAAATATAAGCGGGCAGGTGCTGGGCTTTCATAGGCTTATTGGAATAGGTTGAACAAAACTCCCTGGGGAATGAAGTTCAGCAGTCAGTCTTGTTGAAGCAGGTACTGAGAATCCAAGTGTGAGAAGGCAGCTGAAGCCTGTGTGCGTTTGCTGTGCATTTCACCCCTTTGACCGTCATCCTGTTTACATCTGTAGTCTCAAATGTCTGCAGTGCTAGAAGCTTTTAAGGAATAATTAGTTACAGAAGAGTACTTAAATAAGTACTCTTTCACCAAACAGAAGGACTCCAAAATACACAGACTTCTGATGCAGCCAATAGCATCGAATCCTTGGTAAATGGTACCTGTAAATAAGGTCAGGACGCTGCTCCCTGCTGGTCATCAATGTACTTACAGCAAAGTACAAGGGGCCCAGACCTGCCTAGGTTTGGCATGGCTGCCCTAACATCTGCTCATGCTGCTTGCTCTTGCCTACAGGGTTTTCTGAATGAACACACTGCACTGCTGAAGCTGTCAGGAAAGAAAACTGTCCTCGTGGGTACCTTTGTGCTGGGGTTACTATTAGTTTCCAGACGGTCACTAAAATGTCAACAGGTCTTTCCATCTGTTTATAGATAATACCATCACACAAATGGACAGGTTAAACCAGGATGATTAAAATTAAAAAGGACCTCATTCTGGCTATAAATTTATTGGTAGATTAGGGCAAAATGAGTAGGTAGATTTAAAAAAATCCATGAACAAAGAAGTTAAAAATTGCTAACTTTTTTTGTTTTGTTTTTCAAGACAGGATTTCTCTGTGTAATAGCCTTGGCTGTCCTGGAATTCTCTTTGTAGACCAGGCTGGCCTCAAACTCACAGAGATCCACCTGCCTCTGCCTCCCAAATGCTGGGATTAAAGGCATGCACTAACACACCCGGCCTGCTAAAAAATTTATATCTGGAATAAAATAATTTAGGAATTTCCACCAACCTTTTAGAGAGACACTGGCACAGAGTGACTGATCTTTTTCTCCCACAATAAAATGGTCTTTAATGAAAAAATCAAGTGATTCATACTTGCAAAAACAACAAAACCCCCAAGTCACACAGAAGCTCAAATGGAGAGGAAAACATCCTAAAAATATGACCTAAGATACTCACCACTAATACTTTGGTGACTATCTTTTTCATGGACCCTCAGGTGTGTATACACACATGTGCACATGCACGCACACACTCACTCAATTTTCTCTCTAAATGGGATTATGAATACTGTCCTTTAGGATGGGTTTGAAGGCAAAGAAGTAATAGTTGAATGAACAATTGCAAATCAACCATCTGCAAAGGCTAATGGGAGAAGGGCTGACTAAGACATGGCTGTGAAGACCCATGACTTAGGTTCTGAGTAATGCATTCATGTATGGAACTGAAGCAGTATGACCCAGGCACTTGGGTTCCTATTTAGCATTCTCTGAAGTATCTGTTGTACAGACTGAGTATCTGGGAAGATTCTGAGTAAGAGGACCATTAAACTGTCTAGTCATTCTATACAAGTGCCCAGAGCATCACTATTGATTTGTACTGCTTGTTACTCATAGTTGAATTTTTAAAAATATTTAATTACATTTACCTATTTTATGTCCTGGTGTGTGTGTGCATGTGGTATTTGTAAAGACATGTGTGTGGAGGTCAGAGGACAACTTGCAGGAATTTTTTTTTTTTCTTCCACATGGTAGATTCTATGACTGAACTCGTCAGGCTTGGCGGCAAATGCCTTTACTCAATGAATCATCTCACCATCCCCCTCACTAGTAAAATCTTAAGAACTGGGCTCTGCTGGGAGGTGGTGGGGCACACCTTTAATCCCAGCACTCGGGAGGCAGAGGCAGGTGGATCTCTATGAATTCGAGGCCAACCTGGTCTACAGAATGAGTTCCAGGGCAGCCAGAGCTACATAGTAAGACCCTGTCTCAAAAACAAAACAAAAAAAGAACTGGGCTTATTATCTAGCTTGATTGGGAATAAGCAAGACAAATGGCTATAGACAAAACAATGATTTCACTTTGAATGCAAGTGTTTTTGAAATCATGGGCCCACAGAGTTCCTATACACTGTATCTAATTTCATTGACAAAATTAAATTAATTTGCTTTATAAAGGTAGATGGCCATCTCTTAATTTTAAATTATATTTACCTTTTTTGTGTGTGTCTGGGTGCATATGTACATGTGCCATGGTGTGTATGTGTGTAGTCAGAGGACAACTTGTGAAGATGAATTAACTCAGGCCATCAGGCTTGGCAGCAAGTGTCTCCCCTGCTGAGGCACCCTCCTGGCCCCAGATGGCCATCTTATTTACAGACTGTAGCAGAATCTTGGCGGAATTAGTTTGGCTAACATTTATTGAGCACTTATTACATACTAGGCACCGTACTAAGTCCATAGCCCTATGATGTAGACTAATCATTATCTGCTTATTTTGATGATTAAAATAATCTTCAGATAAATTTAAATGCCTAAGTCTCACAACTGGAAAATGGAGGAGTTGAGTGAGAGTCAAATCTAGGTGTGACTGACTCTAGAATCTGAGCGACTGATACTGTGTTCTGATGGAAAAGTGCATCTAACGGTGTCCACAGACGTAGCTGGTTGCTGACTGACCTAATGGACAGGTGAAGACTATTCATATAAAGAGTGAAGAACACCAATGTACCACAGTAGCCTCTCAATATGTACAAGGTCATGGATGCCAGAAGATATTCCCTGCAAGTATTTGTCAACAGATCAGGTTAGAGGTAATATGACAGGGGAAGTGAAAGTTTTGTGTTTCCACAGTTGAACAATAATTAAATTTTTTCAGGAGATTGTTTACTGTTGACAACTTAAAATGCGAGGCCATACTCCAATGTGGAGAGCACATGATATGCATCAGTAGCAATGCAGGCTCAAATCTGGGCACTGGCCCAGGGTTATGCTAATCTCTAAGTAGTACGAATACTCAGGTAAAAGAAAGGACTGAACAGCCAATAACATTTAAAACAATGGAAAACAAACTCTTCCATTATCATATTACTGTGGAATCCTACTTCTGGAAAGTCATTGTATTAAAAGGATCAAGATGTCTAACCTACAGTAGCCCTCATAGCAACATGCAGCTTCTGCCAGCATTCCTAGCTCTGTGCGTTCCTTGTGGCAAGACCATCTCACCATTAAGAAGCCTGACTGGTGTTTTTCCTTATGGAGGCCAACTCTGCCTTTCTGTAACCTACATGGCCTCTTTCTGCCCTTGGAGAGACAGTCTATTCTGACAGCTCTACCTCCCAACAGTCTTCTGAGAGCAGTGGATTTCCTTCCTACTTCTTTCCTGTCCTTGACCACAGGCAAAGGTCTTAGTGTTCTCCCAAAAGCTGACTAAAGCTCCTGGTAAAATCCTAGGAGCACACATAGAGTGGGGCTATTCCTGCCAATGGTGAGGTCATGGACATTCTTCACATACTAAGACTGTTCTGGTGTCCTGGCATCTGCATGATGCTGTGGATCCAGCTTGTACTCAAGCGAGCCTCCAGAGCTTTGCTCATGTATGATGGTCTTCATGAACAAAATGAATTCCCAGTCTGTGTGACTAAAAATAGATGGCTCATGAAATAAATTATTTGCTAACTATGATCCCACTGGGATCAGCATGAAACAGGTGGGAAGCCAAGTCTCACCACCTTCATGAAAATTACTTGTTTTCTTGGGATCATCTGGCACATGCAATCCAAAAAACAATTTGTTACTTACTCATTAGCATTCAAGCTAGCTGTGGCTCTGATGATCATGTAGCAGAGTGTGAGAGCACTGAGGAGGCCAAAACTGGCAATAATAAACCATTCTTCTGTTGACAAAGGAAAGGGAGGAAATCACTCTGGGGAGAAGATTTAAGTCAAATCGATGTCAACACTTCCCTCAAATGCAACGAAGCAGACGTCAACGGAGGTGTAAGCCAAGGCTGGCTCAAGGAAGTCAAGCAGGAGGAAGTTTGCCAGAAAGCTACTAACTAGAGAAGGTTAGTGGAAGTACTGGGAAAAGCTGCAAGGAGAAAGGAAAGCATGGCTCAACCATTTCTTTCAGTTTAGATCCAGAAGTACACGAGAAGTGTGACCACCAAAAGGCCTGGGAAATTATGTAGGAGAACTGTACATGGACAGATATTACTGTGAATTTACATGACAGTAGAACAACCATATTTATAATCATTTTTCAAATTTCCTTTTTGCCATTTCTGCATGATTCTAATACTCAATCTTAGATAAGGCTTAGGAACACAGAGTGGGGTTCTCCAAAGTCATGTGGGTATGCTAAGCAGAAAGCTGCTCCTCCATCACTCATGTTCGCATTTTCTCGTATCTATCAGTTTACTGAGAGTATTCATACTAAAAAGACACATTACAGTTGTGCCAAGAAAATATGTTCACGACTCTTGCTGGGAAGTGAAACTGGTCCTTCAGTCTGTAGGAAAGTAGGAGGGGCCATGACTGATGAGGTGTGTAGAAGTTAAAATCCAAGTCATGCATACACGGGGACAGAGGGAGACTAAACTGGGGCCTGAAAACCAATCTGACTTGCTCCAAAGTCGTAACTATAAAATTTTGCCAAGGGTAAGCTTAATCAGGATGGTTTACCAAAGTAATTCTATAAAATCCCTCTACATCTGTAACAAGGCATGGCAAGTGTTCATGTGCAAAACTGTGCCTAACAGGAACGTTTCTTCATTTTAACATTTTTTAGTTAGTATACAAAGTAATGGCTTCCATATGACTTTATATATGTAACATATTTCTTTAAATTTTTTTATTTTTAGTTATGTGTACGCGTGTATGTATATGTGAGCACCTGTGCCCATGGAGTCCAGACAGTGTGGGACCCCTCGGGGCTGGAGTTACAAGTAGTTGTGAGGCACCCCATGTGCGTGCTGGAAACCAAACTTGGGTCCTTGGAAAGAGTATCAAGTGCTCCTAACAACTCTACTTTGGGTATTTCTTAGTCTGGGTTTCATGAACCCTAAAACTGCACAAACTGTGTGTGAGCAGGCTTTGTTTCTAGAAGAGTCTAAGAGAACTTGCTCTCCGGGTTCCAGGATGCCGACTCTGTTCTATGGACTAAATCTCGGCTGTCTGGTTGGTTTATGATTAAAACACTTAGTGAACTCTTTTCATGTGACATTGCAGCCGCTGCTCCTGGATTACAGATTTCCTCGGCATCAGATGGAAGCTTTTTTTTGTTTGTTTGTTTGTTTTTTTGAGACAGGGTTTTTCTGTGTAGTTTTAGTGCCTGTCCTGGATCTCACTCTATAGACCAGGCTGGCCTCGAACTCACAGAGATCCGCCTGGCTCTGCCTCCCGAGTGCTGGGATTAAAGGTGTGTGCCACCACCGCCTGGCAGATTGAAGCTTTTTATTTAAGTCAAAATGGATACTTAAGAATCCACATGAAACCCACTTTTTAACCTATGCATGTTTTTAGTTGGGAATATGTATACTAGTATTTTAAAATTCAAGAGATGGATTATTATCAACAGCAAGAAGAGTAACAATATTCATTGTTTTTCTTTTCTTTTTAGCTGTAGCTGAGGCTGGTCTTGAACTTCTAATTCTTTTGGTTCAACTTCCTAAGTGCTCGGAATGCTAGGATTATAGGCATGTGCCACTGTGTGCTAGCACTGAGCTGCCACCAAGCCCACCTTCTCATAACTCTTTGCTCAGAGACTATCATTTAGAGACTTCAGTTCCATCTATATTTCTGAATTCTGAACACATATATCTTTCTGTGTCTTTGTACGTGAGACACACCATCACCGCACCGCCTGGCAGATCCAAGAGTACTTCAGCAGCAATCTGCTGCTGCCGAGCCACCGTTCTGCAATCCCACTGCTTATCAGCACAATGTCTTGCACACAGTGGGACTGTCCTTGCTTAAGGTAATACAGTTATTTGGAAGGAAAAGAGATACTTTAGGTCTAGATAATCACATGATTTTTTTTTTTTTTCGAGACAGGGTTTCTCTGTGTAGCTTTGCGCCTTTCCTAGAACTCACTTGGTAGTCCAGGCTGGCCTGGACCTCACAGAGATCCGCCTGGCTCTGCCTCCCGAGTGCTGGGATTAAAGGCGTATGCCACCACCACCCGGCGAATTTTCTTTACTGGCATTCTGTATAAATTCTGATAAAGGTGTTTTATTTGGTATATTTTTATCATCAAAAGATTTTATTATCAAGATTTTGAAGACATTTCCACATAAAAATGACAAGATGAGTGCTTAATGTAGTAGGTGCTCAATAAATTCCTGATAAATGAAGGGCTTCTAAAAAACGCAATCTTAAGTCACCTTTATCTCCTTTTGTACTGCTAGACCAAGTTTTGAAACTCTAGACCATAAAATCTAAATGCCAAAGTAGGAAACCATGAAATGCTGCTAAAACAAGCACTGGGAAATGGTTAAAAAAAAAAAAAAATTTGAGCCACACTATATCAAAGAATAGTTTTACTTATCGGAATGAAAGCTCTTGGCCTTCAGACAAATGGCAACCTCTGGATGGTTCAAAACCATGCATTTCAACAAAACAGATCACAAAAGCCTTAACATGTAAAGAGCAAGTTCTTCCATAAACTGCTTCCCCCATGCGTGTTACTGACTCCCAGAGGTAAGTGGAGCCTCCTCAACGCTAGGCTTGAAGTCCTGGGTAAGCAGCAGCATTATTAGAAAAGGCAGCACCAGAGTGGCGACGAGAGATGGGTGGGAGGTGGTTAGATGGAGACTGCATGTAAAGAATGAAAACGGAGAAGAGGACTTGCTTGTTACAGGATGAATGCCTTGCCTACAACACCCATACACACACCACCAACCCACTCACACTGAAGACAGACGGCCACTGCCCGCACAACAGTACATTTTTGCTTATTAACAGTTCAACAATCAAGACATTTCATAACTGGCCCAGATTATTTTTAGGTTCAAATTCTCCATTAGTTTTTCACCAAGTTGCTTATAGCACGGGAGATCATGGGCAGCAGTGCTCGGCACACAGCATACCAGCACCGCTGCCCGCCAGCCCACAACGCACTCCAGTGTCTCCCATTAAAGTGTCCATTTGCAACGCAATGACTTCAAAACAAGGCTTACTGAACAGCCATTAAGACAAACTTTTAAAACAACTAACCACATTGTCACCAGCATGCACATTCCTTATTATAAGGAGAGTCTGGAATTCTAAACATCTGTTTGAATGAATATATTCTCTTTCCCTCTATGACACCGCTGGCCCACGTGGCCTCAGCTTTCTCCGTGACAGTCACCACTTGCCCAACACCGGCAGCAATGCTGTCCGGTGCCTGGGCAAAGGCCCACTTACTTGTTACTGCAATGTTGATTTCACCCGTCCTAGGAGTGAGCTCCCCATCTTGAGGAAGAGGCGATATGCCCGAAGTTCTCAGTGGCTCAAGGCCAAGGGAACTGTCGCTGGCAAGGTCCCCGAGGGCTGATCTTCGGTTAACTGCTTGGGTTCTGGTGAGCCTTTCCATATCAAATGCTACATTATCAGTACATGGCAGATTTGGCTGAAAAATATTTCCAGGTTAAAAAATCATTACAAGAATAAGTTTATAAAATGCTGAATGTTTAACACCCACTCTAAGAACTTCACCATGCTTTTGTCCACATAATTACTTCTCATTTACCTGCCCATCTATCTTTCCTACTGTCATTTAAGAAGCTTTCTTCAAAGAACAAGCTGATTTCCTTCCAAAAGTGGTACAAAGGAAAACCAAAATTCATAGCTCAAAACTGTCCGCTGTAGTGAGGCAAAGAAATGATAACCATTTGTGGCCTCAGTCACAGGCAGAGGGAGGCTAATACCATTTATAAAGCTGGCACTTTCAGACTGAAAATTTACCTCATTATCTTAATATTAAGTATTATTATTGTTAAGGGCAGCAGGTAACAAAATACCTTGTTTATACTGTAACTTCTCTGAATGCTCCATTTATTTGGTATCTAGTAAAGAAAACAAAACATCTACCTTTAAAAACAAAGCACACAAGCAAGAGCAGATCAAAGCTCAGGCTTGTAAATGATAAGAAAATAATCTGCTTCAAAGCCTAAGCCTCCAGCTACAGCCAGAAGTCTACCCATGTAGAGGTGGGTGTGAACACTCACAGCAGAGTAATATGCAGCTCATTCTGTCTGCAGAAGACAGAGTATGAAAACAGAGCTTAGAAAAATGGCTGACAAAAGGGACAGTCAAGACCCAGAGCCTACTGCTTCCAGGGCAAAAGAATTATCTTTTAGAGCCTCTCAAAGTTCTACTAAAAACAAAATTAAAAGTGCAGTGTAAGAGCTGATGCTTACAGTTGTCACATCCAAAGAATCATGACAGCTAACCTTTATTCCAGAAGGCTCCATTAAACATGGACAGAGGACAAGTTACTATTTCCACATGCTGGCCATGTGAGATAGTCTCTGTTATTTATTAAAATAGTCTTACATGGAGGATAACTTGGCCCCCAGAGGACAGACAGTTAGCAATGGTGACTTCATTCTTTTCTATTAAAAGTATACCCTGGATATATGCTTTTGTTGACATTTTAGTAGTGAGCCTTAGCCATTAACGCTGAGCTAGCTCTCCAACCCTATATATCTTTCTTAAGCAAGGAATGCAAGAAAGTCTTCAACATTCTCCTTGTACTGCTCTAGCACCGTCCCAGCTGACCTCAGTGCAGCACACTTGGCTAACATACTTGGCTGTCAAGTCGCTCCAGGCTCTCTATGGGCTTTGTGCTTACCATCTGCTTTCACTGCCTGCAAGTTACTGACACTCAAAGACAGGAAAGGCAAGTTGAAGAGGGCAGAATATGACATCGTTCATATTATGCCAAATATAAGAAAAATCACTATTAGACCACAGTTTTCTATACCCTTTTTCTCTTGTGTCCCCTCAATCAGAAGCACCCCTTTTAAAGTAGACTAGTCTAGTTATTTACACTCTCATGTTCCCGAGGTAGTTTAGAACTCTGAAGTCATCTGAGGAAAGGCACTGCTGCTCAGACAAGGTCTACGTGGCAGAGAAAGCTGGAGTATTCCAAAGAGAGCTGGTCATGGCTTCTATTATGCCAGTTGTATCACAATGCACATGGACAGGATGTTACACAAAAGTAGTACAAACAGGGAACATACCACAATTCCTAGGGCTTTCAAAATATTAAGTTTGCACATAGGACAGGTACAGTGTTCACTAAGCCAGGGATCCACACATGATTTGTGGAAAACATGCCTAGAAAACAACAGAGAATTATGTCATAAATTATATACTGAAGAACTCCTAGGTCAAAATGGAAAGAATCAGAATTTTAAATTTTTTCTGCTTTAGATTTTCAACACCCAAGAGATAAATAGTGGGACATATAAAAAACACAACCTACAGAAATTCTGCACCTAATCTCATGTGCAATGAGAATGAGAGGGATACAGATGCTTGGACTTGTCTCACATGTGTGTAAGTGACAGGGGCTTGCTGTGTTACCCAGGATGGCCACAAGCTCACAAGTGATGAGAGAGTAGCTGGGACTATAAGTGTAAACTACTGTACCCAACTTGCCTTTTCATGCCACTGAATTCCAAAAAAGACTTGAAGAAATCTAGAAAAATTTATTAAGAATAAAGATAACCAGACTTTATAAATAAGCTATGTTTTAGAAGAGTAGCTCATGTAGAAAAAGGGAATTTCACATAGATATTAAGTCGTAGTTAAATGAAGAATTCTCTGGATAAGTGTCAGTTTTATGGAACTCAACCTAGGTTGAATATTGGTACAAGTCACAGGGCAGTTAGAACTGTTTTAGGATGGTGAACTCTATCTAATAATGAGATCATCAGTTGGTGATTCTCGGCTGAAATGTTAAAGGGCTGAGGATGGGGGACAATGACAGCCTCTCCTACTCATGTGAACGGAAAGTCACATCCTCCTGATGGAGTCAGCCACTCAGGGAGGGTCTGTATTCCTAGAATAGGAACTTGTTCTCACAGGAAGTCTGGAGAAAGACTTTGAAGGATAGGTAAAGGTCATGCCCAAACTCTGGCACCCTTGCACAGGAACTTGATGAAGCTGCAACCCACCATGGGGAGCCTGGAGTGCTGGGCTGACATGAAGGGGCATCACTAGATATTTGGGCAGTTTTAGAAGAAATGTTGCAATCTGAGTTTGGGATAAAAGACAATTTAAGAGATACCAAGTTGGGCCATCATATACCTTTAAAACCTTGATTGTTAATTTATAATTTAAAGCCGGGCAGCGGTGGTGCACACCTTTAATCCCAGCACTCAGGAGGCAGAGCCAGGTGGATCTCTGTGAGTTCGAGGCCAGCCTGGTCTACAGAGTGAGATCCAGGACAGGAACCAAAACCACACAGAGAAATTCTGTCTCAAAAAACAAACAAACAAAAATTATAATTTAATATTTTGGTTACTATTTGAAAATGCAGTTTTGATTTTAAAAGATGGTTTAGAAAACTTTTTACTGGGTTGACAATTTCAGCCAATAATATATACTATTCCACTTGATGGCCTTATAACCCATTTCTTTGGAGACCAGAATCAAGATCTTGAAGTCTAGTCTTGATTTATCAGTCTAGTCTGAAACTTTCAGATAGGGTATTCTCATTCCTGAGTACCTTTCTTTAGGGGCTTTATAGGCTGGAAAGTTATCAATCCATAGAGAGGCTGATATTTATAGAATACAAGGTGTTATGTCTGCCTCTCACTACTTATTAAGGACATAAGAAAGTGCTCCAGAGAAGGATGAGGGACTTCTGAGGATTCAACCCTTACTGAGGGTCATCTGCAGCTACTGTTCAGAATCACTCAACTGTGCCAAGGTGGGCTGCAGTGGAACATAGAACAGAACAAGCTACTGTTATTGCTGTTTCTTTTTAAAAACATTATTATTTGTAGGTATGCATATATAAGCTCACAATGTGGTAGTCACAGGAAAACTTGAAGGAGTCAGTTCTTTCCTACAACCACATGAATTCCAGGGATTAAACTCAGGTCATCAGACTTGGTGGTAAGCGCCTTTATACATTAGGCCATCTCTCCAGCCCAGAACAATACTTCTTAACCTCTGTGGGGCATGCAAAGGTCCCTTTAAATCTCATCTAAACTGTAGAACCTAAACTACGATGATCTAATTTACATACATCTGGGAGCAGCTGATAGATGTCTGGGGGCTTAGCTAGTGCCAGGACAGAGTGGGACAGTTGAGGTGTTCTGGCCACTGGATGGATGATGGGATTTGGCTGGTTGTCAGAGCAGAAGAGATCATGTTATTTCCAAAAGGGCTGCTTTGGTTCAGGAGTGAGAGGTACGAAGGTGATGTGGTAGCTGAATCTTAACCACAGATGGTAGAAACCCTAGTATAAGCAAGCAGCAGCTGTCTTTAATGGATAAGGATTTGGCTCTAGCCTGTCCTGGGCACTGTTTTTGCTTTTCCTATTACTTAAATTACTGGCTACTCAGAAAAGAACAAAATGGTGTACCTCCCTTACTTAATCCCGTGCCTCTGGTGACATGGTCTCATGTATTTCAGATTAGCCTCAAATTTGAGGAGCATCTTCAATCTCTAATCTTGCCCTCACATCCCAAATGATGGATAACAGGTCCACATGACCATACCCATTTTTGTCATGCTGTGAAATTTTCACACACTGAGTTTAAGGGTTTACAACTTGTCTGTTTCTTTAACCTTAAATGAGCCATAAGTGGATTTTTCTTATGTTGGAATTCTTAAGTACTTATTTTCTTATAGATGTGGTGACCTAGAAGAAAAACTGTCCTATTATATTAGACAATTACCTGTTCCCCTTTGTGTGGTTATAGAAGACAATAAAGACTAACTGGTTATCTGGAGACCAATAAGAATCTTCTTCCTTCGTTAACTTAAAACCTGAAAGAACTCTCTTTAAAAACAAATGTTCTTTTCAGCTGTCACCCGCACCCCACACAACGAATCCAACTCTCTTTCCACAACCCAGAGCCAATCTTTTCCCATCTCCACCACCAGTTCAGCGTCTGTGCATCTGACTCCAGACCTTCTACCTCTAACTCCCACACCTTCTCTGGATCAAACACCACCAGCCTCCAACAATCCTGCACTCTCCTTCCTGGCCGCCTTTGTGAACAAATGCTCAGGCTTGCAGCTGTCCATTTTTTTTTAACCTATTTTTTCCATTTTCCTGTGATCACTTCCTCAGCTTACTGCTCACCATACCCACCATGTCCTTCCTCTTGTTTCTGGGCTAAGTTTTGCTACTAAGCATCTGGATCCTTGGCCCACCACTATTCCTGCTTCTCAGCTGTCTGCCTTGAAGGACCATGGGTGGGAGAGTGGAGAAGAAAGGCTGGATTACCTCATGGTGCCAACTGAAGCACATGAAAACCGTACCTGGAATACTCTGAGAAGCACTAAGGGTCGAGAGAGGAAAGCTTTGCTAAACAGGCAAAGTGACCTTAATGTTCCATACAATACCCCAATAAATGGCAACACTTTTGAAACAAGCCTTAGGCACTAGCACTTCCATCACAGTGCCCTCTCATCAGCCAGAGAGTGCACCACAGGGGCCAGACCTTGAAAAGCAGTTCTTCCTCACTGTCTTGAAAGACTCTTGTGATAAAAATACACACAGCAGCAGAGAGGGGCTAAGCGGTGGACCGGGATACACAGAGAACAGTAGAGCAACAATCAGAGCTTCCACTGTGTCCTTTACCTCTGTAAGAAACGCTGTGAGATACACAATGGGAAATGCATAGACCACGGAAGAGACAAAGCCTGCAACACTGAAATGCAGTGCCACCTCCCTTCTGCTCCCCAGGGGCCAGAAATAGAGAGGTCAAAAAGCAGCGGGGCTGAGGGGAGGGGCGGCATCTACACTGGAGGTGAGTCATTTTCACAGCTCTGCAGCCCCTGGGTGCCCTGTTCAGGACCTGGCAAACATGAAAGGACCCAGGATCATTAAAGGTCAGAGACAAGAACTCCTTCCCCAGCCAGGCTTGGCAGATGCTGTTTAAGCCAATCTCCCTCTGAGGTGGAGGTGACTGCAGCAACTCCCCAATCAGGCAGCAGCCAGCTTCCTGACCTGTTTTAGCTCCGGCTGGCATCTTCATGCTGCGGCACCCTCCTTCTCAGTATTTTTACCTGCTAAAATCTTGTGGCTAACCTTTAAATAAGGCGGCTGTTTCCCAGTTTTGGAGCCATGATGGCTAACATCCAAAAGGTGATCAACTGTAATCAACTGACACAAGCAGGAGGTCCCCAAAGCAATGCCAACTGCCATCTGTCCACAATAAATCAGTGCAACAGAGGACAAAAAGAAAAGGTCATGTGACAAGGCAATTCACCAGAGGTTTGATACTACAGAGAAAGGTTTGGTTCAGAATAGGCTTGTTAAAAATGAAGGACGGACAGACATAGACATTTGGCTGTCTTCCGACTGAGGAGAGACAGCAAATAAAGATTCTACCAAAAGCTAGCTGCACGGTCATATGGGTAAGGGACAGATTTAAAACAAACTGGAGTCTCAAAGGCTTGAGTATGATTAAATGCTGAGGAGCAAAGACAGACAGAACAAAGCCAAGGGAACAGACAGTCAATAGATCAAGGTCCCCTAGAAAGGGAAAGAGCTGGCAGGCAAAGACCTAGGCAGAAATAGCAGCACCAGACCAGGGCTGAGCTGCCTCCTCCATGCTAGGAGGTGCCAAGGAGGGCATAGAGGCAGACATGCTGGAGGCCTGGTGATAGAAAGCTCAGGGAAATCCAACAACTGTTCTCTCTATGAAGTTGATTACTGTCAAGTTCACTTGGCTGAGAGTGAGAGCAATGGGGTTAGGGAATTGTTTAGAGAGACACTGCTGTGGTAAACAGGGAGGGCCAACAAGGATAGGAAAAAGGCTCTGGTTAGCACGTGGCATCCAGCCAGGGGTGGAACTCTGTCTAGTCTGTTCAAAGACCAGGTGGAGACAGTGAGGGGCAAAAGTGCTGAGCCATGAAATGGAGAAATCCAGGGAAGGCTCAGGGTCAAAGACCATACAGATAAAAGGAAGCAGGGGTATTCCAGGTGGAAAGACACCAAACAGAAGCACCAGGGAAAATTATCACAGGTACTAGAAAGTCACTGAAGCTTGGAGAAGACTTGGGGTCAGAAGAACTTCCTGGGTTAACCTCTTCTAGGTCAGTGATTCTCATCTGGAGACATTTGAATTATCAAGACTGTGTGGTATAGGTACTTTTGGGGAGTAGTGGACAGAGGCTAAGGACAATGCTAAATGTCCTGTGACATGCAGGACAGCTTCCCTCACCTTCTCCTTTAAACAAAGACTCATCTGATTGAAATGTCAGCAGTGCCAGGGCTGAGAAACCCTGTAGAGGCCAAAGGTTGTCACAAAAAGTTGCTCAATGGGACAAGTTAATTTTTACTGCACCTGAGGATGGCACTGTTGTTAAGGTGAGGGACAACATGTTCTGAGCAGACCAAACACTACAGTTTAGAGAGAAGTCTTTAGAGACTTGAGAGAGCAGCTGGCTGCAAAGCACCATGGAGAACAGACACAGCCAGTGCAGCACATCTAGCATAAGGGACGGACAGACAGACAGTGGAGGGGATAGTGCTGCACTAGAGTGCCAAACCTCCCTCAAGTTTGAGCAAACTGGCACTCTTTTAAGCAGCTCACAAACACAAAGGCTAAGCAGCAGCTGTCTTGTGTCAGCTGCAGAAAGTTAAGGTCCCACAAGGCTGTGGACCTCAGGGGAGAGTGTGACTCTGTGGTATCAGAATCACTCAGGGACTTACTCAAATAAAGATGTATGGCGGGGATCCACTTAGGGTCTTTATAAAGTCGCTCACTGATCTGACAGGGAGTCGGGTTGAGAAAGCTCTGAGTTAAACTGGGGAGAGGGAGGAAGAGAGGGAGAGGGAGGGGAAGGGGGAGGGAGGGAGAAGGAAAGGGAGGAACAGAGGGGGAGGGGGAGGGAGGGGGAGGGGAAGGAGGAGAGGGAGGGGAAGAGGGTGAGAGGGAGGGAAGGAGGGAGAGAGAGCACACTCAGAATGAACCTGAAAAACCAAGGCTTTAGGGATGGCAAGAATGAGAGCAAGCAGCTCAGAGTCCTCTATTTTAGGATCAGACTCCCTTGAGGAAGACACTTTCATTTTAATAACAACAGTGAATGACTTTTTTCCTTTCTGCTTTAGGTACCAGCTGGGTCCCTGGGTTCCTGTGCAGGGACAGGAAGACAAGAAAGTTAACTCTCAGCTTCCTCCTGGGAAAGCAGGCATTGCTGGCTTTGCTTTCTGATGTACCCCACCAACCCTCCCGACTCGCTTCATAAATGTATTTCCTTCAGCCTCACTCACACATTTGGATTTTAAATAACTGAATGAAGAAAAATGGTCAGTACCTCATTTTCTACATGGTTGCTTACACTGAGCTGGGTAAGATCTTCCTTTACATAACCTAGAATTGGAATGCTTATTCCAGAATCTTGGATTTCTATTTCTGTACACAGCATTCTTCTGGAGATCCAGGATTAAAAATTTAAAACAAAAACAAAAAAGTAATCTATTTTGTGTGTATTTCCTAGGCACAAAATGTTACTTTCTGAGTAAGTAAAATAGGACTGGGAGTTTCATGGAGACACAACTGCCTATAAATATCTTATTCAGTCACAAGGTCACAAGGCAAGGTCATGTGAGTATCTTCATGAGATTAAGAGAAGAAAGTAGAAATCTTTGGTTTTAGGTTTCTTAGTAGGTGACTTTGCATTTTACACAGAACAGGATATCTTGTGTTCTATATTCCCTAGCTTGGCATAGAACCATAGTAGAAATCAACATGCTTATAAAGGAAATTTGCATAGCCCAGCCTCGTAGTGCAGGCCTGTAATCTCAGCTACCTGGGAAAATGAAATATGAGTTTGTCAAGCTGAAGGTCAGTCTGGGCTACAGAATGAGTTCACAGTCAGTCTGGGAAACTTAATGAGATTCTGTCTCAAAGTAAAAAGAATGCTGGGGATATACCTCAGAAGAGAGGCAAGGATAGAGAGGGAGAAAGAGAGACAGAGAGGGAGGATGCTAGCTAGAGATCTTATGTAAAGAATGATGACTATTGAAGTCAGACCCCTTTACTGGATCTGCCATATTTTCAAACCTGGAATCCATTGCTGGCTTTACTATCTTTCACTGGACAATGGTGCTACGGTTTGGGTGTAGTCTGAGTGTCCCTCCCAGAGTCCCTGTGGTGAAAACTTTGGTCATCAGGAGGGTACAGTTGGTAGGAGGCAGAACTTCTGGGGAATGGGACCTAGTGGAGGTCCTAAGCTACTGGTGGTGTGAAGTATTTCCTATGGGACTCTTCTGGTGGTGCTTGTGAGGCTGCTACAAAAGCAGCAAGTGGGGCTGTCCTGTCCTCTTGCTTCTACACGGACTCCCACTGTGTATGCTGCCCTCTACCATGCTCACCAGAGGCTAACCCAACAGGGCCCACTGGATGCTGCACAGAGAACTTCCGAGACTCTCTAAGCTAACCCCTTTCTTCAGCAGCCGTGTCAGATCCTTTGCCACAGAATGGAAGACTAACCAGTATAACAAGAGAGAGGCACCCTCTTTGGATTGTTGGGAGGACCAGAGAAACAGTATGTAACCTGCACAGAGCAGTGTACTGTCTCAGAGCAGCTATAAAGCAAACAGCAGTCCTCTCATTCTGCCTAACTCAGGTCCTTACCACAGTGGAATCCAGAGCCAGGTAGATCAGGTGGAGGGCTCATGGGAGGGCTTGGTAATGGACTCTAATTGGAGATGGAATGAAACAAAAAGTGTTTTGTGTTTGCTTTTTTGTCTGTACTAGGGATCAAACACACAACTTGGTACATGCTAGGCAAGTGCTCTACGGCTGAGCTAACAGCTTAGCCCAGGAGGGTCACTGAATATAAATTTGTAGGTTATGATCTAGGTGTTGTCATCTGTCTGGTTGGTTGTTTCTTTTTTTAAGGTTTATTTATACTGTATACAGTGCTCTGCCTGCATGTATGCCTGCAGGCCAGAAGAGGGCACCAAATCTCACTATAGATGGTTGTGAGCCATCATGTGGTTGCTGGGAATTGAACTCAGGACCTCTGCAAGAGCAGCCAGTGCTCTTAACCACTGAGCCATCTCTCCAGCCTGTTTGTTTCTTTTTCTTTCTTTCTTTTTTTTTTTTTTTTTGGTTTTTCGAGACAGGGTTTCTCTGTGTAGCTTTGCGCCTTTCCTGGTACTCGCTTTGGAGACCAGGCTGGCCTCGAACTCACAGAGATCCGCCTGGCTCTGCCTCCCGAGTGCTGGGATTAAAGGCGTGCGCCACCACCGCCCGGCTTCTTTCTTTTTTTTTTAAATAGGGTTTCTTTCCATATCCCTGGCTGTCCTGGAACTCGCTTTGTAGACCAGGCTGGCTTCAAACTGAGAGATCCACCTGCTTCTGCTTCCCAAGTGCTAGTATTAAAGGCGGGCACCTGTCACGTGTTTCTTATACACATATGCAAACAATTCTTGGGAGAGACACTGGCCAGAGTCAATCATGTCTCCCACTGCCAGCACTTGGGCCTCAGCCCGTCAGGAGAGCTACTGGTCAGGTGGCTTACAGAAGCAAGCAGATACTCACTCTGGAAGGGAGACACACAAGACATTAATACCACTCCTTTCAAACAAAGAACTCTGACGTACTTGCAGGGGAGAACCCGAACAACATCATTCTGCTTATAGCTCTCTATGCAGACTGCACAGTGATCGAAGTCTGGGTCTGTCTCCTGAAACAAGAAGCACAGGAGCTGAGCGTGTGCACACAAGAGCTACAACTCAGCTAAGACAATTCTACGGCAAGCAGATGGCCACAAAGGGAAAGGAGTGAAAAATAGTAACTTTTCATTTGCTTAAGTAGGTTGACCCAAATTACATATGAGACAATCATACAATCCATACTAATTCTATTTATGATATCTTAGAATAAGTCAGAGCTCTATGTTTTCAACAATTCACAGCAGATCACCTTGGATTATCATGTGTCTACCCCAATTCCTTTATTACCACCTAGTCTCAATAGGCTTCACTGTTAAAATCTAAAATACTGAGAGCCTCAGCAAGAGGCTCATTCAGCCAATCAATTTCTAAAGCACAGCTACAAATAATGGGGAGTGATGAGTAGATTCCTCTGTTATAGTCCTAACTCATAGACTCGGGGCAGTAACTGGTTTAACTCAATATTGAGTATTTATGAAGAATCAGGAAAGACCAACCAGTTGTTTGGTCTCCAGGTTAATTGACTTCCTTCATCCTCTGAGCTGAGGAGGGTTCCCTATAGCTGTCATAAAGCCAAGTATGCCAATAGCCGAAGCCATTAGGTTGGCTTAGGTTGGCAGGTGCAGGGGGTATAAAAAGTGTGCTAGCTTTCATGATTTAAGGAAAGATTATTTAGTACCGGGGAGGGGTAGAGGACCTATAGGTAGGCTGTATGAAATCCAAGGATTTTCTAATTAATAGCAGCTGGCCAAGCCAAGAAAGTATTTGTTCCAGGAACTGGTCTAGGGTTAAGTGCAGCTGTCTTGATGTAGCCTCTATTTCCTGCAAGTGTCCTTTCCTTCCTTAGTGTATGCGCAGTGACACCCAGTGAGAATGTCTCTACTTCTGCAGCTGTGCTGAGGACAACTCGCTCCAGTATTCACAGGCAGAGGAATAAAAACGGTGAAAGAAAAAATGTGGCAAAACACAAAAAATAGAGACCACATATCCTTCCAGAGCTCTCTGCTAAAATATTAGCACTGGGTGTGGGGTGCCAGATAGTCTTGGTTTTTACCTTTTGAGATTTCTTTTTTTTTTTTTTTAATTCTGGTTAAGTTTGAATATACTGATGTAGAAACTGACAATAAGATGGTACTGGCACTTGAGCTCTACCTAGGGATTTTGATGCAAGGTTTCAACTCTGCCATTTGTCGCTGTCTCTTTGACTTGGCCCCCTTTGGGCCCAACGCTGACAAACTAGAAAGGAAGGTCTTCAGGTAGGTCCTAACTGAGAAGAAGCAAAACCCCAAACAGACGTGGCAGTCCTAAGAAATAGAAGAAAATGTACTTCTCTTGGCTATTTTAGGTGCAAATTGTCTCATTAGAACTCCTGGAAGACGTGTGCTCGGCTTTAACCGTAGAAAACTAGAGAGGAACAGTCATGTTAACTGTGAGTAGTCACTGATGCTACTGATGGCAAGAGCACCTGACGTTCAGGAAAGCTGGAGACTAGCTGCAGGCTTTCCAGACAGACAAAGCATGAGCAAGCTGCCTTCAAAGAAGAAAGTAATTCATTACTGTACCTTATCGCCTTTTTTCACCGTTCTAGTTGTCAATTTACTGATGGCTTTCTTGGCTGCGTCTCCAAGACGACGCTAAGAAAACAAAAAATAAAAACATTAAATGGAAGATCTCTGAATAATGGTCCTCATTTTAGTATGTGATGCTGAAGTCAGCACATGATCTTTATTTTAAATAATTAAAGATATTATGTCTCTATTATCCTAGACCACTTCTGTCACATTATGTAAGTAAATTCTGGAAAAGTAATACAAATGAAAAACCTGGCAGTTATACCACAGATTCTTCATTCTAGTTCAATCAAAAGTGTGTTTGGTGAGAAAACTATGTGTCCCAGTCACTTCTGTTTCTGTGTACTGTGTGATGCCATGCTATCAGTGCTGCTACATCCTCTGGAGTCCCACTCTTGCCCCGAGAGCTTTCCCAGTGTCCTCTATGAATAAGCACTGTTAGGGACATGAACTTAGCAAAAAGAACCTCCAAAGCCTCCACTAAGTTCTCATTACAGCACTGAGAACAGACATAGCAACAAGTCTACTCCGGGTTCAGCTCACACTATTTTCTGTGATCTCAGGTGTTTGCTTGTCTAAGTTTAACTCAGGTAATTTCTAAAACTGTACTTATCCAACATTGCCAGTCACAAACAGCAGTGCTGGACACCAACAACCCAAAGATGACCTGACGGTGAATCTGCAGCCTTAAGGAGCCACCTGAATTTAGGAAATGACCAAAGACTACATTGCATGTGGTGATGGGGATGGAATAGGGAAGAAAGAATGCCAGGGAAGGGAAGGCTTTGAGGAAGTGATGCCAGCGCTAAGACTCGGGAAACTAGGCAAGGAGGCCCTAGTAAGGAGCCAGGGACAGGATGGGATTCTGGACAGAAGACTCAGAATGCTTTGTGAGTCTGAGTTCACAACGGGATAATAGACGTAAACTGAGATTGTCTCAGGCAGCACTCTAAATACAATTCGATTTTAAACTGAGCAGTGGCAGATAAAAAAGCCGAAGGAATGGGGAGGGGAAAAACCAAGGGAGACCTCCTCACACTGTAAGGCTGTAAGGACTTTAAAAGGAAACAAAAACAGGAGAGCATTATGGGAAAATTAAAATTCAAAATAAAATAATTTACTGAACACCTGTGTATCTATCACCCAGCTTTAACTATCAATATTTTACTTGTAATCTCATCTAACAATCCCCCTGTATTGCAAGGCTACCGACTTGTCACTTCATCCAGTCTTCATTTGTCATCTCTGACAGGGGCTTTTGTTTGATGGTACTATTCTACTTAGTAAATGCTCTTAATTGCTGAACCATCATCTGGAGGCCCCTGAACGTCTTTTGGTAGCTGGCTTGTATGAATCAACATGTAAAGTCTAAATATTATTTAGTTGCTATGTTTCTCAAGTCTCTTTTAGCCTGAGTCCCATCTACAATACTTGAAAATAAACAACCAGCCTTATAGTGATATAATGGACTTAAAGTACATACATTTAAGGGGTACATGTGATAGTCATTTAAAAACATGTTAAAACCCTGTGGCTAGAGCTCACAGTTTATTTTCATGCACTGTGTTAGAGATATCATTCTAATTTTGATGGACTGTTTTGCTTTTCATTCAGTTCAAATGGTTTACATTTTCTCTTTTGATTTTCCTAAGACCATGGGTTAATTTTTTACATATTTGGGGGTTCCTGAGATTTTTCTGCTATTGATTTATTTAATTTCAAGTGGTCAGTGGACAAATCATATTTTGTGTAAACTTGCCTCCGTTGTTCTACGGCCTAGAATGTACTTCAATAGAACGTAGAGTCTGTTTTGTTGGACGGAGTTCTCTACAAATGTTAACCAGGCTAAATCAGCTGGCCATATAAGTCTTTTCTACACTAGCTGCTCTCTGGCTGTCTATCCTTCAGTGACTGAGAAGGCAGGCCAGCAGTTCTCACCTCCTGTTTTTAAAGTTTTGTTACTAAGCATTCAAGACTGTGATGTCTTCTTGTTTAAGTGACTGCTTTATTAAGAATAACTTCGGGGTTGGGGATTTAGCTCAGTGGTAGAGCGCTTGCTTAGCAAGCACAAGGCCCTGGGTTTGGTCCTCAGCTCCAGAAAAAAAAAAAAAAAAAAAAAAAAAAAAAGAATAACTTCAAGCCAGGCGGTGGTGGCGCATGCCTTTAATCCCAGCACTCGGGAGGCAGAGGCAGGCGGATCTCTGTAAATTCAAGGCCAGACTGGTCTACAGATCGAGTTCCAGGACAGGCTCCCAAGCTACACAGAAAAACCCTGTCTCGAAAAACAGAAACAAAACAAAACAAAAAAGAATAACTTCAAGCTGGGTGGTGGTGGTGATGGTGGTATAGGTCTTTAATCCCAGTACTTGGAAGGCAGAGACAGGCGGATCTCTGTGAGTTCGAGGCCAGCTTGGTCTACAGAGCTAGTTCCAGGACAGCTAGGGCTACTACACATAAACAAACAAACAAACAAAAAAAACCCAACTTCAATCCCCAGTGACAGCTGTGCTCTGAAATTTACTCTGGCATTAATGTAACCACTTGAAAATTTATTTTAATTTGTGTTACAAAGGTATGGCTTGTTCCAGTCTTTTTACCTATTTACATTAACACTTATTATACATGCACCATGCTCCTGAAATATCTCCTTAGTCTTATGCATATATATTATATATACTATATTATTAGATATAATAATATACATACACACATATATATTTGGTTTTTCAAGACAGTGTTTCTCTGTGTAATAGCCCTAGCTCTGTCCTGAATTTCAGATTTTTTTAAAAATTAAAAATTGTGGTTAACATGTATGTAGCATAAAATTTACAATCTTAACTACTTTTAAAGTATGTGGCTCAGTAAATTAAGTATATTTGTGGCAGTGCATCCAAACTCACTCATACAGCTCTTGGTAATTACTATGATGATTGTGATTATTCTAGGTAGCTTATAGAAAAGGAATCACACACTATTTGTAACCAGTGTATTTTCCAAGGTTCACTGCTATGGTAGCACGCCTCAGAATTCCCTTCCTTTCTGAAGCTGAGTGACATCCTACTGTATGTATATACAAATTTTCTTGACAAAGGCTCTTGCTATGTACTCCTTATGCTGGTATCACATTTGACAATCTCTGCCTAAGCTTAGCAAGTGCTGGATTTATAGGCATGTGCCATTATGCCCAGTTCATATCACATTTTATTCAGCCATTCATGTGTAGATAAACTCTGGAACTGCCTCTACTTTTTAACTAATGTGGATTATGATGCTACAAATATATCTAAATTCCTGCTAATGTCTATCATTTTTAGAAATTGTCATATTGTGTTTCCATAGTGGACACATCAATTTATCTATTGGCAATGCACTACCGTTACATTCCTTGTATCCACGCCAGTAGCTGTTATTTTCTGTTTTTATAACTCTCTCTCTCTCTCTTTCTCTCTAAGCATCCTGATATGAAGAACAACATGGCTTTCATTTGTATCTTCCTAATTAGATGGCTGAGCATTTTTTAAATCTGCCTACTGGCCATTTCATATTCTCTTTGGAGAAGTTTGTATTCGTGTCTTTTGCCTGTTTTTTAAATCTTTTTTTTTTTTTTTTTTTTTTTTTTTGGTTTTTTTGAGACAGGGTTTCTCTGTGTAGCTTTGCGCCTTTCCTGGAACTCACTTGGTAGTCCAGGCTGGCCTCGAACTCACAGAGATCCGCCTGGCTCTGCCTCCCGAGTGCTGGGATTAAAGGCGTGCGCCACCGCCGCCCGGCTAAATCTTTTTTTTTTGTTAATGAAATGTAGGAGGAGATCTTTATATAGTCTGTGTTTTAATCCTTTATAAAATCTACAAGTTACAATTCCATTACATTTCATGGATGCCTTTCTAATCTGTTGGCTGTATCCTTGCTTTTGATATAATCTAGAATTATCAATTTTACTTTTGTTATACTCCAAAAGAAATGTACTACTACAAAAAGTTCCTTTGGAGCTGGAGATGGCTCAGCAGTTAAGAGTCCTTGTTGCTCTCACAGAAGACCTGTTTAGTTCCCAGCACTGACATACAAGTTCATAGTCATCAATAACCCTGGTTCCAGGGTATCCAATGCCCTTGCCTTCTTCAGACTTCTGAGGGCACTAAGCACACATGTGGTGCCATACAGGCATATATACAAACACTGCCATACATAAAATAAAAATCAATCAATCTGTAAAAAAGTTCCTTGAAGTGAAACAGTGTTTCTTTGACACGACAGGACTAACACTCGTGAGTTCACAGGAGCTCTGGTTGTTGGTACAAGATCAAGCCAGTCAATATTCGAGCACGTGTTGTGGGATCATCTTTTTGTACACTGTGAAGATGTGTTACTCTGATTAGTTTAATAAAAAGCTGAATGGCCAATAGCTAGACAGGATTTCCAGGCATAGTGGATGCTAGGAAGAAAGACGGAGACACCAGGAGACACTGAGCCAACAGGACGGACAATACAGAGATGAGGTAATAAAGCTACAGGCAGGAAGTAAATTAATAGAAATGGATTAATTTAAGTTATAAGAACTAGTTAGAAATAAACCTAAGCTATCAGCCAGGCTTTCATAATTAATAGTAAATCTCCATGTCATTATTGGAGCGTCAACGGTCTCAACGAAAAATCCACCTACAAGCATGGGGAGGGAAAGGGTTCACGAGCCCCCATTCCTAGCTGAGGAGGTACTGACAAGCTGATGGCTTCTGGGGGAGGGAGAGACAGTTTTCATAAGGATGTGGTCCCTGGTAGGTCAAGCATGCTCTGGTGGATCGCTCCACATCTAGCACAAACTGGATACAGAGTTCTTTAAAGAGGACAGGAAGCTGGAAGTTGGTGGGTGGATCCAGGAGGAATGAGCAGGTGACTGGGATCTGAATAAAAACACTATATTAACACAGATTCTCTGACAGTGTCTTGTCGCTGCACTTGGGCCACCGTCTCAAATAGTCATTTGTTTACCTTTTTAAAAATTCTTACTTATTCATTTGTGTTTTCCAGGCTGACTTGGCCTCAACCTCTGGACACAAAGCAATCCTCCTGCCTCAGCCTCCTGAGTAGCTGGACTACAAATATATGCCATCACACAACCTCCCATTTATTCTAGCAATTAAAACATGTGAAACATGTGATTCTAAACTCAAAATCATGACATGAAGTACAGGAAGTTTAACTTCCAGTTTCTTTCATCCCATTTCCTTTCCTCCCCAAATAATAATTGCTGTTTTATCCTTACATTGTTTCAATTTGAAAATAAACATATATGTGTTAAGTATACATACATGTAGATAGATACATATGCTTTATATAGCCATATATATGAATGTAATTTCATAGCCTTCCTCTACTTACAAGTGCATATCTTGCTTTTCCCTGAATAATACACCCTAGAGACAGCTTGACAGAAGCACACAGAGACTGTCAGCACTCTCTTCACATTTATAGCTATAGATGACTCCAAGCACTTAGTGCTGGCTGTGTAGAGCACTACCTTAGCAACCAGATATCTACTGGTGGACATTTGGTTATTTCAAGTCTTGCTCTCGTAAACAACACTAAAATGAACAGACTAGCACAGCTAGCATCTGTTGTTGTTATTGTTTGTTTGTTCTTCAAGACAGGGTTTCTCTGTGTAGTCCTATCCTGGAACTTGCTCCATAGACCAGGCTAGCCTCGAACTCATGAGATCCACCAGCCTTTGCCTCCCAAGTGCTGGGATTAAAGGGGTGAGCTACCAACACCTGGTACTGCTACTATTTTTATCATCTGTAAATTTATCATCAGGCTAGACTACTAGTCTGATGTGAGGCTAAGACAAAGGATAATCGCTCATATAATTGTGCTAGGTATCATAAATTGCCTCCTAAGAACTATTATCAACCTACAAGAGTATCTGTTTTCTTTACAACCTTGCCAAGAAAGCATGTCATCAAATTTTAGATTTCTTTGGCAAATGGAACAATAAGAAATGCTATTTCAATATGGTCTTATCATATATCTAACCTATGAAGGAGGTTGAGTATTTAACATTTTCAAGATTATATACAGTTCATTTTAAGGTGCTCTCTATTCATTTTACTTACTTATCATTTATGTAATTTGTGTGTGGCATATACGTATGTACAGATGTGCTTGTCTATGTATGTATGTGTGGAGGTCAGAGGATGACATTGGGCATCTTTCCTCTTGCTGTCCACCTTGAGACAAGGCCTCTTACTGAACCTGGGCCCCACCAAGCTAGGCTTGCTGGCCACTGTGCATTTGGGATCTGCCTGTCTCTGATCCATGTTTGGGTTACCAGGGTACAGGAGCTCACACCTGGCTTTCGTGTGGGTGCTGGGATGCAAGCTCCAGTCCTCTTGCTTACACAGCAAAAACTCTAACTGCTGAGCCACTTCTGTACTTGAATGCAAAGTATCAAAAATGGTTTAAATTGGTAGGACAACTTCAAACCATTCATACTGCTTAACTTATTTATTTATTTATTTATTGTGTGAGTATGTGTGTGTATACACGTGCATGTGCTCATTCATCATGGCACACATATGGAAATCAGTCCTCTGCTCTACCATGGGGGTTGAGGGGATTGAACTCAGGCTGCCAGGTTTGGTGGCAAGTGCTACCCAATGACCAGCCTAAAACAACTCACACAACATTAATCGGACAAGAATTCATCCAGGATCACTGTTTTGAGGACAGGTCACTCTGATGAGGTATCAGGGCTTCCAGTCATCAGAGCTTTCCCACAGATACAGAACTAGGTCTCTATCAGCACACAGTAGGGCCTTCTCTTTGAAACACTGGTGAAATCCAGGGGCGATGAATCTCATTTCCTCTGGATTCAGACCATCCTGTCTGCATCTTTCATTTACTTTTTCATCACTACCACTTTTTTCTTTTTGTCTCCAGCGTCTGTTTTTTTCAGGAACTGTTTCCCTTGCCCTAATTGTTCCCTGACCTCTACACATCTGCTTTACTAATCTTCTGCCTTCGCTCTTCGTTTTCTCCTTTAAGTCTCTCCTGTCATGAGAAAGTTTCCTTTTTTTTCTTTTTATTTAAAGAGGGGCTCATGTAGATCAGGCTGGCCTTGAACTCCTGATCTTCCTGCTTCTGTCTCCAGAATACAGTTTCTACCATCCTTGGCTGGGAAAATATTTAGCATTATTGTACCTTTAGAAAACCTTGGTTGATCCCTTACTTCTTAGAGAATAAAACCCCAAACTCCTCAGCCTGTGATTCAACTCCACTGTAGTCAATTTTCCCATCTAACACTGGCTCACAGGCCCCGTTTTTCTTTCCTACCTTCTCAATGTTCCGCTACTCAACTCTCCTTTTCTTTGTGGAAAATGATCCACTCCTGAAATTTCCCTTCAGCCTGTCTGATGAAGTCTTTCCCATTCTCTGAAATGAAATTCCGCTCAAACATCACTACGTCCTCTGTGAAGTGTCTGACTCACCAAGAGCAACATCACTGCCTCCAAACAGGAACTCTACACACAGCGCTTGGGTGACACCTGTCTGCCTTCTCAGAAGAGCGGAAGCTCACTCTCTATTTGCACCAACTCAGTGTGACACGCCAGGCAGGCTCTTTGCTAAATCATAAAGATTTACAATGAATGTCTTCACAACACCCTGATCTTAAAACAGAAAAACAAAAACAAAAACCGTAAGCTCGTGTATAGCATTTAGAAGGTACAAAGTCTCTCTATGGAAAGTATTATTAGTTGTTTACATAAACTGATCATTAGAGTGAGACATGAAAAAGAAGGTATCTGAGTATTTGCAATATCTAAAACAAATGACAAAATACTAACTACTTTGCTCAAATTATATCCTTTCCCAATTCTTCAGAAATTGTTAATTCCTGAAGAAACATAAAAAATTCACTCTACCATCTTAAAATGATAAATCTCTTTTTTGATCATAGAATCTTTCAACGGAGAAAAATCTTTACAATATATACACCATTTCCATCTACCCCACTTTAGAAAGTGGTAAAACCTGTCATTTTCAAAGATTAACTGTATAAGTGCAAAGCATTAGTTTTCCTGATGCAGGGAAATTCAATATATATTTTTATTTGTTTTTGATACAAGGTTTCCCAGTGTAGTCCTGGCTGTCCTAGAACTTGCTTTGTAGACCAGCCTACTCTCGGAGTCACAGAGCCTCTTCCTCTTGAATGCTGGGATTAAAGGTGTGCACCACCATGTCTGGCTTAATTCAATGTATTTCTACACCAGGCATACGGTGCATTCTTGATTTGATACTTATCTAAGGCAAAATTGGGCAATAAAAGGTTATTTCAGTAACCATGAGGTATTCACAAAGCCAAGAATACTGTATATGCATATTAAAGCAACAAGTATTAAAGTACTTACAAGTTTAAATACTTGATAATTTATATGCATTTTCTAAGAAAATTTCCCAAGAAGGTATTTTAAACTTTGGAGGTTGTTAGCTTGTGAAAAAAAATTTATATCTGGTTTATTCTTCACCACTAAAATAACAATTTTATTTGACTGCTTTAGGAATCAAATTTGACTGCTTTAGGATTAAAGACTGCTGTTTAATCTTGACAACTTGAGTGGATTGGGAGATGCCTAGGAAATGAGTACTGCACACCGCTGAGTGTCTATGATGCATCTCTACAGAGGATGAGGTTATCAAGGCTCTGACCTAATCAGTTGTTTAAGCACTCCACTGATGGAATGGAATCTGAACAGACTATCTGGAGATGGTGAGACTGTAGAAAGGAAAGCAGGGCCTAACTGGAGGAAGCAGGCCACTAGGAGTTGAAGGTATCTTTTTTTCCTCTCACAGAGCCCAGGCTGGTCTCAAACTTACTATGTAGACAAGGACAACCTTGACTAGCTGCTTCCTCCGTCTCTAAGCACGTACACACCACTACACCTGACCTGAAGGGTGCCTTGTCGGTGTCCTGTCTCTCCTCTTTGCTTGCTGGTTGTCACGATGTGAGCCATGTCCTTCCTCCTGCTTCTTCTTCTTCTTCTTTTTTTTTTTTTTTTAAAGATTTATTTTATTTATTATGTATACAGAAGAGGGTGCCAGATCTCATTACAGATGGTTGTGAGCCACCATGTGGGTACTGGGAATTGAACTCAGGACCTCTGGAAGAGCAGTCGGTGCTCTTAACCTCTGAGCCATCTCTCCAGCCCCCTCCTGCTTCTTTGTCACAGGCCTACAGGCAATGGCCCCTGTGATGATGGACTTACACTTGACACTGGGAACGCAGACTCTTTTTCCTCCCTTGTGTGTGTCAGTTACTCTGTCACGGTGACTAAAGGTCTAATACAAAGGCACAATATTAATCATTGGATTGTTTTTAAAAATTGACATCTCTCAAAAAATCTTCATGAACCCTTTCAATATAAAAGTACCAGACATCTACTTCTGGTATAAAATAACTGTCACTGAATGATTCAAAGGTCTAAGCTAGGCTTGTGAGTTCATGGTGAAAGGTCTTTGCTGTACAAGCCTGATGACAGGAGTTCAATCCCTAGAACCCAAGGTAGAGGAGAGAACCAGTTCCTGAGAGTTGTCCTCTGACCTCCACATTCTTGTGGTAGTGTGTGTGTGTGTGTGTGTGTGTGTGTGTGTGTGTGTGTGTGTGTGTATGAGTGTGTGTGGGTACACATACACACAAGAAGCAGGTCTAAATTTACATATCATCTTGGTATCCACACAATAGTTTTTCAGGAAGACACACTACAGGCTCAGCAGTGGTTGTCATACTACATGTACAATGATCTGCAGTGTAACTACTGCTCCATGGTGGCCAAGTTACTCAGAATGTGTGGCTCTCCTGAGTAGCATGTTTTGTAGAAAGAATAGCATCAAGACAGAATTCTGTGAGGAAATCTCAGTTTTCCCTTCAGTTCAGCTTTTTTCTTGCTAATAGTTCAGGCTTCTTTTTAAAACAGCCTAAGGTTCCAACCAGTTCAGCTGGTGCCACCTTCACATTAAACTTTAATGAGCTAAGCTTTTTAAGCCACATAAAAATTTCATCAAGCATTTCTCAACCTTAGGGAAAACGGAAGGAGGAAAAAAGGTCAGAACATCACTTTCGACTAAAGTATTGTCTGGAGAGGGATGCTTTGAAAGGAGCTGCAACAAACGCTAGGAAACAAGCATCCTTTGTGGCCTGTGGCAGATGGTGAGGTTTTTACTCCTTCGTCACATACAGGCCCCACGGAGGGTGCTAATTAATGCGAGATCATCAAATACCAGGCTCCCAGGACAACTGTGAGTGTTTCAAAGGCCTTTGGATGTGCCCCATTCAGCTCTGATATTATCATTGGTTTTCTGATTAAAATGTTTTCAGAAGAACTCCTGATTATTCTACTTTTGGTGTTCCATATGGCATTTAATAATATTTATTAATTATTCATATGGTATTTAATAATAATAAACCCAAATCTTCAATCTTTTTTTTTTTTTTCTTTTTTAAAGCTAGCGCATACTGTCATTCCAGGGAAAGAGGAAGGGCTGTCTAGGGCCTTGGCCTTGAATGGGGACACTGGGTGCTGAGCTCTCTGGGCTCCCTTACTGCCCTGCCCCACCGATTCCCAACAATGTGCTACAGAAGTCTTCAGCCCAGAACTGCCTGCAGGATCAGCCAAAGAGAAGCCTGATTGTCCTAATCAAAACACCTGGAAAAGAGGGAACTCATGTCAGAAAACCTTCAGAACACTGTCTGCTCTATTTTAGCCAAATGCCAAAGAGAAAATTTTACTCTTCCCCCGAATCTGGCACTAGGTGCCCTCAGTGGGAAGGTGATCTCCCAACCCTACCTGCTCACAGGAGCAAGCGGAGTGCACTGAGCTGACTTCTCCAGGATGTGCCCCAACGGCAGAGCACACATGCTCTTCTGCATACATTAAGCACCATGATTAACCATACATGGGTCACAAGCAAGTCTAAGAATTAGAAAAGAACTGAAAGTCTTTCTCTGATCATAATGCAAGCAAACAGGCATCATTAGCACTCCTTCACAGCAGACTCTGTAAACAAGGGGAATGAAGCACTTCTTAACACACAGGTTAAAGAAGAAGTGTCAAATGAAAAAACACACGAGGCTGAGCGCTGGTGCACGGCTACCTTCCCAGCACTGGGGGGCCTGAGGGAGGAGAATGAGGAACTGATGAAAGCCCATGTCAAAATTTGTGAGGCAGAGCCTTAGCATTTCTTCAGAAGTGCAGAGAGAAGTTTATAGCACAAAATACTTGCATCAGAAGAGAAGCAGCTTCAGACCAATGAACTGTAGACTTGACTCTAAAATGTAATAAATACTTTAAACATTCAGAAGCAAGGAGAAAATCTTTGTGAGACAAAGAGCTTTTTACAATTGATACCCAAAGTACAATTTCAAGGGAAAATTCACAAATTAAACTTTATCAAAATTAGAAAACCCCCCAACACTTTGTCTTTCAAGACTGTTAAAGTGGTTGACTAGACGAAGTATAGAGCAGGAAGAAAGCACCTGCAAAGCACTACTATCTCTACAATACACAGAGTCTAAAAACTCAATAGCAGGGAGCCAGAAAGCTGGCTCAGTGGTAAGAGCACTGGCTGCTCTTCCAGAAAACCTGAGTTTGATTCCTGTTTCCCATATGATGGCTCACAACTGCCTGTAACTCCAGCTCCAGAGAATCTGACACCCTCCCTGGCCTCCTTGAGCAGTATATGCACGTGGTACACAAACATACATCCAGGCAAACATATAAATTATAAATAAATAAAATCTCTTAAAAAATCCTTAACAGTAAAAGACAAACAACCCAGGAAGAAAATGGCAACAGACTCAAGTGGACATTTCCCTGAAACACTGGAAAGGGTGACCCGGGTGGGGAGATAGCTGTCAGCACAGTGTCTGCCACACAACCATGAGGCCCTGCATCTGCATCTCAGCAGCCACAAACCTGGGTGCAGTGGGACCCGTCTGTAACCCCAGCACACTCAATTCTGACCTCTGCCTTCCACATATATGCATATGTACTTACACAGAACAATCACACATGCACGTATGCAAGATGTTCAATTATGACCACTGGAGAAATGGACATTACAGTAACAAAAAGAGAAATGTATACCAAATGCTGTCAAGACATGGAGGAACTGGATCAGCCACACACTGCCAGCAGAATGTAAAATGATGAAGCCACTTTGGAAAAGGACGTCTTTTTTTTTTTTTTTTTTTAAATACTAAACTAGCCACCAGGTGGTAGTGGCACACACCTTTAATCCCAGCTCTTAGGAGGCAGAGGCAGGCGGAGCTCTGTGAGTTTGAGACCAGCCTGGTCTACAGAGCAAGTTCCAGGACAGCCAGGGTTACACAGAGAAACCCTGTCTTGAAAAACAAACAAGAAAAAAAAAACCTAAAAAACTAAACATTTACTTACATTGTGTTCAGAAGTTGTATTTTTATTCCAGGAAATAAAAACTCATGGTCAGACAAAAACTTGTACACAAGTATTCATAGCTGTTTTCTTACATCCTCAAATTGAAAATAATTCAGCTATCCTTCAATGAGTGAGTGGCTAAGTAAATTAGAGTACATTCACACTATGGAATACTACTCACCAATAAAAAAAGTTACTGATGTACGCAGCTCGTAAAGACTTAGGACTTCAAGAGAACCATGCTGAATGAAGATGAAGACACCTAGCTCTCCAGGTAAAGTGCATATGACACTCCTTTTTGTTTTGTTTTTCAAGACAGTTTTCTCTGCATAGCTCTGATAGCTCTGGCTGTCCTGGAACTAGTTCTCTGTAGACGAGGGCTGGCCTTGAACTCACAGAGATCTGCCTCCCAGTGCACTCACCACCACCACCACCTGGCTATACAACATTCTTGAAATGACAACACCAGAGATGGGGAACAGGTTAGTGGTGGTGAAGGGCTAGGGGAAGAGGGAGTCTCTGGCTATGAGACAACAGATGACCTTTTCTGTACAGCTTGACTGTGGTGAGCTCATGACTCTGCATGTGATGGAGTTGACCAGAAGCACACATGCACATAAATGAGCACAAATTACACAGGACAGCTCTGAAGACATCAGTGGACTCAGCAATAGCAGTGGACCTGTGCTATGATATTACTACAGTGAGGCAAGAGGCCATGATTGGGGAAATGGATCTCTACTGCTTCTGATCAATCACAGCAAGGTTACCATTACCTTAATACTTCAAAGAGAGCTGGTGAAGCTGACAAAATGCAGACAGTCTGGATGGAGCCATGAGACACGTCACACTGACAAGTACAAAACACCTGACCTGTGCTCTCCTGAGATGCCAGTGTTAGTAAAAAGACAGCACAACCGAAGTAACCCACATTCTGACCTAGCCAACCTGGGATTTTCTTTGCTACCAAGAACACATTTGAGCAGAGCTGGAGAATCTGAGAGCCTATAGGTTAAGAAATGTGTCAAAAAAAGTTCATTTACTGACTTTGATAATCATACTGTGGTTATGTGAAGTAATGTCTTCTTTCTTTCTTCTTCTTTTTTTTTTAAACTGAAATGGAGTTTAGCTCAGACTGGCCTGGAACTCATTGTGTGGCCCAGCGGGCCTCAAACTCCTGAGTGCAGGGATCACAGGTATGCACCACCACTCCTGACAGGTTTTTATTTTGTTGTTGGTTTTGTTTTTAAATATATTATATAAAGAAGTATTTAAGCTGCATGATCATAGGGTCTTCACGGATTATGGCTGGTTAGAGTACTAGTTAGCTCACCTGGTTCCTGTCGCGAGCATTTGTGTACCTGATCTTCTGAATGAAGTAGAATATGAGCCACGCTGAAGAAATAATCATCAAAACAATAAAGGATATTGACACGAAGACTAGAGAGCCACGGCTGAAGTTCTTTGGCGGCATTCGAGTTCCAACAGCTATTGTCATTTGTACAGAGATGTTTTTCTCCAGATAACTCAAAATATCCTTACCCCTCAATTCTGTTATCATGACAGCAATAATATCTCCCGTGCCTGTAATGTAAAACAAATACACAGACTCAAGTGACATCTGAAATTCATAGAGACAAATAAATATACATCTATGTTCCCTAGAGAAATTACCACAATTTCTGCTACTGAGAAAGGTTTGCAGACTCCACTGTTGAGTTGACATGAGGCTGCAGCTGTGCACACTGACAGGAGCGAGAACACAAGCCGTACTCCAGACAAACAGGCGAGGCATAGAACAACTGTAGTCCTAACAATGCATGAGCTGCCTTACAGCTGCATCGAGAACATGATGAAGCCAGCCACCTGTGACTTACTCAGGGTGAGTCTACAGCAAAAGATCTTAAGAAAAGTGCTGTCACTTATGGTATGAATAGGTGGTCCTTGCACTAATCATTCTGACACGCACTGCTGAGTAACAACTGTGCATAGAACTAGTACATGGAATAGAAAGAAGCATGTCTTAGGACACACACTTGGCTACAGAGTGACTTAACTGGTAACACTTGAAACTAACTTTGGTCTTCTGTCTAGAGCTAACAGGAGTAAAGCTCCTTCCAGAGCCCTTCTGGATCGAAAACTTACAATTTTCCCTACCCAAAATGGAGACAGTATCTCATGTTGCCCAGGCTGGCCTCAAACTTGAATATTCTGTCCCAGAATCCCATCATGTCTAACCATGCTCAGTGCACTCAAATCCTCTAGGCAGGTCCAAGTTTCAAATTTCTGGACTAGTACCCAGAATGGAATCCAAAGCCTTCAGCTTCTAATAGCTGTTCAGAAGTCTGCCCACAGGCACACGTTATGTAAATTAATTACAAGGATGGTTCGGTTGTTTTTCTAAGTCCTTTTCTTATATGGTTTCCAGGGACAGTAATAAGTCAAAGCAAGTAGTTACTCCCCCAAGGATATCATGGATCACTATCCCGTCTGTCCTCTAATAGGGAACAGCTTTTCACTTTATTTTAAGAGGACAGGGAAGCTTCTTTACCACATGCAACTGTCAGCAGCTGTCCTTTCTAAAGGGAGAGTTAAGTGTGGCAACATGCAACTTTTATAATGCATCTCTTCCAAAGAACCCAGAGAAAAACTGGAGGCTAGGCTTCCCATTTTATTTTGGGAAAGAGAAAATTATAACCACCATGTGAAGAATGAAGAAGGGTTGCGCATCCAAATATAAAATATCCCCTAAAAACAAGCAAGCAGAGTACCCCAAAACTTGACCTTCTGAAAGCTCCTTCAATGAATATTAAAAAATATTTATTTGGTTTTATATATTTTGTTATGTTTAGCAGTCAAGATGACATGCAACAGAAACTCAGTAACAAAAGTTTTAAGAAAAATACAGCCCAATGTATTGTATTCAAAACTGTTTTAGTCATTTTATCAGTATAGTAGTTTATCAGTTTATTTTTATTTTTTGCTTTAAAAATGTATAAACAAAAACAAAACTACAAAATTAAAGTTAGCATTAGAAATTAATACCTGCCTCTGGCCAGTAAGTTAAAAAAGAAATCATAAAATAATGCTAAACCAGTTTAAATTTCCACCTAGAAACCTTAAGTTTGTGCTTTTACAATGTTCATCAACAGGCATGATCTGTGGTGTAGGATACCAGGTATGGCTATAAAGTAACTGAGACGGATCCCACAAACGACATATGACAATCAGTCTCATTGCTTTATAATCACACCAAGTACAATTGGTTTTAGAAATCAGTTCTGAGGCTCCCTCTTGAAGACTCAAGCTGGAAAGTAGTGGGGAGAGCTGCACAGGTAGCCAAGGGAACCAATCCAGTAATTTCCTTAACCGAACACTAAATGGACGAGTCAACTAATCTCAACAGGAGAGCTGTTTGGGAAAGAAACATTTAATTAGTTCAACACCAGTCAATATTCATTGAGCACATACCATGGTCAAGGTTTTCTTCCACTTCTTTTAATTTTCATTTTCCTTTCACTTCTTAAAGGATAAGGAAATGATCTGATCTTAACTGACATGTGAAAAGGGAATCTACTCTCAGGAGGGCAAGAGTGCATGAATCTTGGTATAGCCTTATCATCCCAGCACAAGGAAGAGACTGGGAAGTGCTGGCACGGGAGACTGAAAGTGATGAAATAAACAAGTCATCCAAGCACATCCAAATACTAGTGGAGGCAGTGGTCTGTTACAGACCTGATCAAGTACACTGCAGACCCTTTCTCTCCAACACCGGCAGCTAGGACGGCGGGATTCAAAGAACCTAACTTAAGATGGCTCAGACACTTACACATTTGAGGATGGAGGCTAAAGAGATGGCTCAATGGTTAAGAGCACTGGCTGCTCTTACAGAGGGTGGAATTTGATTCCCAGAACCCACATGGCAGCTCATAACCACTGTAATTCTAATTCTAAAGGGAACTGACACTCTTCTGGCCTTTGAGGGCTCTTGCACACAAGGTGCACACAGTCTCATGTAGGTACACACACACATACAAAAAGTAAAAAAAAGATCTTGGGAGTGTTGCTCCATATTCAGGAGGGATGACGACAGAGGGAATTTAACACTCAGGATGAAATCAGAATCAGAAGAGCAGTGACTGGCAGGAGAGAAGGATTCATTAAACTAGAAGGATGAAAACAATTTAAGCAGACATAAAATATGTGTTAAGTCCATCACTATGCCTATGTTCTGCAACACCAAGACATAGCTTTGGAATTCCATGCATTTCAACAATCAGGCATCTATGCATCACTTTTCTATTGTTGTGATAAAACAGCGTGGCCAAGACAATTTACAGAAGGAAGGGTTTATTTGGCTTACAGTTCCAGAGGGAACGAGTCCACCATAGCAGGGAAACATGGCAGCAAACAGCAGGCATGGCAGCAGGAACTAGATGCTAAGAGCTCACACCTTCTTTTTTAAAAGTTGTTCATTTTAATTTCAATTATGTATTTATGTGTGTGGGTTTGTGCACGTCAGTTGCAGCTGCCTGAGGAGGCCAGGAAGGGTCATCAGATCCCCTGGAGCTGGAGTTACAGGCAGTTGTGAGAGGACTGATGTGGGTGCTAGGAACCGAACTCAGGTGCTCTGCAAGAGCAGAATGTGCTCTGAACTTCTGAGTCGTCTCTCGAGTCTCACATCCTGAACCGCAAGCACTAAGCTAAGAGAGCAACAGTAAATGTCAGGAGTTTAAACTCTCAAAGCTGGACTCCACATGTACCTCCTGCAACAAAGTCACACCTCCAGAACATCCCCAGATGGTACCATCCACTGGGGATCAAGTGTTTAAATCTACACACCTACGGAGGACTTTTTCATTCAAACTGCCACAGATAGTATTAATTTCTTAGAGCTGACAATCAAATGAAGACTACTGTAATCCTTGCTTTTAGTTACTTAAAAAAAACTTTCATTTTACTTTTTTAATTAAAGATTTATTTACTTAATTTTATATTTATGTATATGTTTGTATATCTGTGCCATGTGTATGTTGGTACCTGTGGAGGCCAGAAGAGGGCATTGGATTCCCTGAAGCTGGAGATACAGGTGATTGTGAGCTGCCCAATGTGTGTTCTGGGAATTAAACTCAGGTCCTCTGGAAGAGCAGCAAGCACTCTTAACTACTGAGCCATCTCTCCAGCCCTCCAACTTATTCTTTTTTGTACCTTAGTGTGGCTACTTAAATTAGCAATTCTTTTCTTCCTCTTTTTATTGAGAATTTTCTTTTCTTTTTTCTTCATAATTTATTTATTTTTATTCTATATGCATAGGTATTTTGCTTACATGTATGTCTGTGTGAAGGTGTCTGAAACTAGTTATAGACAGTTGTAGCTGCCATGTGAGTGCTGGGAATTGAACTCTGGTCTTCTGGAAGAGCAGCCAGTGCTCTTAACTTCTGAGCCATCTCCCCAGCCCCTGTATTCTGAGAATTTTCAAATGGAACAGTTTCAACACTATGGGAACATTTATGTACCTTTGTTTAGGTTAGCAAACAGGAAACACTTTGGCCTTTCTACATGTATTTCTTTTTGCTGGACCAATTGAGAACAGACTACAACCAAAAGGACACTTCAATCTTTAATAATTTAACAATATCTACTAAGAACAAGATTATTTCAGATGCTCACAATTTATTAATTCTACTAAAAATTACTTCTGATAAAATAATATAGTATTTAATATACTTTATATTAAAATATTCTGATTCAGCCTAATAATTTAACCAAGGGCTGTGGATACTGCACCTGGTTATCTTGTCTCATTATAGTTTCCTTTGATCTAAAATAGTTTCTCAGTCATTTTTAGTCCACTGTTCATGAAACTGACTTTAAAAATATATAGATTTTATTTATTCACTGTATGTGTGTGTGCATGTGCCATGATGTGCTTGGGGTGAGAGGAAAACTTGCAGGGGGAGTTAGTTTTCTCTTTCCACCATGTGGACCCCAAGGGACAGAACTTCGGTTGCTAGGCTTGTTCGGAAGTGCCTTTGGGTCTTGCCAGCCCTGTTTTTATTTTTCAAGACAAGGTGTTACATAGTCCAGGCTGGCCTCAAAACTTGCCATAGCTGAAGACCACCTCATGGCCCTGATACTCCTGCCTCCACCTCAAGTAATGGGACTACAGGTGTGAACCACCGAGCTGTCTGTGCTGCCCTTTCTGAAGAGTCTACGGCAGATATTTTTTCTTTCATTTTTCTTTATTAAGAAATTTTCTACTCACTCTACATACTATCCACAGGTCCCCCCTCCTCCCACCCCCAGCCCTCTTTTCCAAGCCACCCCACATCCCCACATCCCCCAAATCGAGGTCTCCCATGGGGAGTCAGCAGAGCCCAGCACACTGAGCCTAGGCAGGTCCAAGCTCCTTCCCACTGCACCAAGGCTGTGCAAGGTGTCACACCACAGGCACCGGACTCCAGAAGCCTGCCCATAGACCAGGGACAGATCTCAATCCCCCTGCCTGGGTGCCCCCCAAACAGTTCGAGCCAAACAACTGTTTTCCGTATCCAAAGGGCCTAGTCCAGTCCCATGGGGGCTCCACAGCCACCAGTCCACAGTTTATGGGCTTCCACTAGTGTGGCCGGTCATCTCTGCACATCTTCCCATCATGATCTTGACGTCCCTCACCTGCAGTATCTCTCCTCTCTCTCATCAATTGGATTCCCGGAGCTCAGCCTGGTGCCTGGCCGTGGATCTCTGCATCTGCCTCCATCAGTCACTGGACAAAAGCTCTATGATGACAGCTAGGTTATTTGCTAGGCTGGTCACTAGAGTACACCGGTCCAGGCACCCTCTGAACCACTGCCAGCAGACCAAGGTGGGGACATCCTTGTGGATTCCTGAGAGCCTCCCCAGCACCCTGCCTCTTCCTATTCCCATGATGTCCTCATCTATCATGGTATCTTCCTCCCTGCCCTCCCACTCTGTCCCTGTTCCAGCTTGACCCTCCCATTTCCTTATGTTCTCATCCCCCATTCCTCGCCCTCTGCCACCCCCCACACACCCAGTCCACTCATGTAGACCTCATCCACTACTCTTTCACAGGGTCATCCATGTATCTCTCCTAGGGTCTTTCCCTGTTAGCTAGCCTCTCTGGAGTTGTGGGGTGCAGTCTGGCCATCCCTTCCCTCACATTTAGTATCTACTTATGAGTGGGTACATACTATGTTTGTCCTTCTGAGTCTGGGTTACCTCAGTCAAGATGATATTTTCTAGTTCCATCCATTTGCCTGTAAATTTCATGATATCATTGTTTTTTACTGCTGAGCAGTACTCCATTGTGTATATGTGCCATATTTTCTTTATCCATTCTTCATTTGAGGGGTATCTAGGTTGTTTCCAGGTTCTGGCCATTACGAATAATGCTAATATGAACATAGTTGAGCATGTGTCCTTGTGGTAAGATTGAGCATTCCTTGGGTATATGCCCAAGAGTGGTATAACTGGGTCTTAAGGAAGACTTATTCCCAATTTTCTGAGAAACCTCCATACTGATTTCCAGAGTGGTTGTACAAGTTTGTATTCCCACCAACAGTGAAGGAGTGTTCCCCTTGCTCCACATCCTCTCCAACATAAGCTGTTTTCAGTGTTTTTGATCTTAGCCATTCTGACAGGTGTAAGCTGGTATCTCACAGTTGTTTTGATTTGCATTTCCCTGATGACTAAGGATGTTGAGCAATTCCTTAAATGCCTTTCAGCCATTTGAGATATTTTGAAAATGCCTTCCTATTTGGGCTTATTTGATCAGTTCCTGATGGATGTTCTCTTATTGTTGGTAAGAGAGCTATGAGGTAACCCCTTCCTTCCTTTCCTCCCTCCCTCTCCAGGGAATCACCTCAGGAAGCAAATGGTGGTTTTACTTTTATTACTGATGGCAAACTTTATGACTTGAGTAACTAGTACCTGCCAGATTTTATTGTAAATAAATGTATTTCTATTAATTAACAAGCAATCTGTAGAGTAATACTTTCTGATCATGTGAATAGCTAGAGCCTCAAAAGCTTTTACTCAATGCTCTCAGCATCCACTGATGAAATAATTACTATAATGACATCTATCAAACTGTTGTTTTCTAATCTCCAGAAGTGATTCTGTCATCAGAGCCATTTACAATATTTTCTGTTCCTCTTCCCCACCCCCATGAAAACACAAAATGAAGCTGGGCCTGGTGTTGTGCACTTGTAATCACAGCTCCTCAGGAGGCTGAGGCAAGAGGCTGGAAAGTTCAAGGGAAGCTTAGTTAACTCAACAAGACATTGTCTCAAAATAAATAAAAATAAAAACGGAGGGTTAAGGTGTGGCTCAGCTGAGAGAATGCTTGCTTAGCAAGCACAAAGCCCGGGGTCTGATCCCCAGCCCCACACAAAATCAGGCATGATAGTTCATGTTTGTAACCCCAGTCCTCAGAAGGTAGAAGGGTCAGAAGTTCAAGGTCATCCTCAGCTACACATCAATTATGAGGCCAGCCTGGATACACAAGACTCTGTCTCCAAAAGCAATAATAAAATAGTTAAAAAGAAGCAGGGTATGGTGGATCATGTTTATAAACTCAGCATTGGGGAAGTTGAGGCAGGAGGATTACATTGGGTACAGGATAGCCTGAGCTACAGAGTAAGATACTGTCTCAAAAACAACAATAAATAAACAGTAAATGTAAAGGAGCTGAGGCACAGCTCAGCGGCAGTGGAAAGTGCAGCATGTGTAATATTCTAGTTCAAGTCCCAGGATCACAAAAGCTTCTACCACCAATGGCCGCAGAGCTGCTGGGCTATCTGTCTTTCTGAAAGACACCTGATTACCAGATATTCTATATTCCAATGAGAAAAAAGGATGAGTGGAAAAATACCATACTGCTATAATTATGCCTACAATAAAATCAAATTTAAGGTGCCAAATTAGGAATGTTGGAACTGCCCTCCTTTTGGTCTCTGGAATCAGAGGCTGTAATCTGAGGAACCCTTCTGAACATCAGTTTCTCTTTTCAAATAGTTCGGTACTGACTGCAAATTTCATGGTAGATGGTAACAAATGCTATAGCTAATGAGTTTATCCATTGTTATTCACAGAAAGTAAAAGGAGGAACTCACAATCCTACTCCAGAATGTAGGACTCCATTCCCTTTTCAGCTGTTCCCACTAGCTCAGGAAGCACTCAGCTACTCGCAGACCAACACTACCCTCCTGATTCCAAGAAGATTCAGCTTCAGCTCCGAAAGCGAGTCTCCCAGGAGGAAAGAACAGATTCCTTCCTTTTACCTTGCCTTGCAGTAAGTCTCCTGACTAGCCCAGTGCAGCTGGGATGCAAGAAGAGGGGCTGGGGGAGCTATCTGAGGTCTCAGACTACAAACGGAGAAAGGCACTTCAGCTGTTCTGCTGCAAGCTTACCTGCTTTCTAGAAAATCCCATCTCTGTGGAAGATCCCACTCAAAATAGGCCAACAGCTGAATCTGTCTGTTACATTCAAGTCACCATGCAAAGCTCTAAGGAGTTTCAAAACCCACAGATAGGCAATTTCAGGAAACTTCACTTTCATAGTAAGCACCCTCAAGTTATAACTGGGTAGTTACTGGCAACGGCACTAGAGTTATTCCTGCAGAGTCCAGCGACCTTTCATATGTTAACCAGAACACCACAAGCTAAGTGAAAGAGATTTAAATCACCTCAAAGTTCTAGAATGGCTAGTGAAATGACAGGTGTAATTCAGGGGTTTTCAACAGCACTCTGTTCATCTGTCAAGAGACAGCCAAACCCCACACTGCCTCCACCTCTATCAGTCTAGTCTGTTCACGGATGGCTCCACTGGCTTAAGTCCTTAGCTGTGTGTGTAGTTTTTCCTTTTTTCATGTTTGGCAGGCATCTTAGTTACTACTTTTCTATTGCTCTATCAAAATACCATGACCAAGGTGACTTAGAAAAGAAAGCTTTTCATTGGGCTTATGGTTTCAGAGGGTCAGAGTCCATGATGACAGAGCAAAGGCATGGTGGCAGGAACAGCTGAGAGTTCACACCCTGATCTGTAAGTAGAAGGCAGAGAGCCAGTCTTTTGAAACCCCAAAGCTCTCTCCCAATGAGACACCTCTTCTAAGAAGGCCACACCTCCTAATTCTCCCCAATAGTATGAACCCATGGGGGACATTCTCATTCAAACCACCACAACCAGGGTGTAGTTCAGTGGCAGAGTACCTGCCCAGCCAGCTTGAGGCAATAGGTTTTCTCCAGCATTAGAGGGGGGCATAGCAGTAATTTCGATAGATTCAAGGGATGGTTGTTTCAATGATAGATTTCTTCCCGAGATTTGTTACTCGTTTCTCAAAACACAGCTTTGACCTGTTACTCTTGTTCAAAAGCCTTTGCTGTTTCCTTCCTGTAAAGTTAAAGTCCAAATTCCTCAGCCTAACATTCAAGGAATCTGGAGAACCAAATGGTTCACAGGGTATCTGGTGAGCCATATTTTGGACAGTCTTTGCCCCGGTGAAACTGCTGGTCAAGGTAACCGATTCTAGGGCTGGAGAGATGGCTCAGCTGTTAAGAGCACTGGCTGCTCTAACAGGACTCAGGTTTGGTTCCCAGCACCCACATGGTGGCTCACAGATGTCTAACTCCAGTTCCAGGGGACCTAACACCCTTTCTGGCCTCTGAGGACACCAGGTACACATGTGGTGCATATACACACATGAAGATAAACACATAATACAATCTTTAAGAAAACTTAAAAGTGACTGGTAGTGGTTTGTTTAGGGAGAATTGCATAGTGGAGTCAAGAGGAAAAAGATGGAGAATGTGTTGAAGAAACTGGAAATTTCAAGAAAGCAAAATGAAAGGAGAGGGGAGACTAGGCAGAGGCAGTGATCAGAAAGCAAGATACTGGGTTTGGGACTTGAGATAAACAGTTCAGTGAGGTGGGAAGATCCAGGAGAACAGCTATGGGATCAGGTCCCGGAAGAAATGAATGGTCGAAGGACCCGAGGAAGAAATCCCTTTAGGTTAAAATGTTCACCTGAAGTTGCTCAGGGTTACAGCAGAACTATGAGTGGGTAAGTAGCTGAGAGTCAAGACATGCGATGTATGGAACAAGGCAGTAAACGACGACAGAGGGAGCGTGGATCTCATGACACTGGAAGATCCAGTTCTGTCATGGAAGTGCACTGGCATCAAAGCAGCTGTGGTGGAGTTATGATGACGACATCCACATCCACCCAAATCCACACATCTCACAGCACCAACTGAAGACTGCAGGGGAGCCAACCGTGGCTGCTACCAAGGGAGGTCTCAGTCACTGATGGCTCACTAGGACACTAGACTAGGTTATCTTCAAAAAGAGCAAGGTCTACTGAGCCCATGTTCCTTTACTCCTTGGAAAAGAAATTCTTCAGTCTCACACAGCAAAGCTAAAAGACAATATACAGAGCTCTATAGTTTTTTGGTGTTTTTCTTTTTCTCTTTTTTTTTTTTTTGTTGTTTTTCAAGACAGGGTTTCTCTGTAGCCTTGGCTGTCCTAGAATTCACTCTGTATACCACCAGGCTGGCCTCAAACTTGCAGAGATCTGTCTGCCTCTACCTCCCGAGTGCTGCCCGGCTTGTGCTGTATAGTTTTATGTCAACTTGACACAAGTTGTAGTCATCTGAGAGGAGGGAACCTCAACTGAGAAAATGCCTCCAGAAGACAGGGCTGTAGGCAGGCCTGTATGGCATTTTCTTAGTGATTGATGGAGGAGGGCCCAGACCATTGTGGGTGGGTCTACCCCTGGGCTGATAGTCCTGGGTTCTATAAGAAAGTAGGCTGAGCAAATCAAGAGGAGCCAGCCAGTAAGCAGCACCCTTGCATGGTCTCTGCATCAGCTCCTGCCTCCAGGTTCCTGCCTGTTTGAGTTCCTGTCCTGCCTTCCTTCAATGATGAACAGTGATGTGGAAGTATAAGCCATATAAAGTCCTTTCCTCTCCAAGTTGTTTTTGGTCATGGTGTTTCATCACAGCAACAGTAACCCTAACTAAGACAAGCACTTAAATGCCAACTCTTCTTTTTCTCACATTACCTCCTGACTGTGTGAGTTTACTTGGTAATCTTGGCCTGGGTCTTTCTGTGTCTTAAAAATGAAGAGATGGTAGGAACAAAGACCTATGTACATCTGGCTGAAAGATTTTGGAATGGTGACCCATATCCAACAGATTATAAGAACCCTACAAATACCAGCCTTTTCAAGGTAACCAATTTTAGCTACAGGTAGTTAAAGTATAAAGGAAATCTTCTTTGCCCAAATAAAGACTTCCAAATGCCCATCCATAGCTAAATGTCATCCGTAACTCTTGGCTCTGTCCTTAGATAAAGCAGCACCAAGTACATTATATCTCATCTACTGATGGTACAAACAACATCAACTGTTTTTTTTTTAAAGATTTATTTATTTATTATGTATACAGTATTCTGCCTTCATGCCACGTGAGGGCACCAGATTTAATTATAGATGGTTGTGAGCCACCATGTGGTTGCTAGGAATTGAACTCAGGATCTCTGGAAAAGTAGCTTAACCTCTGAGCCATCTCTCTAACCACAATATCAATTGTTAAGGTACAACATTGCACATCGTGAAGGGAAAGTCATGTCAATAAATCATGAGGTGGCACTGACTTTAAGAAACGTTACAATTTCAAACTGTGTGTTCCAGAAGCAATGAAAACCCCCTTCCCGCACAACAGTCTTTCAATTATTCAAAAACATCTTCCCTGGAGCCCTACTTCTGGCTCCCCCTGCAAAGGAACTATTCATAGAGCGCCCCCCCCCAAATTATCCCCTCTGAGTTCTAGGTTAGCAAGGGCTACATAAGTTATGGCCCTTGTCTCAAAACAAAGGAAAACAATAAAAGCCCCCAAAACTTCCATTCTGTATATATACCACATTTTCCATCCATTCATTTGCTGATGAACACATGGACTGGTTCTGTAGCTTGACTACTAAGACTACTGCTGCAATAACATGCTGACTTGGATTCCCTCAGATACATTCACACGAGTGGTACAAGTGCATGAGATAGTAGTTCTATTTTTGTTTTGGGGAACATCCATGCTGATTTCCATAGTGGCTGGACTAATCTGCATCCCCACTGGTTTTAAATAAGGGTTCCTTGCCATCCTACCTCCCCTAGCAGCCTCACCAGCACTTAAGGGGTGAGATGGAATCTCAATGTAGTTTTCATATATATTTTCCAACTCATTAATTTTTAAAAAATACAAAACTTCCAGAAAAGTTGGAATTACCTATTTATTTAAAACCTAGAACCTTTGAGGGCGAGTTGCTGGCCTGATGACTCATTTCATTATCCTAGATATAGAGTATGTATTTTCCTACACACATACAAAGACAGACATATACATACACACACACACACACACACACACACACACACGGAGGGGGAGACAGAGGCAGGGAGGAGAGGGAGAAGGAAAGAACCCCTCCAAAGTAAGAATGGATACAAATGGATATATCATGCCATCTCATTTTAGAATCCTTTTCCTGTCTCCCCAGTTTCCCCAATAAGGCCCTTTATAGAAGTGTAGATCAGAGTTGTCCAAAGCACTTAGCCATTAGGTTTTTAAAGACACTGTCAGTTTCAAACAGTCACTCAGTCTTTCTTTGATGTTGATGACCTTGAGTTTTCAGCTCAGCTACTCTGTAGAGGGTGCTTCCTCACAGCTAGGTCCAGGTCACGCACCTCTGGCAGGACCAACATAGATGCCATGGTGTGTGCTTTTCACTAGCAGATGGTGCAGTTTTGATCCATCCATTACCAGTGTTTACTCTGATCATCTGTGAAAGCGATGTCCTCCAGACATCTGCACCAGGAAGCCACTCTTTCCCCTGTGTCATCAGGAACTCTCTGGGAGGAAGCACTTTAGACCAGGCAAATACTCCATCCGTCATGAAATTTCCATTTTTTTTACCTTTTATATGAGTGTGTAGTCACAGATTAAAATAGTTACTATCATTGTTCATTTTGACATTCAAATTCCAAGTATACTCATTAGGAGAGCCTGTTTACAGTTTTTCTATCTTATCCTTTTCTAGACAGCAGTATTTTAAGTTTCTTCCTAAAATAAAATGCTAAAAATGAATATAATGCTTCTAATATCAAGAGTAGTGTTAAGACTACCACCTCATATTAGAGAATGTCCACAAGGACAAAGCCAGGGTTTTCTTAGTAACCTGGCACACATCAGCCAATAATAATGAAATGAAGGGTCCTAGGATTTCTTCACCTGAACTCTTCCTTAAGCCAGATATCTCCACAAACCTTTGTTACTGATTTTTCATAAGCCAATTTGCATGTTAACTTAATGAATACCTTATTATTTGTTATTGGTGTTCCAAAATTCTATCTCCTTAGTGTTGTGTCCTTTTCGAGTAAAACTCTTAGATTTATGCTTTGTTTTAACTTTCTTATAAAATACTTTTAAATAGGTGGCTAAGCACACAGTCAGGCATTCCAAGCAGGGATGATTTAAGCTGGAGGAGAGTAGCCTATATGTTAACTTTCACACCAACCACCAGAACTCTACATATCTCTTAATGTCTTCTAATCTGTAACCTATGAGAAGGATTTCTATTTTGTGTGTAGATGTAGGGGTGTGCATGCATGTGTTCATGAGGATGTGTGCATGTGTGTGTGGAGGCCAAAACTTGACACTGGCTGTCTTTCTCTATCACTCTCTACCTTTTAAAAACTCCTTACATTTTAATTTATTATAATTTAGGGGGCATCCATATGTCACTGCACACATGTGGAGGTTACAGGACAACTCTGCGGAGTTGGTGCTTTCCTTTCCCACCTTTATGTGGGTTCTGAGGATTGACTTCAGGTTATGTCAGGCTTGCCTTGTGAGGCAAGTGCTTTACCTGCTCATCTGTCTCACTGGCTCTCCACTTTTACTTTCTGAAACAGGGTCTCTGGCTGAATCTGGGGCCCACAGATCTGGTTAGGCTGACTGGCCAATAAGCTCCAGGGATCTGCCTGTCTCCATACTCCAAGTGCATACATCACAGAACCTGGCTGTTATATATGGGTGCTGGGGATCTAAACTCAGGTCCCTATTTCTAAACTAGAATTCCACACCTATGCAGATTCTTAATATTACTTTATCTTCTTCCTCTTCTGTGGCCAGTGGGAAAAGATAAGCACCAGACAGACAATGATATAAATCAATGATGGGTCAAACAAGAAAGGAGTAGCGCAGGTCATACTCAAGCACCCATGAAGTAGAAAGAAGGGTTTCTCCAGCCATGGAAAGTTTTAAAATGGATTCATTATATTATTTTTTGAAGCTATTATTTTTTTTTTTTTTTTTTTTTTTTTTTTTTTTTTTTTTAGGTTTTTCGAGACAGGGTTTCTCTGTGCAGCTTTGCGCCTTTCCTGGATCTCGCTCTCTAGACCAGGCTGGCCTCGAACTCACAAAGATCCGCCTGCCTCTGCCTCCCAAGTGCTGGGATTAAAGGCGTGCGCCACCACCGCCCGGCTCTATTATTTTTTTTAACTACTGCTTCAGGGGAAAGATGGCTCAGCAGTTAAAAGCTGCTCTTCCAGAGAACCCAAGTTCAACTCTTAGCACTCACTCTGTGTAGTTCTCAAGCACCTGGAACTCCAGCTTCAGGGTGTCTGGCCCTCTTTTGGCCTCTATGAGCATCAGCACAGGTGTGGTATATACTTATAGACATATACACATACAAATAAAAATAGACCTTAAAAAAACCCGTATCCGTTTTAGACTCTTTTAATTGTCCTTTTTTTGGGGGAGGGGAGGTTTAGACAGGGTTTTTTATGTAGCCTTGCTGTCCTGGAACTCACTCATTATGTAAATTGGCTGACTTTGAACTCAAGAGATCCACCTACCTCTGCCTCTTCAGTGATGACATTAAAAATGTGTGCCACCACACATGGCACAGTTTTTTTTTTAATGTTTACAAAAATATATGCACTATATAGAAAATACAGGAGAAATATTGGAAACATAGACAAAACTGAACATACAATTTAAACTCTGCCTGCCTCACAGTACAATTAAAACTGCAGGCTCACTCTTTTCTGAGGTAATTAAGTCCATAGTCAATAAGAATCTAAACAAACAAACCCAACCAACCCCCCCCCAAAAAAAACCCTTAAATGACAAAACAGCAGCATGACTATATTATTCAATCATTCATGGTAAGTGGGTTCATATTGTTGATATGTAAAGGTATTTTTTGCAGTGTGTGGCCATTTTAAACTAATTTTGTAAGGTATATTTTTATATTCAAAGTCAGTTTTCTGTATTTTATGAAGTATATTTTCTACTCATTGCTAAGTCCATAGCTAAGGGAGTTCCTTAAGAACTCATGGAAAAAGGACAAGAGCCAGTCAACTGCTTCCGTTCAGGAGTCAGAGAATGTGAGACTGCTACTGCTGACTGACATGGAGATTAAAAAGCAACACTATTACATGGTTAGGAATATCCACACATTCCTAAAGACATACAGGTCTAGATGGAAATTCCAACTAGGCAATGATCTGATAAGATTTTACTCAGGCTACTAAAGAGCAGCAGTAAAATCTATATAAAAATCTAAACCAGTAAAACTCAGTCTTAGTTTTCAGACAGATGTGCTCTATTTCTACTATCCAAGAGCCCATAATTCCTTTACACTACCACACACATCCGCTGGCTGCAAACAAAGAACTCATTCTGCTAACTGGAGCTAACAAGTAAAACCACATATTGAACGTCTTTCCTGTCACTGATATCACAGACTCTGCATCGGGAAGATGTCCTTCAGCCACCAGATGAAGGGCATTCACAAGGAGAACATACCAGCTCTGGAAGCATGGCCAAAGCAAGAAAACACAGTATTTCACTTAAAATGTAGAATTTTAAGGTCTATTTTAAGCAATATGAGAAGAAAGCTTAATATCAAAACCAAACAGCTCAAAGAATCAAAGCAACATGTTTACTCTGTTTATAGCATACTACTGACCACTACAGAGAACAGAAGAAAAGACACAAAATCTCAACTTGAAGAGACTTAGGATCTTTTCCATATTGCCAATCAAGTAAGAAAAGGGCAGCCTAACAGGAAAAGGACAGCACTGTCAGGTACAAAGAAGGTCTCTGAAGATGACAGGGGCCTTGGACTGTAAACTCACCAAGGGCAGGCACCTGTTTCTTTGTTCGTTTATCTTCAAATGCGTAGCAACAAAAAGCATTGATCCAACATCCCTTTACTGCAGTGAAGGGCTGACAGAAATGCTGTAAGTGCAAAAGCAGGCTCAACATGGACCTCTGCATCCACCCCTTCAGAATCCGAGTTACAGGTCTAGGGGAAGGAGGGGGTCTTGGAATTAGTATCTTTATGATAGGTGCACCAGAAGTAATTCTGCCACAAGGTCCTTGAACAAGAACTGCTGCCATACAGGATGAGAGTGGTATCTGGGGAGGGTTAGAGCCTACTGCCCTGTAAGTGAGATGGGGAATAAAGAGTTGCTAGTATGTAGTATGTATATAAATGAGTGTTGGGGAATAGGAGGTAGAAGAGGACCACAGTTTTAAAGACTCTTCGTCAAGGAATACCTCCTTGAAAGGATGGGAGCCAGAGGGCTTCAGATGATCCATACAAAAGTTCACTCTACTTAATAGTATTTCTCAGAGGTTAATAGGCTAATAGGTTAATAGATAACAAGGCTGAAACATTTACCTTTCTATAACCAAATTTCAAATGATATCAGTCAGGTCTTCTCCCTGGCCTCTCCTATTTCTGTTCTCTTCCTCACAGCATTTCATTCACCTTGGAGAACTGTTTTGTAGGACCTGTTTTGCCACACAAGTCTTACCCAATGCTGCATTCAGGATTTTTAAAGTACTCAATTATTAGATGTTAGGGAAGAGGCCAGACACCCTATTCGGGGGTGGGGGTGGGGGTGGTGCTCAGCTACCTTGCTGCTACAGATGGGAGGCTTCACACCCTTGGAAAACCTAGTACCATGCTGGGACAATGCAGTAGTCAATAAATGCTATCAACCTTACTGACTCAGGGAACACCACCTCCCTTCTTTCAAAAGCCTCACCAACTGTTACTACATAATAGTTCTTGCCTTTGGCATGTTTTGCCTGTAAGTTTCGTCTGCTATTACCTTGACCACCCCTCTGTACTCAGCCACACTGATTAGTTCACACCCTACTCCCATCCACTCCCACCCTTAAAATCATTCTTGCTTTGCTCTTTTCCACACAGATCTTTCACTCCTAAAGCACCTCCTGACCATTTTTTTCCTCAAACATCTGGGAACCCCCTGAGATCCTTTCAACTTAAAGCCTTCTTGTAGTCATAATTCAGTGTTTATTTTCTACGCATGACCAAAGTCCATGAAAAGAGGTGTCATGTGTGCCAAGTTTATGCTTACAGGTCTAATAAGACCGCACACAAAAAAAGAGAACCAGTATCATAAAGAAGGATTCAAACCCCTCTACTTGCTTTCAGCTAGCGCAGCCTAATTTTCTGCTATTTACCCTCAGACTTCCTCCACAACTGTCACTGTCTGGAATGATGTGGTTCCTCTAACGAGAGTATCTTTCTCTCTGTCAAATCTTAAATCATCTGAAATATTTAGTGCCTAGAAGAATGACGCTTTCTCAACAATCAAGTCTTCTGAAAAATCCCTTCCATTTAACAGTCAGGAGCCTTTAAGCCCAGAAGCTCCCTCACTTCATGCATGTCTGTCTCTCTAGTGGTGGACATGTTCCTTAGGAACACATTCTGGATCCTACAGTGTGTTTCACAGAACGTTTGCCATACAGCAAATATAACTTCTTATCATGAACTTTTGTGCTAAACACAGTTAAAAACAATTAGCTTGTATAGAAAAACATGTCAAAAGAATGAAGAAAAATATGCTTGGAAACAAAACAAATACCAGCCTTAAGTTTAAAGGAATAAATACATTGATTTCATAATTTTTTTTTTTTTGGTTTTTCGAGACAGGGTTTCTCTGTGTAGCTTTGCGCCTCTCCTGGAACTCACTTGGTAGCCCAGGCTGGCCTCGAACTCACAGAGATCCGCCTGGCTCTGCCTCCCGAGTGCTGGGATTAAAGGCGTGCGCCACCACCGCCCGGCTGATTTCATAATTTTTTTTTAAGAGGTACTTGTCATTATAGGCACAAAGATTATATAACTTAAAAATTATATATCAGTAAATTTCACACTCACTCTAAGGGGAAGATAAGTAGACAGACACCTTTCAGGTGTTTTACAAATAAAGATATATTTTAAAGACTTACTTTTCTAAACTCACAAGCCTTGTAATTACAACTTGATATAAGATTCAAACTACAATATTATAATTGTACATGCCAAATTCTTTTTCACCATTTTAAAGATGCCACATCATCTGCCAGAAACCTAATTTTGTTTCTACAACTAGAGTGGCAAATTTGAAGTCTGTGATAAACTTTTAAAGACTGTGTGTGTACATATCAGTGTAGAGGAGTGCAAGCATGCAGGACGTGGCACAAATGTGCAGGTCAGAGCACAAGCTTGGATGCTGCGCCTCACTCTTCACCTTGTTTGAGGCAGGGCCTCTCTTGGTCACTGCTGCCTACACCAGGCTATCTGGGCCATCAGCTTCCGGTGAGTCTATTTCTGCCTGCCATCTCCTGGTACAGGCATTACAAATGGTTGTGTTACTGTGCCCAGCTTTTATGTGTGTTCTGGGGATCTGGACTCCAGTTATCAGGCTTACTAGGGCAAGCAATCTTCCCTAGCCCTGTGACAAACTTAGACATGACTTGGAGACTAGAACAAAATAGAAGAGGCCGGGACAACCATAAATGGAGATCAGTAAGCCAGACAAAAATCACTGTCCCCTGTGAGCACCATTCACAGGCCCCTGTCTGTCCCTTAAGGTTTGAAATCTTGTTCTAAAGTGTTCACTTATTATCAATACATTAGATGGGAGGGGGTACTAATGCAAACTCCAGGTACAATGGGAACTCCAGGCTTGGAGAACTAAGTGGACAGTTTCAGCTTTAGACTTAAAATTTATTTAAACTTAAATTTATGTGTCTGCAGCACGAGCATGAATCCAGATGAAGGCATCAGATCCCCTGGATGTGGGTGATTTTTAATTTTAATGTTGCCAATTTGGGGTTGCCACATTAATTCAGTAAAGATCAATAAAGTCTGGTTCTCTTGGCTATATATATATATATATATATATATATATATATATATATATATATATATATCTCACTGTCATGTTTTTCTGATGGTGAGTGTGGTGGTTTGGAAAAAAATGGCCCCCAAAGGGAGTGGCACTATTTGGAGGTGTGGCCTTGTTAGAAGAAGTGTGTCACTGTGGGGGTGGGCTCTGAGGCTTCCTATGCTCAGGACACCACCCAGTGTGACTGTCAGTTGACTTTCTGCAGCCTTCTGATCAAGACGCAGCCAGTACCATGTCAGCCTGCACGCTGCCATGTTCCCTGTCATGATGACAATGGACGCAGCCAGTACCATGTCAGCCTGCACGCTGCCATGTTCCCTGTCATGATGACAATGGACTAAACTGATGAAACTTTAAGAGAGCTACTGCAATTAAATGTTTCTTTTATAAGAATTGCTGTGGTCGTGGTGTCTTTTCACAGCAATAGAAAACCCTAACTAAGACAGTGAGTCTCAACTCACTGAACAGGCTGAGACAAAGAATTTGTTCGGTTTGGAAAACAGGAAGCAATGAGCAACAGCCTAGGAGTTCAAACAAAACAGTGCAAAAGCTCTCCTATCAAGAACAACCTAAAGGCCTTGCACATGCAAATATGAGCCTTCTTACAGATAATTCCCAAATAAAATACTATTGTCAAATCTTTTAAGTGAAATTGTATCATAGAAATCCTTTCAATGGATGAATTTATTCCTACTGCTTTTTATTAAGACTATGTCCATGCTTTTTATCTGAATAATTATGTAACTTCTATTTAAATAAAACACCCTAATAGTGTACTTCGGCTTATATCTGACCAAAAAGCAGATTTTGGATCTGTCACTAATCATTCAGTTTAACCCTCAAAGACACCTGACATGTCTTCACTATCAGGAGGCAAAGCACTTCTCTATTTTACACCTACTTTGAAATATAGTTTTTATCCTTACAGACTTTTAATTTCTACTCTGAATCCTTAAAATGGGAATAAAAGTAACAACAGACTATCCATGAACACTTGACAATGTATCAATGTAAAAATATTTGACGACCTATAACTCAGAACTGTTTCAGTTAAACAATCTTATTTCCAGGTGGATCTCTGTGAGTTCAAGGCCAGCCTCTACAGAGTAAGTTCCAGGACAGCCAGGGTGGTTACACAGAGAAACCTTGTCAACAACAAAAAAACAAGCCTGTTCCCCCAAACTCCCAAGACAAAACCAAAAACAAACAACAAAAAAAATTCTTATTTTGTTATTTTGTCAACTGTCCCAATTATGTCCTTTTTAGCAAAAGGAAGCAGACTATTTCTGTGACTTTATTCTCCTCTGATTTTTTTTGCCTTGTCTCATGTTCCCTCAGTATTAGACTAAAACGACAAGTTCTCAGCAGAAATTTATTTTATATTGTTTTTTATCTTTAGTCTGCATTAAAATACCTTTAACGAAATATAATTTACATGTCATAGATTTATATTTCTTTGTTTTTAAGATTAAAAGGGGACCCCTGGCAGTGGGACCAGGATCTATTCTTGGTGCATGGGCTGGATTTTTGAAGCCCATTCCATATGATGGGATGCCTTACTCAGCCTTGATGTGGGGAGAGCAGGTGGAGGGGAGGGAGGGGCAACTGTGGTTGGTATGTAAAATAAATAAAAAAATGCATGTGTCTGTATATGGGCATGTTCACATGAGTACAGGTCTACACAGAGGCTAGGGGGCATCATGCCCCCTGGATATGGAGTTACAAGTGCTGAGTGAAGTCAGCCACTAAGCCATCTCTCCAGCCCAAACTGACCTTTTGTAAGTGCACAACCCAGTAAGTTTATAGTGATGTACAAACATCACCACAATCCAAGTTCAGAAGATTTTTATCATTCCCAGAAAGTTCCCCACTCAATTAATAGTTATCTTTCTCATCCGTTAATCCTGCTTTCTGTCTCTCTAAATCTGATTTTCCTCGATATTTTATATAAACTAGAACCAGGCAACAGTTGGCTTTCGTGTCTGGCTTCTTTTATTTAACATACCACTTCTGAGGTTTATCCATATATAAACTCAGTAGGGTTTCTGAGACAAGGTCTCACTTTGTAGCCCAGGCTGGCCTAAAACTCAATATGTAGCCATGTCTGGCCCCTAGCCCACAGCAATCTTCCTGTAGCCCAGTTAATTCCATTTAGTTGATAAATTGCATCCCACTTTATGGACATACATTGTTTTGTTTATTGACTCACTAACTGATGGGTATTCAGGTTGTTTCTAGTTTGGATATTTGAAATACTCTACTAGAACATTTAAATGTACGTCTTTGTGGATACTCCCCTCTTGTTTGCTTTCTTTTTTCTGTTTCTCTTGTGTTGGCCTCTAGAGGTAAGACTGTGGCTTGTATGTAAATCTATGCTTAAGTTTAGAGAAACTGCTGAACTGTTTCCAAGCTGGCTCCATAGTCCCAACAGCAGTTACATTTACTCCAATGGGTGTGAAACAGTATCTCATTGTTTAGATCGCATTTTTTCTAATGATTACTGAAATGTCTAATCACCAAATCCTTTATCTATTGTTAACATTAGGCTTATCTTATTACTGATTCATAGGTTTCTCTAATGGGACTGACATACAGTATTTCTAGACGCAATGCAATGCCATTTGTTACTGCCTTATGTACGTACACCTCTATTCTGTGTGCCTTACAGAAGTTGCAGTTCCTCTGGAATTCACCCTGTACTTTGCTTCTGAACCTCTTTATTTTTGTTGTTACTATAATCGATGATAAAGAATTGTGTGGTCAATCAAGTTCAGCAAATGATTTTATCAAAGAGTTAGTCCCTTTAAGACATACATCTGAGACCTCAATGTATCTAATGTACACTAATCCAAGCATTTCCCAAAACTTGTCCTTTATGTTTTCTTCTTCACTGGGTTCTCCATAGCGTGTCAGAATAAAGGGATGTTGTGAGGAATGCAGATGAGAAACCTGCATTACCGGACAAACTCCCCACTCTTCACTTGTGTGTGTGTGTGGTGCAAGCATGTGACTATGCAGGTACACGGGTGCAGGGTGTCAGGAATCTTCCTCTACTGCCCCTACGTCTCGGAGTCAGAGTCTCTCACTGAACAAGAAGTCTGCTGTCTCAGCTAGGCTGGCTGGTCATCTAGCTCTTGGGATCCACCTGTCCAGGACCCACCATGTGGAAGGCAAGAATCTAATGTCTCTAGTTGTTCTCTGACCCATATTCATTCTCTCTGTCTCTGTCTCTGTCTCTTTCTCTCTCTTTCTCTCTCTCTCTCTCTCTCTCTCTCTCTCTCTCTCTCTCTCTCTCACACACACACACACACACACACACACACACACACACAAATAAATGTAAAAACAAACAAAACCCAGGGTATTTTCTCTAAAAAAAAAATTAAAAAGGCAATTTCTTAAGTAAGACATTATATTATAAATCTTCATGAATGTAAAGCTAAATTAAAACCCAGAAGCTCAGAGCCAGGCTCATGAAACTGAATGGACATTAGTAAACTTGGGTCTAACCCTCTTCTGCTGGCTCTTACTGGCTTTAGTCTTCTGATCTGTAAGACTGGGGAAGAACCTATATCATATGTGACTACAAGGACTGCCCCAAACATCTATTTGTTTTTAAGGTTTGTTTATATGTATGTATGTATGTGCATATACTTTGTGCGTGTGTGTGCCCACATGCATCTACAGAAGACAAAAGAGTGTGTCGGATCTCTTGGAGCTGGAGTTACGGCAGTTGTGAGCCACCTGACACAGATGCTTGTAACTAAACTTAGGTTCTCTGCAAGAGTAGCAGATCTTCTTAAGAACCCACAGCAAGGTAGTGGGCATACACATACATACACAGAGCAAATGCTCAGTAAATTATAACTATGGTTATGCAAACAGTTCCCCTAAGCACTTCACACAAGAAATGAAGAAATCATCTAGAAATGCTGTATGCACTCATTACTAAGGCTGCTTCAACACTTACTCTAAAGACACAGAAAGAATCCCTCCTGGACAGGTAACCCTTGAGAGCCCACAGCAGTCTGGGAAAAGGACCTCACACCAAACAGAGGATAACTGAAGTCATCACACAAAGAGTGTAAGAGCTAAACTACTATGAACTCAATCTCAGCCAGCCATTAGGAAGCGTTACAGATTGTTTTGGTCATTATTAAAGAAAAAACAACCAAAGGGAAAAAAAGACATCCACAAGTGACAATACCAAAAGTTAATATAATCATAGAATTACACTGAAGATTATGATTTCACCAAAGGTAGAAGAATGCCCAAAGCAATAATTTAAAAAAGAAAGACAAAATCTAAAGCCCCTTTTCCTGTTTACCTGGATGAGTCATGGTGACCGGCTCCTCCTTGGATTTATTATTGTAGATGACTACAGCAACCGCATTGTGGAAAGCAGCCCGTGATATTTTCTCTTTAAAGGTACAATTTCCTCTTTGCAGCAAGGCGATCCACTGTTTGATATTAGGAGGGACAAGGAACCGTGTTTGAGGATCACAGCCCAAATGATCAGCAACTAGATAACAAAAAGAAAAGTGAATTAAAGATGAAGTCAGTAAGTCCTGTTCTCCAAATACTATGCAGATCCAGAGCTCAATGAAGCAAGGCTGTATGTATTTCCACAAAGGGCAACACAATGAATCTAACCAATGTCTGTAGGAGAAAGAGAGGGGCTTTACTAAAATGCTTCTTGTACTACAAAGTAAAACAATGGAAACTTTTTTTTAACTTTACAGATGAAAAGGCCAGTAAAAACCAGGGTGGGTAGGTTGGTAAGAGAGGAGTAAAGGAAAACATACAAACCAAGGTGACAGTCCTCGCCATCTTCCAGCCCATTCACTTGCACTTACCAGCTTCTAAACACACTGCTGTTGTCACCACCACCAGGAGAAAACAGAAGAATTTTGCTTGGGGTAAATGAGGAGGCCAAAGTAATCTTTAATTCAGCTATCAAGTGGTCATGTTGAAATGCAAGCATGGCAAATAAACTTCTTAACAGATGTCAAAAGAAATCATAAAACTTAAATTTGGGCCTATATTTAATAGTGAAAATGATATGAAGAAAAAACATTCTTCTACTTTACATTTATTGGAAAAGTAACTCTATATATCTGCATTAAGCTATATAATACAGGATACAAGGAGACACCAAGCTACCCCTTAGTCCTACAAATTACATGGCCACAGATACAGACTTTTAGAGAGACTTTGTTGCAAATACTTACAAAGGCATCTGAATTGGTCAAACTAAGTTCTTCAATCTTTGATCCCACACATGACACTTTCTGTAAATCCACAAAGAAGCCCCTGCTTCCCCTGCCCATTTAGAACAAGTCAAAATGAGAGAAAAGGATGGTCTATAGGGAGAAGGAAGCCACCAAAGGCAGGGCTGCAGACCATCAGCTGGCAAGCAGGGACAGGGAGCAGGGGGGACAGAGGCCTTCTGCCTCCTGTAGTCGATCACTTATCAGTCCTGTGTGTATGGTGGAGAGAAGAAGGAGATCACAGCACACTGACTCCAAAGGGTAACCTCAAAGACAGACAAATCACAACTAAGTATTGAGTGCTAGTAATAAAGGATAATTATAATTTATACAGAAAGAACACTAGTAGGAAAATGCTTGTTTTCTGTAAGCATACTGCAAAGCAAAAGAAACCAGATGCTTATAATATTTGTCTATTAAAAGGTAAAGATGTCACTGATATGAAAAGTCACACCTACCATTCCCACTTAGATTTTATTCATTAATTTCTCTTATGAAGGAGGGAGGGAGAGAGAAAGGTGATAGAATAAAAGCACTTTCTATGAAAGGACTTTAGATACTCACAGTAGGAGGTGATGCTTCTACAACGTGTCATGAGAGGTACCTGCTACCGGCCTACAACTTCTGCTCCTTAATACACTAATCCTTCATTAGTGAGGCAAGGGGCGGTCTGTGTGAGTGTGTGGGAGGGAGGATAACACTGTTAGGGAAGATTGCTGGGGATGCAGTTCATTTGAGTAACACATGTAAAGCCCTGACTTCTATCCCAGCATCAGAGAAAACTTAAATTGAAAAAAAGTCTGTCAACAATTTTTCTCAACTACCGAGAGACACAGTCATCACATTATGAAACTTTAAAATTCTGAAGCAGATTGTTTACCTCCAGCAGTATCTGTTACACAGATAATTACGCTGTTTTAAAATACAAGCATTGAAAAGATGTTTTATGATAACCTCTTAAGTCTTAGGAAATTGTCCAACATCATATCCAAATAAGGTAACCAGAAATGGGTTTCAAGTATTTCATTTGTTATTTTTCAAAGTGGACTGCTATATAAACCCTGGCAGAAAATGCAGATTACAGAATGCCCAAAGGGATCTGCACGTTTGTTTTATATGAAACTTCCATTTTCTGTGGTGTCCTTTCTCCCCGTGGTTTCACATACTTTTACAATGCAGTCAAGAGGAAACTATGGAATTATGGAATCAGCAATATAAGGGGTACAAAGTCTAAACCAACTACTTACTAGCTGAGCAACTGTGATGGGTTTCTTAACCTCACTGATTTAAAATTTCTGATTATTACCAAACTGGACTTATTGACTGGTGGTGACAGGGCACTGGACCCAGGACCTCACTTAGACTACACAAGCGTTCTACCACTGAGCTACGCCCTAAGCCTGATACTGTCATCTCAGAGTTACATATGTGAAAAAGCTAGTCATCGTCTCTTTACTCTAGAGAGCCTAAAATGATTTCTCTTTCTTTTCCTCAGTGTCCCTCCTGTCTTGTCCTAGCAATCCAGTTCAGTTCCCTGGGGATGTTCGAAGCCAGTGTCTTTGAAATTCCACTGTGGCTCTGCAACAGGCCATGCTCCACGTTTCTGAGCTCTTAAGTGCTGGCTCTGTCTTTCTGACAGTTCAGTCTACTGAGAACACGCCTAGTGTTCTCAGGCTGCCAAGGAACAGCAAAGGTGTACCAAGCAAAATCCATGAAACCTACTGAAGAGAACTTTGAAATTCTATAGGAATCCCTACCCACTAAGAACAGAATCTAGGACAACTGCTGGGTCCAAACGAATTCCAACAACAGACTGTATATGCAAAAGAATATTCCTACTCCATAAAACTCACCCAAATGCAAAAGGTTCCAAAAGCTAAACATCAGTAAGAATGAAATGTGGAACAAGAAGAATGAGACATGTGGGTTTCTGTTCCAGGAAGCAGTATTTATTATTCAGAAGAAGAAAATGAGGTTTTCAGAACCACTTAATACTGCAGTGTATGTATTCTATCTCAATATTCCTTCTAATTATAAAAATAAATGAACAATGAAATAGTAATAATAGTTTTGAAACAGCTGCACATAGTGATTAAGTGGTACTACTGCAAATTTAATGCCATTTGTTTGTATTTGAACAATTTATTTTGTGAAAACATATTGAAGCATGGAAGATATATGCAATTATGGACTATTAAAATATGTCATTAGCAATTCTGTTAAAATTCAGAACCACTTTACTTCATATTCTTAAGACAGTGCTGCCTCTGACTTCTTTGCAATTATTAGTTATAGAGCTGAGGAAACTAACAAGTCATAATGAAATTATAGATCATATAAAATATTACACTATATAATAACTTGAGGCCCGAGAATAGCGCAGCAGTGAAGTGCTTGCCTAGTTTATGTGAGGCCCTAGGGTAAGGCCCCAGCACCACCAAAAGATAGTAACAAAACCAAAACCCTTAAGTTTTGTTTCCTATATAGACTTTCCTGCTGAATGTAAAAACAAGAACAAGGCTTTCATTTACTTCTTGATAGGTACCAAACAAGCATGGGATTCTCACCTCAATGAATTTTGTATCCAAGTGTGTACAGGTGCATGTCGAGGCCAGAGGACAACCTCAGGTGACACCCTGAGGAACTCTTTCTTCTTCTTTGGACAGGATCTCTGGTCTGGGCTCACCAGTTAGGCTAGACTAGCTGCTCAGTAAGTTCCAAGGATCTTCCTGACTCCACCTCCCCAGTTCTGGGATTACAAACATACTCCACTATGCCTGGCATTTTTTAGGTGGGTTCTGGGGACCCAACTCAGGTCCTATTGCTTGCAAGGCAAGCACTTTACCAACCACCTTCCAAGCCTAATTAGTATTTTTAACTTATGTACACAGAAGCAAACCAAGTATCAAAGACAAATAAAATGGACTAAACACTGTCCTTCGACTTCACAGCCCCTCTAAGCTCACTGAGGTGGTATGACTGACACAATCTCAACACAGTATGAGAGAACATCAGGAAGCAGAGTGTTTAGAATGCAGGAAAGGATAGAACATATGGTAAAGGGCCAGTGAAAGCCAAACAGAACCCTTGAAAAGTTGCCCAAGCAGAAAGGACGGAGCACGGAAATGACTAAAATACAGGACGGGTGGGGATGCAGCTCAGCTGGATGCTTGCCTAGTGTGCATGAGGCCTTCGGGCTGATCCCTAGCAGTGAAACAACAAACACAGCGAACCTTAAATCCACCAGACACACACACACACACACACACACACACACACACACACACACACACTTGTGTGTGTGTGTGTGTGTGTGTGTGTGTGTGTGTGTGTGTGTGTGTGTGTGAGTATTTTGAACTTGTGTGAGACTCAGGAAAGATGGATACACAGCAGAAGCTGTAACACAAATTTAAGATGACGGAGCTCTAGAAAGACCTTATTTGGAATGGGAGAAGGAAAATGTTGCAGTATGAAGAAAATGTAACTATTTAGGGATTTTACTTTATTTGTATTACTTATGTGCTGGAGATCCACCCTAGGCATACCAGGCCCAGTGTTTTACTACTGACCTTACTTCTAGTCCTTGAAATGTAAATATTTAAAAGGCTGTGGGCTAGTGAGATAGCTCAGCTGGTAAAGGCACTTGCTGCCAAGACTGATGACCTGAGTTCAATCCCTAGCATCTACACAGTAAAAGGAGAGAATTAACTTCCACAAGCTGTCCTGACTCCCATATGCATACCATGCCATACACTAGTTCAATATATAGATATAAACACAAGATAATAAATTATTAAAAATGTAAAAAATTAAGGTTATTTATATGAATTAATGGATAAAATCTATTCTTCCATTCTAATAGTCTAAAACTTGGCACATGATTAATTTAACAGGATTTCACCTCTTAAAAATCAAATTCCTCCTCACACAGGGAACAGTCACCCTGTTCTGTGTGGGTGAATGGTTTCCTCCCTAGCCCCAAGAACCATGAGTTTGCTGTAACCCTCCTGGGTGCGAGTGGTGCAGAATCAAGAACCCAGCAAAGCACTCTTCTGTTGGTGCAGTTAAGACAGGGCCTCTTGCTCTCAGTTAAGACAGCTGCTCCAGCTCACAGGGCCTCTTGCTCTCATTGCCTATGTGTCTTATTTCCTCTTCCTGGAATGCCAATCGTACCACACTCTTGGCTAACCACTTTCTGAGCTTTGGAGTTCTGCTTAAATGTCTTCTTCACATGGCTTCTTTCCTTTAGAGACTGAGTTGGGCAGATTTTTCAAGTTGCCATGGTACCCTAGAACTGTATCCCTCTTGGCATTCACTGTACTATATCAGTAACTGCCTGTTTATTTCTGAATCTTTCTTTTTAGAAGGTGTGATCCAGTATCTCCTCCAATATGTCTGGCACATAGGAAATACTTAACATATCTGATATAGGGAGAAGCTAGGGATATAGTTTAGTGATAGAGCATCTGCCTAGTAAAGTGTGAAGCCCTAGTTTCACTTCTTAGTCCACAAAAACAACAAAAAAATTTTTTGATGTAAGAAGAGTGATCAAGTGAAATTAAGAAAAAGAAAGAAAGAAAAAAGAGAGACTAAACGTTTGTTTCATGTATATTTTTTTGGCGTATGTGTTGTATGATGTGCATGTGTTCACATGTGTATAGGTGCACACACATGTATGCATGTGAAGGCCTGAGGCTGATGTCCAGCATCTCCTTGGATTGCTCTCCACCTTATATATTGAGGCATGATCTCTTGCTGAGCCTGGAACTCACTGGGCTAGTCTAACTAGCCAGCTTGCTCTAGGGATCCCATCTCTGCCATGCCCACCCAGCTTTCCACTGGGTTCTGGGATCCTAACTGTGGTCCTCATGCTTGTGTGACAAGCAATCACCTGTGGAGACATCTCCCTAGTCTCTTGAGTCAATGATTTTTGTTTGATGACTCATGTTTTATCAGTTAATTTCTATAAACAAAATTAAACTTGCCTGAGTTGAAGGTTTCCACTGGCAGATGTGTTCTGATTACTTTCCCTTTCCTATCTTGGAATATTATAATCTCTTTAGTCTACAGATTTCCCAGTTCTTTCTATCTATCTATCTATCTATCTATCTATCTATCTGTCTGTCTGTCTGTCTGTCTGTCTGTCTGTCTGCCTGCCTGCCTGCCTGCCTGCCTGTGTTTGCAAAGTTCTAGCCTTATGACGCAAAGAAAAAAGAAAATTCTCTATTTTTGTTCCTAATTTTAAGAATGTACTTTTACTGTCCAGCTACTGGACTTGTGTTGTGGCTTTCATTCTCTTATCCACTTCTACAGACGGGGCCTATTCTCATGTTTCTATTCTTCCACTGAGCCAGATCTATTACTTACTTTTACTGGGTTTTAAGTATTCTTGAAAATGTTTGATTTTTCCTTTTCTCTTTTCTGTTCATTTCAATTCTCTCAACTTTGTATATCGGATCATGCATTGCTTAATGACAGGGACACATTCTGAGAACTGTGTGGCTAGGAGATAATCCTTGCAGCATGGATGTTAAAGGGTATGCTCAGACAAGCTAAGGTGGAGATGACATCACTAAGCGATATAATCTTATGGGACCGCCTGGGTACACACACACCCATTATTGATGAAATGTGCCCATCTAGTATGTAAGTTTGCTTCATTCCTCTAATCCCTTTTTTTCCCTCGTAGGGTTTGGTAGCATAATACACAGAGTAACAGAAGCACACTCTTTATTCATTTTTCAGGAACTTTCTATCAATGATCATTCCTGCTTTTGCTTCCCTCTGCTTAAACCTGCTGGTCTCAAAAAAGTGAAAACAGGATCTTAAAACTGCCCTTTACTGCTGCCCTTTCAGGAGTGGTCTGTACCCACATGCTGGTATCCATTTGCCCCACCAACATTTCACTTTTAGCCTTTCTGCCTCCTACCACTACACTGGAACTGTGGACTTATACATTGGTCATTTCACTGGACACTCTTTGTCCTCCAAACTGACCTCTAAGCCAGTGGTTCTCAACCCTTGGGGCTGTTGAATGGCCCTTTCACAGGGGTTGTTTAAACCATGGGAAAACACAGATATTTACATTATGATTCTTAATAGTAGCAAAATTACAGTTATGAAGTAGCAATGAAAATAATTTTATGGTTGGGGCTCACCAGCACATGAGGAACTATATTAAAGGGTCACAGCATTAGGAAGGTTGAGAACTACTGATCTAAACAATGACAACTCAACTGTGATTTCCTCCAAACTGCAGATCTTCATAGCTTCCTGGGTTATCGCTGTCTTTATCTCTTCTTTCTCCACCTGATCTCTAGGTGGTGTTTTATGAGACTCTGGCCCCTAAAACATAGGTCTAGAGCAGTGGTTCTCAACCTTTTTAATGCTGTGACCCTTTAATGTAGTTCCTCATGTGCTGGTGAGTCCAAACCATTAAATTATTTTCTTTGTTTACTTCATAACTGTTATTTTGCTGTTATGAATCATAATGTAAATATCTGTGTCTTCAATGGTCTGAGGCAACCCCTGTTAAAGGTTCAGTTGACCCACAACAAGGTCACGACTCACAGGCTGAGAACTGATGGTCTAGGGTTTTCCCATGGTATATGTCTTTTCTTACCAGAATAAAATACTTCCTAACACCATATATAAAGCTTTTAAAGTGTACTTGTCACTCTTTCCCTTTGATGAGTGTGAGTATCACAACATACACAGTTAAATCAAGTCAACAGCATCAGGAGAGGACAATGGGAAATGTTTACACAGGGAAGGGGATCCATTTCTTCTCATTCCAAGAACAATCTCTAGTCTTGATTTCTATGAGTTAACAGGAACTCTTGAATGTTTCCAACCAAGTTCCAGGAAAGGAGGCCTGGAAGAAGTCTTTGCAGGTCCTTCTACGTCTAATCATTCTGTTTCTTACTTATCCATTTACAGGCTGTTCTGCATCACTTCCTAGGCAAGACCATAGGACCACATAGCTGTTCTGCTACCAGGAGGCCACTTCCAAAAGAATACTGCTGGACAGGAACTGAACAAGGGAGAAAGGTTTATTTATACTTCTAGTCACAACTAGGGAGAAAGTTCTTAGTTTCCCTCTGCAGCAGTGTTGTAACTTTACAGAAAAGATACAACAAAGGCTTGGGAATGTGCAGATGTAGCCTTCCTTGTGAGACAGGTCATCAGAATGGTGGGGATCCCTTACTGTGAGGTGAGCTCCTTTTGGAGCAGCTCAAGCTTCTCCGATTCTATTTTTCTGATGCTTTCTCTCTGCCTGGAATCTCCTTAGGAAACTAATTACTCATAGTCTATCCCCTCACTAGTACACTAGAACAGTTTGAAGTTAACTCTTCAAGTTGTCTTTTAGTATCTGCTTATTTAAACGAACAAAACACAACACCAGAAATCATATTGAACACAGACCCCTAGATACGTTAGGGAAGTGCTCTACTCTGAGCTAAACCACAAGTCCCTAGAAATCCTACTCAATCCAGTCATCTGCTTCGAGGCAGCCATGAGCTTGAGTGTGACATCTATTTGCACACTAGCCCTAAGAATACGAGGGGATGGGAGCAGAGAGATAAGCACAGAGTAAGCCACACAGAAGTAAGAAACCTAAGTAACATATTTGAGGGAAGGGTTTTTTTCAGTATCTCACCAAACCAGGGAAAAGAGGATTCAGATTGAAGGTAGGCGGAAGCCAAAGGCAGGTAAGCAGGCAGGAGGCAGGAGGCAGGAGGCAGGTAAGAATGCTCTTCCCAGGGGGAAAGCAGACAATTTTGTTCTTTACAAGCCTGCTACTGAATGCACAGGGCTCACTCACATTAGGAAGGACTATCTGTTTTCACTAATTTATGAGTTTAGATGTTAACACCATCCAAAAACACTCCCACAGAAATGCTCGTAACAACGTAAGACCAGTATTTCAGCACCCCTGCACCCAGGAAGTGGACATATATATAGCACCTACATCAAGTCCTTTTCATATCTCACCTTTCCCTTCATCAGTAGTCTTCATCCCTCAGAAAGTCCTCTAAGGAGAACACTACAGTAAACTTGCATTTTTACATATGAAAACATCCTTCCATTGTTCTCATTCTTGAATGAGCATTAGTTTAAATGTTAAATAAAATTAATAAAAAATTAAAGCTCCCTATAACTATCCCTTAGTTTTATTTTTAATGAAGACAAAATATTTGAATTGTGTATTCTCTTAAACATTATTCTACTCACTTTTTACTTTTTTTTTTTTAGGTTTTTCGAGACAGGGTTTCTCTGTGCAGCTTTGCGCCTTTCCTGGATCTCGCTCATCTAGACCAGGCTGGCCTTGAACTCACAGAGATCCGCCTGCCTCTGCCTCCCAAGTGCTGGGATTAAAGGCGTGCGCCACCACTGCCCGGCCCCACTTTTTACTTTTAAATATAGTAATTTTCAAAGTATATACTTCTACTTTCCTAGTTGGCAATTTTTACTCCTTTGGCCACGTTCTAAAGAACATATCACAAGTTATTCCTTGTATAGAGATTTTTTAAGGAGGCAATAAAATGTCTTCTGGATGATGGGACAGCACTGCAAGAAGAGTCCTGCACAGCTCAACTCAACTGTCAGCAAGTTGAGCTGTCAATAGCTATCCATTATCGTTTGTCTTCTATACTTAGTTACCGTACATCTCAAATGGATTTTGATTATTTTTCACATCCTCAGAACTCAAATATATTTGTTGGATGTTCTCCATGACATAATAAAAAGCATCTTAAAAGCAATTTTAAATGATGGCTAATACAAATCACTTTACATGAAAAGTCATGTTCAAAAATAATTTCTATTACAATTGATACAACAAATATCTCATTCAAGAGAGATGCTATAAATCAAAGTAAGTGAAAATATGTAGCTCAGTTCTCAGACAAAAAGTGGTACCAGAGTACAACAGGAGTGTTAAGTATTTAAACTGCCTTACTGCCTAGCCATGAAAGGATTTCAGTATTGAGTATGACTCCTTCAGGCCATTTCTTTACTTGGCTGTCCATCATGCTTTCCTCTCGCCTGTGACTATTCCTTCTCATTTTCCAAGGTTCTGTCCTCTGCTCACTTTTCTCAGCAAGATGTACACATCCATTCCCATGGCTTCTTAGTGACAGTAATATCTAAGTCTCTCTTGACATTTAGCATTTAACACTCAACTGTCTGCTACTCAGGTTTGTACTTCTACTCATGTGATCTTGTGGTGCTAAATTCCTAGTCCACAGCATCATCAACTTAAACACATGAGACTGGACTCCCTATTAAAAACCAGGAAGTAACTATAGAGATACTCAGCTCAGTCAACAGTCTTCTGATTTTCCTGCCACAAGACCCACCAAAGTTAATGACTGACTCAAAATGGCTAATGCACACAGATATCTAGGACACTACCAAGAATCCAAAGCAAAGCTGGACAGTGACACATGCTAGTAATCACAGCACTAGGGAGGCTGAAAGATTTTTGTCAAGTCAGCCTTGGGCTACATGGTGAGGACCTGTCTCAACAATTACAATAGAATTCAGAGGAACCTGAACGCAATGGTGTAAACCTATAGTCCCAGTCTCCCTGTATTCTGAGGCAGAAGGATCACTTGAACCCAAGGGGTCAAAGCTAGCTTGGGCAAGACCCTATCTCAAAAATCCAGAACAGTGTCTAAGAAATAAACACATGGGCAGAAATATAAAGGAAATGGGTGCACTTCTGTTTTAAAATCACTTCTTTATTCTAGTACCATTAGTTCCAGTACATGACAGGACCAACAAAGACTAACCCAATCTGGTCCAATGATATACAGGAGACAGGCAAAGAAATGAGTAGTCGACACTAAGGGCAGAAGATACGTGTCAAGAGGCATTTAAGATGAGGTGTTGACTCAGGAGGTAGGGAAGAGGACGGGGAAGGAGAACAACCATTCACTCAGTCCCGGAGAAAAAAACTGTGTGAACAGTTAGAAGAGATCACACAAGAGCAGGTGGTTTCAAGTGTTCTTGTGTGATTTCTTTCAAATTCCCACAGTGTTTTACAGCACAAAATGCAAAGAATTTTTCCATCCCCAGCACACTACCTTCCTCCTAGTGTCAGACAAGGAAAGCTACTTGGCTTTTCTTCCCTGAACCCCTGGTTGAAAAGACTATTCTTTCCCACAGAACTGCCTTGGTAACCTTGTCAAAAGTCAACTGGCCAAACCTAAGGTCTGATATCTGGATTTGAGTCCCATCCCACTGATCTGTGCATCTGATCTCATATTACTGCCTTGTAGGTAGTTTTAGTATCAGGAAATATGTACCGTCCAGGGGGTGTGTGTGTGTGTGCATGCACATCCATCACTCTCCACAGTATTTTTTGAGATAGGGTCTTTCAAAGAATCTGGAACTCACCGACTCCACTAGGCTGGCCGGCCAATGAGCGCTAGCTATTTGCCTGTGTGTTGATATGCCCAGCTTCTATGAGGGTCCTGGGGACCCAAACACAGGTTCTTACGCTTGTGCAGCAGACGCTAGTGACTGAGTCATCTCCTCAGTTCCTAACTTTTTGTTCTTTTTCAAGACTGTATTTTTTAAAAAATAATTTGAGTCTCTCGTGCTTTCATGTGGATTTTAGGGTCAATTTATCAATCTCTCTAAAACAAACACAAAAAGGAAAGAAAAACAAAAAACCAACAAGTAATTTTTATATGGTTGTATAGGTCAATTCAGAAAGTATTGCTATCTTTTTTTTTTTAATAATTGATTTATTTTTATTTTATACGCATTGGTGTTTTGTGTCTGTGAGAGGGTGTCAGATTCCCTGGAACTGGAGTTACAGACAGGTGTGAGCTGCCATGTGGGTGCTGGGAATTGAACTCAGGTCCTCTGGAAGAGCAGCCAGTGCTCTTAACCACCGAGCCATCTCTCCAGCCCCAAGTATTGCTATCTTAAGAATACTGGAGCTGGAGAGATGGCTCAGTGGTTAAGAGCACTGGCTGCTCTTACAGAGGACCCTGGTTCGATTCCCAGCACCCGCTGGCAGCTTACAGCCATTTCTAACTCCAGTCCCATCCTCTTCCGGCCTCTGTGCACTACATGAAAATGGTGCACAGACATGCATGCAGACAGAACATGCATACACATAAATAAAATAAAGGATTAAAAATGTAAAAAAATGGCATGTGCTACTTAGACCATACACACATACACACACACACATTATTTTTTAACTAAAATGTCTGTTACTAAACTAATATGCCTTTAAAAAGCTCTGCAAAGAAACACAAGAAGAAACTGGCAGAGTTAGTACTTCAACTCCTGAATCTGCTGTCTTTGGCTACCATAAAGATTTAAAAAACAAAACAAAACCCAATTTGGAAAAGAAATCCAAAAAACTACACAGCAACATGAAACTATTAGAAATATAGATTTATTTCATCTGTTATTAATCATTAATCTAAGTATTAGGCCTTAAGATGCCAGCTATGTCAAAGAAAATTGAGTGCGTAATACTTCTAAGAACAAGACAGGTGGTGGCGGCACACGCCTTTAATCCCAGCACTCAGGAGGCAGAGGCAGGCGGATCTCTGAGTTCAAGGCCAGCCTGGGCTACAGAGCGAGATCCAAGACAGGCACCAAAACTATACAGAGAAACCCTGTCTCAAAAAACAAACAAACAAAAACAAACAAACAAAAACTTCTAAGGACAATGCATACAACGTGGACACACACATGCATACACTCAAACCAACTGGGCAGGAAGAAACAATGGATTTGGGACGCAGATAAGAACTATAGTCTTAAAAAAAAACAACTATAGTCTAAGCAATGAGTAACAGTGCTAATGAATGTGGAAATCAACACATTTTAGATCATCATGTCTGGCAATGAGATACGGGTTGGGGATCTAAAGAGGAAAGGGCTAAGTTTCTGGTAAACTGGTAAACACAACTGGATCGTGAAGGTGCTAATGATAAACGATGACACTGGATGGAGCTGGGACAGAGTTTTGAAGGAAAGGAGATGAATTGTCTCAGACAAATGCTAGGAATGACAGGGCCATTCTTAGTATGGTTAGGCTCAGACACGACACCTCCTAGGGCAGTACTTTTTTTTTTTTTTTGGTTTTTCGAGACAGGGTTTCTCTGTGTAGCTTTGCGCCTTTCCTGGAACTCGCTTTGGAGACCAGGCTGGCCTCGAACTCACAGAGATCCGCTTGGCTCTGCCTCCCGAGTGCTGGGATTAAAGGCGTGCGCCACCACCGCCCGGCGGGCAGTACTTTTAATTATAGGACCCTGAAGGATCTCACTGAAGGATCTCAGAGAACTTCTGTCCAACTCCTATCTCTTGTCCATCTTTCTCTTCTTAAGCAATTCAGAGAAACCAGAACTTCACAATTATCCTTCCCTCAGGTAGTCACAGAAACTATTATCCCTCTCTGCCAAAGGAAGTGTAAAGCCTAACAAGGTCACTCTATCCCTTCTCCCTTGAGAACTCTCATTCATGGAAGAGTCCTGCCTAGGAGGAAGGAATGCTACAGCGAGACCACTAAGAATCTGAAGAGGCAGGCCCTGCTAATAAATTAATTATTCTTTTTTTCCTTAAATTTACTTTAATTTTTGTGTGCACACACAAGTGTGTGGGTGTGCTTGCCTGTGCACTCCTGAGGAGGTCAGAGGTTGACATAGGCCGTGTTCCTCTACCACTCTTCACAACATGTTTTTGAGGTAGGGTCTCTTACTGACCCTGGAACTCACGATTTTGGGTGGAAGTGACTCCCCAGGATCCAGACCTCTGCCCTTCCAGTGCTGATGTTCCATTAGTACTAGGGACACAAACTCAGGTCCTCACATTCCTGCAGCAGACACTTTGCCCACTGAGCCATCTCTCCAGCCCCTAATGGCTAATCTTAATTGTCAACCTGACTGAACTGAGTGATGCTTAGGACATTTGTAAAGCAGTGTTTTGACTGTGTCTGTTAAGACTATTTCCAGAGACTGGTAGGGGCAGGGAGCTGGAGCAAGGAGGAGACAGATACTTTCAGTTTCATGGAACTTGGGTTTTACAAGATGAAAAGCTTTCTAAAAATTGGGTTCATATAGCATCAATGTATTTAACACTAATGAACTATATCTTCTCAAATTATAAAAATGCTAAATTTATACTTACACTTTTTGTTACAATTAAAATTTTATTAATTTTATATGATCAAAATAAATCAAATACATCTATGAAAGTGTCATAATGAAACTAATTATTTTGTACACTATGTGCTCATAAAGATGTCTGAAAAACAAAAAAGGCAGCAGTATCTCCTGTCAAGCTCACCCTATCATTATTTTTTTACTTTTGTGATGCTGGGAACTGAAGTTTGAGCCACATGCTGGCTGGAGATGTTGCTGATGATCAGTCCATTCTTTCAGTTATGAACTCCCACTCAGAATGATGCTGTCACTAAGGACTACCATAGATGCTAAGGACACACACGTTACCTTTAAATAAATCAGCTCCACAATAAAAGTATTTTTCACAAAAACATCTTCTAATAATCTTTCATCATTTTTGTAAAATCCCAAACCCCAACAGACTAAGGGACACTGCCTCTCTCTTCAGCCCTTCTGTAGACCGTTCTCCCCTTACTCTCTAAATGCCTTTCAGTGAGTATTTGGACCCTTTGGTCTTCATGCCAAAAAAAGGAAGTGATCTTCCCCTCCGTCCTCCTCTTTAGTTAAACTGCTTATGCACATGCTTCTACCTCAGCTTAAATACCATTTCTTTAGGGAAGTGATGGAGGGCAAGCTGTTGGTATCACAGTATTTCAGAAGGCTCACAGAGACTATTAATAATTACTTTTAAAATTTCGTTTCCTATCTCTTTTCTCCACTATAGAGTACATATTATACTTGCCTTATGTTTGCTAGCAACTGCACACAGGCAGAGTATGAAATACTTAAATACTTGACAAATGAAAACTTAGAGCAACTGCCACCACCCAAATGTAGATTTCTAGTTTCATGAGTTAGTCTGGAGACGACATAGAAACAAGAAACTCCGTCACTGGTAAGATCTTTGAGGAATCACCGAAAATAGACAATAAGAAACTACCTACCGTAAATAGCACTTCAACACTTACAAATAACAATGGAGAAACATGCAAACAAAGGACCAGTTAGGATACTGATAACCATTAGCAAAACTAAAAAAAAAATGATCATAAAGAAATAATCTGTAGACACTGTGAAAGAGAAAGCTGTAATCATAGGGTGTCAGTGCTGATACATTAACTAGGTACAGGAGAATAATGACTCCCCCAAAGATGACCATGTCTTATCCCTAGAACCTATGCCTTCTCACATATTCTCTCTCTCTCTCTCTCTATATATATATATATATATATATATATATATATATAGTACATTTTCCTATAGGATGGGCCACGGCTTTTTGTCAAGATCTATAAGCCCCAAACCCTGGATTAAGATGCAGAAAATATGTTCACGACTGAACAGTGACACAAGTCTACTGGAAGGAGTAAAGACTGGTGACAAATCAGGGTGACATTCAGCTTTTTATAGGCTGAACGAAGCGAAGATACAAAAATTATGTGGCTTAGGATGAGACGCTATGAAAAAGACCCCAGGTTTAATTACAAGTAAGCTGAGGATCAGTCAGTCATTCGGATCTCCAGAATCATCTGTAGAACTTTAGACCGTTATCCAGAGATAGAAAGAGCTGCACTTCTACACCAACAAAATCAAACCCTGCAAGACCGTCCAACTTTGGATTTTTCTTTTTATTAGTTTCCCATGGCTATTATAAAAAATTATCACAAACTTGTTGGGTTAAAATAACAGAAGTCAGGGCTGGAGAGATGGCTCAGAGGTTAAGAGCACTGGCTGTTCTTCCAGAGGTCCTGAGTTCAATTCCCAGCAACCACAAGGTGGCTCACAGTCATCTGTAATGAGATCTGATGCCCTCTTCTGGCTTGCAGAGATACATGCAGGCAGAACACTATACATAATAAATATAAATCTTAAAAAAAAAAAAAAAAAACTTAGGTGGGCGTGTGCACTGGCACAACTTCAACAACAACAACAGTCTGTTGTATCAGAATTCTGGAAGCCACGAGTCTAAGATCAAGGTATTGGCAGGGCTGATTCCTTCTGCAGGCTGGAGAGAAATCCCGTCAGGTCTCTTCCAGTTTCTGTTCCTGCTGACAATCCTTGGTGCTCACTGGCTGTGGAAGAATTTCTGGTTAGTTCCTCCCTCTGGTCCTCTTTTACGTGCCTCTCTCTGTATCCTCCTGTTACTCACTAGTCACTAGAATTTTGGCTCATGTTAATTAGTAAACTATCATCTTAATCCCTAACTAATGACATACGCAAGGATTCTATTGCCAAACAAGGTCCCACTGAGGTTCTAGGTGAGCATGACATTCCCTTCAGCTTCTTTGATAAGGGCACTAATCCCATTCATAAGGATCCCACCCTCATTACCTAATCACCTCCAAAAGGTACCACTTCTAAATATTGTCACTCTGGGGGGCCAAGGTCCAGCACAATAATTCTGGGAGAACACCAACATTCAGACCACAGCAACACACAAGACCCCCTGGGTGGAATATTAATAAGACAGATGGATACACTTTGAGACCTAAGATGCCACATTCTAAGAACGGCCAAAAGAAACAGGAATATGAAGTCCAAAGGTTAGAGGACTTGAGTCAGATAAGGAAATTCTCAACTATCTACAAACATTTAAACTAACTTTTCTTTTGGATGAAAAATCCTTTGTAACACTAAGTTTTCAAAGGTTGAGGGGTGGTTGATCTCTGTCATAGCCTTTTTCAAGCATAGGTTAGGTAAGATGCAGCCTTGATGGGAGGGTTAGGTTTGTGGATCATCAACAAGTTGAATTCGGAGTTTCTGACTGTCTCCCATACCTGTCTCTTTAATGTCAAGTATACAGAACTCTAAAGCTCCACCAAGAACATAAACACTCTGTGTGTGCGTGTGCATGCAAGAGCGCATGTAGGGGAAGGGGTATGGGTGGACAAGACACCAGCCATAAGGTACACATGATAAAAAAAATTTAGAAGTCCTAAGAACCAAAGGGGCATTGAATGGTTTTAGCAAGTAAATTGCTAATGGTAAGCTGAGTGAATGGCATAAGGGAGAGTGAGGTTAGAGCTAAATCAGAGTTCAGACTCCCATTCTAGGGATGAGAAGCCACTGAAGGAGCTAAACAAGGAGTGGCATGGCTGTATAAAATTTTAGGAAAATTCTGGATACTGCAAAAGATTGATAGAAGTTAAGAAAAAAATCAGAGACCAAGGGGGGGAAAAGGGCGGGGGGGATGGCAGCTGCCTATCAGAGATTCTGAAAACGACAAGTACACATTGAACAAAGAAACTGTGAGGGACAGATTATAGGTGGAGCTTCAGAGAAATAAGCAAGCATGACCCCTAACTCTGTCTAAATAAGAGGGATGGACGGGGATGGTATTTAGTGGGGGGGGAATACTAGCCAGCAATGGTAGCAGACTGGGGGATGAAAACAGAACTAAAGCTCCACTTGGGACTGATCATTTCAAAGACTCTAGGATATTTAAGTAAATATAGCAAGTAGAATTTAAACGGAGAAATCTAGAATCTAGAACTCAGCCGAGGACAAGCCAAACCATCAACAAGAGGATTACAGGAGGCACATAGGAACTGCCTTCAGAGAGTTGAATTAGTGGTACTGGAGATCCAATCTAGAGCCTTAGAGTTCTACACCAAGAGCTACATTCCTAACCCTACTTTTGGGGACAAGGTATATTGCCCAGGCTAGTCTTGAACTTGCAGTTCTCTTGCTTTAGTTTTCTGAGTAGCTGACATTACTCACACATGTGTAGTATGTACCTAACTTTTTAAAAAAGAAAATATTTCTGATTACTGGATATTAATTGCCCACTGAGTTTTATTTGTAGTTTATGATCTCAAATCTCAGCTGGATTATAAAGTTCCTTGCTTTCCCCCAGCATTCAGCTGCCTTGGCAATAAGAAACTTGGAAATGGTTAAAAAAAAAAAAAGTAAGACAGAAAGAAAAAGTTCATGCCTCCTCCATGATGGTTTTGCCAAGGTGATCTAGAACAGAGGAAAAAAGGGACGGATATGCAGGAAGAGTCACATTAGAAGTCAAGAAGAGGCAGAAACTCATTCTGTCCAGTGGGGACAGGAAAACAGTTCAATGAACTCAAGTTTAAACTGTCATATAGTGGTAAGGAAGGTACCTTGGAAAGAATAAGAAAACACTAGCCAGGCAATTTGGTGACTACAACAGTAAATTATTTTATGTCCATGAACCTAGATCTGTTTAGGAAAACAAAGTCAACTGATCTCATAGATCAAGTAGATCTTGAGAAATAGCTTAGTCTCTACACAATCCTAAATACCGCATGCCACTGGAGTCTGCGCAGAAAGGATCTCAGACACTGGGAAAATAGGGAACTCCTTCAAAAGAGGAAAAGAAAAATAGAAAGCAGATTCACTTGTTGTGAACAGAGGGGAAAGGGTGGGATTTTACACTAAGAAAAGGCAAATTCATTCAACAGCTCACTAACAAGTACAGCTACCCCTCACTCCTCTGGTCCCCAGGGGCAACCAACTTCTGTTTTTAGCTCTTCTGCTGGCCAGCCTTCACAGTTCTAAAAAGACAGCAGCCATCATTTCTTGGTTTGTCAACTTTACACAGCACCTGTGGATTTGTGATTGTCACAAAAGAAGGTTCAATTCACTTATTCTTCTGAATCTGTTTTGACTTTACTGTTTCTTTGTTTTCCTGTGTGGTGAAACCCTTCCAGTGTCTGCAAGCCCGTGAGAGGGTTCCACTGGTTCCCTCAGAGCTGGCTAACACGCTTTTCTCCCTTTATTTCTTCAGCTTTGTCATCTACCTAGACATCCTTAAGGTCACAAACACCGACTCTCTGCTCTGAAATTGTAATTACTCCCCCATGCTTAATCACCAGATCATTTCTACACAGTGAAAAACTATAACTAAAATAAATGTTACTCCCACCCTATAAATACATAGAAAAGTTGAGTCCTTGAACTTGGATCTCATTTCCCTTTCCAAGACTTCTTACTCAAAGTCATATACTAGATTAGCTTGCTTTACCTCTGGACCAGTCTTAGCTGGTCTTAGTTATTTTACTAAAGAAAAGCAGACTCTTTCAACATATTCTTGGTGCCTGCTCATGCTAACCAAACCGTGAAGTCATCCTGTTCTTACTGAAGGTAAGGGATGGGGGTATAATTGAGTCATAGAGTACTTGTCTAACATGAGCCTGGCCCTGGGCTCAAGGCTAAACACCGCAAAACAAGCAAATTTCCAGATATTTCATCCTCAGTCATCCAGCCCCTTCAGGCAGTGAATACCCCCTTTTGTCCTCATGAACACTCGCCCTCCTCATCTTTTCTAAAAGCCACCGTTTTCCCAGAGAGGTGAGCGGACAGCTGTGTGAAGCTGGTTCTCTCCTACTACTTTAAGGGTTCTGGGGATCACACTCAGGTTGTCAGGTTTGCACAGCAAGTGCTCTTGCCCACTCAGCCACCGCACCAGCCTACTCTCTCTTCTTTTCAATGAAAACTAGTAATTTGTGTTTGTTCCTGGAGCTCATACTCAGGGGGAGCACACATACATCACTGAGCTCATGGACCTGCAGCAATTTGTTTTAATCTAGAGAAATGCCACTGATGATCTAATCAATACAAACCCCTTTTTATTTTTCGTATTACTTTGAGTCCTTGTCCACTGTAAACAAGCTTAACTCAGTCACAGTTCAAACACTTTGCATTTATTTTTGTAGCACATACAGAGCTTTAATGATGTCCTCTTCTATGGCTGTGTAACATTTCACTGAGTGGATATATCATAATTTATTAAACTCACTTGGGAAGCAACACAAAGAGGTGGTTAGAGTATGGTCGACAAAATCAGGCAGGCCTACTCCAGCCCCGGCCCTGCCCAATTTCCAAGGCCAGGGTGTGCTATTTCACTCTTTTGAATTTACCTAACATTAATTGCTCAGAACCCCTCTACTATGTTCCAAACACCATATGCAGCACTGAGCGTACAAGAGTGGACACAAGAGACAGCTCCCTGCCCTCAGAAACAAAGAAAATAGATACATAATTTCAGTTATGTTAAGTGCTGTAAAGAAAACAGGCACCAAATGAAAGACTGGAGTGCCTTGAATTCCCTAAGCACCAAAAGAGGATTAAGAGAACCACCTGCGGCCTTTAGGAAGATTAAACACACTCGGTGTGAAACATCAGCACTACTTGCGGAACACAGCACATACCCTGCAGCACATATCCTGGAACACAGCACATACCCTGCAGCACATATCCTGCACGTGTTACCTACATTATTGCCTGGGATAAACTGAGAACACCAACCTACCCCCACCCACGAGTCAGTAGAAATCTTACGCATTTTCAAGGCTAGTGCTCTACAAAGAATTTTGATCTAGGATGTTTTTACCGTTCATTCTCTCTCCTTGTGTTCATGTTTCCTTTTCCGTTCTTGAGCACACGGAGCACATACTTCTAAAGACTGGTTTAACATTCCCATCTTCAATCCTGACATCTAGTTATAGGTTCTCTTTTTCTTCTTCTTCATAAGTCTGGTGATTCTGGATTGAATGTCAGTTTCAGATTTCATGGTTTCTGGAGGTAGGTGTTAAGGCATTCCTTTAAATATCACCCTGCCATTTTGGAATAAACTACATGGCCTCCATCAGTCAGATTCTTTAAAGGTTTGCTTTTAAGCTTCAATGGGGAGAGGGTCCCAGGACAGCTTTGCTCTACGAGTAATCTGGCCTCACTACATGCTCCTGCTTATCAGAAGTTTTTCTACTCTGATGAATGAGAACCTCACAGATTCCCAGCCTCCAGTAACTTTTTCATGCAGGTCAGTGCCCAGACTGAAAGTCAGTCCCCTGCAGCAGCCACTGGCTCTCTGTAGCCCCCTCCTCCTCTCCAGCACTGCCTCACCCTCCTGGTACTCTGGCTCATGAGCTCATAAGACTATCTACCTGCATCTGGGTTAGAAATCCCCAGACAGTAGGAGGCAATGGTGGGGCTCCCTTACCTTTCTGTTCTCTCAGGGACCCCCATCTTGTGCTGCCTACTGACCTTATCTAAAACTGCTGCTCACAGGCTGTCCGGTTTTCTGATCAGTGAAGGTTGGAGAGGGAACCAGTATCAGTTGATCTATTACAGTCAGAAGTGGAAGTTCTCAGGTTTGACTTCAAGCCCCTTTGTGCAGGAATAAGATAGGGTTTCTCTCTGTATTTCTGGCTGGCCTTGAACTCAGAACTGCCACCTAAGAGCTAAGACTAAAATCATGTGCCAACACATCCAACTAAACAAATCTCATTTTTGAAAATGAAACCTTTCTAGACCACAAGCTCATGTAATGTTTTTCACTTGTCTGGTCTCCACACTATTTAAAGTTCGATAGAGGACAATAATGGAGCCCTTCTCTGTCCACCCTACTCTAGCCTCTCCTAAGACGCTGCTGTCACTTTCACCAAGTGCCACAGGATTAAACACAATTACATATTGTCTCAAGCCCAACCTTACTAGCTTGGATCAAGTGGAGAAGACAGGACCCATTACCTCCAAGAGCTCAGCCTGGACAACTTAGCAATCAGAGCATCAGTTATAATGCAGTCCTTAATGGGGAATATGGTATTTTCTTAAAGGGGCTGGAGAGAAACGTTTTATCACAGGTCCTGTAGACCCTCCATAACCACAAACTCTGAAGGTACAATATGAAAGCAGCTACTGATGCCAGCTAACACACAGGCATAGCTGTATTCCAATAGAATGCTCTGGAAGCCCTTGCTTCAGAACAAAATCCACCTGCAAACTACACAAAGCCTTCAGTTTTTCAGAATGTTATGCCAAAGTTGTGCTACCCAGCCAAGGCTGATCTTGTCAACAAGATGACCCAAAGTTCTTTCAGGTTAGAATTTACACACATTCCTTTTGTGCACACACAGAGCTGGTATAGTACAAGCACAGAGTAGGCTTTTAAGTTCTTTTTGATGGCATTTGAAGGGTTCTCTTTGTTTTACTCAAAATTACCTCCAACAACAGGAAAGCTGCACCATTAAACTTATGGAAAATAATAAATGCCTAGTGCACAAAAAAAACTCAGAAAACTTAAAGATAATAAAGGGTGATGGTCTAGACAAACTTAATGGCTGCGTTTTATGAATGGGTCAAGAGTGCTATACTTAAACAACAACAACAAACTAGCCATAAAGACACTCCATTCATCCCACTAACACTGATATGACCCAACCACTAAACCTCCCTCTTCAGGAATTATACAAACGATGAAGTATACAACACACATACACTTCCTCTCTCTTTTACACACACACACACACACACACACACACACACACACACACACACAGACACACACACACGGAACCATGTTGGCTTTGAACTCTTGATCTTCTTGCTATAGCCCCCTGAGTATGGGCTTTCCCTCCCTCCCATCCCCCCTCTCTCTGACTTTTCTGTTCCACTCCTCTAAAAATATTTTTAAAATAAGTTTAAATTACATGCAGGGTATGTGCACATGACTGCAGTTGCCCATGAAAGCCAGAGGAACCCCCAGGAACTGCAGTCACAGGCAGTTGTGAGCAACCCAATACGGGTTCTGAGAACCAAACTCAGGTTTTCTGCAAGAAGTACACTGTCTTAACCACTGAGACATCTCTCTAGTCCCACCTCTGCTTTAAATAAAACGTACTTACTCCCAACTGCCTACAAGCAATTTCTGATTGTCAAAATTCAAATTTACCTAGAAATTAAAGATTTGGTATATAAGTTTTTTAACTGTTTAATAAAAAACACAAAGCAAATATCATGTTTAATGATTTGTTACTATAAATGTACATGTGTATGTACACACAGTCTCCCAATGTGACTGGTTTAAAAAGAACAATATTCTTGGGCCAGGATATAATTCAGTGATAAAGTGCTTGACTGGCACAGGTGAGCCCTGAGTTTAGCCACGAGTACTACAAAGAGAAAACTGAACAATATTCTCTTTAATGAGTATATTCTGGCAGGTTTCTTAAAAGATTTGTCTTATTCTTTCAGTCACATCTTGTGCCAGGTGAGAGGATCTTAGAAGACATTAGTCTATTCTTACCAGTGAAGGATTCCTTTTCTGACACTCAAAATGAAATTCTGCAGTTTGTCTCTTACAACTTGTAATCAGAATTAACCATAAACTAAAAGTGTGTCCTCTACAAAGAGTGGTGGAGCCACCCTACATCCAGATGCAACCTCGTACTGGCCTGGGCAAAGTCAGGAAAATTTACCAGCTGCGTCACGTGACATGTGATGGCCATGACATGTGACATGTGATGGCTAAATCTTATCTCCATGAGCAACCCTCAAAGAAGGCAATGCTTCTTAATTCTTAATTAATACATAAATAAATATACTTATCTTTAGCAAAGTTAAAACCTTTTGTTTTAACTTCAACCCACCATTCTAGATACTGAGACGTTAGGAATCCTGACCATGTCACCCAATGTATCAGTTAAATAGGTTGTTATTGTTGTTTTAACACTAGCATAGCAATCAATGACTTTCATCATGTAAGAAAGAGCAGAAGGAAAAAGTGGAGGCAGCAAGTGAAGAAACATTTATCAGACACTTTGTTCTAACAGACACTGAAGTAAGAAGGTAGCAAGTTGAGAGCCTGGTAAGGAGGGTGGGTGGTTCTAGATTTTTCCTAACATTTATATGCTAATAGAAATCATCCAAAAAGTGAAGGGGAAAACAAGCCATGTAAAAACATTGTCCACACTGCAAAGCTGAATACAAATATAACACCCCCCCCCCACATGTTCTTCTTGCCCAGCTACTTAATTATTTCAGCACTGTTTTCAAAGCCTTCAGCTCTTCTGAGCGCTCTTTCTGAATGTTCAGAGTACCTGCTCCCAGGATCATATGTACCTTTTCTGTAACTATTTTGACATCTCTATGTCTGGTAGCTTTCCTCTGCTATTATCAACTCTAATGTTACATGATCTCTTTCACCTTCTGTTTTTATGTCAGTCTCCTTCACTGCTCATGAAAATTCCTAAATCCAACTTCGGGTTCCAACAGGACCACAATTTTAAACATAAAAACCTAAGATAAACCTTTTAAAAACGGTGTTGCAACCCTACAATCAGCAAGGTATCGGTAAGGTTTATTACTTGGCAAAGCTGTTCTCTAAGCTTTTAACACCCCATCCTGAAATTTTCTGCACAAGGCATAAAGTGGTCAATGCCAAACTCTTGCTGCCAGCAATCTGCATACATACTAATTACATCACCACCACAGGGCTTTCTCCTTCCCCAACCCCCACTCCGGGCTCAAACAAAAAGCTAGTGTGCATGCACATCAAGCGCATTTACAATGTCTGTGCCGCACACTAGCGAGGTCTGCTCTGCAAAGGGATTATGTGTTTCTAATTCAAAGATGGCCACTGCAGCAAGCAGTCAAAAAGCAACTATGATCTGTTCATAAATGTTACAACAGACTCCTTCAAAACTCCCTTTCTGAAAGTGAACACTTTATCAGGTAACATGTAAACGTTAGCCCAGAACAAAGAGCATCTTCACTCACTGCAACTGGTTTAATAAAAAATATTTGTTTCAAAGTATACTTGTTTAGGAAGCAATTTACAAAGTAGAATGGTAACATTTTCCAAAATGTACTTTTAAAATAGCAAAGCTTCTAAGGAAAAGTAAAGCCAATTTGTCATTTACAAAGACAGGACAGTAAAACTCAGTAATTCATACATGCTTAACTGTGCAACTCATAGTGGCCCATAAGGAGCATTGCAAAATAACAAGAGTTTCTAACTTCACAAATCAAGCTATAGATATAGAACTAGCCATTACAGTAAGCATTAGGAAAACTGTGAAGTTCTTTTGTCTTTTTGAAAAGGTACTATTGTTTTTGTTTTGGGGAACAGGGCCTTACACCATAGCCCAGGCTGTCCTGGGACCCACTATCGAGCATCAGTCCTCAGGCAATTCCACTTCTGGGATAACAAATGCCCATCCACCACTACACCTAGCTTTAAATGGTTTTCTTAAACATGAATAATTTTACCAGTCTTCTACTACAGTCTTCTTTTTAAAATACATTATTGGGTTTCTAGTGCACAAGCAGAACGTCACCTTGGATTCCATATAAACCCACAGGTGCAGAAACAACTTATAGTAGACTACCTGGGAAAAGAGCCCCTCTGAATGGGAGCTTCTTAAAGATGCTTTTAAGAGCTCTACTGCAGGCTATTGCCCTCCTTTTCCGCCAGGGCTTTTAATGGTGCTTGTGAGTTTCAATCAGCACTTGCTGGACTCAGAGGCCACATGGGCAAAGACCATTTGTCCAACATTTGATTGAAGCCACCTACAGGTTCCCACCATCATCATCCTGAGAACTCCTGGAACAATTCTCATGTGTAAGGGCTGGAGAGATGGCTCAGCAGTTAAGAGCAGTTGGTTTTGCAGAGGACAAGGGCTCGGTTGCCAGCACCCACAGGATGACTCTACTCTAGTTCCAGGGGATCCAACACTCTCTTCTGGTCTCTGTGGGCACCACACACACATTGTACACATACATACAGGCAAAATACTCACACATAAAATAAGTAAATGTTTTTTAAAGATACAATAATGACACCTCTTCTCCACGGGAGAGGCAAATACATTATCAGTCTATTTTTTGGATAGGAAATGAAGCCACTAGGCAGAATTACTTTGCCAGTATCACACAGTGTATGTGCAGCACAGGTCTGATACGGACGGAGCCTTTAACCTCACAATGCTATTTTCCCAGTGATAGGATAAGACGATTGACTTTCAGTTCCCAACACCTATCAGCTGGAACCTCTAAAAGCGTTCTCCAAGATGGGGCTTAATTTGGGGGTGACAAGCAACACATAGTAGCACAGGAAACATTTTGGAGTCTAGCATCTTAAGTGAGGGCGGTGGTCTTGGGGTACCTGGGGGAACCAAGCCCCAAGTGCAAACCACAGATTTCACAACACTGTACAGTTCTTGCTGCGGAGGAGCTTGCCTCTTTCTTCCTCTTCCTCCCCTTCCACATGACCCTCACGGTTCTTTTCCCCATCAGAAAATAGTATAGCATTGTTACTGCCATAGTTTGGCAACATTGCATGTCCCAACCACAGTGACTGGCACAGAGCAGGCAGCAAATATTTATTGAATGGAGCAAAGACAAAAACTGCTTCTATGGTCAAGTAGGGACCTTAAGTGCTGCTTCTAACCTAGTGGAATAAGAAAAACACCATAAGCATTTGGTCACTGGTGTAAAATGAACGTTTAGGAGCCCAGTCTAAGTGAAAGACAGGTACAGTAAAGCCTTATGTGACACCCCCACCCCCAGCCAGTATGTCTCAAGGAAAACAGCTTAGTATGGGTTATCATTCAAATACAGAGCCCGCCCAGAGGGGCATTTTTTTTAAAAATATTTTAGACTACAAAAGCAAACACCATTACCCTAAAGACTATAGGTCATCTGAACACGAATAGCAGCTGTTTTTTTTTTTTTGTTTTGTTTTTAAATCCTTTCAACATTCTAAATGTGAGAGTGTATAGAGAGGATAGGAGACATCTCCCCAAAGTTCTGCCTGCCAAAGCCCCCAAATACCACACTCCACGGAGATATGTGCCCTTTAAAACACTACCAGTAATTAACAGATACAAGTTTTACATCAAATCATTAGCTATGCACAGACAGAATACACGGGGCGGGGGCGGGGACGTAAGGCTACATCAAATGGCTTCAAAGACAACTCCTGACCATTTTACCACTTTCCCTCTGGGTGGGCACCCGTGATCGAAGACTTGGCTACTAGTTCAGCTACTCTCGCGTTCTTTATAATGTGAAAATCTCCAGCGTCTCATGACAGCAAAACTACCCGGGCCAGAGAAAGCCAAAAGCAACAGGGACCCCCCTCCCCTTAGCCACTAAAGAAAAAAACCGGCACGTTTTGACGTTCGGGGCGGTGGGGGGGGGGGACGGGACGGGGGCTCTCATCCCTCGAGATTCACTGCAGTAATAAATCCGTGGGATTTCAGGAACAAACCTGCCGATTCCAAAAATACAGGTTAAGCATCTCGTCCACCATGAAGTAGTTCTGCGCCCCTGCACCACCTCCTTTGTCTCAACTGTCCCTGCAAACTCGCATTTCAGTGCCCTCCAGTAAACAAGCTACCTAAATGAAAAAGAGGGGGACGTTCTAAGTCTTTTTTATTTTTTTTTTATTTTTTTATTTTTTTTTATTTTAGGGAGGAGATGCAGCAGGCTTTCTGGAGCCTCTTTCCCCAGCGGGGAGCAGGCCAGGCTCCCCAGCGCGGGGACCTCGATTCCCTAAGCTGGCGGCCGAACCGCGCGCAGACACCCGGCCACGCCGCCCCCGCGGCCCCCTGCCCCCCGCCCGACCTCGGGCTCGGGCCCCAGCCTCACCTCCGTGGATGGGCAGCGGTGCCAGCACCTGGCCGCGGACCTCGGCCTTGGGTGAGTCGAGCCCGTAGCGCCCGCGGTCGATGCGGAACGTGAGCGGGGTGCCGCGGCCGGGCTCCTGCACCGTCACGTTGATGAGCGCCGTGTAGTACTCCTGACTCGCGTTGTCCGCCCGCGTCGGCCACAGGCTGCAGGTCAGCAGTGCCAGCGCCGCGAGCCGGGCCGGGCCCGCCCGCGCCGCGCCGCTCATCGTCCCTCCGGCCGCCGCCGCCGCCGCCGCCGCCGCTCGCGGACCGGGCTCCGGGGCCGGCGCTGAGAGGCGGGGCGGGCGCGGCCCGGGCTGCGGCGGGAGCGCGCGCGCGCCCCGCGACGACCCGGGCACGAGCACGGCCCTCCTCGGCGCCGCGGCCCCGCCGCTCGCCGCCCTCACGTCCGCGGCCCGCGCGCGAGTACGCGCCCGTGGGGCCCTCAGGAGGAAGCGGCGTGCTGCCTCTTCAGGGCCGCTGGAACGCCGAGGGACCAGGCTTGTGGACAGGGCGCCTGAGAGGACTCGGGAGGATGGGAAGGAGGGGCGCCGACGGCCCCAGGTCAGCGATGCCGCCTCAAGCGCGTGCCCGCTGCGCCCCCCCCCCCCCGTCCTCTTCAGCCGGGCGGCTACGCGCAAACCCGACCACCGCGCATGCGCGCCAGGCCTACTCCCGCCCTCCCGCACGAGGGCCAGGGGCGGTCCAGTCACCTGCTTGCTGGCACCCGGCTCGGTGAATTGCCCCGGGCTTCATAGCCCGCTACGACCTGGATCCGTGAAGCTTTCCAAGAACCTATAGAGATGTTAGAGATACGACTATAAAAGAAACCAAGCTAAACGTTGTTTTAAATTAAATGTCTGTGAGAAATAACATTCCCACCGGGTCGGTTGCATATTGTATAATTATTGACATCGGTCGGGAGGTGGCTTTGTGTTTGGCAGTAGAGGCATCTGAGTGGTTAGCAAGATCCGTTAGAGACAGATGTAAACCTCATAAGGTTGATACGATCCTCTCCTCCCCCCAGGATGCCCAAATCCACAGACGCTCACTTCCTTTCTGTGAAATGGTATAGTACTTGCAGCATTTAATAAGGGCTCTGCTCTGTTTCTCCTGTAGTCGGGCCCTTCTTCACAGGGAGGACTAGAGCACCCATTCTCAGACCTGAGACCCTGGAGTTGCCTGCCAGAAAGTCGCAGGCTATGTTTAGAGCCTACATGGGGCTTTATCTAATAAGAATCTCCTCTGCCCCTCCCATTTGTGCTCTGTCCTCTCTGTTAAAAATGCTCATGGCCCCTAGTTCTTGCCCTTACAAGGGTCTTCAGTGTGGGGGATGCTTATGCCCCTGACAAGAAGTAATACTGCAGAAGTCCACAGACGCCACCCTATTAAACCAGGCCACAAGAAGGGGGTGCTCCTATTGATCTCTTTCAGCTGCTGTGAGTTTATCAAGGAGGAAATTGATTTGAGAGCACTTTTAAAAAATTTATTTTTAAAAAAATTAATGTGTTGTCAGGCGGTGATGGTGCCCGCCTTTAATCCCAGCACTCGGGAGTCAGTGGCAGGAGGATCTCTGTGAGTTTGAGGCTAGCCTGGTCTATAGAGTGAGTTCCAGGACAGCCAGAGCTACATGGAGAAACCCTGTCCTGAAAAACTAAAAAAAAAAAAAAAAAAAAAAGTGTATGTTTGTGTGATTGCATGGGTTTATGTGCACCACATACATGCTGGAGGCCAGAAGCAGGAAATAGATCCCCTGGAACTGGAGTTACAGATAGTTGTGAGCTACCATGTGAGTGCTGGGGATCAAACCTGCGTCCTCTGCAAGAGCAGTATGAGCTTTTTAACCACTGTGCTGAGCCATCTTTCCAGTCCTCCAGAGTGCTTTTAACTTTCCCCTGACAGTCACTGAGGGACTCCCCACATACACTGTTTTTGTTTGGGACAGGGTCTTGCTATATAGCCCTGCTGTCCTGAAACTCACTATATAGATCAAGCTGTCCTCAAATTCACAGCAGCCCTCCTGCCTCTACCTCAGGAGTGCTACCACGTCTGGTTATGACCTCCACTTTAAGAGGAGGTCTTGATGCACAGCCTTAGTAGACACCAGCATCTCGGCCGATGCTAAGGCCACTTTGTTCTGGAGGGTGTCCTTGTCTTTGACTTCACTATAGTAGTGATAGAAAGTTGCCTTATTTTCAAAGAGTAAAACACACACAACTGCATTTTAGCACTTTAACAATGTACAGTGGTGGCACTAAATGCTCATTCTTGGGTAACCATCACCACTATTTATCCATAGGATGCTTGTCATCTCACAGAATGAAGCTGTGCTCATCAAACAACTCCAAATTCTTCATGCTGTCAGCCTCTGGCCACCGCCTGTGCACCATCTCTCCGGAGTCGACTGCTCTAGTCTCATATAAATGGAACTACCCGGTATTTTTTCTTACGGCATCCTCAAGATCCATCCATGCTGTCACGATGTGCTCCTTCCTCTTTCAGGCTGACAGCGTCTTGATTCACTTTCATTTGCCCACCGAGGGCCACCTGAGTTGCTCCCACAGTTTAGCTATTGCTAAGAAAGGGGGCTGTGAACACAGGTGTGTGAGTCTCTCTTGAAGAGTCTGCTTTCAGTTGCTCTGTGTATGTACTCAGAAGTGAAATTTCTAGACCAGACAGTCATTTTATGCTGCATGTCTTGGGGGGGTGCTGAGTCACTCATACTGTGTCCCACAGCCGCTGTGCCATTTTACGTAGTCACCAATAGTAGGCCAGGGTTCCACTTGCCCTTCAGCCTCACCAACACCTGATTTCTCTTATTTTCTTAACAACAGCCATTGTAGTGGATGTGGTGGGGTATCTCCTTGGAGTTTTGATTTGCATCTTCCTATTGATTAGTGATGTGTCAAGCATCTCTCTATGCACTTACCCCTAAAAATCAAGTTAAAGATGAATTCATTAAAAGTATAAGGTAGGGACTTGGAATGTGGCTCAATTGGTAGAGTGCTTGCCTAGCCTGCACAAGGCCCTGGGTTCACTTTTCAGCGCCATGTAAACAAGGTGTGGTGGTAGATGCCTGTAATCCCAGCTGTCAAAGGAGATGGAGGCCGAAGGATCAAGTCATCCTCAGTTACATAATGAGTTCAAGGCCACCAAGGCAATCCTGGGATACCTGCGATCCTGTCATCGAAACAAAACGTATAAAGGTATTTGGTAATAAGAACAGCACACTTGAGGTACTTGGGTGTGGCAGGTCTCATGGAAGACATGGACTGAGATCTGAATAGAGCCTCAGTTGCCTGTGAGTGAGCTGCCCTCATGCCCACCTTGACAGAGTCTTCTCCCTGTCTTCACCAAGCACCACTCTCCTCTTCTCTACAAATCTGTCACCTGCCTCTCATCCCATCTCCCAGTTCATAAGAATTCCTAGATCACCTGTATGTCAGAGTCCCCTCTTCCCAGAGTGCCACCGAGATCTCAGCTACGGCCTTCCGAGGTTCCAGACTTATTAAGGGCTTCAATCTATCAGGATCTGATCTATACCTCACAGCAGTGTTTACCTTCTTCAGGATCATGGATGTAGATCCTGTGTGTAAGGCTCATTGAACAGTGCTTGGGGGGCTCCAGGGATTAAAGCCTAAGCATGGTCCCATGGGCAGTGCTGAAACTCTCAAAGGGTTGTCCAGATTTCTCAAAGCCAGTCCTTCCCCCTCCTCCCCTTCCTCCTCTCCCTCCTCTTTCCTCTTCTCCAAATCCTCTTTCACATCTTCTTTCTCTTGTGCTTCCTTGTTTATTTTATTAAATTTTCTTTTTCTTTCTTTCTTTGTTTTTTGAGACAGGGTTTCTCTGTAGTACAGCCTTGACTGACTTGAAACTCACTTTGTAGACCAGGCTGGCATCAAACTCACAGAGATCTGCCTGCCTCTGCTCACTGAGTACTAACATTAAAGGCGTGTGCCACCATACCCTCCAGCCTATTAAATTTTCTAAATGATCCATTGGTCCCGCCAGACCTTACTTTTTTTTTTATTATCGGTATGTTCATTTTTATCCCCCCTCCCATTCTCATTTCCTGTCCCACAGACAGCTATTCTAATGTACTTAATGTGTCTCCATGTTTTTTTTCAAGATGTGTGTTTTCTAACATCATGTACTTTTTAATTGTTAAATACTACTGGGTTATGAATATCTTCTGTCTTTCAGTCTCTTCATTCAGTACTACATTTGGTTTTTAGCTTTACATTTATTAATGTTTATGCTGAAATGTAACATCTAGGGGCTGGGAAGGTGGCTCTGGAATGAAGTGGTTACTGTGAAAGTGTGAGAACCTAAGTTCTGGTCCCCAGAACTCACATAAAGGCAGACATGTTAGCACGTGTCTATAACCCCAGGGTTCCTATGGGAAAAAGGGAGGTGGAGATAGGAAAATATCCAGAAGACACCTTGCCTCAAACAAGGTAGAAGGCAAGGACAGACATCCAAGGTTGTCCTCTGACCTCCATACATACACCATGGCATAAACACATCCACCACACAGTGAACACACACACACACACACACACACACACACACACACACACACACACACACACACACACGCACACAAAGATCACATCTGTAGGAAAGTGCAGAAATCTTGTGTGCACACCCAACAAATGTTTCCAAGGTGAAAACCCTTTTGTAATAACTATCTAGAACAAGACAGAGAACATCACTAGAACCTCTGAAAATCTCCCTGGCCTTCTCAATGATGAGCACCCTGGTATTCTGATTCCTGTGGCCATAGGTTAGTTTGATTTACATAAATAGAACCATTCAACACATACTCTTTGGTGTCTGGTTTCTTTTCTTTTTTAAATGATTTATTTTTATTTTATGTGCATCAGTGTTTTGCCTGCATGTATGTCTGTGTGAGGGCATCATATCCCCTGGAACTGGAGTTACAGACAATTGTGAGCTGCCATGTGGGTGCTGGGAATTGAACCCAGGTCCTCTGGAAGAGCAGTCACCACTCTTAACTGATAAGCCATCGCTCCAGCCACTGGTTTCTTAACATTATGGCTGAAATTCTTTTCCTTCATTTTAATTTAGTCAGTCATAGTTGTTTTTTATTTCCTGTGTAGTATTCCACTATTGATTTGTTTATTATCCTATTGATGAGCACTGTGATTGATTTTTCTCTTAGGACTATGACCAACAGAGGCGTTAAGAAACTGTTTACTATGCTGCCTCCTCCTTGCCCCCTCTCCTCATGCTACTGGACTTTGAGCCTGTGACCTTACTTTTGCTCTGAGGGATTATGACTTTGATATCACATATGGAGGTTTCCACATCCCTGGCAGCCTCTCCCTGCCAAAGATGTTGTGGATCCCAGCAAGGTCAAAATTGCTGGCCCCAGTCTGGGCTCTGGTGTGTGACCCCACATCCTACAGTCCTTAACAGTAGACAGCAGCAAGACTGGCCTAGCTCCCCTGGAAGGGAGGATCCTGGAACCAAGAGGCCTCATGGAGCCAGTGAATGTGGTGGCCTATGGGGATGTCACACACACAGTGACTTATACCCCATCTTAGGAGGGGCCCTACATTGTTTCCACAAATATACCAATGAAGAGATTGTTCAAAGTAACAGGACAATTGTTCTACTACTAAGTTTTATATACAGCCCATTTGTTATGGCTTGAATATTTATTCCCGAGTATTTATGTGTTGGCAACTTAATCCCTAAAGTCATATGTTGATGGTATTTGGAAGTAATTGGGTCAGGAGGGTGCTGGTTCATGAATAGATTGAGCCATTTATGGATTTCTGGAGTAATGAACCAGTGAGTTATTGAGGAGTGACTTAGTTATAAAAGCAAGTGCTCTCTGGCTTGCTGGCTCTGCCCTGCCACGAGATGCCTTCTACTATGACAGGATATAGCAAGAGGGCCCTTGGCAAATGTCGAGGCCATGATCTTGGACCTCTCAGCTTCCAGAACCATAAGCCAAATACACATCTACACTTTATCAATCACCCAATCTCAGGTAATGTGCTATAGCAACAGGAATTGGACAGTGTCCGTGGTTTGGGTGTTGCCTATTTGCATCCCGAAGAGTATGAGCTTTAGAGCCAAGACAGAGGTGTACTTAGCTTTGGAAGAAGTACCTTTTCTACTACCTTTTCTTAGCAGCCTTTCTTGGACTCCCAACTTGAACCTCTCTTTTCTGTCTCCATGCTGGATGTCTCCACTATTATTACTGATCACATCCCATTCCCAAGCTGTGACCATGGATAAATTATTACAGAAACTGATCCAATACTATGGAGCAGGCTGTGCTGGAGGTATGTCCTGTGGGTCAGCCAATCCTCAGAGTGCTACAGGTTACCTGTAATCCTAACCCAGATCTATGTAGGAACTGCTTCTCATGCTAGCATATTCACCTTGGATTCCCCCCTCTCTCCTTGGGAATGATGTGAACAGCCGTGTCCTTTTCATATAATGGCTTCACAGGGACAGCCTCTAGGGTCCCAGAGTCCAATCTTTGGATCATCAGATCCCACACACAGTATCCTAGTAGCTTTTTTATTTCTGTGACAAAACACCATGACCAAGATAACTTATAGAAGGAAACATTTACTGGGGGTCACAATTCCAGAGGTTAGAGTCTGTGCTCATCATGGCAGGGAGCATGGCAGCAGACAGGCAGGTCTATTACTAGAGCACTAGTTGAGAGCTTACCTCTTTATCAGAAAGTAGGAGGCAGAGAGAACTAACTAGGAGTAATGTGGGCTTTTGAAACCTGAAAGCCCACCCCCTAGTGACACATCTCCTCCAATAAGGCCATACTTCTTGATCCTTCCCAAACAGTTCTGCTAACTAGTGACCAAGTATTGAAATATATGAACCCACAGGGGCCATTCTCATTCATTTTAGCCAGATGTGGTGGCTTACAGCTATAATCTCAGCACTCAGGAGGCTGAGGCAGGAGAATGGCTCAAGGTTCAAAGGCTACACCTTGATTTCCAGGCCAGTGAGGACTATAGAGTGAGACTTTGTTTCAAAGTTCTTTGTTTCTTTTTTTCCTTCCTTCCTTCCTTCCTTCCTTCCTTCCTTTCTTCCTTCCTTCCTTCCTTCCTTCCTTTCTTTTTTTGAGATAGTCTCCTGTAGGCCAGGCTGGCCTGGACTCATTGTGTAGCTGAGAATGACCTTGACATTCAGATCCTCTTGCTTCTATTCCCAAACGCTGGGGTTACAGGTGTGCCAGCATGTCTGGTTTTAAAACTCTCATTTCAATATTATCTTCTCCTTTGCGGTGAATGATTTGACTTTCAATGATAGTCAAATCACTCGTCTTTAGGTATAGCTCAATGGTAGAGTATTTGGCTGACATTGATGAGAGCCTAGATCCTATCCCTAACCACAAAGAAAAATAAAGCATGTGAGGAAGGGAAGAGAAAAGAAGGGAAAGAAGGAAAGAATCTTGAAAAAAATTATTTGAGTAATTGGTAAGTGGAACCTGAATATTGTGAAAATCTGAAATAGATTTTTTTAAGTCAAATTATAAGACATACCAACAGAAAAGAGTAGTGTGAGAGAGACACCAGGACTGGGTTCACATCAGTGGTGCACTAGAGCGTGTTATATATTCAGGAATGTAGAGAGCCAATGGTACCCTGAAACTGACCGTGCTATCGGGCTAATATTTACATCGTGAAAATTGACAGTCCCTAGGAACCAGGATGTCCTCAGGACTCTACATCCTCCTTCTTTCCTTCTCCCTCTAGTTCTTCCTTATTTTTCAGAATGATTTATATCAATGCCAGTGGTTCACATAAGTGTTTGGCCATAGGTCAGCTGTATGGTGTCTGCTTGTCCCCTTGCCTCCAGGTCAGCATCCCTATATGAAGTAGAGATGTAGTTCCTATCCCTCTAATTTTTAACAGCTGCTCCTCTGGTGATGGGCACCTGCAACCTATAGCTACTAGCCAGCCCACTTCCTCATGACTTGTCAGAAGGACTTTGGAAAGATCTAGCTCATGGTCAGATGAGTCTGAAGTCCTGCTCTCCCACAGACATCCCTGGAACAAGCCAGCCTGAGTGCATGGATGCTCAGGTGGACCAGCGTCCTGCACACTTGGGTACCAGGTGCCACCCTGCTGGCAGGGCACAACAACATAGAAAATCCACAGTGTCAGCGATTGTTGTGGAATGCTGTCTTCCAGGTATAACAGCCATTACCATCTTAATCAGAGCGGCTGTGATCACAAGAGGCCAAGGTCACACATGTTGACTTCCCTCATAGGAGGAATTTGGAGGTCTCTTCGTCTACAGAGTGAGTTCCAGGACACAGAGAAACCCTGTCCCGAAAAAAATTACACAAACAGAGGAGATAGGTTTTATAGATTGACACTCTCCAGTAAGGGTCTTGGGGAGGATCCAATGTGGTCTTGACTATATAAATAGTGCAAAGCTCACCAAGCTATTAACTTTATTTACTCCCAGCCTTCTGGGCAGATAACCAGTTATGCATCCCTTCCTTTAAAAACAAACAAACAAACAAACAAACAACCTGTGTGGTTAAACTATGCCTGGATTCCGCCCCCCATTGCCTATCTGTGAGTACAAGAACCTCCCACAGAGGAAGGGGGAGCGAGGATCATGAGACCCTCACCTTCTGTTCGGCCATTCTATCTTGCACCTTTCTCCCTGTTGTAAGTAATTCTGCCACAGCTGTATGTCATCTTGGGAGATGCTGGAGTTCATAGAGGGTGGAGAGTTAACTTAAGGGGGACTTCAGTTTCATAGATGTAACTTCATCATCCATGCTCTGGTGAGACTTTAGTGACACTGCTGTTTTGTGGTCACCCACACTTCTCTAACCCTCCACTCATACTCTTTTTGTGAGTGACACATCACTTTCACTCCTTCTGTGAGTGACCCTTCACTCATACTCCTGTGAGTGACCCCTTACTCATACTCCTTCTGTGAGTGACCCCTCACTCATACTCCCTCTGTGAGTGACCCCTCACTCATACCCCCTCTGTGAGTGACCCCTCACTCATACTCCTGTGAGTGACCCTTCACTCATACTCCTTCTGTGAGTGACCCCTCACTCCTACTCCCTCTGTGAGTGACCCCTCACTCATACCCCCTCTGTGAGTGAACCCTCACTCATACTCCTGTGAGTGACCCCTCACTCATACTCCTTCTGTGAGTGACCCCTCACTCATACTCCTTCTGTGAGTGACCCCTCACTCATACCCCCTCTGTGAGTGACCCCTCACTCATACCCCCTCTGTGAGTGAACCCTCACTCATACTCCTGTGAGTGACCCCTCACTCATACTCCTGTGAGTGACCCTTCACTCATACTCCTTCTGTGAGTGACCCCTCACTCATACTCCCTCTGTGAGTGACCCCTCACTCATACCCCCTCTGTGAGTGAACCCTCACTCATACTCCTGTGAGTAACCCTTCACTCATACTCCTGTGAGTGACCCCTCACTCATACTCCTTCTGTGAGTGACCCCTCACTCCTACTCCCTCTGTGAGTGACCCCTCACTCATACTCCTGTGAGTGACCCTTTACTCATACTCCTGTGAGTGACCCTCACTCATACTCCTGTGAGTGACCCCTCACTCATACTCCTTCTGTGAGTGACCCCTCACTCATACTCCTTCTGTGAGTGACCCCTCACTCATACTCCTTCTGTGAGTGACCCTTCACTCATACTCCTTCTGTGAGTGACCCTTCACTCATACTCCTTCTGTGAGTGACCCCTCACTCATACTCCTGTGAGTGACCCTTCACTCATACTCCTTCTGTGAGTGACCCCTTACTCACACTCCTGTAAGCAAGCTCAATAAACTCAATGCTTCACCAAACCAGGCTTGAGTGGAGTTGTTTCTTTGGTTTGTTGTTGGTGCTCATTTTGGTGAAGAAAATTTTATGCCTTCCCAAGAAAAGTTCAAACAACAGTGATTTCTTCCAAAATTTAATATTACTTAATGAAGAATAGTTAGTATGTGAAAAAGCTTTTTAAATGGCACCTGTATGCTCACTACTTGAATTTAGCCCTATTTATTACCATTTGGTCATAAAGGCTCTATTTTTACATTGCTTTCTTATTTTGCCTGAATTATTTGGTGATAGTCTTAGTCCATTTTCCATCACTATAGAAATACTTGAGAAAGGGTACTTTATAAAGAGAAGGGGTTTATTTACTTCATAGTTCCAGGCCAGCAAGAGATCCTGTCTCCTAAAAATATATGGTGGCTTTTGAAGACTAACACCTAGTTTTGACCTCTGGCTGTTATGTGCACTCACACACATGCATCCACACCCCCATACTCAAAGAAGTAGAGAGCTTTCCTGAGGCTTGAAGCTTGTCTCCTGCCCAGGACTACACTCCTCAAAATTTACCAAGAAACATACTGAGTTCTTCAAATACTTAGTTAACAACACAAATGCCTTGTATTCTTTTTCTGTCTAAATACCGGAATTATTTAATGATTACTGTAACCATCCTAATTTTCATATACCAGAAACCTCAAAAAATGGAAGTGGTCAGACTCCCCTTACCTCTAAGTAGACAGCCTAGAGGAAGGAAGCTGGCATCCTTCCTTTGCTGCCAGAGTCTTTTTAGGGAAGCCATATGGCAGAGCGCATAGAGGGAAGACCTGTCACACTGACCATACCCACAAGCCCAGGGCTCACAGGCCATATTGGACACAGTGGCCTTGGGGTCAGGTGAGATGCCACTGTAAAAAATGTCTATAAACAGATGGGCTGGAATGTAACTCAGTTGGTAGAGTGCTCACCTAGTATTCAGGAAGTCTGAGGCTTGATCACCATCACCTCAAAACTAGGCATGGTGGTGCATGCCTATAATCCCAGCACTTGAGAGGTGGAGGCAAAGGACCAAGAAAGAGGTCAAGGTCTGCAAAGGAAGTTTGAGGTCGGACTGAGCCTGTTGTGTGTTGCAGAGCAGAATTGAATTCTCCAGAGGATACTTGATGAGGAAATCGAAGCTAGAGAAGTAACTTCTTTTCCCAGTAGATGAGGGTAAAGGAGAGGCCAGAGACAACAAACCAAATCCTGGCTGGTCTCAGGGCCCTCCTGCATCTCACCATCAGGTTGGCGCCAGGCTCAAGATTCAGATGAACTCTGTGTTTCCTTGCATTTGGCTCAGTCCAGGAAGCCAGAGACCTGCAACGGAGCTCTGTCCAGGAATTTGAGTGGGTCCTAGGCCTGATCCCTCCCCTGGGATGCTGAGCTGGGATGAGCTGCCAGGGTGGCTGCCCTTTTAGCAGAATCGAAGGTATCACTTTGCCCTTTGTCAAGATCCCTTTGGTTGGAATGATGAATGATTGAGCCACAAAAAGCTGAGAGAGCAAGTAGGTGACGGCCGGCTGGAGCCAGCCTGGATCAGCCGGCCCTCTTGTCGGACCGTTGGCACTCAGACTGACTTGAAGTGGACATCCTTAGGGTTCTAATGGCTCCTTCACCAGGGGATTTATTGTACCCAAGGGGCCTTCAGCACGAAAATAAGAGAAACAGATTTGGTCAACAGTACAGAAAAGGATTGTTTGGGGAGGCGACCCAGATGCTCTTCGGCATAAAGAGAAGGTTGTTGGACTGGCCTCAGAAAGGATAGGACACCCTCACCTGAACCTGGGGACCTGAGCAGCTGGATTCTGGGAGCAGCTTCATCAGGAACCTGTGGCTCAGTCATCAATGTGTTTCTCCAGGTCTTGCCTCAGATTTCTCTATCTGAGCCAGGTGCTCACACCTGGAGTATAGACACACATGACACCGTGACCACCAGCCTTGTCCAGGGAGCATCTGATGGCAGAAAAGTAGCCCCACCAGGGCCACGTGGCTCAACAGGTGTGGGCCAAACAATGGCAGCCTTTATCTGATGCAGGCAGATGCTTGCACAGTCTCCCTGATCTCACTTCTTGCCAGGTGAAAGAAGTAGCTGTGGGGCTGTGAGCCTCTCTCTTCAGACGTGTCATCCGTCCTGGCTTAGGTGTCACCCCCAAAAACTCATGTTGAAACTTAATCTCCAAAGTCATAAGAGAAAGACGATACTTGGCACGTTTGGGAGGTAATTTAGGAGGGGCTCCCGTGATTTCAGTGGTAAAGAGAAAGATACCTAAGCTAGCAGGCTTCTGGCTTTCCATGTGACATCCTATGCTGTTTGGGGACTCTGAAGTCTCAACCAGCAAGACCCTCCCCAGATACTAAGCTGGTGCAATGGACTTCCTAGCATCCGTAGCCAGGCTTTTTAAAGTCTGGGGTCTTGAATGGGCAGTAGTGGCTCATGCCTTTAATGCTAGCATTTGGGAGGCAGAGGCCGGTGGATCTCTATGAGTCTGAGGCCAGCCTGTTCTACAGAGCTAGTTCCAGGACAGCCAGGGCTACACAGAGAAACCCTGTCTCAAAAAACAAACAAAACAAAAGAAAACAAAACAAAACAAAAACAAAAACAAAATAAAAAACCAAAAAAACACCAAAAACAAACAAAAACCCCCTGGGTTCTTGTGATCAAACTCAAGCCCTTGTGCTTGCATGACAAGCATTTTACTTAGTCACCTCCTTAGTCTCTGATTTTAGTTTTTTGAAACAGGATCTCTTGTAGCTGAGGCTGGCTTTGAATTTGCAATGTAGTCAAAGCTGATCCTGAACCTGTTCCTCCTGCATCTACCTCCCACGTGCTAGAATTACAAATTTGCGCCTTCACATAGGGCTACAAACTATTCTTTGTAAATTTCCCAGTGTGTAGTATTTGGTTATAGCATCAGGAATGATACTAAGACATCATCCAGGAAGGGACCACATCATTTCCAGGTCGCTTATGGTCAGTGGAGAGTCTGATACTTGGGACCGCAAAGCTCTTTCATAACCAGCAGCCTGTAGATTTGGGAGGGACAGGATGAGCTGCCAGCCCCAGCTGATGCCAGAGTCCAGGCTGCCACCAAACCAACATTCCAACACAAGAACAAACAAACAAACTCAGTGCACAAGCATGTTGATTACAGCATTTTCTATAGGGACAAAAAGTTGGAAATAAGATCATTTGTCTGTTAGGAAAATTATGGTGCAACAAATTTGAGGATGATTAGAGGCTATTAATACATCATGAAGCTGGAGCAACATGGATAGCGCTTCTGATATTCTGGTGAGTGCAAGAGGAGAATGCAAAATATCTGGTCGACACTGTGTAGGGTAAGTCCACATGTATGAACAGGCACTGGAAGGGAACCAGCAAACAAAAAATAGTTGGGCTTATTTGGGAGGGTTGTGGGTGACTTTTTAGCTGCCTTGTTTTCCTTTTCTCAAAATATATTCTGTTTTGCAATGGTAAAAGGTGATCTTCTGATGACTTATCAGGAGGCACCAAGGAGACACCTATGAGAATAGTCAGATTGCAGAAGGAAGCAGAACCGAAGGTAGGGAGACTAGATGGCTAGTGCTAAAGACTGAGGCTCCCAGAGTCGGGTGGCGGCCCCGAGCGACATCCTCCTCCATAGACCTGTATTATAGTCTGCTAGGCCACTCTAACAAGCTCCTCTAAATTGGATGGCCTAAATGACAAATGTTTTATCTTTGTGTGTGTACATGAGTCTGAATAAATGCATGCCTCAGACACAAGGGTCTGAGGACAACCTCAGATGTTGGTCCTTGTAATCCATATTAGTCAGAGTTCTCTAAATATTTATTTTTATACGTATTAGTGCTTGGCTTCATGTATGCCTGTGAATGTGTGTGCCTGGTGTCTAAGTAGGCCAGAAAAGAGTGTTGGGTCCCCTGGAACTGGAATAACAGATGGTTGTGAACCACCATATAGGTGCTTGGGATTGAACCTGGGTCTGCTGGAACAGCAGCCAGAACTTTTAATCACTGTGCCATCTCTCCAGATCCAATTGGGTTCTCTAAAGGAGCAGAAATGATAGAATGGATATGTAGGTTAAAAGAAGCTTTATTATATTGGCTCACAGGCTGTGGTGTGTGTCCAGCAATGGCTGTCTCACAGTGCAGAGGCTAAGAAATCCCATAGTTGTTCAGTCCACGAGGCTGATGTCTCAGCAGTCCCAGCCTGGTACTGGAGGCCTGGACGATTCCTGGAGAGCTGCTGGTTTTTATTCTATGTTGGAATCCTGAAGGAGTAGACTCTAATATCAGTGGAGGAATGCCTCAGCAACAGATAGATGAATTTGCTAGTGAGAGTGAGCATAAGCAAGCAAAATACAATTTCCTTCTTCCATGTCCTTTTATACAGGTTGCTACCAGAAGCAGCCACCCAGATTTAGGGTATGTCTTTCTGCTTCAAAGAATCTGGTCTTGAAAATCCTTCACAGGAGTGCCCAGCAGCATGAATATTGGCTGACTCCAGATCAATGGAATCTGCATTCAAGTTGACAACCAAGGTTAGCCATTACATCTTCCAACTTGTTAAAGTGGTGTGTTGGCTAGTCTTATGTCAACTTGACACACAAGTAGAGTTATCTGAAAGGAGGGAACCTCAACTGAGAAAATGCCTCTATAAGATCCAGCTGTAGGGCATTTTCTTAATTAGTGATTGATGAGGGGAGGGCCCAGCCCATTGTGGGTGGTGCCATCCCTGGGCTAGTGGTCCTGGGTTCTGTAAGAAAGCAAGTGGAGCAAGCCATAGGGAGCAAGCCAGTAAGCAGCACTCTTCCATGGCCTCTGCATCAGCTCTTGCCCCCAGATTCCTGTCCTGTTTGAGTTCCTATCCTTTGGTGATGAACAGCAACATGGAAGTGTAAGCCCAATAAACCCCTTCCTCCACAAGTTGCTTTTTGGTCATGGTGTTTTATTGCAGAAATAGGAACCCTGACTAAGACAGGTTGAGTCTCTTTTTTTCTTATTCTCTGCCGTGTAGGCCAGACTGGCTGGCCTATGAGCATCCGTGGATTCTCCTCTCTCCCATCTCACAGTAGGTGCACTGGATTGCATATGTGCTACAATGGGCAGCTTTACATAGGTTTTGGGGATTTGAATTCAGGTCTTCAAGCATGCATAGTAAGGGTTTCACCCACTGAGTCCAAGATCAAGTTGCTGGCTGAGTTGGGTTCTGCCAAAGGCTTTCTTCCTGGATTGCAGATGGCCATCTGCTCACTGTTTCTTTACTTGACAAAAAAAGAGTACAATTGTCTTCTTTCTTAATTAAATGATTACTATTACTATTATTATTATTATTTGTGCCTGTGTGTGAGATGTGTGTACAGGAGTGCCATGGTATGCATGGAGTTGATACTTGCATCTTTATGTGGGTTTCAGGGCTTGAACCTGCATCACCAGGAATACACAAGCTATTTACCAACTGAGCCATCTCATCAGCCTTTTTTTCTCTTCTCATGAACCCCTGATTCTATTTTAAGAGCCTCATCCCCATGACCCCACCTAATCCTAATGACTTCCCAAGGGTCTCATTTTCAAATATCCTGGCTTTGGGGGATTAGGAATTCAGCAAGTGCTCACAGGGTGGGAAGAAACACTTCATTCCACAGCACTGAGGCCTCTCTGATGTTCTCCATATATTGGCTGGTTCTAGCTACATCTCTTTGAGGAAAAAAGAAACATGAATTTGGTTTGACTGCCTATACTTCTGTTAAAGGAAAATCTACCATCATTTCTGCACATGGAATGTGAATGCTGGAAGTGTTCCTGCAATAAACCCTTATGGAAAAACTGTATCAGTTTGCTGTCCAATGTCTTTACTAAAGGCAGAAGGTGATGGGCCATGACATCCGCTGGAGTTGTGATTGGATATTAATTCTGCCAGTAGTTTTGGCCTGGGAGAAGTTGAAGGGATTGGGGGACACATCTTCCCAGTGAAACACACATGCTTTATAGGGTAAGAATCTCCTAATAAAGGTGGGTGGGATGGGGTCTCCAGATCTGCTTAGATACAGGGGGAAAAAATTCAAGAAATTTTTTGTGGAAGATAAAGGTCCATGAGGGATGTCGAGAGACTGCCTGGGGACCAAGGTGTCAGATATTAGAGGGTCACTTAGTGCTTACCGTAGTCCCTTTTGAGTAGCTGAGTCTACTTTATAGGCTCTAGGAGATAAAAATTCCATTCTTTTTTCCTGAATGAGCATCCATCTACCCCTTCACCCAACACGTTTTTATGGAGCGATAACTCTGGGTACTTAGAGTATCAGCAGACACTCAAAGATCCCCACCCTCATGGTACTGTACCTCATGGACATTTGGGAGGGGAGCTTGCTATTGCCTCATCTCCTCCTTCCTCTGACCACTTGGATCCCGAGCGTCAACGTGTTGACTTGAGAAGCAGCCCGGAGGGTAGCTGTTAGTTTTTCGGCTGCGTTGTGTTCTTACCCTGCAAGGAAATGTCACGAAACACGACAGAATCCGCTAACAAGAGTTTTATTAAAAGTAAAGGGACAGAGAGTGAACAGGCCTGCGGGAAGCACGTGTGTGGAGAAGAAGGAGGAAGAAGAAGAAGAAGGAACCGGGAACATGGCGCCGGATTTTAAAGGCTGGGCGTGGACAGATCAGCGTCACTATTACACGCAAGCGCGTAGATCACATGGCCACGTTGCGCGCCTACGTAGCCAATGGAACGTCACGGATCTTGGTCACGCAAGATGCCCTGACCCGGAAATGGCTATCCTGACCTGGAACTGGCTAGGTGGAAGTGTCTGTTGGGCATATGCGAACACGCCCGACCGTGGGGGCGTGTTGTAAACCTTTCAGTAGCTAAGCTTCCCCTCTGTGCATCTGTCAAGGTGTCTCCACAGAGACTTGGCTAAGGGAAAACTTGCTCTGAATTTGGGCAGTAGCAACCCACAGGCTACCGGCCTGGATGAAGTAAGCGGGCAGGAGAAAGGCTGCAGGGTAGGAGAGCCATTCTCTCCCACCCCTCTCCTGCTCTCTTTCCGGTCCCTCCCCTCCATTTCCTGTCTGCTCTACCACACCCTTCCCACCTCTGTGGACTGACGCGGCTGAAGCCAGGAGCCAAAATCAATCTTCCCTTCTTGAAGTTGCTTCTTGGGTGTCCTTGTCACAGTGCTGAAAGTCCGGCTTCCACAGCAACTCAGAGAGGTGGAGTGAGAAGCAAGGGAGATGGTGGATGGGTGGAGAAGAGTTCTCTTAGCTTAGATGCTGAACCAGCCCTCCCTTCTCTTCTGCACATCTCTGTCTAAATCACTCTGTGAAAGATCTCCTGCTAATTACATCGAAATGCAGTTCTGAATGATATAAGTGGATTAAAAGGGAGTAAATTAAAAGAAGAGAGATACTTGAAGCTTGAAATCTGGTTTCTGTCATCTGGAGACTTCCCATGCTGTTTAAGACACCCAGATTTGTTTAAGCCTAGCCTAGAGAAACGAGCCATTCTTGACTCAGCTAAGAAAGGCCCGAGGTCTTTGGCTATGAGGGAAGGCATCTGGGAGAACCTCAGAGCAGGATTGTAGCCTGCAGATCAGGGTGGCATGTCATCATTTGGTCTCATTTTAGTTGCCGGAATTCCAGTTCAGTCAGGAGAATTTAGTGGGACCTTTATGCAAAGTCTGGGGCTTATTCTCACTTCAGGCACCACTATGACAGGAGACTAAGAACTGGGGGGAGACATCAAGATTAACATGTAAAACAAGCCAGTTCACAGAGGAAGACTGGGAGCCCTTCCTTACCTTGGCATCATCTAAAGAACAGAGCATGCTCATAAAACAGCCTGGGAAATACAAAAGGAAGAGGAGGGGCTATGAAAGACAATACCCCTGAGGCTTCGGGCTCTTTCCTCAGCTCATTAGCATCCTTCCATTCTTGGGAGTGCTTTTTCCTTTCCTTTTTTTTTTTTTTTAAATTTTTTCGAGACAGGCTTTTGCTGTAGAATATTATTTTAGCTAGGCAAAGATATGTTACATTTGTTTCTGCTATGGAGTATTTATCTGTGTAAAGGTGTGTTACACTTGTTTCTGCTGCCTTTGTTAGTGATGTAAGGATGTATTGCATTTGTTTGTGCTGCAGTTGTTTAATTAGGTAAAGATGTGTTGCTTTTGTTTCACCTTGCCTGCCTAAGGCACCTGATTAGTCTAATAAAAAGCTGACCTGCCAATAGCTAGGCAGGAAAGGGATAGGCAGGGCTGGCAGGCAGAGAGAATAAACAGGAGGAGAAATCTGGGCTCAAGAGGAATGAAGAAGGAAAACAGAATGAGGGAGAAGGAGAACATGCCTGGAGCCAGAAGCCAGGCAGCTGCCAGCCAGCCAGCCATGGAGCTGCAGGAAAGTAAGATAGATAGATAGATAGATAGATAGATAGATAGATAGATAGATAGATAGATAGAGAGGGAGGGAGGGAGGGAGGGAGGGAGGGAGGGAGGGAGGGAGGGAGGGAGGAAGGAAGGAAGGAAGGAAGGAAGGAAGGAAGGAAGAAAGGTAAAAAGCCCTGAGGCAAAACATAGATAAAGAGAAACAGATTAAAATAAGGCCAAGCGTTCATAACTAATAATAAGTCTCCTTGTCATGATTTGGGAGCTGGTTGGTAGCTCAAAGAAAAAAACCAGGTACAGGGTTTCTCAGTATAGCCCTGGCTGTCCTATAACTAGCCCTGTAGACCAGGTTGGCCCCAAACTGAAATCTGCCTGCCTCTGCCTCCCCAGTGCTGGGATTAAAGGCATGCACCAACACCACAGGCTTTTATCCTTTTTTTTTTAACAAGCTGTCTCTTTGTATTCCAGGCCTGTCGGGTCCAAAGCACCCCTTCCCCACTCCTAATGGCAGTAGTGGTGACCATGTTCTAAACTTGAAAGACTCCAGCTAGGTAAACCTAAAGGTGGGTTTCTGTTTACTAGAAAAAAACAGATCTTTTAAGGTAGTTCCTGTTTGCTAGGAACCCTCTCCCCATCCCCTACTCCCTACCCCACCCCCTACTCCCCACCCCCCACCTTAACCTTCACCCAAAGGTCAACCCACCTCAGGCAAGGACTTGTAGTTAGTCAATCTGGGCAGCCTGTATCAGCTCAGATCCTCACCCTGAGGACTGTCATGTAAACTATTCTTGCTTTTCTGTCACTTTGCTTTTCTCTTTCCCACCGCCAAAGACAGCCTTGGCAGTTGATCCCCAATAAATCTTTTTTTCTGCCCATAGAGTGGTCTAGTTCAGAAGTTTCTGTGCACCATTGCTTATATTTGGTGCCCAAATCCAGGAGGTACACTGGACCTCCCAAAAGGCCCAGCCTCTCATAAATGAACCAAACTGCTGAGTTTTGACCCCACCCCCACCCTGGGTATGGATCACTTGCTCTTGCTGGTTCCTGCCACCCGCTGTATTCAACACCGAATTTTTCTGCCTCTCCAGCCACTTCTCCACCTGTTCTAACCACTAGTCTCCCCCCTCCTACTTGGTAAGTGTCTCTCTCAGAGCTGCCTGCTCTGTCTTTCTGGGCTCCTGGAGCCTACCACAAAAATCACACCAGGGAATCAGGCAGCCTCCCTATGCCCTTTGGGTCTCTCGGTCAGCTTGGGGACACCCTGGATTGAAATTCTTGTCCCACAACGCTTACCCTTTCATGCGTCACCTTCCTTGTTTCTGATGCAATATTGGGATCCTTCTTCTGATGGAATCCTGCTTGCAGCCCCCTACGTCTCCCCATCCCCTTACTCTGCTTCTAGCTGCCGTCCTGCTTACTCTCTAGCCATGGCAAACCACTTGTCTCTCCTGCCTCCCCTTAGGAGCTGCCTGCTCCGTCTCTGTCCCTCTCGCTGGCTCGCTGGAGCCTGCTGTGTCCCCTCTCTGCTCCTGGAGCCCACTCTACAGAAGTCCTGCACGTGCACCAGGCAGCTTATCCTGGCCCTCTACAGTATTGGTACCCTCCCTCTGGCAGAGTCCCCCTCCATCCCTAGGCCTGCTCTACCTGCCCTACCTCCTTCTAAGGATGTCCTTCCTGCTTGCTCTGTCTCTCCCCTCGCCCGTCTCTTCCCATGGGCTTGCCCAGGCAGAATTAGACGCCTCCACTCCTCTCCTGCCCTCTAACCTCTTTGCTCCTCAGACTCAAAGATTCCTGAAGGCATGCTGTCTCACTGCCGACAGTTTGGCATCAGTACAAACTAGATAATCAGTCTCAGTGACCAGAAAAGGGCACACTCGATTTCCAAATTCTCACAAATTGTAACAAGTGCCACCACACATGTAAATGTTCCCCCAGCCCCCTTACCTCTAAGCCTTCTCTGTTCTCCACTCTTGAAAATCTCCACTCTCTGAGTCTCTGCTTCCTCCCATCTTTCCCCTGGCCACTCAATTCAGTCTTACAGGGATTCAAATGTTCAGTATTATCTGAACACTTGTTTCATACTTGAATGAAAAAAGAAATAAATGGAAAGACATGGCTGCTGCTAGGTATGGTGGAGGAGAAAGTTTTTTGTGGCTAGAAGGGAGAGCATAGCCAGAGTCAGAGACATTTGGGACAGTCCAGAGTGGACATGATCCTGAGCCATGAGAGAAGTGGGGGAGGGGAGGAAGAGGGAAGCAAGGGGAACCAGGTGCAGCAACCAAGCGGCCAAAGGTACAAAAAGGGCAGGTAACCAAAATGCCCTTCTGGGGGAAGGGTAGCCCAGCCCCTGGGCTGGAGAGTTGGGGTAGAGGGCAGGGTGTACCTGCCATAGCCTATAATAGGTAGGGACCGAGGGATGCTGGGAGACGTGGTGGCCAGGTCTGCTTCAATATGTTAGTCGGTCACCTTAGCAGTTTGCCCCAGGGTCTGAGACAATGCTGTTCTACTCCACTAAAAGCTGGCTCTGGAGTTTGGTTATGGCTCCACATCTCCAGACCCAAGCATGCTTGTTTAAAAGTTTCCTCCTTGGGTTGGGGATTTAGCTCAGCGGTAGAGCGCTTGCCTAGCAAGCACAAGGTCCTGGGTTCGGTCCTCAGCTCCGAAAAACAAAAAACAAAAAAACAAACAAACAAAAAAGTTTCCTCCTAAGTCTGTCCTGGATCAGGGCTGGCTACCTGATTCTGTGACAGGGAGAAGGGGAGCAGACAGATCAGCCCAGAAAACAAAAACAAAAACAAAAACAAAAAACCACCATGAGCTTTAAAAGCTAAAAAGTGAACTGTCCTCCAAAGTGATTACTGTGGCTTATCTCACACTCTTTTTCTGGGTTTTATTGAACTCTCTAAGTACTCTCCTTCTTAGAGCTCTAAAACTTTTGTTAAAGTATAATTAATTAATCTCAAGATGTGTAAGACCATTGTGTAAACTTTCTGTATTTCAGGATTTGTAAGTTCACTGGGTGCAGTAAAAAAAAAAATCTGTAGCAAAACGTTATTTAAAACAGGTAATAGAAAGTGTTGATAGTTTAAAAATTTTTTTATATAGGAATTCTTAATTTGCTACAGCATGTGTGCATGTGACTTGGTTTCAGTCCTTTTTAGGACAATGTCACCAGCACTGACATTTTTTTTTTTGGGGGGGGGGGGAACTTTGGACCTGACAGAGCCTAACTTAAAAGGCATGGACTTTTTTTTCCATCTCACTTCCTCAAGGCTGCTGGGTTTTCACTTAACCTATACTAGGCTTTTTTTTTTTAAACACTAATACAATTGTCCTTGAATTTCCTTCTGAGTCCATTTCTAAATTTTTTTTATCACTGAGACTAGGAACTCCCAAAAGGAACCTCAATTTCCCCAGGAACACACTACATCTAGGAAATTAAAAGATAACATCAGAGTTGGGTTCCAGCCCTGGCTCAGCCTTGATCTCATCTGGGTTGATATGTCATATTCTCGGATGGGCTTTATCAATCATCAGTCTCACATTTCACAATCTCCAACTGTGGGAGTGAAAAGAGCTGTATTGGAGCTCTTCGGAATTGTGATTGCAGGAACCACGGGCTCAGATAGCTCTGAAACAAACATATGAAGGAAAGCTGGCAATGGACTGGGGATGTCACTCTGTCAGCAGAGTTCTTGCTGCACATGCACGATTCCCTCCCTGCGTTTGATCCCCAGCATTTCATAAAACCAGTGTGATCCTAGCACTCAGGGAGGAGTTGGGAGGATCGGAAGTTCAAGAACATCCTCAGCTACATATCAAGTTTGAGGCCAGCCTGGACTAAAAGAAGGCCCATCTCAGAAACAACACCGAACCCAAGGCAGAGGACATGACATGAGAGATTAAAAGGGGAAGGCTATAAAACAATAACAATTCCTTTGTGAGCCAATAGTTTGCTCCTTACAAGGTCAACCGGCTCCCAGAGCAATATGAGGCATCTATTAAAATGTTCTGTAGCTCTGGTGGACCACCTGCCATGTTCTTCATGGGGGTGGGGGGCGCGGCGCGGACTCTAACCGGTGTCCAGCCTCCTAGTGGTTGACCTTCCTACTAAGAGGAGGGTCAACACAGGAAAAAACTCCTTAATGCTTCCAAGCCACGTCAGGGTCAAACAGGGCTTTGACTATCCTCATACAGATGGACCACGGGTAAAAGGAAAGCTAGAGGAACCAGAGGTTCCCCCAAACCCAGGTGATCCCGAGGACCAGTGCCTCAGAAAAACAGAGGGGGGGGGATGGTTAATTTGTGGCCGCTTACATCGTCTTAAACACCCGAATGAAAGTATAACCAAAGATTAAAAAAAAAAAGATCCAAATGTTTCTTTAACAGTACAACAGGAATCACCCACCCAGATATTAGGCTTAAGAGATATTATCCAGACGGCCATTTCTCACCCAAGATTTTTCTTTCTGATAAGGAAAATGCTGCCAGATAGAGAACATCATGACCTTGGCTCCATTCAACACTGCAGAGCCTACCTGAAGCCAAGAGAAACAGGCCTCTTATTGTCTTAAACTAAAAATCAAATGATGGCTGAAGTTTTTCTCTCTCCCCTTCTCTGGAAGCCATCTGGGAGGGACCACACTCTGGGATTCTAGCCACTCCAACAGCTGGGACTATCCTGGATTCACCACTCTTGAGTGTGATTAAAAGAAAACCAGGAGGAGCCCAATAGATGGAGACTCTTGGGAGCTCATCAAGACAGTCGAAAGAACTTTGATTTTTTTTTAAAACATTGCGCTCTGTTCTGGCTTCTCCTGGCTCCCTGGCTAGGACTTGCAATGCTAAATACTTTTGCTTTTACTTCTTCACATCTCTGTCCAGGCACTAGTCAAAGATGTCCTTTCCTCCCTACACCTCCCTGGCTGTTACAAAATGGGACTACTGATACACTCTTGGGGTCTTTCAAATAGTCCCACTGGAGGGGGTATCCCCACTGCCACATCTGATGCCCCCCATTCAACTAGAAGAAGCCAGATCTGTCATCACCCAAATTCCATAATTGCAGTTAGGGTTACCACTTCAGAGGGGGGCATGTTGAAAACAGTAGAAAATGACTAGGCAGTTTGGAGTAAAAAGCCCCCAAAGGAAAGTAGCCAGTTTCTACATTGGTTAAAAGCCAGAAGCATCCCTGAGCCTTTTGGCATCTTTATCCTTGCCAAAGGTCACAGATACCAAACATGTCTGGAGGCTCTAAACCCCGATCTGGTTCATAAATGACTTTTAGGGTTACTTCTTCAGGGGGAATGTTAGAGTAACAATAAAGGTCCATTAATAAAAGAATTCCGGCCGGGCGGTGGTGGCGCACGCCTTTAATCCCAGCACTCGGGAGGCAGAGCCAGGTGGATCTCTGTGAGTTCGAGGCCAGCCTGGGCTACCAAGCGAGTCCCAGGAAAGGCGCAAAGCTACACAGAGAAACCCTGTCTCGAAAAACGAAAAAAAAAAATAATAAAATAAATAAATAAATAAAAGAATTCCTTTTGGTCAAGAGGATAGAATCTGAGGCCTAGGTAGAGACTTAACATTCCAGTTGGTTTGGTCAATCACCCCTAGGAAGGTGGGCTCACCTTAAGCTATGCTAAAAAGACAGACAAAATACTTTTTCCTATAATGAGATACCCTTCCCTCCTAGAATTTGTGGTCCCTGCCAGCCACCTTGAGGTTCAGCTGGATCTGCCCACCTTTCTGAGGCCCAACTTTTCTGTTCTCTTTTTTTCCGTCTCCTCTCAGAACCCAGATGTGCTTTTAGTGACACTATAGGTATGGTGATATTTTATTTGTACTGAAATGTGATTTTATTTGTATGTTAATAAATAAAGTTGCCTGGGGGTCAGAGCTAATAGCAAGCCATAGCAGAAGCTGGGCGGTGGTGGTGCATGCCTTTAATCCCAGCACTTGGGAGGCAGAGCTAGGCGGATCTCTGTGTGTTCAAGGATACAGCCAGCATGAAGACACACGCCTTTAATCTCAATACCAACCACAGAAGACCTGGAGGTCTGTACAGACAGGCAGTGACGAGGAGGTCATGTGGTTGGGTTTATAACCAATGAGAAGGCAGAAGAGAAAGTCTATAAAAAGACAGATACACAGGAAGTAGCGCTCTTGCGGAGAGGAAACACAGCAGAGGCAGGGAAGGGTAAGGTTTTTAGCTATTAGCTATTGCTCTGACCTCTTGGGCTATTAACTCTGCATTTGGCTCTGTGTTTCTTATTTAATAAGACCGTTCATCTACACTATAGGTGTCCTTACTTATTCTTTAAATACCCGCCTTCCACTTCCCACTGTGTGTCTGACCTCTATGGTGGCTTAAACAGCAGGACTTCTTTCCTTCTCTTCTTCATTCTTCTCTGGGAAGCTACTGAGATTTATAGCTTGCCTGCCTTGGGGGTGTTTACCTTTTAAACTCTAATAAAATTGTCATTAAGCCTCCTTTTGAGTCCATTCTTCAATTCTTTTTATTAATGAGATGAAGACCCCAGGAAGGGGCCCCAGACTCCCCTGTCTCAGTACCAGCAGCTGGGGAATCAAACCTGAAACACATGATGTTTGGTGTACATTTATGATTCCAAACATGACAAAGCTCTATGGTCACTTCACTTTTATTAAAAGTTGACATATACATTTGCAATCTTGTTGGCTATAACTATCTTAATAAACAGGTGAACTTTTTGTCAGGTCCAAAAGAAACAACAAAAATTCCTTTGTGAGGTCGCATGTAACGGCCCTCACCTGTAATCCACGCACTCAGAGGCTTGTATTCAAGGTTAGTCTGCACCACACGATGAGACCCTGGTTTGGTTTGGTTTTGCTTTTTTTTTTTTTTTTTTTTTTGGTTTTTCGAGACAGGGTTTCTCTGTGTAGCTTTGCGCCTTTCCTGGAACTCGCTTTGGAGACCAGGCTGGCCTCGAACTCACAGAGATCCGCCTGGCTCTGCCTCCCGAGTGCTGGGATTAAAGGCGTGCGCCACCACCGCCCGGCTTTTTTTTTTTTTTTTTTAAAAAAAAAAAAAGGAAAGAAAAGAAAATATAATGAAGGGACTTTGGGAGTGTAGTTCCATGGTAGAGTGTTTGTTTACCGTGTGTTGAAAAAGAATATTCTTGGCATCGCACCAAGAAACACGAACAAATTCAAAGCCACCTGGCAAGGAAATTTCCTATTGCAAAGGGGGTGTGCCACAACCCAACTGGGTGAGCGAGCACACCGCGGGGGAGTCCGCTTTGTTTTTAACGAGGTGACAACTGTGTCTCTTTCTATTGGTGGGAGCTGGGCCTCACAACCTCACAGTCTCGGCTAATTCATAATCTGCATGTAGGAAAGAGTGTGGTAGAATCAAGGCCCAGGAGTGTCCAGGGGTTGGCCAAACAGGCATGTGCTCAGGAGTTTCATAAAATGGGGTGCTTATGGAATGCTGGCCCTGGGCAGGTGAGCCATCTTTGACAGGAAGAGAACCATTTCTCACATATGCCAGATCTTAGGTTTGATGCCCAGCACAACCACAGACACAACTAAATTACTTTCTAGGGAACTCCCTATTGACATTGAAAATTGAGTGAGAGCAGGGGCTACATGGCACAGGCTAATTAACAAGGAGGAGATAAGAACATGTTCAAAAACCAGGAGGCCGGTGCTTCTTGTTATGTGCCCGAGTCTCTGGAAGTGGTGTAACTCTCTGGTCTAGATGCCTACGGTCAGAAGGGACCCCAAATCCACACTCCCATGCAGCAGCTGGAAGCATGCCTAAGTCCTTCAGTGGTCTCCTGACTCCACCCCAACGGGCTCTCTCGATGTCCTACATCATAATCATCTTTCTTTCCTTACCTTTGAACTTCTGACCCTTCACCTCCACCTCTCCAGTGCTGGGATTACAGGCATACACTGCCATTCCCAGTTTCTTGAGTAGGCCTGCTTAACTCTGAGGAGCAGGAATAGAGGGACCTTGACACAACCCTGTCTGTGGACTGCGAATGGATGGTGTGGTTGAATTAAAAATAAAAAACTAAACATCTGGTCTTTGCCCCCAGTTCTCAGAGCACAACTCTTAAAACCCTGGGAATTTCAGATAATAGTGACTTTGGTATGCTAATTTAATAAGTAACTGGGGGGCTTGTAGATAGCTTTACATGGGAGTTGATTGGCAAAGGAACTAACCAGGTGAATAGGCGAACTGGACCACTCAATACTATGGCCAAAGCTCCCAAGGAGGGGAGAGAGGCTGGAGATTGAGTTATTCACCAACTGCCAGTGATTTAATCATTCAGACCTATACAAGTAACCTTCAAAATCCTTAAATTGTGTGGCCCTCAACTGCACACACAGGCAACTAAGGGATACTGAGAACGGAAGAAATAGTCTTCCTCAGGGAAAAGCACCAATTGGTTGTCCAATACTAAACTGTCAGCCCTAAAAACATACAAGTAACATACAGACTGAGCAGGTTATATTTAGGAATTTATACATGAATACAAGTATACATATACGCATGCAATAACAATTAATGAAAGGAGAGGCCATGAGTTTGAAAGAGAGCAAGAAGGGTATATGGGAGGATTTGGAAGGAGGTGAGAGAAGAGAAATATAATTACATTAATTTATAAAACAATAAAGAATAAAATAAAGCAATCCTTAAATTGCAGGTCCAGAGAGCTTATGGGTTGATGAATGAATTGATAGAATTGGAAGGGAACATCCACAGAAGGGACATAGGAACTCTACATTCATTCCCTAAGATCTTGCTCTATACTGTGGGAGGCCTTCTCCCACCTTTTAAAGGGTTCCTATGAGGAGGAGAGAGGTATAAAAAATTTTCTGATAGAAAGACAGAAACACAGGATAGCTTTGGGAGGACCTGGGTCAATACCCAATGGCCCCTTCTGCCTCTTCAAAGGGGCTTTTTATAACAATGCCAAGGGGTGGGACAAAAGACCTCCCCTTGCTAGATCAAAGCACACCGCACAGCCAAGTGTAGACCCTTCCAAACACCTGGTAAACACACCCGTGGTCAAATCATCCCCTTATGCAGCCCTGCTGGGTAAAGCAAGGCCAGATTCTCAAACCCTGAGTAATTTGAGCTCCCACACTATACATCTCTTCCATTTGACTGCTCTTAAGTTATATTCCTTATAGGCATTTTCTAATGGTTGTGCTATGGTTTGGATGTCTCCTCAAAACTCACATTGAAATTTAATTGTTATTCTGATGGTAGGGGGTGGGGGTGGGCCCTTTAAGAAATGATGGGGTAAGGCCATTATCTCCTGGAGTAGGGTGCATATCTTGAGAGCAGGTTATTAGAAAAGTGAGGTCAACTACCTTGTGTTCTCTTGCTTTCATTCTCTCACTGTGCAATGCCCTCTTCGAGGTCAAGACCCAGCAAGAAGATTTGCCAGATGTTGGGTCCTTAACACTGGACTTCAGCCTCCTGCACCATGAGAAACACATTTCTCTTCTTTATAAATTATCTATTCTGTGATATTCTGTTATAGTAACAAAAATTAGACTAAGCCCTTGTTTCCAGAGTCCTGTGAGTTGTGCAAAGTATAGTACAATAAAGAGATGTTGTGGGGACCTCTGACTTTGTGGCCCAGCTGGACAGAAGTGTGGATATTTGGAGAGTTGGAGAACTCAGCTGTTTGTGTGGCAGGGGAGATGAACAGAAGGGTTTCCTAAGGAATTTGGGGTGTTTTTGTAAGCATAAAGAGTGTAGCTCTGAGTACAGAAACTAATAGACACACCTGGACCTCTTCCCTATGTCTACAGGTATCTTGCTCTGATCCCAGGCTCAGAGTCAGGAACCTCTCCTGCACACACAAAAGGGAAAAAGGACCTTGAAACACTCCCCAGGAGCAGCCTGGGCTGGAAGGAGACCTATTGGCAATCCATTGGGATGCTTTGGGCTAAAAGTAGCCAAAGACCGGCCTTGGACTGGCTCACCTGAGAAGGAAATCCAGGAACAGGAAGGGCAGCAGACGGGCAGCTGCACATCCATTTCTTCACGCACTGACTTTGGCCCCAGGCTTTCCTCCCACTGCTGTACCAGCCGCAGCTAGAGCAGCTTACACCCTTGTTCCTGCTAAAGAGGCAGAGAGAAGGCCTTCTCTCTTCTCTACAACAGAAATGATCTTCAGTCAATTTTGATCCCTACCCAACAATCTCAGACAGGAAGGGTCAACAAGGAAATGCCAAGGCTCACTGATTTAAACCTGGGTCCCTGCTGGAAGATGGACAGGACTGCTCACACTGCTAATGTGCCCACATTAACCTTCTGAAGGAGCGGACTGCATGCAGTCAGGGTGGGCTCGCTCTGGGTAGACTTTCTCAGCACACAATGGCCACTGCCTAGTGCTGTCTTGAGCCACAGGGAAGACCTCTCGCCTTCTCTATCATTCCCTCCTCTTCCCCCTTTCTCTCCCATTTTGCCCTCTTTCTGCTCCACTGCTCTGTTCTTCTATCTCTTGTTTACCTTCCTGTGCCTTCCTGTTTTCTGGAAAATGTACATGTGTATATATCATACGTCAGCTATTCTGGTGGGCAGTTTAGCTCACATGAGTGCACATGCACAGCTGTCACCCGGTGTCTTAGTTCACCTACTTTAGAATATCACAGACCAGCTGTCGTGTGAACACAGCATTCTAAACAACCTCACAGCTCTGGAGGGTGAAGAATCCAAGACTGAGGTGCTGATAGATTGGGCGTTTGGTGGGGGCATTTCGTAGACCCTAGCCATGCAGAGACAGTGTGAACATGAGAATAACGCAGGCTACAGACAGCAGCCTCCTCAGCTTCATCTCTCCTGGGGTCACGTGTGAGCTTCTGTGGTTTGCCTGCCCTTCCATATCGTAGTTAATGATATACATAGTGACTTTCAGTTGGTCATAACCACGAACCTGCTTATAAAATTACGACTGGAGCCGGGTGGTGGTGGCGCACGCCTTTAATCCCAGCACTCGGGAGGCAGAGGCAGTCGGATCTCTGTGAGTTCGAGGCCAGCCTGGGCTACACAGTCAGTTCCAGGACAGGCTCCAAAGCTGCACAGAGAAACCATGTCTCAAAAAAAAAATTATGACTGGAAATCCTATGGGAAAATTCCTGTTGTCCAGTAATAGCACAGGGTCATGCTTGTAGAAACAAACTCACGGTCTTGCCAGTCATGAAGAGTTTAACATTTTTTTTTCATTGCATTACATATGATCATAGACAATGGGCTGTCTTACTGGTCTATGTGTTTTCTGAATTATACTTCTTGTCTCTTTATTTGAAAGAGGATTAGACTCTGAAGTCTAGGGATTATGCTTGACTGGCTTTTAACCCATAGCAATCCTCCTGCCTCAGCCTCCTTTCTGATGCTTTAAAACTATTTTATAAAACTATTTCTGTGTGTGTGTGTGTGTGTGTGTGTGTGTGTGTGTGTGTGTGTGTGTGTACTTGTGCCACCAAATATGTGTGGTCAGAAGACAGTTTGTAGAAGTTGGTAACCTCTTTCCTTGTGGGTCCTGAGAATTGAACTCAGGCCACCAGGCTTGGCAGCAAGTTCCACAACGAGCCATCTCACTGTTCTCGGGCACTTTTAAGTTATTATTACAATTTGCTTTTTTGTATGCTGGGGTGAGTGGGAGGGTGCACGTGTGTGTGTGTGTGTGTGTGTGTGTGTGTGTGTGTGTGTGTGTCGCACACACACACACATACATGTAGAGGCCAGAGGTGGGTGCTGGGTATCTTCCTCCTCTATTGATCCCCACTTGATTACTGTTATTGTTGCTGCTGTTCTGTGTGGGAGGCACCCTTTGTGTGCCATGGCACACTTTGTGGAGGCAGTCCTCTCCTTCCACCTTTCCGTGGGGTCCAGGGAGAGAAATGAAATCTCCAGGCTTGTGTGGCCAACATTTTACCTGCTGAGCCGTCTCACTGGCCTTCCATCTCACTTTTTGAGCCAAGGTCTCTCACTGAAACTGGAGCTTGCTACTTTGGCTAGACTGGCCGGCCAGCAGGCCCCAGGCTCCTCCTATCTCCACCTCCCCTGCACTGGTGTTACAGGTCCTACTGCCCCGCCCAGCTCTTTTCTTTTCTTCTTCTTCTTTTCATACAATATATTTTGATCACGTTCTTTACCTTCCCCAATTTCTCCCAGATTCTCCCACCTTCTCACCCAGCCAACTTCATGTTCTTTGGGTGTGTGTCTCTCTCTCAAAACAAAACAAAGCAAATGAAAATCAAAACAACAACAAAAAACAAAGCAAAAGAAATCCAAACAAACAAAAAAGTACACACATAAAGCAAGCAAAAAAACCAAAACCACATGGAGTCCATTTTGTGTTGGCCAACTGCTTTTGGGCATGGGCCTGCCCTGGAGTGTGGTTGAAATACCCAGCAACATTCCATTATAAAAAAAACTGATTTCTCCAGCAGGTATCAACTGCAAATAGCTTCTCAGTTAGGAGTGGAATCGTGTCTATTTCTTCTCTCCCCTCAGTGTTGAGAGCTGGTCTGCCCTGCCCAGCTTTAATGTGGATGTTAGGGGTCTGAACTCTGGTTCTCACAGTTGTACAGCAAGTACTTTACCCTGGAGCCATCTCCTCAGCCCACATTTATTTCTTCTTATATAAAAAAAAGTTTGCTGTGAAATAGTCTAGGAGCAGCAGCTCAAACATATCTCTTGAGTGTATCAAGAGGTCATGATAAACAATGGACCTTGACCATCTGTTTTTGTGTGAGTACGTGCTGATGTCCACTCAGTAGAAATCCCCTAAGAAAGCATTTCTCAGAATGTACTCTGACTGTTGGAAACTGTGTGTGTGTGTGTGTATGAGTGTGTGTATAACGCCTTGTTCCCTCTTTATCTCACACAATTCCTTAGGTTCACAGTGAGCATATGATCATAAAGCCGGTGAGGCAGGCAGTCCCCTCACAGATGGCTCTGACTCATCTGTTAGGCTCAGTAGGCATAGTGCCTTAGGCCACAAGGCTGGTAGGGGCTCATAGAGATATCTTAAGATTACAAGTAAAAGAAAAGCCTTTCAGTCAAAGATTATATTAGTCTTTATACTGATGCAGTCATAAAAATCGATTTTGTGAGGGAGGGCTGGGGGATGGCTCAGTAGGCAAATGTTTGTTGTGAAGCATGAAGGCCTGAGTATGGGTCTCCGGCACTCATGGAAAAGCTGGGCACAGCAGCAAGTCTATAACCCCAGTGCTGGCAAGGGGAGTGGGTGGTGACAGGCTGATCTTTGGGCCTTTGCTCAGTCTGTGTAGCTGAATCAGCGAGCTCCAGGTTCAGTGAGAGACTCTGTCTCAAAAGCTAAGGTGGAAAGAGATTGAAGAAGACACCTGATGTCCACCTCTGGCCTCCACATGCAGGTATATACACACACAAACACACACATCACACACACACACACACACACACACACACACCCACACACACCCCTATACACATACACAAAAAAACCCACAAAATAAATTGTTTGATACCTTGTATCATATATTTAGTTGTTTTTTTTTTCTAAACATTTTGGTATTTTAGCATCTTAAATGATTCCTTCTGGCTGAAGAGATTAGCTCTCCAGAGCTAGCCAACTCTTAAGAGATTGGGCAAATTTAGCCAGGGGCATCCCTGAGGTATACAGACTGACCTATTATAGTGGCACCTCCTCCAGCTGGCCCTAACACCCCAGGAGGATACAGGACCATTAATTACCTCCCAGAACCAGGTCCAAGGGGCTGAGGGAACACCTGTCTTGGCCTGTTTTGTGTTGTTGTAACAGAGCCCCACAGCTTGGGTGATTTCCAAAGACTAGAAGTTTGTTTGGCTCATGGTCTGGAGGTGGCAGAGTCCAAGATTGAGGGGCCAGGGGTGGTGGGTGCTCTTAGGCAGTGCCGCCTCCATGGCAAGACTCTGAGAGAAAGAGCAAGAAGGGGCCACCTCTTGTGACAAATCCTCTCAATGGCAACCCATTCTAGCAATCACGGCACCTACTCTGTCACGAAAAGCACGCCACTCACCACCTAACCAGTTCCTATTGGGTCTTCCTGCTGTTGGGTACTGAGTTTCCAGTGCATGAACTTTATGGGCACACTCAGTCACAGTACCACCCCTGCCCTAGTTTTGAGCCTGATGAAATTCTTCAAGCCAACCAGTCCTAAATCAACAGACAGCCTCCTTTTCAATTCATGAGGAAACCGTAATAAAAGCACAGTGTAAACCTGCCCTTCACTCTTGTCTTCTGCCTCTTGAACACCCTGGTGTCGTTTTCACGTGGCCTCGTGTGGCATGATACGCCTCCTCTGTCTGTGACCTGTGAATACATGCACTTTGATTCCTGGAGCCTTGTCTGAGAGACCCCCTGAGCTATCTCACTGGTCAAAGACACTCATCAGCAAGCCCCATAGCCTGAACTCCCGGAGTTCAATCCCCAGGGCTCACATGCTAGGAGAAAACAGACCCCCAGCAGCTGTCCTCTGACCTCCATATATGTGTGCCTTGTTATACGTGTGTGTGTCCCCTCTCCAACACGCAACTAAATAAGTGTAATAAAAAATAGAAACATGTAAACACAAAACATGTCTTTTACGGAGGAAGGGAAGAATGGCGAGAGTCCAAAAACATCACAGTGCAGCCCTGCCTACCGGTGGGCAAAGAGCCCAGTGTGGGTGTGAGCTGCAGCTGTGCTATGCATGTTGTTATGGTTAAATATTAAATGTCTTCCAAAGGCACCTACTTTGAAGGCTTGGTCCTTTGCTGGGGGGCTATCTCAAGCAATGAAAACTCCAAGAGGTGGGACCTAGGTGGAGGAAGTGGGTCTCCGGTGGCACGTGGTTGGGAGCCCCTTCCTGTCTCTCTGCTTCCTGCCCATGAGGTGATCGGCTGTGCCCCACCACCCACTCTCCACCATGACTCATGTGTCTCTGTCTATGGTAGACACATCGGAGTCAAGTGACTATGGACTAGAACCTCTAAAACGGCCCAAATAAAATCGGCTTCCTTTAAGTAGGTTTTTCTCAATCTGTGGGTAGCGACCCCTTTGAGAACTGAACGACCCTTTCACCAGGATCACCACTGGAAAACACAGATATTTACATTATGGTTCATAGCAGTAGCAAAATCCCAGTTGTTAGTACCAATGGAAATAATATTAGGGTTGGGGGTCACCACCAATGAGGAACTAACTGTTAAGGGGCCACAGCATTAGGAAGGTTGAGAACTACTGTTTTACGTTTTCTCAAGTATTTATCACAGTGACAAGCAACAAACACACACACACACAACCCTGACTAACTCAACACAGGTGTGTTCTCAGAGCCTTCCTGGATCTTCTGCGCAGGAGTATTGGCACATGTATGGAGGGGCTGCCCGAGAGGAGAGCAGGGCCAAGAGGGAAGCGCCAGCTCTGACCACTTTGCAGGTCCATCTGGCTCCATCTGGCTCATCTCAAGCCACAGTTCAGCCGGGCTTTCCAGTTTCTTGAGCCAAAGACTGAAATTTTTGCTGAGACCGGTTTATACTGAGTTCCTGTTACTCAAATCAAAAGAGTCCTGACAGACAATCCTACAGGGAAATGCTTTCTTTCTCCTTCATAAAACTACTGGAGTGCTTTAAAATTACAGGTGTGTCGCTTCTGACAAGCTCTCTTTCTCTGGGCCACAATTGCGGTGGCTTTGCTGTTATTGTTTTGGACCCTAGGCCTTGAGCAGGCTAGGTAAGCAAGCTATCATGACCTCAGCCTGTGTCTTTGTTTTTTCCTATACGTGTGGTGAGATATTTGCTTACACTGTGTAATGATATGTCACTCTGATTGGTTTAATAAAAAGCTAAACGGCCAATAGCTAGGCAGAATTTCCAGGCATAGAGGATGCTGGGAAGAAGGGCAGAGACTCAAGGAGACACGGAGGAAGCAGGAAAGCAGGATGAGCAGCATGTAGATGAGGTAAACGAGCCCCAGGGCAGCACATGTGAATAGAAATGGGCTAATTTAAGTTATAAGAACTAGCTAAAAACAAGCCTAAGCTATTGACTGAGCTTTCAGAATTAATAATTAGTCTCTGTGTTGAGGTTTGGGAGCTGGTTGGTGGGACAGAGAAAGACTCGATACATACATAAACTCTTGATAATATTGTCTCATTCATCAGAGAATTTTTACGTATTGTAAAAAAATGTAAATTGATGAAGTCAGTAATTTTTAGTTAATTATTAAAAGTAAATTGATGACATTAGTAAATTGTACTCATTGTAAAAAATTCTCTTTTCATTCTAAGTCCGATTGTGGTTCGTAATTTGTTTAATTAAACTATTCCTGTTTATTAAACTTTCACTGTTCAAATTATTCTATGGGGCTAGGAATCATGGTGCATGCTAATCTTAGCACTTGGGAGGCAGAGGCATGTGGATCTCTGTGAATCTGAGGCTAGCCTAGTCTATGTAGTGAGACCTTGTCTCAAAACTGAAAATAAACACAACAACAAAAACCTACTCTGGTTTCTCCATCCGGACAAGATGCACGTGTTTATGTTGTGCTCTTCTGTCGTACAGATGTGGAGACCGGAGGACAAACTCAGTGGCTGTTCCTCGGGTTCCATCCGCCTGTCCTTGAGTCAGGGTCTCTTACTGGCCTAAAGTTCATCAAGTGGGCTAGGCTGGCTCGTCAGCATGCCCCAGGAATCTGCCTGCCTGGGCCTCATCAGTTCTGAGACTATAAATGTACAGCACCACACCTGGGCTTTTTCATGAATTCTGGGGGGTTGAACTCAAGTCTTTGCGCATGCTTCACGCAAGCATTTTACTAATGAAGTCACCTCCCAGGCCCTGGGGAAAAACAGTAAGTTTTTAAAAGATGCTTATTTTTATGTGTGTGTGTTTTGCCTGCATGTATGCATGTGCACAGCGTGTATGTGTGTTGAATGCTGAAGTCTTGCTGGATTTTGAACCTTGCTCATGCTCCCTGTCCATCTCCAGCTGTTGGCAGCTTCGCTCTGTATAATTCTTCCTCGTGGACCTCATAGACAGAGTCTCCATGGCTTGAACACCGCTGCTCTCAGGGGCAACAGGAAGACTAGGACATCTACCACCTCTACCCACATTTCCCTGACTGAGATGCAGCACTGACTGCCTACAGGTGGGCAAAGAGCCCAGGATGGGTGTGAGCCGTGCCTGGTAGGCATGTTGTTATGGTTGAGAATGAAATGTCTTCCAAAGGCATCTGGATTCCAGAAGACAGAGGAGCGTCATCAAACCACAGGCCCAGGAGGACAAAGAGACAGACATTTCCATGATCAGCATTAGTCACCAGAGTAATCTAGTCACATGGTTATTTATTGTCACACAGGATGCATCTACGAAGAACATAGCCACATGGGTGACATATGCACGTGATACACACGCTCTTCAACCTATCCTGTAGTTATATCCTAAAATACCCATTCTACGTGTAAACATATAGTGTAAATAAAGCATGCATCATAAATACTACATATGTCTAATCTACCAAACATTGTATTATGGCTTGGCAATGAATTGTTATTGTTCTTTTCAAAAGCTGGTGTTCAAGGCATGCTTCCTGATGCAGTGTTCTGAGGCAGGCCTTGGGGAAGTGGTTAGATCATGGGGGCTCTGATTTCATCAGCGGATGGCAGATTTATGGAGTCATATTTTGATGTTGTTGGGAGGAGATAGATACCAGGAAGAGGGGCCTGGTTTGAGGAAGTAAATTGCTGGGTGTCTGCCTTGTTCCTCCCTCCCCCTCTCCGCCTCTCCTCGCCTTCCTTCCGTCTACCAGGGGTGAGTAACTTCCTTTTCCAAGCTCTTCTGCCCTGATGCACTGCCAGCTGAGCCCTCTCAGACCAAGAGCCAAACAGAGTTTTCTTCTTAAAAACTTACTTCTCTGTATTTTATGTGTGAATGTTTGCCTACATGTATGTGTGTGTGCCATGTGCATTCTTGGTACTTGTGGAAGTTGGAAGAGGGCATCAGATCCCTGAAACCAGAGTCCACCAATGGTTGTGAGCCACTGCCTGAGTGCTGGGAACTGAACCTAGGTTCTCTGTAAGAGAAGCAAGTGCTCTTAACTGCTGAGCCATCTCTCCAGTGGCTAATTTTTTTGTCAACTTGACACAAGCTAGAGTTATCTTGGAAGAGGAACTTTAATTCAAAGAAATGCCTCCATCAGATTGCCTGTAGGCAAGTCTGTGGGGACATTTTCTTGATTAATGATTGATGTGGAAGAGCCCAGCCCACTTGGGGCATTGACATCCCTGGGCAGGTGGTCGTAGGTGGTATAAAAAAGCAGACTGAGCAAGCCACAAGCAGCAAGCCAGTAAGCAGCATTTCTCTGTGGGCTCTGCTTCAGTTCCTGCCTTAACTTCCCCTAATAGTGGACCCTGTAAACCGAATAAACCCTCTCCTCTGCAAGTTGCTTTTGGTCACGGTGTCTATCGCAGCCATAGAAAGCAAATGAAAGAGAGTAAGTTTTTCTTTTCAGTTGTTTTTGTCACAGTGATGGAAAACTGACTGATACACGGAGCAACACAGCACTGCAGAGAACAGGCTGGTTCTCCACGTGGTGACGAGGCCATCTGGGACCTGCTCCTCCTGCCTAGACCATAATGGATCAGTCTGCACAGAATCGACTCACTAACTTCATGATACAAAGTATGCTGCCTACTGAACGCAATATAATAGCATAAAAAAATTAAGCTCAAACCACTGAAGTTACGGGTGTCAATGTAACCACATGGAGATGTTCTGAGGGGGGTGTGTTTACATGAAACACATCTGAACAGGTTCAGAGATGGGCTCGCCCCTCCCCATCAGACACATCAGCACTTTCTCTGGTTTTGTGTAGTATGTAATAGCTATATATAAGAATGCTTGTCACAGCATTGTTTTTTGAGACATCTCTTCAAGCAACCAAGAGCAAAATAACTACATACCAATAATAGAATGGCTATATCAGTTAGGACACATATATCATGGAGTATCACAGTTATTAAAATGATGATGAAAAGTTCTCCTTTAGTTTGGAGGGATTTCAAGGCTCATCAGTGGGTGAGAAACATGATTTGGTAAAGGATGGAGGAAAGCCAATGTTTTTGTAATAGAATTCTATTTTTGTAAATGATTCAAATCCACTGTACGTAAAGGTTATATAAAGGATATAGAAAATATATATGAGAAAAATATGGACGGGTAGTGATTAGGAGGAGGGGGAAGGGGGAGGCCAAGCAGTAGAACAAAGAAGATCATCAGAATGAGGTCAATGCGCAGCCATGATTGCTGTGGAGGAAACCATCTCAAAACAAATTGGACAGTTTTTGAAAGTATATGTTCAGGAAGTTAATAGTGGTTCTGACTGGATAGGGCTTTCCATTGATTTTTCAGTTTTCCTTCACATTAAAGTGGTTTAGATTAAACTGAGTAGTATAATAATACAGAGGGTTCCTAACTTAGATCGCTCAACTTAAGGCACCTTGATTTCATGCCGCTTCAAAAGTGACTCGTGTTCAGCAGAAAGTTCATACCCTGGAACCGAATCCGTGGGGGGATGGAGTCTGCTCTTGGGTCACTACAGTGGATTCTCACAGGTGAATTAAAAAGAAACGTACTCCTTACCATCCCGGGTGCGGGAGAGTCCAGTGTTAAGATGAGGACATCTGGGAAAGACCATCCTGCTGTATCCAAGGCGAGGCAGAAGGTGTCACACAGAAGGGAAGCAGCAGGCACATTGCTCGGATCTCTGTGCTTCTTAAAAGCCAGTAACTCCGTCATGGAGGGTCTACCTATGACCTCATCTAACTCACCTTATGACCTCATCTAACCTATCTCATGACCTCCTCTAATGCCCACTTTATGACCTCACCTAACCAACCTTATTACCTCATCTAATGTCCACTTTATGACCTCATCTTACCTACCTTATGACCTCATCCTGCCCTATCTTATGACCTTACCCTATCTCATGACTTCATCTAACCTATCTCATGACCTCATCTAACCTATCTCATGACCTCTAATGCCCACTTTATGACCTCATCTTACCTACTTTATGACTTCATCCTGCCCTATCTCATGACCTCATCTTACCCTATCTCGTGACCTCATCTTACCTACCTTATGACCTCATCCTGCCTTATCTCATGACCTCATTTAATGTCCACTTTATGATCTCATCTTACCTACCTTATGACTTCATCCTGCCCTATCTCATGACCTCATCTTACCCTATCTCGTGACCTCATCTTACCTACCTTATGACCTCATCCTGCCTTATCTCATGACCTCATCTAATGTCCACTTTATGACCTCATCTTACCTACCTTATGACCTCATCCTGCCCTATCTCATGGCCTCATCTCACTTTCACCCCAAGAGCTCATGTTAACTCTACCTTATAACCCATGTAACTCCCTTTATAACCTCATCTCACCAAACTGTAGGGCTTCATCTAATGCTCACCTCATGAACTCATTGAACCCTCCTTACGACCATATATAGCCCCCCACAACCTCATCTAACATCCCCATTTAACACCCACCACAGGACCTCACCTCACTTTCAAATACTATCAACATCTTGAAGGAATAAAGTTTTTAACTATGAAGTTTTTGGGGGGCATATTGAAGGCCTAGTGTAGGGTAGCTGGAAGACACTTGGGAAGGGTCGTTATGATCATGAGTGTAAAGCCCTCGTGTAAAAGATTGTTATCATTATTAAAGAGGCCCAAGGGCACCGTGCATAGCTGTGCAGGTCTGTAATCCTGGCACTTCAGAGGCTGAGGCAGGGGGTTGAAAGTTCAAAGCTAACCTGGGCTAAATAGTAAGGCTCTGTCTCAAAAACATAAATAAAAATAAATAAGAATAAAAGAGATCTGAGAGAACTCCCCATTCCTATCCCATGGGCACATAGTGAGCAGTACCTCTCCACGAACCAGGAACCAGCCCTTACTCCATACTAGCTGTATGCACCTTGTTCGAATACTTCCTTTCAGCTTCAGAACTGAGAAGCGCAGTCTGTGGTCTCTAGCCCTGCCAGGCTGTGGTGGACTGCCCACGGCCCAGGTGGGTGGCACACACACAGGAAAGAGTCAACAAGGGTCAAGTGTAACGTTGTGAGAAAGCCAGGCAGGAGCTGGAAGACAGGGAGGCCTTCCAGAAGTGGCCAGAAACCCGTGTTTTGAATAGTTTTCCCATTCTAAATGTTTGCCTGCCGTCAACTAAATTGCACCCGTTGTGGTTGCCAGGCTAGAGGGACTCAGCTGCTGTCTGGGTTGAGCACTTCATGCTTTTATGTGGTCATTGACTTGAACACTGTGCAAAAGCCCAGGCTGCTGTTTCGACAGCATGGGGCCTGCCCCCACCTGCATTAGTTACCATAGCGACGACTTCTGGGCCTACCTTGACTTCCCGAGCCAGAGTTCCAGGTGTGGGATCAGCGTTCCTGCCTCTGCTAGAGTGCCACAGTGGTGGTTCCTTCGTGCTCAATTTGAGAATTCTGACAACTGTAGGACCTCAACAATGTGCTTAACTTTTGGCCTTAGGATGCCTCTGTAGTCTAGATCACATGATCTGCACCTTGGCTTATCATTTAAATATCTGAGTGTAGCCAGAAGTTGAGTTTGAGAGCCCCGAGCTTCCGTCATTCACGGGCCGCCAACCGACTCAAATCAGGCAAACAGATGTGAAATCAATTAAGCAATCTCCACACCTCACCCCGGTTTTCTATGCATGAATGCTACCTGACCATGTTGCAGGCAGCTTTTCAAACACATTAATATTCTGTGGGTCTCCCCGTTCACCAGGTATTCTTTGCTCAATTAAAGTCTGTGAAATTTGCCTTGTCTGAAGTTTTGTTTTTGTTTTTTTCACTTGCAATAAATGTCATTTCTGGATTTCCATGACATAGGAAAATTTTGTTCGTGTTGCTGTTTTGAGGCAGAGTCTCACCTGGTATTTGTTCTGTAACCCAGTCTGGTTTTAAACTCATAACAATCCTCCTGCCTCAGTCTTCTGAGTGCCAGAATCAGTCACAGGCATGCATGAACCATCATGTCCAACTGAACCCCGCCTCCTCAATAAAGTTAGCTGCCGACATCAGAGATGGGGCCGTTTAACCCACAGCAGTCAGGACAACCTTGATCTTTGGGAGATGACTCGGCCATGTCACCTGTTTGCTCCCTCCCTCCCTCCGAGTCATGTTGTAAAGTGGGGAGGGTAGGTATGTGGGGGGAGCCAGAGGGGTAGAGGTAGGGTGGGGGTAAAATGTGGAGGTGGGGGTAGAGGTAGGGAGGGGGTTGGGGGTAGAGAGTAGGGGCTTGAGGATAGGTGGTGGGAGGTTGGGTGTACCAAGTGAGGGGTGCTAGTGGCCATCTAGAGGATTCCAGGGCTCATTCCTTCCCTGGCAAGTCCAGAGAGAGACAAGAGTCCCATCGAAAGAAAGCAACAGCTGTATCCCTTTGGGACGGGAAAAAATGGCCCTAAAGCTGTGATGCTCACGGATGCTGGTCGGGTATTTTGTAGGGCCTCTGGTCCTCCTCTTTCCCTTGTCGGTTCTTTTGAGATATGCTTCGACCTTTTTCTCGAAATGTCTCCTGGGAACCAGAAGCCACCATGGGAGGTGGGGGCGGGGCTTGTTTTCCCTTCCTTGTCTTCCTATGTCCCTAACTCCCCTGCACTGTTCCATCCTCACATGGCCCGAGACCCTCGCTACCCTGTCTTTCTCAATCTGTGTTGCCACTCCCAGAATCCCCTTCTCCCTGGTGCCACTCCCAGAATCCCCCTCTCCCTGTTGCCACTCCCAGAATCCCCCTCTCCCTGGTGCCACTCCCAGAATCCCCCTCTCCCTGGTGCTCAAACATCACTACTTTAGGGAGGCTTTCCCTAGAACCTGGGCGCAGCTCTTCTCTCCCCCACTCTCCAACCTCCCTGCTTCATTTTCTTTCTTAGCCTAATAGTTTTCACATAATGACACAACATGTAACACATTTTGTTCCCGATCTATCTCCTGAACATAGTGCCCAGTACAGATCGGAATCAGTGGTTCTCAGCCTTCCTAATGCCGCAACCCTTTAATACAGTTTCTCATGTTGTGATGACCCCCAACTGAGACGGGTAAGGCCGGTAAGGCCGAGAGCCCTGGGCTATGCCTTAAGCAAACAGAGAGCTCTGACAGGCGCAGTAGTATCCTGACCCAGAGGACCCTGAAACTGGACCCCTAAGATGACCACTGCTGACATACGACCCAGAGCCAACCAGGAAACACCACAGCAGCTGGAAGCAGAGCCCACCAAAAAGTACACACATAAATACCTCAGTCCTTTGTTTAATAAACGAGATTGCTTGCAGTCTACCAGAGCCTGTGCCGTTGATTTTGAGTCTATTCACCCCGTGCCCCCGGAATCAGAGACAGTGGGATTCCCAGCTGCAGAGCCAGCAACACCCAACCATAAAATTATTTTCACTGCTACTCCATAATGGTAATTTTGTTACTGTTATGAACCATAATGTAAAGGGGTTGCAACCCACAGGCTGAGAACCACTAGATTTTGTTGAGAATTATTTGTGGAGTGAGTGAATGGTGTCTGTGCAGACGCTTTCAAACTGGGCCTTTGCAGGGTGCGGTGGTTTGGAAGAAAATGGTCCCCAAAAGGAGTGGCACGATTAGGAGGTATGACCTTGTTGGAGGAAGTGTGTCACCGTGGGGGTGGGCTTTGACGTCTCTTTTGTTCAAGCTTCCCTCAGTGTGACTTTCAGTTGACTTCCTGTTGCCTGCAAGGCAAGATGTAGCCAGCACCATGTCTGCTCGCACGCCGCCATGCTCCCCGCCATGATGGTAACGGACTGAGTCTCTGACACTGTAAGCCACCTCAATTAAATATTTTTCTTTATAAGAGTTGCCATGGCCGTGGTGTCTCTTCACAGCGATCGAAAACCTTAACTAAGATACAGGACTTGGTGCCTGAGTTTGGAATGTTTTTTTCCCTCAGAAGAACTCCTATGTGGCTCCTTCTTGTCACTTAGGCCCCATCAAGTGTCTTTACCACAGAGATTCCCTTAATATCTCACCCTCCAATGCATCTTTTCCCTCTTCCTTAAGTTGAGATATAATTCATATAACATTTCATGTAACATAAACTCACTGTCTTAACATACATAATCAGGGCTTGCTTGTGGAATGAGCAATGTTATCAAATTCCCGGTCATGCCCATCACCACCCAAAAAAAGCCCATGCCCGTTAGCAGACATTCCTCATCCTCCTGACCTAGTTCCTGGCAAATGATGAGATTATTCTGTCTCTGTGGGTTAGCCTGCTTCAGGTATCTCATAAAATGGAATTCACAGCATACAGCCTTTTGTGTCTGACTTCCTCTATTCAATGCAAGGTTTTCAAGGTTCATTCTGTGGTGTTGATTCGACCAGAACTTCCTTCCTTTTTCTGGCTGAAACATGTTCCATTGTATGGGCAGAGCACATTATTCACTAATAATACATTTATTTTTATTTACTTTTCCCCTCTTGCTTTGGATCCTATGGGCAATGCTGCAATGAACATTTGTGTACAAGTCTTTACATAAATGCATGTTTTCATTTCTTTTGGGTGGATATTTACAAGTGGAATTGCTGGGTCATATGGTAACATTAACTTTTTTCTTGCTCTCTGAAGTTAACATTGGGATTTTAACAGTCTCTGCTGGGGCTGGTGCTAGAGTGCAGCGAGGACAGTGCTCAAGGCATGCTAAAGTATCTCAATCGCTGGCAGAAAGAATATTTTCAAACTTCAGGACCGGGGCTGAAGAGATGGCTCAGAGATTAAGGGAACTTGCTGCTCTCCCGGAGGACCCGAATTCAATTCCCGGCACCCACACTGAGCAGCTCACAAACACCTGTAATGCCAGCTCCAAGTAATCTGGTGCCCTTTATTGGCCTCCATGGGCACTGTATGCATGTGGCATTCACACACACATGCACACACGCACAGACACACAGACACGCGCGCACACGCACACACACACACACACGTACCCCCCTGCACATAAATAAAAATATTAAGTTTAAAGAATTAGAGCCACAAGATAGCTAGCTCGAAAAGATGCCTGCCTGCAACCATGGTGAGCCAAGCCATCCCCGGGACCCATAGGTGGAAGGAGAAAACTGACGCCTGCAAGTTGATAAGTTGTTCTCTGACCTCCACGTTGTGGCATGTGTTACCACTCTCTTACACACTAAGTGAATTTAAAAATTTCATTGGGACATAATTTTACATTTTTATGGCATATAGGATGATAATTTGATCTACCTATATAATGTACAATGATCAAATCAAGATAATTAGCATTTCAACTATAAGGTCAAAGCTGGAGCTTGAGACAAGAGGAAATGTGTAATCCTGGCGATGAAATATTAATACTTGGGCCATCAAGATGGCTCAGTGAGTGATCACCACACGAATTTGAAAACTAGAGTTTGGCCTCAGGACCCCATGGTGGAAGCGGGTCAGACTCCAGCAATAGTTCTCTGGTCTTCATTCCTGTGACGCTGCTGGTTCTCTTTCATAGGACACTAATTTAAAAATGGTGATGTGGATTCATCTTCACTGACTTTTTCTCTTTAAATTGCAACCTGGTGTGGTACCCCAGACCTATGATCCCAGTATTCCCAAGGCCAAAACACTAAGATTGTAGGCTCCAGGCCACTTTGGGCTGCACAGCAAGATTCTGCTTTGTTGTATTTGTTGTTGTTGTTGCATGAATCCTAAATGGTCTTATAATAATAATAATAATAATAATAATAATAATAATAATAATAACCCAGAGCCAGATATTGGGGTAAATGCTGAAAGATCAGAGAGACAAAGGAACAAGCCACTGCCATGTCTTACCTTGCCAACTCCACTAATCCTCTGACTGAATAGCTCTGAGTCCTCAGCCAAAAGGGGTCCAGCCAAAAAGACTTTAGTTCCTGTCTCCTCACGCTTTATATATCTTTCTCCACTCAGCTATTTCACTTTCTTCCTAGGGCTAGGATTAAAGGTGTGTGATTCCCAAGTGCTGGGATTAAAGGTGTGTGATTCCCAAGTGCTGGGATTAAAGGTGTGTGATTCCCAAGTGCTGGGATTAAAGGTGTGTGATTCCCAAGTGCTGGGATTAAAGGTGTGTGATTCCCAAGTGCTGGGATTAAAGGTGTGTGAGAGAAACTGTCTGGCTCTGTTTCTCTCCTAGGTTGAATCAATCTCATAAAGTCCAGGGTGGCTTTGAACTCACAGAGATCCAGACAGATCTCTGCTTCCTGAGTGCTAGGATTAAAGGTGTGTGCCCCCACTGCCTGGCTTCTATGTTTAATCTTGTGGCTTGTTCTGTTCTCTGATCCTCAGGCAAGCTTAATTTGATACACAATATATTACCAATATATTTTTTTTGTAAAAACTTCTTCATTAAGCTGGGCATAGTGGCTCATGCCTGTGACCTCAGCATTCCAGAAGCAAGAGGATAATTTCAGGTTCCGGGACAGCCTGGTCTATATAGCAGATTGCAGACCAGTCAGAGCTACACATCAAGAATCAATCTTCCTTTTCTTTTCTTTCTTTCTTTCTTCCTTCCTTCCTTTCATTTATTTATTTATTTATTTATTTTGAGACAGGATTTCTCCGTGTAACAGTCCTGGTCATCCTGGAACTTGCTTTGTAGACCAGGTTGGCCTTGAACTCACAAAGATTCATCTGCTTCTGCCTCCTGAGTGCTAGGATTAAAGGTGTAGGCCACCCCGCCCAGCTCCAAGAATGTATCTTTTAAAAAAACAAACAAAAAACACAGAAACCAAAACATTAAGATATTATTAACCTGAGTCTCGGTCACTCTACTAAATTTTGCACCAGGCTTGTGACATGCCCACTCATGACTACCCAAGTCCCTTCCAGAACATAAGCCTCAGACAGGCATCTTCTTCACACACTCAACAGCTTCGAGAAAGTTAAGGAAGGAACTGTTAGTGTGCAAGGATTAAACTACCAGCCTTCACTTTACAGTAGGTCCTCCAGCTGTGAAGTCAACCGTAAAATCAAATTATGAGAAAGACCTCCCCAGGGCATCTGTCTGCCTGTGCTGGAGCTGTGTAGGGGGGTGATGGGGAGAGGGCGCCTCCTAGTGGCTCCTCGTAGAACTGCTCACTCTTGATAACAGGCTCAGATTTGAAGAGGGCAGTACAAACCTCAGCAATCAGGATACTATTTTAATGCAATATTACAAAAAAAATCAATCTGTAAGCTGCTGCTTATGGGCTGGCCACTTTATTGGAAATTTGGCAAAGGGCAGAGCGCTAAGGCTTCTGGTGCCTGGGATGTTCCACAGAAAGGCACCAATAGGGGGATTGGATGGAGACACAGCTATTCGGGAAAGGAATTTGCAGTATCTGTTCAGATCTAAAAACCTTGGTCCCTGGACTCGAGAGATGGTTCAGCGGTTAAGAACGCGCACTGCTCTTTCAGAAGATCCAGAGGTCGATACCCAGCATCCATGTTGGGGCAGCTCACAACAGCCTGCAACTCCGGTTCTGGGGGATATGACGCCCTCTCCTGGCCTCCGCGGATACTGCACTTGTGCACCCCACATATTTATAATTAAAGATAAAATATTAGTAATTAAATAAAGCCTTGCTCTCTCCTTATACACCCCCCCCCCCGGCCTTCCAGTGTCGTTATTTTCCTTTTGTTTCCCACCTGGCACAATGACCACAGGACCCTCTTTCTGAAAAATAACGCGATGGTCAGAACCATGATTCTTCAATGGCTCCTGAGTTACTTATCCTATATCTTTATGACAAATTACATAACAGAAGTGACTTAGGGAAGGAAAGGTTTTTTTTTCTGATCGGGGAAACACGGTAGAGTCATGGTGATGGAAGCGCGGGGCAGAGGCTCAGGCAGAGAGCTCGGTGTTCAAGGACTAGATACGTCACCTTCCAAAGTTCATACCTTGGGTGATATTTTGTCTGTGCTCTGACAAATAAAGCTTGCCTGAAGATCAGAGGGCAGAGCTAGCCACTAGTTAACCACAGAGGCCAGGCAGTGGTGGCACACACCTTAAATCCCAGCACTTGGGAGGGAGAAGCAAGAAGATCAGGAGTTCAAGGCCACCCTGGGCTACACAACACTGATCCAGTCCAAAAGAGAAACAGAGCTAGGCGGTGGAGGCTCACACCTTTAATTCTAGCACGTGGGAGGAGGAGACAGGAAGTGATATGGCTGGGCGGAGAGAGGAATATAAGGCGGGAGGAGACAGGAGCTCAGTCCCTTTTAGGCTGAGGAGTTGGCGAGGTAAGAAGTGGCTGTGTCTTGCTCTTTTGTCTCTCTGATCTTCAGGCAAGCTTTATTTGTTAGAGCACAAACAAAATATCACCGCAATAGCCCACCAAACCAGGACCACCAGCTGGTAACCAAGTGAGCCCATGGGGGACAGCTCACATTCAAGTTATGGTAGCTTTCAAGGACCCAGAAGGTGAGAGGCGATTCCTCTGCACACACAGCCCCTGTCTGGCTTCCCAGTCTCTCACCCTCTACTCTCTGGCTTACATCTGGGCTATCCCCTGCATTCATTACATTTCCATCGCTGGCCTAAAAATACCTGAAAGAAACACCTAAATGGAAGAAGGATTTTGGCTCATGGCTGGAGAGGATAATGTTGTCCACTGTGATGTTGAAGGCATGGTAGTTGAGGTGACTAGAATGCAGCTGTTTACATCTGGGAGGTGAACACTGTCACATGCTCTTAGGAGATTCTGTTCATTTTCCTTTTCCCCTGTTTTTCAAATAGTATATTCTTTTTTGGTTTGTTTGTTTGTTTTTTGTTTTTTTCGAGACAGGGTTTCTCTGTGTAGCTTTGTGCCTTTCCTGGAACTCGCTTTGGAGACCAGGCTGGCCTCGAACTCACAGAGATCCGCCTGCCTCTGCCTCCTGAGTGCTGGGATTAAAGGCGTGCGCCACCACCGCCTGGCAAATAATAGTATATTCTATATTCATCCATCTTTCCATCTTCAAGCTTGCTGATTCTTTCTCTTTCCAATTCAGGTCTGCTGTTGAGCTCCCCCCAGTAATATTTGTTTTTTTATTTAAAATTTTAATTTTAGGTGTGTGACTGTTTTTCACCTGTGTGCCACCTGCATGCAGTGCCAGAGGAAGCCAGAAGAGGGCATCTGATTTCCTGGCAACTAGAGTTACAGTCAGTTGTTAGCCACCATGTGGGTGGTGGGAATCGAACTAGGCTCCTCTGGGAAAGCAGCAGCACTCTTAACCTTTGAGCCATCTCTCTTAACTGCCTCCACCAACATTAAAAAAAAAAACCTCATTTATTGTACTTTCAACTTCAGATACCATTATTTTAAAAATACTTTTTATCTGCTTGTCAATATTCTGTATTTGATGAGTCATTGCTCTCATAGTTTCCTTTATTTCTCAAGCACGCTCTCCAGTAGCTATTTCAACATATGCATAATGGTTGCCCTGGGGTTTGTTCACCTGACAGGTCCTCTCACAGGCAGTTTCTGTAGCTTTCTCCCACCCTACCCACACACCTCCCCCCACCCCCATTCATGGTGTACTAGTTCTGCTCTGTTTTGAACTCATGTCTTTTAAATTTTGGTTGGACACTGGGCATTTAGAGTGTGGCCCTGGACATACACGTGGTTAGTCTGGAAGGACAGTGGCTTGCCTAGGGTGCCCTGTGACTGTCCCCCATCTCCCTGTTAGTCTTTGCTGGGGTCACACCTAGCCGTTAGGTTCCACCTCATTGATAAGTAATGGGTCCGCTGCTCACAACTATGTCCTAGGGCATGCATTGCTGAAAGATTGATGCACCTGAAATACAGGCTCCTTCCCCAGGGGTAGTTTCCTGCAAGACTGCAGTTTGTTCTGACCCCAGGAGGGCTCCCTGTGGCTCAGTTTAAAAAAAATAAATAAATGATTTTCTCTGGTAGCTGTTTGCCTTGTGGTTTAGCTTATTGGGATTATGAGGCTGTGGCCTCCTGTTAATTTCTCGCTACCAAGATCTCTACTGTTTTTGAAACTGCCCCTGAAGAAGTCCTTGAAGAGTTTAGATGTCGGTGTTTACAGCTTGCCTGTGGCCACCAGGGTAACACCTTGCTTTCTGAGTTGAGTACTAACTAGGTGGGACTGGAGCTTCATCTGGCTCTTTTTCTTTTCTCCCAGCATGGTATTTCCACTGCATGGGTGAGCTAGTGTGAGCATGACCAGGGCCCCAGCACTCTCAGAGCAAGTGGCCAGCGCAATTTCTGAAATGTGAATGGGGCAGGGTGCAGGAAGGGCTCCTTGCCTTCCAGCCATGCTCATTCAAGACTGCATCTTGGCTGCACAGAGCTGGAGTTCAGTGGGAGAGGCTGGTAGCCTCTTGCCTGTAGGGCTGAGCTCTGGACTGGGGGCTGGTGAGGAGAGCTGGTGTGTTCTTGGCTGTGCCCCTGGAGCTGACTTCTGTTCCTCACGAGAGGAAGTGGTCACAGTTCTAATATCACAAGACTCATCGTTCTTACACAGTTTTAGTAGATTTTCTTTTTTCATTGTGTGTGTGTGTGTGTGTGTGTGTGTGTGTGTGTGTGTGTGTGTGTGTGTGTGTGTGAATGTTTTGGGTATGCTCATCTGTGCATGAGAATGCAGGCCAGATGTCAATATTCAGTGTCTTCTATTACTCTCCACTTTATCTTTTTGAGACAGGGTTTTCACTGAACCGGATTTCACCATTTTTGGCTAGACTGGCTAGCCAGTGGGCTCCTGGGACCTGATTGTCTCCCCCCACTGGTGCTGGGGTCACAGATGTGTGCTGCTGTGCCTGGCTTTTACATGGGTGCTGAGGATCTGAACTGGGATCCTCCTGCTTGCACAGCAAACATTTTACTCCCTGACCCATCTCCAAAGTCCAGATTTTCCTGAATAAACTTTCTTGAGTTGCTCCACGATCTAAGATAATTTCCAGAGAATTTAGAAGTCATTTCCACCACAAATAGCTGCTTTGCTGGAGGAGCTTGTCCACGGAGCTCTTCACATCAGCACAGGGCTCTGGGCAAGACCATAGGCTCTCAGTTTTGGGAGCTCGATCCCACCTCTCACTTGAAATTATTGCAACATTTGGAAGTCCTGAAGATTGAACTCAGGACTTTGTATATTCTAGGCAAGTGATCAACCACTGAGATGAACCACATCCCAAGGCACTGGAGAGGGAAAAGGTTTATTTTTGAGATACAGTCTTGCTATGTAGCCCAGGCTGGCCTTAGATCCTTGTGCCTCAGCCTCCTGCGTGTTGAGATCATAGGCATACAACCCCATCTAGCTTAGAGATTCAGTATTTGTCCAAGTGTTATTTGTAATAACTCAGTGTTGAAAGGCTTGTAACAAAGGCCTCCCCTCATTTCTCCCCCATGTCTTCCTTATCTCTATCCCCAGAGGCACTCTGCAGTTATGGGATGACCCACCGGCCAGCTTACTCTTCATGGAGGTTCCTCCTGGTGCCCTGGCTTCTCCCTCACTCTAGTTCCTCCCAGCTCCTCTCTTAACCCCAGCCCGCTGTCCCTCCAGGACTTCCTGTTCATTTTCTTGTGTTGGATTACATGATGGCTGAACCTCATCATCTTTCTTGATTTTATTTCTTTATTTGGGTGGCATGTATCTTGCTGCTGGTGGGGTTTGGGGAAGGACTCCTGAGCCATGCTGATGGGGTACAGATGGACACAGCCACCGTGGGGGGTCACAGGCATACCTTTTCTTGTCAGTGCCTAAAGCATCCTCATCACACCTGAGGAGGTTGGGCTCCGTAATCACTGACTTACGGATGCTGTGCGGTTCCCAGTCTTCTTTCTCTCAAACAGCTCTGCAGTAAGAGTTCATAAGCATAATGGCCAGATGAGTCACTAGGGGTGACAGCCACAGACAACATTCAAACATCTGTAATTTTGGTGGCACCTCCCTACTCTGGTTGGTCCCTAGATGGTGGTACCGGAAGGAACCTTGGGGCTTTTTTTCTTTCCTAGCTAGGGTTTCTTTGTGTAGCCCTGGCTAGCTCTGTAGACCAGGCTGGCCTCAAACCCACAGAGATCTGCCTGTCTCTGCCTCCTGAGTGCCCGGGTTAAAGGCATGTGACACCACAGCCTGGCAGAGCCTTGGAGCTTTTAAGAGAAGAACGTGAATGTAGTCCTTGAGGGAATCGAGGGTACTGCTCTCTCTATGAGGCCTCTTGGGAATTACTGCGAGGAACTCTCTCGGGCTGTCTGTAGAGTTGGCGATCCTCTACCCTCACAACTCTCCATCATTTTAATCTGCCCTGATGTGCCACAGTAAGGGACTTGCCAGAGCTGAGTCAATTCAGGTGCCATGTCCCTGACCCTCTGGACCTCCAACTAGACCTCCTTATTTTGTTAGTCTTTTCAAGTATTTTGCTAAGTGATTAACAGTGACTGACACCCTGTCAAAGTCAGCTCTGGAATGTATCAATTTACATTATAAAGGGCAATGCTTGGGCAGCCCTCATGGAGGGCTAGATGTAGACAAGTCATTGGCCCAAGGGCTGATGCACTCCCCAAACTCCAGTGGGCATCAGTGAGGAGTTGCATGAGGCAGAGGAGGCCATTTTGGTTGGATGCTGCCAGAACTCTTTCAGAATTCTAGGGATTCCTCACAGGCCTTCAAGTTGTCTTTGTAGCCGGGAGACAGGGATGGAGCTTTCTACCTTATTTTCTTGGGGGGGACAAAGGTTCTCACTGAACTTTCAGCTCAGCAACCAGCCACACTGGCTGGCCAGCAAGCTCCAGGGATCTGCTTATCTCTGCCCATCCAGCACTAGGGTTACAGATGTGCTCCACCAACACTGGCTTCTGCACAGGAGCTGGGGATCCAAACTCAAGTACTCCCCCGAGAAAGCCACCTTTCAACCCCACATCCTGTTCTGAAAGTGTACTGATACATTCCCAGGGACGATCTGGGAACCCCGCACTGTACTCCGTTAAAGCTCATCTTGGACCTAAGGATCAGACACACATCATGGACACTCATGTGCAGGATAGGTATACAAACGTGTGTGTTTACTCCGACTCTAAAGTTTACAAGGGAGCTAGGCAGAAGGTCATAATATACACATTGCCGACTCCATGACTCGGGTTTGGCTTACTGACTTGGTTCACTGCTGTCGCCGGAAGGCTATCCTGATACCAGCAGGATGCGAAAGGAGATGGGTGACTGCAGAAACAAGTCCACCGGCAGGGGCAGGACAGGGGCCCATCAGCAGAATGCCAGGGGCCAGAGTGGGCTCTGAGCTGGTGCAGGCACATCCCATGTTGCACCATGATGCCTGTTGCTGTTTTAGAGGCTCCCAAGCCACCTGGTGACAGATGGCGGTGTTCATCTCCATAGATCTTAACAAGATCATGTGATTGCAGTCGCCCAGCCCATTGGGGTAGCGCCGTGTCCCTGTCCAGAATGGACAGACTGAGTATGTGACCCACTTGGTCATGAAGGCAAAGTTTGCCCAAGGCATGTTACCCATGCTCTTGGAGGCCCTGCAGGTCAGCCAGGGCTGAGATCCCGTAAAAGGTTTCCTAGGCCAATGCGGCCATTGTGGCAGGTGCCAGGCCACAGGGTCTGGTTTGCAAAGTAGCGAGGCTTTGCGTCAACCTCCACCTGTTGGGCCATCTGTGACAGGGCTGGGATGGGCTGTCAGCTCCATTGCTTCCTCCTCCTCCTCCTCCTCCTCCTCCTCCTCTGTCTCGGCTTCTCATGTCTTCCCCAGAATAGAAGATCTGCAGATTCAGACACACAGGAGAGTAAGGTGAACCCCTCCCCTGGGGCCAGACTGCTTCCACCAGAGGGCACCTTCTCAGCACCGTAGAGGGGCCCAGAGGGGGTGTGGCAGATCCTTTGGGCTCGGCCCTCTGAGCCCATTGCTTGTTTCTGACTTCCACCTGGCTCTGCTAACATGCTGAGCAAGCTAGAGACAGTGTGTATGGGCGGGGTGGGATGTGCGCGTGCAAGCGTGTTGTTTTCTGGCATAAAAAATATGGACCAGGAGTTCCTGGCCCTGGGATATGCATCCTGACCATCCCACAGAGGTGCAATGACCCCAGGGAGGGGTCACTGGCTCAGTCTCCTTCCAGTATCCATAACCCTTGAGTTCCTCTCTGATCTCTCTGGTCCTGGCTTGTTCCTCTTCCCTCCTCACAGGGAGAAGACTGTTTCCTTGCAAACCCCTCTGCCCTGTCCTGGCTCCAAGTGACCCACTTGTCTCCCTCCACCCACCTTGCATGCCCCATCCTGGGGCACACAGACCCACCTTAGGGATCTCCACCTCTCCTTTTCTGTCTGGTTCTCTGGGCTCTCACTCTCATAGGAAGCCAAATACAGACCTAAACCAAAACGGAAGTGAAATTATACAATTATGGTAGATGACGGTAAAACTCTTTGTTCACCCAGAACTTGACCAGCTTTTTGTTTGTGAATTAAACATCTCGTCTGGAGGTCATTGTACATAGGCAGTTTTACAAAACAGCATGCAGAAATCCCATGGCCCCTCTACTCAGTTTCCCCCAGCAGTACCCACGTGCGAAACTATAATACAGAGCGTGTCCTTCACTTATGATGGTTTAATTTTTTTGCTCATGATGATGGTATAAGATGACACAATCTGAAATTTGAATTCGGATTTTTTTTCCTTGGCTAGCAATAGGAAGTGTGCTCCCCTCTGTGAGCTTCAGCCACACCCCCATCAGTCACGTGACTCCAACACATACAGTGTATCATAGTCAATAAACAACACGGACTATTCTGCATATAGTGATGTAATCTGTTTCATGTTAGACCAGGCATGTTGGCACACCTTTAAGCCCAGCACTCAGGAGACAGACGCAGTCAGATCTCTGTGAGTTCAAGGCCAGCCTGGTCTACATAGAAAATTTCGTGCCAGCCAGAGCTACATAGTGAGACCCTGTAATGTAAGCATTCTAAGCACGTTTGCCGCAGGTGATCTGTAGGCTCAGGGTACTAGAGATGTGTTTCTGACTTACGGTGTTTCCACCTTAGGATGGGTTTACTGGGGTGTAATTCCATCATGAACCGAGGTGCCCTGGTACAGTATTACCATAATCAGGACACTGACATTGGCAGAGTTTAGACACCAGTCATTTCATAACAGCTGAAGCGCCCATGGGCAAAGGGGCCCCTTTAGAGTCACCTCCACATCCTTTATTGCCTCACACTTCCTTTTTCCTTTATCCTCTCCTCCCCTCTTCTCCCTCACCCGCCCCCCCCTCTTTCTTTCTTTCTTTCTCTTTCTGTGATATTGGGGATTGAACCTAGGGCAGCATTCCATCACCAAGCTACATCCCAGATCTCCCGACCCCTTTTCTTAATTTCTGACAATCACTAGTGTAGTCTCCATTTCTTTCTTTTGATCATTTGAAGAATGCTATATAAAGTCATATATATATATATATATATATATATATATAACATATATGTAACCTTTTTGAGACTGGAGACTCATCCATGAGGTGGCATGTATCAGTGGCATGCATCCTGTTTGAGTCTGAAAAGGTCTAAAGCAGGGGTGTATCACAGTTGGTTTAACCATACACCCACTGATAGACACTGAGTTGTTTTCAGGTTGACACTGTAACAAAGGGAATTTATAGACACTGATATATGGAATTTAGTTTCTCTGTGAGCATGGATGTCATTTGTCTAGACTAAATCAATGCCCAGGAGTGCAATTTCTTGGTCATAAAATGTTAATAGTGCTCAGTTTTACAAGAAACTCTTTGTCAGTTGGGCATGCCGGTCCCTGTCTGTAATCCCAACGATAAGGGACCCAAGTGTGAGTTTGGAGTTAGTCTGGACTACATAAGTTCTAGGCTAACCTGAGCAACACAGTGAGACCCTACCTCAACAAACGAAACAGAACAAATCTAGATAACCACAGAAAGCAAAACAGACAACCCAAACCAAGCCCCCTTTGTCTGCACAGGGACTTCCTGGGATGTGACAGTTTGTTATGACCCGGCTATGTCCCAATAAACTCCTACAAAGGGAAACTGCTGTTCTTAAATCCATGCATTTAACAAGCCAGACATGGCGCCACAGGCCCGCAACCCCAGCTGCTCTGGAGGCCGAGGGAGGAGGATCATCAGGTCAAGTTTGCCTGGGCTACAAAATGAGTTCAAAGCCATCCCAGGCAACTTAGTGAGACCCTGCCTCAAAATAAAAAAGAGGCCTGGGGATATAGCTCAGTGTTAGGATATTTGCCTGGTGATGGTGTGAGGTCTTGGGTTCAATCGTTTCCAGAAATCAATGTCTCATGCCAGTGTGTATCACATGCTGCCCTCACACATGGCCCCCACACATGCACCATCCATGGAAAGACCCATAACTGGGCCATTGCTCTGCTCTCTCATATGAGCCCCAGTTCTTATCCTCATTCCTATCTTAGGAATGAAGAAAACAGGGGAGGTTGATGTTGAAACGAGCCTATACCCTACTCTAATTCTTCCATAATGTATAGAGTTCTGACACTGTGGAAAGACAACCATGTTAACTTATGCTTGCAACATAGTATGCCCATGGCAGACAGACAGGCTGCTCATGGTTAGAATGCCCAACGATGAAGTCCTAGCATGTACTGTTGAGTTGGCCTTGTGCTCCTTAGGAGGCACCTGGGTGCTCATTAGGGCCAGCAGTGTGATGTGTCTCTGCCCAGAGTTGGGGTCCCTGCACAGTGACTGACTAAAGGGCTGAAAGACCACTGGACAGTCTACTACCTGGATGCCAAGGCCATGGGGCTAACTTACCATCTTCGCTGAAGATGGGGGCGGTATACAGGTAATGGGTGATGCTGGGATCTTGCTCAAAAGGACATTCCACTTGTTTCCAGGTGATGAACTCTCCAACCTGTTTGGCCAGTTCCAGAAATTTCTGCAGGGTTTACAGAGACTCAAAATGGAGCAAAGTGAGTGGCTTGCCTTGGCAAAGCCCTGGCTCATCACCCTTGAGTGATCTTGTGGATCTGAGAAGAAACATGGGGCCACAGGTGACAGAGAACCTAGGAAGGATGCTGGGACTTCTGGGAGGATCACCTTGCCAATTCTCCTTCATCCTTCATAGCAATTCACGACACCTGTCATCTCATCAAGGGGGGTGGCAGCCATTAGCCTATAGTTTTGTCTCATTATGTAGCCCTGACTGGCCTGGAACTACCTATGTACGTCAGGCTGGCTTCGAACTCACAGAGATCCTTTTGCTTCTGCCTCCAGAGTGCTTGGATTTAAAGGTGTATGCCACCACACCTGACTGCCCAAAGCCTTTATCTGCATGTAGCAAGAATGTGCATAGCTTTATTTGAATTTATTTTAGTGTTTTTCTTTTGGGAAAGTGACATACACTTGTTGACTTATAGGGTGATGTAAATATAGTTCAGTAAAGCTATTTAAGTAAAATTCAAGTAATTTTAAGAGATATGTGTTATTTTTAATTATGTGTATATATGTGGGTATGTGCACATGAGCACAGGTGCCCACAGAGGCTAGAAGAGGGCGTTAGAACCCCTGGAGCTGGAGCACAGGAATCCATCCATGAGTCTCCTGACATGGTGCTGGGAACCAAACTAGGGGCTTGTGGAAGATCAGTACATGCTCTTAACTGCTGATCTATCTCTGCAGCACAGGTGACCTCTTAAAAATGTTATGCCATTTTATTTATTTATTGTGCATGTATGTACATGTGTAGGCATATGTGTACCTTGGTGCTCATGTGGAGGTCAGAGGACAACTTGCTGGGGTCAGTTCTGTCCTTCTAACCATGTGGATCCTAGGGATGGAACTCAGGTCATCAGGCAGCCAGTACCTTCATCCACGGGCTATCTCAACAGTCCTCAGTAAACTATTTCAAGTGTATTTTTAAATAAAATAATCTTTCAATATGCACAAGCAGTTGGTTCTAGGATTCCTTCAGCCCCCACCAAGATACCCAAATCCACAGAGGCCCCAGTCCCTTTTCTAAGATGGTATATTATTTCCATGTAGCAGATATACCTCATGTTGCCTGCTTCAAACCATCTCCAGGTTTCTCCTGACACCTAACACAATGTAAACGCTACGCAGATGGCTTCTGTGTGCACTGTTCCGGGAAAAGTGACAAGGGAAACAGTCTGTACATCTCCAGTACAGATGTAAATAAGAAATGTTTTCCACCAATGCAGAACTCACGGAAACAGAGGGCTGGCTACATGTGTGTTTAAATTTTCCAAGTATGCTAACTTTCAGAAGGGTTTTAGACACATAGCAGCTGGCTGTGGTTTGACTGTGAAATGCTCCCCACAGGCTGGTGTGTTTGAACACTTCTTCCCCAGCGGGCAGTGCTGTTGAAAGGTTACGAGACCTTCGGGGAGGTAGAGATTTGCTGGGTAAGTAGGTCCCCGGGGGTGGGCTTTGAGGGTTTACAGCCTGGCCCCACTTATTTCCGGAGTGCAGACGCAATGTGGTCAGTCAGCTTCCGGCTCCTACCTCCATGCTCCCTACGATGATGGACTCTCACTGCTTTAGAACTATAAGCCCAAACAAACCCCTTCTCCTTGGTTCTTGTCAGCAACAGCAAGGAGAATAGGACACAGCCCAAAGCCATGCCTGGGGCTGACAACCTGCCCTCGGTCACCCCTCAATCAGCCCAGTAGCTGGGTCTAGCCGCCACCACCTGCTCCCTCACTGTGTGGTTTCATGAGGGAGTGTTTCACAGTCTTCCCCAGCTCTGATTCTAGGGACCAATTCAAGAAGAGGAAATGATGGAGTCCCAACTCCCAATTATATGTCAGGATCACCAAAAACAACAACAAAAAGCCCATCCCAGGCCCCTGTGCCCCTGTGATCTCATCCATGTGGCCTCTAGACAAAAGCCTGGGAACACATGCTGGGTTGGACAGTCCCCTGGCTCTGCCAGCTTTGGGACAATTAGGCCTGTGAGTCACCTGCTATAGGCCAAAGAGCCTAGGCTTGTGCTGTGGTCCTCATGAGCAGGGAACACTCAGAGAGTTTTTGACAGCCGCCAAGACCTCTGTATGGTCACAGTTGTGGCCCATTTCACAGAGGGAGGGGATGAGCTTCCTATATCACTTCTCGACCTTCCCTTTAACACAGCTCCTCATGTTGTGGTGACCCCCGACCATAAAATTATTTTCATCGCTACTTCATAACTGTGATTTTGCTACTGTTAAGAACTGTGATGTAGCCAGGCAGTGGTGGTGCATGCCTTTAATCCCAGCACTTGGGAGGTAGAGGCAGGTAGATCACTGTGAGTTCAAGGCCAGTCTGCTCTGCAAAGCAAGTTCCAGGACAGTCAGGGCTACACTGAGAAACCAAGGTTAAAAAAAAAAAAAAGGATTGTAACGTAAATATCTGTGTTTTCCGGTAGTCTTTGGCAACCCCTGTGAAGGGGTCATTTTTGGACCCCAAAGTGTCGCAACCCACAGATTGAGAACCACTGAAATAGAGCAAGTAAAGGTCCAGGACTCATGTTTCTTGGAGCTGAAAGCTGAGTGGGCATCAGGTGACCATTGAGGGAGATCGGAAGGTCCCATTCCCACAGATCGGAAGGTCCTATTACTCCATGCCTTGCTCTGTTTGTAGAGCCCACCAGCCACCCTGGATGTGGGTGGACCCCTCTGAGGCATTCAGGAACTCCAGTTCTCTGAGCGAGTAACCAATGCCCTGGCCGGCTGTGGACCCCGGGCAGTGGGATCTCTCTGCCTGAGAGGTGCTGGGGACTTTCTGGAGGAGGGGACATTTGATGAGACTGGTGATCTGAGGGAGCAGATATCTCTCTTTGCTTCTGCCCTCTGTGGTTTCTGCTTCACAACTCCATCCTGTTGTTCAGGGACCGTCCTTCTGGGGACCTGCCCTGGCTCCCATGTACGACGCATTTGTGTGGTCCCTGGAGCACCTTGACAGCTGTTGTCATGGGTCTCCAGGGTTGGCTTTCTCTTCAACCTGATGCTCTTCAAGGATCAAAATGTTCCCTGTGCTGAGAACAACATTTAGCACGGAGGGCTTGTTGGCATGTGGCTGAGCCTCATCCTCTCTCTTGTTGGGGGACCCAGATAATCCTACTCCGAAAGGGCTGTAAGCTGTTGTACTCTGCCTTTTCTGGAGCCCCCATTAATCCAGGTATCTAGAGGCTAACAGTCCCATATTGTGAGATATTTGATTACACTGTGTAAAGATATGTCACTCTGGCTGGTTTAATAAAAAGCTAAACAGTCAATAGCTAGGCAGGATTTTTGGGGCAGAGAGAATGCTGTAAAGAAGGCAGAGTTGCCAGCCAGTCAGAGAGGGAGCAAGATATTCAGGAGGACAGGTGAAAGCCGTGAGTCATATGGAAACAGATAGATTAATAGAAATGGGCTAATTTAAGTTATAAGAGTTAGCTAAGAACAAGCCTAAGCTATCGGCCGAGCATTCATAATTAACAAGAAGTGTGATTTTGGGGCTGGCTGGTGGGACAGAGAAAGACTCACTACAGTCCCATGCTGGCAACTTTTGTCTATGCGTGTGTTTGTATCTGCATGACTACAGGTGCGTGTGGGCAAGTAGAGGCCAGGGGACAACCTCAGGTACTGTCCAGCTTGCTTTTTGAGACAGTCTCTCACTGGCCTAGAACTAACCAGTTAGGCTGGGCTGACTGGCCAGAGAGCCCCAGAGATCCACCTTTCTCCTCCTTCCAGGACTAGGATTATGAACATGCGCCAACAAACTCAGCTTCTCTTCATATGGGTTCTGGGGTTGGAACTCAGGTCCTCAGTAAAGTGCATCACAAGCACTTCAGTGAGGTGTCTCTCTAGCTGCCTCCCCTGTTTGTGCTGGGAACTTTTAGCAGCTTGTCTCACTTGCTGGCATCACTGAAGGCCTGTGGACCCACCTCAAAGTTGACATGCCCATTGGGAAGGCGGTTGGCGCAGCCCTCGTTGAGGAAGTAGATGTCCTTGATGAGCAGACTGAAGAAGGGGATGACAATCTAGAAGGGAGAGGGTGCAGAGCAACTTACAAGCACAGTCCCAGCAGCCCAGAGCCAGAAGGGGGCTCGGAGTACAGGCACATGAAGCCCTAGCTTATGGTCACCTGCCCCACGGTCACCCAGCCTCAGCATGGATGGGAGAAAAATCATGCAGAGATACACTGTTGGAAGAGACTTCTCCATTCAGAGCTCAGCCCAGCTTCTATATAGTCTGCCCTACAGTCCAACTCTTGAGCTGTGAGCCAGTACCTCTGTGACTAAAACACAGCACCACCTGTGTCCTGGCAACAGAGAAGCAGTCGATGGACTATAACAAGGCCATGGTATTCACAGCTGTGCAAGATGGGGTTTGATACCCGGCTCTGCCACGGCCTAACAGTACAACTGGACAGTGAAGAATCCTCTCTGAGACTCAGTCTTCCAATCTGGCAGATGGGAATGCTGAAGCCTGTCAGAGTTAAGCAGAGGGCCGGGAAGCATGGAGCCCAACGCACTAGATGCTCAGTGGAGAGAGCTTCCTGCCCTTGCTGCCTGGCTTCCTAACGTTCTGGGTCCTAGGCTGGGACAGGCTTACGAGGGCAGGGATGGAGCTAGGTGATCTGGTCCGCCAGGTTCCTAACTGCTACAGTTTGGATCCTGTGTTTTCCAAAGGCCCATATGGCTATGGATTGCTTCCCAGGGAGGTGTTCGTGGGAGGCAGTGGAAACCTTAGGAGGTAGGGTTTAGTTAGCAAGAGATATTTAGTTTCTGGGGATATGTCTTTGAAGGGACTATGAGACTCTGGGTTCTTTTTCTTCTTTTTGGCTCCCCTACCATCAAGTGAACAACTTAATTTTTATCATGTGTCTTTACCAGGAAAGGCCCACAGCCACAAAGTCAACCGATCACGGACTGAAATCGTTGAAATGATCAGCCGAAACCAAACCTTTGCTCCTTATGGGTTTCTGTAACAGAAAGCTGATCAACACATGCAGTGATACAGCCCGCCTGAGATAATACGGTCTGGAGGAGGGAGGAGCTATGGAGGCTGGCACTTCCGGCCTTTGACGGTCCCTTCCCTACCTTCTCTCTGCTGCTGTGGGCAGTCAGGGAGCGGTGAGCCGCCCCACGCAGGGCTGTCCTATAGTTGCAGAAATTCCCCGTTGGGTCCATCTGGTGCTGGAAGAAGACACGGAGGCATTTGAGCGGCTACGTTCGTTCGGGGACCTGCTGGCCACACCCCTTGGAGCAGCAACCCTGTTTACCTCTAGGATGAAGAACTTGGCTGTTTTCACTTTGGCCCAAGTCTTCTTCAGCCTGGAGACAGGGCTCATGTTCATACCGGCTGGAAGAAGGCGTATAGAGCTGGGAGGGATCCTCCAGCCTGGACAGTCCCCTTTGTTCCCACATGAAAAGAGGTCTCAGTGTGCCCCGACTGTGGCTGAAGGGAAGCTGAGTGGGCAGGTACTGGTGGACTCTGGACTGAGGTTGGCAGGTAACTGACCCTGTCCCAACTACATGGGCATCACCAGTACCTATTTTGGTCTCCTCATTCTCTCTGTCTCTGGGTGCACACTGCCAAACTCTTCAAATGCACCCCTTGGGGACTGGTCTTGCTTCAAATGGAGCAGCTCCATCAGCCTCTGGGGCAGGGATACGGCCTACTGGCCCCCTAGCCCACAGCCACCCACTGCAGGGAAGACCCTTGACATGCACCCCACCTGCCAGCCGTGCCCACTTTAACCTCTCTGGGGGTCCTCACACAGGGTGTTCCAGGCCCGGGCAAGCTCACTCACAGATAATGGCCATGAGGGAGTTGAAGTTGCCGATGTTGAAACACTCACGGGCCACATCAATGAAGAACTCGATCACCTGGGCTCTCTGCTTCTTCTTGGCTGGCTGGGGAGAGGACATCAGAGCTGCAGGGGGCACATGTCCCTCCCCCTCCCTGCCCAAACACCCCGTTCCACCAGCCTCCTCCTGCTCTTCTCAAAGCCCATTTTACAGCCGAGAAGACCAAGGCCCAGGGTCTCAGGACCCTTTTGCAGCAGAGCCAGTGCACACCGTAGAGGTGTGGAGGGCAGATGTGACCTGATGAAGCTCCTGTGGGGGCACAGGCACCCCTGCAGCTGCCAGGGGCTGTGAGGCATCTTTGAGGTGGTTCCCCTCAAGGCTGAACTTCCCCTGAACGACAGAAGTCCTGACATTTCCTTCCCTCTCGCCACGGAACTTGCCCTCTCCTCAGTCAGGGCCATACACCAAGTCCAGGTCCTGCTCTGTGGGCTGCCCCTCCATTGCTTTCTGTCTGAGAAAGTCACCTTGGGGACAAGTACTTGGGACTCTCTACCTTTCTGGCGGGTTGGAATCGAACTGTCCTTTTCCCCAGGCCACCCCAGGTGGGTTCCTGGGTGTCCAGCTATGCTCTGTCCAGCCTCCACACAGGTAAATCCTGGCTGAGTTGCCGAGCCAGTAATGTGACTATGGGAACGGGGCCGGGCCAGTACAGCTCAGGTGGATCCTGCTTGTCTATCCACACAGTGGTAGTCTCGCCAGCCACCAAGAAGTGTACCGTGACACCTCTGTAGATGTGGCCACCAAAGCCCCTCCAAGGAGTGGTCTCTGCTGCAGAAAGCTGCCCACCTGAGGTCTAGTCCTGTCCTTCAAATGGCGACACTCACCGACGACAGCGACAGAGGTTTAGATAAAGGCTAACATCTCACCCCACTATGGACACCCCAGGGCAGTTTCTCCATTAGCACACGCCTGACTGCCCTGTTCATGTCTCAGGGGCTGACCCCTAATGAGCATTGACCCTTGACCTCTGTCTCAATGCCTGCACCCAGTGAGCCCAATTGGACTGGCCAGTCTGTCCCGTTGTGCTTCACCTTATCGGACACTGCCCTTGGTACAAAGGAAAAGCAGATGAGAGGCAGGGTGTGGCCAGGGTGGCCAACACCGGGATGCCAGAACTTCCTGCTGACAGAAGCAGCCATTGGCCTGGACTTGTTTTACCATTCCGTTTTTTAAGAATTATGGTCCATCATTTTCTATATTCAGAAAATGACATATAAAAAGTGCACTGGAGACTGATGGTTTGGGTGAAATTGTTCAGACCCTTCAGAACACTGACTATACATACATGTTCAGTGAAACCTGCTTTTCCCCCTCAAATATCGTTTACTAACAGCACTAACAACAGCATAGCTTTAGATTACACTCAAGACTCTAGTAAAAAGTAATAGGGGCTTGATATGAAATAAAATAAAGGATTTAGGGATAGATTTATTCCCAATCTCATTGTTGGCCTGAACTTTTAACATGCAATTTCCCAGTTCTTAGAGGTTAGACCATTTTACCTCCAAGCCCCAAGCAAGCTACAGAGCCCAGCTGCCCGAGGCAGACAGGCCCAGAATGAGGCACACAGCCGCCAGACCTTGCTCCTCAGCAAACAGTCCGGCTTCCTCTGCAGCCTCGGCTGGTGGAGCCACCCTGAGATTTACCTACAGGGGACCTTCACTGGAGGGAAGAGGTGAACCTGGTCTGGAACGGTGATCCAGCCAAGCCCTGGACTTGGGAGGTTGGGATTCAGTACATCCTTCCAGGTAGCCTCTGGCTGGCAGGCAGGGCCAAGCTGGCTACTCACCATGCAGATCTCAGTCGCCACGAGATAACACAGCCTGTTGAACCACTTCACATAGGCCTCTACGTTGTTACTCTTGTCACTGAACCGGGGCTAGGAGAGACATGTGCACTGAGTCTCCTTGTTGGTAAGTTTTTAGGGAGCAGAAGCAGATCACAATCATTATAGAGAACCCAGACACTGTGACCGTCTCAAAGTCAGACAGAAACATAATGACCTGATGTGAACTTTCTGATCTTCTTCCTACAAGCCGGCAGCCCTGGTCTCAACCCCACCATCACGGTTCAGGGGGAGAAAACAAAGATGAGGACTGGGGTATAAAGCTCTGCAGTAGATTGCACACTCCTAATGTGGGAGGTCCTTGGTTCCATCCACAGCACCAGATAAAGTACAAATAAATGAATTAAGGAGGCTGTAATTCAAAATTATGGGTGTGTACACACAGAACCAATATTTATTATCCATAGACTCTGTATTTGCAAATCTGTCGACTGTTTAATTGTCTTCTGCAGTTCCAACAACTTGTATTGATCTCCCATTCATTGTGTGCAGGGACAGAAAGGCGAAATATCTGAACCACTCAACTTCCATCAGCATTTCCAGCCAAGACTGAACTAAATGAAGCTGTCCTGTTCTGTTCTGCTCGTACTGTGAGCAAGGATCCTTTCCCTGCCTTTGTTCAGTGTCTCTTTTATTTTTGTGTTTTCTTTGGAGAGCAGTTTCAGTGTTTGAAAGGATTCCAAGAATAATACTGAAGTGATATATTTTATTCCTAAGCACACGAAGGTTATGGTGTGTCCTACAGAGAAATAAGTGCTACACTGCCTTCATTTATCTGTGACTTATACAGACTTGGGTAGACAGAGAGAGAGATGGATATATAGACAGACAGATGGGCAGACAGACAGATAGATAGGTAGATGGAGAGATAGACAAGTCGGTAGATAGATTAGATATACATACAGATAAATATTTCCTTTCTGTGGTGCTAGGGCCTTGTGCATGGTAGGCAAGCTTTCTACTCCAGAGCTACATCTCAGACCTAGGCATGAGTTGGTCTGGCCATCTGCCCTGAGTTTAGTGTTAATCAAGGATGCACAGTAAATATGTGTCTTTAAACATAAGCACATAACCGTCATTATGTGTTGATTGTTTCTAGAAAGTATTAAAAAGTTTGTCAGAACCTAATGCTGCATTTTCCTCCAAGAACAATAGCTTAGGATTGCTAATTTGATGTTTGTGTTGGCATTCTAGAACATAATTACTTGGAATAGCAGAATCAACTCTGTATGTGTGTGTATTATGTATGTATGTATGTATGTATGTATGTATGTATGTATGCATGTATGTGTGTGTGCATATCTATAACTATAGATTTCCATTAGAAACTTTTCCTGAGTCATAAAATGATAGGAGAAAAACAAATTTAAATCTACGCTGAACATTCTCTGTGTGGTATATACTTGTGCCATTGTTTAAACGATTAAACTTAAGGTAAAGAAATGTGTATGTTGAGCCGGTGGTGGTGGTGGTGGTGGCACACGCCTTTAATCCCAGCACTCGGGAGGCAGAGGCGGGTGGATCTCTGTGAGTTTGAGGCCAGCCTGGTCTACAGAGTGAGTTCCAGGACTACAGAGAGAAATCCGAGAGACAGAGACAGAGAGAGAGAGAGAGAGAGAGAGAGAGAGAGAGAGAGAGAGAGAGAGAGAGAGGAGGAGGAGGAGGAGGAGGAGGAGGAGGAGGAGGAGGAGGAGGAGGAAAGAAATCTCTATGTGAAAACTAGCAAGATAAATTACAATTACTAGAGGAGGAAGATGGAAAAAGATGCAGAGAAAGGCAAGAGAGGGAAGTAGGCGGCCAAGGGAGAGAATGACAAATGCCGCGGGAGTCGGTGAGGACAAACCCTGTGGAGCGGCCACTGCAACCAAATCCCACTTCTTGCCATTTTCTAAGTCAAGGATAGAAGTAAAAAAGAAATAGGAAATTGCACATTTGCTGAAGGTCACATATTTGGAGGATCCAGACCTTTGTGGCTCAACTAAGATTTTTCAGCTTTATGGTGGGCTTGTCAGGATAGAACCCCGTTGGGAGAACAGGAGGGCCTGTAATGTTCGGACAGGTCTGAATGCAAAAAGTATTCTGAGGGAAAAGCATTGTAGAAGCAGTTAAAGGGTAACCACACAATAAGAGGTCCAATTCGTTAGAAAAATGTCCTGAGTTCAAACAGGTTTGTGCTAAGCAACATTATCTTCAAAATGTGGAGGTAGGGCTGGGGAGATGACTCCGTTTCCCGAGGTTGATGCCAAGAACCACAAAAAAAAAAAAAAAAGCCAAGCTTGGTGGCACTAACTTGTAATCCCACCCGGTGATGTGATTGTTACATTGATGAAGAAACAGAGAAATAAATCACAATGACTATTAAAGAGATGCCAACGCGGATGTGAAGAAATTTAAGAGAACAGTTATTAGTGAGCAACTTTGTATCTGTCAATGTGAAAACTTAAGGGAAGTGGTTAAATTCTTGAAACACTATAAGAAATTACAAAATAATTTAAGAGGAAAGAGAAAAGCAGGGCCCAGCTACAGAGGCTGAGGCAGGGGGATCCCACTTTCAAGGTCTGGCTGAACTAGTTAGTGAGCCTGTCACAAAATTTAAAAAAAAAAAGCGAAGAGGAGGGTTGGGGGTGTGCAGCTCAATGGTAGAGCATCTGCCTGGGAAAGGGAAGGCCCTGGGTTCGATCCTCAGTACCATGGGAGGTGGGGGTGGGGGTGGGGTGGGGGGGAGAAGAGGAAATAGAAAACCTAAACAGTCCTATAGTCACTAAATAATAGCAAAAAATAAACTAAGAAACAATCCAACAAAAACAAAAATTTTAGAGGAACGTGTTTCTCCTAAGAACACATCAGACTCAGATGTTTCCCTGGCAAATGCTGACTAATGCTCCAATAATAGGTAATTCCAGTCTTTGATACATAATAGAGAAAGAGTAGCCAAAAATAATGCCAGGAAAAAAAGTACCAGATCAATCTTACTCCTGGTTAACGATGGCAGAAACTCTAAACAAAACAGCTCACAGGACCCAGGGACGCACCAAAGAGATAAAGGTTTCTTTTGTCCCAGTTCTGCTTATTTCAGAAATGTAAGGTGGATTCAACGTTGATTTAAAAAAAAAAACTAATAAAAACAATCACTTAGCAGTTTAGAGGAGAAGCAACACACGAGTTCTGTGGCGATGCATTATGATGAAAATACCTCTCACATCTCAGAGACGGGAACTTCTGCTGCACCTTACAGGCAAGGTAATAATTACCTTGAGGTCACTGAAGAGTGACTGATAGTCTGCTGTGTACTCAGCCTGTTTGTTCAGCCTACCTCTAAGAGAACAATGTAAAAACATCCGTACTCGCCTTAGATTTTCCACATAATCAGCTTTTGCAGCCTCAGCTAATGCATAGCTTTAATCTTAAAGTGTGTATTCTTCCATGCCCCTGGCCCAGAGCAATGCATGTGTGTTTGTGTGTGTGTGTGCTATAGAAGTCGTTTGCTGGAAATAGCAAACACTATAAAAGAGACCTTGTACAATAAATATCTGCCACTAATGCTGAAAACAGCATGGAGATAGTCTGTCTGCAGAGCTGTTTGTTAGCTGGGTCAGTTGGAATCAGTGGGTTCATCCCTTGTAAAACTCTATGTTAGAGATTTCTGTAAGGTATCCATCAGTCCTTCCTCATGTGATGCCTTCTGTGCTGTTTAATAAAGGAAAACAAAGGCCCATGTTAGGGACAGATTCATAGGGCAGCATTCAGGCAGGCACAGAAATCAGACTCAACCGACAGATTACAGACAGGACAGACGGCAGACAGGCCAGAAACCATAAGCTACACAGAGACAGGAGACATGTGGAAAGGAGTGGAGAGTTCAAATTTGGGCTCACTCTTGGCCAAAGACCTCCAAGAGGAAGTGTTAGATTCTTTTCCTTAATTCTTTTCCTTAATGCGTATCGGTGCATCCAAGACTATCTCTAATGCTGTTAGTCTGTGCAGAGCAATAGAGCTGGAGAAAGAATTCAACAAAACTTCACAATCATGCATGAGGGACCTCTTGACAAACTAAGACGCAAGGCACCTTTCAGACACCTGAAGAAATAACCTAACAGCAAACACACTTGGGTATGGCCTGCTGAAAGTGTTCCTTCTAAAATCAGGAGAAGAAGGCTGTCTTCTCTCAATACCACTGCTCGACATTGTAGCGGGGGTGCAAGCTGGTGCTGTAAGCAAGATCGGGCAGGGGTGTCCCGCATTGGTTAATGATCTTAGCATTTCAGAGACTTAAAGTGATAGAGGAAGGCCTGTCTACTGTTCATGTCCCTCTTATACCAGTAGATTTTCTATTTTATGGCTGCCACAGAAAGAAAACCAATACTGTTTCATTGCTGGAGGGATGGCTCAGTGGTTAGGGGCACTTGCTAGAGGCTCCCAGCACCCACGTGGTGGCTCAGTGGTAGAACACTTGCCTAGCATGCACAAGGCTCTAGGTTCAATCCCTAATACCTAAAATAAAGTTCCATTCAGTACTGTCAGTTACAAAACTGATATCCAAAAAATTACTGTCATCTTAAGGCGGAGCACCTGTTGGCCTCACGTTGAACCACCCGCTGGTTTTCACTGAATATTATTCTGACTTGAATGACAGAGAAACTCTCATTATTCAGACCAGCATTCGGCTGATCTGGCCTTGATAATGAATGAAAAGCTTGTCACCTCCAAGAAAACAATCCACAGCATTTGCTGCCAATGATGAAGTTCAAGCTTTCAAGAGAAAATTGGGAACTTACAAAACCCCTGTCCACCTCCGTGAGCGTGACAGCCTCCGGGTGTTCACAAAGTTTCTTCCCCCCAGCAGTGGGGAGATCTGCTTCACTCAGTAGTATCTCCAGGTTTTTTAAGTGGTCAATGTATCACATATTCAAGGTGCGTGACAGTCCAGTGATGTCACGGTGTATGGAAAGCTCACGGATACATTGTTAGATCTTATGTTACAACGAACTTTTAAAAACAGCACTTGCAGTACCTAACAAGAATATGGACAAATATCTCACAAGAATATTTCAAATTCTCAACTACGCCCCACGAGATTGGCACTGGGATGGAACCCAGGGTTCCCTGCGTGAGAGGAAAGTGCTCTGCCCTTGTCCTCCAGCTCCCAGCCTGAGGACATACATCTCTGTAGTTGATGCCATTGCTCATCGGCCTTGTAAAGTCATGTGATCTCTACCAACAGTGTACAAGAGCTTTCTTTTCCTTCCATAACCACAGTATGATCCTTATGGTCCTTGCCTCTCTCAGAGGCAAAAAAAGGCACTCACACACCACAGCATTTAGTTTGCACACCTTTTGTTAGGCAGGGCCATCGGGATGCTTCCAGTTCTGGCTGGATCTAGCCCTTCGGTTAGACACCCTACTTCGGTGTTTGGGCCTCTAGGAACTAAGAACTAGCTCTAAATCCTGGAGTGGCTCTATGTGCCCAATCTTCTCAAGCATGGGGCACCAGCCAGCACTTCCCTCGGTGGCCGCTGGAGGGCACCGGCGCCCGCCGAAACGCACAAGGAGGACCTGCAGGTCCGCGGATATGCAGGATGCACCCTGTATCCAATCTCTACCCAGCATAGACGTAGACAGCTGACTCAAGGTGACAGCAGACTTCTCGACCACACAACCACCCTGGCTGGATGAGTGATTTGATGAGGTACACTCCGTCCGTCCCCTAGGCTCCCCGGGACTCAGTACTGTTGCCATCTGAGCTGGAAAGGCCTGGATGTAGTGGCCAGGGGCCCTCCATTCCGTTCTGGGCAACATCAAGGTTCCCCCAGCTGATGCCCGTGAAATCCATTCATATCACGCCCACCCCACCCCCACGCCCGCCTCCTACGTGACCACCACTGGGTGGAGGCCAATGTTGTTTCAGCTCTTCCAAGAACCTTTTACCTTTGTGCCCACCAGGGGGTCCTTGTTCACAAAAGCCTGGACAAACTCCTCGGGTCCTATGTGTCTTAGTCGCTCCTGCGTGGGAAAGGGAGAAGAGTCAGAAAAGAGGGAAGGCAGAGGGAGGGGTTGCATGCTGGAAGGCAGCAAGGGAGCCGTGAGGGGTACAAGTGTGGCAGGAAGGCGTCCACTTCCCTTCATTGCTTCTCTGGGGGTGGGGGGTGCTTTGGCCTCTGCACCTACGTAGAACCCCATGTGTTTGGGGCAAGGTCAGCTCATTCCCTTTTATCTGCATGAAGGGGGGCTTAGCTGCTACTCTGGAAAGCTGGGAAGGGCAGCCTCCCTCCCCCGACCCCCATGCACGTAGGGCCCAAATGGGAAGTTCCTCAGGCCTGAGAAGAGCAGGCATATTGAATGGCATCATGAGAGTTTGAACCCAGTTCCTCTGTCCTCGGCCTAGACTCTTATGCTGGCACCTCTAGACCTCCCGTCCCAGGCCCAAGGATGCTGAGGGACTGCTCCAAGGCCTTCTGCAGATGGCCCTGGTCACTAGGCCTAGATCCCTGGGCTAGCCTGAGATCAGGAAAGACAGGTTGGGGACAATACTGGCTACTTATAATGGCTCCCTTCCGTAGGTCCCACTCACCAGCTCCACATGGGTCAGTTGCTGGGCCAGCGTGTAGGGGTCGCTGCAGACACCTAGGAGCTCCCTGTGGATGGAGGCTGGAGGCTTGGTCCTGTACGAGATGGGCTTGTCCGCCCCTACCAGGCCTTCTGGCCCCTGGCCAAGTGATGCCAGTTTCTGGTGCAGGGTCTGCAGGAGCTGATGCATCCTGTTCCCGTAGGTCTAAGGCAGAGGTGAGGGGAGAAGGTGCTCAGGCCTGAATACCCACACCCCAAACTCATCCCCAGCCGCAGGCCCCTGGGTGTGTGTGTGTGTGTGTGTGTGTGTGTGTGTGTGTGTGTGTGTGTATATACACACGCGCGCGCCTCTGTGGACAAGGCCAGGTACCAGCAAATATCGTGGGACCTATCCCATCCTGAAAAAGGACTCTATGTTGGACATGTAGTTGGGGCCAAAGTGAAGGCCTGTTAGGGAGAAGGCTGGAGGGTTCCAGGTGGGGGCTGAGAAAATACTTTGGGTAGAACATCTCTGGCTAACGTACACCAGCTGTCTGAGCTTCGGGGTGAAGTGGAGAAGGCCAGCCAGGGAAGGAAGGAAGAGGAGGAAGGGACGGCATGGGACAGGCCCTGCCCGGAGGACTGGCCTCTTACTGGCTCCCGTGGGAACCATCCTGCTCTTCCAGCCCAGCTCAGAAACGCCTTCCCGACCAGCCTCACTCTCCCGCCTCAGTCCCTGGCAGTGCTACCTTCTTCAGTGAGACTTCTTCGACAGGGCCCTGGCTAGAATGATGCTGAATGGGACAGGAAATGCCATCTCTGTCACCAGAGCTCAGCCCAGCTCTGGGCATGCAGCATGTACCCCATGAATGGGGCAAGGACAAAAATCCACTCCACATGGAGCTCAGATGGACAGCCTGCTTTGGATTATGCCCTAAGTTGGGGGCAGGGACAAGAGGTTCCTAAAGGGGCACCCTCTTCTACCCACAAGGGGGAAATCCATCATCTTTCCTTCAGAGACCTTATTTCTTTTTTTTTTCTTTTCTGGAGCTGAGGACCGAACCCAGGGCCTTGTGCTTGCTAGACAAGCGCTCTACCATTGAGCTAAATCCCCAACCCAAGACCTTATTTCTTTAAAAAAAATTTTTTTAATTAAAAAAAATGGATGCAAACATGTTTGTTTGTGTGTGGGTGTGTACATTTCAGTGCAGGTGCCCTCCAAGGCCAGAACAGCGCTTCAGTCCCCTGGAGCTTGAGTTACAGGTAAGTTGTGAGCTGCTTGGAGTAGATGCTGGGAACTGAACTCACATCCTTCTGCTTTTAACCACTGAGTCCTGTCAGCCCCAGAGGCACTACTTCTAAAGAGAGAGATGCCACATGGGTTATTGAGACGTCTACATATCCCAAAAGTTTGGGCCAGTAACCCAGAATAGCCCCCTGAGTGTGTTAGCCTGTGGCAAATGTCACCCCGAGAGATGACTCTACTACTCACGAGCCAAGGAGCTATCCTGGGAGCTGGCAGAGCAGCAGTAGGCAGTGGGGGAACCTGCTCTCTCAGGAGCTCTCGTGGTTCATCTGTGGAGCCCTTCTCCTGCCTCAATTACAGGTCCCTGGTCACGAACACTGACTACCAGCTCGACTCTGCATGGGGAGCAGGGCAGTGGAGGGAGGCCCCTGTAGCACAGGTCCCTGGATATGGGACTTTGCAGGTGGCTTACTGGGCCAGAGAGCCTGGACACCAGTCCATCTGCGCCCATTGGTGGGTCTTATTCACCACCTAACACCATTGCCAGGACAGAAGGGAGAGGAAGAGATCCTGAACCTAAATCGGGCCCTGGGTCTCCTCCCTGATATGCAGGGTCTGGTTCCTCCATGGGCTCCGGAGGGCCCACTGAGGGGTTGTACTATGCCATGTGGGGAAAGAAGAGCCCAGAGGAGGCTGGAGGCGGGCTCAGGTCCTAGATAGGAAGATACAGGAAGGGGGAGTGACTTCCACCCCGGCTGGCCCACCTCGTCACACGGGGCGATGCGGCCCACGACGTCTGTTAGGTGTCCAATGGTGGACTCCTCCTCGAAGTCCCGGGGGAAGGTTTCAGTCCACTCGGCCAACAACTGGAGCAGCTTGGCCCCAAACTTCCGGACTCGGGCCTGCAAGGCGAAGCAGAAGCAGGGGCCACTTGGCCGGGGATAGTGAGGAGTTCTCAGGGCCCCAGGAGCCCCTCACTGAGCATGCTCTGCCTGTCGGGATCATACCATGGGCCCCCGCAGGAGGGGTGGTAAGCCTCAGGCTATCTGTGCCTGCAGCAGAGAGAGGACATCAGACTGGGGGGTGGGAGGGGAAGGTGCCCACTCGGCCCTGCTCACACAGGGGACGGGAGTGAGGCAGACACACATCTTGAGGCTGGGTCCATCTCATTTCTGTGGCCTACAGCATCCCTGGCTTCTCTCTTTCCCAGGGTCAGGGTATCTTAGTTTTCCCACGGGGCTCCCTCTCTTTTCCCAAGAGGCTCAGGGATGGAACTATATGAGCGCTACCTGATTGGTCCTAGCATTCAAATTCATCCTCTAATTCTATCACGTAATGACTGGCACACAGATGAGCATGTGACCTATACTAGGCCAATGAAATCTCAACCTTTTACCTTTAAAGGCCCTTCCACGTGATTCAAAGGTTAGAAGGTCTCCCTGACAGAGGAGGCCACCTACCACCGTGCAGGAGAATCTGCCTTAGTCCCAGATGAGATCAGGACAGAGCATCCAAGTGAGGAAACCCATGTCCTAAGTGCTGGGACTTGGGCCCCCAAAGAGAAGGCAGTTACACGAGTCAGTCATATCCTTTCCTTGAGCCGGCTGAAGCTGGGATTCTACCACAGTACCCAAAAGCCTGACTGACACGGGTGTAGAAAACCATGAGGTCAGGGAGAAGGGAAAGGGTCTGAGGCGCCGTGGCATGGAGAAGCCATCCTTCTCATACAGAAATAGAATGCAACTGGACGGAAGCCCAGCAGAGGCATGCGGCCATCCCAGGTCACAGGTGGCAAGGCCCCTACAGACTAGGCTCTGGGGACCCAGGTCTGGCTTTAACACGCTCTCACTGGACTTTGGAAAATGGCACAGGTATAAGGGTGCCTGTCCTTGCAGGTCCTGGGCCTCAGATAAGTCACAAACTTAATAGGCTCCCTTTCCAGAGGGCGGAGCAACCACGGCCTCCCGGAGAGGCTGACACTGGGAGGTCATGCCCCCGGGACACAGATGCACTCAGGGGCCCCCTCCTGCCCAGCCCCTCACCTTGTCCAGCACCGGCTTGTCCAGCTGCTGCTGCTCTATGCACAGGTGGCACACCCGAGCCAGGAGCTCCCGGGGCTCGATGAAGAGGCGTGAACTCAGCAGGAAAGTGAAGACATAGGCTTTCTGGGGAGGGTACCGCGCAAGCGCATCAGAGAGGGTGTCACCAGCCTGCCCCAACTCCCCCGACCCCACCGTCCCGTCCCATCAGCTGCCCCATGCTCTCTCCTGCCCCTCCCCCTGCCAGGAGGCTCACCTACCTCGGGGTAGTAATCGGCTGTGGGCACTAGGTGCTGAATCAGAGTGTCCAGAGAGGCTGAAGATGGAGCTCCGTCCAGGAGGGGCTGTCCAGCCTGCTCGCCTTCTGTGGATTCTGTGGGAGGCGGGCTGAGGCTGCCCGGGGTGACCATGTCGGAGGCACTCAGTGTCCGGGGCATGCCTGCCTGCAACGGTAAGAAACAGTTGGGGTAACCCGAGCTGGGCTCCAGGCTGGAGGACTCTGCCTCTCGCTGTCCGCTTCAGTTCAGTGAGCACGTCACGTGAGGCGGCCTGTGTCCCTTACTCCACAGCCCAGCATCCACTCTCCATTTTCGTGTAGCCCCTCAATTCTTCCCCTAGGAACTATCTCTTCTTCACTGTCCGTTTCTCCAGAACCTTCTCTTCCTGGGAAACCCTCCATAGAACCTGCTTCTCCCTCCGTTTCTCTCTCATCTTTATACTTCAGGCTGGCCTGTAACTCTCAGCAACCCTCCTGTTTCAGATTTGTCCGAGGCTGGCACTCCAGGGGTGAGCCTCCATGCCTACCCTTAATAGTCCTTAATAGTCACCATATTCCCCCAGCTACTGGCCACAAAGAGGCTCAGGGATGACCATGATCCAGACTAGGGGTTCAGGAACAATCCCAGATCTTCCTTGACTCTTTGAAGCTATTGTTCCCCTGAGGTCCTATTGACTGGATTTTGGGGGGATGGATGTAAGCTCGATATTGTTGAGTTCATCTTGTCATTATGAGGATCTGGGAAAGCAGGCACACTCTTTTCTGGGGGAGAGAGCTGAGAGTGAACCCTTGTGTATACTACCTAAGGGCTCTACCACTGAGCTAACATCCCCAGCCCTTTTGCTACTTTTCATTTCGAGACAGGGTCTTCTAAGTTGCCCGAGCTGGCTTTGTATGGACTCTGTAGTCCAGGCAGGCCTTTGAACTTATGGTCCCCTTGCCTTAGCCTACTGAGCAGCTGAGATCACAGACCTGCACTACCATGTCTGACTGAAAGCAGACACATTCCAAGAACAGTGTTAGAGCTGGATGCCCTTCCTGAGCCATGCTGCGGACTTCCCGGTTATCTGTATCTGCTGAAGTTGGCGTTCTTGGCAGTGCAGTTCAAATCTCTGCCTCCCGCAGCTGCCATTCCAGGAGCTTTGTGACACGGGTCCACTCACCCGCCCAACCTTGCTTCCTCCCTTTCCCCTTAGGCTTCTGCCACCACCACGTGCTCTCCTCTCCAAACATGTCCCATTCTGACCCCTGTACATGCTGTCCTTCCTGCAGGGTGGCTCCCACCCTCTTTACTTCTCTTCCCTCAATCCGTGTCTGAAACACCTCTGGGGCTATCCCTGCTTCCTCCCAGTGTCCCTCTACTCCAAGGCCATGCCTGATCCCTCGTGGACACCAGGGATCTTTCAGAGTCCTGTTCTAAGTCTGGGGCTTCTGTCAGCTGCTGGTGTAGAGAAAGCCCTCTGTAGGCATTACAGTGTTCTCTCCATGCAGGCCTCCTCTCCACCAGTGCCAGAGAGTCTCTGTGGCCTGGCTAGCAGAGGGCTGCTGCACATTTTTACAAGGAGCGTATGCTTACTCCCAGAAGCTCTTCATCACATCCCTATAGGCCAGTCTGTGGGTTTTGGACCAGCCTCAGCCTAGACAGTCAAATCACCCCGCTTTCTCAAACACAGAAACTTATGGGATCACCCCAAGGAACTTGCCAGGACTTAGTATTCTCTGCTGCCCCCTGAACGACTCTGGCTTTTTCTGCCCCTGAGTGACTCTGACCTGAGAGTAGAGACAGAAAGAGAGGGGGTCAGAGCACACTCAGGGATGAGAGGGAACCCTTCAGAGAGCTATCCACAGTCTGTGGTGTTGGAGGTGCTGGGATGGGGCTCGGTCGCCAGGCATGGTGGCACACACCTTTAATTCCAGCACTCTGGAGGCAGAGGCAGGCAGATCTCTATGAGTTCTATGCCAGCCTGGTCTACAAAGCAAGTTTCAGGACAGCTAGGGCTCATAGAAGCCCCGTCTCGTAAAACCAAAAAAAAAAAGGGGGGGCAGGGGGCTGGTCACTCCAGGTGGAGGCAGACTGGACAATCCTGACCTTGGTGACAGTCACAGATTGTCACCTCTCTAGCAAGCTGTAAGCACTCAATTTTCAGTCCTGAAACTATAAATTTCACAAACCACCTCTTGCCCAACCATGTGGGGAAGCCACTGTAGATGAAGATATGCAGGGGTGGGGCTAGGGTCCCCTGAAGATTCTCATTGGAGAGGGTGGCTATCTCTAGGGACAGCGGGTGCCAGCTCTGCCTCATGCCTGGGACTCAGCACCTGGTTCTAACTTCACAGGCCAAAGTGTGTGAGCTTAAAAGGTCCCCTCTCTCCTGTGTGATATCTGCTACCTCTTCACCCTGCAGCCTGTCCTGGACCCTGGTCCAATTTTCTCCAAGATAGCCTAGTGACAACATGGAGGTAACACTGAAACTCTCCATGGGACAGGGCAGCAGTCTGCCACATGGTGGGAGGAACCATAGAGGGATGCTTCACGAGACAATCAGGGAAGCTCCCAGAATACCTCTGGGCCTGGCTTAGCGGCCATCGGGCATTTGATGCTGGGTCCACGACAGTGGGTGGCTAGATCCCCAAGTTCACACTGGGAGCTGAAGGAGTGTCCCACAGGGATGACCTGAGAGGGGACAGGCTGCACACAGGAGGTTGGGAAAGTCACTGCACTGAGGCCTGAGTGCAGGAATGAGCCCGTGGAAAAACATGCCTGGTGAAGGCTGGGATGATTACGGAAGGTGTGCTTAGGTGGCAGGGGCCAGGTGGCAGGTCCTGAGTGACAGAGTAGGGGATAAGGGAAAGAACAGGCCTGCCCCCATATGTCCTTTCCTGTAAGTATGACTGACTTTTTATTAGTTTCTTAACTATTTCCCTGTAGCCTCTTTACACAAAGACAATATGAGCATATATTTCCCCCTTTCTTTATTACACACATACAAAATAGCATATCCCCCACACTGATCAGCTCTGGATTCTTTTCACTAACAATACATCTCGGAAATCTTTCTGTGGAAGGCCAGGGTTTGTTTCATTTTTTTTTTTTGCTTAAAATTTTATTTTAATTTTAAAACCATTTTATTCACTATTTATATGTCCAGAAGTAATTCCATAAAGCCAGTGATGAAGCATCCTACATGTTCATCAACGGACGAATGGATAAACAAAATGTACTAGATATATATGATGAATTATTATTCTTCCTTAAAAGGGGAGAAAATTCCGATACGTCCTACGGCATGGAGAAACACTGGGGACATTAGGCTAAGGGCAGAAGCCAGTGACAAAAAGCCAAAAGCTAGCCTGGGGAGACAAGCAGTTCCGAGCATATACTTCTCTTGTGACTCACAAAGCCCTCTTGTGGTTCCCAGAGGTACCACACTCAGTTGTGTTCTCTGTCTCTGTCTCTCTCAGAGCAATAACTGTTTGAATTTCTCTCTTGGCATTTTTTTTTTTTTTTTTTTTTGGTTTTTCGAGACAGGGTTTCTCTGTGTAGCTTTGAGCCTTTCCTGGAACTCACTTGGTAGCCCAGGCTGGCCTCGAACTCACAGAAATCTGCCTGGCTCTGCCTCCCGAGTGCTGGGATTAAAGGCGTGTGCCACCACCGCCCGGCTTCTCTCTTGGCATTTTTGGTGGCATGAAGCTGTGTGTGTGAACTGGATCCAGGCACGATATGGTTTTAGGAGGTCTCCATTTCATGACGCATCACTGAGCTTCACGGTACTGTAACAAATACCTGAGATAGTCAACGTATCAAGATAAATGGTTTATTTCAGCTTACTGTTTCGAAGCTTCCTTTCTGGTCAGTATCCGACTGGCCTAATCGCTTGGGCTAGCGGAGACACCATGATAGGGTTCTTAGTAGAAAAATAATCACTTGCCTCATAGCTGGTAAGTGAAAGAGATGAAGAGTAAGAGCTCAGCTACCATAGTCCTCTTCAGGTGCATGACCCCAGTGACCTGAAGAGCTCTCACTGCATTACACCTCTTAAAGGTCTGCCACCTTTCCACGGCACCATCCTGGGGACCAAGCTTTGATGCACAGGTCTCTGGAAGAACCTCAAGATCCAAACTAGAGTAAGACCATGTATAAGTTATTGTATCACTGCTGTGATAAATACCCTAGAGTAAGACCGGGTATAAGTTACTGCAAGTTACTGTATCACTGCTGTGATAAATACCCTAGAGTAAGACCGGGTATAAGTTACTGCAAGTTACTGTATCACTGCTGTGATAAATACCCTAGAGTAAGACCGGGTATAAGTTACTGTATCACTGCTGTGATAAACACCCTAGAGTAAGAACACGTATAAGTTACTGTATCACTGCTGTGATAAACACCCTAGAGTAAGAACACGTATAAGTTACTGTATAGTTGCTGTGATAAAATAACCTGACAGACATGGCTTAAGGGAGAAAGGGTTTATTCTGTCTCAGTTCATCATGGCAGAGGAGCTGTGGTGGCAGGAGCTGGAGGCATCTGGTCTCATTGCATCCATAATGACAAAGCAGAGTTATAAGGGCTGGTGCTCAACCTAGCTTTCTCCTTTTTATGCAACCCAGAACCAGAGCCCAGGAATGTTGCCAGTCACTTTTTTTATTTTATTTTAATTATTTAACCTAATTAAAATAATCCCTCACAGGCATGACTTGAGGCTAACCTAATCAAGGAAATCCCTCATAAGAGAGCCGGGAGCCACTAACCACCACAGACCACGAAATAGATAAGAATTATACAATAATCAGTGCTGGCGGGCATGTTGGAGCAACCCTTTGAACACTGCTGGGGTGAAGGGGTACATGACGACGTCGGTGCTTTTGACTTGTACCAAGATTCGGTTTCATGGGCCAAGTGCTTTGAATCCCATTGTCCTTTCACGCCAATCAAATCCTTGGCCACACACTCCATGACAATAATCACAAGGGAGGGGTGCTGGGAAGAAAGATGTGTGCGTCGGCTGTAACCTGGATCATAACTGAAGTGGCCAAGCCAAGGCTTACATTGCAAAGTCCACTCTGTGGTTTGTACTGGCAAGGGTCCCCTTATTTTTCACACTAGCAGAAAAGCTGCCAGCCCTCTACCCTCATGGGGACTTTACCTACTGTGTTTAGGTCATCTTATTTTTGTCATGAACGCTGTTCAATTTCGCCACTTCCTGTTCTGCACTGAGATGACTGGGCCTGTGTATGTGTGTTTCCAGTAACTGTGTACTCCATCCATTTCCAGTTGAACCATCCTTGCCTTCCATCAGTGGCTCCCACTTAATCCTGTGGTACGATCCTTTCAATGTGCTGCTAGGTTTGGTTTGATTGCTTTGTTGTTGTTGTTGAGGACTTTTGCATTGCATCACTGTTCCTGGAAGAAATACTGTCCTCAATTTTTCCTTTATTGTAGGACACCTGCATCAGACCAAATACTTGCCCTATAGAATGAGCTAGGAAGTGTTCCTCCCCTTCGATTATTGGTAAAATTTGAAAGGATTAGTATTAGTTCTCCTTCATGTATTTAACAGTGAGGCCATCAAGTCTGGGGCTTGTCTCTGTTGGTGCTTTTGATCATTAGCCCAATCTCCTAACTAGTCTCGGGGCTTTTTCAAATCTTCATTTCTTTGTAATTCGGATGTCATAACTTTTGTGCTTCTAGGAATTTCCATCTGCTTCATCTAGCTTATTCAATTTGTTGGCATACGATTGCTCGTGGCATTCTGATATCACTTCTATTTCTGCAGAACTGGCTCCATTCAGCTGTACTTCTTTCTTTCTCCTCAGAGCTTTTGGAAGCTTGGGCAAGAGGCTGGAGTCCCCAGCTTTCTCTCAGGGCCCGGAGCCAACCTGCTGTGTGGGCAGGCATCTAGAGGCAGGTGTTTAGGGTCGCAGCCAACCCAGGGCAGCAAGGCTGCTACTTTGCTTGGCTGCTTCTTCAGGAACAAGGAACAACCTATGTCCTTCAGGGCTGAGGCCCTCAACACAGGGCTGTTTCCAAGGGTCTGGGTGAAGAATTTGCTCCACCTAGTCCAGACAGGTTCTGATCTCCAGACGTTTCAGTAAGAAACAAATTCTGTGCCGCTCCTGGTCATTTAATCCTTAAAGCATCCTTTAATCCACCTGGCTTCATCCATAGGTGGCTGGTGACAGGACTGGCTGGGAGGGGAGCACTGGGCTGACTTACCTGGGGCTCCTGCTGACAGAGCCTGCTGCTTCCACACTCCCAGAAGCAGTGGTTTTGAAGGGCTTGGGACACTTGCAGGAAATCTGTTGTTGCAAATGTGGAGCACCAAGACCCACTGCAGGCTGGCTGCTGAAAAACAGAGTTCTCCAAAGAGGGCAAAGGTGGTGTCTCCCCTGCTCCACTCCCCACCCTCAGCCTTGTCGACAGCCATTTCCTAAACTTTATTTGGGGAGAGGCACTGGGTCAAAGGACACCATTCCTTGAAGAGCTGTCCCACTTAACTGATCCCCGAAACCACAGCAAAGGGCTACTGTTTCTACGTCCCAATCACCATGCTTCTGAAATTTTGAGTTGAGACAGGGTGTCCCTCTATGTAGCACTGGCTGTCCTTGAACTCGATATGTAGACCAGGTTGGACTTGAACTCACAGAGATCCGCCTGCCTCTGCCTCCTAAGTGCTGAGATTAAAGGCGCTCACCCACCAATGCTTGGCTCCAATCACTGTGCTGCTATTGTTGTTGTTATTATTATTATTATTATTAATTTATATGTCCGAGTGTTTACCTGCAAGTATGTATATGCACCATGTAGGTGCCTGGTGCCCATGGAAGTCAGGGAGTGTGTCAGATCCCCCAGAACTGGATTTTCAGACAGTTGTGAGCCATCACAAGGCTCACAAAAACCCAGGGAGTGCCTTTAAGCGCTGAGGCATCTCTCCACCACCCCCCAAGCCCCACCCCAAACCTCACTACCACTATCCCACCCCATGGCGCTTCTTTGCTTCCAGAAGTCACTTTTGCACTGGTTGGCACCCAAGCCAGGAAGACTAGAGGCAGGGTGGGGGTGAAAGAATCTGGTTCACGAAAGTGTTGAATCCTTTTCCTGCTGAGCTAGTGACCCAGGTTATACAATTAGAGTAACTTCCTGAGTCCTGTTTGGAGAAGACCATGGAGAAGTGTCCTTTTGGTATTTCCCCTTCATTAATAAAAAATTAAAAAAGAAGACTCTATAAGCATACCCAGAAGTTAAATAATAACAACTATTATTATTACTATCATTGTTATAAAATGAACATCTGCGACCTACTTCCTAAGCTAATAAAACGAGCATTACTGGTACTACAATGTATCATGCCCTTCCCTCCATCAGTCCCACTATTCACCCTAACCTTTGGTGGATAAGCGTCTTGACTTTTGTGCTAAAAGTTTCCTTGTTTTTATTTATAGTTTTTCTCATATATCTATCACTAGGCAATATGCAGCAATATATTGCTTAATTGTTGGAGATTTAGGAAAAGAGTTTATTAATGACTGAGAAATGCATCATTAGGTGATTTCATCATTGTGTGAACACTGGTATATGCTTATACAAATCTAGGCCAGTTGGTGCAGCCAAGGACGTGTGTGTGTGCATGTGTGTGTGTGTGTGTGTGTGTGTGTGTGTGTGTGTGTGTGTATGTGTGTGTGTGTACATATATGTACATATGTCATTGCTCCTAGGGCTATGGGGAACAAAAAATATGAGAGCAAACCAAAGACAAGAGAAAGTGATTTAATCAAGAAAAGTGACAAACGCATATGTACAAAGTTGTGCCCATGTGACATGATATACTTATTATCAAGGGTGATGGCTGGTATATTGTCAACTGGATGAATTTTCGAACCACCTAGGAGATGGGCCTCTAAGCATGTCTGTGTGTGTGGCGAGGGGTATCTTGATCATATTAATTGAGGTAGGGAGATCTTCCCACTGTAGGTGTCAGCATACCTTGAATGGGACACTGGAGGATATAAACGGGGAGAGGGAAATGAATGGCGCAGGCATGCAATGTGATCCGCTGATTCACGCTCTGCTGCCTTGATTTGCCTGCCGTGAGGGGCTGCACCTTGAACTGAGGACCAGAAGAAGCCCTTTCTCCCTGATTGTTGATCCTGTTTGGGCATTTTATCACAAAGTTACAAACAAAAAACAAACAAACAAACAACCACCAACAAAGAAAAAAAACCCCAAGACATCAACCAGTTTTATTATCAAGTTCATTATCATTAACAAGTGCTGTGGTTTAAATTTAAAAATGCCCCATCCCGGCTTGGTGTTTGAAAAGTTGGCTCCCAGCCAGTGCTGCTATTTTGGGAGATTGTCAAACCTTTGAGAAGTGGAGCTTAGCTGGAGAAAACGTAATGGAGCACAAAGGGTAGTCTCGGAAGGCTGTGGCCACCAGGGGCTCTAATCTGAATTCTCTACTCCCTGTTCTGGTCACCATGTAAGGTCACAAGCTCCTGTCACCGTGGCCAGGAGCCATGCTGTCATGCCACGAGAGACTGAAATATCTTGATGCTCTGAGTCAAGACAAATCTTTCTTCCCTTACGCTGTTCCCGTCAGGCACTTTGTCATAGCAACCAGAAAAGTGACTAATACAGAAACCTGGCGCCAAGAAGTAGAGCTGTGGCTGTGACAAACCTGAACATGTGGTCCTCGGCCTTTTCAATCGGCTTAGGGGAGGAAGGGGGAAGAGCTCAGAGACGTGGGGTAGAGAAGTCCTAGAGAGCTAAGTGGGCCATTTGGGTAGACGTTTGGATCAAAATGCTGGTAGACATGCAGGCAGTAAAGACAGTGCTCATGAGGGTTCAGACAGGAACAGCGACTCCAGCAGGAAATGAAATAGAGGCCGTTTCTGTTATATTCAAAGAATTTGTCATTCTGTCAGTGTCTGGAAAATGTGGGTGACACTTAACTCTAAAGTAATCGATCAAATGGTTTGGCTGAAGATATTTCAAGACAGTATCACATCCTGGCTGCAGCATGGTTATTACTTGCTGCTTTTAGCTAGATATGCAGAGATAATTTTGCAAAAAGTACAGCAAAAAGATGTGAAAAAAACGTGCAGCTTGGCAAAGAAAAGAATGCATTTAAAGCTGCAGACAGGTGGGTCAAAGAGAAACCATGCAATTTGTACTTGGACAACAGGAAAGATGCTTTGCTGAGGCAAGACTCTTCCCACTGAATACCTCAGCCTGTGAAAATACAGTTTGAAAGACTTCCCTTTGGAAAGAGAGTGTTTGGGAAATGGAAACTCTAGGGTACCTTGCTCAAACAAGAGAAGTAGTTTCCCTGGTTCAACTGTGTAGGCATTTGCAACCTACTGCGACCGTGATCAGGCAGAGCCCTGAGCTGGCAGCAAAGCTTGGTATAATTCATGTGGTGCCAATTTTGCAGGCAAGTCCAAGTGGCAGAGTTGTGAATCAGAGTTTCAGAAAGAAAGCCCGTGAAATCAGGCCATGTGTAACAGGGTCAGATCCCCTGCATGGAACTCTGAATGAACTGTACACGATGCTTTAAAGAGAAGCCTGAGTTGTAAGGAACCTCCAGGATTTTGGAGATTCTAGGAGCATGGAATATGTTGGAGTGGAGCTTGTCCAAGAGCAAGCCTGTGTGCTGAAGGCAGAAAGGCAGAGACACCCAAGCCTGTCGACCTCAGATGGTGCCACCATGACCCCCTAAACCTTCTCTGCTCAGATGGGAGTCACACTGCTGTGCCTTCTCAGTCATGGTGGACCGTAGCCTCTGGAAGGGTGAGCCAGAATAGATCCAACTTCCCTTCAGTTGCTTCTGTCACAGAAATGTGAAAAGTAACTAATACTTCAAAGGTTATGCGTACATAATCGTGCACACGGTGCTCTCTACATGGGGTAGCAGCATGGTAATTTTGCCACCAGCACCACCACGAATATGCAAGCAATGCACTATGACATCATGGGGTGATAATCTTCTGTCGCATATACAATCCATTACTGGCCAAAATGTTATATAGCACTTGACTGTACTTTCAAGGCAAAGAACAATTACAAAAGTGGCCTGCCTCCTCTGGATAGAGGCTCCAGGAAGAGGTACATGTAGATCAGTCTCAAGGTTCTGGTCTCACCTCTGCTTCTTCCATAGTAGCCAGAGAGGTTGTGTCAGCCAGAGTCTTGGTGGGGAGGGGGCCGCTCAGCACAGCTGGGAGTCTCGCAGGGCTGAGTTGTGGACTAGAGCTTGGACATGTGGCTGAAACAGTCGGAGGGAGGGGGCTGCCCTGTATTCTCTGCTCCTAAGATTGCAGTGACCTGTCTCCAGAACTTAAGGGAGAAACTGAAAACTTCTGTGAGTGACATGGAGGTCCTCAGCAGAGCAGAAAGGGAGAGACTCGCATCAGCATCTGGTGAATATGAAACAAATACTGTTGACAACCTAGGCCAAGTTCTCCAGGGCTTCTGTCCTCAGAGTTATCACACAGCCTGATGAAGACTGACTCGAAGTCAGCTGCAATCAGCACTGTGGTATGGTGAAAGAACAGCCCAGAAACAGTCAACTCCCAGAAACAGACCTCACACACAGTCAACTCCCAGAAACAGACCCCACACAAATACAGTCCACTCCCAGAAACAGACCCCATACAAATACAGTCAACTCACAGAAACAGACCCCACACAATACAGTCCACTCCCAGAAACAGACCCCACACAAATACAGTCAACTCCCAGAAACAGACCCCACACAATACAGTCCACTCCCAGAAACAGACCCCACACAAATACAGTCCACTCCCAGAAACAGACCCCACACAATACAGTCCACTCCCAGAAACAGACCCCACACAATACAGTCCACTCCCAGAAACAGACCTCACACAAATACAGTCCACTCCCAGAAACAGACCCCACACAATACAGTCCACTCCCAGAAACAGACCTCACACAAATACAGTCCACTCCCAGAAACAGACCCCATACAAATACAGTCCACTCCCAGAAACAGACCCCACACAATACAGTCCACTCCCAGAAACAGACCCCACACACAGTCAACTCCCAGAAACAGACCCCACACAATACAGTCCACTCCCAGAAACAGACCCCACACAATACAGTCAACTCCCAGAAACAGACCCCACACAATACAGTCCACTCCCAGAAACAGACCCCATACAAATACAGTCCACTCCCAGAAACAGACCCCATACAATACAGTCCACTCCCAGAAACAGACCCCACACAAATACAGTCCACTCCCAGAAACAGACCCCACACAATACAGTCCACTCCCAGAAACAGACCCCACACAATACAGTCCACTCCCAGAAACAGACCCCATACAAATACAGTCAACTCCCAGAAACAGACCCCACACAATACAGTCCACTCCCAGAAACAGACCCCACACAATACAGTCAACTCCCAGAAACAGACCCCACACAATACAGTCAACTCCCAGAAACAGACCCCACACAATACAGTCCATTCCCAGAAACAGACCCCACACAATACAGTCAACTCCCAGAAACAGACCCCACACAATACAGTCAACTCCCAGAAACAGACCCCACACAATACAGTCAACTCACAGAAACAGACCCCACACAAATACAGTCAACTCACAGAAACAGACCCCACACAATACAGTCCACTCCCAGAAACAGACCCCACACAATACAGTCAACTCCCAGAAACAGACCCCACACAATACAGTCCACTCCCAGAAACAGACCCCACATAAATACAGTCCACTCCCAGAAACAGACCCCACACAATACAGTCCACCGGACTTTGATGAGGGAACAAGAGCCATAGGATAGAGAATATATCACCTCTGCCACAAGGGTGCCAGAACATCTGGATATTCTCATACGAAAAACTAGTCCAGGGCTGGTGAGATGGCTCAGTGAGTAAAGGCCAAATTCTGAGTTCTATCCCTGGGCTCCCATGGTGGGAGGAAAGAACCAAATTCTGCAGGTTGTCCTCTCACCCTACATGCATGGAATGCATGTGCCTCCCCAGCCCCACCCCACTAAATAAAATGTGTAAAAAAGAAAGCAGTGACTATAGACACGGATATCACATTCTCCACAAATATCAAGTCAACTTGGTCTGTAGATATAAATGTCAAACACAGACGTCTAAACTCCTAGGAGAGAATGTAGACGAAAACTCAGGTGATCTTGGGCTTTTCAGGTTCGACACCAAAAACGCGTTCCACGAAAGAGAGAAATAATATGCTGGACTTCATTAAGATGGCCATTTTCTGCTTCTGAAAAGGCACTGCCCATCAAAAGGACAGAAAGAGGAAGCATGGTCTCGGGGTAGATGCCCTGTCATTGGCACTTTCCCGGTTAGCCTTTGTGGTTTTCTGAATGGGTACCATCTGCTATCAGGTACCTGGGCATGCTGTGGCTGAGTCTCATGACCTTCCTTAGTCTGTGGTCAGGGGTTGATTCCTCACAGAGGATGAATTAGCCTGTGTTGGAGACACATAAAACTACTGCTTCACCTCTTAGGTTCCCCCGCCTGGCTCCTTGAGTGGAAAGAAGACCTTCAAGCTAGCTGCCCACACCCACATCACTAGTCTATCCAGCATCACCCCTTCATCCATGCCAGCTTAGCCTCTGGGAACTGGCCCCTTGTTTCAGGAAAGCCATATTCAGTACACCTGACACCAGTGATATGGTGCTGGAAAGTTTTTAATGCCCCGACAGCTGGAGTGATGGCTTAGCGATTATGAGTATGTCCTGCTCCTGCAAAGAGGACCCGAGTTTGGTTCCCAGTCCTCACATCAGGCAGCTCACAGCCACCGTTAAGTCCAGCTCCAGTGCCCTCTTCTGGCCTCTGTGAGCAATGGCACTCATTTGAACATACCTATGTGCAGGCACATATATACATGCAATTAAAAAATAAAATTAGATGCTGGTGGTGGTGGTGGTGCAGCACACCTTTAATCTCAGCACTCGGGAGGCAGAGGCAGGTTGATCTCTGTGATTCCAGGCCAGCCTGGCCTACAGAGTGAGTTTCAAGGCAGCCAGGGTTACACAGAGAAGCCCTGTCTTGAGGAACCAAAATAATAATAATAATAATAATAATAATAATAATAATAATAATAATAATAATATCTTAAATTATAAAACGGCTTCAAACCTAAGAAATACAACATGAGCCACTAGATCAGAGCATAGTGGGAGGAAATGCAACTACCTACACCCCCAAGGGTCTGTGTCCAGTAATTCATACACAGTTCAGGAACCCACCCATAAAAACAGGCAGCTCCACAGTGCAGATTCACAAACGCTTCCCACAAGTGCTTCAGACCATCTTCCTCGCCCTGCAAACAATCTCATGCATATTCATAGCATCTTTATTTACAGTGCAACACAATGTGGTGATATGCAGGAACTGTATCAGTAAGACAGACAACAGAAAACTAAGAAAGGGGCGCTCGCCGGCAAACTGGGACAGCCCGGGAAGGCCGTGGGCTTTGAAGAAAAGTGGGTAGGAAGAACATTTCTTAAAATAGTGACAACTTCCCTACCAGCATGCCTTTCCCCATTCCGTCCCCACTCCCACAGCCGGCCCACACTCGGAGCCCTGGGGGAGGGGTGGCAACAGAGAGCAGAGAAATACAAAGACCCTTCCTTGGGCCTTTGAGCCTCGCTCACCCAGGGAGATTTCATGGATGGAGGGACGGTTCCTCCACTACAGTTAACAACAGTGGTTTTCTGTATACTGAAAACTCACCATAGCAGGAGATTTTAGGTGCTCTTACCATTAAAAAAAAGTATCTATATAAGATGATGGATATGTGAATTTGTTTAGTAATAACTCTAATATCTATCTATCTATCTATATCTATATCTATGTCTATATATATATCAGCACATTACATTACAAACGTCAAAAATAGCATGCAGAGTAGAAAGAAGTTCCCTTGCTTGAGGGAGAGGACATTACAGGAATAAAGGTTGAGTAAATGTTGGTAGCAAGTGGGAGAGAGAGAGGGCTTTCCCTCAGCCTGGGTCCCTCTGCAACTTTGGGGAGGTAAACATTGGCCACACAGGTGAGTGGAAGCAGTTTCCATGGGAAATGTGGAGGTAGGAGGAGAGCAAGAAATGGCTGTCGGTCTCTCTGCTGGGAGCCCCCACCTCACCTCATGTGGTTGACTCCCTATCATCCAGAGCTCTGGAGGATGCTGTCTCCTGGAGAGGACCTCTCAGTTCACACCACGCAAACCTGTCCTGTGGGTCCCTCAGCGTGACTTCACTGGGGTTATTTCTCTATAGCCTCTGGCATCTACTGAGGCTGTTTTTGTTTACTGATTTCTTCTCTGTCTCCCCCATAAGGCTGTGAGCCCTGGGACAAGGTCTCTCATATATATAGCCATGATCCCAGTGCTTAGAAAGTACTGGGCACCTGGAGGGTACAAGCCTGAAATGAAAAATGAGTCAGGGAATGGATGACTATTAGTCGTGTTTTTATTTGACTACCGACTTGCTGGGTGGCTTGGACAAACTGCTTCTCTGCTCTTGGTCTCATTTCCCTCCCTGAACTGTAGGAACGGGAACTTAACTTTGGCCTAGTACTGGTCTGCTGAGAAGTATGAACATTATAGGAAGTCATTAGCTGCCTGGGTTCCTGTTCACAGGTCCCACCTTCCTCCTCTTGAAAATCAAGATGCTATCCAGTTGTCTCTAGCCCCCAACCCTCCTCTTCTTCCTACACCATAGGATTAGCATCTAGCCCTGAGTTCTTAAGCACCAGGGGTCAGATCTATGTGGGCCAGGTAGGAAGCTCAGGGAAAGGGCATTTGTGGCATAGGGCCTGTGTGGCGGGCAGAGGACAGCCTGAGGGAGACAGCTCTCCCTGCCACCACACAGACCCCATGAATTGAACTTAGGTCATCGGGCTTGGTGGCAGAAGCCTTTACCCACTGAGTCGTCTCATTGATCTGTGTTGTTTCTGGTTAGAATATGACTGTTGACCTGCCATCAAGATAGCTCAACGAGTAGTTTGCTACCAATCCTGATGGCCTGAGCCATGTCCCAGGCTCCTCAGCTTTTCGTCACTACAATAGATGCCAGAGATGATCAATTTATAAAGAAAAAAGGCTTCATTTGCCTCAAGGTTTCAAAGGTTCAGTCTGTGACTGGGCAAACTGTCTATATCTAACCTGCGTGCAGTGAGGATAGTCTGTCCAGTGGAGCAAAACTGCTCACCTCACAGTGTCTGTGATGGTTGATATTGTCAATTTGACAGGATCAAGAACCACCCAGAAGACAGGCAGGCCCCTGGGTACATCCACAGGGGATTTGGCAGATTATGCTAGACTCTGGGCATGCCTGTGAGGAATTATCCACATGGAATTAACTGAGGTGGGAAGACCCAGCCCAGACAAAAAGGAAAACAGGAGCTGACCACAGCATTTACTGGTTTCTGATTCCTGACTTCAGGTACAATGTGACCAGCTGCCTCCAACTCCTGATGTCAGGGCTTCCTTCCATGATGGACTGTACCCAGGAACTGAGCAAAAAAAAAAAATTATTTAACAGCCTATGTCTCCTGAGGGTAGCACTCTCCACCCTTGCAGTGTAATTCCATTTAAACGTCTTTTTAAAAAGTTGTTTTTTGAAACTAGCTTCCTAATTAAAGGGTTTCTATAAGGCTTTTAATGTCTCCCTAGTTTTGGCTAACACACCCACTATTCCCTCCTCCACCCCATTCTTGTTTATTCCTTCAACTCCCAGTATTCCCCACTTTGAATACATATTCATTCTATTGGCTCTGCTCCTCTGCATGAACCCTAACGCATATAGAAAGTGATTTTTAAAAGGGTCCACTGAGCATGGGTGTGACATTGAGAGACCTGGTAGAGGTGGAGTAGGAGGCAGGTGGAGAGAAGCAGTATGGGTGTAGATGGGGTTCCTCTTCAATCCTCAGTTCCTGCCGCCATGCACAATGAAGATGATAAGCCTGTGTAGGTGTGGATTGGCTCTGAGCACACATGCCCTGCTCAGTACCACCTGTACATCTTACGATCTGCCCCGGCCTTCCTGCTGGCTTAGAGGGGCCCACCCCATAGGCACCAAGCCCATCTATCTAACATTATACATTTCCCCTACCTTCTCTCTTGTGTCCATGTGGGGTGAAGTCCTGCCATCCTTACCCTTAGGAATAAAATACACAACCTCTGCTCAGAGCTTGTACTCATTCCCACCTCAGGGCTTGCTGTCCTCTCATTGGACGCACCCTTCCAGGTCTTCCCCCTGGCTGCTCCTTCTCCTCCCTAAGAGGCTTCCCCTTTAACTGATAGTCTACATGGTACTTGCTGCTCAGTCCCTCTCTACCCTGGACCACATAAGTCATCTCATAACAAGTATTAAATTGCAACGTGAGTTCTAGAAGGCTCAAGCTATACTGAAGCCACAGCACCTTCGACATGTGGTTGGCTCCTGGGGCCCCCCAGCCTGGATATCCTCTGTGCCCAAACAGCTGCTAATTAGCCTACCCTTGTTTATGGTTGCCCTCCCAGCACGCCGAGCAGACTCTGCCAATGCTTGCCAGATAGACGAATGAATGAGTGAACGCACGACACCACTGGAGGTGAGTGGAGCAGATGGAGGAGGCTGGGTGGCAGGGCATGGAGGAGACAGCTCCGGATATGGCTGGCTGGAGGCCAGGGGTGACAGCAGCGACCTGGCCGCTTCTGCAGGGCTGACCAGCTGGAGGGCAGGTGGGATGGTGGGGAAGCAGCATGGTCGGTGAGGCGAAAACAAGTCCCTTATTTATTGTGGGGAATGGATGCCAGACTGTGCCAACATCCTCTTTGCCACCAAGACCTACGCAGTGACAAGCGCCCAGGGACACTGTGTCTTTGAACTGCCCTCACCCCAGCTGAGAAGCGCCGTCTTCTAGGACTGCCCACCCTGCCTAGGCATGACCACCTAGTCTCTGCTGCGACTCTCCTAAATCAGCCACGGTGGCTTCTTCACCCAGTACACCTTCTGTGGGGAACCTCTGCCCAAAGCCAGTCCTCCAGCGGCATTTCCTTCACCCTTTGTGCGGCACTGGGACCCCAGACGGCCACTTGCCCTGCCTACCTGGCCTCGTCATTCGATGCCTGAAGATTCTCTATGTGCTGCTGCCAGAGGGCTTCACCAGCCTGTCAGGCCACATCCCTCTCCTGATCCCGGTCCTCAGGGTCTGGTCGTAGTACAGTGACCCTTCCCTGTGGATCTGCCCCTCAGGTTGGGCTCCTTGGCTTGTTACCCCAAGTCCCTTTCCTTCCTCTCTCCCTCCCTCCCTCCCTCCCTCCCTCCGTCTTTCCTCTCTCCCTCCCTCCCTCCGTCCTTACTCTCTCCCTCCCTCCCTCTCTCCTTCCCTCCTTCCCTCCCTCCTTCCCTTCCTTCTTCCTTCCCTCCCTCCCTTCCTTTCCCTTTCTTTTGTGTGTGTGTGTGTGTGTGTGTGTGTGTGTGTGTGTGTGTGTGTGTGCTTGCGTGCACACGCACATGTGGAGGCCAGAGGTCAACATCAGGATGTCTTCCTCAATTGCTCTCCACCTTATTTTTTGAGACAAGGTCTCTCGCTGAGCCTGCAGCCCATTGATTGGGTAGACTGGCAGCCAACAAGCCCAGGAATCCTTCCCAGGGTTGAGATTACAGGCATGGGCTCTCTCATCTGGCTTATTTATGTGGGTGCTGGGGAATTTGATCATAATGCTTATGTAGCATACTTTACCAGCCCTGGGCTGCCCACTCTGCCTTCTCGTTGGCTTTGTTAGATGGGGCGCTGGCTCCTCCTGTCTGAAGCATCCTTGTCCTGCCAGGGCCTGGACAGGAGGAATACTGCTGAGCTGCTCCATTGGATAGGGAGATAGCTCAAGGCTAAAGTTTCATGTTCTAGGGTGTGGGGATCACTGTGTGACATAGGTCATTGTTCCCCATAATAGACCCTTGTCCTAGTTAGGGCTACTATTGCTGTGATGAAACATCACGACCAAAGAGCAACTGGGGAGGAAAGAGCTTATTTGGCTTATGCTTCCACATCATAGTCCACCATTAAATTAAGTCAGGATGGGAACTTAAACAGGGCAGGAAACTGGAGGCAGGAGCTAGTACAAAGGCATGGAGGGGTGCTGCTTACTGACTTGCTCCTTGTGGCTTGCTCAGCCTGCTTTATGATAGAACCCAGGACCACCAGCCCAGGGATGACCCCACACACAATGGGCTGGGTCCTCCCATATCAATTACTAATTAAGAAAATGCCGTACAGGCTGCCCATGGCCCATTCTTATGGAGGTGTTTTCTTAACTGAGATTCCCTCCTCTCAGATGACTCTAGCCTGTGTCAAATTGACATAAAATTAGCCAGCACGGACTCCTATATCTTTTCTCTAGTCCCAGCATAGGATCCTTCTGGGAAGCAAGACTCTAGTAGCACATAAGATGCCGAGAACCATTTTCAGAGGTGAGATTTCTGAGCCAGTTTCTGAGCCACGAGAGCCTGGGATGCTCAGTTCCTCTGGAGAATACACACACACACACACACACACACACACACACACACACACACACACACGAAAAAGAAGACTTGAGATGGAATATGTAAGGATGAGGGAGCAAACTGCAAAAGCAAAATGTGACCTGCTCACACTGGGGGTGCAGGTGTGGGGGGGCTAGAGCAGTGGCTTGTGTTTGGACATTTTTTTTTTTTTTTTTTTTTTTGGTTTTTCGAGACAGGGTTTCTCTGTGTAGCTTTGGAGCCTGTCCTGGATCTCACTCTGTAGCCCAGGTTGGCCTCAAACTCACAGAGATCCGCCTGCCTCTGCCTCCTGAGTGCTGGGATTAAAGGCGTGAGCCACCCCCGCCCAGCCCTGTGTTTGGACTCTTAAGACTTGTGGGAAGGGAATGTCAACAAAGACCACAGTCCTTCCTCCTTACAACTTTGGAACCCTAACAAAACTTAGAACCAGGGACCCTGCCTTTCTTTGGCAGTGAGCTGAGCCATCCCAGAGCCTGCCTGGGGATGGGTGTGCAGTGTTACTGCCCTTGCTGTGTCCATTCCAGCTGAGGGTGTCACCACATGGGCACCTGCTGCCAATGTGGGGCTTTGGGCTCGGCCTCTTGTTGCAGCTGGGCCATCCTGAACACCTGCTTCCTAGTGACAGGCACCCTGGAGAGATGCGGCCCACCCACCCACCCCCCTCCTCCAGAGTCTAGGGCAAAAATAGCCAGTTCCATCTCCAAGTGTCTGAGTGAGTCACCCACACCTCCTGACAAACCCCTCTCAGGCTCCTTCCAGAACGGGGAACATCAGGCAAAAATAAACACTTTACTTTTCCTCAGCAGGCTGCGGGAATTATGTCTAAGAGTGAGCCTGAGAGACAAAAAGTTTGGATGCGGCCTCAAAGACCTGCTTCAGAGATAGGGTCGGAGTGTGAGCCCTAGGGGTGGGGTGGGTGCAGAACAGCCCCCTCTACTTCCCAGGTGGGTCTCAGGCTATACGCTTTTAAAGTGGGGTCAGGAGCTGAAGACAGTCAGTGTTCCATTGGTGGGGTCCTGCTCCACTCATGTCTCCCAAAAGATGGACCAAGGGGGGGTCAGGAGGACAAGTTCTGTGATGAGAGGGACAGTAGGGGGAAAAGCCGCCGCTGGGTGTCTCAAGCCTGACCCAGGGATTCAGGACTGCACATGCTCACCAGCTAGCTGGCTGGTCATCCCTACCTGCCAACCTCTCTCAGGTGCCACCTCTGGGAAGCATCTCTAGGCCTGAACTGCTGTCCCTCCATCGCTGTTCTGTGGCCCTGGCCTCCACTGAGCTCAGAATTCAGGCCCTGGCTGAGCGCCTGTGTCCCGGTGTCCATGAGGTGGCTCCGGCAGTGGGGTGTATGTTGGGGAACAGGGGTGCAGGGGTCCCTAGCAGTTCAGACCCTGAGGCCACAGCAGCTGTATCTTCCAGATGGAGTCTGCATCCGACTCCACTCACACTCTCCCACAGAGCCACAAAGCTTAGGCATGAAGGTGCAGCCATCTTACGGGCCTCTTGGCCAGCAAAGAGCCAGGTCCCCACCCTCATTTTCTCAAGAGTCCCTGCCTAAGGCTGCACCCCAAGCTGGGGCCCACTCAGTACTTCCTTCACACACTCACCTACCTAGAGCGGTGCCCTCCCCACTTGTCCACAGTGTTCACTTCCAGCTCTTCTCTGTGCTCCCTCTCTCCATACCTTTGTGTCTACACTCTCTTCCCAGACTGTCCTTTCCCGCCAGCAGGCCTGGCAGAGGTTGTTCAGGTTCAACCCACGTTCTTTCCTCCAAGAAGCCTGTCTCAGCTCCCATCCTAGAGGCCATGGCTCCTTTTCTGGGCTGTGTACAGTCCTTTGGGTTCCTTTGTCTATTTTTTTGGTCTTTCGAGACAGGGTTTCTTTGTGTAGCCCTGGCTGTCCTGGATCTTGCTCTGTAGACCAGGCTGGCTCGAACTCTCAGAGATCTGCCTGCCTCTGTCTCCCAAGTGCTGGGATTAAAGGCGTGTGCCGCTGCTGCTGCTGCTGCTGCTGCTGCTGCTGCTGCTGCTGCTGCCGCCGCCGCCGCCCGCCGCCGCCGCCACAGCCACAGCCACCACCACCCTGCTACCTTTGTCTTTTGACACGTCCTGTTACTACTCCCTGGCTAGCTCCCAGCCTGTTCTCTTACCCCTGAGTCCCCTGAACCAGTCCTGGTAGGTACTTGCCAACTGCATACTGATGGCAACTCCAGATAAATGACTCTGAGGCTAACATATTGGGTTTCATGATGTCCTTTTTTCTATTAATGTGCTGGCATTATTTACCCAGTGGTGGCTTTCATGACAGTGTGTCTGCTTTCCCTGGCAAGCTAGGGGGATTGGCCAAATCAAGACATCCGTGCCTGGTAATGTCCATTGGCAAGAAGTGAGTGGTCTGCCTGTAGCCTGGGGAAGCCACCACAGCATTGCCCGATCACCTGCTCACCCCTGCTGTACCCAGACTGCTGTTCTTCATCTTATGACATCTTCTGTGGCTATCTCAAGTCTGGTCAGGAAGGGACTGAGGCAAATGTTCTGCTTCCTGAGGACACATCAGCAATCAGATTCTCACAATGACCTCAGATGTTCAGGCAGAAGTGACCACATAGACATCACACCTCGGGACCGTTTCCTTTCAGCTAGAGATGTCTGCCAAGGGTACAGAAAATCTTAGGTAATGAAGAATTAATAATCAAAACAATTTACATTTCTCCTCTAAGTCTGGAAATTTGGGGGAATGGGTTAAAACTTGTATTTTTTTCATAATGGTGATTTGTGACTTGAGTACATAGGTGTGGGGAACCCAGGGTGGGCACAGAACGTTGGGAAATTGAGAACCTGCTGCATCCTGAGAAGCTCCACCCTGTGAGGGATTTGGGGCAGGTCTTTATGGGGGGCAGGTCTTTGTGGTATCCCTAGAGACAGCGGGACTCAGAGAAACATCAAATGGCCACCATGGAGCTCAGGCCATATGGCGTGGGCTTGAAAAAACCAAGACACCAAATAAGACCCGAAATAGCTGAAAATAACTCTGAAAAGCAAGAAGCTGCTTTGAATATTTCTCATTTTTTTTTTGCTGGAAGAGTAGGCCCTCATGGCTGAACTTTAACAAATTCGTCACCGTCTTTTCTGGGAAGGACAAGAAAGATGAAGTCATTGGTGGTGTGATAAAACAAAGAAACATAGTGTTTCCTCTGCCTTCCCTTAGAAAAGACAAGCTCACAGAGAAAGGGCCCTTGTTAGAAAAACTGAGATGTGCGTGCGTGTGTGTGTGTGTGTGTGTGTGTGTGTGTGTGTGTGTGTACACCCCCACTCCCAGCAGCTCCACACAAAATTCTGGGCTCGGTCCCTTTCCTAGGTTACAGTCTCTAGGATAGTGGGGCCATCATTCATAGCCAGCACCCAGTGTGTGCACAAACACACAATCACTAACCTCCTTTCCTTCAATCGGCTGCTAAGGATTTTAAAACATGATAAGACGTGTTGGGATGAAGCTGACACACCATTCCACCCCCCACATGAGATGTACAACTCAGTGTCTTTTGGTGTGATCGTAGATTTCCCTCTGATTCCACAGGGACTTTCCTGTGCCTGTCTATCCTCATGGCAAAACCACTGAATCTTAATTATTACAGTTCTCTGCCTCCCCCACCCCCGTGTGTGTGTGTGTGTGTGTGTGTGTGTGTGTGTGTGTGTGTGCCTGCACCTGTTTGTGTTCACGTGAGTGCAGCTGTGTGTGGAAGTCAGAGGTCACTATTCTTCAAGTGCCACACACCATGCATTTTGAGACAGTCTCTCACTGGCTCATCAACTAGCCTGGCTGGCCAGAAGGTCCCAGGGATCTGCCTGGTTCTGCCCCCCAGCCCTGGGATTATAAGCGCTCACCACCACACCACCCAGCTTTTTTTTTTTTTTAAACTGTGGGCTCTGAGGTGGAGCTCCCACCCCCAGGCTTGCAAACCAAGCCCCTTACTGATGGGGTTTTCTCCACTGTTGTGGCTTTACAGTAAGTCTGCACATTAGAAAATGTGGGTGCTCAGTTTTGTTTTTCATTCAAGAGTGGATCGTTTGGAGGTCCTTGAATTTCCATATGAATTTTAGGGTCACCTTGTCAAATTTTCCAAAGAAATCCTCCAAGACTGTTTGCAAGGTTGTGTAAAGCCTACAGGTGATTTAGGGGAATGCTGCCTCCCTAAAAAAGCATTTTATCTTGAGGTATCCTTTTAGATAATCTCCAACTCAAAGATTTTATGCTGTAAGTTTTACATTTTGATAATCTTATTTTTCTTTTCTTTTTTTTTTTTTTTTTTTTTTTTTTTTTGTGTGTGTGTGTGTGTGTGTGTGTGTGTTTTCAAGGCAGGGTTTCTTTGTGTGACTTTGGAACTTGTCCTGGAACTCACTCTGTAGAGCAGTTTGGCCTCGAACTCACAGAGATCTGCCTGCCCCTGCCTCCCAAGTGCTGGGATTAAAGACGTTCTTTCTGTGTATTTTATGATTAATGCTATTATTTGATTCATATAGCATTCATAATCATGTAATATTTGTGGGATACAATGTGAAGTTTCAATACATATGATTATCTAATGAAGCTAACGGCCATATCTACAGCTTTAAGTGGATATCATATTGTGGTGAGAACATTAAAAAAATCTTCTCTTGCAAAGCAGTTGTGTTGCCATCTGCATTCCACAGGAAGGGAAACTGAGGCTTCAGCAGAGCCTGCCTACCCTGCACTTTAGCATGCAGCAGGAATGCAGGGTGATGGCTCAGGCTTAGCCCCTCCTATGGACTGAGACTGGTAATAGGTTTTGAGCATCTTTTGAAGATAGGTTTGGGGTTTCCTGTAGGTAAGGTCTCTGTTTCTGACTGGGGCGGGGTAGGTCTCCAAGTCCTAGGCAGCCTTGAGGTCTCCGTGGCTCAGCCCAACTGGGTCCTTTGATCTGAAAAGGAGCCTTCGTTTGGGCCCCTCCCACATGTGCTGTGTGACTCTGAGTCACGCAGAGAGCCTGGCCTTGGCTCAGGACCTTCAGGTCACTCCATTTCAGCGCTGTGAGTTGAAAGAGTCAGTTCAGGGACATTCCCTGGGGCCGAGCCCTCCCTGTACCACTCCCCCTGTTACTTACATTTTAAAATGAACGTTTATCCTCACCATGGTATCCGTGGGCTCAAGGGTAAAAAGCGCTAACTACATTGCTTTTTAGAATGCATTACAATAAACACTACTAATGACTGAAGACAGTGACTGATGTGGCATTATTGTATCTGGTTCTTAGCCTGAGTCAGGGAGGCAGAATTGCTGGACAACAAATCGGTGGAGGACACAGGCTGTTGGGGTAGATCGTAGACCTTGGCGGATTAGTCATTAAGAGGCTGGCCCTTAGCCTGGGTCTCAGTGCAGCAGGTGGGCCCTAGAGGCAGAGGCAAAGAGCCAAGGCAGCCCTCCCCACCCTTTGCAGGCTTTTGGTAACAGACAGTCCCCTGGAGGGCACTTGATTCAGCCACGCTAAGTGCCCACTTTAATCTTGCGAAGACGGGGCCTCACCCAGGTCCATCAATCCTGTCATCAGAATAATGACTTCCGGCCACATCTCTGCAGTTCTGGGATCAGCATGGGGCTTCTGGTCAGCTCAGGAGCTATCTATCACACCCACCCAGCTCTGCCAGGACAGGATGGGGGGGAGTGTTGCATGGGCTCAGCTGAGCTGTACCAATGATAGTGGGTCCTGGCTCTGTGTGTGTGTGTGTGTGTGTGTGTGTGTGTGTGTGTGTGTGTGTGTGTGTGTGTGAGAGAGAGAGAGAGAGAGAGAGAGAGAGAGAGAGAGAGAGTACGTTTGTGTCTAAGTATGTGTGTGAGAGTGTGTGTGTGTATGTTTGTAAGTTTGTGTGTGTGTGTTTTCAAAACAGATTCAGCCATGATAGAATATAGAAACACCACAACTCTAGAGATGCCAGCTCTTGCCGTTGGGCAGGGGACAATCCTATCTCCCTGTCTCAGCTTCTGCATAGCCCAAAGCCTGGCCTCTGACTCCTGCCTCACCTTAGTCAACCTGGCCTCTTCAAGGAAGAGGCTGAAGGTAAGGCAGAGGGAGTCTAAAGGAATGTTAATTTTATTGGTTTGTATGGAATTGGAGTGATAGGCACGGCCCTGGCAAGGATAGAGAGGTACAGCCAAGTAGAGTTACTTTCAGAAATGTCTAGAAGAAGATGCCTTCAGAGTCCTCTGCACAGGAGCTCTGTCTGTTTTCTCCGCCCAGCCTCCTCTCTGCCACTTATTATTCAAGCTGAACTCACTGAGTGCCTTGCTGTTCTCCAGCGCTTCCCTGAGGAAACAGGCTGCTAATTGTCTCCACTTTCAGCCTGTCTAAGCTCCAGCAATGAAGGCCCTCAGAGCACGCCATTGCTCGAACCTCCCAACCAGGCTGCAGGGAACTTGGGCACAGAGTGAGGCTAGTGTGGGGTAAGCCCTGTGTGAGCATAGCTTGCCTCTGGGTCCCTTGCCAAGGCTGGGACCTGCTGCAGCTGCCCAGGGTCGCAGCCTCTATGGCTTCCGCCTGCCCAGCATCTGTTCTTCCTCCGACAACAGAACCATTTGTCCTTCCTCTCTGGCCTAAAACAGAGGACACACAGTCCCAATGCCAATGGAGACGAGTCGCCTGGGTCGGCACCAGTCTGAGATGGACATGAGATCCAGGCTTGGGTGTTTACTTGGACTGTGAGTGCAGAGCCTGGCTCCTCCTGCTGAGGTCAAGGGAGGAACAGGAGGTGATAGTGAAGCCATTGGACCTTGTTGGGAAAGTCAAGAGTCAGACAGACCATGTCTTACATTCAACTGTGCCTGAAGTCTAGACTTTCTGTTCACAGAAGTTTGCTTTTGTGCTTAGGATTGTTTGAGTCAGGCTTCCTTACTTGTCATGGAATCCTAACCCCCAGGCTCTAGAGCCGGCATGTTTTTGGAGAGTGCTATTACCACCCACTACTGTGAGTCAGGTTTGGACTGTGGGAAGTTGTATTCACCTGTTTTCTGTTTCTATAACAGAATATCTGAGACTAGGTAATTGATAAAGAGCAGTGTATGCTGGTTCATGCTTCTAAAGGTGGAGACATCCAGGAACACGGTTCTGCTGCACCTCATGGTGGGAAAGAGGAGTGGGCAGAGGTGTGTGTGAAAGACATGGCCAGGGGCTGCTTTGCTTTATACCTATTTTGTGGTGATGAATTCACTGAGAGAGTTTACTCAGTGCTGTTACAGTGGTATGATCTCTCCACGAGGACGGAACCTTATAACCCAAACACTTCTTAATGGTCCTACCACCTTCCCAGACTGGGAATCATTGTGCAACACAACCATGTGTGTGTGTACACATGCACATGCATGTACATGTTCATGTGTGTATGTGCTTGTGTGTCTGTGCATGTCAGGGCCAGAGGTAGGCATCAGGTGTCCTCAGTTGCTCTCCCCTTTATTTTAAGACAGGGTGTCTCATTGAACCAGGTGTTTACCGATGCAGCTAGACTGGTCGGCCAGCAGGTCCCAGGGACCCTTCTGTCTCTGCCTCCCGAGATCTGGGGTTCCAGGTATGTAATGTTGTGCATGGCTTCTTTTTTTCCATCTAGTTATAAAATGGGTGTGTGTGTGTGTGTGTGTGTGTGTGTGTGTGTGTGTGTGTGTGTGTGTACCATGTTATATGTGTAGAGGTCAGAGGCGAGCTTGAGAAAACTGGTTCTCTCTTTCCACCATGTGGGTCCTGGTGAGCCATTTGGCCCATTTGGCTATTTTTTTTTTTAAATGTGGGTGCTGGTGACCCAAACTCAGGTTCTCATGTCTGCGCAGCAAACATTTTCTCGACCAAGCTATCTCCTAGCCCCTCAACGTGAGTTTTTAAGGGAACACCCCCCACCCCAGTCAAAGCACAGTGGCTTTCCCACAGGCTGATCAGAGGGCAAGTGTGGGATCCCTGCTGGTTGTGGGGTCCAGGGGATGTCATTTCCTTTGACATCTCATCTGTAAAATGGGCCTAAGGACCCCACCTCACAGGAGGATGTCGACAAGTGATATCTGGTCTGGAACATCACACAGGAAGGGCTGTGGGATGGACATCCCCAGAGCAGATGGAGATGTGAGTATGAGTTGGTGGGAGAGGAAGTAGAAGGCAGTGAGGACCATGGCCCAGAGAAGAGAGCACGCCGAGAAGAGCATCGTCATTACGTCTGGAACGAGGTGAGGGAGGACTCTCACCAGGAGGCAAGAGTTGTGGTGGAAGTGGGTGTGATCAAAGCCCCAGAGCAGCCCCGGAGTGGACAATGGACGGTGGCCAGAGGGAGAGTCAAGGGTCTGGAATGGACTGGACTTAAGTGGGTAGCAAGAAAGGGCTGCAAGCTAGCTGGACAGATCCGAAGGATGACACCCTGGGTCAGGCTACTGTTTGGATGGAGGTGGCCATCACATGACACATGAACCCTTGGCTTCCAGGGTCAGAGCAAGATAGATCCTTCAAGGACACCCTCCCCGCCCCTGTGATCCAAATCCTCCAACCAGGTCCCACCCTTTATAGCCCATCGATAAAATTAACCTTTGGTCATCTAGTCACTTCTCAGTGACCGGTTTCAGCAGCTGGGGTCCAAGCCTTCAACATATAAACCTTTAAGGGCACTTCATGTTCAAGCTTCAGTCATGGGAGAGTGTACAGAAGAACTGGAGGGTTTGGGAGAGGTGTGAGCTGCAGGAGGGAGTCCTGAAAAGGGAGGGGGTCTTGGCCATGCACTGAAAGGGTCCAACAGGTATCCTGTGACAAAACACCCTGATCAAAAAGCAAATTGAGGAGGAAAGCGTTTATTCAGCTTACACTTCCGCAATGCTGTTCATCGTCAAAGGGAAGTCAGGACAGGAACTCAAACAGGTCAGGATCCTGCAGGCAGGAGCTGGTGCAGAGGCCATGGAGGGGAGCTGCTGACTGGCTTACTTCCCCTGGCTCACTCAGCCTGCTTTATTATAGAACCCAGGATCACCAGCCCAGGGTGGCACCACCCACCATAGGCTGGAACCTCTCCCATTGATCACTAATTAAGAAAATGTCTTACAGCTGGACCTTATGGTGGCATTTCCTCAACTGAGGCTCCTTCCTCTAATGACTCTAGCTTGTGTCAAGTGGACATACACAACCAGCTAGTATAATGGGCCAGGAAAAAAAGAAGCCAGTCAGTGGACCAGAGATGCAGATCAGGGAAGAGGAGCTTGAGGGCATGAAAAACCCCAGAGTGTGATAATCCCAGCTTTGAGGATCCCTGCCCCCTCCAGAGCAATTCCGGAGAAAGCCATGAAAGCAGAAGCCAGCTGGAACTGATACCTTTGAGCCTGGACCCAGTAATTATCCTGAGGACCTAATTCAGAGAGAAGATGGCCAATGCAGCAGCTGTCAATGGCAAAAAAAAAAAAAAAAACCCTGACCACAGCACTGAGCAGTGAGAAGCAATTAGTCCAGCCATGGATGTGGGGTAAGCAAGAAACAGTCCACAGCCTCAGAATGCACACAGGGGCCTGGGGCTGAATGGCTGAACAGCCAAACTGTTTAGGACAGAATCTTCCTGACAGAAAACCACGCACCTCCTTGCAACTCGGAGAAAAGGCCAGGGTGTCTTCAAATACCTGGGTGTGGGAGGTGAGCGCTTTATTTTCTGGGTTAGCGCTCTGCATTTCTGACTTTTCCTCAGACAATGAACTTGGATCATTTTTACAAATAGAAAAATCAGAAAGGTGCTCTCAGTTTGGGCCGGGAAGAGGGGAAGAGAAAGGAAGAAAGAAAGAGAAGAAAAGAGAGAGGGGTGATGGGGGGTGGGGGTGGGCAACAGCTCTCTGTGGGCTGCAGCCCGGACTGGACTCTCTGGGCTGCCACCAGGAGGAGGCAGCCTGCCTGTGCGGGGACTTCACACAGCTCTGGGGGGAAGCCAGCCAGCCAATTACTCTAAAAGGCAGCAGATGTAGTTTCCTCTCCCTCCAGCCACTTATTACTCTGCAGAGGTAATAACACATCGGAGCATTTAGGGCACATTTGAGTATGACAAAGAGCAGGGATGATGGATTCCAAGCCATTTGTCAAAGTAGGAGTTGGCATGAAAGGTAGCCCCTGGCTGCCGACAATTACAGCTACCCGGGGCGCCCTCTTTTCTGAATCCAGCGCCCCATCACCGCCCTTTGATATGAGCTCCAGGGCCCACGGTCCGTCAGAATACTAACCAGCCACCGCACTGTACTTCACAGTTGGCAGCGTCAGACTGAAAGGTGCACGCCACCTTAGAGTTTGCAGAATCAGGCTGGCATGGGCACCCCTTTACAGTGTGCAGCGCCAGATTGGCACTGTGTCACATTTACAGTGTGAAGTGACAGACAGGAGCTGCTGCTGCTGCTCCTGGGTCCTCGGTTTCTTCATACACACTTAGGGAACTAAGTCGCTGTCCTAGACTGGCCACTGGGCAGTGTGCTACCACCCAAGGGACAGGCAAACCCATGCACCTCTATTACCTCTGGCTCCACTTCCAGACTCAGTTGTTGTTTGTATGAAGTTTTTACTGAAATGTACCCTACAGCATGAGTTATATATAATATATTATATATGTACATATAATATAATATAATATAATTTAATATAATATAACCTACAGCACATGTATTCGAAGGGTCAGCTAGGTAAATTCTCCTGACGTCATGACCATTCTCAGGCCAGCAGCACCCACACTAGGAAACAGAAGTTTCCAGCTGTCTGAAAAGCCACCAGTGTCCCTTTCCACTAAGCTCTGGGTTCCAACCACGAGGAAACATGATTAAGAGTCACCACATTGGAATTCGTTGCTACATATACCAACTTTCAAGTTTTAACACATTGTCCCCAGGTGAGGGCATTCCCTGAACACAGAAGAACGCCTGACACCATGGACACCAAGATGGGCCACAGGAAACAGCTGCTAGGGATCTGCCCACCTGCTGGGCCACCCCATCTTCTTCTCACATTCAGTAATCAGGACTTTTTCCCCCATCAAAATATATGTCAAGTATCCGTAATCCAGAAATCTGAGCTGCTCCAAAATCTGAATTCTTTGTGTAGCAACATGAAGCCAAGAGTGGAAAAGCCCCACCGTGGAACACACACACACACATTAGTAATACTGGTTAGCATCGTTCCCGGGCTGCAGATTGAAGTTATATACGACATATCCGTGAGTCTTGTGTTGATCCCACTATGGAAGTGTAAAGATTTCAAAATCTGAAAACAATTTGAAATCGGAAACACTTCTTGGTCCCAAGTATTTTGGATGAGAGATGCTCAACCTGGGTCACAATGAGGGAACACCCTGTGACAGTGACAAGAGACTGGAGTAGTGTGGCTTCACATCAAAGAATACAAAGAATTTCAGGGAAGCCACTGGAAGCTAAGAAGAGAGCAGGAAAAGGATGAGTCCCCTTCGATTCCAGACACACCACAGCTCTGCCGTCACCTTTAAAAATATTTTACACACACACACACACACACACACATACTCACTCACACTCGTGTACCCATGTGCCCACAGAGGCCAGAGGAGGACACCAGATTCCCTGGAGCTGGAGTTACAGGTGGTTGTGAACCCCCTGACTGTGGGTGCTGGGAACTGAACTGGGGGTCCTCCGTAAGAGCAATGAGTGCTCTTAATGACTTAGCCATCTCTCCTGCACTTACAGACCTCTTGCTTTCCTCACGATGAGAGAACAGACTTCTATTGTTTTATGGCATTCCAGTTTGCAACATTTTACTAGGGCAGTTCTAGGAAACCGACACACGTGCAAAGGCCTAGAGAGAGCCTTTGGAGGCATGCGGGCCCAGGGCTCACACACCTTCCTGAGGGAGAGCCTCTGGAGGCATGCCGGCCCAGGGCTCACACACCTTCTCCAGAAAGAGCCTCTGGAGGCATGCCGGCCCAGGGCTCACACACCTTCTCGAGAAGTGCAATATCCTCTGCAGGCCGCCTGTGCCAAGTTAACAGTGTTGCAGTGGGAAGAAATCTAAGATGGCCCCCAATTCCCACCCTGGTGTACCTCGCCTCGTATTATCCCCTCTCCTCGAGTGTTGGCAGGACCTGTCAATATGATGGATGTCACTCCTGTGATTAGGTTATGTTCTCTGGCAGAGATGAAGGGAGTTTTGCAAATTGAATTAAGGCCCTTCATCAGTTGACTGAGCTAATCAAGAGGGAGATTGTCTTCCGCAAAGCTAACCTGGTAAGGTGAACTCGGAAAGAAAGTCTAGACCAAGGCTCTCGTTTTAAAGAAGCAAGCCGCCATGAATTCAGCAGCTGCAAAAAAAGTTATGCCACCAGCCAAATGAGCGTGGAAGGAGAACAGGAGAACCCTGGTCTCAGGCGGAACCCGGCCCCAGCCCTGGACTGGTGGGGCCATAATGGCAGGACCTAAATAAACCATCGAAACACCTGATTCTTGCAAAATCAAATAACAGATGTGTGTTTTAACAAAGAAGAGATCATGAACTTGCAGGTGAGAAAGGTAGGAGGAGCTGGAGGGTGGGAGAGATGTACATACAGGGTTCACATATGAAGTTATCCAAAATAAAACTACAAAAGTAAGTAAGTAGATCAATGTGTGCTTTACCTTTTAAAGGTGGCTTAATGTTTGGGTGGCATATGTGTACTATGTCCCTTAAGCACTGAAACAGAATGAAAAGGAGCTAAAGTCAGACAACAGAGGGCATTAAATAGAATCACAAGTAGCTAATTCATTCAGAAGATGCTAGAAAAACAAGATCAAAGGAACAAATAGCTATGACACAAATAAAAATAGATTGAAGGAGGTTGGAGAGATGGCTCAGAGGTTAAAACCATGTACTACTGCGCCAGGTGGTGGTGGCACATACCTTTAATCCCAGCACTTGAGAGGCAGAAGCAGGCAGATCTTTGTGAGTTCAAGGCCAGCCTGGGCTACAGAGTGAGATCCAGGACATGCTCCAAAACTACACAGAGAAACCCTGTCTCGAAAAACCAAAACCGAAATAAAACATGTACTGCTCTTGTAGAGAGAGGGTCTCGGTTTGATTCCTAGCACCTATACTGGGTGTCTCATAGCCAGCGATAACCACAGGAAATCTGATGCCCTCTTTTGGCACTACAGGTACACACACACACACACACACACACACACACACACACACACACACACATTTTTTTGAGACAGGATTTTTCTGTGTAGCCCTGGCTGTCCTGGAACTCACTCTGTAGACCAGGCTGGCCTTGAACTCACAGAGATCCACCTACCTCTGCCTGCTGAGTGCTGGGATTAAAGGTGTGTGCCACCACCGCCCAGCTGTACACATATTTTTAATTAATAAAAAATAAAAGAATATTAGCAATAACAACAAAACCAGTAACAATAAAATTCCTAGAGAAAAATATAGGGAGAAAATATTTGTAACCATGAGGTAGGTTAAATTCCCTTAAACACCAAAATATGATCAAAAATATTCTGATGGAGCATGGACCCTCAAAATTACGAATTTACACTGATTCAATCCATAGTGGGGAAGATAAAATAATGAATCAGGTATCTGGTAAAGATCATGAATTCACAATATATAAAGAGCTATCAGAAAACAATAAGAAATCTTTAAAAATATGGAAAAAATGAACTCATGGTTCATCAAAAAAGATTTACAAATATCACAAGCATCAAGAAAATGAGAACTGAAGCCACACCAAGACATCACTACATACCTATATACCTAAAATTTAAAGGATAGATAGTATATTAAATGTGATAAGAATATGGTACAAACTAGAATTATCTTATGCTGCTAGAGGGAACATAACATGATTTGATTGCTTTGGGAAACAATTTGGTACTTTTTGTTAAAAATTAAAAGCAAGGGGTAGTGAGACGGGTCAGTGGGTAGAGCATTTGCTTAACCAATGTGAGGACCTGAGTTCAGATCCCTCGTCCTCACATAAACATCCAGGCATGGAGGGGGACCTTACTGGAGCTGATCTAGTCAGTTGGCAAGCTCTAGGTTCAGGGAGGGATTCTGTCTCAAAGCATGAGGTGGAAAAGTGATTGAAGAAGACACCTGATGTCAAACTCCAGCCTCTACATCACATAGGTACACACGCTGTATGCGCATGCACACACACAAGCGCACATACACACACACTCACAAGCGCACACACACACACACACACACACACACACACACACACACTGAAGTAAATTTAGCATACAACTAAGTCATTTGATCCATAGGCATTTATCTGAGAAAAACAAAATCCTGTGTGCACACAAAGACTGTCACAGCTTTATTTATTATCTCCCCAACCCAAATCTTCACCAGTAGGTTCAATGGCTACAAAGATTAGTTTCTTATTGCTGTGGGATTAATGAACACAAATTTAATGTTTTGGAGACAAAGCAAATCCATTGTTTCTTAACCTCCTGTAGGCTGGGATTCTGAAGCATTCGCATTGGATCCTCTGCTCACGTACCCAGCAGGCTGATATTAGGAGGCCCATTTGGTACTTAGTACTTTTGAAACTTAGTCCCCAATGTAACATGCATTGGTGTTTGGCCTGCATTCATGTCTGTGGGAGGGTATTGGATCACCTGCAACTGGAGTTACAGATAGTTGTGAGCTGCCACAGGGGTGCTGGGAATTGAACCAGGGTCCTCTGGAAGAGCAGCAAGTGCTCTTCACTGCTGAGTCATCTCTCCAATCCCAGAATCTGAGAACTTTAAAATATGTTTCCAACTATAATTTTTATGAAATTCAAATACATATCAATTATTTCTGATGAAAACAACCTTGGAATGGAGAGGTGCTGTATGTACAAAAAGATCACATTTGACTTTTTCAGTGTCTGGTTTTATGTTGGGTAATAACTTCTTAAATATATACCAGTTTAAATAAAACATATCATTAATACTCTTTTTAAAATATTTATTTAAGCCTGGGTGTGGTGGCATACACCTTTAATCCCAGCACTCAGGAGGCAGAGGCAGGTGGATCTCAGAGTTTAAGGCCATTCTGGTCTACAGAGCAAGTTCCAGAACAGCTAGAGCTATACAGAAAAACCCTGCCTCAAAAAACCAAAATAAAATAAAATATTTTTGTGTATTTGTGTATGGTGTGTATATACATGTTCACATGTATGTGGGTGTGTGTGTGCGCATGCATAGGAAGTCAGAAGTTGGTGCTTGGTGTCTTCCTTAACACTTTTTATATACTGAAGCAGGGCCTCTAACTTGAACCCAGGACTCCCCTATTAAGCTAGTCCAGGTACCCAGCCTGCTCCAAGGTTTCCTTGTCTGCCTCCCGAGTGCTGTCACTTTAGCAGGCTTCCATGCCCACCACCATTTCTGTGGGTCCTGAGGATCAGAACTCGGGGTGTCATGGTTGCTTGACAAGAGCCTTACTCACTGAGTTATTTCTCCAGACCCCAAGTTTCCCTTTTAATTCAGCTACTAGAAAAGTTCAAGTCACCCATGGGTTCCACATGCTACTTCTTCTACTATTAGCTCTGTAGGTCTAACTACTGTTGAGGGGGGTGCATCGCACAGGGAATAGACAGATGAGTTACATGACGTTCCAAGAATACAAACAACCAAATCCAGACTCATGGGATTCTCTCCAAATGCCCTATTTCTCTTAACACATCAGTGGACAAAAAGGAAAAGAGACTTAAGAGTTATAAAAAAGCAAAGACCACACGTGGAATCTGAATCATTCCCAATGTGAATAAATCAACTGCAAAAAGGCATGAGGGGGCTGGAGAGACCGCTCAGTGGGTAGGATACCTGCTGTGTAAGTGTGAGCGGATCCTGAATCCCCAGGGCCCACGTGAAAGAGCGGGGCATGGTGGCACGGTGGCACACAGGCACGCAGGCACGCATCCGTGAGCCCAGCGCTTCTACCGAGAGATGGTAAGTGGAGACAGGAGAATCCCTGGAAGCTTGAGGGGCAGCTAGCGTGCTGCACTTAGCAGTGATTGATACAAAGAGACTCCATCTCAAACAAGATGCAAGGCAAGGCAAACCACTCGAGGCTGTCCTCAGACCTCTGCATGCATGCCATGGTATGTGTGTGCTCATGTTCACACACAGGAATCTACTCACACATACAACACACACACATACACACCCCAGGAAGATTTCAAAATTCATTTTGAAGTAACTGGGGCATGACTGCCATAGTTTGAGTGTGGTTCCCACCCCGCCCCCAACAAGGGTCATGTTTCAGAAACAAATCCCTAAGGCCATATGCGGATGGTATTTGAAAGTGGGGCTTTTGAGAGGTCATTAGGGTTAGATGAGATTGTTGAGGTTGGGCCCCTAGGGTGGTGTTAGCGTCTCTAAAGGGAGAGGAGGACAGACCGAAGTTGACACAGTTGCTCTGCCTCCCTGTGAGAAACCCTCTGCCACTCTGTGAGGGAAGACCCTCAGAGGACACCAGCCAGTGCCAACCCATGCTTTGGGTTTCCCAGCCTCCAGAGCCATGAGCCAAATACATTGTTAGTCATTATGTGCAATACTATCTGATCTTAGGTATTTCCTTACAGAACTACAATATTATTAAATTACTGCCAATATGAATAAATTATTACCACTTTCAAGAAATACATCAAGAATACTAGGGTTATGAAAATGTAGTTGCTGTGTAGCCAAAGATATATATTGGAGGCTTAAGAGGACTTGAGATGGGACCTTAGATTCTCTTTAAGAAGCTAAGTGGAGGCCAGGTGGTGGTGGAGCCCACCTTTGATGCCAGCACTGGGGAGGCAAAGGCAGGCAGATCTCTGTGAGTTCGAGGCCAGCCTGGTCTACTAAAGAGAAGAACAACTCACAGGAGGTAAATGGAGGAACAACAGAAATGGCTAAGTCAGGAAAGCGCTTGTCACGGAGACCTGAGTTCAGATCCCCAGCATGCACATAAGACTCCACCAGAAGCCATGTGAGCGGGTGAGCTCCAGGTTCAGCAAGAGATGCTGTCTCAAGGTGGAGAGTGATGAAGATATCCACCTCAAACCCTGGCCTCTTCGTGCATGTGCACACATATGCACAAGCATCCATGCACACACAGACAGACAGACAGACAGACAGACACACACACACACACACACACACACACACACACACACACACACACACACACTAGAAGGCAAGCTGGGAGCTGATATCTGTGGGCGCTGGGGGATGGGAACAGTGTGACTTACACTCAGTCTATTCTCTCCATGTTTTTGAAATTTTCTGTAAGAAAAGGTTAGCCTTGAACTCACAGAATTTTATTAAAAAAGAAGAAAAGGAAGAAAGAAAAGGTTAGGGGGAAATAAGGCGGGTCTGTGACTTTCTTCCTGGAAGTCTTGGCAGCCCTTGATGCTGTGCGACCTTGGCTTTGACAGGGAAACCTGCTGGCTCCTGGTCCCTGTCAGAGCCAGGGAAAGACGGTAGCAGGAGGGACAGTAGGCCCCCCGTTGCTCTCTCTCCTCATTAAGGTGAGTGGCAGTCCTGCTGATCGCGTTCATTATGTGAAATGTGCCTCTGTCAACGACTCCGCACATGAAATTGGTGACGGCACAATAACCTAATTTGTTCCTCTTCCTTAGACTTGCTGTTTGCAAAATAGAAGTCCATTTTCCCCCGAACAGCAACCCAAGGCGCCTGGCGCCCCTTCCATCACCCTGAGTGCTATACAATTTGGCTGCGCTCGTTCCCAAACATCTGTTTGTAAACCGCAGGCCACTGGGGACCTGCAATTCTTGTCCCCAGAGCAGCTGTCACACACTCTGTCATCTCCGCCTCTTTAAGCCGTTCCCGCAATCTGCCTCGCACAAGCTCCCAAGACCTCTGTGTGTGCCATTTTTTATCCTTTAAGGGGCTTGTCAGAGCAGACCCACTGCCAGAAGCCCTGAGCTGGAGAACGCCCTGGTGTGGTCTGGACACGGCCACTTCCCAAATGACTGGAGGTGGGTGCTGCCGCCAGACACTGGGGTGCTGCGAAGTTAAACCATTTGATGGCAATTTGTCACCAGTAGAGAGCAAACCCCTCTGGGGATCGACAGAGTGTGACTGACCTCTGAGGACTCAGAGCCAGCCCATGGTCCCCAACCGGTAAGCAGAGTGGTCAGGGCCTGGGAACCGAGACTCGCCTTTTCAGGCGTGTTCCCAGTCTGTTGTGGCTCAGAGCCCCAGGCCCCACCTCTGGCTTCTCTACCAGCCCCTTTGGTGCATGGAGCTTGCTGGGGTTTGGCAGGGAACCCTGGGATGTCTGGTTAAGGGAGGGTACATATAATGAACCCCAAAATACGGTGGGGTAGTGGGAAAGGACGTCCAGTGTTCTATAGCACAGTGGGGTCACTTGGTCTACAAGAATTAATTCAGCATGCCTCAGTGGCCAGGGAGGAAGGATTGGAAGGATCCCAGGACAAAGAAATGATCACACTGAAGAGATGGAAAGGAGAAGCCCTGGCCTGATCATTGCACACTGTCTGTGCATGGTAGTGGGGTGTTGCATCCCATTAATAAACACTAACAAGTCAGCCTACAAATAAATCTTTTAAAATCAAAAAGGGAAGACAGCCCGGAGCCCTTGCACATTTGATATACCACCTCACCCCGGCCATTCAGGATGGAGATGATAGAGCAGCCCAGGGCTCAATGCAGTGGGTCCTGAGACCAGGGTCTTCCATGCCAGGATCTAACCATCACTCCTTCCTCCCCCAAACATATTTGGTTTGACTTGACAGCTGGGGCATCATTGTCCCATATCAGCTCCCCTTAAGTTGATCCCCACAGCAACACACACACACACACACACACACACACACACACACAGGAACACCCTGGTTCCACGCCCAAAGCCTACTGCAAAGAGGCCCAGTGACCATGTGGCTTCATTAGTCAATGGTGTCCAAAGTGAGAACAGTCCATAGAGAGCACGGGAAGAGGGCATAGGGACTCATCTCAATATTTTATTACAGACTGAAAGTCCAAAGTGTGGACTGCTCCAAAATCCAAAGCTTTCTGAGCAAGTGGAAAATTCTACATCTGATGTCATGTGATAGGTGCAGCCAAAATGAAGGTACACTAAAAATACTGTAGAAAATGACTTTCAGGCCATGTGCGTGAGCTGTAGGAGAATTTCCTGTTTAAATCTGGATCCTATCCTCAACATGTCTCGTTATGTATACATAAATACCCCTACCCCCAAAGAAAAACCCTTAAACATATAAACTGGTTTTGGGTATCTTGGATAAGGGACGGTCAACTCATGCTCGTTGAAAGGATCATGTTAATATTCTCCAAGAATGTGTAGCATATGTCATGAATCACAGTAGCAAATTAGAAACCTAGGGGATTCTGGCCGTTCAAGCAGTAATCGTCATTAGTCATTGTCTTAGTTAGTGTTTTTATTACCGCCATGGCCAAAAAGCAAGTTAGGGAGGAACTTCCACTTCCACATTGCTTTTCCTCACCAGAGGAAGTCAGAACAGGAACTCAAGCAGGGCAGGGACCTGGAGGCAGGAGCTGATGCAGAGGTCATGGAGGCGTGCGGCCTACTGGCTTGCTCAGCCTGCTTTCTTATAGAACACCAGCCCACCAGCTCAGGGATGGCTCCACCCACAATGGGCTGGGCCCTCTCCCCCATCAATCATTAATTAAGAAAATGCCTTAAAGCTGGATCTTACGGAGGCATTTTCTCAAGTTTCCCTTTCTCAGATAACTCTAGTTTGTGTGTCAAGTTGACATAAGACTAGCCAACACAGTTATCTATGCCCTGACCCCAGATCCAAAATATATGACATTAAAGTTTTTTTATTTTTAAATTAATTTAGTTAATTAGTTTTTTTTTTTTGTGTGTGTGTGTGTGTGTGGTATATTCCTGTGTATTCACATGTGTGCACATGTAGAGGCCGGAAGCAGATATTGACCGTCTTCTACTGTTCTTTGCCCTATTCCCTTGGAACAGGGTTTTTCAGTGAACCCGAAGCTGTCTGGCTAATGAGCTCCCCGAGATACACCTGTCTCCTCCCTGAAATACTGTGGTTCCAGGCATGCCAGCCACACCTGACTGTGTTGGGGACTCAGTGCTGGGGACTTAACCCTAGGACTTCAGCTTATACAGCAAACAAGCACCCTCACCCGCCGAACCGTCTTCCCAGCCCCTATTAAAGCACCTCTTCTGAATAAAAATTATATATGTTTATGGCAGATGACATGCTATTTGACAGAGATATGATGAGATCAAGCTAGTAGTGTATTCTGTTATATGGAACTTTAAAAATTCACTTATCGAACATTTTCTCTCAGGAGAAGTCATCCCTAAACACTACATTGTACAGCTGGTTTTTACATCTTACAAAAATGGTGTCGTCCTCTATATTACAGTACTTTTTAATCTAACACGGTGCATGCACAACTACATGGCTTCCAGTTGTTGCTAGGGAAAGCCAGGGGTCTCCCATGGACAGACGCCATGGGGGCAGGACTACTGCTTTGCAAGTGTATACAGCAAGGACCAATTACACCAAGTGATTTCACAAACTGGTTATAGAAATCCACACCCCTACCCAAAGACCCTAAGGGTCTCTGTCCCCCACACCCTCACTGGCATTCGAATTGCCAGATGTACTGATTTTTACTGACAGAATGAAGGTGTGATGGAATTTCCTTCTTAAATATTTGGTAGAATTCACTGTAGAAGGCTCCTGGGCCTGACATTTTCTATATAGGAAGAATTTAAATTATAAATTCAATTTCTTTAATTAAAATAGTGTGCAGGTTTTCTCTTTCTTATGTTATTTTTGATAAACTGCAACTTTCAAAATATTTGTCTCTTCTACATAAAGGATCAAAGTCTTGTTTTACTTCTAAAAAGGCCTGGTTATCCTTTTCTCGTGTGTGTGTGTGTGTGTGTGTGTGTGTGTGTGTGTGTGTGTGTGTGCGTGTGTGTGTGGATTTGCAATGATATCCCCCATTTTCACTCTTGATATTGGTGACCTGTTTCTCTTTCTCTCTCTCTCTCTCTCTCTCTCTCTCTCTCTCTCTCTCTCTCTCTCTCTCTCTCTCTCATTCTCCTCGGTCAGTCTTGCTAGGAGTTGACCAACTTTATTAACCTTTCCCAAAGAGAATTTCTCTACCATTTGTGTCCCCCTTTATACATGTCCAGTCTCATAAGATAATGCTCACGTGGACCTGGTACCCTGCATAGTACATAGTAGGTACTCAAAAAGCACTCTACTGCAAAGCAACACTTAACTATAAACACTCCCAAGTATCGCTTAGGTTTCCTAAGACCCAGCATCAACACCAAACATACAGCCAGATGCTGTTGGCTGGAGGCTGACACTGATGGAGCTCTCTCCAAATCTATAATGGAAGGACAAAGTCACTCTCTCTGTGGCCAGCCCAACACCAATATCCCGTCAACTCTCCTTAATCTCTCTGGAACCACGATGCCTTTCCTAGAGTCTCAACCTAACTGTGACGTAAGGAGGAGTTTACCTTAAATTCGAGGGAGTACTCGTGCTTGGAAATGCACACCCTTGTGAATTACTAACAACTGCTGGGTGCAGGGGAGTGCTGACCCTGAGACAGCAGAAGAGAGACTGTGACAGAGTCACAGGTGCCCGTCAGAGCAGTGGTGGCTTCAGGTGGTGGACACAGAGTGGACAGGAAGGTGTCTGAGAAGCCTTAGCATAGTTACTTCCTTTGTTCTTACATCCTTCCCCAATCCTTTTGGGGAATTTACATACCCTCACTGGTGTTTGGCATTCTAAATCCTAAATAGAAGCCCCATTTACATGGTTACCATGCTGACAATCTTTCGTCAGATTTCTACACCCTAGAACACCTGATGCCCTGTGCAATAGCCCTCAGATGCACCAACACACACCAAGTGTGGCTGGAGCTAGTGCTCCCAAGGTGAAGGATAAAAAAAAAGGATGACGAAGACCTCTGTCCCCATCCTCCTTCTCTTCCCTGTAAAGGCCCCTTGGGATTAGAGGGGTCTGGATGGAGCTCTGAGGAGGCAGCTTTATGTTATCTTTAGGAACAGCTTTGAATAAGCCTGATTCCTTCGTGCTAATGCATGCCTCTTGAATGTTGGCTTGCAAGTGGCGGACTTATTCCAGCAACACTCTCAACTGGTTCAGTAAAAACACTGAGCAGTGAGACCCAGCAACTATTTCCCACTGTTTTAAAACCTGGTAAATTTAGACAGAGTACACCATTCTTTATGATGTTTTCCCAAGTACCAAGGTTGGTGACATCTCCAAGTCCCCATAACAACATCTTATCGGGTTTAAGAAAGGAATTCAAGTACTTTACAATCAGCCGATCAACCCTTCAAGAATCAGGGGCAGAGAGAAAACAAAACCAAGAAACACTAGTCACGAGCTCTTCTTAAAGATCCTGTCAGAAACTAAGCAAGGGACGGCAGGAGACCTTCTAGCAAAAATAGACACTAGCAACCTGAAATCCAACACCACAGTGGCCTGTCTCTATAGCACCCAGCCAGCATCCCTCTCTTGTGATTCATGCCCTGGAGAGTAGATGGGAGCTTCTTTCACTTTGCTCAAACTGGTGAACTACACCAAAGGTGACAGAAAATCGTGTCCATGATGATGTCAGCGCTGTGCCGAGCTATGTTTTGCTCAGTTACGATGCTGCCCTGTAGTCTTTCCTCACTAGCTTAGTGGAGAAAGCAGTCATGGGAAAGACTCCCACATGACAAGGAACTGGAGGGGGTCCCTGGGAACTGTGGGTGACCACTGAAGGTTGAAGGTGTCCTCCAAAGTCTGTGCGTTGATGTCATCCCCCAATGCAGCAGTGTTAAAAGGAAGGGGCTAATGAGAGGTGATAGGTCACAGGGGCTCCATTTCAGCCAGCACCAGCTCTGAGCCAGACCCGAGTGATAATGGGCGTGTGCCTTAATCCACTCTCTGTTACACTAGCAATCACCAATGTAACACAGCAGTCGTTAACCAATACAACCATATTAAAGCAGAATGCACCCTGCTCACATGGAGTTGGTTTCAGGAATGCAGGGATGGCTGAGGACTTTATTTATTTACCTCACCTTCATCCCAGACCAGACATTAAGGAATCCCCTAATATGGCTCACTGGCCCAACTGTGCCAAGGAGAAGGAACATATGCTTCAATAAAAACAGAATGTTTCCAATAGAATTGGAATGAAGAAATGATACTCCATGACACAGTGTCAGTGTGTCCCCCCAAAAACCATGTGTCAGAAACTTTACCCTCAATACTACAGTGTATAGAGGTAGGAACCAGGGGCTGAGCATGGCGGCACATCTCTTTAATCCCAGCATGTGGGAGGCAGAGGCAGGTGAATCTCCTTGAGTTTGAGGCCAACCTGGTCTACATATTGGGTTCCAGGCCAGCCAGGGGTACAAAGTGAGACCCTAATATTAAACAAAAATGAGGTAGGAGATCCAATAAAAAGCCATGGGTGTTCAGCTCTTACAAATGAGTTGTCCTTTTTCCTAGGACGGGTTAGTGGGTCATTGGAAAAGTCAGTTTAGCTCTCTCTCCCTCTCCCCCCTCCCTCTCCCTCTCATCTTTCCTCCTTCTGCTATGGGATAGCCAGGCACAATGGCCCTCAAAGATGTACTCCCTTAATTGAGGACATCCCAGCCTTCAGATCATGAACCAAAAAACAGCCACTGTTTACAGATCACTCCGAGTTTGGTATTCTATTACAGAAGCAGAAAAGGGACTAAGACATTCCCTTCATAGCTCCATCCCTGCCTCCTCCAAAGTCTGCGTCTTTGCTAGCTTTGGAACAAGGTAAAGATGCCCACTGCATCCAATATTTAATGCTGAACCAGAGGGATTGATTTATTTCTTGTTTATGTGTCTGTATGCATATATGCCACATGCGTGCAGGTGCTCACAGATGTCAGATGAGGGCACTGGATCCCCTGGAACTAGAATTACAGGTGGTTGTGAGCCACCTACTGTGGCTGCTGGGAACTGAACTTGGGTCCTCTGGAAGAATGGAGGTGCTCTCAACCGCTGAGCCATCTCTCCAGCTCCAATTAGCTAACTTAATTGGATGAAAGTAATACATTCCTAAAAGTTAGTAAAAAAAAAAGTGATACTGTTGAGTTTGTAGATGACAGAATACCCAAGCTATCTACAAAACGATCACAAAACAAATAAATCGAATATGGTAGAAAAACACATGTGCGGGGATAATAACCACTTAGGAGACACAACGGAAGGAAGAGATATTTACAACGACGACAAGCCGGGTCAAGTTCTCCTGAGTAAAGAAATGTGAAAACCTTGTACAAGGGCAGCTTCACCTGTGGAAGTGACCTTGAAACAGAAAAGCATCTGTGATTCCTATGGCTGCACAAAGACGTCCGTTCCAGAAGCTGAGATAGAAATTCAGCTGAGAAGAAAATGAAGTTGGTGAAGTGTTTACCTCCCAAGCACAAGGACTCAACTGTGATCCTTGGAAATCACGTTGTTTTTGTTTTTTTTAAAACCAAGGTTGATGGCTTGTGCTTTTAATCCCAGTACTAGGGAGGCAGGGACAGGGCAGATCCTTGGGGCTCTATGGCCAGATGGCCCAGCTTAGCTGGCAAGCTCCAGGCCTGTCTCAAGAACAAGAAGATGGAGGGTTTCTGAGGAATAACACCTGAGGCTGTCCTTTGGCTTCCACACTCCCCCACACACCTGCACCTGCACACAGGAACATGTACACATGTGTGAACACACAAATATGATCCAAATCCAAACATCATCAACACGATGGAATAGCTAGAAAACCTTTGGAATAAAAAGTGACAGCAATTAGCCCAGAAGACACAGAAACATAGTGAGGGGGGACTTTTGTTCAACTGCTCTCCCTGCACCATGCTCCTGTGTACAATTTTTCTTCCCTTTAAATGAAGATAAATAAAACAAATACTTTAGTTAGTTAATTAAAATAAAACAGGCTCGCAGATGCCTGTAACTCTACCTTCCAGGGATCCAACACCCTCTTTTGGCCTCCATAGACGCACATCCACAAACAGACACATGCACACAACACACACATATAAAACAAATCTTTTAAAAAAGACTGAAAGGGAAAAAGGGAAATCAAAAGCCTGGAATAAAAAATCAAAGGTCCACCCACAGAACACAAATTGAAGAAACTAGGGGACAGCCACACAGTGGAGTGGGGTGTAGTAGTAAAAAACACCTGGGAAGGTCTCTACAGACTGGCGAGAGCTGACTTTTAGAAGGAATTTTTATCAGAATACAAAGGGGATGTAACATATGCTAATATAATGTATAAATGGCTTATTTGGTAAAAAAGAAAGATAGATAATCTAGGGACTGTTTAAAATGGTTACCTCTGATGAGGAACAAGGACAAAGACACTATACCTCTAAATAACTTATAAATATAGCATTTGTATACCTTTGAGCCATAAAAATATTGTACAGTTTCAAAAATAAAATTGTATCATGAAGACCAAGGATGCGCACAAACAGGCTGAACGCAACCAGAAACTCACAAAACCAACTCCATATCAGACTGAAAACAATGCTCAGAGCTCCGGGTGCACACCCAAGGGCATCTGAAACTTAGTAGTAGTTTGGGGTTGGTAGTGCTTTACACATTTAATTCTGAAACAAGCTCTCTCTGTGTGTGTGTTCTAGGATTTAGCAAGTGATCAAATATAGTGATGATTTGGGAATCAGGTTCCCACTGTGAGAAATGAGACAGAAAATTAATTTCTAATTTGTTTTAAAGACGCTTTGGTTGGGGCCACCTGACAACGTCTAGACTCAGTGACCCCAGGGTGGCCATGGGCACACCTAACCTAGACGGTGGCTTCTAGGCCCCTCAATTCCCACTTAAAGGAGCAAAGTGCTCTTTGGGAAACGGCCGACTCTAGGTTTGGTCTAAGTGCAAATGTGAGTGCTGCACCAGAACTCTAAGACACCTAAGGACAAATGAGAAGGTCCCAGAGGCACCCAGCATCTCATTGGACCTCTGCAACCCCGCCCACAGTCGTGCGCCCCCTACTGGACAGGAGTGGGGCAGCACTTGAACGAAAAACAAAACGAGGTTCCCTTTCCACCTGAGCTCCTCAACTCACTAAGAGACTCCTGCCCTCTTCCCGGCTCTGGTTTTCCCAGGACAACGGCCTTTGAGTGGCTGCTATACCACCAGGGGTGGATTGCACAACCCGAGCCTCTCACACATCTCAACACCTCTGATCCCCCAGTCCAGTCTGCGTTCTCTCTGCCTGGCTACTCCAGCCCTGCTTTCTTTCTACACCCCTGTACACCTCTTCAACCACCATTAAGCGTTTCCTTCACTATTCAAACTCCAACCATCGGGAGGCTGCCCACTGCACCCAGAACATCCAAGCCCTCCTTCCTCTCTCTGACTTACCTGGTCCCAAGCCCTTCCCATCCCTCGCCTGTACTTGCCCGAGGGATGTTGCACCTGTTCAGCCCACGGGCTGACTTCTTCAAGGGCTCCACTCTTCATTGACAGCACAGGGGTCTCTAGCCAGGGACAGACACCTTCTCTGGCCAGGCCCAGGCTCTACCTCCCTACCGTCTCTCTCCAGCCCATCACCCCGTGTTACTGTCTTCCTAGAAACGATCTTCTGAGCCGGCCTCAGGCTTTCCCTTGGTAGCTAACTATGCTGTGGTATGTCCCTCTCACACCAGCGTGGGGGCAGGGCTCAGGGCAGGAGCTGGCAGCACACAGTAGGTGTCAGTGAGCATAACATCCTCAAGGCACCCGGCAAAGTGGCTGAAGTACTGGAGTAGGAGCCTAGGACCTCACATCTGTCACTTCACGGCCCGAGACAAAATACATGAGTCTGTTTTCTCGACTCTGAAGTGGAACCAAGGCTCTGTCCATCAGGTGGGTCTTCCCAGGACCCTTCTTGGACTCTCTTACCTGTCCTACAGCCGCAAGAGGCAGTCAGTTGGGGTACAGGGGACCTCACCACCTCACCACCTAACCTGCTGGGTAGACAGCAGGGTTGCAAGCACCCACTTCTCTCCAGGGCTTCTCTGTCTCCATCCTTGAGCCTGCCCCCGGCCATGGCCTGAGGGACACACCCGGAGCCCCAGCAGATGCCACTACCCTGCAGCCCCTCCAATGGGCACACTGATCCTCTGATTCCCACAAGGCCAAGGACCTTCGCATCCTTCACACGCACATCGCAGGTCAACCTTGCTGTGCCCGTTTCATAGCTAGGGAAACTGAGGCCCATGTGGGTGGAGATTCTGGGCCCAGGCTGGCATTTTCTGCCACTAGCAGGTGCAGGGAGGTGGCCTCCCATCAGTGGCTGGGGGGGCGTGCCCTTCGCTGGGCCCCGGACCTCCAGCTGATGCTGGGCATCTCCACCCCAGGACCTCACGCCCGTCCCGCGCCCTCAGGAGGTGGGGGGCCTCCCGCGTCGCTCGGCCCCCTCGCCGTCCACCTCCCCGCCACGCGCGCCGCGGCTCCGGCCACGCGCGCGCACTGTCACCCGCGCACACCTTGCCCCGGGTCAGCCCTGCGCGTGCCCGCCCGCCCGCCCGCCCTCCTGCCCGCGGCCCGCTCCTCCGTCCCCGCCCACGCCGCCGCCTCGCCCCACGCGCGGACCTCGCCGCGCCCCGCACGCCCTTGTCCGTAGCGCAGGTGTCCCGCGCCACCGCGCGTCACTCACCGGCTCCCGGCGCTCCGGCAGCCCGGGCCCGGCCCATCGGCAGCGCCCGCCGCGCCCGCCGCAGCCGCCGCACCGTGAACCGGGCGCTGCCCGCCCGCCCGCAGCCCGCCGCGATCCCGCGCGCTGCCCGCCCGTGCGCCTGGCGGCCTGGCCGGAGCCGTGCGGAGCCCCCTCGCGGCCGCACGGGGAAGCGCGGGTGGAGCCGCCCGAGTCCGCGCTGCGCAGCGCTTGCCCGCTGCCCTCCCAGTCGGCTGGCATGCCGCCTTGCCCATCAAGCCTCTCTTCTGCTCCCAGCTCTCCGGATCCTGGCCAAATGTCCAGGCCGGTGCTTGGGATCCTCCAGTGTGGTTCGCCTCCCGCGGGCTAAAACTTGCCCCTATGGTGCCCTCCCAAGCCTGCTCCCTGAGGTCTCTGAACTCAAACTACCCCCCTGGACAGACCTCTTCGCTTGACCAGCTTCTGGTATCCTGAAATCCAGGTCGCACTTGCCCCAAGACTGAGTCCTGGCCTCTCCTACAATGGCCACTGAACTTTGGGTGGTCTGTGTCCTCGAGTCCTATTGGCACAGGGTGGGTATCAAAGGGGTGGTGAAGACTGCAGTCACCTTTCTCCTTACAGTGAGGGACATCGCAGAGAATCAGCCATGTTTCACGGCTCTGGAGGGTCTGGTGTGTTAGAAAGATAAGGGGTGGGGAGGGGGGGGTGTCACAATTTCAAGTGAAGAGAAGGAGCCTACGCGGGACCTAGTTAGTGACTTTCTGTCCTGGCTCCATCCAGGTGTGTCTCACTGTAGAGGTCAGGGCATCTGTCTTCTGCTTCAGTAGGTCCTGCCTAATGAACTGTGGCAGAAACCCAACCCAATTCACTCAAGCAAAGAGTTTATTGGCTAGTAAAACATAATGAAAAAGATCAAACTATGTTGATTTCTGGAGTAGTTAAATTATGGACTTTGGATCTTTTGTGGGGAGAGTGCCAAGGTGGAAGGGAGCAGGGCTGAAGTAGCCTCCTAATCGGGTGAAGAGCTGGACCTTGTCCTTGGATGTGGCCCTAGGGACAAGTTTAGGCCCAGCTCTGCCTAAAGCACTCCAGCGAGAGATAATGGTGTGTCCCCAGCTGCACTGGCCTTGGCTCCTAAGAAGCCCCCTTGCCTTGGTTTTCCAGATGGCATCTCCCATTCACAGGGCCTGGACCACAAAAGCTTGTCCCCTCCCATAGGGTCGTCACTGAGAGGGGACAGAGGGAGAAGCAGGAGCCACTGAGGCAGGGGCATGCCGAGGACAGCTGAGGAGTACAGACCCTAAACAGGTTCAGGGAACAGGGCAGGTCCAAGGAAGGGATGTTTCCAAGAGAAAAGCCACAGGACTTGCTGATCCAGGGCAGGAGAACATGAATCGGGGCTTCCATGTTGGTGGGGAGTGTGGGGGGTAAGTTTCCCAGGGGTGGGTGTTGGGTAGGTGGTGGTTGTGAGGTTTGTCAAGGAGCCCTTTCCTAACAGGGGATGAGACTGTGTGACCAACGAAGATCTTGAGGGATTCCTAGAGGTGGCTGAACTAGTGGGTGCAGTCTGGGGTTGGGTGCTAGGGGGTAAAAGGAGACCCCTGGGTTTCAGGGTCTGCAGACACCCTGTGTGGTCTCAGCAGCATGTCTCTCTCAGCCTTGGCACAGATGCCTCAGGTGACTCAGGAAAGAGGCTGACAACCCACAAGGTGGCCAAGCAGGATCACAAGAACAGACAGGACAGAACTTTGGGCTCCAGCCAAGGCGTTTTTATTAGCAGAGCCCATAAACTGTCCATTCTCAGGTCTCTGTGAAAGCCCTCCCAAGTTACTACAAGGGCAGAGCACTAGGAGAAAGTCACCTACAGTCAGCCACAAGGAGGGGTGTGTGTGTGTGTGTGTGTGTGTGTGTGTGTGTGTGTGTGTGTATCACAGTCTCATTGTATACAGACCAGGATCCTACCTTTCCACAGAGCCTGGGTGAAAATTGGTGAGGGGGAGGAAGAGAGAATGCCAGTATGTGTATATATGAGCAATATGAGCATGCACATGGTTAAGTGTATGCAGTATATGGTTCATGGTGGTGTTCTATACATGCATGCAAAATAAATGTGTGTGATATGTATGCAGTATGTGGTGCATTTGCATGTACATGATATACGTGGCCAGTGGTGGCATGTGTGGCATTGGGTGCATGTGTGTGTGAAATACATGTGGAATAAGTGTGGGTCTGGGTGTAGGTGTAGCGGGTTCCCAGCACCATGATGAGGCTGGTCCCGAAATAAAGGATGATATCACAGATAGGACTCCTGGTAATGGAACCGGAGATAAGACTGAAGGTTGCTGAGGTGGTAGGAGATTCCAGGGAGCCAGGGCTGGAGCAGGGAAGGAGAGGCAGCTCACAAAGGATACATTGTGAGGACGTTGACCATTCCAGCCAGCTAAAGCCTGTCTTCCTGGAGACTCTGTGGTGACTGTGCTGAATGCACGTGGTGCGGATTACAGAGGGGATAACGCCTGCCTGCTACAAAATACCTATGGAACACAGACTCTTGTGGGTCCTACATTAAGCCCAGAGGTCACCTCCCTCCTCTACCACACAAAGCCACAGGCAGCACCTTTTCCAGTTTGCACAAAAGCCTGAGGTTGACCTGCAGGGTCAGAGCAGTTTCTCTGTCCCTGTTGGGCCATGGCTATGTGCACATCTTTGGTTATAAGTAGAAACAGAAGCAGAGTCCTATGGCCTCTGAGTCCCAGACACTGGCCCCCGTCTTTCCCATGGCAGAAGTCCGGCCTCTTACTATGATGTGACTAGGAAATGTTCCCCACTGGGTCACACTCTCAGTCCCCAGCTGCTGGAGCTAGTTTGGAGGCTGTGGCATCTGAGGAGGTAGGACCCAGCAGAAGGACAATCTTTTGCAGGTTATTGTAGGGCCAGAGTCTGGTCCTCTCCCTCTGTCTGCTGTGAGGTAAAGTTCCTCATCACAGACTCCTGCCATGATGACACTCTGTCCAAGGACATGGGACAAAGTGACTCTGGCCTGAGCCTTTAGAAACCATGAACTGCGGGCGGTGGTGGCGCACGCCTTTAATCCCAGCACTCGGGAGGCAGAGTCAGGCGGATCTCTGTGAGTTCGAGGCCAGCCTGGTCTCCAAAGCGAGTTCCAGGAAAGGCGCAAAGCTACACAGAGAAACCCTGTCTCGAAAAACCAAAAAAAACAAACAAACAAAAAAAAAATTAACCTGTTGGGGCTGGAGAGATGGCTCAGAGGTTAAGAACACTGGCTGTTCTTCCAGAGGTCCTGAGTTCAATTCCCAGCACCCATATGGTGGCTCACAACCATCTGTAATGAGATCTGGCGCCCTCTTCTGGCCTGCAGTCATACATGCAGGCAGAACACTGTATACATAATAAATTTAAAAAAAAAAAAAAAAGAAACCATGAACTGAAAATGTGTCATCAATTCCCCATTGTTGTTGTCTGGTACTTGTTCATGACAACGAGAACATTGATGAAGAAAAGTGTTCCCTGTTGCTGAACCTGATGATGTGGTCTTTAGACCTTTGGAAGTGGCTGTGGGAGAAATTTGAAGACTTTGAAAAAGGAGGCTAGAGGAGTTCTAAAGCGTTGCTCGTCTTAACAGGCAATTTTCTTGGGCACTCGGGAGAGCAGAACTCCAGCAGGAATGCAGACAGTGAAGACTGAGGCTTCGGGCAGGCACAAGCACCGTGCTGGGAACTGGACCCGGGCTGCTCATGTTGCAGTCTGCCAAAGAACTTCTATATTTCTACATCCTGAGACTTTATGGGAGACAGAGTTTAAAGGTAGCAAAACTAATCTCTAATCTCTCTCTCTCTCTCTGTGTCTCTCTCTCTGTCTCTCTCTCTCTCCCTCTCCCTCTCCCTCCCTCTCTCCCTCCCTCCCTCCCTCCCTCCCTCTCTCCTCCCTTTCTTTTCCCTTTTTCTTTTGGAGATGCCAAGGACTAAACCCAAGGCCTTGTGTATGTTAAATAAGTACCCTGACACTGAAATGTATCCACAATCCTTTTTCCCCATTAAAATAAAATGCTTTTTTTGAGATAGGGTCTCAATAAGTTGCCCAGACTGGCCTTGAACTTGTTTGGTAGCCCAGGAGAATCTTAAAGTCACAATCCTCTTGCCTCAGCTTCCTGAGTAGCTGTGGAACCAGATCTGGCTTTCCAGAGGAAATGTGAACACAACACATGGGCAGACTGTGGTTTGGTTATTACCGGCTGCTTTTAGCCAGACTTATAATAAGAATCAGGAGTAAAAAGAGATTTGAAAATATGCAGCCTAGCTGGGCATGATGGGGCACACCTTTAATCCTAGTATTTGGGAGGCAGAGGCAGGCAGACCTCTGTGAGTTCGAGGCCGGCCTGTCTACAGAGTGAGTTCCAGGATAGCCAGGACTGTTATACTGAGAAAACTTGTCTCGAAAAACAAAACAAAACAAAACAAAAAAGATGAAAAATGTGAAGTGTAAAAAGGTGGAGTTTTTCTATCCCTACTGCCCGGTCCCAAATAAACACACAAAAGCTTATATTAATTACAAAATGCTCGGCCAATAGCTCAGGCTTATTATTAACTAGCTCTTGCTTTTAAATTAACTCATTTCTATTAATCTATAATTATTAATAATTATTATAATTTATAATCTATTAATCACGTGGCCCATGACTTTACCTGTTCTCTGGCATCTTGCTTCTTGGGTGGCTAGAGAGTCTCTCCAGACTCCACCCTTCTTCATCCCAGTCCTCAGTTTGATTGTCCTGCCGCCTACATTTATCCTGCCTTGCTATAGGCCCAACAGCTTTGTCATTAACCAATGAGAGTAATTCATACTCACAGCATACAGAAGGATCATCCCACAGCAGTGAAGTCTGGCCATGGAAAGAATGGTGTTTGAAGCTGAAGACAAGGAGAGTGTGGGTGTTAACGAGATTGGTGCCATTAAAAAAAAATCCAAGTGCTTGCACCTTGAAGGTTATGGCAGAGGCACAATCTACTCCCTCAAATGCTCCCATCTGTCTGTCTGTCCACCTGTCGTCTGTCTGTCTGCCATGAGGTGAACATGCTCCTGCCACTATAATGTTCTTCCAGGAGCACAGGACTAAGGAACCATGAAGTGAATCCTCAAAACTGTGATCCTAAATAAACAATTACTCCCAAGAAGTTGTTTGTCTGTCTGTTTCAGGTATTCTGTCATAGCACAGGGAGTGTGACCAATACCATGGCTCTGCACAAAGTTCAATGTTCTTATGCTTGTGTTCAAAACTAGCCTTGAGCCATGCACTGATCAACAGCAAGACTTGTGCCAGGAATTTCAAGTTATAAATTTCCTTTGCTCATAATGACATTAAAAGGCCCATCAAAATATCAGGACAGGAAGGGAGGAGATTGGAGAGAGAAGAGGAAGAAGCGGGGGGAGGGGGTTCATGTTTTGGTAATTTTGTGTATGCTGTGTGAGGCTGGAGCATTGTGGTTAAATTCTCCCAAATGCATTTGCTGAATTCTGAGGCTGTGGGGTGGCTGTGGGGAGGGCTGTGGGGAGGGCTGTGGGGAGGGCTGTGGGGAGGGCTGTGGGGTAGGTTGTAAGGAGCCTCTCTGCTCAGGGATTGAGAGCCGGAGTTAAATCCTCATTTCCCAGGGCTTAGGAGACCAGAACCCTGAGGAGGGGACACGAAAATGCAGCAGGTAACCCTGAACTGGCCCTGAAAAGCCACTCTTGCCTCACCTGGTGGGAACCCTTACCACTTTCAAGCCAGGCATAGCCTGGGAGTCAGAAAAACCACCAGAGACTACAATTGTTGCAGAGGTGAAGTAGCCAAGTTGGAGACTACGGACACAGGGTTCCCAAAACACTTGTAAAGACTAGATCAAGAAGGCTAAGGTGTTTTCTCTTATGGCAAGGAGCTGGAGACCTCCATCGCAAGAGTCCACGGGCCTGAAGTTGGCCAACGCTTCAGAAGGAAGCAGGCGCTATCCAGAAGCCCTCCTCACTGACACCTTTGTCTCAGCCTCACGTGACCTACAGCAAGCACATTACCCAAGCCAACTTGAGGGTCTTGGACCCAGAACTGTGAGCTGATAAATCACAGTTGCTCTGAACATTTGCGGCCATTTGTTATGGCAGCAACGGAAAACTAATACAGTAAAGCGGCATCTCACCCGCCTCCCCCGCCTCAGCAGTCCTGCTCCCATGGGAGAAGCATGCCCCAAGACACATGCAGAAATGCTTAGCACAGCACTATTTGCCACCGCCTCAACCTGGAAATGATCCAAATGACTATCAGCAAAAAGGATAAGTCAATTATGCTGTCGGATGTGGCAGCAATAGGCAAGGAGTTACAACCGTTCAGTAACGTGGAGAGAATCAGAAACTGCACCCGCCATATTACACAGTAACTCAGCACGGGGAACTGTTGGTTAGGGATGGGAGAACGGTGACCTTGGGGGTCTGTGACCGCAGAGGGGAAAGGGGGGAGCCTGGGGGAGTGTGAAGTTTCACGTGGAGATCTGGGTGGTCCTGTCCGTACAGGTGGGCTCAGCTTGGAAAACTTCACTGAGCTATCCACTTGAAGTCTGTCCAATTTCTTATATATGTGTTACATTTCAGAGAAAAGGCTATTTTTTTTTTATAGAAAGCATACCTGTTCACAGCAGGCATTTGACATGTAGTTTGTAATCTGTTGATATCAGGTATATTGCTGTCACAGGTTGATCTAAATACAATTCATGTACTGGATTGAACCAGTATACTTGTGTATGCTGGTTCAAATGCTCTACCAACTGAGCTACACCTCCTCCACCCAAGTCTTTGACTTAGAAAGGGATCTTTGTAGAGTGCATGGTGGGACACACTGTAATCCTAGCACTTGGGGGCTGAGGCAGGAGGCTCATTAGTTCCATGCCAGCCTGGGCTACATAAGGCTGCCTCAAAATAAATAAATAAATAAATAGATAGATAGATAGATAGATAGATAGATAGATAGATAGATAGATAGATATAGATAAATAAATAGATAGATAAATAGATAAATAAATAAATAAATAAATAAATAAATGAATAAATAAATAAATACAAAGCCATCTTCAGGGTCAGGTGTGACCTTCCTGTCATAGTTTTCCCACCCTAACCCACCCAACTGTGGCCAAGGACTGATGCTGTCGTTGACCATATCCACTAATGCTGGATTATTTGGTTGTCAGAGTCGGAGTGGTGGGTCTTGTGTATGGTTCTGTCTCTAGCCAAAGATCCCGAATAGAAGAATGCTCAGAGGACAGGTGATGAAAATAAGCGGCATGCAGTGAAGCTGGGGACTTTGGGAAACATCTCAGCAGAGCTGAGGAGTCATGGGTTGTTAAAGACTTGCAAACGGTCTGCTTTGACTTGGGTAGAGGCAGGTGTTTCCCTGGGGAGCAGTGTTCCTGGCCTCCATCCGGGCTGTTGTCTGTTTCTGGACTTGGAGCTCTGGCTGCCTGAAGGGGCTTCCTTCTGTCTTTTGCCTTTTCTTGTGTCTCAAGTTTATACACATATATGTATTATGCATGTATGCACAAGTGGGAGGATATGATGAGGCTGTAATGACAGCCTTATCTCATCACCAAGTTTTGTCCTCTTCCAGGAAGGCTTATGAGATTTCAGCATCATGTTAAAGAGGAGGTGCAGAGTGTCCGTCCCTTCCTCTGGCCCCATGTGTGGAGTGACAGTTGTAACCCCTTCTGCTCGTCCCTAACAAGCTCTGCCATCCCCAGGAGGGAGTTCAATTTTTCTAACACTTAAAAAAAAAAGCCTATGTATCCGAACAGCTCTATGTATCCGAACATCCTTGTACTCTGGAAGAAGGCATACGGTCCTGAGTTAGTTCACAGCCTTCGAGAAGGCCATAGAATTTTCTCGACTTCACCCAACTTTGGAATCCAGGCAAAACTAGTCTGAAACTGGGTTGGGAAAGCTTCAAGAATCTTAAGTGAAATAGGGTTTATCTGTTTCTTGAAGTTAGTAAAAACAAAACAAAACAAACAAACAAAAAAAACCCTCACTGCCAGATTAGTTTAACTTGGAGAATAGTTGGGAGCAGGTGGCCCTTGACTATATTTCATCTTCTTTGATGGTCACTGGTCCATCTGAGTTTTCTGGAAACCATCTAAATACACAGTCTACGAGCAGGGGGCGGCTGTCTGCCATCAGCTCGAGACTTCAGCTCTTCACGTCCTTGCTTGGGGAATGCTTGCTCTCCCTGTCTGCAATTTGCAGATGAAGATAGCAGGACCATTCTCATGAAAGTACTGAAATGAGATAGTTAACACACGTGGTGTGCCCTGCTCTTGTTTCTTGGGCCACTTCCATAATTGTACATTTATAAGAAAATGTCTTTGTACAGATGATCACAATTGCCGGAAGATTCTAAACATCCTTTCTCTCCAGCTGCTTCCAGACCCCACTTCGCAACCTTGCACTCTAGATTTATCTTATTCTGTGGCTTTGATATTTTTTCTCATTCTTACTTTCTAATGTCTTTGTGTGTGTGTTCATGTGTGTGTGGGTGCACGTGTGTGCAGGTGTGTTTGTGTATGTGGAGGCCAGAGAACGATCTCAAATGTCATTCCTCCTTTTTTTTTTTATTTTTGGAGACGGGAGCTCACTGTCAGGCCGGGCTGCCTGGTGCTTCCCTCTCCCCAGCACCAGGCTAACAAGCGGCTGCCACCACACCAGGCCTTTCGTATGTGGGTTCAGAGGATCGGACCCTTCATGCTTTTACCAGGCAAGCCCTTTCCCGACTGAGCTGTTCCCACACAGCCCAGCTTGCCCTGTCTTCTAGTTTCTTGACCCCTGTGTCCATCTTTATTGTTCTTTTTGCTTGAGTTTTCTCCGCTCATCAGAGTTAATTTCTGGAGTTAAAGGCTGAACACATTTTCTGGTCTCTGTGGTAAATGTTTGTCAGCCCATGCTGGTTTCTATGAAATGTAGCATTTGGGCTATGCATTTTTCAGGGATTTTGTATTTTCCCTCATAATTTCCTCTTCTATCTAAAGTGTGAAACCTTATCAGATTTATTTTCGATTCGGGTAACACTGTTATACCAAAAAATCTTATGCCAACTTTGGAATTTATTGATACTTCCTCTGTGGACTGGTAGTTGGTTTTCCTTTAATTTCCATGGCATGATCAAAAAGAATATGCCCGGTGGGTACAAATATCCTCTATGAGTCCAGCTAAATACTGATACTTCCAACTTCAAGATTTTTCTTCAGCTTTGACCTGTCTGACCTATCAGTGTATGCAGATTTCCAACAGACTTGATGTTTTTCCTGTGATAATGTCAATCATCTATATACCCACAGCTACCATTGTCTAGAATATATATAACGGTGGATGCTTTTGTATCTCATATTTTGATACATTTGTATTTGCTCAGGATCCTTACACATGCTGATCAACTTGCTTAAGCCATAATCCCTGGTGATAGTAGCATTTATTTATGATTACATTTCTTTTTTTAATATTTCCTTTTTTTTATTTTTCTCTTTTCCTGTCTGAATTTCCTTCTTTTGGCTCGTGTTACAAATTTAAATTTTCTGTTAACTTTATCAGGTTTTTTTGTGTGTGTGTATGAATGTTTTACTCGCACATATGTCTGTGTATCATGTGTATGCCTGGTGCCTGCTGAGATCAGAAGAAGGTGTCTGTCCCTTGGAACTGGAATTACAGACAGCTGAGCTGAAATGTGGGTGCTAGGAACCAAACTTAGGTCCTCTAGAAGAACAAGTGTTCTTAACTGCTGAGCCGTCTCTCTTTCCAGCCCTTTAAAATGTCAGGTCTCCAGTTCTGTGACCCTCAATTTTAAGCAGGTGTTAGCATACTCTCACATCCCCTCTGGGCTCTCTGTTTCACCCCACTGCTATCACTAAAGCATGTATCCTTCTGTGGCTTTACCCATGAAGTCCTGGGGCCACGACAATGTTCAAAGGTTCCGGAACAATCCCTTAGAGTCCTCATAAAGTTTCAGGGTTCTTCAGAGATGTCCCTACAGCTAATGTGGACATGTTTAGCTACATGAATGCTGGTCACTGTCAATACCGCATATATATCAGCAGACACAAGCATGTCTCTGCTTGTAGCTCTACCTTTAAAAATTAGATGTATATACTTTTTGTATACATGAGTTAACAGACATTAAAAATCTGGTTACTAGCCGGGCGGTGGTGGCGCACGCCTTTAATCCCAGCACTCGGGAGGCAGAGCCAGGCGGATCTCTGTGAGTTCGAGGCCAGCCTGGGCTACCAAGTGAGTTCCAGGAGAGGCGCAAAGCTACACAGAGAAACCCTGTCTCGAAAAACCAAAAAAAAAAAAAAAAAAAAAAAAAAATCTGGTTACTAAGGCTGGGCATGGTGGCGCATGCCTTTAATCCCAGCACTTGGGAGGCAGAGGTAAGAGGATCTCTGTGAGTTCAAGGCCAGCCTGGTCTACAGAATGAGTCCCAGGATAGGCTACAAAGCTACACAGAGAAACCCTGTCTCAAAAAACAAAACAAAACAAAACAAAATCTCGTTGCTAGCCAGGTGGTGGCAGTGCATGACTTTAATCCCAGCACTTGGGAGGTAAAGGCAGGTGGATCTCTGTGAGTTCGAGGCTAACCTGGTCTACAAAGCGAGTTTCCAGACAGCCAGAACTGTAACACAGAGACACCCTGTCTTGAAAAACAAAACAAAAACAATCTGCTTGCTTGTAAAAAAAAAAAAAAAACCAAAAAAAAAAAAAATAGGGGGAAATCAATGACTGTGTATTAGTATAAACACGTGTGTTTATATGTGTATGCATAAATGCAATTGTGCAGACAGAGGCTAACACATATTTGGAAAATGTTAACATCTGGGGGTCTGAAGTGGGTATACAGGAATTCTTTGTTCTGTTCTTTCTGCTTTTCTATCAGCCTGAAGTTACTTCAAAATTAAAACTTGAAGACTTAATGGGAATCAATCAACACGGCATAGGAACTAGCTTTGGGGGGCCCACAGTTGTGGCAGTTTAAGTCTCAGAAGGAATAATGAGACAGACAGAAAAGCAGAGCCTCGGGTGAGAGCATGCAGGTGGCCTTTACGCTGTGCCCATTTGAACACCAAGTACTAAAGAGAGAGCAAAGTGCAGAGGCCGTCTTCAGGAAGCAGCCCTCCCTGATGCAAAGAAGAGCTTCCTGACAGCATATGACAATCACTGACAGCCAATGACAGTCACCTGGATAGATGAATTGAGGAAGTCACTCTTCCTTAAGGCCCCATGAGATTCTCACTCCCAGGAGATGATCAACCGAGGTTGACAGCATGAAAAGTGTGACAGATGGGGCATCCCCAAGGTAAGCCCACACAGACAAGCTTCTCATCACAAGGAGGAAAATGTACCTGAGAAGGGGATTAGACTGTAATCATGCTGGCCAAGTGGTCAGCTTTAGTGTCTATGATAGTGGGCCACAGAGACATGCAATGTCTTTGGGTGTGATTGAATAAAGGACACATTATCAATTAAATGTATGATTACCTAAAGATCATGCAAACCTGTCTGGGCTTTTGGTATGCCTCCCAAATTCCAGAAATACAGGAAAGGGATAAAAGATCAGTGCGACCTTATGGAAGCTGCCACACGTGGCTAGAGGTGCACATCTTACAGGACAGCCTGCTTTAGTCTGTTTTCTGCTGCTATAACAGAATACCCAAGATTAGGTCATTCTTAAAGAAATGTATTTGGCTCACAGTTCTGGACGTTAAGGAGCACTGCAATGTGCAGGTACTTGCTCAGCCTCTGGTGAGGGCCTCTTACTGTAAGATATTACAGTAAAAGGGCAGAATGGGGATACAGGTGCATGGTCATCAGAAACACAAAGGAGAACGTGACCTGTTTGCTAACAACCCACCCTTGGGACAAGTAACCTAGTCCAACACTTAACTCACTTCCATGAGACCCAACCCAGACTCAAGAGAATACACTCAGTCTCTAAAGAAAGGCATTAGTCCCACCATGAGAGCCTCTCGCGATCCAATCACCTCCCACTAAACTCCACCTGTTGAAGGTCCCACCACTTCTCAATTCTGGTTATACTGGGGACCAACTTGTCATCGCATGAACCTCTGCGACAAACAGTATCTGTAATGGCTGGTCTTGAGAGTCAACTTCATGGGATTTGGATCTACCTAGGAGACACACCTCTGGGCATGGCCATAAGGGCATTTCCAGAGAGGTGCGACTGAGGAAAGATCCATCCTGAAATTGGATGATGCCATCCCTCTGCCTGCATATGTGTGCCCCAGACTGAGGAAAAAGGAGAGAAAGAGAAAATGATTCAAGCCACCAAGCCTCCCCCATGATGACGAACCATACCCTCAAACTCTGAGTCAAAGTAACCCCCTTATTTTTGTAAGGTATTTTGTCACAGCATGAGGAAAGGGACTAATACAACATCCAGGCCACATCCAACTGGTACCATACATTACCTTCCCTGGGGATGAGAAATACTTAAGAACACAACAGTTAGAAGCCCGATGTCATCACAGACACGACTGGGCTCTGGCCTAAAGGACAAATTATGCTCTCAGTGATGAACTTGTGAAGACAAGCCCAGCAGGCCCTGGGTCACAGCTGTCTCGCAGGCTCCGGTGATGCTTCTGTTGGAAGGGCTTCTCCCCGGATTCTCAGAGGTCTTTATAAACCAAAGAGCATGAGGAATGAGTCGATGAACTCTCTGGACCTTGGAAAGGAGCAAGTAAGTCTGCTGTTCACTTCTTTATGCCTGGCGGGTATGGATGCTACCTCTCCCCACTTCCCTCTATGATGGGGATGAAGGTGAAATTACTTGAATTTCCCATCTAACTCCAAGTTCCCAAGACAAAGAACTGAAGCAGGAAACGCTCTGTCACAACGCTCTCTGGGTTTTTAAACCATGGAGGAGCATGCAGTTCAAGGCTTTGCGGCATAGCATGGGACCAGTTCCCAATGGTTGTAAAGGAGTATTCCTTTTACATCATGGTGACATTTAGCTGCAAGGGATGTGACTCACCACACTGCCACCCTATTACTGATGTTGCTGCTGACTGGTGATTCAAAATGACAACACCAAAAAGATATCAAACCACTATCTTATTGTCAAAGGTAACCTTATGCTTAAATTCACAGGAGCAGACACTCTTCAGAACAGTGTTGAGTAGCTGACCACACACCACTTTTACATACAAGTACTCCTACTACAAAAAACAAAACCCTTGGGGCTGGAGAGATGGCTCAGCGGTTAAGAGCACTGACTGCTCTTCCAAAGGTCCTGAGTTCAATTCCCAGCAACCACATGGTGGCTCACAACCATCTGTAATGAGATCTGGTACCCTCTTCTGGCCTGCAGTCATACATGCTGTATACATAATAAATAAATAAATCTTTAAAAAAAAAAAAGAAAACAAAAAACAAAACCCCATCAAACTATATACACAGACCACCTCAGTTAATAAACGATGCTGGAGCTGTCTATATTGAGAGATGGTAGGCCAAGAGAATTTCCCAATCTAGACCTTAACACCAAGGCTGGTGCTGACTATCTGCACCGGTTCTGGTTCTGACAGAAAGAGAGCGAGCCTCGGGAGGCCTGCTCCTCCTGCGGTTTGAAGCTTCAAGCGTCCTCAGTGTTTGGAACAGAGATGAGAACGGCTCATCCCGTGCACAAAGTTACAAGCACGCAGGCACAGTTAAGGCTTTAAGACACAAATAGAGACAGCTCGGCAGGTTCTCCTGGTTACATCTTGTGAGAAGAAACCTTCACCAATATTCTGAGCATATTATACAATTTTTAAAGTCAAAACTTACTGCCATTGTTTTGAAAACAGATACAGGAATTTGCAGAAGCTTTTCAGTGAGAACTAACAGCAGTAGTCTTACTTTGGATGTGAAAACACTTGTGGATGTCTGAAATCACGACACTTCAACATCTATTTGTGTTAAGTTTGTAATCAAAATGGTGATGTGGAAAGATACAGTCAACTGTCACTTTAAAACACACAGGAACTGGACATGCTGTACATTTCTCTTTTAAAATGTAGCTTGTATTACTTTCCACCAATCAAAACACACATAATAGATTTTATTATAAAACATTAGGCAATGTTACTTTTGAGATATGCAATTTGAAAGGTCACACCTGTATTTACTACCAGCATGAGACACCGGAGGAGTCACATCAGAAACTAACCAGACAAACTCATACACCATTATTATGACTCACACATCACTCAGCCCAGATGAAACCAGTGTTGTGTTTTTGTTTTAGATGCTGACCCTGGCTGTCAGCAAGGGCCTACGGAGGGCTTTCTCCTTCTAACACAAGGGCTCTGGGCTTTGTGTTCTAAAGAGGAGAGCACAGCCTGGCTCCAGTTGCAGGCCCAAAGCTGTGAGGCATTATGTAGCCTGTGCTCTGAGGCCGCTCTCCTCCTCGGGCTGGACACGTCTGCCCTCCAGACCTGTGCTTGAAAGGGACAGACCTGAAAGGGGCAATCATTCCACTTTTGGCTGAAAACTAAGCCAACAATAACAACAACAACAAAAACTAACCTAGTGCAAATTCCAGATAATCATCAATTACCTGGTTTATAAAAATACATGTCCAAAATAGTGACTTCCAGGGTGTGTACAATATAAATTACAAAAATAAAATAGAAAAGATGAAAAAGTTGAGCACATTTCTCAGTTCTTCATCCACCTTCGGCGTTCGCCTGCAGAGGTCAGTTCAAAACCATTCGCATTGTCCCAGGACCCTGGCGAATCTAGGCTCAGGAGGGAGGACCCTGAAACTGGGGTGAGGTATTTCTTTGGAGCTCTGTGGCCAGTCACAGGTGCACCTGCCTGATGGAAGGGGTCTTTGCATGAGACCCTGTCCACAGCAGCACAGGCTCCATCCACAACAGGCTCATTGGATACGACGCAGAGTAAGGGGAGAGCAGAAAGCTGCTCCACTTACGGGTATCTCCTGTCAGTGGGACCCTGGACAAATCTCTATCATAGCATGCTCCCTTTACAGTGGAGGCAGACAGTGCAGCTTAAAAGCTCACTTTCTATACTTCCTCTCTTCAAGACAGTCTTAGTGAAGTCTTTGAAAAGAATGTGCCTCAGAGAGAAGGCTGCAACTGTAAGATGTTTACATATGTATAGTGGTAACATTCATACCTGTGACTTCTGGCTTCCAGGGTCTAAATAACCTGAAGCCATAAACAGGTGTTTCTGCCTCCGCCCACACTAGCATTTCCACTTTGTACCTAAAAGTGTCCATACATGATAGAAAGCTAGTCCTTACTTCAAGATGAATTTTGTTCACTAAATGTTCCAGTGATCAGACCAACCATTAGGACACAAGTGGTGCAGACAGAGTCATGTATCAGATATACTTTTCACCAAAGTTCTTATCAAATTTCCTCCCAGAACACACTCCATAGCTCCCAAAGTAATTGAACACAAGATATGAATTGTTAACAAAATAAGCTCGAGGGAGAAAACACTCTGAGCACAGGTAGCCAAGGTATGACCATCCCAACTCCATTTCTGCAGCACAGAACACTCAGCATCTTACTACATCCTGAGTAATTTACAGACCAGGATCTGAAAGAATCGATTTCAGGTGAGCAGTTTTAAATCAGAAAATATTCAAGAGTGGCTACTTTCTAGGGTATTTCTTCTTATTCTCCTGAAGAATGTTTCCAGAACATTCATGGATTTCCCTTAGGAAAAGGAAATGCCTCCACAAAATGGAAAATGGCAGCAGCAAACAGGCATAGTGAGTGAGCCTGGCCTCCTAAGAGACCACGTGCTCTTGCTGGACGTGGCTTCTGTCAGTGAGAAAGAAAGTTTAGGAGGTAATGCTACAGAAGGAAAGGCTGTGAGACCCAATCACCTTTCACCTTGAATAAAGAGAGAGGAGCAAAGAATGGGTGGTCTCTGCGGAGGGAAACATTGCTCACTGGCTGTTCTGGAGAGGCCACTGTCAGCTTTAGGCCAACACCAGGCAGTGGATTCAGGAATCTCTGCCGCCAGCATTCTATTGAGATGGGTGCTTTGTGATATGCAGGATTCTAAATCCAAGTCCAGAGGACCAAGAAAAAGGAGATGCGTGGGCAAGATTCAAGGTGACGTATGTCTTAAGCAGCACGAAATACAACTGGAAATTTTGTCATGCAGAAAAGCTGTATGTAAAGTTATCCCACACTGGGTAGTTTAAAGGACACAGAGTGTCTATATAAAGAACTTGGTTTTAGCAGCGGTAATTCTCAGCCCAAAACATCACAAATTTAAGAAAAGCTGTATTTTTATTTATTAAATAAATTTAATTATATTCCTTCTGAAATACAAAAGATAGAATAAATCATACCATAAAAGTGGGTAAGATATGATAATATGACGGTGGCCAATTAATACACATAAATCTATTTTTTTGTGGACAGACACCAAATTACTAAAGAGGATTAAGAGATTATTCTAGAAGCAGAACTACCTGGAAGATTATTTGGCATTTAAATACTGATTCCCAAAGTGCTACATGGGCAAGTTCAAGCAAGCATTTGTGGTCACATGCATACGAGTTCCCACGGTTACACATGAGCTGTCACCACGGACACCACACAACTTGGAAAAGAAACTCATCTATTCTAATTGCTCACCTGAAATGACCTTGAACAAAATGTCTAACAGTGTGGTTTGTACTTTTTCTTCAGACATAGTCTGCCTCATTTTATAGTCTAAGCAGGCAATCCTATTGGAACTGAGCAGGGGCAAGGCATCGTGTTTCTTACATGCAGAACATGGAGTTTTCAGTTTGGTTCCATCAACTCCCATGTGCTTCAGGGCCATGGAAGCGAGAGTTCCTTCACAGACAAGCGCTCTGTCTCCAACAGATCATCGGCAGCCTTCAAGGGGTCCTGTGGAGGCGTCGAGACTGCTGTCCGTGTCTGAGGCCAGCGTGTGCTCAGTGGACATGGACGAGATGTCGTTGATGGATGACGACTGCGAAGGTGTGGACTGCGAAGGGGCGGTCTTGCTGCTTACTGCTGCATCTGTGCTAAGAGAACCACACGGAATAAAACCGAGGCGCAGCGTCCATCCCGCACAGCATCCATCCCCGCACAGCGTCCCGCACAGCAGGCCCGGGGCTCCAGGCCACTTCCTGACTCTGTGCTTTGCAGTTTCCTGATCCTAATGATCAAGAAACCAAGAGCTAAGAAACCAGTCAACTATACTTTTGAGCGTCTAGGATTTTTCCTTGGGTCCTTCTTTGGTTCAGTTTCCAAACAGTCTTGGCTCTCCCTACAATATTCTCTTTTTCTTTCCTGTGGCAATGTGTATGTGGTCACATATGATCATGTTGATTACTTAAAAGACACACCCGCTGACTTCAAACATACCTTACAAAGAAATGGATGAATTTATCCTACAATTAGCACAGGAAGCTTAGGCCTGAGTGGGATTCAAATGTCATGGGACATTTCATTTACAACAGACATACCACATCTACAGGAAAAAAGCATTATGATTCAAGAAATCTTTTGTGATAAAAATGCTTTCTGAAATAGATACCCAAAAAAGAAAAAGGTCAGTGCCTGCCATGAATTTTATTTTTGTTTAATGAGTTTAAAAACTGTTATTTTAATTTCAAAGTTAAATAAAGTTATCCTATTTCCTACTACCCATGTGTCAGTGTGGCCTGAACAAAAATAAAACATGCAGGATCATAGGTCTGCACAAACGCCCTCCTTTTTCTGAACCGAGGGCCACTTATTTTAAAGTCTGCAAATCCAGTCTCTTCCTCTCTAAACAGCGGACAGCATCTGCTGCAAATCACAACGGGAATGTTTCAAAGGCAGTTAGTTAGTTAGGGCCTGCCACCTCAACAAAGTGACTGCATCAGGTGGCTGTGTCACACCAGGGTGGCCCAAGTGGCATTAACACATCATTGCCATTTATAAACATTGAGTAGACAAAATATTAGACAACAAAAGTAAAGCAATCACCAACCTGAAGGCTGGTCCTTCACACCATTCTTGCTTCTTTCTTCCCAGTCCATCACTTCTTTGTAAATTAGTTCTTCAAAGAGAAACAGAAGTTACGATGCTGTGCTTCCCCTGCACCTGAACTCTGCCTCCACACCCCTGGAGCCATCCCAGGGCACCAGGATTCCTCCACTTCCTTTGGCTACCACATAAGTTATCAGGGGATCACATCAGCATACTGCAAGCATACACTGTGAGCATTGCCATGATGAGTGTGTACATGTGTGGGCCACTGGCATGCCAGTCTGGAGAGGCTATGATCAATGTTGGCCTGTGCTGACTGTGGGCCTTAGTTCCCAATGACACTGCTTCTGAATGAAAACTTTCAAGTCTGGTTTCTTTGTTAACCAGCTTAGTTCACTGAGGCTGTGGGGCTCATCTTAAAGTGCTAGTGATACCTTCTTGCCTTTTTTGGCAATTTCCTTCAAACTAGATTTAAAACATAAAATGATATGCCTTAATAGACAAAGACATGTCCCACAGCTGGGCTCCCCCACACCTGCTTAGAAAGGCATCTCTGCAGGGAATATGGCCTGTCCATTGGGTTCGCTCGATGAACTCCCATGCTATCAAGATGAGGGTAACACTGACTTCACATCCACACATCAGCATGTGATCATGGAAAGTCCTTGTGTCTCACCTGAAGCAAACTAAGATATCACACATGTTCCACTCTGACACTGCTAGAGTCACACTCTTCCTCAGCTGGGAAGTGGAGAGAGAGGATATTGGGGCTTCTGGGTCTCAAGGTCCTTCCCAAGGGGCTAGTATCAAAATTAAGTGAAAGCAGGTTCTGTAGGACTATGAGAATGTCATAAGTAAGGATCAAAATACGCTGCTTTACCTTTCCACTCTTCAATCGCATGCTCTCTTTCTTCCAACTGTGCATCATAAATTTGAGGCGGTGGCTGAAAATTAAATGACACGTCAGGTCAATAGCTCAAAACTGATGGGACATGATGGACAGATAACACTACTAAGAATGTTTTGAATCTACTTATAACATGGATTTAGCTTAATTAACATGCAAAATTTTTCTTGTAAGCATAATATATTTTATCAGTTTAGTTAACCAAAGGCAAGCTATAAATAATAAACCTCAATAATCATATGACCTCAAAATGCTCTGCAAACACAGCCCAAAGGAAATTACAAAGTTAGTAACCATAGGCAGCTTAGGTTCCCAGGGACAAGGCCGTGTGGGAGTAGAGTGAGGTGTGGTACTTTCTCAGAACACACTTTAGTTTACAATTCTTTATGACAGGACACCCATGCCCAAGCCACAGCTCATGAATGGAACATTCCACAACTGGCTGTTCATAAATCCAATTCTTTTGATATAACATAATGTCAAAATGGCAGTGAAATCTATACCCAGGACACAGCAGTGTGTTCCATAGCTGGCATGAAGAAAATGCCCCACTGTGTCATTATCTTACTCATAGCTAAAGATCATTCACACAAGTGAGGCCATGAAAAACAGATGGGAGGTGAGATGCCTAGATGCAATGGGGAGGCGTGAGCTAGTGTGTCACTTGGGGAGGCGACTTAGCCTCTCTGATTCGTAGGTCTGAGTAAGATATAAGCAAAGCCCATGGCCTAGTACCAGGCATGAAGCAGACGTTCCATGCATTGTTATTGCATGTCAGCTTTACAGAGGCCATCTAGACCGCCACAACACACTCACATGCACTCCTGAGTGCTCAACTCTGCAGCTATAGCCCCAGCAAGTGCTCCTGGGGTACCGACCAAGGCTTCAGATAGTACTTCTTTTTCTGAAGGGAGGGCCCTAAAATCAACAACCTGCCATCCTCATGTAGCCATTTTGGACTAACAGAGAGAAAATCCAAAGACAGTGGGCCCTGGATATGAAAGTGAGCCCTCCACATTGACATCGTTTCCAGACAGACACTTACCGCTTCTGCTTCAGCAGGGTCATACCAAACAGTAATATACGGGTGACGCAAGGCTTCGTCCACAGAGATCCGCTTGTCAGGATCAATCACTAACATTTTTGATAACAGATCTCTGGCTTGACTTGCTAGGGTGCAAACAAATGACATACTTACATTGCTACCATGGAAAAGAGGAAACCACACAATAAAGAACCAACTGTGAGAGTGGAGGGTACAGAGATACGCTGACTTCAGGAAATGTTTAAGGGATTCCAGATCAACACAGCTCACAACCTTTAAAAAGTCCAGTGGCCACCATTACAGACCAGGCTTTGAGCATGTGAGATGAAGGCACTGGGGTGGCAGCCTCAGAGCAGTGTCCAGATGACCTGAAGCTACGAGGTCACAGCAGAGAAGATGGCAAGCACCTCTCAGGATGGTGCTGCCAGGGGTGTGGACATGAAGTGCCAAGAGGATTCTTCATTTGTGTCGCAGTAGAACAATGTAAAAACCTTCACAGTACCCACAGTCCCAGAGCACAGCTTGCTTCACAGGTTTCTCTGCTTTGCCTAACTGTATACAATGCTGACAGTATACACTTTTTGTTTTCAATCTAGAGGTTAGTAGCTAGGAAAAAAAACAAGCTCAATTTAATTAAGCAGAAGGCTCAGTGAGGTCTCAGCAATGAAGAGTTCACAACGTACACAGCCAAGGAAAGACTGGGTGACCAAGGTGCTGCTCACCCTGGGGTAGAGGAAAGCAAAGTCATTGTTTTTTCTCAGGTGATCACATACTAGGAAGGGCACAGAAGGGTGGGGAGGGCCTTTCCCACTGAACCACACTCAACAGTTTCTGTCTGGAATTCTTACTCAAGTGTTCTTTATATTTGAAAACGTTTTGAATTCGGATCACTGACATCACAATGAGTCGTGTGTGTGTGTGTGTGTGTGTGTGTGTGTGTGTGTGTGTGTGTGTGTGTGTGTGTGTGCGTGTGCGCATGCTCACGCACCCACACCAGTACACATGCACATGAACGTTTTGAGGGTGTGGGTACCATGTACTCTGAGGCTAGAGGAGGGAGTCAGGTGACTTTCTCTATTGCTCTCCCCTTTATTCTTTTAGGACAGGGTCTCTCACTGAACTGGAGCTTCGATGCAGCTAGACCGACTGGTCAGCAAGCCCCCAGGATCCAGCTGTGTCAACCCCAGGGCGTGGGGGGTTGCAGGCACGCCTGTGCTTTCTGTGTGACGCTGGAGACACAAACGCAAGTCCTCACACTTGCAGCCATCTTCTCACCACAACCTCAGGGCTGTCCAGAATGGTCTGGACATTTTAATTTTGGCCAGATTTTTCGACCTTGTTTTAGCAAGGTCAAGACTCTTGGCCTTTTAAGTTTTTACTCTGTGGTAACTTTGGATGTCAGTAAGAGACTCCATTTCAGGGTTTCAGTTACTGCCCTTCCTAACATACATGGGTTTTACAGTTCAAACGTTAGAGAAACAAGTGTAGCATAAAAGAATGCCTTACTTTTTATTTTGTCTCGCTCAGATTCTGATGGAAATATCCAATCTGGAAAGAGCTCTTCAAATTTGATTCCAGGGTACTTTGGCCTGTTTTCCACATAATTCCTCACGGTTGGCTGAAGTTTCTTCATGAACTCTGCGGATGGTGTTCCTAGCTGTTCAATAACTTTATTCCACTGATCAATATCTAAGGATTCTCTTGAGGAAAATAGAGCTGAAATGCTTCACAGTCATAATACATACAATACCATCATGCAAAGGAAAATTATATTTATATGGACAAGTAAGTAACTAGGCCACCCCACAGGATCAGCAAAAACATTTTGGAATAATATTTAAATAAAGTTTGGGTTTCTAAATTACTTAACAAAAATTCTTATTCTCTGCATCTTAAAAACTATGATCATGGTTCATTAAATCAACATAATCTATGTTTTTCTGTTATAATTCAAAATGAAATTATGACAAAAATGATTTAACCTATGATATGATTAAACATGAAATAAATAAATATTACATAAGCAAACTGAAATCAATTTTCATACTAAAGCTATCTTAGACTCACAGGTCTCTGAAGGAGAGATGAGCTCGAGAGACCATGTGACCTCTCTCACGGCTGGGCAGCAGAACCTGTGAGACAGGCTGACCAAGAGAAGCATGGAGAGGGAAGGGGCAGGGGTCCAGGCCCTGGCCTTCCCCACAGACCACACTCCTTCCTGAAACTGCCTTAGACAATGGTGCTTTCAGAGACCATTCTGTTTGACTTGGCACTGGGCCATCCCTTCAGCATCTAGTGATGTGCTGTTCCTTCCTTTCGCCGTACATGACCTGGGTTTCAGTCAGTGTGTACTGCCCTCTCAAGGTGACACCAGCTTTGCCTAGCTCTCAGGTGTTCATCAGGCTGAGGGTGGCGGGGACAATGTCTGTGCAAAGTGACACTGCAGCTGTAAACAGTCACATGAGACAATGCAAGCTAAGGAATCACATAAGCAGGAGCTTGGAAAGTGACAGGCTTTCTCAGAATATGCATTTACACCACTGGACATCGCCTAGGGCCAGCCACACACACTCAGGGTGCTCACTTGGAGGACCTACGCAGGAAATGGGTTCAGAGGGTGAGATCCTGAGTGCTCTCCTTCTTCTCTTCTCCTTTCACACACTTTGACAAATCGGGATTATGCACACATTTTTATTTAGTTGCTTAGCCAAAACAGGGGACCTCGCTCATATTATCCCTCTTTCCGTACACTTTTAACACCTCCTCCTTATACTCATTCCTCACTGTGAAGACTAATCCTAAGAGCGATGTGTTGCCCCCACCCCCATATCTCTGTGCCACTTACACTGGGAACCATCTGGGCTTCTGGCTAAAAGCCAAGCCCACCTACCTTCCCCTTTCACCTACTGAAGGACGAGGGTCTTATTCTTATTTCCTGCTGCTCCACCCCCAACCTGATCTCTACCAGAACCTTCTGTCATCATGCAGACACGATGCTCTCTTCCACGTTAACAACCACCACTTTCCTCTGACACCCTAGCCTGTTGACTGATACCTGTATCTATTTTTCTCTCCTTATCCTCTCCTAAACAAATTCTCATCAGGCTTCCCTCCCCTGTCATTTTGAGAACTGTTTCCATTAAGGTTGCCAGGGGCAACCACTAAATCCAATGGTCAGTTCTGAGTCCTTCTTCCTTTTCCTTAGTTCCTGATCCTTTGTTCATCTCGTCAATGCTTAGGACCAGCTCAAGGTTTCAGTGCTATCAACAGACCAATGATTTCCACATTCCTTTTTGTATTTCAGATCTTTGCCTTGAACTGCACACTTGATAGATCAGATACTCCGAATCCACAAAGTCATTTGAAGGTTATACCCTCAGAGCAGACTCCAGGGCCAACCCACTGGCCTGGCGTGAGCCCCCACCATCTCTTTCTGGGTGACTAACAGCCTCTGCAGTGTCTCCTCTTTTCCTGTCCTCAAGTCAGTTGGGCAGTGAGCCTTTTACACCCTCACTTGGATGAAGCAGCACCTAGAAATGGGTAGGTGCTCACTATATATATATAGTGATTAGTGGATTAGTGCTACAGGGTTGATTTGATTGATGGCAGGGAGGTGGCATGGGGTGGGAGTCGGGTTTACCTGGGAAAGCACGGTGGGCCTTTTAGGTGGCTAGAACACAGGTCTTTCATTAAAAAAAAATACGAAGCCATGGCCCAGAGAGGCCTGAGTTTCTCCAGGAGGCACAGCTGCCGTGGAGCCATCTGAACCTGGGCTCCAGGTAGCCAGGCTGAATCGTTTTCCTTCTCAGAAGCCACAGTGAGGACAGCAGTTACTTTTTTGCCGAGATCACGGGCAAACCTCTAGAGAACCTCAACTAGGTTTCTGGAGCCTTCCTATATCACCCAAATTTTCAGTCTAATCTTTGAAAAAGTGAGCAAAACTTTCTTTAGAAAATGATGTTAATTTCTGTGTGACTTTAAAGCACTTTAGGTGACCTTATATATAAAACATCAACTATTGTAACATGTTAATACATGAAGTATTTTTAATTATAATTTAAAATTATTAAAGTGTACCCAAAAGTACATATATTTTTTCATTTATTTTTGCTTTTTGGAAAAATTCTTTTTTTGTTTTTTGTTTTGTAGAGACAGGGTTTCTCTGTGTAGCCTTGGCTGTCCTGGATCTCATTTTGTAGACCAGGCTGGCCTCGAATTCACAGAGATCCACCTGCCTTAGCCTCCTAAGTGCTGGGATTAAAGGCGTGCGCCACCACTACCCAGCAGGAAAAGTAATTCTTAATGGAAAAAAAAGGTAGAAAACAAATAAGAACTGCACAGATTTCATCTTAACCGCCATGTGTAGCCCATCACAGTAACCACCCATCACAAGCCCACATAGTATTTCTAAGTCATTGGCTTCAGAATACCTCAACTTTTCCTTAGTTGATTTACTTCCAAAATAAAGGCTTATTTATAACTTGGAACAGATAAATCCAAGGTAAAGTTATGGAAAAAAATGCCAGAGAAATTATTAGAGCAAAATAAAATGCTATATTTAATTTTGTATATTTTATAACCTAGGAGGAAAATGTAAAGAATGATAAATACAAAATGAGTGGAATAAAATATTTCACTCTAAGCTCATGTTGTGAGGAATTTGTATTTTAAGAAAGCTGTCTTCATGAGATTATAAAAACTAGAGCACTTTTTGTGACGCACATACTCCAAACCCTGACTGCAGAGCCTGTTCCCTTGAACTATGGGTCTCCTACCAGACAGAGGTCACTACAAGCTTTCACAACACAAACAAAATCAAAGAGCAATGAAGATCTACGGGGTTAGAACACAGATGGGAAGCACACATGAAGAAGCATGTTAGCGTAAAGAATGCGGAAGATGGAGAATGCACAAGGGGAGAGACTAGCACTGCTGTGCTGTGGTCTGCCCCCTTTACCCTCCACGCCGACAGGACTTGCTGGCCACGGCATGAGTCATCTTTTGGGTCTAAATTTACCTTCCCCAGTGCCACAGACACCCCTCTGCCTGGAGCCTTTAGAAATGTCTATAAAATGTCAACAAAGCAACAAATGAGAAAGTGTAATGTATCGATCCTGACGCAATTTTCATCTAACTGTTTCCCTTAAGTCTGCTGCAGCTCTGACATCATACCAGTAACTAACAAAATCATTTATGACCTAAATCACACATGCATGTTAGCCTATTAAATTTAGACTGCACCTTTCCCAGTTAATTAATGGAATGAACTAATTTATAAAATAATATTTCCACTTAAATATCAGAATATATTGACCAAAGAGAAATAATTTTACATATCCAGCTCTGTCTGATGAAAGAGCTAATATGACTGGTTTAGCATAACTCTAAGTCTTTACAAAACTGTCACAGGTACTTGAGTGAAAAGAAGAAAATGTAAAACTGAACCACTTGGTCTGTGACACTAATTCAGCAAGTGTAACGAAGACCCTTGAGTACACAGTCTGCATCCCCACAGTTCCTTCTCAGAGTTCAGTAAGTAGGCGCAACCATGCTGCCCTTGGCATGGAAATCATGGCCAAGGTCAAGGTCCTGGGGAAGGATACGGTCAGTGCCTTGGAATATCACACAACCTTTCACCAGCTCTCCCATGATGCAACCCACTGACCAGATATCAACTGAAAATAAAATGAAATGATAAAATTATGAAGTGTCATGAACAAAACAAAAGTGAGAGAAAAGGAACTCTAACAGTGTACTAGACACACAACTGTGGGCGAACTGTTCACACAGCACGATGACTGCTGACCTCTACTTTAGTCTCCGGTTTGCAGCAATCTGTGGTTTAGTGCCAGAGTCCAATACTCTACAGCTTCAAAACAAAACAAAAGAAAACAAAAAAGGAACAAACAAACAAAAAACCAGACACAGAAAGTGCCAACAAACACGAAATTCTCAGGGCCACACCCCCAGCCCCACCCCAGCCTCCAAGGCCGAGTGCTGGGTCTCTCCCTGTGAAGGATACAGTCTCTTCCTGGGAACAGGACTTTATGGAGGACCATTTCTGCCATGATGCACCCGACAGACCAGATGTCCACTACCAAATATCAGGTGATTAAAAAACAGCCAGAGAGCCTTGCATCTCTGTTTCTAAACCACCTCCCAGACAAGGGCAGCCCCAGTAAACACTCATCAGGTGAACTTCAGTAAAATCCTAACACTGAATGTGAATGACCATTTTCTAAATTGCCACAACAGAAAGGTGGCAGCCAATAAGGAAGGACTGGACTCCGGGCAAGGCGTTGCTTGAGCCTGGCTCTGTGGTGTCTGTCCTCTTGTGTGGGGTCAAGCATGGGGCTTGGCTGAATCTTGTGCCTCGGCCAGGGAAGGGAGAGCTGAACACAGGCAGCTACTGGAGGGCATTGTGCCTCTCAGAGCAGGCCATAAAGTACCTATATAAACTCATAGTCAAACTCATCTCTACAAACTTCAGCAAATTTCCATTGTTCTCTCCTTTTCTCTTATAAATAATCACAAATATTTGTTCAGGGCTAAAGTTTAGCTTATATTTAGCTGACACTGCTGGAACAAGTGAACTTCTGATGTCAAAAACATCAGCTTTACGTGAAAGGAAACACAGTATTGTTCCGTTCACATCATGGTTAAAAAGAAGTAGTGAAACCAGTCTACAGTTGGCGACCAAGGGACACAGGTCCCAGGGCTGCGGGTCATGTGGGTGTGCCCACTGAAAGCTGCGCACCCAGCACTGCACTCCTGTGAGCACACGGTACTCTGATCAAAAGTGAAAGATTTTTAAGTCCAGCATGGCAGCACATGCCTTTAACTCCAGCATTCAGGAGGCAGAGGCAGGCAGAGTTCTGCGACTTTGAGGACAGTCAGAGTTGGGGAAAAAAAAAAGGAATTTGACAAATGGAAATACAAAATCAATGATTTCTTATCTGTGGACTACAGGCATCTACACACAGCACGGTGCTCAAGCTGCATCTCACATGGTCCTTGCGGAAGCACTACTTTACTGTTGAGTGCCTGTGGTCCTAACTACACTTACCATTCTCTTTGTAGCCCATGCCCAGGATGACTTCGGGAGCCCGATAATAGCGAGTCACCACATAGGGAGTCATCATAAAGTTGGTGCAGGCTGTCCGCGCCAGGCCAAAATCAAGGATCTTGAGAGTACAGTCTGATTTTACTACAATGTTGCTAGGCTTCAAATCCTAGAAAACAAATGGGTTAGCTATTTAAGGAATCACAGCATATTAAATACACAATTTCATATGTCAGTACTTGGGCCAGCGTCCCTGGCATCTAGGCTGCGTGAGCAAAGATGGTGCAGCAGCACCACTTCTAATGATGCAAACACAGCACCGGAAACTTCTGTGGGTGTTCTGTGTGCTGTGAGTGTGTGCCGCTTCTACGGAAGACAGGCCAACACAGCACCAGAAACTTCTGTGGGTGTTCTGTGTGCTGTTAGTGTGTGCTGCTCTGATTGCTTGATAAATAAAATGCTGACTGGCCAGTAGCCCGGCAGGAAGTATAGGCGGGATAAATAGACAAGGAGAATTCTGGGAACAGGAAAACTGAGGCAGGGGATGCCAGCCTGCCTGCCATCCAGGGAGCAGCATGTAATGGCACACAGGTAAAGCCATGGAACACGTGGCAACATATAGATTAACAGAAATGGGCTGAGTTTAAGTAAAAGCTAGTCAGTAGTAAGCCTGAGCTAATGGCCAAGCAGTTTTGATTAATATAAGCCTGTGTGTGTTTACTTGGGTCTGAGCGGCTGTGGACTGGGTGGGACACAGGAAAGAAAACCTTCAGCTACAGGAAACCACTCAACAGTGACAGCCTTCATCTGTCAAAGGAGACCTAAAGGATGGGGAACAGCCCCCATCTAAAAACTGTAGTGATGAGAAGAGTGTTCCACGTTACTGCCATCTGCTGGACAACTGGGGTAATAAAAATACAGCTCTGGATAGCTGTCAGGACACCTGGTGCTGTGTGCAAGGTGTCACTCCAGGATTGTGAGAGGCAACTGATGTCTGCCAAAGAAGTAAAGAGGTCACTGAGGTTTCTCAGCTCTCCCCAACACCCACAGACTCTCAAACTATCTAATGACTTGAAAGACTCATTTTCAGTGCCAAGATAGCAGAATCAAGACAGTTCTGCCTCTTCAAATCTCGAGGACCATCCAAAACACAGTAAACAAGAAACAAGTAAAGATACAATGACCCTCAGGTCATGCTAGACCTGCAGAAGGCTGCGGAAATGGTTACTACAACATGGCAGCCATAGGAGTGGCTAACAGATCCAAAATAAGCGAGAAGAGAAAGCTGTGTGTGTGTGTGTGTGTGTGTGTGTGTGTGTGTGTGTGTGTGTGTGTGTCATCCTGGCTTAACCACCACTACTGCTTGTTCAATTCATAGATCCAGAGCCACCAACTGAAGACAACTGAAGAGATGTCCTAAGAAGGAGGACCCTACACATCAGGACAAGTGTCTACTGTCTGGATTTCCGTGGTCCTCGCTCATAGGTAACAAAGCCATTCACAGAGGGAACGGGGAATGAATGGAAACTTTGGAGGGATGACTGCATACAAGTTCTGAGTGTATGCTGAGCTGGAAGACCCTAGGTATCACCACGCCTCCTCTACTTGGGGGAGTTTGGCAAAGGCCAGGTAGTAACTAGAGTCCGATCCAGATCCCCTCAGATGTTAGGGTAAAGATGGAGAGTAAACACAGACCTGGGAAAACTGTAAGAGAACATCACTATCCACCCCACAAAAGTGGGAATGGTTCCTCACCCTTTTTGCAATCAGCAGAAAGAACGCATCTGCACAATCAACATGTCAGTCCCAAGGCCTTACTACTTTTAGCATCTATACTGAACCAGGACAGTAACTGCAACCCTAGGTAGTGGTCACAGCCATTCTCCAGGATTCATGGGAGTGTCTTCAAGGACCGGAGAAGTGAATTAAACTGAGTCGTAAGAGGGACCCCCACCCCTGCATCCCTGAGATTTTGATGGTGGTACTAACATCTGTATCTCTACACTCACAGGGCAGTGATTCTCTTGAGCTGTGTGCTAAGGAGGCAGCTTCAGGTTTCTATCTGGCTTTCTCCATCTTTGCAGCTCTTACCTCACAAGCCAAGGAACCAATGCACAGGTTACTTGTGATGAGAGGCAAAGATGGGCAGACATTTATATAAAGCTTTGCACAGGACTGGGCAGGACTAAACAAATTAAAAGGGAACTCAGAAGAGGGAAATCAGTGCACTGAGTAATAAAATAATTAAAAATTTTTACACTCAGAGATGACAGAGCACACAGGCAACAAGAAAAAAACACTATTGAAAGAACTTAAAGATTTTAAAAGAGGTGTGCTGACTAAAATGTTTCCGAGAAAGACTAAGTACCGAGGGGATTCTAAAGAAACATGCTTCCCAGATCAAAGGGCCACATGCTCAGCTCATTTAGTAAGAAAATGTCCATATCGAGGCAAAATACAAAGCTATTATCTTGAAAGTTTCCAAAGATGAATAGGGACACTTACAAAGAAACAGTAAAGAGAGCATGAGAAAATTCACTGTGGTGGGTACCATGTCCACGACTGCAGGGGGCTGATGTGTAACCAAGAACTCCACAGCTCCCCATACTATTAACTGTGGGGCGAAACAAATCTGCAGCCTCAAAAATTTTCCCTCCTGCATACTTTATGTGTGAGCACGTGTGTGTGTGCACGTGTGTAAACATGTCATGGCACATGTGGAAATGAGAGGTTAATTTACAGGAGTCAGTTCCCCCCTTCTACCATGTGTGTCTCGGGGACTGAACCTGGGTCATCAGACTTGACGGCAGGCACCTTTTCCCACTAAACCATCTTGATGGCCACCACACACTATTTTAAGCAATTAACTGAAGACACAGAGCAGCCAGAGAAGGGAGTAAACAGAGAGAAGGAGACAATGAGGGTCAGGAAGTACAGAATCCAGCATGGGAGGGAGGTGAAAGAAAGTGTCAGGGAGACTCAGGGTCACCCCTGCATGAGGTGTCTGGGCTGCAGTCCAGAAGGGAGCAAGCCTGGAGATCCAGCATTTACTGGATGTATCTGAGTGCGTTTCACAAAGCGGTCCAAACTGTAGGGTATAAGAGTAATAAGAACACAGTGTCAGGCTGGTGAGACGGCTCAGCTGGGAAAGTGCTTGTTGTGCAAGCATGAGGTCCTGAGTTTGAGCCACAGCACCACGTAAAAAGCTGGATATGACCGTGCATTTGGAACTCCACACAGGGAAGAGAGAGGGAGCCAGATTTCTGGGGGGCTCATCCCAGTGAGTGACTCAAAAAACAAGATGGGCAGCTCCTGAAGAACCATACCTCAGGTTGACATATGAGCCTCTACACACACACACACACACACACACACACACACACACACACGAACATGAATAACACAAGGACACATAACACATATAGTCCTAATCCCCCTTAAAACAAGCAAATGCACAACTCAGAGAAATAGAGGACAAGTATTAACTCCAGGAACAAAACATTGAAGGGGAAAGAAATATAATCAGAGTATTAATATAAGGCTCAGTTGTGAAAAAAATTTCTATGGTTCTGATGATATAAAATACAACACTGACTCTAACAGAGCCAGACTATAACTGAAGTGGGAAGGCAGGGAAGAGACAGTGCCAGTCACAGAGATGGACGAGGAATACATCAACAGCTTATGTCCCAAACTGAAAAGGGCCAACGAGATCTAAACACACTGCCCTGAGATATGGACATGAACACCCAAGTAATTCACTAAAAGAACTGAGTATCGGGCTGGTGACATAGCTCAGTGGTGGAATGCTTGCCTAGCATGCGTAAGGCTCCAGTTCCATCCCTGGTACCACAATTAAAAAAAAAAAAAAGCAAAATCCAAAACAAACAACAGTAACAACAAAACTAAATTCAAAGTACACTTCTAAAAGGAGACAGGAATAGGAGCAAGGAAAAGAAGGAATCCAGTTTTCATAAATGTTTGTGTAACTATTCGATCCTTGATGAAAGTACAAATGCAAGCCAACCAATTTGTTTGGGAAGTTACACTGCTCTGTCAAGAGGATTTCGACTTTGGAAACTATTAGTTAATGACAGACGTGTACAGGCAGGCTGGCACTGGAGCAGGTGGACAGAGGGGCGAGCATCTGTGCAAAGCTGGAGGGAGGAGCAGCCGTCTCCAGGTGGCTGCTGGCCTGGTGGAGGCTTTCATTTTCCCACATTTTGTGAATTATATAAAGTAAAAGTGGGAAGGATGAGGGATAAAACTTCACCTTTTGCCCTGTATCACTCTAAAAACTTCAAATAATTAAAAATTTTGTTTCTTGTGAAACCATTTTTGTTCCTTCAAGACAGAGTCTTGCTATATGGCTTAAGCTGTCCTTGAAATTATGACGGTCCTGTCTTAACACCCTGAGTTCTGGGATTACAGGTGTGTGACAAATCAATTTAACAGCAAAACTGAAGGTATGTGTCTTTGTGTGAGGTGCTGTTTAGAAGAAGGGGTCAGCACTGCTTACGCTGGACAGTTGGCACGCTGAGGCTAATGTCATTCAGTTTAATGGACCTGTACATTTGAAACCAACTGTGGTTTCAGTGCTGGTTGGTTTCAGCGTTGGTATATCAATGTACTAGCGATGATGTACCTGTGTGTTTGAAATGTCTTCTCAATGACAGCTCACACCTTTCCCAAGTAGACACAGATGTGAGTGTGTGAGGCAGAAGTGTACGAGGGATCCAGAAGGAACTGGTAAGATATGGTGGAGGTGTAGGGCAAGGAACAAAGTGGTCACAGAACATTTTCTCAGGTTGTCAAGGGTTCTAAACACTGCAATAAGCAAAACATACACTTCTTTGACTCTGTCTCACCAGCTTGTAGGCAGGAGTGCTGTCCCTGGGCTAAAGGACCAAATATTCCATGAAAAGGCAAGTACATGCCACAGTTTCATGAAGTCTCCAGGAACTGGGGAACATTCTTCCTGCCCTTACCTTTCTGGCTTCAAGGAGAGAAACAAATAAGGGAAAATATTTCCCCTTCAAAAATTAATACAGCTTGTGAGTCTGGGAAATTATCACGATGCATACATTTCATTAAAGATCTACTCAGAGGGCTGAGAACACAGCTTAATGGTAAAGCACTGCCCCATTTGAACAGGATCCTAGGATCCATCCTCAGCATCACACAAGAGGCAATATATTTAAGAGACACTATGAATGCCTTCTGGAAGGCAGGTGGGTAGAGAGATGGCTCAGTAATTAAGAGCAGTTAGTGCTCTTCCAAAGGACCATGTTTTGGTACCTGACACATGGCAGCTTATAACTATCTGCAACTCTAGTTCCAGGGGATCTGATGATGCCTTTTCCTGGCCTCCATGCATGCATGTGCTACACCTACATAAATGCAGACAAAATATCCATACACATAAAAAATGAGTATCTTTTTTAAAAAATGCTTTCTGTATGAGGGAAGAAAACAGCATTGTACTTTATAAGCATCACATTGTTGGTGGAAAATTCAGTATCTTAAATAAAACTAAACTTCAGTTATTTAGAGGAATTTTCGAGAAACAATGATTCATTGGAAATTTTAATTACTATTTTAAAAGTGAACTTTGCCATCATACTGTTATCACTTGAAATGACCACTTGGTGGCAGCAAAGGCTACATTTTGAATAACAACTTGGTTGTGGGGGTGCACAAGGATATGAAACACTGAAATCCAACACAGGCCTTTGGACAGTCTGCAGGGAGGATCAGGTCTCTGCTTCCAGGGTGGAAGGGCAGGGACGGGGGTACACCCTGGGAAGCTTCCATTCAGTGGCTTGTGCTAGACCCAACCTTTCTTGGCACTGAGACCTAACTGATCAGAAAGAACGCTGCCCAATGCTCTGTTTCAACAGGCTTCATTGTCTGTATCTCATGGTGGTTTCCCTGCAGAAGGGGACTTCTCACTGTTGGAGCAAAGAGTCTGGAGACCGTCTAGGCAAAATCAGCATAGAAGCAATTTAGAGAACGCTGTGATATTCCCAGTAAAACCAGTTATGATCTCTGCTCCTTGTCTCCTGTAACATGCTGAGCATTTTTTAAATTATTTTTAGTGATACATGCATTTGGGGAGTTTGTACAATGTGTGTAGGTTCCCCTGGAGGCCAGAAGTGGGCGTCAAATCCTCTGGAGCAGGCAGGTGTTAACTCTCTGACCTGGGTTCTGGGAACCAAACTCAGGTCCTCTGGAAGAGCAGCAAATCCTCTCAACCTCTGAGCCAGGTCTCCAGTCCCAGGTATTTTAAAAATTATCATGATTCTCTGTTTATACAGCAGTACACATTTTAAAAACCAAAAGCTTATCAAAGCAGTTCGGAGCATCAACCAACTCTCTCTCTGACCTTCACTTTCAAGTCTTGACAGTGACAGCTCCATTATGTTCCTTGGCCACTGGCGTTCTCCTGCCCCAATCTAACACGACTCAGGGTCATTGGTATTGTGGAGCCTTTTAATATTCTTGCACTTCTTCTCTAAGTTTAAAGTTAACGCAAAGTGAGAAGTTGAAATAGAAAACCAAAACTGTGGCTCCCTATCTCTGTGTCTACAGTGGGGCGTGGGCAAAACAGAGTTGGTCTGCAGTGTTTTGAACAGTATGACTCCATAGTTTAACCTGGCTTTCCAAAGTATCAAATTTAAGGAAAAAAAGGAAGTTCTTGGGGGTGGGGAGATGGACTGACGAGTAAGAGTGGTTTTACACAAGCATGGGACCAGAGTTCAAATCCCCAGTGCCCGTGTAAAAGGCTTGACATGGTTACACACATAATGTAAACACAGTACTGTGGGGCTGGGGAGAAGCGGAGTCAGGAGGATCACTGGGTTTGCTGGCCACCAGCCTCCCTCCAGGGAATAAGGCCAAGACTGAACATTTGATTGCTGGGGATGTCTTTCTGTATGCTGTGAATGTGTTGCTCTGATTGATTGGTAAGTAAAATGCTGATTGGTCAGTAGCCAGGCAGGAAGTATAGTACAGGCGGGACAAGCAGAGAGGAGAATTCTGGGGAAGTGGAAGGCTGAGTCAGAAGACACTGCCAGCCACTGCCATCATGAGAAACAAGATGTAAGGATACCAGTAAGCTACAAGCCATTGTGGCAACATATAGATTTATAGAAATGGGTTAATTTAAGATATAAAAACTAGATAGCAAGAAGCCTGCCACGGCCATACAGTTTATAAGCAATATAAGTCTCTGTGTGTTTACTTGGGTCTGAGTGGCTGCAGGAGCTGGGGTAATACAGGAAAACTCCAGTTACATTTGATAACCTCCCCTGGCCTCTAAACATATGTAAATAAGTGTGCACTCACACATGTACACATGTGCACACACACACTCACACTCTCTCATACACAAAAATATTAAGTTCTTTTATAACTAGATGACTATGACAATCAAATGATGATTACTTTTAAAATAAAGTTATTATGTGCTTACTTACTCTGTGAATTATACCAGCTGAATGCAGATGCTTAATGCCACAGAGCATCTGGTAGAGAAGGTATGACATTCTTTCATGGTCCAGTTCCATATGAATAACCTGACATAAGTTAGCATCCATTAACTCCATAACCAAGTACCTGAATATTCAAAAGAGACAAACCACATTCATTAATATTATTTATATAACAATTACTTCATGATTGTTAGATCACAATTATTATGAAATAGTAGGATATAATTATTGCACAGCTAGAGTAAAAACACAAGATGTTTCACTTTGTAAAATTTCCCAAAGAACACACAAACAACTAACTTACTCAGTGTCTTCCTTTCAAATTATAAACGAAGCAACTTTTACACCATGGAAACAATTTTATACAAACTCTTCTACTTTTCTTTTTCACCTATTTATTCATCCTTCCATTCTCTACACTGTGCTCCTATAGATTCCTTGATCTTTAACAATACATGATTCTGATAGGGCTGCTGGTGGGAAGGTTCTACTATACAGGGGTAATGGAACTCTGAACTTTCTGCTCAGGTTCATTATGTATCTGGACTGCTCAAAAAATGAAATCTTTTTTGTTTGTTTGTTTTTTGAGACAGGGTTTCTCTGTGCAGCCCTACCTATCCTGGAACTCACTCTGCAGCCCAGGTGAGCCTTGAACTCACAGAGATCCGCCTGCCTCTGCCTCCCGAGTGCTGGGATTAAAGGTATTCTCCACCATTGCCTGGCTGAAATCTGTTCTTTAAGACTGAATATACAACAATAAACAGAAAACTTTCAATCTCACAGTCCACCACCAGTGCATGTCTTTGGCTCATTGGGAAAGCATAGCTGCCCCCACTCCCACCCCCACCACCGAATAAGTGCTCAGACACATCGTCTCTACTTTTCTTCCCACTGTTTGTCACGCCATTCTGACTTGGCCTGTGCCAATTCTCTGCTAAAACTGATGGCTTCTACATCTGCAGAGACCCCAACTACGGCTTCCTGCTGGAGTGGCTGTAATCAGATGCCAGCTCTCCTCTCACAACACTTTCTTGGTGACATCCAGTCTGCCGTGTCTTTAAGGACCATTTACAGATTCTTTGATTCCTTTCATCCAGGTCTCTCTTCTGAACCCCAGGTTCTTTCCTATCTACCTACTTCAGAGTTCCACTTGGATAGGCAATGGATACCTCCTGATTCTACCTGCTCCCCACCCGTCTAGTCCTCTACAGTTTTTCTCACCTCAGTTGTGAGCCTGTGTGTGAGTCTCTCCATTCCTCTCTCATAGTCAGCGATCAGCAGAGCCTATGCCTCCACTTTCAAATAGCTCTCCTGTCTAATCTCAGACCTTCACCCTCTTACCCACCTGAACCTCTCACATGAATTGCTGTGATGCCTCTCCATACTAACTAGGTTTTTCTGTCCCTATCTCTCACAGTGGATTCTCAGCCCCCCACTCCCCAAAACTGTTCTTTTAAACATGTCAGGTGAGATCACGGCTCTGCTGGAAATCTCATTCTGGCTCCTTTCCTACCTGCACACCACTTCTCTAAGTCCACCCTCTCTGTCCTGTCTGCCCCCCACTCCAGCCACACAGGCTTCTTGTTGGTAGCAGCACACACTAGCCATGCTCCACTGCAGCTCCTTGGCTCTGGCTAGTCCTCCATTCTCAAGTCCACCTCAGCCCAGTACCTGTAGGACAAACTCCTCCCCTTCCCTAAGCCCTTCTCCTAATGCCACTGCCCTTTTCTCCATCTACCCTGGGATGGTGAATTATAGAAGTCAACTTGACCAGGTCAAGGAATACTGCACTGGTGAAGCCTCAGACTAAAAGCTACACCCCTGACATAGCCAGTGGTCCTGGTTCTGTGGCCTTTGCACTTGGACTGAGCCTCACTGGCAGCATCCTAGGGTCCTGAGCTTGCAAATGGCCTACTGTTTCATAAGCATAAAAATCACCAACTTTCTAAATTTTCAATCTGATGCAAAAGATACTTACACATCTTGAAATTCTTCTAGAGTTTTTTGTGGTGTGAACACATTTAACAAGCTAATTATCTGAAATGAGAAAATAAATTAATTATACTTTAGTATGTCAGATGGATTATAAAAATTAGGTTGAACATTGAAATGTATTAAAGATGAAAAAATGATGGCAGAACTCAATATTTATCATTACTATGGCTGTCACCAAAGCATTCTAGTGGATGGCATTGGAAAACTTAACCACCAATTGAAAGATGTACTTTTAACAGAATCACTCATGTCCCCAGTAACTTAACCATTACCACAGAATTTACATATATATAAAAGAGTAAAAATAATGGTTGGAAACAGTAAATAAAGTACCATGCTAACTCTGGAAACTTAAATGCTATATACAACTTTCTGGGAAGTTTTTAAGTTTTATGTTTTCTGAGCTTGTACTTTATGGTCAGGAAGATGAGGCCTCATGGCCTGATGTTCCCTTAAGAGGGCTAAGAAGCAGACCTTACTGCTTACTCCTTGTAGTCTCGGCGCTTGCAAACCAAGTGTTTCAAGCACACACCCTCACTCATTTCACATGAACTAGAGAAAGGTGAATTACTCATCACACAGACAGGGGAAGGAAGGGAAAGAAAGCTGAATCCACCTTTCAGTCTTGGGAACAAAATGGAACAAAGTCTAAAACACTAAGGTATAAAGCAAAGAATATGAGCAAGCATATCTACTGTCCAGGTGTAATAAATCTTTTCTAAGCATGACAGGAAACCTAGGCTATCTAACTACATTGAAACAACACCAGAATTAAACAACAAAAAAAAATCAGCATGACCAAAGCAACATATGAAGTCAAATAGAAAAATGGAGGAGGGGACAGTTGAAGCTGGGCCTGGGTGACATGTCACATGTAATCTCAGCAGACATGCCACCATGCCCAGCTTCCACTATTTTCTTCCCATTTGTTCCATTTCAGGCAGGAGTTTGCAAGTTTGAGTCCAGCTACAGAGTTCAAGACTACCCTGGGCTACATAGCAAAATCCAAGAATGAAAAAGGTTAATAACTGAATGTATAAAACCACCTATAAGTGAATTCAAAAGACACCAAACAGTTTAAGAAAAAAATAGAGCCACAGCCATGAAAAAGCCAATTTTCAATGAAATAAAAATAGTTGGGGCTTGTTTGGTGGCTCAGCGAAGGGTTCAGACTCCAGCGCCCACGTAAATGTCAGTGGGAATGGCGGCCCACTGTAATCTCAGAGCTCAGAGGAGGGAACCCTGGAGCAGGGTGGCTAGAGTGCCAATTTAGCAAGCTCTAGGTCCAAGGGAGACATCTTGCCTCAGGAGATTAGGTGGAGAGTGATTCATGAAGACACCTGACATCATTCTCACACACAGCAGATCTGCACACACAGGTGTGCCCATACACATGCAAATATGTACACAAACACACACACACACACACACACACACACACACACACACACACACACACACTCAATCAATCCCATAAACATATGGAAAGGAAATTCAACCTCACAGAATAAAATAAGATTAGTTTTCGGGCTGGGCGGTGGTGGCGCACGCCTTTAATCCCAGCACTCGGGAGGCAGAGCCAGGCGGATCTCTGTGAGTTCGAGGCCAGCCTGGTCTACAGAGCGAGATCCAGGACAGGCTCCAAAGCTACACAGAGAAACCCTGTCTCAAAAAACCAAAAAAAAAAAAAAAAAAAAAAAAAAGATTAGTTTTCATATATCAGATTGGCAAAAAGAAAAACGAAACCAGTACTACCTAGCGCTGGGGGAATCTGAAGTAAAACATGCTCTCAGAGGCTTTCCATCAAAGTCTAAACTGACAGTCTTCCCTGACGTCCATTTGTCAGCGTGTACAAAAGAGGGAATTGTACGTATTGTTTCACCAGCAATCGTGGCCAAGAACTTACCTGGATATATATGCCAAGTATTATGAATAAGGATATTCATTGCAAGGGGAAAAAAACAAACTAGAAATAATCTACCCAACAACATGGTGTGTGTCTTAGTTTGCTTCCTATGGCTGTTATAAAACACTATAACCAAACCTGGGGAAGAGAGGGTTTATCTCAGCTTACAGTTTACAGTCTATCATGAAGGGAACTCAGGGCGAGGAACTCAAGGAAGGAACCTGGAGGCAGGAACTGAAGCTGAGGACATGGAGGAACACTGCTTATTGGCTTGTTTGACTTGCTTTTTCAAATACAGTCCAGAAGCATTGGGCCTTCCCACATCAATCATTAATCAAATGCCTCACAGACTTGCCTATAGGCCAATCTGATGACATATTCTCAATTGAGGTTCCTCTTCTCAGATGATGTTAGCTTGTGTCAAGGTGACAAAAATACCAACCAGCACAATTTGTTAACCAAATTATTATATATCTATATATGCAGCCATTTAAAAATGTATTACAGCTGTGTCCATTAAAGTATATGAAATCTGCCAACATTATAGGGACGGGAGAGAAGAAGAGCATAATTGATCTTGTTTATACATATGTAAACACACATACACAAGTATTCTCACTAAAATGCTCATGCTAGTGAACTGTGGCTGAAGGGCCAGGGAGGTTTGCCTTCTAATATTATTTTAATTTTTTTTTTTTTTTTTTTTGGTTTTTCGAGACAGGGTTTCTCTGTGTAGCTTTGCGCCTTTTCCTGGAACTCACTTGGTAGCCCAGGCTGGCCTCGAACTCACAGAGATCCGCCTGGCTCTGCCCCCCCGAGTGCTGGGATTAAAGGCGTGCACCACCACTGCCCGGTTTGAATTTTTAAAAATAATAAACATATATTTTTGTAAACTGACAAAAATTAAATAAGTAAAATAAAACATACATTGAATAAACTGAAACCAACTCAAACCACAGATCCAGATGAAGGCCAGGGAGATGGCTCAGTGGCAGAACACTTGCCTTGTGTATGTAAGGTCTTGGGTTCAGTCCCCAGCTCCCCCCAAAATTAAAAAACAATGTGACAAAAGAATGAACTGGTCTTAGTTGCATACTTAATGTCATAATACAGAAAGATCTAGCACAGATGTTGACACAAAAGAGAACATATAGAGTTTGGTATAATCCTAAATATTCTCCACTCATCTAAAACCGGAGAGAGATGTCATGAACTGATCATTCAAACCTCCTCTAGAGGCTGAAGAGAGGGCTCAGAGGGTAAAGGCAGTTGTCCCGAAGCCTGCTGATGACTGATCTCAGTTGTACCCCAAGGTCCCACACGGTGGTAAAAAGGTAACTAATTCTAGCAAGTTGTCCTCTGACCTCCCAAGTGAGCACTGGCATCTCCCTCCCCCCAATACCTAGATGCAATAAAGAATATATTTTATCAACAAAATTTAAGCTTTTTTATAGTGTACTGGCTGGTTTTGTCTGTCAATTTGACACAAATTAGAGTCATCAGAAGAAGCCGCCTCAGTTGAGGAAATGCCTCCATGAGATCCAGCTGTAAGGCATTTTTGCATTTAGTGATCAGTCGGGGAGGGCCCAGCCCATGATGGTTGGTGCCATCCCTGGGCTGACAGTTCTGGCTTCTAAAAGAAGGTGGGCTGAGCAAATCATGGGAAGCAAGCCAGTAAAGAGCACCCCTCCATGGCCTCTGCATTAGCTCCTGCCTCCAGGATCCTGCCCTGTTTGAGTTCCTGTCCTGACTTCCTTCAGTGATGAACAGCAATGCTGAAGTGTAAGCCAAATAAACCCTTTCCTCCCCAACTTGCCTTTTAGTCATGGTGTTTCATCTCAGCAATAGAAACCCTAACTAAGACATACAGTTTGTCTCATCATTAGTTACTCTTTAGTCTGACCACACTAGTGACGTCAAAGCCCACAGAAGGAGCGCCTGTAACTTACATTTTTATGATTGACACACTTTAAGAGGACGAGTTCACGATAGGCTCTCTTTGCATGCGTCTGGTTCTGGAAAGGACGGCTTAACTTCTTGACAGCAACATTTATCCCAAGAACTGTATCAAAAGCAGCACTACAATTAGGAAATATAATAAACAATCTATTAAAATGGCCTTTGAAAATAGCAACAGAGAATGACAGACAAAGAGAAATGTTTCTGTTCTTCCCCAGTCAAGTTTTATGTATGCATGTATGGAAAGTGGAGTGGTTGGGCCGGCGAGACACACTAACCCCACCCCGGTCCCCTCAAAGGCACCAAGCCTTTCAGCTACAGTTCAAGTAGAATTCTGCAATTCTTTGTACACTGAATTTTCTGTTAGCTAAGATTAGCAGGTTCAGAAACAGGTAATTTAAGCCAAAGCATGTAACATAGGTCAAGGAATGAAATTTTCAGTTTAAACATGTCAAGAAATTGAAAACTTCCCTGTTATCACTGATTAAAATGCCAGTATATTTTGGAGTACCACAGCAGATTCTGTGGTTGAGCTCATGGAAGGAATTTAATAAATCTAAGTTTTGACTGATTATGCTCTCCCAGGCCAAAGAATCTAAAAAGAAACAGAAGCCCAAGTCTCAGCTCATGATAAATTCCCAAGACACAGAGTCCCAGTGTAAGCACTTGCTATATATATAGTTCTGCAGGAAACGCTCCTCCTTTTATAGGAAGAAGAAAACCTAAAGCTCCAGTTTCCAGTTCTCACATCCCTTCATGGATTTAGTGTTAATTTTTCTCCGGAAATTGGACAGAAAAGTGAGTGGCTTGATGACACATGGTCAAGTTTCAAGTTAGCAGTACACAGTGTCATCAGTGAGAGGCCTTCTGATGGCCCAACAGGGGCTCAGGGCTGCTAGAGAGCCTGCGAGCCCAGGCACCCCTTCCAGCCCTGCTTCTGGGTTTATGTTCTCTACTTTGTAATACTGTTTGCTCTTAATCCTTTCTGTTAATAATACTTTTTGCTGAACAACTCTAACTTAATTCAACCTGTTTTTAAGTTAAAGGCAGTGCATGGTGGAGCTGGCTAAGGAGAACCGCTACATTTGTTGTGTGTGTGTGTGTGTGTGTGTGTGTGTGTGCGCGCGCGCGCGCGCGCGCGCATATATACAAGTCATAGGTAAGCCCACATGCTCACAGGCAAATTTACTAATCATATGAATATAGGATGATGAAGAAAATCTATTGAGAAACCATTAATGTGCCTGTGTGTGTGTACACTTGTATGTATGTATTTCTTAGATTCATCTTTCTGATCTCAAAGTTTTGTCTGAATTTTCAGACAAACAGGAGTTATGACTGAGTTCCAGGGCTCTACAGAATAACGTGGTGTCTTCAGTTGATAACATTACTATAATGTGTTTTTTTTCTTTACTTTTTCTTCGAGTCAAAGTCTCTCTGTGCAGTCCTGAAACTCGCTATGTAAATCACTCTGGCCTGGAACTCACAGAGATCCGCCTCCCCCTGCCTCCAGAGTACTGGGGGTGCAGTCCTAAAACTTGCTATGTAAATCACTCTGGCCCTGAACTCACAGAAATCCACCTCCCCCTGCCTCCAGAGTACTGGGATTAAAAGCGTGCACTACCGTACCCTACTGTATTCTTTAAAATTGAGAGTAGATGTTAAGTGTTCTCACTGCAGAAAACATGTGAGACATGTATATGTAAATTAGCTGAATTTAGCTATTCTATAATGTATATATATTTTGAAACACTATGTATATGTATGTGTATGTATGTATGTATGCATATATGTATGTATGTATTGACTAGTTTTGTTGTTGTTGTTGGCCTGACATAAGATAGAGTCATTATGGAAGAGGTAATCTCAATTGGAAAATGCCCCCCACAGACAGGCCTGTGGGGCCTTTTCTTGATTAATGACTGATGTGGAAGGCCCAGCCCATTGTGGGTGGTACTACCCCTGCATGTAGGGACTGAACAAGTCGGGAGGAGCGAGCCAGTAAGCAGCACTCCCCATGGCCTCTGCTTCAGTTCCTGTCTCTAGGTTCCTGTCTTGACTTCTCTGGATGATGAACTACAAGCTCTAAGATGAAATAAACCCTTCTTCTTCTGTGTTGTTTTTGGTCATGGTGTTTTATCAGCAATAGAAACCTATCTAAATAAAATAAACATATGCGTATGTCAATTAACCTTTTTTGATGCATAAAATGTGTCAAATGAACTAATTCTAAGCACTTGGAGCCAGGCCTCTCCATTCCTGTTCCAGCTCTAGGGACAAGGACCTGCAGCTATCCATGTTTTCTGTTCTTGTGGTCACCTTTTAACTAAAAGGTGCGGACACTTCCTAGTATGCAGCGGAGGGTGTAGTTCCTTACTTGGCACCTCCCCCCCCCCCCCCCCCCCCCCCCCCCCGCCAGCTTTGTTCTAAAGGTATGTCAGGGTTTTCTCTGTAAGTGGGTTGAACGGACCTTCTGTGCTCTTCCCCCACAACATAAGGTGACTATTATGCTCCACCCTGCTCTCTTCTATCTCTACCTTCCTCCTTCTTTCCTCCAAAGCTTTGCCTTAAACACTCAGGCTGGCTAGCATCTTCATTTTAAACTGACAGCTACACCTCTGTGCTACTTCTCCCAGCTGTCTATAAACACTGATAACCAACAGGAAAGTACATGTACGCATGTAAATATTACTAGTTGCAGAGCTGGGATTATGCTTCATTTTCCAAAGATCACACCTATCAGCCACTTGAACACCCTGCCCTTCTGCTTTCTATATAGACCATGCCTCTTCCTATACTTCCTTCCACAAGTTTCTAATAAACATCTTTTTCCTAAAAGGAGAAAAGCTCATCTCCCAAAGCACCGTGCCTTCCCACTCAGCTATCTATGCTTGGAATCGATCCATCCTTTCTTTGAAGGCATCTCAAAGCCTGCTTCACAGAACTTATCCTGGAATCCCACTTCTGGCCTCTTGTATTTACTGCCTTCTTATATTACATGTTCTCTTGTTGTCTTGATTGTTGAAGTAAGTCCTTAAAGAAGGTCCCCAGACAACATACGCTGAAGATAAATGATCTTACTCTGCCCTCATCTTTGACTGGCAATCTGTCTTTTAGGCTGAAAATCAATTTCCCTCAGAACTTAAGTTAAGGCCGCTGCTTTCCAGCTTTGAGTGTTGTTGGTGAGGGAGGCTTTCATCTGACAGTCACTCCTTTGCTTTGTTTTGTTTTTGTCCCTCTGCTCAATGATGTATCACAAAGAGCCATGCTCTGTTGCTGCCCCCCAAAGTCCCCTTAACAACCCTTCCCAACTGTTATCATTTTTGCCCACCAAAGAAGAAAATAGCTTCCGAGGTTTTCATTTATTTATTTTTATTATAAATTTTTTGGTATTTTGAGACAGGGTCTCTCTACATAGTCCTGGCTGTCCTGGAACTCACTCTGTAGACCTGTTTTTCTGGTCTGGAACTCAAGAGATCCTCCTGCCTCTGCCTCCCAAGTGCTGGAATTAAAGGTGTATACCACCAAGCCTGGCCTAACTTCAGACTTTTATGACAATCACTTTCTTGCTTTCACAAACTCAACACGTGCCCTTATACCTATCACTTAACTCTATCACTTATTTTTGCCGGTTTTTTTTTTAGAAGTCTTTGACTTTTCACTCAACACTGTATCTATGACTCACCCACTGGTCTGAGTACTGTAGTTTACTGCCGTAGTTACAATGTTCCTTTGTGTGACTGTCACATGACACGGATTGCTACTTTAGTTCTTTTCAGTTCTCAAGTGATGGTCAGAAGCACTGTCATCCGCGGCTGCGTTCATGTGCGTGGCTCCACTCCTCGAAGCATGCGTCTCTGACAGGCACATAGGCAAGTGGGAATGCAGAGGTTCTACTTTAGTAGATGAAGCCAGACTGTCTTGTAGTAAGTGATTACGGAGCAATAAAAGATGAACACATCCTTTCTTCTGTATCCTACTCTTTGGTCTCTGAGGCTTCATTCCGGGGATTTTCTGCGGATGCACCTTCCGCACGACCATTCTCTCTTCAGTTATGTCTCATATTTGCAAGCACTTTCTGTGAGTTTGTAATTCAATCACCACAGCTTTCACTTTCACGTCTATCATCTCCACCTAGTTCTCTTTTGAAGTTCTTGTTCTTCCACTCAAGTTTTCATCTTGTCTTTTATCATCTTGAATGCATCACCACAGCTATTTAAGTTTTGGATCTAATGATGCTGGGATCCCCTGCTGAACTGACCCTTTTGTCTTATCTCCTTGTATCTAGTCATTTTTAACTGTGTTAAGACCTTGCATTTATAAAGCTGCTGTAGAAAGGATCTGAAATGGAAGGTAATGCGACCCTCTTTCAGAATTTACATTTGATCTACTGGGCACATGGGAGCACTAACCGTGTAGACTCACCTCTAACATTTCAACAAGTGCATGATGACCGATGCTGAGTGGCAGGGCCTCACTCAAGTTAACCCCATTCCTTCTAGAGTGTGGCCTTTCAACAGCCCCAAAACAAAGCCAAGGAAGTTTTCCAGACCCTGTTAGAAAGCCTCAGGATCTCATTCCTATTCTCTAGCCACACAGACAGTTCCAGCAGTCCCTTTCAGAATTTAAATGATCCCAAGAAACAGCCCCAAGCATTGGGCTTCCTATACTAGCCTGACTGATGGGACACTGACTTCAGGAACTTACTAGCTCTCTAAGGGCAGTGTGGGAACGCTGGCGGCAAATGGGAACCTGGGTCATTGACGTGTTTAACATCCAGGTTTTAGCCTCCCCCCCATTGTGGTCTCTGTACTTACAGTAGCCTGGAGTTCTGCGGTAGAAAGGCTCCCTTCTGGTGACAGTCAACACTCTACTTACTCTCACCCCCTCTGCCGTGTCATCTGGATCAAGACCCCCAACTTATTTTATGTTGCAGAAATTTATTACAACTTTTTTGCTCACTGATTATTGTCATTCTCTTCTGTTTGGCTCTTTGATTTACCATCTGAAGTCTGAAGTCTCAAGCCATCATTTCACTCATGAAGACACAGTCAGCTGCCCAAGGTCACCAAGAACTTCAGCTGAGGATCTGCACTGGGCTCAGAACCCAAGTCTCCTATCTCACAGCCATTCTATGCTTCACACTAAGAACCTCCTTACCAAAAACATGTTATTCTGGACATTATTTATGGTTTGTTTATATTAATAGAGGTAAGTAAGACAATTTAAAGACAGATGAGTGTTCATGCTTACAGAAAGCTAGAAGGAAAGCATGAAAGATCTATCTATACTAATTATTTTGCATTAAGGTTCTAACTGGTACTCCTAGGAACTGCCAGGCCCAATATTAAAACCTTAAGGAAAGGGGTTAAGCATGTCACAGGACCAAAGGTTTACATTTTGGGCTGAACAACTTAGATTTTAGAAGGAGAAAGGAAAAGTATACACTTGAGTCAATGATAACTTTAAAAACTTATTTCCTAATAAGTTTTTCTGTCATCTTCTAAGGAACAAAAACATAGAAACAAATCAAATAAGCCAACAACTGTAAAGACAATTGAGAACAGGAGGGAGGGCCTGGGAACACAGCTCAACAACAGAGGCTCGCCCAGCACATCTGGAGCCGAGTCTGATGCTTAGCACTGCAAACAACAGTGAAATAAAATTAGGGGTCAGAATATTTTATCCTGGCTCCAGCTCTTACACTTAATTCTGTGGGTCACTGTGGTTCCCATGCACACCTGGTCCTATGTGTTTACAATGGTCTAGTTTAACAAAACTAACTGGTTTAGAAACCACAGAGTGTTGCTAACACATTTTATTTCTCAAAACTGTAAAAATACACTTACGTCTACATCAGCTCCCAGTGTTGTTCTTGTGGCTACCGAATGGCCACAAATTATTGATTTAAAACAACACAAATTTATTATCTTACACTTCTGGACTTCAGAAGTCCAAAATTAGTCCTAAGGGGCTAACATTAAGGTCAGGGGGCTGTGATCCTCATGGATGCTCTGGGAAGAATCCATTCCCTTCCTTTTTTCCAGCTTCTAGAAGCTTCCTGCATTCCTGTCCCACAGCACTTCACACTCTGTGATCACATTTCCTTCTCTGACCAGGATATTCCGGACTCCCTTTTGTAAGAGCAACTTCGATTACCCTGGCCCACCAATGCTCCCACCTCAAGATCACTGATTTGTTGCTTTGTTTTTCAGACGGGATCTCACTCTGTAGCCCAGAAGGCCTTGAACTCACTATGTGGCCCAGCCTGACCTGCTACCACTAACAGTAATCCTTCTGCTTCCAGGACTTGAATGTTAAGATCACTCATTTAATCAAGTCTGCAAAGTTCTTTCTGTCCTGTAAGGTCATAATCACAGGATTCCAGGGTTAGGACGTGGCTATTTCTGAGGAGGCATTATTCTGCCCATCGTACCCTCAAAGGTTTATTGATGGACATTTCTAAAGTACAAGCTCAATGCTAACAAGAAGTTCTAGACCATTAATTAACAGCAAAATGGCTAGACCTTAATGAGATGGGTAGAAAACCCAGTTCTATTGTCAAGGTAGCAGCTCACCCATTGCTGAGATCATTTCAGCAAAAGTAAACCTTTTGTTCTGCTTTGATAGGAACGTGCCACTACCTGACCATTCCCTATCCGATCTGAAACCATACAGCTTGGCAGGATGAAAAAAGAGGAAGTGGAGGGCGGGAACAATCACTTCTGAAGGTTTTACTTTCCTATAGAAGAACATAGGTGGGAGGATACTATAAAACTGTCAGTTAGCCGGGCGGTGGTGGCGCACGCCTTTAATCCCAGCACTCGGGAGGCAGAGCCAGGCGGATCTCTGTGAGTTCGAGGCCAGCCTGGTCTCCAAAGCGAGTTCCAGGAAAGGCGCAAAGCTACACAGAGAAACCCTGTCTCGAAAAACCAAAAAAAAAAAAAAAAAAAAAAAAAAAAAAAAAAAAACTGTCAGTTACAGTTACAAAATTAAAGTATATGTACATATGCACAGATGTATACATGGGTGTGTACATATATGTATATGCACATGTGTGTGTATGTATATATGCGTGCATAGGGTATATCTGTGTATGTACGAATATGTATACGTGTCTATATATACAGACATATGTATGTACACATGGGTATATGTATACAGGTATATGCATGTATGTATATATGTACATATATATGTATGCATGCATATGTATGGATGTTTTAGTGCTGGCAAGAAATCCAGGTACTTCCATATACTAGGCAAGTGCTGTACTGCTGAGCTTCCTCTCTAGCCCTCAAAAGTTCTTGGATGTAATCATCCTACAAAGATGAATATAATTTAGTAAGAATTTCTAAAGAGATATTTAATGAATATTGATTTGTTCATTATTATGAAGATTTTAAACAGAGATTAGGTCAGAGTCCTGGTCATACAAAAAGTATCAGTGACTCAAGTCATCAAGATTTAACTAAGTGCAATAAGGTCCCAAGAGACCAACAGGTGGTTTAGACCCAGATCTATCCCAAACCCATGGATGGAACAGATAAAAGTCAATGAGCTAGTCCTCCACACATACAAAGACGGTCATGGCAGATCTCATTATATAATATATACTAGTCGCTTTACTTTTAATCTTCAAAAACAAGTCAATGATGGGCCAAGTGGGATAAATGAAGCCCATATTTAATATGGATGCTCTATCCACCCTATAGGAAACTTCCCAAGATAATTCACATTCCCCCTTCTTCCATCCTCTCATCAAATCACTATCTAATTCCAAATAAGAAAGAGTTTACAACTCACGTAAACACTCATGACTTTATTACTTCAAAATCTCAGCACTCTAAAACTGAAGCTTTTTGAGCACTGCCATGGTGCTCAGACTGCTGGATTTTAGAACATTTCAGATTTCAGATTTTGTGATTAGAGATGCCCACCAGTAAAAACAAATATTGAAAAATGTGACAAGAATCTAAACTCAGAAATACTTCTGCTTCCGAGCCATACAGATAACTTAGAAGTTAAAACCCCACTGTGAGCAGCCAGCACTCCTTCCAGGCAGCACCTGTTCCTTCCCCAGTCTCTCCTCTGAGCACCCGGGGCCCTGATCAGAGTCTCTACAGCAGAGGATCAGCTGAAGCCCACTGATGATGCTACGCTCAGCATCTTCACAGGAAAAACCAAAACCCTCCTCCCGGAATGCCCAGGAGAGGCCTTTTATTTTCAATCCTCTTTGCCTACCAGCTGTAAACATTAAATGTTTTATCTTATCACAATTTCTTTTAAAGACAAATATAGTCTTGTTGATCAGTGAGGGGGAAAAAAAGCTTTGTCCAGAGAACTACAGTCTAACATGTTTGCGAGGTGCTGATAACGGTAGTCTAGAAAACATGTGAGAAACGTTACCTTTGTCTGGCCAGTGACGGTGCAGCCGCTGACTGTCTTACCATGCAAGAGCCTAAGGTTCAGGGTCAGACTAATGGTTCTGACGTCCTGGGCTGGACACATAGTTGAAGAGAGACACCAAAGAAGAGACGGCCAGCCCAACCCCTCACACAGCAGCCCTTCCTGGTTAATCCATGGTGTGATAATGACACTGCCTGGCCTCATCCTGCCAATGAATGGCAAGGCACTGCAATGATGGCGTCTGGAAATGAATAGGAGTGATTGGGAATAAAAGGAGGAGGGGGGAGAAGGTGGCCATGATGAAGAAATGAATAAAATGCCAAATCCCTGTTACACCTCACTGTCATACCAATTATTCTGATATCATAATGACAGGGCAAATGAAAAGAAAAGAAACTAATAAATAAATAAAACCAACAACAAAGCAAAAGAAAAATTGAGTTTGTATCCTATAAATGACTGTCTATAACTATTGCAAGGACTGATTTAGCTTAGCTAAAATCTAATCTACAACAGGGGTATTATTTTTTAATCAGTGCTTCTAAACTCTGATTTAGTTTTACTTTTTACTAAAGATGTAGTCTATGCTATTAGAACGTCAGACTTACCAAACAATTCCTTGGGCTCCAGAGCCGATTGGTTTCAATTGCTGGTAACGCTTTAGGACAGTGAAAGTCGAGTCCGCCACTTGCACACTGTAAAACTGACCATCACTTTTACTGTCACTCATGATGTAGTGTCATGCAGTATTCCGGCGAGCGGGTACCTTCGTCAGATCCCTGGACAGAGAAACAGAATGAACTGATGCACTTACCAAATCGTATACATGGAGCTCCATTCTTGGTGGTTCCGATCTGCTGGGATATAAAGGTATGGCTATGAAGCCGGGCGATGGTGGTGCATGCCTTTAATCCCAGCACTTGAGAGGCAGAGGCAGGCGGATCTCTGTGAGTTCGAGGCCAGCCTGGTCTCCAAAGCGAGTTCCAGAAAAGGTGCAAAGCTACACAGAGAAACCCTGTCTCGAAAAAACCAAAAAAATAAAAAATAAAAAAATAAAGGTGTGGCTATGAGATAGGAAAAATCAGCTTGGCCAAGCTCTCAATTTAAGCAAGGGGCACAAACTAAAAAAAAAAAAAAAAAAAAAATTTCAGTGGTGAAAGTCCATCAAAAGAAGGAATTAAAACAAAATTTTTCTAACATTTATTTATTTTATGTATCTGGGTGCTTTGTCTGCATGCATGTATGTGTGTGCCTGGACAGCTGTGAGCTATCATGTGGGTGCGGGGTGGGGGGGGGGGGGGGGGGGGGGGGGGGGGGGGGGGGGGGGGGGGGGGGGGGGGGGGGGGGGGGGGGGGGGGGGGGGGGGGGGGGGGGGGCCATGGAACCTGGGTCCTCTGGGAGAGCAGTCAGAGCTCTGTTGAGCACCTCTCTAGCCCTGAAAAGAAGGGATTTAGAGATGCAGAAAGGCCACGATATTTAAAGGACTGTACTATAATAAACTACCTTGGGGCAGGGGCGCAGCTCAGTAGCATGCACAAGGATGTGAGTTCACCTGAAAAATGGGTGGGGGTGGGGGTGGTGAAAGACTCACCTCTGGAGAAAAGAATTTATACATTATTACCAGCCATGGTAAGACCACTGTGTCACTAATGTGTCTCACCCACTTCCTTCTTGTGGGACACCAGCTTATGTCTAGCAGTCTCAGGCACAGATGGGAGCATTAGTTCAGAATGATTGATTCTAAAGTTCCTGGAGACAGCAAGTACTAGTCATCTAAGTGCGTGGACTCAGGCTACTGTGTAACAGGCTGTCAGGAGGATTAGGGACACTGGTGTGAGGTGTGCACCCCAGCGATGGGCCTGTTTTATGAAGGAGCCAGAGCTTGCTTCATTCCCTGCACCCCAAACGCAGCTACAGCACACAGTAAAACAATTATCTATACTCTAAGTATATTCACAAATACACAAATATACAGTGGCTTCAGAAAGTAGTTTCCTTGTGGTTTGGGCAGCCGGCTGATTCCCAGTTTGACTGGAGTGTGAAATGTCCTCCATAGCCTTGTGTTTAAACACTTGGTCCTCAGAAGGTGGCGCTGTTTGGGGAAGTTGTAGAACCTTTAGGAGGTGCAGCTTGGTTGGACAAAGTGGGCTGCGAGAGGATAGCATGGAGGGTAACAGTCTCACTGTTTCCAGCATAAATTGCTCCCTGGTCTGGGGAGACTGAGGAATCCCAGCAGCAGGCTCCCACCACTGTGTACTCCATCAGGGTGGGCTGTACCTTGTAAGCCATGAGCCAAAATAACTCCTTTCTCCCCTAAACTGCTGTCATGCATTCCATCACAGTGACTAAAATAGGGAGAAATGTGACTGATATGCTCACCCTGGGAAAGGTTGGATGATGTTAACTGAAAAATAAGTGAGTTACGATTTTGGCCTTTTAACCTAAGATGCCAACAACAAAGTCAGAGAGGCAAACATTCCATGAACAATTTTTTTCTACAGCTCCACCAAACCTCTGCCTTTCTGGTCCACCATCTGATATTTAATGGCCACCTGGTGAGTTTTCGGCAAGGAGAACTTTCTTCTCAACACAGTGATGCCTCGAATTTCCCTTGAACATGGAAATAAGTTAGTAAAGGCTGAAACAAAGGCTCAAGGGCAAATGAGCAATGGAAGCCACATGCTAGAAACAGCTGAGCTGCCCACCAGCCGAATCACTGAGTGACCTTGTGGCCCAAAGTCCTCCCCATTTCTGGACCACCTGGCCCTGCGTGACTGGCACAAATCTCAATCTTCTCTGGAAACTCTCTCTCTTCAGCTGCTCACATCCCACAGCTGGACTAGTATAACACAAGGCTAACTTCCTTGAACTTGGGGACTAGAGCTAATCAGACTAGGCTCAGGAATTATTAATATAATTTCACCCCAAGATTTAAAATCATTCTAAAATTAAGATAAAGTGCTCTTGTTAGCTAAGGAAAAAAGTCATCTAAGAATAAACCTTTCAAAGCCACTCCTCCTGTTCTATTTGGGCTGCATGAGAAGACAAAAACCACCCCACAGAGACACACACAAGACAACCTGGGAAAACATGTAACTTAGGCACTAATGGATCTATTCAGTTGGAATGACATTTTAAGTAAAAGGTCCATAAAACGGGGCTCAGGAAAACCATTTTGCAAGCGGGGAAGTACAAGCATTCCTCAAGCAACCATATTAGCCACACAACCAAACCTGGATGTACTGCCTCTGCCACGCCACCAGCATGGGTCCAACACAGTCTCCATCCATGCCACGTCTACAGTCTTGGCAGCTCGCTGAGCTGGGGCTATAAAGGCTTTTATAGGTCTGTCTTTTCCCCCAGGCCATGAGCTTCTTCTCAAAAAGTAGGGAGGTACAAGCTGGGCAGGTAACTCAGTGGTAGAGTGCTTGCCTGGCATAAGGCCCTGGATTCATTCCAGAGTGGGGTGGGGTAAGGGCACAAGAGCAAGGAGTGAGTAGAACAGCACAGACTGTCATGAAGGAAGGCTTCAGAGAGGCAAGACCGATCCTCAAGTTTGTTCACAAAACTGTGGACCTGAGTATTGGTGAGAACTGTAAGGTGGTGAATCATACAAGTAATAGCTGCTAATGATGTGCATGCATGTGAATCCTAACCCAGCAATTGCAAGTCTAGAAATGCACAGGGTGAGTATGTGTTCAATACTCAAAGATATCTGTCCAAGAACAGAGCACATCTAACCAGAAAGACTATGAACAACTCAAAATATAAAGTACAATGAAGGCATTAAACAGAATTCAGGGACTGTGTGTACTAGCTTGTAAAGATAGCTAAGAGACACAAAGGAAATAAAGCAAGTTGAATTAGAGTTCACATAATGCCAATCTGTGTGCACTGAGTATAAACACACAACACATACACACATGTAAGCACACAGTGTGTGTGAACACATTCCCCCCCCCCCTCTCCACAGACTGTATACCAGCAAGAACAGAAAAATAAATGGGACATGAGAAACGTTCCCATTAGAACTTTCTGTTCTGTTTAAACCACATAGGTTTATATTTTAAAAAACTAATCAAGCCGGGCGGTGATGGCGCACGCCTTTAATCCCAGCACTCGGGAGGCAGAGCCAGGCGGAGCTCTGTGAGTTCGAGGCCAGCCTGGGCTACAGAGTGAGTTCCAGGAAAGGAGCAAAGCTACACAGAGAAACCCTGTCTTGAAAAGCCAAAAAAAAAAAAAAACCAAAAAACAAAAAACAAAAACTAATCAAAATTTTAAAATGAAAATGAAAAGCTACCAAATGACCTTGTGACAGCTGCAGGGATGACACTGGAGTGGGGAGAACAGCTCAGGTTCTGAGAGACACATTTACAAATTCTTTCAAGCAACCTGTGAGGGGTGGGTGCACTGCCATCCTGACAGTGAAGGAGGAAGCTGAGGTTTCTGGACAGTAAGGAGCTGCCCAAATTCCCAGTGTGGCCCCGAACTGAACTGAGCTGTGTCTGACCACAGTACCCTCCTTCCTCCTAGCACACCAATCGCACATCTCTAATTAATGTAGGACAGAAAGCCACGAGTCCAAGGGCTGGGCAGCACCATGCCAGAGCAACATGGGCTTCCCTCACCAACACACTTTTCTCTGAAGAAGACTGAGTGGTTCATACTCAATTAACCCTTTAATTACATTGAAGTTTCAGCATGCCCAAGACCTGCACTATTTAAATGGACCTGTTGCTATGGCTAAAAGCAGATTTTTAGTCACCCTGTTTCAAAACACACTCTTTACATTTTTTTTTTCATAAAGCTCTTCACTGGCCTATGCTAATCCTCATGGGAGAACAACAACAAACAAACAAACAAACAAAAAATGTAGCTTATGGTAATTTAAACTGCCCCCATGCTGGGGACTGAGCTGGAAGACTCACATGCTAGGAGTGCTCTACCACTGAGTGACATCCCCATCGCCAAATCCTGACCTGCTGCTGCACTGTAGTTAGGCAGACATACAACCATTTCATTCTCAAGAACATCACAGCCTTGCAGGGCCTTCCTTCTGAATTTCTGTTCTTGTGTTACTATGTGTGTGTGTGTATGTGTGTGTGTGTATATACACACACACACATACACACACACACACACACACACACACACACACACACACACACACACACACACATACACAATACAGGACATGGTACTCACCTCGCCACCTAAGGACTCCGGCAGGTTTCTTCTTCGCCAGCCCTGTTTTCAGGTACCAGGCCCCTTAGCTGAACTATCTGCCCACATGAGAACTGGCCACAGATACTCAGAACAACTTTGTCACAGATCAAAACTAGAAACAGTGCAAATATCCATGGCTGCATATTTAGACTACAGAATACTAGCCAGCACCGAAAAGAGCCACACTGCTGACTGGGTAGATCTCAAATGCATTACACAGTTGGTCTCCATATTCATGGATTCTGAACTTTTAAATTCAACCAACCACGGGTAGAAAAGATTTGGTAAGATCAACTGTACAGTTAGGTAGAACAAGACATTCTATGTGCCACTGCACAGTAGTGTAACTACAAATCACATTAAAATACTGCACACTTCACATAGCTAAAAGAGATTTGAAAGTTTTTATGACACGAAATGATAGATGCTCAATGATCTAGATGTGATTTGACCTAATTTAAACACTACATGTATCAAAACATCACATAGTGCCCCATTAACAGGCATAATTTTTATGTTTCCATGTATCAATTAAAATCATCATAAATTAAGTGACATTTGAGGGAAATTATATCTGTATTGAATGTATACAGCACATTTTTCTTGTCATTTCCCTCAAGTCATATAATACAATAACTTCATAGTATTTGCTTTATATTATAAATACTCTAGAGATGGTGGAAGACATATGGGAGAATGTGCACTAATACTGCACCATTTTATATGACTTGAACACCCATAGGCTGCGGCATCCATCTGGGAATTCTGGATCCAGTCCTCCTGAGGATGCTGGGAGACAGCTGTCCTTACTGAAGTAAGTGACCCTTGAAAGGTCACCTTATAAGCCCATAAGGATTCTTCAAATGACAAAACTGTAGACATATAAAACAGATCTCAGTTGCCAGGGGTTATGCTCGGTGGGGGGCTGGTGAGTGAGGCAGCCACGCAGGGGCTACAGGAGACCTTGGGGATGCTAAAAGGGCTCTGTATCCTGTGGTGGCAATGGTGGTTCAGGAACCTGCATGTGATAAAATGACACTGAACTACACGCACACCATAGCGATGCCACCTTCCTGTTATGGTACTATACTGGAGTTATGTAAATAATCAGTGGAGAAAACTGGGTGAGAGGTAGGTGGGATTTTGCAGCTTCTTGTAGATCTATAATAGTTCCACAGTAAGGTATTTAAAGAGAGACTGTTGGAAACACACAGCAACCCCACCCTTCTGTCTGAATTCTTCTGATAGTGCCTATGAAAGCTTGATTCAAGTCCTTAGCATAAGAGCAGAGTGCAAGCCCTCTGGCCTGTTCTTGGACACCAGACACACCAGGAGACTGCACACCTGCAGGCCTCTGCCCAGCAGCTCCATCGGCCTAAGCCGACTTCTCCATCCCTTCTGCTCTTCTGGTCAGCATTCACCCTCCTTCAAAACCTAGTTCAAGCACCTGCTTCTCATGCAAGGTTTCCTGCTCGGCCTTTCCCAGTAAACAGCGCCAAAGGCTCCTTTCATTTTGTGTAGAAAGCCCATCAGTTCTACCCCAAGTCCCTCAGTGGTGGAGGCTGTACTGGCTATTTCTGAACGCTGGTCCATTATACAGCTCAAGCAATACCAATCAAAAGCAAAGCCAAGCAAAAGGATAAATGTGGGAAGGCAGTGTGGGACAGGTTAAGGTCAGGTCTCAAGTCAGTCTCGTGGTGGGCCAGTCACTCATCCAGGGCCACACGACTACCAGAGGAGCACAGAACCTCAGGACACCTCTAGATGTGAGTTCAGCGGACCTGAGAAGGCACTGTGACCTGAGTCCACCCTCAATCTGAGTGACTATCATCTAGATTCAATGACTACTTCTCAGGAAATATAACACTACGTTATACCACAGAGATGGCATCAGTGAACTCCAACCATGGAGGTGCTCCAGAACCACCAGCTGCGTCCACAAGTAGACTACAAGGGAAGCAGGGGGACAGTAACAAACTGAAGGAACTTCTCTGCCTGTAATTCCAGCATACGCAGAGCTGAGACAGGAAGACAGCCATGGATTTAAGGCCAGCCTGGGCTACATAGTGAGTCTGAGGTCACCCTGGGCTACAATGTGAGATCATGTCTGAAAGAAGAAAATTAATAATAAGCCAGGCGGTGGTGGCCCACGCCTTTAATCCCAGCACTCGGGAGGCAGAGGCAGGCGGATCTCTGTGAGTTCAAGGCTCACCTGGGCTGCAGAGTGAGTTCCAGGAAAGGTGCAAAGCTACACAGAGAAATCCTGTCTCAAAAAAACCAAAATAATAATAATAATAATAATAATAATAATAATAATAATCAACCAAAAACCAAAAGCCAACAGAGAAAGAGAGAGAATCAAAAGGTATCAACCAGTAATCAACAACATAGCCTTGGTTCTCCTTTCAAACGAGAAACTATAAAATACATGAGACAACTTGAATATTGAATTCCACACCTTGAATGAATATTTATTCAACAACTGGAATAAAATACATGAGGCAATCTGAATACTGACCGGTCACTTGATGCTATGAAAGAATTATTGCTTTTAAAGGGTAAGAGAGCCCGTCTTTTAGAGAAATGGACTGAGAAGTTCGCAGTGATATTTAGGTCCTGCTTTAGAATCTATTCCTTACACTCTGAGGAAAGTTTATGCACTTCCAGATCCGGGATGAAACAAGACTGCCAGAGTTCAAACCTGTAGATGTTGATATTAAGCTGTTTATTCCTGAACATACTTGAAAGTCCCCATCATAAACAATTAAAATAACAGATTACTGTTGAAATCAGTTCACAGAGAGGTCAAGTACAAACCATTGAGAATTTTTAAAAATAAAATTACCACATTCCTAGCCGGGTGTGAAAGCTAACTTCATAATTAGACAAAAATAGCAGCCCTCCTGACAAATCAAGGGTTTCCTTTAAAAATCGGATTTTTGTTTTATATTATAATAATTTTTAAAAAATTGGTTCACTCAGGGCTGGAGAGATGGCTCAGCGGTTAAGAGCACTGACTGCTCTTCCAGAGGACCCGGGTTCAATTCCCAGCACCCACATGGCAGCTCACAACTGTAACTTCAGTTCTAGGGGATTCAGCACCCTCACACAGACATGCAGGCAAAATACCAATGCACATTAAAAAAAAAATAAAAAAAATAAAAAAAGATTTAACCAAAAAAAATTGGTTCACTCATAAGTAATTGCTTTTTGGCATTTTTTTTATGCAGAATGTTAAGATTTTTTTTTTTCATTTGAAACTGACATATTCAAGTATACCCTTGACCGTTTATTTAAGGGATGGAGCAAAGCCATTTTCTACTGTTAACAAGTTATTATAAAGTCCTGGCACCTTGCAAATTAAAACCTCAGGAAAACCAAAGCTCTCTGGAGATTATGCCCCCAAAAAAGACAATTATTTTTAACCAGGCAGGACTCTTATGAAAGGGAGGGGGAAACATTTATAGATTGGCTATTGTTCTTCCAGCACAAACTGAAAGCCAAACACAAATAGAGCTGAGAACTGTAGATTTCGGGGTGCTCTGGGTTCGGGTTCTCACCAGCTGCTTGTGCTGAAACAGACAGCTGAAGCACTGGGAACCTCCGTTTCTTCCTCTTCGAAACCTGCTTTCACAGCTGCTGTTCACGGAGTCCCAGTCACACTCAAATGAGTACCTGGCTGGTATCTGGGAGAACAGGGCCTAGCTCTTCTGGCCTCGGGCTACTGTTCCTGCTCCTCACTGCTTCTCCCTCCCACACTGCCTGCTCAGGAGGTTAGCGGTGCTGCATGAGGTCCGCATTTGGCTTGGCGTCAAATACCTAGTTTTAATTAGCTATTGCCAACATGGAAAAATCAGCGTCCAGATACAAACTTGGAACCCTAGCTTTTACAAAAGCTGCTGAGGGTTCTGGAGCCTGGGGGGGTCTCTACCACTCCACAACCCCACACTTGCTTTGGAGGGTGAAGTTCCTTGCTGATCTTGCCCTTTCATTTTCTGGGTCCGTCCCTGTTTCAAGACTCACCAGCACCCCCACTCCATGTCCTCCATTTCTAGGGCACAGACCCTTCACTACAGCTGGTGACATATCCTGTCCTAGAACTGTGTGCATGCCAGCCTGCTCTACGAGGCTCCAGGGCTCTCTGGGGGAAGGTACCCTGTTGCTATCTCTTTTGTGTCCCTAGAGCCTGGAAGAAAGCATGACCTAGATAATGCAGAATTCAGTAGATAACTCCTGAACGTGTGGGAGGAGGCTGGAGCAAAAACTCTTCCCAAAATATAAAAATGTTTATCATAAATTGTTCTAACGGCTACTAGACAGAGATTAAACACAAATGTAAACAATTTCACCAAATGAGAACAAGAGTCTGTTTGCTTACAAGTTTCACAAGTTAAAAGTCATCAACACAAACGGACAAAGCGGAGACAACAGGTAGGCAGGGACGAAGGTCTTGCGGCTCATTCACTGAGCCGACACTCCTGAAGAGTATACCAGCCAAACTATCCGTCTTCGCAATGCTACAGAAAATGAACAGGGCAATAAACCAGACAGCCTCAAACCACAGTAGGTGCTGGAAGGAAAATCAAAGAAACGACGGATCAACTGGAATGACTAAGCCAGGGAAAAAGGGTGGTCAAGGCAGGCCTCACCAAAAACAAGCCGCTGAACCGCAGGAGGGAGCACTATGAGTGACAACAGAGTAAAAAAAAAAAAAAAAAAAAAAAAAAAAATCATACCGACAACTCCTAACATGGAAAATTGGAAGTGCAAAGGTCCTGAGGTAAATAAAGGCTTTGGGCACGTCCAAGGCAGGTGAGGAGAGTGGGACGTGAGGAGAGCTCAGCTTCGGCCTTTAAGAGGGGAGGGGAGGGAGTGGCAGGCGGGTGGGCAGGGCCCACTCTGGCTTTGCTGGGCGCTGAAGATGAATGACAAGGCACTGGGGGAGGGGGATCGGAGGAGCGAGAAGCGGGGGCCGGGGGGAGGGCTCGAAGCGGATGAGGGAGAGTTCCTACCACACGCATACCAGCACTCCAGAGGGCACTCACCCACCCAGGTGCCCACCAATGTGCGCCCGAGGTTGTTTCTGCCCCAGCGCTTTGAGACGGTCACACTGCCTGATAACAACCCCGACCCAACCCGAGACCTTCTACCACTTCTCCAAGGGGAAAACAGAGGGCCGGTGAGGGGGAGAGTCACCGCCAAGGTCGCGGGGACCAGAGCTCGGGCTCCTGGGCATGCCGCGAGGTGCAGCTGCGTGCCTCACAGCTGGAGGGAAGGCGCCCACAGACCCCTGCGGGCAGGTCTACTGGGGCCCGGCCAGACAGCGAGCGGGTCCGCAGCCCGGGGCTGCAGACACCGGGCGGGAGTGGACGACTGCCGCACCGTGGACAGCCGGGCGGTACTGAGTAGCCCACGCCCCGCGCCCCGCAACCCAGGCCCTGCGCGGCCCGAGCAGCCCCGCCAGGCCTAGCCGCCCGCCGGGCTCACCTCGGCTCCGCGCCGCCGCGCCGGAGGCAGAGGGAGGGCGCGCAGGCGGCGGTGCGTTCTGGCGGTTCCCGGCTCCGCGGCCCGGACCCGGCCGCCCCGCCCCGCTCTGCTCCGCCCCGTCGCCGCCGCAGTGGGTGTGAGGGGCGCGGGGCGCTGCGACCCTTCCGGTCCGGTTCCCTTCTGCTCCGCTGCTGCCGCCGCCACCGCCGCCGCCGCCGCCGCGGCGCTCGGCCTGACGGATCCTCAGACCAGCCAATCAGAGCAAGGAGAGCCTGGCAGGCGGGGCCAATCGCGACAGGGAGGCGGGCCGAGGCTGGGCAGTACGGGCGTGGCTGTAGGCTTGGTGTGGGCGGGGCCAGGGGAAGGCCCTGGGTACTCGAGTGCGGAGTGGCGCCCCCTAGGCCGCTCGCGGGCCTGGCAGTCTGCTTGCTGCCAGCTTGCGTGCTAGTGTGTGTGCAGCAGGCTGGGGGAGCTAAGACCCTCTCCTGAGCCCTCCCTCCAGGGCCAGGGGACCCGCATGCGTCAGAGAGAGTGGACCAAGGGGAATGGGAGCCGGGGAGGAGCGAGGCGTGTCTTTGCTACCATGTAAAAGCGGTAGTCAGGCCTCGGTGGCAGCAGGTGCAAGTGGCAAGGCGGCCTGGAAAAAGACGGGACAGACAGGACCCCCGGGGCAGGATCAAGGCCTTGGCATCCAGGAACCTGGAGTATAACGGCACGGGAGGAGGAAAGAGGGCGCGGAGCTTAGGGTCTGTTGCTTACTAAGGCTGGTGCGCTGCCTGCGCATGCCACACTGAATGGGCTCCTAACAGGGGTGCGGCCACATGTCCAGAGAGTGGGGTTGGGGAGACAGTGGCCATGACCCTGGTGAATCAGTAATGGGGTATGGCCTAGAGAGGAACTCTTGCAAGGGACAAACTTCTGCTTCGGTATAGAGGGGCCAGGAGGGCATTCAACGCTGAATGGGTTCTAGACGGGGGGGTCTTTGACACGGCTGCTTTCCTCACCTCTCCTGCAGCCCTCGGGCTCTCAGATATGTTCCAGCAGGTCTGAGGTTGTATAAGACATTTGGAGAGCACAGAGTTTTAGGTGCTGATCACTATATGTTTTGATAGAAGGTTGTAATTGAGACAGGGAGGTTGGACCCCTTTGGGGGAAAGCTCAGAGTATAAACAGGATAGGCTCAGGGCTGGCCTTTAAGGGATTGGAAAATAGAGATAGTAGTTGAAAAGAGGTGACTATAGTGGTAGAGCTGTTGCCAGGGAACAGTACCCTGCATATAGAAGGTCAAGGGACTAGGAGGCCCCAAGGATCTGGGCAGAATTTGAAGAGAGCTGCAACCCTGTGACTCAGGTTTCAAGTACTGAGCCAGGGCGGCGGAGGCGTTGGCCTCAGAGGAGCGGTGGGATAGAGAAAGGGACCCAGTCACCCATGCTGTCCCTATCTTTTTCTGCTTTTCTGTTGCTGTGACAAAGCACAATGACCAAAAGCACCTTGGGTAGGAAAGGGTTTATTTGGCTTACAACTCTCAGGTCACACTCCATCACTGAAGGAAGAACTCAGGCAGGAACCTGCAGGCAGGAACTGAAACAGAGGCTATGGATGAACACCACTTAGTGGCTTGCTTGGGCTCCTTTCTTATACAATCCCAATCACCTGATTAGGGATGGCTAGGGCCCCCCTAGCCTTCATTAATGAAGAAAATGCTCCCACAGACTTGTCTAAAGGCCAATCTTACAGAGGCATATTCTCACTTAAGATTCTCTCTTCCCATTTATGACTAGGTCATGTTGACAAAACCCAACCCCAGCACAGGCCTCCTTTGGCCACCCCCTTGGTCACCAGAGGGAGTATGGTTTATTCCTGCTTAAAATTCCCTACCTCCTGAGTGTGCTGCATGGAGAAAGGCTCATTTTGTGGGCATCTGTCCACACCTGTCCTCACCACACCAGCTTTACCTGGCACCTGCTTTAGGACCACCAAAGAAAACAGAGCCAATAACTTTGGCATTATTAAAAGCCAGTACAGCCTGGCTGTCATATTTGCAGTTTCAGTGAAGAACACTGATCACAGTTCCCTTTCATTTGAATGGCCCTCTGCTCCCCAGACATCCAAGACTTGTTTTATGGCACCAACTCAATGCCAAGCAAGTAACCAAAAATCATGGTTATGTTTACAGTGCCTATATTTACCCACTGAGTTTTCCATAAGGATTCTGTTCATTCTACAGACACCACTCTTCATTATGACTTATAGAATAATGGGAGACATAACATGCAGAGCTGAGGGGACATGACAGGGTGGGGTGGAAAGATGCTGGTCCGTGCTTTGAATGAGTGCCAAGAATCCTGGTCGAGGCTCACAGTGAAAAGATCCTGCCAAAAGTAGGCTGTGAACTCCATATATGGATAGTGACACCTGATGACCCTGGCCAGGCAGGGAGACATAGTGGAGTGAGGACTCTCGGCAGAAGGAAGTCCTTACTGGGGCTGGAAAGACAAAGGAAAGTGCTGGAACTGGGACTTAGAAACACATTTGGGCCAAATGCTCAGGAAGGAGAGGGACATGTGTGCTGTGTCCAGGGAGCCACGGCCACCTGTGCTGGCAGGAGAGGGAGGTGAGAAGGTTGGAGTAGAACCATCCTGGGGATGGCCTGGCTTCCCTGACCCACTAGTGGCACATGGATTGCCTTCAGCTCACTGCTATGTTTTGTTTAGCTAAAGGGGTTTGGATAGGTGGTTGTTTGTTGTTTGTTTGTTTGTTGACATAATTGCGTCATCTAAAAATTGAGAGGATTCCAAAAAAAAAAAAAAAAAAAAAAAAAGCAAAACTCCACTGTTGAGTTCTCCTCATAAAGGGCAGTGGTCACGAGGAACTGGGAGGAAGCTTCCCTCCAGGTGAGGCTGCAGCTTTCCTCCACCCTTTTCTTCCTGCGGCCCCCACTTCTCAGCAGCTTCACCCTTATCTGGTGGCCTTTGCAGCGTGATAGGGTGGAAACCTGTCTGGAGAGGTAAAGGGCCGCCGTTGAGAGTGTTAAGCAAGGAGTTAAGCGGTGTGATTCAATGTGTGTTTTAGAAAGATCACTAGAGCCGGGCGGTGGTGGCGCACGCCTTTAATCCCAGCACTCGGGAGGCAGAGGCAGGCGGATCTTTGTGAGTTTGAGGCCAGCCTGGTCTCCAAAAAGCGAGTTCCAGGAAAGGCGCAAAGCTACACAGAGAAACCCTGTCTCGAAAAACCAAAAAAAAAAAAAAAAAAAAAAAGAAAGATCACTAGAACTTGTAAGAGCTGAAGAATGGTGGGCTTAAGACCACAAGACTAGTTGAAGAGCTAGGGCAAAGGCCATTTTGAGAAACTGAAGCCTGGGCTGGGGCCATGGTAGCAGGTACCATGAGGAAGGAATTGACTTTAAAGCTGCTTCAGGACTTCAGGGAACTATAAATGGGTCTGCAATGAGCTATCGCTACACAGCCACTAGGACTGGTGCTCCAAAATTTAATATCAGGTGTTGGTGGTGACATGAAGCAGTTGGAATACTCGTGCCCTGGTGGGAAGGCAAAAATAATATAATATTTTGCAAAGCAGTACAGCAGTTTCGGATAAAGCTGAAAACACACTGAACATGCCATCCAGAGATCTCAGGCTCCCCTCTTTGGCTTCCTGTCTCTCTTCTGCCACGCCTCTTGGCTCTATCCACTCCTTGATGCTATGGCAGACAGACTCCGTCCACTTCCCTGTCCCACACTGACCCCTTTGCCGGGAAGGAAGGAGCACAGAAGGCATGCGTCCTGGGCTGGGGGTGCTGGGATAACAAGGATTTGTCCAGAGGCCTGCTTCCCATGCAACCTCTGGACTGATAGATTTCCTCAGCCTGCGTTCCAATCTAACTCTGTGTATCAGCAATACTCCCTAGGGCAAGGGATTAGCTCCTCCAAGGATGATTCTGTGGGAAATAGTAAAGATGGTGATTATAACCTTTTAGGGGTGCAGAGAGAACAGAGACCTGAGAATGCTGCTTCTCCTGCTGGCTTCCTGTCTCCCTCTCCTCCCTTCCGACTCCTCTCAAACATTCCTTCTCTTCTCCCCAGCTGTTACCAGAGCTGACGAACCTAACTGAAGACTGTTTCAACTGTGCTTTGTAGTGGGGGTAGGGTGATGGTGATCTACGCACAAACCAGTGGGGGACAAGTATTGTCCGTGTGTGTGTGTGTGTGTGTGTGTGTGTGTGTGTGTGTGTGTGTGTGTGTCAGAGAGAGAGAGAGAGAGAGAGAGAGAGAGAGAGAGAGAGAGAGAGAGAGAGAGGTTTGTTTAGGTGTGTGGTTGGAAGTAGAGTCGAGAGGCTTTATCTGGTTATGGCTTTCTTGTTGGCAAAGTCTCCAGGTAATTCAAGGCACCATATTGTATGAGACAGAGACTGTATACTTGTATATGTGTGTGTCTATCTGGTCTTTTTCCTCATAAAACCACCAGAAGTCTGTTCTAATCCGAATGACTTTATCCAATCCTAATCATTTCCCTAAGGCCTCACCTCTAAATAGCATAATTGAAACAACTTTCCACCTCTTCATACCTCACAGTAGCCCTGGGGGCCACTCACATCCCCTGAGAACCACAGCAGGACGTGTATCGGGATGCTCTCGTGCTGTGGCACTGTGGTGAAAGCCAGGGTAGAGCCTGCCTCAGCAACCATCTGCTCAGGAGCCAGAGCTGGAGAAGCCAGGGAGGGGTCACTATTTCACGTCCTGCTCTTCTCTGGGTCAGCATCTTTCTCTTGTTGTGGAATTCCTGCCACCTGCGTTCCATTCTGCTCCCCCACCACTCAAGAGCAAGAACCCTCTGTCCTGAAAACTCAATGTAAAAGACTCAGTGAACCTCTTCTTGTAGCTGCTACACATGTGCCAATCAGGGTCAGACACGGGTGTGGTGATATATTGTGTGCCCTAATAAACTTGCCTGAGGATCAGAGGACAGAGCCAGCCACTAGATTAGACATAGAGGTCAGGCAGCGGTGGCACACACCCTTAATCCTATTACTCGGGAGGCATAGATCCATCTGGATCTCTGTGAGTTCAAGACCACACTGGAAACAGAGCCAGGCAGTGGTGGCTCACACCTTTAATCCCAATACTGGAAAGCACGCAGGCCTTTAATCCCAGGAAGTGACATGGCTGGGCGGAGAAAGGTAGATAAGGAATGAGGAGAATCAAAAAAGGCAATTCAGATGAGATCCTTTCCAGTGAGGACTCAGAGGCTTTCAGTCTGAGGAATTGTGGAAACAGGATCGGCTGAGGAGTTGGTGAGGTGAGGTTGGCTGTAGCTTGCTCCGCTTCTCTGATCTTTCAGCTTTCACCCCAATATCTGACTCCAGGTTTTTTAATATAACACCATTTAAGATTCGAACAACACACGGGCTCAAGTGACAACACAAGTGAGTGGACTAGACTGGCTGGAAAAGGCGGTAGTCTAGGGATATATTCTCTGATAACCAGAGGGTGTAAGAGGTGACATGGAGGCACCCTCGAGGGGCCTCGTGCTGAGTGGAGGCAGATACTCAGGACTGTATAGCTGGAGATTGAATGCTGTGGCCTCAGCCCTCTTTCTCCAGGCTTCTTCCAGAGTGTCAGCAGCCCTGACTCCCAGCCGGACGACCAGACAGCTTTTCTGAAAGTCTGACAAGTTCTAAGAGGACATTGACATTATGACACCCCACATCACCTAGGGGTTCCCAGCAGTGAATGTCCCTGTTAAGAGATGTGTCCACAGAACTTCTTATCAGCCTGTCTCGAACCTGGGCAAGACAGTCCAAGGTCATATGGAAGAGAATATTAATACAGTCAAACAGAAAACTGAATCTTAGTCAGGCGGTGGTGGCACAAGCCTTTAATCCTAGCACTCGGGAGGCAGAGGCAGGCGGATCTCTGTGAGTTCAAGGCCAGCCTGATCTAAAGAGTGAATTCCAGGACTGTTTCACAGAGAAACTCTTGTCTTGAGAAAGAAAAAAAAAAAAGAAAGAAAGAAAGAAAGGAGAGAAAACTGAATCTTGCCACACACAGAGACACCAAGAAGAGGATAAATTCCAAAAGAAAAAAAGAATATTACTGTTGGCTTCAGAGGGACTGAAAATATATCACACCCTTGAGACAAGAGCCAGCCATTCAGAAGCAATTCTGAATACTCAGACATGTCCTTGGTGTCAGGTGAGGTGGCCTAGAGGTAATGATATCCCAGTAGCAGAAAGCACACCCAGAGCTCAGGTCTTTGCTTCTGTATTCCCTGACAGAGGTGACTAGGAGCCACTAGATATGGTAAATCAGGGCTGGTTAGGCAATGTTCAAGTTAGACCTGGAGTTTAGCAGAGTATAAATCAGGAAGTACTTACAAAATACACACAGACAGACCCAGGATGGTGGGGGCGTGTCAGAAACACAGAGGCCAACTCAAACAGCTCCTAGCAGCCAGAGGTAGGATCTCAGGAAATAACATCTGACACAGCATCTTTGCAGAGGCAAAATCTGGCACCAACTGCCTCAGGTAGGTTAATATCAGATCAAGATTAACACTGACAGGGGCCAGTAGTGTCAATAGTTTGTGTCCTGGAGGTGAAGTGAGAAGAATGTTGCTCTTCCTCCCCCAGCTCCATAAACCCATTCCAACCACAAGGAAAAGATGAGACAAACCCAACTGGTGAGCGTTCTACAAAATTCCTGCCTGTGCTCCTTAACACTTGATGTAATTTACTAGTAGATAGGTTGGTTGCAGATAGGGCAGTAGATATAGTTAGGGAGAGAAGACTGAACAAATTTCCTAACTAGTTGAACTAGAAGACAAGATTGACGGTAGGAAGGAATGCATAGACCCATCCCATCAAAAAGCCTCAAGCTCTGAATCGGACACTGCGCTTCAGAGAGGCCAGAGGAAAGTCAACATAACTCCATAACAAAGTAGTTCAAGGTTTCTCAGAACTCTGGGGCTGGAGAGATGGCTCAGTAGTTCAGAGCACTGGATGCTCTTCCGGAGGACCTAGGTTCGATTCCCAGTACCCATACCCCCTAACCTGTAACTCCAGTTACAGGGGATCTGACGTCCCCTTCTGGTCGTCATAGGCATCAGACACGCAAGTGGTGCACATGAGCTCACACATAAAGTAAAATGATCCTGTTCTCTCCCAGACCTGAAGGGGATGCATTTCTTGACTGAGCTTAACATCTAATGAAAAGACCCAAGGCACTACGCTGCAGTATTTGAGGACACCAGAAACAAAAAGAGAATTAAAAAAAAAAAAAAAAAAAGAAAGGTCACTGACAAAGACATAGCAGAGTGATTTTAGACTCAATAACAACACAAGGAACAAGAGAATGGAAAATTCTAAGAATTTTTTTTTTCTGACTTAAAATTCTATATTAGGCAAACCTTCATTGAAGTGTAAGTAATAGTTTCCTGAGCTATTAAGTTCTCAAACATTTACCTCTTGCATGGTCTATGGATTCGTATCTCTCCCCTAAGCCAATGTTCACAGCCCTAGCCCCCATGTGATGGTAGTGAAGGTGGAGCCTGGGCTGTAGGCTCAGTGGATACAGCACTTGCTGAGCAAGCATGAAGAAGCAGAGTTTGGAGCCCCAGCACCCATATAAAAGCCAGGATGGTGTGGGGGCCTCCTGCAAGCCCAGCACTTAGGAAGTAGAGATGGGGATGGGTCCCCAGGGCATTCTGGCTAGCCAGACTAACCAAACCAGCAAACTCTGGGCTCAGAATGAGATCCTGCCTCAGTAAATAAAGTGGAGTGCAATCCTGAAAGATACCCAGTGTCAATCTCTGCGTACACACATACACGGGCTGCCACACATGTATGAACATGCAGATACAAGCATGCACACATTAACAAAGTAAGGCCTTTATAGGGTGACTGGGTCATGAAAACGAAGCCCTCATGAATGCCATCAGTGCTCTTTAAAAGAAGCCCTGGGAAGCCGCTCTCTTGCCTCTTCTACAGAGAGAAGAAACAGAGAGATGGTCTAGTAGGAAACAAGCAGACTTTCCCACATACCAAGATGGCTAGTGCCTCGATCTTGGATTTCTCAGCCTCCAGAGCAATGAAAAAACATCCCACTGAGGATTAAATTTCAACACATGAATGAACCACTGGAGGAACGCATCCAACTCATATCCAAACTGTACCACTAATAATGGGAATGTTCCCATCAGACCCTCAGATGTAAGGAAAATGAGGTTAACCAAATCCAAACAAACAAGGCAGGAAAAAAAAGGTGCACTGTCTTTATTGTTGTAAAATTGCATAGTACATTGATTGTGCACGCTTTTAAATAGAGCAGGGCAGCCCCCTCAACACCACGTTCTTGCATGGGGCATTTCAGGCTGGTTTACTATGAATAGGGAGCAGGGACCAAAGTGCTGCCTGGGCTTAAAAAAGATCCACGATCTGATTAAGTAGAAGTCAGAGAGCTGAGGGATTTGAGCCCATCTGAGGATATTGGAAGAAGCGGAGACTTCAACTGAGCTCAGAGGAGGCATCGGAAGTGGGTAGAGGGGACTCACTGATGTCAGGGGACAGGAGTCAGGAGCATCTCATGGAGGGAAGAAAAGGAGAAAAAGGAGACAAAAGGCCCAAAACTGAGATGAATGACACTCGCCAGGAGTGAGCCCAGAGACAGCACACTGGGTATCCCAGATGCACGGCCTGGGCGTTTCCACGGCTACAGAAAGCCACATACTAGAAAAATAACTTAAAAGCTATACAATCATCATTATAAATATTTCATCTTTTAAAACTAGCTAGTGTTGGTTAAAAAAAGGTTCACAGTTACTCTGAAGAGAGCGGTATCTCTATTGCACAGTAGTGGAAAGTCTGCTCCGATCCCCATGTGTAAACAATTCCTTCTCCTCAGTGACTTCAGGACACAGAGAAACAGCATTTGCTGTAAGCAAAGCACTTGGGTACAAGGCACGTCAAAGCTGTCAAGCTCTACTGGGAGCACGGAGGACCCGTGGAAGGCCCACTTCTTTTCCCATGTGGCACCTTTGCAGTCGGTTCAGGTCTTGAATCAGACTGCAGGTGATGATGGTCTTGTCATGGAAGTCCTGTTCTCATTCCACAGTGACAGACTTGGCCAGGTTCCTAGGGAAGTCAACCTACAAAGAAAGATGGGAAGGCAAAGGATAAAGCTCAGTTGACAGAGTCCTTGCTTAGCTTAGTATGCGCAAAAATATGGGTTTCCTCCCCAGCACCTCATAAAACAGGCATGCAACCACACAAACTTGGAAGGCAGGAGGATCAGAAGTTCAAGACCAGCCTCTACCACATAGCAATTTATTCAGTATCTCACAGGTGCCAGTAACACGCTGTCTCTTCCCAATCACCTCTAACCAATCTACCTGAACACTTCCATTTTGAAAGTGGATTCCTTATTGCAAGAGGCTTCCTTTAACGGTACAAATTTCCTTCACTCAATAAACATTTGTTATGACTTGACATGTGTCCTCTTGTGTCCTTCATATCTTTTACATCAGGTAGCTTGGTGGGTGCTGTTAAAAAGTCACTTTTCAGTCACAGGTATGGTGGTGTTCTCTTGTAATCTCAGCACTCAGGAGCTGAGGCAGACAGAGTAGAGCACAGGCAAGCCACGTCTGTACAAGTCCAAGGCCAGCTTGGGCTACACAGTAAGAGCCCATCGAAATGAACAAGCAGGGGCTGGAGGGACAGTCCAATGGGTAACAGTTCACACTGGTCTTGCAGAGGGCCCAAGTTCTGTTCCTAGCATCTCTATCAGGAGGCTCACAACTGCCTGTAACTCTAGCTCCAAGAGATCTGAGACCCTCTGCAGTCACCTGCCTCTGCAGTTACCTGCACTCATGTGCACTAAATCACACACACACACACACACACACACACACACACACACACACACACACAGCTTCAGTAAAGAGCAAATAAAAAGAACAAACAAAAAATTTACTTTCCAGGATTGGGGTATAACTCAAAGATAAGAGTGTACAGCATATGTAAGTCTTGGTGTGACCACCAGCACTGGAAAAATTAATGAAAAAAATTCACATTTTTTGGAAGGATACACATAACATTTCTCAAGACTTGTTGTGTTGGGTAAAGACTGAGAAGGAAATATGACTGAGGATAGGTAATAAATCGAGCCTCTACTTGGTCTGCAAAAAGGTATTTTATTTATATGCTAAGAAAAGATGAAAAAGAAAAATACAACCAAAAGTTATCAAGTGTCAATTAGATGACATACATTTAGGTGTCTGGGATATTGTTCTTTGAATTGTTATAATTTATAAGCTTCTTAAAACTGTAGCCTGGCGGCTGTCGTGCAAGCCTTTAAGCCCAGTACTCAAGAGGCAGAGGCAGCAGGACTTCTGTGACTTCGAGGCCAGCCTGGTCTACAGAACTAGTTCCAGATAGCCGGGGCTACACAGAGAAACCTTGTCTCAAAAAAACCCTGTCTTAAAAACAAACAAAAACAAACAAACAAAACCCCAAATCAAAACCAAACCAAACCCGTAACACAGAATCTGTTTTGTTTCACACAGTGAATTGTGTTCTTATACATTTGCTGGTGAGATCATAAACTGATTCTTTTCTGAGGAACAATTTCGATGTCAGTCGTCTCAAAATGTCATTTTCTCCCCAATGATAAATCTTAAATGTGGGACAGAGATGTGCATACAAACATGTTCACTGCAGTGTTATTCATAAAATGAAAAACTGGAAACAGCAGACTAGTTAAGTAATTGTTCAGAAAATCATGCTATATAAGCTTATAATAGCAGCCACAGAGACGTCTCAGTGGTGGAGAGTGCTTTGCTCTACCAGAGGATCTGAGTTAGCGTCCCACATCAGTGGCTCACAACCACCTGTATGTTAGTTCCAAGGGGATCTGATGCCCTCTTTGGGTTTCTGAGGGCACTGCATGCGTGTGGCATATAGTTACATGGATACACATACAGACACATAAATGAAAATGTTAAAATGAAGATTTTGATGGAATACTGTACAACAATTAAAAGTATGTAACAAGTTCATAAAAATGAAAAATCAATATCAATAATAAAAGGAAGAAACAGAATTTTAACTTTGGTACAATATTAAAGTTTTGTGTTTGTTTTTTTTTTCTTTTTGTGTTTGAGTCTATGTAGCACAGGCTGCCCCAAATTTGTAATTTCCCTGTCTTAGCTTCTTGAGTGTTGGCTTTCCGAGTACGCTACACCAGTCCTGGCTTGAAAAACGTTTTTTCTTTTTTAAATTTGTATGTACAGGAGAAAGAATTGAATGAAATATTGACCGCATTGATCAACACTGCCTCTGGATGATGGTTTACTTTTTGCAGTTCTTGAGGAATCTAAACAATCTTAAAATGAAAGTTACTTTAAATGACATTATTTCTCCGATGAGCTTTTAATACAAATAAGCATTTAAAAAACACAAAAAGGCAACTTTGCCATTACATACTGTATGTATGCATTAAAATGGTACCCTGTGCCCCATAAATACATACAAACATCAATAAAAAATAAAAATGCATTGATTTAGCTTTCTGTTTCTCCTGGCTGTGCTCATGCAAAGTTTAGACTTACGTCATAGCCTCGGAGGACAGCCAGGTGGAAGGACAGAAGCTGCAGTGGAATCACACTCAGGATGCCCTGGAGACAGTCGACTGTGTGGGGCAGTTCGATGGTCTTATACGCGAACTTGGAACTCTCGGTGTCATCCTTGGAACACAGTATGATTGGACGACCCTAAAGCAGAGAGACAGGCCCATAAAATACCGCGCCTCTGAAAGAAGCAAACCCTCTCTTGCACCCAGCAGAGTTTCTGGAATTTTCTGGAGTCAGCATTACTGTAGCGATAATATTAATCACTTTGACTTTGCTAGAATTACCGGTGCGGTCGTGTACATATGCCACGTGTAAAGGACAGTGTGCGGTGCTTCTGGGTGTGTTTCTTCCCCTTCCCTGGTCAGGTGGCTGCACTTTGCGCCATCATTGAGCATTCATTTGTTGACTGGCTTCCAAGTGCCTTGTCCTGACCCACTTTTAACTCTAATGGGGCTCAAAATCCAGTGATGGAAATAAAATCATGAACAAAGATGAATTTTGGATAAATGCCACAGCGGCAATAAAACATGAGTGAGAGATAATAATAAGCTTTGTATGTGTTAACATTGACTGCCTCCAAGCCTGTCTGTGAGGGATTATCTAGACTATGCCAGCTGAGGTGGACAACACATCCTGAAAGTGGGTGGCACCATTTCCTGGGCTATGGTCCTGGACTGCATAGAAAGGAGAAAGTAGAATGAGGGCCAGAAAACTCAGTTTGACTACCTGCTTCCTCAAACCCTGCTACCATGACAGACCCTTGAGCCATGAGTCCCAATAACTTCTTAAATTGCTTTTATCAAGGTATTGTATCACAACAACCAAGAAGTAACTAAGATGGTTTGGGAGGACGAAGCCAAGCAAGCTAGATCTACATAGCAAGTTCAAGCCAGCCTTGGCTACATAGAAAGAGCTATGTAGCTCTTTGCATCGGACTATGAAGCTATTTTCATTAAAACCCTTCCCTAGTCCTACCCCCAAAACGATAGGAAGAGCCAATGCAAAGGCTCAGAGGAAAGAATGAGCTTGGCATGAGTGGGCATCAGGACAGGTAAAGACCTGGAACTCAGTGGGATATGGAAAGGGGCCGTGTGACGCAGAGTGGGAGAGGGGTCACAGTAGAAAAGGACACAGTTGTGTTTTTATACTAGTATACTTTTTTTTTTCCCAAGACAGGGTTTCTCTGTGTATCCTTAGCTGTCCTGGGACTCACTTTATAGACCAGGTTGGCTTTGAACTCACAGAGATCCGCCTGCCTCTGCCTCACGAGGGCTGGGATTAAAGTGCCACCCCCACCTGGCTTAGGTTACTAGTTTTATACTAACTTTATATACTAGTTTTTATTCTAACCACTGTGCTGAGATGCATGTGGCCGTGAATAACACACGTGGCTGTTTAGTTCCCAGGAGGGAGCCAATCTACCTTTGGACTTTGAGCAATTAGAAGTGCCACTGTTCACAGTGGACCCCTTGCACTATGCCTGAGTTTATCGCTATCAAGATAACTCATGGTAGACCACAAGTACTTTCAGGATGGGGACTGACCATGCTGGAAAGATAAACCATGATTAGAAAGTTGAAGCCTGGAATCGCCAAGCACAGAAGCAGGGCAAGTTCAATCACATGGTCCATGATTCAGTCATCCGTGTCTACTTAATGAAACCACAAGGAAGGTCTTGAAGTCAAAAGGTCAAGGGGCTGCTATTGTGACACCCACCAATGTAGCCAGGCAAGCTAGATCTATATAGCAAGCTCAAGACGACAGAAGCTACCCATCTGGGACCTTCACACTACGGCTTCTTCTTCTGCAGCAGGCCCTAATTTGAATTCTTTATAATAATACTTTAATAATAAATACTGCCCTTTCCTAGGTTCTATGAGTCGTGCCAGAGAATTGCCAAATGTGAGAGGTCTGGGGAGCCCCCAAATTTGCAGCCAGTCTTGGGTTTGAGTGCCCATTCGTTCCTCGTGTGTGGGTTCAGATGGGAGGACAGTCTTATGAAGGACTGTGCACTTACCCTGTGATGTCTGACTTAACTCTGCAAAGTTAGCATCAGAATTGCATCACAGCAACCCTGGGAGGGAACTCCAGTCCTAGGATGCTGCCCTGGCCCTGGAAGTGCCTCCTCTGTCCCCAGCCCTAGGATCCAGGGCAGCTCAGTGACAGTCTGGTCACTGGCCCTCACTAAGGAGCTGGAGGATATGACCTCAGACTCCTTGGTTTCTTGCCAGATTTGTGTGGTATTCAAAAGGGATCCCAGTGAGCCAGTGAGATGACTTAGTGGATGTATGCTTCTGCCAACAAGCCTGAAGACCTGAGTTCCAGACCCAGAACACACACGAGGTAGAAGGAGAGAACTAACTCCTATAAGTTGTCCTCCAATTTCCGTTCATCTGCCATGGCACAGACAGGCCCCTCCTCCACATGAAAAGATAAATGTAGACCAAAGTGACAGGACAGAGTGTGGTCACACCCACAGACAGCCGTCGGTGAGATGGGTATGTGTGGTACGGGACAGGAAAGCAGGGTCCTCGGTTTGTAGGAGAGTCCTCACCTGGCGGGCAGTGACCTGCTGCAGGGCATTCTGGCATTTGGCAAAGCAAGGGTCCTTCATGATGACCATGATGACCGGCATCTGCTTGTCAATGAGAGCCAGGGGCCCGTGCTTCAGCTCTCCAGCCAGGATCCCTTCCGAGTGCATGTAGGTTATCTCTTTAATTTTCTACGGAGACACAAGTCGGGATCACTGTTACACCGGGAAGGCGGGGGCTGTGACAGAGAAGACAGAGGGACGCTGGGAGAAGGAGTTACTCTAGGGTAAGAGCTAAAGGTCTCAAGGCAGATGGGGGTGTAGACAGGTCAACAGCAGCAAGGGATGCTCTGGGCCAGGAGAGAGGAGGGCTGCTGTCCAGAGCTCGGACAAGGCAGCAACCTTGCAGCCCCCAGGCACAACAGTGACACCTCTCTTCAGCTCCATGCACAGTCATGCACTCAGACAGAAAGTTAGCCTCAGTCCAGTTTGCCTTCACCCCCACCCCCATGGCAAGCCACGTGGCCTCCCCAGTTACCACAGATAATGGTGGCATTGTATTCTGCTTAGATATGCTCTTATTCAATTAGACGGCTAACGATTCTCCCAACTTTAGATCCTTAATCACATCTAAACAATTGCTTAGATTGACCTAGCTGGTAAATTCCCATACCCCAGGCTATTATGCGAATGTTTTTTCTTTTCCCTTTGTTCAAGTAGCTCCATTTCTGTTCATTTACTGTGAAGTTTTCATCATTACACCAATGAAAATGTTAAAGAATATATTCCTCCACATGTCTAGAACTAGTTATTTGGGTCAGGCAAACCCTGTGAGGAACGAGGCTCCTCCTTGGAGACTACAGACAGCTGGCATGCTGGCCTCCAAGTGACCACACAGAGGCCATTGACTTGTACCAACAGCAGCCTAAACACCCCTTTCTTTCCTCAAAGACCAACTCGGAGACACAGCTGAATGTGCATCTTTCATCAGCAATGATTTGCCACCGCAACTGACCCCCACAGCCAGAGATCAGAACTATCAGGGGACTGAAAGTGCACCCCACCCAGACTTTGCCTCTTCTGTGGCCCTGAATGCCCAGCACTCTGTTCCTTATGAGAGTTGGACTCTCGGAAGCGACCTGAGTTCACAGTGCAGGGATTGACCAATGTTGGAAAAGGCCCCAGTAGTAATCTTTACAGTCAACTTGGTGGGATTTAAAATTCCATAAAAACAAACTTCTGGGCACGGTGAGAGCACATTTTTAGACTGGGTTCACAGAGGTGGGGAGACCCACCCTAAGCATGGGTAAAATGGTCCATACTCTGGTCCTGGACAGAATGAAAAGAAAGGAAGCTGGACACCAGCATCTGTCTCTCTGTTCCTTGTGGACACAGTGTGAAAAGCTACCATATGCCTTCCCCATCAGGACGGACTATATCCCCAAACTGAGAGCCAAAGCATACCCTTCCTTCCTTCCTTCCTTCCTTCCTTCCTTCCTTCCTTCCTTCCTTCCTTCCAAAAAAGTTGCTTTTATTGGGCATTTTGTCTTAGGAAGGAGGAAAGCAGCAGACACATATGTTTGGTCTCTGTCCCTTTTATTTTTTAGCATGTAGTCCCTGAAATCCTTACAGTGTTCAAAGTGACAGGTGTCTTTCCTTGCTAATAATAGCAACAGGACAGGTCTCTACTATCTAGAATAAGGCTGGTGTAGAGGGTTGGGATTTCCAACTTTACAGCAACTCATCCTTGCAGAGAGAACGTGGGCTGAAGGCTAAGTTCATCATCAGTGGCCAATGACTAAATTGATTAAACCTGTATGTAAGGACGCCTCCATAAAAACACAAAAGGATGTCTGGGAGAGCGTCTAGATCACTGAATAAATGGTTCCTGGAGAGTGGCATGATCAGAGATGACAGTGAAATGCCACATCCCTTCCCGGACACCTTGATCTGTGTATCTATCCCTGCATCTCGGGTTCATCAGTATCCTTGGTTGGAGCCTTTACAGTGAACCAGTAACATGAGGAAAGAATTAATCTGCATGAAATGCATACATTGGAAGCTGACACTCAGGGGTCAATTTACTCCCAGCTACAACCACCTGCAGTAGTCCCTAACTGCCTTTTGTGAACTACCCATCTACTAACTGGCTATGATAAGGAGGGGAGCCAATACGCTTGGTACTCCTGTCTTGGTTCACAGGGATGTCTCACCTGGAACACGGAATCCCTTTAACCTTGTATGGCATTCTGATCTATAAACAGCAAACTAATAGTGAGAAATTTGGACGCCCAAGAGTCAGCTTTGCCAGCCTTCAGTAGCCTTCCACGTCCAGCACCTTGTCTCAGCCCTACTAGCTTTCTCTTCCATTAGTAATTCATTGTCACAGGACAAAATTGCAAGTCATCGATTTTTTTTTTTAATTCAGGCTCATTGCTGTGGGAATGCAAGTTCTGCCCCCTTGGGAAGTTTGAGGGTCACAAGGAATATAGAGATCTTGCAATTTCCAACTTCCAAAATCCTTCCCTCATAGGTTGCTTGTGGTAGTGGACCTGAATTTGATTTACCTCCTGTATGAAATCTGTGTGTACAGAGGTGTGTGTGTGTGTGTGTGTGTGTGTGTGTGTGTGTGTGTGTGTGTGTGTGCGCGCACACGTATACCTTGATGTCATTCCTCAAGAGCCACTCACTTTGGTTTTTGAGACATGATCTCCCACTGGAACATGGTGCTCCCCACTTAAAATAGAGTGGTTGATGAGTGAGCCCCAGATGTTGTTGTTTTTTATTACTCTTTTGGGGGGCCCGCCACCCAGCTCTCAAATAACACACAGAGGCTTATTCTTACTTATAAATGCCTGTCCTTAGCTTGGCTTGTTGTGAGCCACCTTTCCTTAACTTTAAATTATCTCATCTGCCTTTTGCCTCTGGGCTTTTCCCTTTTCTTCTGTAGATCTTACTCTGTGGCGTGCTGTGTGGCTGGGTGGCTGGGCCCTGGAGTCCTCCTCCTTCTCTGGATACTTCTTCCTCTCCTCCCAGATTTCTTCTTCTATACATTCTTTCTGCCTGCCAGCCCCACTCTCTCTCTCTCTCTCTCTCTCTCTCTCTCTCTCTCTCTCTCTCTCTCTCTCTCTCTCTCTCTCTTGCCTTGCAATTGGCTATTCAGTTCTTTATTAGCCCATCAGGTGTTTTAGACAGGCACAGTAACACAGCTTCACAGAGTTAAACAAATGCAACACAAACAAAAGTAACACACCTTAAAATAATATTCTACAGCACCCAGAGATCCTCCTGTCTCTGCCTCCCCAGTGCTGGGATTACAAGCACATACCAGCTTTTTTTCACATATAGATTCTCACAGGACAGGTACTTGTAGGAGCTTCACCCAATGCCCTTTCCCTTTCTCTCTGGGGACTGATACCTACTTCACTCACTCATTTCTGTGACTCCAAGGTAAGAGTCAATGCTCAAGGCAGGCTCATGAGGGTGCCTAGTGGGTTTGCAAACCCTTCCCTTCCAACACTATGCCCTACCCTCCTTCCCATTGGCTTCTTGCAGCATCTCCCAAGCCTGCCTCCATGATGCCCCAGGAAGCTGTGCAATCAGCTCTTAGAGGTGGAGGCTGGGCAGAGAGGAACTCACCAAGGCTCCTTCCAGGCATGTGGCATAGTTGTATCCCCGTCCCATCACCAGGAGTGACCTTTGTGTGTAGAGCTCCAGGGCCAGGTCATGGATCTTCTCATCCAGCAATAATACTTCTTTGATCAGCTCTAAGCAATGCAAAGAGGTCAGGGAGAGAGCCAGTCGTTCTGACTTCCGAACATTCACAAGGAAAATCATTGGCTATAACAAGGTTTAGACACTTCCATTGCTCAGGAGACACTGCTTCCTTGAGTTACTTATAAGGGCTTTAAACTCTGTTTAAAATCAATTCTGTGATAACTTAGGATACTGGCCAGGACCTTATCGGGTTGGAAGTTCCTGTTTGCATGAGTATGCTTGTGAACATCTATAAGGTAGGCTATGAGCTCTCATGTTACAGGAAGTAAACCAAGAGCCCAAGAGATTAAATCATGCCCTGGGAAGACACAGGACTGAAATTCCAAATTAACCCCTCAGTTCCTTGCCCTGGGCTGGGTCCCAAGGCGAAGCCAGTGTAAGGCAGACCTGTTACGATCAAACTTCCTGGTGCTGGACCTCTGTTTATTATACTCTTACAAATTATTGTACTCCTCAAGAGCCTTTGAGCTTGTGAGTTATAACGGTCAATACTTATTGGATTTGAAGAGAACACTAATTACCTGGGTAAGGTGGTATACACCTTTAATAATAATAATAAAAAAAAAACAATAGCAAAAAAAAAGAAAGAAAAGAACACTAATTAAAAACTTTTAAACTATCAGGGCAGTGATGGTGCACACCTTTGATCCCAGCACTTGGGAGGCAGAGGCAGGTGGATCTCTGTGAGTTTGAGACCAGCCTGGTCTATAGAGCAAGTTCCAGGACATCCAGGGCTACACAGAGAAACCTTGCTTTGAAAAACAAACAAACAAAACAAAACAACAAAAACTTTAAAAATGCTACTTCACTCATTGGAAAATAGTAACAGCAGTAAGCCTATAATGATAGATTTTTGAAAAAATGAGTGAGAAGAATGGTATTGTTGGACATCTTTCAAAAATTTTTCATTACATGTGGAGGTTGGAAACAACTTGCAGGAGTCAGTTTTTACACCATGTGGGTTTGGGGGATCAAACTGGGGGGTCAGACTTGGCAGCAGGAGCTTTACCTACTGAGTGACCTTCGCAGCCCAACACCTTTGTGCGTTTTTAGGGTCTGACTTTTGATAAGAGTTGGTACCACATCCGCTTCTGCATCTGAACTACTGTGATTTTTATCGTTGTTACTGGAGTGCAGATATTTCGCCAGACCTTACAAAGACTTGTATTTGGAAAAGGGAAAGGTTTAAAATGTCTTCAAATCATTGGAAGTGTTTTCCGATTCTGTATCAGACAAGAAGCAAGTTTCTTGAAATGGGGAGTTGCAAGCAGTTTCTCTGTTTTTATACATTTGGCCTGCTTTGCTCTTAAATGGCTCTTTCACACAATTTGATGATAGCATACCAAGGCCCAGAGCTAGGCAAATCTAAAAATGGACACATTTAGTTACAAATTTATTTTACAAATCACCTTGTTAAAAAATCTCCAACTTCTTAATAAAACAAAACAAAAACAAAAACTTCAAATCTGGGAATTGGCTAAGCAGAGAGACGTTTTCCAAATTCTAAATGATGATTGAAAAATTGACCTTTACTATTGGCAACAAGTACTGTTGTTTGTTACACTCGAAGGGCAGGGCTAACTTCCTTCATTTTAAGGTAAACATCCGCCACTGAGGAGGCAGATCTTGCTACTTAGCAGCTGAGGCAGTCCCGAGAGGAGGGCGGAGGTCCTGGAGCTCTGCTGACCACTGAGGCTTTCATTTTTGGCCTAAGCAGGATTTGCTGGGCAGTTTGGGGGGTGGGGGTGGGGGTATAAGATTTATCATTGGGTAGAAAGATCTAGTAGGAGAGAGTCATTAACAGCATCCTTTACATAAGAATAAAGGATGAGAGCGACCCAAAGGAGCTCAGTGAATTTGGAAATACAGAAAACCATGTTCTGGGACTTACCGGGCAAAGATCTGAGGCCCCGGATGATCTCTTGCCTCCTGTTTTGTAGAGAAATTCGGTCTTCAGACATCATCAAACCAAACATCACCAGAGAGATGAACTGGCTGGTGTAAGCCTGAGAACAAAGGAGGGGGCCCGTGAAGACTTTAGACAGCCGTCCCAAAGGTGTTTAAAGAGATGGGAGAGCTAAACCACAACGTGGACAAAGATGGGGGAGAGATGTAATGACAAGACTAAGAGATGAGGAGCGGAACGGAGGGAGGAGAGGAGGGGAGGGGAGCCAGCTGCAATTGCAAGGACACCCGTCTCTCTAGCCGATGCCACCACCCAGGTTCTCCCCGGAGAACACAGCAATTCGTACCTTGGTGCTGGCCACCCCGACCTCCGGCCCTGCGTTGATGTGGACGCCACAGTCGGTCTCCCGGGAGATGGAGCTGCCCACAGTGTTGGTGATGCCCACAGTCAGCGCCCCACGGTCCTTACAGTATCGCAGCGCCAGGAGCGTGTCTGCAGTCTCACCTGCAACACGGGGATGCTGTCAGTGAATATGCAGGTGCTAGGCCAGCTAGAACCCTCTCCTCCCCTCCTCCCTGCCTCCTCATTCACCCCTACTCCTCCTGCTTCGAAATTCAAAGCCTGTCCAACCTTTGAAAAGAAAGCAAGGGTTCAGAATCTTTCCTGTTTCTTAGATTGAAGATCTCATTACTATTTATGTAGCAAGTGTGTTCTTGTCCCCTGTTTCTTTGAATCCTGATGTCCGCTCCATGGGGGCCTCAGTCCTCATTTCCCTTCAGGATGAGGAGTGTGGAAAATGCAACTCATTATCTCCATCCAGGCCTTGCCGCTGGCTTGGAATGCCCTTCTGGGACTCTAGGCTGCCTGGGTCGGATTTGCTGAGGTATAAACATTGAAAAGCAAGACTGCCCACCACATGGTGTTTCTCAAATAGAACCTGTTTGAAGGACACGTTTCTTGAAACTTCCCAGTGTGGACTCAAATAGTTTTTCTAATTAGGTCACATCAACAGCATAAGCCGGCACCAACTCCCTATTTGCTAATTTTAAAGAAACTCAAAGCGATACAAGGCCAACCATAAAATCAGGCCCAGTGAATTCCCAACCCTCTGACTGTTCCATCCACATGGTCACGGCTCTTGACTGTGTTCAACTTAGTTCCTGACCTGTCCCCAAAACTGGTGTCGCCAAGTGCTTCCAGATGGTTTAACCTCTTTTCCTTTTTCTCTGTTGACTTCCGGGTTCACTGCACAGGACTCAAGTCCGCAGCAGCAGCAGGAAGAAAAGGCAAAGGATGGCACTGTCTGCACTAGCCTCAATCTCGGATTTTGGTAGCTTGCTGCTTGCTTAAATCTTTAAAAACTTGATACTTCCGTACATAGACCTGTGAACTGCCACTGTACTGTTGTCACGTGAAATCTACCTGTTTTCCTACCTATTCATGAGCTACATTTCGGCTCTGATGGGAAGGTCAACCCAAAGGCAGTTAGTCAGTCGGTGGGATGGTGGGCATGTCTGCACTAGTTTTTCTCAGCTTGTCATGAAAATGGGAATGGTATTAAAAATTCAAAAGGGAAGCAATATTAAACCACCCCCCATGACATTAGAAGAGTATGTTCAGTTTTCGATTGTGATAATGATATTATGGGTTTATGCTTTATCATCATTTTGCTTTGTCTCACATTCTGAATTATCTATGCAGAGAGATGTCACATGATGCTCAGGGTTTGGATCAGCTTCCAGATGATCCAGAGGAGGAGACGGGTGATTGGCACACATGGATGACCCTAAGTTGGCTTGGATGGTAATTTCTAAGGTTGGATAACTTGTTATATGAATATTCCTGCTTTAATAAAGGTTTGGAATTCACCAAAATTGAAATATTTCAAAACCCCTCCTTAAATCTCTAGGGTCTCGACCCCAAGGATATGACTCAGCTGGAGCACACCTTTACCCGGTGTGAGGATGACACCCAGGTAAGGCTCACTCAAGCTAAAGGAGAGTGCTCCCCACTTTAACCAGAACCGTGTCTCTCCATGCCTCCCCCTGCTGGACAGTGTGGATACTGCACATAGCAGGCCTCCAGAGCTTGGACACAGAGCCTACCAAGGATTGAATTCAAGGATGGGACTCTCAACCCAGGAGAATTGAGACTTTTTTTTCTCCTTTAAATTATGCCCAGGAAACATTTAGGAGCATGTTGGGGAGTGTTCTTGGAAGTGCTAGAAGGCTTAGAATGGCAGGGGAAGCCAGTTTCTCGAAGGGAGCTCCATGGATGCAGATCTCATGGGTCATAGTCCATGCCAGGGAGGGCTATTATCCCCTGATGCAGCTGCCTTTGAGTAACCTGTCCTCCGGTAAGTAAGCTCAATAACCTCACTGGCTCACTAAGCCAGCCTTGGGTGGGATCATTTCTTTAGTCTGTCTTTGGTGACCTATGTGGGGTGAAAACACGTTTCGTCACCTTTCCCCAGGAAAACTCACACATCTTCACACAGTGTTGCTAGTACCAGATGCTTTTAAGGGTTTAAATGACCCAGTGCGTGAGATCATATGTGGTACACTGCAGACGCACAGAGGCTGCGCTGGAACAAGAGGGAGGATGCATAGAGAGAAGAGAGCTCGGAGATGAGCCAGTGAAAACCTGGCCGTGCTGCCTGCCTCCCTTACCTGATTGGCTTATGAAGAAGCAAACATCATCCCTGAACACAGGTGTGTTCCTGTCCAGGAAATCACTGGCAAGTTCAACCATCACAGGGAGCTCGGTCAGTTCCTCTAAAACTTGGCGTGTCTGCAGCCAAACAGAATAGACACTGAAGTCAGTAATGGGCCTCCCAGGGACACAGGGCACTGGGCTTCTAAGGACAGTTGTTATGACGGGGTGTCTTGCTGTCCCAGTGGTATGGGAACTTTGGCCACTCCCAAGCCACCGTGCTAGAAGAATGGCTCAGTACACTTCTCACGCTGGCTCATGGGAATGGGTTCAAGGACTTGGTCCAATTCAGAGGCCAGTGCATGACAGCCCTGTGACCAGCATCTTGGTCTTGGCTGCTGTTAACTTCCCAGGACTCCCTTAAGGTCTGGTGTTCGGCACTTACAGCCACAGCAGCGTGGTAGCTGGTTCCACAGCCAATCACGATGAGTCTTCGGCACCGTCGAATCTCCTTCAAATGGTCCTTCAAGCCACCCAGGAGCACTGCAGGACACGAGGCAGGGTATTAATGTTGACTCTACACATGACTGCTTTCAATGGAGCAGGGCATGGACCGGGGCTTCTCACCTGTGTTGGTCTCAAAATTCACCCGCCCTCTCATGGTATTAAAAACAGATTCTGGCTGCTCGAAGATCTCCTTCTGCATAAATGCACTGAAGTTACCTGGCAGGGAAACATCACCAAGGTAAGTGACTTTAATTTAGATACATTTTTATAGCTTAACTGGGAGCCAGGAAAATCCTAGCAAAAGGCTTAGCTGCTGTTGCTTTTTAATTTTCTGCCAAGATGTCACTTAGGCCACAGGGCTAGTATAGCCATAAAGCCCCCCCAATTTTGAAGAGTGTCTGGAGGTGTTTTCTTGTCTGAGGCTATGGAAACAAATCATATGAAAGTGGGTCAGATACAGTGACCATCCAGTTTACACCTTAGACCCTGCAGCTTTGGGGGTTCAGAGGCCCCTCCATCCTCTGACCCCCGAGAGCACCTGCTCTTCAAGGCAACTGCACAGGGACTCTTGGAGGACACCTGCCTTTCATTATTTGCTGCAGTTCCATCTGCAAGGTCTGGATGGCTCGGGAGGGGACATCACTAGCTGAGCGCTTGACTCGGTGAATGGAGAGTTTCCCATCAGCCACTGCGGCAATGTCATCATCTTCCAAGAAGATGACCCGGTTGGTGTGTTCTATGATGGCACTGGAAGGGAAGAAAAAGACATCAAAGTTCGTGTTACACCCTTGAAAGTCACAAGGCACCAGCCACTTGCTGTTTCTCAAGCATGGGATCCTTGTCATTTTAGGCATGACAGTGGCTTCACAGTAAAAAGGTTCACAGGTGAGCCCTCCCATTCTCCATACCTCTCTCCTCCAACAACTATTCTGAAACCTAACCTTAATCGTAACCCAGTAGAGAATGTATAGAATTACACCATTTCTTCAGCAAACATTTTTACATATATCTATTAAATCTTAAGGACTAAATTTTAACCTATTATAGGACCAACATTCTCTTCAAACTTAACAATTCATCTTCAAATCATCAAGTAGCTAATGTGTTCAAATTCCTCCCCCAGGCAATCTCATGGATGTCTTTTTATAATTGGTTTCTTCAAATAAGATACAAAAACCATGTCACCTTTGGAGGGGTTGGGAAAACATACACTGTTCTGATTATAAAGGGAAAGAAATAAGTATTTGCTTTAAACATTTTAAAATTAATATTCATTTATTCATGTGCCCATGTGTGTGTGTGTGTGTGTGTGTGTGTGTGTGTGTGTGTGTGTGTGCACGCGCACATGTGCTATGGCACGTGTGTGGAGGTCAGAGGGTGACTTACAGGAGTCACATCTCCCCTTCCATCATGTGGGTCTGAGGCCCATCTTGGCTGCCAGGGCCTGCACCCCCACTGAGCCATCTTGCCCACTCAGTACTTGCTTTTTAGAACCGTATAGTTTATGAAGACAAGTTTCTCTTTCTACAGTAGAATCTAGCTAATAAAGAGCAAACGATAGAGTAAACAGTTTATGGATTCCTAATTATGAATCGCTCCAACCAAGGATCTTGAATGGCTGTGGAAGCCAAGAGGCGAAAGCTGAATCTTCAGTCAATGAATGAGGCTGATAGGACTCGAACCTCTGATTAAGTGCAAAAAGAAAACTGATGGAATGCTATGTGCCTTCTGAGGGAAGGACACACTACCACGCGCGCTGAAATTCAAAGCTGAGTCAGGTCTAAAAAACGTCTAGACGCTTGGCTGTGGATGTGTGTCCGAGAAGGGTTGTCACGATTGTTAATTGATGGAGGAGGCTCATCCCACTGTGCGCAGCACCGTAGTCCTGGGCAGGTAGTCCTGGGCAGTGTAAGAAAGCCAGCTAGGCGTGAATCAGCAAGCGAGCCAGCAAGCAACATTCCTCCGTGGCTTATACTTCAAGTTCCTGCTTGAGTTCCTGCCCTGACTTCCTTTGTGGATGGAAGGTGACCAGAAAGGAGAAGATGGAAAAAACTTTCTCTTCCCCTAAGTTCCTTTTGGTCATCCTACTTGTCACAGCCACAGCATGGAGCTAGAACACTAGACGGGGCTGAGAGGTTTTGTCAAAGTGGGGCTGTTTTCATGGTAGTGCATAGTCTGGTTTTTTTGTTGCTTTTGTTTTGTTCAACAAATGTCTGCTAAGAGTCGATAACACTTAGTCCTATGAGAAGCTTCTAGAAGGAATAAGGTAGGCTCGGTCCCTGCTGGCAGCTTAGCGGTGACTGCGGCGATGTAAGATTTCCACATATTTATTCTCTGGGAAGCTGCCAGTATTAGTTCTCACAGCTTGTCAGTTGGCTTTGAAAGTGTATCATTATTTTGCCTGTGAACACTATTTCATCTTCCTCCAGGCCTTCGTGCCTTTTTCTAATCTTAGAAACACCTCTGCCGTCACTGACTATAAGGTAAGAGCTCGGTGGCTTCGAGCACTTCTATGAAATAAAAACTTCAGCAGATTATAGTGCCCAGACACCACTTACAGGTACCAAAATCTCTTTCGAATAGTCCCTCACTCCTCCTCCTTCTCTCTTCTCTTCCCCTACCCCAACGTTTCTTTCTCTGTGCCTGTATATTTCTAAAATTTATGGACGTGTGCTGGGGAGGTGGCCCAGTGGGTAAGAGTGCTTGCCACCAAGTCTGACGACCTGAATTCAATCCCCGGGACCCAAATAGCAGAAGGAGAGAATCAACTCCTAGAAGCTGTCCTCTGACCGACATACATGCTCGGAGTGCACGCACATGCGGTGTTCAGACAGTCATTCTTTGGGTATACAATCCCAATAAAACAATGAAAATGTTTAGCTACCTTGCATCAGAAGCAAAGAAGAACTCCACAGCTTTATCACCCACGGCGTGCAGGCAGGTGGAACTGTCCAGTCGCTTCATCCTGGTCTTGCAGATATTCTTCACATTCTCAATATTGCCTAGTAAACAAAAGAATGGGTTGCGAATCTCAGCAGGCTGCTTTATTTGCATAACACGTGGCAGAGAACCCATTTTCCTCTTTTGAATATTGTGTGGGAGAAATCTGCAATTTTTAGCTATGGCTGTGCCAGCCAAATCACGTAAAAGCTCCCCAAATAGCCCAGTAGCGCTGAAAGAGCATTTAAATGGCGACCGTGGGAGAGCAAGGCAAACGAAAACAAACCAAAGAAACTCAAATCAGGGCACAGTTACCATTCTCCCCAGCTGCCTGCTGCTCCCTCTATTTCTGTGCAGGTCTCAAAATATTCACAATGAAGTGCTTTTTTGAAAGATGGAGCTGAGTCCCCATTGCATGAACATCTTTGAAACCCAGAGTCACACGGCAGCTGGGCCCAAGACAGTGTTTGGGGGCTGCCTCCAAACAGAACTGGCTGCAAGGGGGTAGCTACCCTGCAGCTGTCTGTTGATGTCTTCACGAAACTCACATGTCCGATATAAGACGGGGATCTGCTCTGTGGAGAGTTTGTATTTGCTTCGTACCCCAATGAGCAGTGGGCTGCCTCTCCTGCAGGAAGAAGAAGGTATCAAGTGACCCATCACCTTTGAGACGCCAGGTCAGATGTCTTCCTAGCCTCTCGGTACACCCTCCTTTCCCTGGAGCAGAAGACTGTGTTTAGGTCACACAGAAGGGACATCTTGACCATGAGATGCTGCCCTTCAGGTTTGGAGCAGGGACCAATAGACTGGCATGGAGATGTCAGCTCACTCACATCATCACCTGGATATCTGACCAATTAGCCTGGTAACATGCTCTCCATAACACTTTTATGAGATGTTGAGCTCCTGGGTCTTTATATCCCCATAAGCAGCTAACCCACATGGATAGGTCTCAGAGGCTGAACACTTACCATGTGAGAAAGGCCTGGTGTAAGCAGAATATGGAAAAGTTTTATGCAAATACTACACTACACTATTTTATACATGGAGCCTGAGCATCTAAGGGTTTTGGTATCTGGACAAGGTTTAGTGCCAGAACTTCCAGAGATACCAAGGGAAGACTGTGCTCGACTCTGTGGGCTGCAAAAGGTAGTTTCAAGGGTAGTTTCACCTTGGCTTAAATGATACCCCTCTAAGGGAAAATTAGAATCTTTGACCTGTACTAACGTGGATTTCATCACAAAGGGAACAGTAATTTTCACAAAGGTCTTCCAGGAATGACAGAAGTTGACAAGGGTGAGAGTCTCTAAATCAGGCTCCTTCCTTGGTGTCCATCTCTGTCACCAGCACTAGCCTCTCTGATTATCTTGGGATAGAATCTTCAGTGAAACACTTCACGGTATTTCTTTCCTGCTTACTATTGCTTTGGATAAGATTGTTGGAGGCATTAAGTCATGATTTTTTTTTTTTTGGGTGGGGGCGGGTTCTTCGAGATATACTTTCTCTGTGTAACAGCCCAGGCTGGCCTGGAACTTACTTTGTAGACCAGGCTGGCCTCGAACTCACAAAGATCCACCTGCCTCTGCTTCCCAAGTGAGCCACTACTGCCCAATTTTAGGTCATGATCTTAATGGCATCTTGCCTTCAAAATGCAATTCTTTGCTTTATCTTACAGATTACAGCACTCACATCAGACAAGCAGATCGCTTTCATAACTCACACAGTTTAGATCTCTGCATCCTAGAACCCACGCAGGCAACATTCCAGGACAGCAGTTCCTCACTGCCCTCTGTCCATCCATGCAGACTGTGGTCTTACCACCTCCAATTGAGCACTAGGGAGATAGTTCAGCTGGCCAAGTGGCTACCATGAAGGCATGAAGACCAAGGCAGGATCTCCAAAAAGCTACTTAAAAGCTGAACACAATGGGTGGTGTGTATGTCTATAACCCTGCAGGTGGGAAAGGGAGGTAGAACACTGAGACAGGAGATGTATGGCTCCTTGGAATTCATTGGCCAGCCAGCCTACAGCTAGATGAATGGGTGATCTCCGGGTTCAATGATACCTTTTCTCAGAAAATAAGGTGAAAGGGCTGGAGAGATGACTCAGTGGTTAACAGCACATACTGATCTTGCATAGGACCTGAGTTTAGTTCCTAACACCCCCATGGTGGCTCACAACTATCCCTAAGTCCAGATCTGATGCCCTCTTCTGACCTCTGTGGGCAGCAGACACACAAGTGGTGCACATACATACATACAAGCAAAACACTCATCATACACATAAAAGAGAATACCTGATGTGGACCTCTGGCCTCCACACACAGCTGCATCTTCAGACATACATGCATACACTGCCGCGCGCACACACACACACACACACACACACACACACACACACACACACACACAAACCTCCAGTATAAGCCTGAAACTGCAGATAGTGAACCCAGTACACACAAGGTCTTCATATGCGTTCATACCAATGATGGTTTAATTTAGGGGAAATAAAAGACTAACAACAACAACAAGATAAAAAAATTATAACACTGCACCATAACAAAAATTACTTTAAATTTACGAATTGTCTGTTTCTGGACCTTGTTTGACCAATAACTGAAACCTTAGAAAGTCACACTTTACATTGAGTGGGGGTGGGAAGGGGGTTTCTGTAGCTAGTGTGGACTGCGTGCCTTTCTCCTCCAACATGTTAACTGGTTGATAAGAAAACAGTGAACACACTTTGTTAGGACCATCTCAAGCATTTGACTTCAATGTAGTGGGCTAATATTTTATCTTAAACAACTTCTTTCTAACATAGACTGATGTGCTTACAAACCACCTGCTTATTAAGTCTGGATTCCGCCCACACATGGGCATTTGGGGTGTCCACCTGACTCAGACAGGTCTCTGTTATTTCTTTAGCAGTGACAGGCCTGCTTCTCAGGAGCACTAACTTACTTAGACTCCCTCTTCTGATTTCTTGAAACGGGACAAAGTTCAAAAAGAATGAGAAAAAGGTGCTTTGAGTGTCCTGACTATTTTGTATAATCCTTTGTTTTGTCTAAAACTAATCAGAGACCTTGTTCTAGGTCCAGAGAGGAGCTAGCTCAAATTGCCCCTAAATAATGATAGATTTTAAGCATTAATAATAGTGCTTAAGGCTATCTGGGTTTCTGGGTGAATGGCTCCCTGGATCTTATTGTTCAGACTGAGCTCTCCTTTAAGACACAGAAGCCTCCTGAGACATCCCAAGGGCTGGCCTGGATGTTCCAGCCATCCGTCACAGGCAATTTAGAAAAATCAAGCTTTATTGCTTCCTCACACCACATTCATTTTAAACAGTAATATCACATTATGAGATTTTAAAGGGAGCTTCTAGATTTGATAAGGACCAACTGGTATTTTATAATTCTATTCTATGATTTGATGAAATTACATTTCGAATGACAAATTAGTCCCAGTCCCGGGGAAAAAAGTAAGATTATGATAAATTTATCTGATTTTCTGGGTAGATATTGTGATAGTCTTCAAGGGACAGTCTCACTCACCTCTTCTCAGGTCTCCCAGAGCCACATATATATTCTAAATGGTTCCTTTGTGCCTTTAGAATAAAGCCAGCAGCCCACAAGACACCAAGGCCCCTTAGAGCTGGGTTTCTCCCAGAACCTCCACTCACCACTAGCCTGTGAAGTTCATGGAGCGATGTCTATAACCACCTGATTCACTACTGTCCCCAAGCCCAGCCCCCAGCAGGTATCAGTAAACATACATGGAGACCGGAAGTCCTCCCTCGGGCCGCATCTACCCTGCCCTCACACACCCAAACTGGGAGGCTGGAGAGCCACACTTTGGGCTTATCTTTCCCTGTGTTGGTCTTGCTGCTGGGGAAGCAGTTACTACTCCCCGACTTTCCTGGGTTGACATCTGCAGCACTCTCAGGCCCCTGGTACAGTGGCCTCCCAGCCCCCACCCAGAGCAGCAGTCTTCTGGAACAAACATCCTGGGAACATGTCCCAAAGTCTCCAGAAGCCTTCTCATACTAAGGGTTCAACAAATACTAGCTGGATGTCTAGGTAAGTGAATAGTCAATCCATCTAAATTTAAAATAAAAGATGACATTTAATCTCCTTCTATGAATCTAATCAGCGATGAGGCACCTTTGAGACAGGGGCTCCAATAGAGGAATGTGTGGCCAGACCAAGACTTCTTAGATGAATTCTGTTACGCTCCTACCGAACAGGTGACAAGGCATGAGCTTTGGGCTTTTAAGGACTTTTTTTTTTTTTAAATTGTGTTTATTAGTTTATTGTGTACATGTGGAGGGAACGAGGCGGGGAGGTGCACGTGTGCCACGGTGTCAGTGGAGGTCAGAGAACACCTAGCAGATGGTTCTGTCCTCCCACCGGGTGGGGTTCAGGGATTGAATTTGTCAGTCTCCGCAGCAAAGGGCTGTCACCTGCTGGGCCATCTCGGGCCCATTGAAGAACTAGATGCAGGTGTTCGCCTTGGTCCGTTTCATAGTCACAATTGTGCAGGCTTTGCCTAAGAGGGCGCCCTACATTCATTAGGATCTGAGCCTCCATAAAACTTGAGTCTAAACCCTCATACACTTTTATTATTTTCTGTTTTATTTTTTATTTGGGGGGGGCAGTGTATGTGTGTGTGTATGTATGTGTGTGTGTGTGTGTATGTGTGTGTGTATGTGTGTGTGTGTATGTGTGTGTGTGTGTGTATGTGTGTGTGTATGTGTGTGTATGTGTGTGTGCACTTGCGCACATGTGCAACAGGTCAGCCTTGACTGTCATCCCCCTGCAGCCATCTGCCTTGGCTTTTTTTTTGACAGAGCCTCTCTCTGAACCTGAGCACTCACCAGCCGGGTTCGGCTCGCCGTGAGCTCCAGAGATCCACCTGTCTCTGCCTCGACAAGGCCAGGATGGCAAGCGTGCACCACCACACCCAGTTTTTCATGGGTGTGCTGGGGACCAAACTCAAGTCCTCGTGCCTAAACAGCCAGCACCTGACTGACAGCTGCCTCCTCACCCCCAATACCTTTTGTTATTATTACATTTTTACAAAGACACTTATTCATTACTGGAGAGGGGATGATGGTATAGCATGCAAGCACAGAGAGGTCTCTGGAGCCAGCTCAGTTCTTCTGCCTTTACATGGATCCCAGGGAGGTAACTCAGGTTGTGAGGCTTGCACAGTACCCAACATTTGTTTGTTTGTTTGTTTATTGGTTTTTTGAGACAGGGTTTCTTTGTGTAGTTTTGGAGCCTGTCCTGGTCTTGCTCTGTAGACCAGACTGACCTTGAACTCACAGAGATCCACTTGTCTCTGCCTCCCGAATGCTGGGATTAAAGGCGTTCGCCACTACTGCTTGGCCATTTACTTTTTTAATATTAATTTGTTGTCAACTTCTAACAGTCGAGAGATTTCACACACAAAAAAATCCAACTTTATGTTTTCCCTTTTATTTGAGGGTTTTCTTTTCTTTTTCTTTCTTTTCTTTTTCTTTTTTCTCTTTTGAGACAGGGTTCCTGGATGTCCTGGAACTCACTCTGTAGACCAGGCTGGACTTGAACACAGAGATCCACCTGCCTCTGCCTCCTCAGTGCTGCGATTAAAGGTGTGCGCCACCACCACTTGACCTATGTTTCCCTTTTAAAAACAGGAGCTCTAGCACCACTGGCCACGGTAGCGCAGTGCCTGGGCCACAGCTGATGTCCTTTAGACCCAAGAAGCACTGGGCAGTTTGCTAGAGACCATAAGCCCCCTGGTGTCCCAAGCCAGATGGTTTGATCTTATTTATTTGTTTGTTCCTGGAAGCACCCACACGCTTGCCTTACCTTGTGGCAACAGCTTCTCCCGGGTAGTGGATGCTCTTGAACACCAATGCAAAGGCACCTTCCTGAAAACACAGCAAAAAAGGTGAAGGGTTGTGGAGTAGCAGTTGCTCTGACTAGCCCCGCCACTGCAGACCCCTGGCCTAGGCAGGCACCCCCAGCTCCTCTCCATGGCAGATATGAGTTGCATAAGGATCTAAGTGCAGAGGCAGCTTACGGAGGATGCAGTCAGAGCGGAAGCCAAACAGATGGCATCGTGCTCAGGTGCGGAAGTTCACCCTCACGAGGAACTCCTGATAATGATGCCCAGGGTGGAGTGGTGTAGCCAAAGCCACAGAGAGTAAGGACCAGGGCTAGAGAAACCCAGCACTGGGCCTGTTCAGGGAGCAGCTGGGAAGGTCCAAGAGGTTGATCAACATGGCTCAACACTGGGTCAAACCTAGGATCCAATTCTGGCTTTATCTCTTCCCTTAATTAGGCAGTTGCTTCAGCCACCTTCATGCCTCAGTTTCCTTCTCTGTGACCTAGAGGTCAGCATACAGTTTATCTGTATGACTTTGAGGTTCAAGGCTAATGTACAGTAAGTGCTTAGAATGGTGCCTGGCCTTTAGAGAATCCAGGAGAACTGGTGGTGTTAATTCTCTTATTTTCATTTCTATGGCTATGACTGTTATTTGCCCCTGTGCCTCACCTTGCTGTTTTCACAAAGCTAGAACTAGACTCTAGTTTTCCTAATTCAGGACTACAAATTCCTTTTCTAAGATTTACTTATTTGGTTAATGTGCGTATTTGCCTACATGACTTTATGTGCATTATGTGTGTGCAGTGCCCACAGAGGCCATAAGAGGGCGACAGATCCTCTGGAAATGGAGTTACAGAAGATTGTGAGCCACCCAACATGGGTGCTGGAAACTGGACCTGGGTCCTCTACAAGATCAGTAAGTACTGTTAACCAGTGAGCCGCCTTCTCCACCATATGTCTTTTTTACTTACATTCTTCATGAAAAATTATCCCCTGAACTTGACCATCCCAATTTGCCATGGCCCCAGAAGATTTCAGTTATGTACAACAAATTATGAACCTGAATTTCTATGTGAAGTTCTTAATCTTTAAAATTCTGGGTGGACCTCAGGCTCTATGCAGCCAGGGTGGTACATCCAATTTGTGGACAAAGCCACAAAAACAGTGAGTTCTGGGGTTAATGACCTAGGCTCTCAGTGGGTTTTCAAACTGCCCAGGAAGAAGGGCTTCATGCAGATCTTGAGTGTCACAACATCATGTGGTTCCTGCTTGGTTTATAATAGCAATGAAAGACAGAACAGAAATACATTTCCTATTCTCCATCAAAAAGAGTTCTAGTTTCTTCAGGTAAGAAAGATCAAACAGTCTAAAGGTGCCGTGATGGGGAAGGCATTTCTAAAACCCAAAATCAGAGTACAGGTGATGTAGTCGAGTAGCAGAGTGCTTGCCTAGCACTTGCCAGGCCCTGGGTTCAATCCTTAGGACGGCAACAAAACAAAAACAGCAAAGAACAAAACACTGTTACAATACCCAATCTGTTTGCTGTACTTTATTTACAACTGACCCTCCATATCTTTGGATGCAGATTTGAGTGTGACTCGGTGATGGAGAGCTTGTTGAGTGTGTGTGAGGCTCTGGATTTGATTTCCAGCATCAGAAAGAAAAGAAAAAAAATGTTCTGAAAACATGTTCAGTTGTTACTGTGTGGACTGCACAGCTAGCATATTATGGAGTACCCCAAGTGGGCATGCCCAGACTTGTCCCTGCCACTATTCCCTAGAGTATCCAATGTAGTGAAACCATCATCTACATGGTTCCATTGTATTAGGTATTATATCTAATATATTAATCTAGAGATAATTTAAAACACATAGGGTGATGCGCACAGGTTATATACAAATACGGCATCAGTTTATATGAAACTTGATTGGGGTATCTAGGGCCTTGGAACCAATTCATACTAGTACCAAGGAATGACACTGTAGAAGATGCTGCGATTTAGAAATAGGTCCTCTAAATTATGGACCCCCAAAAGAGGGTAGCACAGATCAAAATGTTTTGGCAGTAGATCCACTCTAAAAACTTTTGCTGTAGGCTGACAGATCTAAAACCATAGCGTAGTGCTGTGGGATGCCTTTCTGTGTGCTGTGAATATGTGTGGCTCCCATTGGCTAATAAATAAAGCTGTTTGGGCCTATGGCAAGAAAGCTTACAGCCAGGCGGGAAATCCAAGCAAGACAGAGAGAGAAGAAAGGAGTAGTCAAGGGATGTGATCCAGCCACCCAAGAAGGAAGACGTTAAAGTACAGCATGATAACCCACAACACTCTCTGACCCAGTGTGTCCTCGATTCTGAGCCTTGAACACTATCTCCAGGCTGCTGTAGCCTTAGACCTGTTCTTGGACGGCACGATACCTTGGAGATGGGCTCTGAGATATCCAACCCCCTTTTCCCTCACTCCCATTCCATGCAGTTTTCCTCCTTAGACAAGGACCCAACCCCCATGTCTATCCCCCTGGACAAGGGGCCCCAGCCTGCTGGATATGTTTATTTGGGTCCGAGCAGCTGTGGGATTGGTGGGTGAGAGAGATTTGTCCTGACCGTGGGCCAGGCAGGACCAGGAGATAACCCTAGCAACACCAGCCCCCATGTCTATCCCCCTGGACAAGGCTGTCCCCCATGTCTGTCCCCCTAGAGAAGCCCCCAGTCCCCATGTCTATCACCCTTTGAGAGTAGCTGTGCTTCTTGAGTCTAGCTGTTTGATGCATCACCAATCAGTTCCTCCTGCTCTTTCCTGGGCCATTCATTCCCTTCAGCATTTCCCTGCACTTCGATCTCTCCTATCACAAAACCACAATCTTCTTCTGGAACTGGGACCATCTCTTGCCCCACAGCTCTTGCTGTGCACCCCTAACAAATCAGATAATTCGGAAATCTATTCCTGTGTGCTCTATGCATGCCTGCCTTCTTCCCTCCTTCCCTTTTTCCTTTCCCATTTTGTAATTAATTGCGGGCATTTCTCCCCGACTGCTTTACGGACAAGGAGGAAAGACTACAGTTCTAAGTCTCCAACCTCAGTCACGTTCATCTGATTAGCATACAACAGTGCATATAATTCAGTTTTAGAGACGACAACACGAACCGTGACAGCTGCATTCCCACGTGCACACAGCCCACGGTTATAAAAACCATAGATTAGAATGCCAGCCACCATCTCACAGGGGCTAAAATGAAGCAAGCATTTTGTCAGAGATTCACTCCCCAAACTGGACTTTCTCCAGATTCCACAGGAATACAGCATTGTAAGTGCTATAAACGAACTCTCTTCCCCCCTCAGTACCTTGTGCAAATTTGCACAAGTGAAAAATGAAGGCGTGTTTAGACAGACGGCACTCACAGGGACTCATAACTCACCAACTGCTGAATGACTCTTTCGACCAATGTTGAAAAGGTGATGTCCTCAGTCTCTCTGTTGTCGAATACGTATTTAATCAGCTTGGCGATGGTCTCCGTGTCTGTTTCTGACTCAAACTCATAGCCCTTGCTTTCCTGGAATATGGGGTTGTACCCAGGGTGACAGATTTTGGTCATTGTGCAATTGCTGGCTGGGCCAACTCCCTCTAGTCCCTTATGATATGACTTAAGGCAAGAACAAGCAAAACTGGGAAGGCATGAGAAAGGTCTGCCAGAACCCAGCAGCCAAACACCTCTGAGTCACCCTCTTATTCCCAGAGAACTCCCTCCTCAGGAGCTTGTCGTCACTGTTAATCTGGACATTGCAAAATAGAAGCAGTTATGATAAAATATGTGAGTCAAACCCTCTCACATCCCAACTCACACCACATAACCTTTGCATGGTGTGGACACTCACCGTCTGGCTTCCCACCCCACATTCTTTGGGTGTCTGAGTGGATGTGTTACATAGTAGAAGCTACTTTGGTGAAACCCAGTTCACATTATTTTGATTCTGTGAAACCACAGCAGCCCTGGAGATAACACACTAAAGCCCTGGAATCTCTCCCTAGACATTCTGAACACGGTGGTCCGGCTGAGGGTAAGATTCACGCTCAGGGTTGTGACATGGCCCAGCGTGGGTGTCACTCAGTACCTGTGTATGTTTTTGAAGGGAAATAGGCTAAGTGAAAGTGTCAGGAGGAAGATCCATGCTGACTCAGATTTGACTTAGCCAGGGGAAGCCCCTTACCAGAAATTTCCTTAGATCCTTGTAATTTGTGATGATCCCATTATGGATGACAACAAATTCTGAAAGAAAAGTGTAGGGGAGAGAGAAGTGAGAGCTGAAAGTAAAGTTCAAGCTAGATGCTGAGGGAGATGATCGACAGCTGGACATTCCTCCCCGAGACGTGTGGTCATGTGGTTTCATTTGCAGTGACTAAGACTGATGTCTGTATCAGCAGCTTTCACCGGAAGAGCCAACCTGTCTGTCAGTGATAATCATCTCTGCGTAGCCCTGGCTGTCCTGGAACTCATTCTGTAGACCAGGCTGGCCTCGAATTCAGAGATCTGCCTGCCTCAGCCTCTGCTGGGATTAAGGGCATGCGCCACCACTGCCTGGCTCTTAGCGTATTCTGAATGAGGAGCTTCCGGTGGGGTTTACCTTGTCGCTAGGCAGGACAGGAGGCTATGTGGCTGCAGCCTCTGCCCCTCCAAACCTTAAACTCCTGGCTGCTGAGCCCTGACTCTGGGATCTAGGGCTTGGAGAGGCACCTGGGCACTAACCATAATCAGCAATACCGTCTGCCTTCCCTTAGGACCACTCTGTCGGGGAGGGAGGTGAGCTCCGCTGGGAGAAGGAGCTCCATGCTTCTCTTTAGGGTCCTAGCCTTCTAGAACATTTTGCTCTTCTCATACTATCTGTTGTGGGTTGAGTGTATCTTTCAAGAGCTCAGGGCATGTGACACTGGGTCCCCAGGGTGATCATGTGACAGGGGGTAAGAACATTAAGAGATGGGGCCTACTGGGAGGTTATTGGAGACACGCTTGCAGAAGAACCTAATAGAGTTCTCATGGGATCCTGGCTAGTTCTGGAGAGTGTGTGTTGTTACGGAGAGAGGCCACACACTTGGTCCCTCCCTCACACCACGTGGTGTTGAAGCCAAGGGGAGTCTCCCCAGAGGTCAGACAGATGCACTGCCTGATCAAGGATTTTCTGCCCCTAAAACTGAGACCTAAATAAATCTCCTTTCTTTGTGAACTAGCCTGCTACAGGTACTTTGCTATAGTGATGGAAAATGAATTAATGCACTGTTGTATTTCACTCTTGGAATGAATTCCCAAGAGCCCTTGTGATAAAATGCCATCATTTCCTGTGTGTACCTAGGTCAGCAGCACCCAGGGGACTAGATGTTGGCCTGACTAAGGCCCTCTGTGACCCAATAGGATATTAAGGGAGGAGATGCTTAGATTGTCTCAAGGGGACTGGGCAGGTGGGAAAGGCAGTTTGAAGTGGGCATGGAAGCCACTTTGGCCAGGATCATCTCTGACAGGCCATTCAGGGACAGGAAAAAACATCCTGAACAGGGTCTACTTACCATTGTCTTTGTCTGAGCGCTGTGGATGACTGTTGACAGCATTGGGAACACCATGGGTGGCCCAGCGTGTGTGGGCAATGCCGAAGTGTGTCTCAAACTCCACCTTCAAGTCCATGCTGTCTTGCTCTAAACAAAAAGAAAATCAGCTGCTGTATTTGTGTATGCTGTGCATGTGTGTTTGTGTGCATGTGGTGTGTGTCCATGTGTGTTTGCATGCATGTGTCTGGGTGGTGTGTGCATGAATGTTTTCATGTGGGGGGGGGGGCCCAAGGTGGATGCTGGGGTGTCTTCCCTGATTGGTGGCCAGCTGCATTATTCACTGAGGCAGGGACTTGGGTTAAACACAGAGCTCACTCATTGTGGCTAGTCTGGCTTGCCAGCTTGCTCAGGGAATCCTCTGTCTCTGCCTTTTTGTTGTTGTTGGTAGTAGTGATGGGTTTTGGGTTTTTTGGTTTTTTTTTTTTTTTTTTTTTTCGTTTTTTCTGAGACAGGGTTTTTCTTGTGTAGTCCTGGCTATCCTGGAAACTTGCTCTGTAGACCAGGCTGGCCTCAAACTCACAGAGATCCGCCTGCCTCTGCCTCCTAAGTGCTAGGATTAAAACATTCACCACCACGGCCCAGCGGCCTCTGCCTTTTGACAGCTGGAATGACTGCCATGCCTATCTGGCATTTATAGAGGTGCTAGGGTCTGAACTCTGGTCCTCAGGCTTGTGTGGCAAGCAAAGCCATCTCCCTGGACAAGTGTCTGTACTTTAAAAACAAGCTTTGGTAGCTGGGTGGTGGTGGCACATGCCTTTGATCCCAGCACTTGGGTAGCAGAGGCAGGTGGATCCCTAAATTCAAGGCCAGCCTGGTCTACAAGTGAGTTCCAAGACAGCCAGGGCTACACAGAGAAACCCTGTCTCAAGGTGAAGAGGGGGGAGAGCATTGGCATCTCACCACTAAGGCAAGGTGGTTTCATTACACTTGACACACCATCTTAACTAATGGTCCACCTTTAATGTCAGTCACACACGTGGCAGACACCACAGGGATCTGCCATATCTGGATACCACCCATGCTGTTAAGTTTTACTTAGTGTTATTTTATTTTATTTTTTTTGGTTTTTCGAGACAGGGTTTCTCTGTGTAGCTTTGCGCCTTTCCTGGAACTCGCTTTGGAGACCAGGCTGGCCTCGAACTCACAGAGATCCGCCTGGCTCTGCCTCCCGAGTGCTGGGATTAAAGGCGTGCGCCACCACCGCCCGGCTTTACTTAGTGTTATAACTGAACCCATTTCCTTTTTCCCTTTTGAGACAGGGCCCTCTAGCCCTGGAACTCATTACATAAACCAAACTGGCCTCAAACTGGCAACTGCACTTCTTTCTGCCTCAGCCTCCCAAGTGCTAGGATTACATGCTGGGGCCACTATGTCGTACCCTTATTTTTTGTTGCTGGTTTATTTATTTATTTATTTATTTAGTCACAGGGCTTCTCTGTGCAGCTGGCTGTCCTGGATCTCACTCTTTAGACCAGGCTGGCTTTGACCTCACAGAGATCCACCTGCCTCTGCCTCCCAGAGTGCTGGGATTAAAGGCATATGTCACCACCACCCGACTCAATCTTTATTTCTTAATCAAGATAAGTTGATTTAGAAAGGAAAATGATATGTCTCTAACATAAATAGAAAAGCAGTATTGCATGCTAGAATAATTAAATACATAAGTATTATAATAGTTTTTAGAGTCTCCGCATATAGCTGCTTAAAATATGGCATCCTACACTTTGACACAGTCTTAACAACACACCCTTAACCCTTTTGATAGTCACCCAAGTGTAGACGAATTTTCAGTCTCAAATGCTGTTGGCAATGACATATTTTCAAGGGCCCTATGTGCCAGCCATCACTGACACAGAGCGTTTCCTACTCACTGTAAAGTTCTTCATCCAGAGCCTTCACTTTTCCCCGTTTCTTCACGAGATGGATGTGCCTTTCTTTGACTTCATGGTTATTCCCATCAATGGCCACACCTACAGTTTACAGAAAGCACGGAGTTCTGATGTCTGCCTATTACCAGCATGACCCCTCAGAAACGCTCAGAAAGAGCCCCTACTCCAGAGAGGCAGCTGCTGTTCACACTTCCATCACAGTAGAGCACTTTGCTTATTTTAGAACTTCGTAAACTTGAAAACAAACATAAACATCTTTCACGGTGGTGTTGTTTTCTCATCGCACGGTGCAGTTTGCCAGCTCTGTCCAAGGCTTCACACCCATGACCAACCAACAGATGATCAGAAGTCTTGAAAATAAAATAGGGGCTAAGGTGATAATAGCTCAGCTGGACCTGAGTGCAGTCTCCAGAACACACGTGAAAACGCCAGGCATGAGCCGGACGGTGGTGGCGCTTGCCTTTAATCCCAAGCAGGCAGATCTCTGTGAGTTTGAAGCCAGGCTGGTCTACAGAGTGAGTTCCAGGACAGCCAGGGCTACATGAAGAAACCCAGTCTCAAAAATAACAAAAAAAAAAAAAAAAAAAAAAAAAAAAAAAAGGGAAGGAAAGAAGGAAGGAAGAAAGGAACATCTGCCATTAAAGGCCAGAGGCGATTCAAAGGCACTTATCCTGCTGTGCTCTTTGCAGGGTGACCCCTAGCTGTCATCTCCCTCTATTTACATGCCTGTAAACCTTGTCAGTCACCAGTCTCCTTGACTCAGCAATCTACTTAATTAATCCTTTGGCCAGTGGAGGAGGGAACCCTGAGACAGTCACCTAATAAGGATTGGGAAGTGAGTTAGAAAGGTACTCAGGAAGGGCTTTGGAATTCGGAAGTGCTAAGAAAAGTGAAGAAAGATTGTAAAGCCACAGGGACTGAGGATGTGATACCAAGTAGAGTGTGTGGAAAGCCCTGGATTCGATCTGTTTTGTTTTGTAGTTTTATTTTCAAGACAGGGTTTCTCTGTGTGTAACTCTGTCCTGGAACTCATTCTGTAGACCAAGCTGGCCTTGAACTCAGAGATCGGTCTGCCTCTGCCTCCCTCCCGAGTGCTGGGATCAAAGCTGTGGGCCATCATGGCCCCCACCACCCAGCATAACTAGCTCAGTCTTTAATATCCTAACTAGTTAAATGTTACAAAATTGCATAATGATGGTTAAGGGGGGAAAAAAAGAAAGAAAATTTATGATGGTTAAGGGGGGGAAAAAAGAAAATTTGTTTACAAAACTCTCTCCATCTCAACCCAGACAGTATCAATGCACAACAGCAGGGGTGCAGGAAACTGCTAGAGGGGAATTTACTGAGGTATGATAGACAGGCAAAAAAACTGCATGGATATCTAATGTACCAAACTCGGTGGACTTAGAGATAGGGATCTACCGGTGGAAATACCCACCCCAACTTCTTCACCTAAGTTCTCTCCTGCCCTCCTTCCTCCATCAACATTAGCGTGTGTGCACATTAAACATGAGGTCTCCTCTCTTATGAATGCTAAAGAACACAGTACCATATTGTTAACCATCCCCTCTAAGCTGCGGGGGGATCTCCAGGACTCACTCATCTCGCACAACTGAAACTTTGTGTCCTTTGAGCAATACTGATGAGGCCATGTCTGGTAGAGATTTTGTTAGAGATTTCTTTTTAACCCTTGTGTTTTCTTTTCTACTGTTAAAAATAAAATGTTTTCTCAATTTTTCTACACTTTTGAAACTTCTTTAATAAGCAAGTGTGGTTATTCTTAGATTATTAAAGGCAGCTGTAGAGAGACTGAAGGGGGAAAGAAAGAGGCTTGGTCTGCCCTTAGGCAGGGCAATGTTTATTCACAGCGAGGGGGCACTTTTACCACCCATGTGTGCAGATGGCCAAAATGCCTACAGAAAAGGGAATGTGGCCCCTTAAAGGGCAAATGTGACTTCCACAGTCCACAAGGGAAGCTGGGAAGTGTAGTCTTTCACCAGGAAGCTACCAGTTATTATATTAATAAAGTAAGGGTAAGAAGTGTCAGGGAAATTCCCAGGCTGAAAAAGCCCCACCACAAAGAACATGGATAAGAGTCTAAGCGGCCATGACGGGGGTGTCTCGGGAGACCTACCTGCGGAGTCATAGCCCCGGTACTCCAGCCGCTGCAGACCCTTGATTAAGGTTTCGAAAATCTCTTTCCTCGTCTTGGGAACTCTGTAATTCATATATGCAAAGATTCCTGTCCAAAGAGAAAACAAAATGTCACCTTAAGAAAATACCAGTGTAGCCGGGTGGCAGTGGCGCATGCCTTTAATCCCAGCACTCTGGAGGCAGAACCAGGCAGAAATCTGTGAGTTCGAGATCAGCCTGGTCTACAGAGCGAAACCAGGACAGGCACCAAAACTACTGTCTCAAAAAAAAAAAAAAAAAAACCCAAAAAATAAAAAGAAAATATCAGTGTCCTGTTTAGGACAGGAAAAAAAACCAAACAAACAAAAAACACCACCAGACAAAGGAGGCATCTCAGCCCCTAGGCTGCTTGCAGAGGAAAGGCCAGGAAGAATGACTGGCCCTCCTGTCCTCTGGAAGAGTTGTATTCTGTCAGCCCTTCTTTCTGTGGCAAAAGCTCACATGAGCCCTGTGTCATGACCCATGACCTCAAGGTTCCACTGCAGAGAATCTCTCTGCCACCCACTGGCAGACCTGAGGAACTAAGGGACCAGGAGTAGTAAAACAAAGCAATTTACTTAAGACCTTGCAAAGCTGGGCACCACCAACAGAGATTAGAAAGACAAAATGGAGGGTGTGTCTCAGGAGTACACAGAAGTTTTTATTGCCCTGATGGCAGGTCCTTCCTCCTCTTTCCTCACTGGCTGAGAACTCAGGAGGGTACAATCTTACACACCATCTATCTATTTCTCAGTAAAGACCACACATGGGTCTATCTCTCAGCCCAATCTGATGGATATCTTTTCAATTAATATCCCCTCTTCTCAAATGACTCAGCTTGTGTCAAACTGACAAAAAAAAAAAAAAAAAAAAAAAACACCAAACCAAAACAAAACCTAGCCAGCACAGGTTGTTTCTTTTCCTTTCCTTCTGTATCGTGCTCGGGGTTGGACTAAGGGTGTCTTCGTGCATGCAGGGTAAGCACTCTGCTAACTGAGCTGTATATCCTCAGCTCCTGCTCCAAGGATAAATGTAAAAACAGCCAGAATAGATCCATCTCTTGGGAAAGCCTTGTTAAGGTAGGCTAGCAAGCCAAGATGACTCAGTTTGGCTTTATTTACTTATTTTTACTTTTTTTTTTTCCTTAGTGGAAAGATGAAGATCCCTGCTTTACGTCTTTTATAAGGATCAAAGTTTGGTCCCCATGCAGCACACAACCATCTGCAACTCCAGCTAGCTCCACGGATATCTGATACCCTCTTCTGGTCTCCAAGGGCAACTGCACTCATGTGCATATACACACACAGGCACAGGCACACACACACACACACACACACACACACACACACACAATTCTTTAAAACATGCATAGCGTGCTTTCTGTGAAGTTTATATGTTTTTCTTTTTAAAATGGCCAAGGGCAATTTTGACACGAAGCTTCAGGTCAGGGGAGAGAGAGGTGCTGAGAATAAGGGCTGTGTGTGCAATATGGAACCTTCCCTAGCAGTTCATACTTTCTGCCCCACACTTCAAACCAAAATACATCTGGCTCTTGGGTGTATTTTTATTACATTCCTTATTTTTTAAAGATAGTTTTCTTTCAATATCAAAATGAAAAATTTTGAATCTTCTTGAGATACAAATGTACTAAGTTTATCTTTAGTCTTACTCAGTTTGTACAAACACTGCCACAATCTATGTCTAGGTGAGCCTTTGCTCACATTAGTTTTTCAGTGAACCATGAGAAAGTTCCCTGGGTTGCATGGCCAAAATTCCAGTCAATAAATGGACATATAATTATCTGGGACAGTCACAGAAGATGAAGCCACTCAATACAGTAGTCTTCCCTTAACTGAAATTTTGATTTCTGAGGTTTCGGCCTTGGCCTGAAAGTATTAACTAGAAAATTTTGATAAATAAATAATTCCTAAGTTTGAAATTGCACACCACTCTAACATGAGGAAATAGGCTCCCACCTAGCATGTGAACTAATTGCTTATTCAGAGTAGCCACGCTGTATACATGACCCACACACTGTCTGCATTACCAGAATGAGTATCAGAGAATCTCAGTACCAGATGCTAGCAAAGCATCACAGGATCAGGTGATGACTGAAGTTCCACAGCACCACATTCGTGTTTAAGTAATGTTTGTTTTATTTAAAAACAGTCCCAAGTGCAGGAATAGTGATAGCAAGAAATGACAGCCCAGAAGGTGCTCTTACATCCTTCCTTTTAAGTGAAAAGATAAAAGTTATTGATTGAATAAGAGCAGGAAAATCGGGGCTGGAGAGATGGCTCAGAGGTTAAGAGCACTGGCTGTTCTTCCAGAGGTCCTGAGTTCAATTCCCAGCAACCACATGGTGGCTCACAACCATCTATAATGAGATCTGGTGCCCTCTTCTGGTATGCAAGCATACACACAGAACACTGTATACATAGTAAATAAAATCTTTAAAAAAAAAAAAAGAGAAAGAGAGAGAGAAGGAAAATCATATGCTGGGGTTGCTCAGATCAACAATAAAAAAGAGTATTCTACCTAGGAAACGGTGAAAGAAAAAGAAATGTGTGTCTCCTCTGTTGTCATCCCTCAAACTTCACATTTACGACCACAGACCACGGTAAAGGCTTCGTTGATGAACAAGACACAGGCTGTGTGTGTGTGTGTGTGTGTGTGTGTGTGTGTGTGTGTGTGTGTGCATGAGTGTACATGCTGGAGTGAGAGCATGCAGAGGCTAGAGCAAGACACTAGATATTTCCCTCTATTGCTCTCTACTTCAATTGCATTGAGACAGAGATTCTGGAAGCTCACATTTAGGGTAGGCTGGCTAGCCAGTGAGCTCTTGGGATCCATCTGCTCCTACTCCCCAGTGGTGGGGTCACAGGCACACACAACCATACCCAGCTTTTTATGTGGGTGCTAAAGATTCAAACTCAGCTCCTCATGCCTATGAAGCCATCTTCTCAGACCCTGGAGTCTTTTTAAACTATGTTTTTTGTTTTTGTTTTGTTTTTTTTTTTTTTTTTGGTTTTTCGAGACAGGGTTTCTCTGTGTAGCTTTGCGCCTTTCCTGGAACTCACTTGGTAGCCCAGGCTGGCCTCGAACTCACAGAGATTCGCCTGGCTCTGCCTCCCGAGTGCTGGGATTAAAGGCGTGCGCCACCACCGCCCGGCTTAAACTATGTTTTCCTAGCACGCCATGAATGTTCCAGAATCATACCTACACCCATTAAGGGGACTTGACATTCAATGCAGATAACATAAAGGACTAGAAAGGAGGCTATATCACCAAGATTTGAAAATAATCTTGAAAAAAATTTTTCCATGTGATGCTTAGTTAATATTTGGTGGAGTGTAAGATATAAATTTTGATATCTTGGGTCCTGGGTATTTTTACATATCTATAAATTAGATATCTATAAATATAATAAAGATTAAAAAAAGCTTTTAAATCTGGATTGTTTGGGGCAGGAAGCCTCCGGGTGCAGCCCACCCATGCTCCCTGGCTCGTCCTCTTCTTCCAGCCACACTCCACTTCTGAACACTCATCTAGCACGTATGCTTTTGCATGGCACTGAAGATCTGCAACGGCTTGGGGGAAGGGACACATTGGAGCCCCCTGGTGGGATATTAAAATGTCCTTGTCCTCAGGACCACCAGCTGTGTTGACAGCCAGCCAGGAGCTCGGCAGGCAGTTGAAGCACAGTGAGTTGACTGCTGTGGAGCAAGCTGCCAAAGAGGGTTTGCGAGGCCTTTGCACAAGAAACATAAATCTCCTCATTTTCGTCATGAAATACCTACTCAGTGACTTTTCATTAGTGAAGCACCGACCCTCTCCCTGTATAGCTAATCTTCCGACCCTCTCCCTGTATAGCTAATCTTCCTGGTCAGCTGGGTTAGCACAGAACTGAACTGAAATGAATAAACTAGTATACATACTGCTAATTAGTAATCACATCATTTTTTTTTTTAAAGATCATATAGTAGAAGAAAGCTGCTTTCCCAGGAATTTCTCTTGTCAGAATTGCCTCTTGGAATCCACTATCCTATCTGTAAAATAAAGTGACGATGAAAAGGCAATTTTAAACGGAGAAGATCAGTTTGCATTTAAGTTCATGCAACCTCTTCAGAAGGCATTTGGTAGTCGTCTGAAACGAAAAGTGAACACGTGTCCTGATAAGAGCTATTTCGGTTCTAGAAACACACCCAGCAGACACCTTCGGAGAAGAGCATGTGTACTCACAAAAGGTGAGCAGCTCAGGCTTGTTTGTGACCCCCACAGACTGGAGACAGCCTGGTGCTTGGCTGGACCCAGGCAAAGACCGCTGTAGGTGCACAGAGCAAGCAGGAGCAGCCAGGCAGAGCCCTCCACAGGGAGCATGACGGGGCCAGGCACTCTTTCAGAAAGCAGTCAAATCTCCATGATGTATGAAAGGAAAAAAGCATCTTGTGGAACATGAACAAATCATGCAGGGTGTGATGGAAAGCCATGTAGGAAGATTTTCCCTCAGTGTCTGTAAGAGAATGGGTTCAGGATGTCCTGGGGATACCAAAATACAAGTGTTCAAGTCTCTGTTAGATGAAAGGGTAGAATTATACATGATCTACCTACACATGCCCTCCCTATACTCTCCGTCCCTTTCCTCTCTCCCATCCATCTCCCAGGGCTTCAAGTATACTAGGCAAGCACTTCACCATTGAGCTAGAGTCTTAACCTTAGAAAAGATCTAATGAGAAAATCTCAGCCGGGAAGTGGTGATGGACGCCTTTAATCCCAGCATTTGGGAGGCAGAAGCAGGCAGATCCCTATGAGTTCGAGACCAGCCTGGTCTACTGAGTAAATTCCAGGACAGCCAAGGCTATATGTAGGACATCCCAGTGAGGTCAGACTGGCTCAGCTCAGGGGGAAGCAGAGAGGCAGGAAGGGAGTGGGGGACTGGCATTTGAGACCTTGGAAGGGAAGGGCATGTCCGCGGTGACCTAACGGGAGGCTTGTAACCACCTGAAGTAGCACTGACCTCCAAGAGCCAGGGATTTGGCTAGAGATCCCAGGTGTCTCTCCACTACTGGATCTGCCCTTGAGAAGTTTCAGCCCTCCTCACAGGCATAGCAGTCAGCCCAGAAAACCAGGATTAACTAGGGCTGTGACATAGTCACCACTGCCCCAACAGTTCATCCTTGTCAACCTTTGTTCCTTGGCAAGGATGTCCCCCTTAGGATGGCATGGGAGATTTTCTCTCTTTATTATTTTAACTTTCTATTTACAGTTATTTATTTTACGTGCATTGTACGTGTATGTATATGAGCATGCTTGTGTCTTGGCACTCATGTGGAGGTCAGGTCTTTCCTCCCACCATGTGAGCTCCAAGGATTCAACTCAAGTCATCAGACTTGGTGGACAGCACCTCTACCAGCTGAACCATCTTGCTGGCTTTGGAGATTTTTTTTTCTTTTCTTTCTTTTTTTTTTTTCCAAGACAGGGCTTCCAGGTCATGATCACCTGGAAGAACAGTAGCCCTAAGAGGGTAGAAAGGACTCGAACACAGCTCCCCATCAGATCCATAAAAAAAAAAAAGGCTTAAGGTCATGACATCCTCTCCCTCCCATTTACTGGCCATGTGACAGCAAGAAACATAGAAGGTGGGGGCCGAAGTCCATAGCCAAGGCCAAATGCCCATCTCTGATCACATCCCTGCCCTCTGCATTTTGTGTGGCCTAGACAAGTCACTGAACCCTGGAAACTTGATTTTATCAGTGAAGCAGGGGTGATAGCAGCATCCACTTAGCAGGGTAATTATGACAGTTCAGAACGTCTTTGTAAAGCCCTCAGAACACTGTCACATAACAAGTGTTCATGTGAATAAAATGAGGCAAGGAGCTTCCCACCCCAAGGCTGCCGTCAGTGCAAATGCCACGCATTCCTACAGCACAAGGTCAGTAGTCCTCAAGAAGTGACTGTCAAATAAAGCCTGGGTGTGGGGGAACACTACCACTATTTTTTCTTGACCCTTTGTCTGGAAAAAGACGGTTCAGTCAAACGTGCGATCTGGCTGTGATTTGAGCAAAGTTTAGTCCAATCCATAAACATATCCTTAGCCCCTTGGGGCCTTGTCACTGTCATGGTTCAGTGAAATGTAGGGATGAGCCTTACAGAGTAGGGTGAAGGAGCTCATAGAGGCATAGGGGTGCCCAGAACTATGATTCATAGGCAGAGGGACTAAGGGCTGAGCACGGGGGACATGCTTCGTATTAGCCTGGGGGGAGACATCTCCAAGGTCTGGCTCTTTACAAAAGTGGCTTCTGTTCGCTCTGTATCATCTGGCAGGGCCCCCATGAGGTTTGCTGAGTTCTCTAGTTCCCACCTTAGAGGTCCGAGAAATATTTGTTTCACATACTTGCTTCCTCACCCTTTTGTCTGACTCCCAGCAAGATACAACCTTTTACACTCTACTACATACAACCACACCTACATTAGCGTCCTCACCACATAAACCTATGTTAGGTGCACAATAAACAGTTGTTGAGTGGATGAATGCATGAATAAATACATGGATGGAGATAACCAAAGGTAAGCAGCCTTGGAACTAGGCCTGAGACAGCTACACTCAGCCAGGCAAAGGCAGATCTGTTCACTAGAAATCATCTCCCCTCTGCACAGGCTTGTGAGATCACTCAGAGACTCAGTCTCCACAGAAGTCACACAAACAGAGGTCCCTGAAGTTCAGAGCTCAGCCTCCAAGTGACAGATAATGACAATGACCAGGTCAGGGAAGTAACTTCCTCTGAGTACCCAGCCAGCTCTGAACACTTAGAATTTATCAGCAATCCCTTGAGTGGTGGGGGAGGGGAAGGACTGGTGGATGGGAACCTAGAGGATAAAGAGGGCAGGCTGGGATTCCTCTGATCCTGTTGGTAGTTCATCTCTGTACATTGATTTCCCAATGAGAACACTGTTCTCACCCTGAGTGAGGGCAACAACTCCACCCAGAGGCCCAGCCTGAACCCTCACAGAGAAGGGCCCTGCACCATGGGAGCCACATCAGCACCCACCCAGGCTGGGGTACCCAGTGTTGAGCCTCCTCCTGACTACCACCGTTCTCAGAATCAAAAGGGCCAGGAGTCTAATAGAAAGGAAATAACTGTCTGAGCAGGAGAGCAGGGTCAAGTTGGTTGTTTTGTTTGTTTCTCTATCTCAAGGAAATGCTCATGAAATTCTTCTGTGTTTGTGCTGGGGAAGTTGAGGCAGGTCTACTTTCTTGAGCAAGGCCCACAGGTGTGGTGAAGTCACTGAGCCAAGGGTATGAGACACTATACCTTCTCCGACTGGCCCTCACTCTTGTAGACTGAGTTAGACCAATTAATTGGTGTGCAAATAACAGTTCTTGCTGCCTCCTTCAAAGGGGGAGAATAAAAGTGGACACACCATGTAATATGTGGTCCCACAAGCGTGCACACAACACACAACACAACACACACACACACACACACACACACACACACACACACACTTGTAATTCTAGCACTTGGGAGGTGCAGAGGCAGGAGGATTAGAAGTTCAAGGTCAACAGGGTAGTGGTGGTGAATGCCTTGAATCTCAGCACTCAAGAGGCAGGCAGATCTCTGTGAGTTTGAGGCCAGCCTGTTCTACAGAGCGAGTTCCAGGACAGCCAGGGCTATACAGAGAAACTCTTCTTGAAAAAACAAAAACAAACAAACAAGATTCAAGGTCTTCTTGAATTTTATAGCAAGTTGAGGTTAGCCTGGGCTACATGAGACTGGTTTTGGTTTTTTGGTTTTGTTTTGTTTTGTTTTAAGTGCTGTTTACTAATGCCATGACACACAATTTGCTAATTTTTCTGGATCTGGGAAAACCTAGGTAAGGAAGACTAACCCATGGAGGAGCACAAGACAGGAAGGCACAGAGAAGGGGACAGCCAGCATGGAGGGAATCCTGCTTAGTGAACAATGGCTGAATTCAAATGCTCTAGCACAGGGTTGGAGAAATGGCTCAGCGGTTAAGGGTGCATACAGCTCTTCCAAAGGACTCAAGCTCAGGTCCCAAATGAGTGCCAACATCACTACTAGAGGTGTGTGTAGGTGTACCGAGATTGCCACGGTGGCTTCCAGGAAGCAGCTGGGTGCTGTTTCCCAATTACTCATTCAGGGACTTCCCATGACCCTCACCTGAAACTAGCTGTGGCGGAAGAATGTATACCATAGAAACCAACAAACTAGGGGCTGAAGAGATGGCTCAGTGGGTAAGAGTGAGTACTGCCTGAAGCTCTGGCTCCAGAGAACTGGATACTCTCTTTTAGCCTCTGTGGGCATCTGCACCCATATGAACACACATATACATAATTAATTTTTTTAATGGCAAACCAGAAAGCAATATATACCTTCGCATCACTGGGTCTCTGTTTTGCCCATTTTCACCAACAAGGCTTGGAGTGATATTAAGCCAAGCAACTGACCCCCAAGTCTGTCTACGTCCTCATCAACTCCAATTCTCAGAAGACATTGCTTCCTTCTGAAGAATCCAGCTATGAACTGAAATGTCACAAGAAAGAAATGAGTGTCATAGCTGATTCCATTTTGAATGTTGGAAGAAGTCTTCTTTTTTTTTTTAAGATGTGGTTTTTTTTTTTTGTTTGTTTGTTTTTTTTTTTTTTTTTTTTTTTTTTTGGTTTTTCGAGACAGGGTTTCTCTGTGTAGCTTTGCGCCTTTCCTGGTACTCGCTTTGGAGACCAGGCTGGCCTCGAACTCACAGAGATCCACCTGGCTCTGCCTCCCGAGTGCTGGGATTAAAGGCGTGCGCCACCACCGCCCGGCGTGTTTTTTTTTTTTTAAATTTATTTTATTTATTATGTATACAGTGTTCTGCCTGCATGTGTCTTTGCAGGAGAGGGCACCAGATCTAATTGCGGGTGGTTGTGAGCCACCATGTGGTTGCTGGGAATTGAACTCAGGACCTCTGGAAGAGCAGTCAGTGCTCTTAACCTCTGAGCCATCTCTCCAGCCCCGGAAGAAGTCTTCTAATCCCCCTGGACGGACACTACCTAAGCTATTGACACAGAAGATCTGCATTTCAGCTGGGTGCAGTCCTCATACACTGGACGATTCTCCCCAAGAGTTGCTATATACAAGCAGATACACTTTGTGTGCTTGGATGCACACATGAGTGCAATGCTGGACAAATCTGGAAAAATAAAACCCATGGCTGCTTCTCTTAGGGACATGATGAACAGGAAGAATGTGTTCCAAGTGGAGGGCAAGAGGTTCTGTGAATGCTTCATTATATGGCACAGCAGCTAACTTTTAAATAAATGAGGAGATCTGTTTGGTCCAACCAGCACATGTAGCACAATGCCCATGAAGCTGGGGCAGGGGGAGGGGTGTGTGGGGGGGTGGGTGGGTAGTATTTGAATGCTCCTTCACTCAGTCTTAGAGTGCTGGGACCAGGGTCCTTGGGTGTATAGGATTTTAGGGACCTGTTTATGGACCTGTGAATTAGGCCCTCAAGGGCAAGACTTGAGCATCCAGGATTCCAAGCAGTCGAACAGTTTGGGAGATGGTACCTGGAAGAGACTATCTATAGCAAGATAAATAATTGCCCTGGAAGGTATCAGTCCCTAATCCCCAGAATCTGTAGAGGTTGTTTTATATGAGGAAAGTCTCTACAGATGAGAGCAAAAGGATCTCAGACTGTCTCAGATCATCTGAGAGGCCCCCAAAGAATCACAAGTCCTTTTAAGAGAGAGGAAAAGGGAGACTGGCCATGGAAAAGGAGGTCACGTGACCAGGAGACATAGAATGCTGTGCCCCTAGCCTGGCATGCCTTCCAGCCCCTCTCTCTGTAGCGCTCACATTTGAGTCTGCAGGCACCATCACTGGCCTCTTACTCTTCTTGTCAGTCAGTTCTCTGTTCCTCTAGCTGTGCTGGTGTTCCAAACTGCTGGGAGTCAACAGGTAACTAACTCTACGATGTCTCAGTGAGTGAGACATCCATGAGACAGCTCGTGCCCATCATCTAAGAGACCAGCAGAGTGCCATTCAGAAATATGAACCCAGAGTTGCTCATCTTTGAATATTTTTTTTTCAAGAGAACACACACACACACACAAACATAAACATTTTTATGAGCTCTCTTAATTTTGTAATCTGGTAACTAATCTTTAAAAAATGTTTAAACCCTGTGTGTTGAACAAAAAGCTGTCTGTCTGCCTGGTTCAGTCTGGCACTACCAGGGTGTAGCCTGTGTGTCTGAGGTACCAGCTGGCAGTATTTGCCAGCTGGATTATCCTGTTGTGGCCACAAACTGGACTACAGCAGGATGGCCATTTTCTTCACCTGTCCCTTCTTAGAAGTGGGTGGCACAGCGACATGACCTTTAGAACCCCAGAGCCTAGAAAACATAGAACCTCTCCACAGGCAATCATTCATGGGGATGGCATGAAGAATAAAAGAATGGAAGGAGGAATGCAAGGGGGGGTAAAGAATACAATAACCTTTCTATTGGCAGAAAGTCAACAGGATGCAAGCAACTCTCTGATGTCAATAAAACTGCACGTGGGTACCTGTGGTGGTTAGGTTTAATAGTGAATCTTTCTAGAATCCCCTGGGAAGGGAGTCTTGATGAAGTTGACCTGTGGGCATGCTTGTAGTAGATTTTTTTTTTTTTTACTTGGGTTAGTTTAGGTGGAAGACTCACTCAGAATGTAGGTGGGGCCATTTCATGGGCTGGGTGCTGGGCTGAATGAAAAGGAGGCAGAGAACTAAGGGCTACATGCATTCATTCATGCCTTCTGCTCATGACTGTGGATTTCATCTGTCTAGCGGTCTCCTGCTCCTGCAACCTGGATCCCCCCCCCCCAACGATGGACTGTAACTTGGAATAAGCGCCTTTCTCCCTTAAGTTGCTTCTGTCTGGATATTTTCTCAGAGCGACAAGAAAGCAAGCTAAGGCAGTCTTTAAGGGTTAGTTCAGCTAAACTCTCAACAGGCTGAAGGTTTTTGAGTGGAGGATGGGATCCTGTTGGGCCCCAGCTTTCTGTGGGTGGAGACGTCATCAGAGCATGGTCATCAGCCAGCGGATAAGGACAGGCCTTTGTTCTTGACCCCTGAAACCTGAGGCTGCTTTGGATGAAACCAACAGGCGTGGCCCAGGGAAGTGAAATGACCTGAAAGTTCTTGTTCAGACAGGCCACAGCGGGCCTCAGTTTCCCCAAATGCAGAGGGAAACTGGTCCAATATTTGTTGTATCCTTATGCCCAAAGCACAATCATTACCATTTTCCTGTAAAATTCACCAAATTACAAGAGAACACAGCCACAGAAGGAAAACCATTATCCTGTGACAAACACGTGCAGACCACACACTCCAAGAGAACCCAGACCAGTGTGTTCAAGTCTAGGCACCTGTGCTGCGAGCTCTGGACCTGGGACAAAGGGTGCCTGGGAAGTGACAGAGTACTAAAAACACAGTAAGCTTTAATCCTTAGTCAGGATGTTACAGGATCCCTGGCTCAAGGCAGGCGGCTGGGGTAAGCATCAGTAAGAATGATCTCAAAAGAAAAAATCCCTAAAATTTGAGGAAGCCTCCAAGTCTAGAGCATCTGAATTTCTGAATAGAAGCTCAGCGGGGCCAAGACTTCTCCTCAGTCCTAGACGTCCTCCGGTGACCCCAGGACGCTTCTACTCAGTCACAAATCAATACCGAAGTCTAGAAAGGATACAGGTTGATTATCACCCCAAACTTGATCTCTCCTAAAGAGTTGGGGGAGACAGTCCTCCTTGGAAAGACACTAGAGAAAGACGGATACTAGGAGAAAGCAGGGTGGAAGGCTCACGTGGTTGGTGGTGGGGACGGAGGGCCATCTGAGGACCAGCAAGGAAAGCCAAATAGTTCAAATAGTTTGAGGTTCTCGCATAAGTCTGGCTCTAAGGCCACCAGAGACCTGCAAGGGCTCGAACCTAGAGAGCTTTGAATCTGACAAAATTTCCATCTATGTTTTATTTCTGGGTCCAGAAACGCCCGAGGCAACCTTACATACACATTGCCAAGGATACCTGGGAGTCCTAAGATTCTGTCTGCTGGGCCAGGAATTTAAACCGACCCCAGCTCTCTCTGGAGGAGGCTGTGTCTCAAAGCCTTCTGCCCGCTCCCTGGTCAGTGGTTGCTTTTCCCTGATCTCCTGGCTCATGAAACAAGGCCTGTACAGACCTTGGCTTTGGACTCATCCCCTGGCACACCCCACCTCGCAAGCCCTCAGCAAAGTCAGAGAGGCGCCTTTCATGGCTTCAAAAGTTCCACCAGGTTCTCCAGCCGCAGGGGGCTGGAGTGGGTAACTGAATCCTACTCAAGGAGGAAAAAAAAGCACAGTGACCTTTTGTCCCACAAGTTCCCGGCTTTCCCCGGCCAGACAGCCAGCGGAGGCGGCCCAGCCAGCCAGGAGGGTAAGGAATTGCAGATGTGCGCCCAGGGCGGCCGCCCTCCCTTCTGCTCCCAAAGCCCCGCGGACACCTCGGCGTCAGTGTCGCCCGGGGCTGCGCCGCTCTCCGGTCCTGGGCTCCCGCTCTTAGCTTCGGGCCAAGGCTCCGGGGAGTCACTGTCTCCCGCGTCCCCCAGAACCCTTCACCACAGGACCCACCCTTCTAGGGACAGGAGGAGGTTCATTTCGGGTCGCCAGAAAGACGCGCAAACCCGCCCGAGAGCACCCGCAGCTGCTCCGGACGCCCCAGGGCAGGCTGCTGACACGGCACAGGTGAGCTCGCCTGTCCTCGGTGGGCGCGGCGGACTGGGACTCGGGACCTCCACTCCGCGCCTAAGATGCTTAAGCTTGCTCGTGGCGGCCTTTGTGGGCCAAGTGAAGGAAGAGCCCTCCCGATACGTGGGGTGGAGATACCTCCGCGTTGCGGAGATCCAAGCCGGGGACCCGCTCCGTTGCCTCTACTCCGTGCTGTCCCGACTTGGGTCTTCTCACACCGAGTTTAGACGTCCCCCTCCCCACGCCCCCCATGTCCCCGAGACGTCACCCCGGGGCCGGGCGCGGGGAAGGCAGGCCTGGCTAATGAAAGCCCCACGATCGCCGCCCCCAGCAGGTCCCCTGCGCCTGGCTCTCTGGCCTAGGCTCTAAAAGGTTGTGAGGGAGGCTGCCCTGCACTCACCGCACATGGTGGCTGCCGATCGCTCCAGACACTCAGACGACTCTCTGTGCCTCGCGCTCCCAGGCTCGGGCTCCCGCCGCTCGGTCTCCTGCCCTTATAGCCAGCCACTAGCCCTCTGAGAGGGGTGGGGCTGGGGCGGGGCCTCATGCCGCCTGCTTGCCCCTCATTGGTGGTCCCTGGTTGTCGTGACAACGGCGGGGGGCCCCCAAGACTCAAGGAAAGAAGTGAGGGGCGGCTCCCAAGCGTCAGTCCCTACTGTAAGGGGAGGGAGGAAGGCCAATCGGCGGCAAACACCTTGAATTCAGACTTTAAGTCAGATATATTAGACGAGAAACCTTAGCCAGGGGGACAGATAGCTCTGTGCCTCAGTTTCCTCATTTGTAAACTATGATAACAATAGAATGTACCTCTCAGTTCCTCCTGAGGTTCAAGACAGGCCGGGTATGCACAGAGCGCAAACACACACACACACACACACACACACACACACACACACACACACACACACACACACAGCTCTTGTTCTTGCAATGTGCCCCTCAGTGCCAAACTTCTTTCAGATTAAGAAAAAATAGTACACACTAGGCTTGTGAACTTGTACACACACACACACACACACACACACACACACACACACACACGGCTCTTCTTCATGTAATGTGATCCTCAGTGCCAAACTCCTTTCAGATTAAGAAAAAGTAGTACACACTAGGCTTGTAAACTTGTTCCCATCCTGCCAGGCAGCGAACTGGGCTTGGCAGACAAAGGAGAAAAACTGAAGCTCCTTGGAGAGATAGAATCTTGACCAAGATGTGGCAGAACTCAAACCTGGGAACTCCTGGTATGGGGATTCCCCAGGTCCCAAGGAAGGCTGGGTCGCCCCGGAAACCGCCCCTAATGGAGATGCGCTGGCAGACTCATCTGGCAAGCAGTAAGCCTGCCTCTGCACCCGAGCCAGGGGCTCCACCGCCCCTGTGACCTGGAGCCTCAGTTCGACCCTGAGGATGAGTCACCGAGGCTGGCTTTACCTCGCCCTACTTCCGGCTGTCTCCTCCTTTTCCCCACTGCTCTCTAAGCCCCTCATCTCCTGAGGAAGGTCATGAGAACTGGCCCAATATTTGCCCATTTTGAAGCCATCTGGTGGGTGTATGGTTTAACTTAAAAAAAAAAAAAATCAAGAAATCTAAATCGTTGGTATTCCCCAATCACGAGTTTTTAAAAGAAGAGAAAAACCAGCTTAAATCTTGTGTGGGGCGTTTTCCTTAGCTTGGCATCCCCTGGGGTGGAGGTGTGTGTTGTACCCATTGAGGAGATGGCAGTGACGGAGGAGGAGGCTTGACTGAATCAGCGGATGGGAAAGTGCAAAGCTGACTGGAGAGCTGCCAGTGTTGCTCCTTGCCCTTTGCTACACGGGATGACATTCATTCATTAATTCATCCATTCATCATTCATTCCCAAGCCTGCAAAACTTTACGTCTATGTGGCTGATAGGGACTTGATGAATGAGGACAGATCCAGTCTCCTGGCTCTTACAGAGCAGTGGGTGGGACAGACACTAAGCTAGGGGTCCCATAGGACATTGGCCATCTCTGTAGAGAAGGGTCTGGGCCAGGCAGAACTCAACAAACTAGAGAAGGGGGCAAGAATCAGGCCTTCTACTGGCACCAAGACACCAGGGTCCCTGTGTCCCAGCACAGTTCAGATCTGTCCTCCATCGTTTTTTGTGACTTTGTATCTCCATGTGAAGAGCGGCATGGGTGAATGCTATGACCCTATGAAGGCATCTGTAGCAGATGTCTGCCTAGCAACCCCTCTGCTTCGGGGACCAGCATCCCTGGGAGCCCTTTGGGAGAATGATGTCCTGGGTCTGATATATAGCCGGCTGGAGTCACCTGGCTCTAGGATTGGTTCAGAGGTTACGCTGAGGTCTTGATAACCTGCTTTTTCCGATGTAGAGGAAATTGGCACATCTATATGGAGGATTGTTTGGGGATGCCAGAGACTTTGTCAACACCTTTGGGGTGGGATACAGAGAGGCTGTCTCAGAGTGGAGTGAGCCAGGGTGAACTGGATCCCTGGGTGGAGAAAGCTACACATTTTCGGAGTCCCTGGCTTTAGCTGGGATCTGTTCACTTTTCTGTATTGCAGTTCCACAGTTTAAACATGTCCCCAAAACAAGTGCTGTGAATATAATTCTCAATACAATAATGTTAAGAGGTGAGATCGGGCTGGAAAGATGGCTCAGAGGTTAAGAACACTGGCTGTTCTTCCAGAGGTCCTGAGTTCAATTCCCAGCACCCACATGGTGGCTCACAACCATCTGTAAGGAGATCTGGCTCCCTCTTCTGGCCTGCAGGCATACATGCAAACAGAGCACTGTATACATAATAAATAAATAAATCTTTAAAAAAAAAAAAAGAGGTGAGATCTCTGAAAGTTGATTAGGACAGGAGGCCTGAACCTTCACCAACAGATTAATGCTAATTGGAGGAGTACATAAAACTTTTGAGTATGCTTTTTCACATCCTCTTGATCTAAGGTGTCTTCCTGTGAGATAATAATATAGCAGGAAGATCCATGCCAGACACCACGCCTCAGTTATGGACTTCCTCGTCTCCAGAACCACGAGCCCATTAAAGGTTCATTGTTTATAAATCACCCAGCCTATGGTGTTCCTTGATAGCAAACTCAGTAAATTTCTGTCTTTACTTGACACGCATTGAAGTCACTTCTGTCGTTTGTGACCAAGTACTTCCCTGACTCCTTCAACTCGCAAGTACTCTGATCTGAGGTTCAGTGGAATGGGCAGGTAGGCAGCTGGTGGCCCCAGTGTCTTAGGTCCTGGTTGGAGGCAGCTTCCTTTCTTATCCTCACCTTAGTAAGGGACCTCCTCTAATATAGTCTAGGAACCCCAAAGAACCAAACTACAGAAGAGGATTTAGACAAGGGAGCTGAGGTATGGGCCTTTTTGGAGTGGGAAGCAGTGGGACAAACTTCTGGGCCTCTCTCGGCATGGTCCATTCCTGACTTTAGAGGAGGGTGAGCCCTCACAGCTACAGCCAGAACCCTGTCTGTCTGTTCAGAGCAGGCTGCTGTGTCTGGCCCCAGTGGACCCCAAATGCTCAGTACTAAGATGATATCTATAGGTGACTCTAGCTCCACTTTCCAGAGACACTTTGACCCCCACTGGCCAAGAAGTGGGACCATGTGTTGGTGCTGTGGAACAACCTTTTTGTAGACTGTGGATATGTATGACTCTCATTGACTAATAAAGAGCTGCCTGGCCAATAGCTCGGCAGGAAAAGGTTAGGCGGGACTTGAAGATAAAAGGAGAGCATGGGGTAGAAGAAGGTGGGGTTGCCAGTGAGACATGGAGAGAAGCAAGATCAACATGCCATGCTGAAAAAAGGTACGGCCACATGGTAGAGTGTAGATAAGAAATATGGGTTAATTTAAGTTGAAAGAGCTTGTTTGTAACAAGCCTAAGGTATCGGCTGAGCATTTATAATTAATATTAAGTCTCTGTGCGGTCATTTGGGGGAGCCAACTGATGGGACAGAGCTGACTGGCAGGACAGAAAAACCCCACCTACATGTTGGAATTGCAAACTGCAGCCATACACAGGGCTTCTTCACCTGTACATGCGTCTCAAAGCTCTTTGTAGTTGGGAGATTGACTCTCTGCCCCTCCCTGCCCCCTACCCACCCTAACTGAACAGTCCAGTGAAGTTACATGGCCATTCTAGAGACATGGAATGAACCTGCCATCTCGCAGGCACAGGCTCTGCTCAGCTGCTTTTCCTGGGACACTTGTGCTGTAATCTGACCATAGAGTATCCACTTCTGTCTATACCACAGTGATTCCTTGGGCTCCTAGCTGGAATTCATCATTTCTCATGTTATCATGAGGGGCCTCGTGGCCAAGTTTCCCTCAGCTTGGTCTATTGCACAGGGCAATCTGAGATACATCTTTTCCCTGATATCCTTTTGGCTCTCTCAATACAGAAACACCACACAGATCCATTTGTCAAGACACCCAGCCCAGTCCATTGTTAAGGAGCTCAGGGCTTCCTGGATTTTGGCAGAGGCATCAGGGTGGAGGATGCTGAGGCTTGCAGCTGAAAACCTCTTGTAAGATCACAAGGGATGATGTGTACACGTAGGAAGATCCACGAGAGACCTGTGAGTAGTGCTCAGAGCAGGCAACAGGTGGGGTTCAGGATGTCCAGCCAAATATCCCATGTGTGGGAACTTGGATGGAGTTCTCCACCTTAGGGTATCTAGCCCTCAGCTAGATATGAGGTAGAAGCATCAGGAGTAGAAAGTCTTGGGGGTGAACTTGGGTACAGAGAATGAGGCCAGTCTCCCAATCTCTCCTGCTATGAATAGAAGATTTCCCTATAGGCTCATGTGTTTAATGCTTGGTATGCAGCTAAGGATACTGTTAGGGGGAGGTTCTGGGAACTTTAGGAGTTGGACCTCCTCTTCTTTCTATTCTGCTTCTTGGCTTCTAAAATATAAGCTACTTTGCTCCACCATATCTTATTTACTGTGTATTGAAACTATGAATCCAAATAAAAATGTCTCTGGGCAGTGGTGGCACACACCTTTAATCCCAGCATTCAGGAGGCAGAGGCAGGTGGATCTCTATGAGTTCAAGGCCAGCCTGGTCTACAGAGCTAGTTACAGGACAGCCAAGTTTACACAAAGAAACTCTGTCTCAAAAAACCAAAAGAAAAAAAAGAAAAGAAGAAAATGTCTTCTGTTAAGTTGTTCATTCCGCCAATTTGTTACAGCAATAAAAAGTCTCACCAATGTAGAAAACTGGTGCCAGGGAAGTGGATTTGTTGCTACAACATTACCACATGGCTCAGAAACTTTTAGAGCTGGTTTTCAGGGAGAATAAGGGTAGTTTGGGGAAGCCGTAGGATACTGTAAGCAGAGCTTGGTGGGACATTCTGATGTGCTCAGAATACCAGAGTGATGATAGTCATATGGACAAAGAAGATGGCTCTCATGAGGCTGCAGATGGAAACTGGACAAGAAGCCCCTCACCCACGTCCTGAGACTTTGTGGGAAGGTGAATTTACAGGCTAATCAACCTGTTGAAATGTCACGGTAGTCTAGCACTCAGGCTGTGGTACAGCTATTGCTAGCTGCTTTCAGACAAGTTTATGGTGGGTATTAGGAGCAAACTGCAGACAGAAAGTTAAAAACAAACAAACCAAAGAACCTTGTAGTTTAGTCAGAAAGGCAGCATTAAGTTGGGACTATGAGAGACATAGTTTCTGAAGAGATTAACTAAATAATGAAGAGATTAACATCAATAAACAAAAGCCAATAAGATACCATGAGGGTATCTTAGGAATCAACTAGACTGAGCCTCACTCAGTGCGAGCACAAGGGGGTAAAAGGGCAGACTCTTTTGAAGTATTTCCCTTGAGCAGAGAGGGCCTTAGGGTTCTCAGCTCACACAGGGCTATCCACAAAGTTGTTTCCCAAGGTTTTTTCACTGTGTGCATATGCCTGGGAATTCAACAATAAGAAGATCACAGAGGCTTCCACACAAACTTCAAAGAAAGCCCAAGAAGTCAGGAAATGTGTGGCAGGGTCAAGATCCCTGCAGGTAGTCCCTTCGAAGACAGTGCATAAAGTTGTGAAGGTGAAGCCTAAGCTTCCATAGAGACCCCAGAAAGGAACGATGTCAGAAGTATGGAGTATCTGTCTGCAGAGGTCAATTGTGGGACCAGTGGGACCAGCCCAAGAGAGAGAGGTCATGTGGATTAAAAATGATAATGTATTGGACTGCCAAGTCCATTGGAGCCCACATCAATACCACGAACTCCAGATGCCAAACATGGTCTATAGAGTTTAATATCGCCCTGCTAGGCTAGCCTGATCCTTCTTTGCTGTTCTCCTACTTCTTTCTTTACAGACAGACTTGTTTATTCTGTGCCAGTGTACCTCAGATGGATGTGACCTTTTTTTTTTTTAATTTTGTGGGGGTTCACTGCTAAGACTTTTCCTTGAGTCTCAGAAGACTTTGGTCCCAAATACTGGAAAAATGTTGAAACTCTGTTATGGTGGTTTGCATGAGAATGGCCCTCCATGGACTTACATGTTTGGATACTGAGTCCTCAGTTGGTAGAATTGTTTGGGAAGGATTAGAAGGTGTGGCCTTGTTGGAGGAAATGTGTCTCAGGGGCAGGCTTTGAGGCTTCTGAAGCCTCCCTCCATCCTCTGCTTCCTGATTATGTTCTAAGGTGTGCGCTCTCAGCTGTTCCTGCCTCCAGCCCTTCCCTCTTCCATCATGGACTCTAACCCTCTGTAACTGTAAATGTAAAGACTTTCTTTTATAAGTTGCTTGGGTCACAGTGCTTCAATCACAATAATAGAAAAGAAACTGGTGCATCTAGTAAGACCTTTTAGCTGCTAAGACTCTTTGGGGTGGACTAACTGCGTTTTACATCATGACCGGGCAGCGAGTCTTTGGAGGCTAAGGGTGGGATGCTGTGTTTTGAATGTGAAATTTCCCCCACAAGCTCAAGCACTGAATACCTTATTCACAGATGATGGTACTGTTTGGAATATTCTGGAACTTTTGGGAGGTGGGGCCTAGATAGAGGAAACAGGCCACTGGAGGCACGCCCTTGAAGGTTATTCATGGTCCCTCCCTTCTCTGCTCTGCTTCCTGGCAGCCATGATCTGAGCTTCTCTATTCCTCCACAGCATCTCCGCTATGATGGGCTGAGACCTCTAAAGCTGTGGGCTAAAATAAGTCTTTACTCCCTTAAGTTGGTTTTCTCTAGTATTTTATCAACACAGGCTGACATGGGCTGAATAGGGTAGAAAAAGCCCATGATTAAGACACTGGGCAGGAAACAGTGGCTGGAATCTGCCTTAAGGGCAAGAATCTTAGTGCTGGAGTAGTGGCTCAGCGGTTAAGGGCACTAACTGTTCTTCTAGAGGATCTGGATTTGATTCCTAGCACCTACGTGATGACTCACAACATCTTTAACTTCTGTTTCAGGGAATCCCACGCCCTCTTCTGGTCTCCACAGGCAACGCATGCGCATGGTGCACAGACCTACACGTAGGCAAAACACTTATACAAATAAAAATATTTTGGGGGGAGACAGAGTATTACTATGTGACTCTGTCTGGCTAGATGTCCTGGAACACATTTTGTAAGCCAGGCTGGCCTCAAATTCATAGAAGATCTGACTGCCTCTGTCTCCCAAGTGTAGAGACTAAGGTCATGCACCACCACATCCAGCAAAAATAAGTCTCAAAAAAAAAAAAAAAAAGGCAAGGGTCTGTGGGGAAGAAGATTGATTGACCTGCAGCCGATCAGAAGCTTGACTTGGGCATGTGCCAAACAGATTGTCAGCACAGCTCAGGGTTGGCTACATTGTTTCCCACAGGCTGCCCATTCTACCCAGGAGCCTAAGCGGGGAAGGATGTCCCACCCCTCCATCTTCAGCATAGGCTGTTGCTGCATAGTGGTGATGCTCCGAAGTGCTCTTGGCAGACTTTGGCTTGTTCTCTCTCTCTCTCTCTCTCTCTCTCTCTCTCTCTCTCTCTCTCTCACCTAGGAGGATGTCTGACAAAATCTGAACTCACGTTCTCTGTTGACTGTGAGTTAATCATTTTAAAGACAGTTATCTTCACTGTCAATTTGACTGGCTTTAGAATCACCTAGGAGACACCTGTTTAAGTGAAGAGAGAAGACCTATCCTGAACGTAGATGTCACGTGTCGAATGTGCGTGTGAAGGTCACAGTAGACACTGCCTGTCTTCCTCAATTACTCTCCACATTTTTTTTTTGAGACAAAACATCATAGTTTTTGTCACTTTGACTCGAATCTAGACATACCTGGGAAGAGGGAATCTCGGTTTAGGAATTGCCTCCATCAGATTGGCCCGTGGGCTGATCTGTGGGGCATTTTCTTGATTACTGATTGACGTGGGAGGGCCCAGCCCACTGTGGGCGGCGCCATCCCTGGGTATGTGACCCTGCTCAGTATAAGAAAGCAAGCTGAGTAAGCCAGTTGCAGTGTTTCCCTGTGAACTCTGCTTCAGTTCCTGCCCGGGGCTCCTGCCCTGGCTTGACTCAAGCGAGAAGATGAAATTAACCCTTTCCTTCCTGTTGCTTTTCGTCAGTGTTTTATCATAGCAACAGAGAAGCAAACTCAGAAACAAGGTCTCCCATTGAATACGGAACTCACAATTCAGCTAGGCTGGCTGGCCAGCAAGCTCCCAGGGATCCTCCTGCCTCTGTCTCCCCAGTGTTGGGAGAAAGAAAGAAAAAAAAAAAAAAAAAAAAGAAAGAAAGAAAGAAAGAAAGGAAGAAAGAAAGAAAGAAAGAAAGAAAGAAAGAAAGAAAGAAAGAAAGAAAGAAAGAAAGAAAGAAAGAAAGAAAGAGAAAGAAAAAATAAAGGGAAGGACATGACTGCTTCTAGGTATGGTGGAGGAGAAAGTTTATTGTAGATAAAAGGAAGACATAGAAGCAGGAACATCTGGGAATTTGAGAGAGTCCAGGGTGGACATGACCAGGCTGAGCTGGGCCAATGGGGGGCGGGGGGAGCCAGGTTCAGCAGCCAGGAGGCCAAAGATTCAAAAGCGGTGGGTAACTAAAGTGTCTGGATTATACAGGGAAGAGCCTCTGGGCTGGAGAGTTCAGGGGAGAGGGCAGGATATGCCAGCCACACCCTGTAACAGTTAGGGACTGAGGCATGCTGGGAGAACCTGGCAGTCAGGTCCACTTTGATATGTTAAAGAGGCACCTTAGCTGTTTGTCCAGGATTTGAAACTTAACAGGGATCATAACTGTGCTCTGCCACATCAGGCTTTTTAACCCATGGGCGAACTGGGGGCCTGAACTCAGGTCCTTACGTTTGTACAAGTACTTTAGAGACCAAGCCACCTCTCCAGCTCCAGGATACAGAATTTTTTTCAAAAGGGTTTACCTCCGTCAGTTTTTGCTATCCTAGGCACATACTGCCATTGTTTAAACAGCGCTGTCTGACTCAGGGGATTTCAGCCATGCTGCCCAGGATCTGGCCCAGGAACAGGGAGGCACTGCATATGCTTCTAATGCCACGGCTCTCAGGAAAAGCTGGCCTTGCCCTGCCTGGCTGAGAAAGGCAGGAGCCAGTGTGAAAGCTGATGCTGCACCAACCAGCGCTGTGAAACAGGTGATAGGAGAGTGCCTGGTGCACCCAAGTTGTGTGGCTCTCCTCAGCTAGCGGCTAAGACAAGGGGACCGCTACCATAGTCTGAACGTCTGTGTCCTCCAAATATAGGCAATGGTGATATGTTGCAGAATATATGCAAAGATGTGTTGCATTTGGTTTTTTTGTGTGTTAGTTTGTTGGTTTTGGTTTTGGTTTTCCAAGACAGGGTTTCTCTGTGTAGTTTTGGTGCCTGTCCTGGATCTTGCTCTGTAGACCAGGCTGACCTCAAACTCACAGAGATCCACCTGGCTCTGCCTCCCAAGTGCTGGGATTAAAGGGGGCCTGTGCCACTGCTGCCCGGTGCATTTGTTTAATTAAATAAAGATGTGCTGCTGTTTCACCTTGCCTGCCTGAGGCACCTGATTGGTCTAATAAAAAGCTGAATGCCCAATAGCAAGGGAGAGGGTATAGGCAGAACTTCTGGGCAGGGAGAGTAAGTAGGAGAAGGAAATTAAGCTGGGGGAGGGGGAGGGGAGAGAAAGAAAGAAGAAGAAGAAGAAGAAGAAGAAGAAGAAGAAGAAGAAGAAGAAGAAGAAGAAGAAGAAAAGAAAAGAAAAAAAAAGAAAGAGAGAGAGAGAAAGAAAGAAAGAAAGAAAGAAAGAAAGAAAGAAAGAAAGAAAGAAAGAAAGAAAAGGAAACAACAGGGGCCAGACGTGGGGAAAGCAGGAAAGTAGGACATGCAAAATGAAGGAAAGGTGAAAAGCCCCAAGGCAAAACATAAATGACGCCGGGCGGTGGTGGCGCACGCCTTTAATCCCAGCACTCGGGAGGCAGAGCCAGGCGGATCTCTGTGAGTTCGAGGCCAGCCTGGACTACCAAGTGAGTTCCAGGAAAGGCGCAAAGCTACACAGAGAAACCCTGTCTCGAAAAACCAAAAAAAAAAAAAAAAAAAAAAAACCATAAATGAATAGAAACAGATTAAGTTAAAAGAGCTAGTGGGACAAGCCTAAGCTAAGGCTGAGTATTCATAATTAGTAATAAATCCCCATGTCCTTTATTTCGGGAGCTGGTTGGCGGCCCAAAGAAAATGCCAACTACAATGATAGGAGACTTCATGGCCAGCTCAGAGGGCAGATTATAAAGGGATAGTGTCCAAATAAAAGAAATCCCAAGGCTGGGCATGGTGGCACACGCCTTTAATCCCAGCACTCAAAGACAAAGGCATATGAATCTCTGAGTTCAAAGATAACCTGGTCTACATAGTAAGTTCTGGCCAACCAGAGCCACAAAGTGAGACTCTGTCTTAAAAAATAAATGAATAATAATTTTTATTTATCTATTTATATGTCTACCTACTATCTGCTATCTATCTGTCTGTCTGTCTATCTATCTTTTATTTATTTCTTTTACAGACTGACAACAGTTCCCCTTCCCTCCTCTCCTCCCAATAAACAGTAATTTTTTTAAAGTTACAAAAGAGATCTCAGAAGCTGCAGCTCCACCTCTCCCATGTGAAGAACCCCATACAAAGCACCAAATGAACCAGACACCAAATCTGCCAGTGCCTTGATTTTGGACTTTCCAGTCTCCAGGACCCTGAGAAATGAGTTTCTACTGCTTGTAAGCCTCCTGTGGTATTTTGTTGTGGTAATTTGTACAGACAAAGACAGTTGGTGACTTATTTTTTTCCTTTCCCTCCATTATCTGGCACTGCCCTAGCTTATCCTACCCACTCTAAGCTGCTTCAGTTATCTCAGACAAAAAAAAAATCTCAACAGAAAACCCTGCAGGAGCAGTGGAGGCCTCACACTTTGAGGCCATTTAAATTCATTTCTCTTACAAATGTTCTCAACACTTGTGTCTGCCCTGAGTGAGACCAAGGGGGAAAGGGAGACAATCCTATTTTCCATGCTGGGGACCTCTAAGGAAGTACATACAGAAAGGTATATACAGGAGAGGGAGGGAGGGAGGGAGGGAGGGAGAGAGGAGCAAGGAAGAACTGATAGAGTGGAAAGGAGAGGGGAGGGGAGGAGAGGAGAGGGGAGGGGAGGAGAGGAGAAGCATTGTGGGGAGGGGAGAGAGACAGATATAATAAATCTGAGATTACCTTCTAACTGAAGTTTCTAAACTGGGAAGGAATTCAACTAATGAATGGGATGAGGAAGAACACCTAGGTAGAAAGGTCCTCATATTCAAGGGCTTGGGGGGGGGGGTGAGTGTCATAGGAAGTAGGTGTTGTCTGATTGATATCCCACACCTTGTTTAGAACCAAATGCCCCTGCAGTGCAAGCAAATGCTATCAACAAGAAAGGCAAGAGGGCAAGAGGGGGCAATAGAGATAGGAGGGACTGTGGAGACAGGGATCACAGGCCCCATCCCCATTTAAGATCCTTCTAGGTACCAAAAATTAAGACATAATGTTGATGCTGATCAGTGAGCAAGGAGGGAGGGGGAACGGGACCCATGTTTAATATGTCAAGGTAGATACTTCATGTTCCATTAAATTGTTTATTCTATAAACAGGGTTTTCCTGAAAGCATAGCAGGGGCTCCTGGGAGTACATCTCTGTTTGCTGAGCTGATCCAGGAAGCCACAGGAAACCCAGAGGTGTAGGAGCTCTGAAGAGCTGGAAGGGAACAGTTGTAGCTGCATAGTCAGGGGTCCACCTGCTCCAACAGAGCTCCCTTTGTTTGCATTCCAGAAAGGAGGCTGCCCCAATAGCCTAGACTATGGTGAGGGGTTCACCCAAGGCTGCAAGCGCGGGGCAGTGACCCAACAGAACCAGACAAGAGAGGATGCATTAGATAAACAGCTTGTTGCTACCGATTTTACACATTCTTTTAAAATATGAAAACCACAGGGGTCCTAGCACCCAGGAGACAGAGGCAAGTAGCTCTCTCCCTATGAATTCAAAGACAGCCTGGTCTACATTATGAGTTCCAGGCCCTCCAGGGCTCCATAGTGAGACCCTGTCTGAAAACAAATGATGATGATGATGATGATTATAAAATATGAAAGACTCTCTAAGCTTGCTGAACATTCAAAGCCAACCCCAAGGGCAGCATTTGGCTTGGGTTGGGTCCTGGTTGCTGACCTGTGTTTTAGCGGAAGTGTGGGCAATGGAGTTCAAGCCCCAGTAGAGGAGGCTACACAAGTCCACTTTGTGGCTGTCTAAAGAAATAGTTCAGCTGGTAAAGGCATTTGCTGCCAAGCCCAAGAACCTGAATTCAGTACTCAGGTCCCACATGGTGGAAGGAGAGGACTGACTCCTGCAAGCTGTCCTCTGATCTCCACATATTCACCATCGTGCGTGTGTGCGCGCGCGCGCGCACACACACACACACAATGTAATACATTTTTTTTTAAAAGCCAACTAAAGACTCCTAGTGCTGTTAGCAGTGGGTAAAGAGTTCACATACACAGTGAGAACTAGGAACAGAAAGCCAGCAGGGTTCGTGAAAGGCCCACCTTCCAGAGCCCTCCAGAACACCCCAGAAGCAATTCAGAGATAGCACAAGGCCTCTGCACGAGGGATACATTGGCCCTCCAAGGACCAGCTCTACATACTTTTGCCAGGAAGAAATATGTGCCCTCCGGAGATTATAACAACCTTGTTCACAGGTCCCATTGTGGACCTCAAGGCTTCCCAGAATGCATCCTTTGGGAAGGAGTCCATGATGCACATAGAAGGCACCTTTAACAGTCCAAGTCACTCACTGGAGCCTCCAGGGTGATCAAGGAGGGTTGGAGGCTAGTGGCTAAGGCAGAAGCTGCATCTTTCAGTTTACATCTTCTGAAGGACCTGCTTTGGAATCTCTTGGCCATATCTTTGCCTGTGTACTGCATGTTTGCCCCGAGCCCATGTAGCCCATCCTTTACCCACACACCTTGCTCTGTGCCCAGTGAGGGTACTTCATCAGGAGTCCCATGCCTCCTGGCTTTTGGTTAATTTCGGCTAGTGGGAGACTGAAGTGTAGGAAGACAGAAGTGAAATCAGTCCATTTATCTTCTACGAGGTGACTGGCTCTCCCCCGAAGACACTTAGGTATGTATGTCTGGTGCCTAATTTGCTCTCCGGGGATCTGGTTCTTGCAAGTTTAGGATTGGTCGCTTCCCAACTGGACAGCTCCCCATGCCCCTCTCTTTTTCTTTTGCACTACTTGGGATTGAACCCAGGGCCTCATGCATGGTAGAGAAGTGCTCTACCACTGAGCTCCATCCCCAATCCCCTGCTGAAATTGCCCTGGCCTAGGGAGTAATTGAGGTGAATGTGCTATCTGAGTTGGTCCAGGGCTGTCCTGGTTTTAGTACCTGGTCAACCTCTTAACCCTGAGCAAACAGAACACTCACTGTAGCTGCTACCCGGCTCCTACTGAACCCCTGGTACTGTTGGGTAGCCAGCTAGATAGTAACAGGACTAGGGAACTTTAGAGCTGACAGCTTCTAAAACCAAGGACTGGAGCTTCAAGACTGTAACTATTATTGATCACCCATATCTCTAGCCCTTGGAGGAGATGTGGCATCCTGAACTGCCCGGAGTGTCGTTAACTGATAACTATCTAAACCTGGCCCCAAGAGCCCCAAACCCTAAAGATTACTGTAGAGCAGGAAGTCTTCTGATGAAGAATGAGGACATACCACTCCACCCCTCACCCTGTAGAAGTCAAACCATACAGGCCTGACTACCAGACCAAACAAAGGCTCCCGGGGAAAGCTGTTTTCGAGAGACTTTAGAAATAATGCAAAGCCTGCCCTAGGATAACATTAAGTAGCTATTTCTTCCAACCAGTGCACCTCCAACTCCTCAACTTAAATGGCTTCAGGACATTGTGTGTGTGTGTGTGTGTGTGTGTGTGTGTGTGTGTGTGTGCGTGTGCGCGCGCTTCTGGGCATTGAATTTATGATCTCAAACATGCTGGTCAAATGCTCTGCCACTGAGCTACACTGCCAGCAGTTAGCTGTTTCCTCTGAATTGACAATTCTCCTCCTTCCAGAAGAAGGTAGCTCGTGAGACTCAGGAATTTCATGTAACTTACGAAGTTCTGCCAGCTGTCCTCCGATCTCCACATATTCACCATCGTGCGCACGAAGTTCTGGAAGCTGTGAATGAAACTCAGGAGACCCATCCCCAGGGTGCTGGGAGTCACAAGCCCCTGAGGAGAGGAGACACTCTGGGGCAAGTCGTGCAGGGAGCTGCTGGGATGCAGGTTTTGTAGATTCATGCTGCACTTCTCAGTCATGCAGCTGCTTTCGAGTCGCCCAGGCTCCGGTAAGTGACCCCGATAAACACACTGGTAAGCCAAGCTAGAGGAGGGCAGAACTGTGCCTTTGGTCTGTGCTTGATGCTCTATCTGGGGTGAGTAGACATTGTTCGAGTCTCCCCAGGAAGAGTCTCACAAGAACTGGAGATAAGATAAAGGTCTCTTTGGCTTTTGTCCCCGCTCACCCCTGAGTGTGTACTGTGCTCTGCAATAAATGCCTCCTATCTTCTGTGCTAAGCTCTGTGTGTCTCTGAATTCTTTAGATAGCCATCAGGAGGACCGTGGAGCCAAAGGGAGTCAAGTGAGAGCCTGGTGACAACCCTGCATGTCTGGTTCCTTGTTTTTGTTTTTTTAGAGACAGATTCTCAAACTCACTCTGTAGTTGAGGATGGCTTTGAATTCCTGATCCTCCTGCCTTACCACTTGAGTGCTGGGGTGACAGGTATGTGCCCCCACATCAGGCTCTTCCACACATTCTTTATGACTAAGCGCAGAATAAGAAAATCCCAGGGCTGTGCCCCGAGCTTCTAGTCTGTCATGGTCACTGAGAAGAACTGACAACCCTGGCCCCACCTCAAGGGTGACAGTTGTCTGGCAATGAATCTGGCTATGTCCTTAGAGGGGCTTGTGCTCAAGGTATTCTTGTCCCCCCCAGAACCTGATGCTGGATGCCCTTACCATCCCTGTTTCCTGCCGGTCCCCATAGGTAGCTGAACCTGTGACTACTATATATTTTTGAGAATGATGTAGGTAGGGGTGAGGTGGGGGGATGAGGGGAGGGACGAGGGGAGGGTCCTCTGAATCTGAAGGTGAATGTCTATCTTAGTCCATTTTCTGTTGCTCAAACAGAATAGTGGGGGTTGGCTAATGTTTAAAGGAAACAGGCTCACACAGCGTATAGTTAAATAGCTCACAGTTAGGCCGAAAGTCAAGCAGCATGGGCCTGGCTCTGGTGAGGTCTTGTAGGCTGCAGTTTGTCATGGTAGATGCTGGCACAATGTGATCAAGAGGGAGAGACTGTCTTGCGGAACAAGAAGCCAGAGACCAGGGAGGAGTCTGTCCATCTAACTACCGTAACCACCCTCTTCTGAAGTCCTTCCAATGACCGAATGACTGCCCACTAGGTTCTACCTGTCAGAGATCCTGCGTTAGTTAGCTCTCTCTCATCATTAGGTATGTAAAAAACAAACACACGAAAATCCTTTACCCACTGCCCAGCTCACCTGCCTCCAGGTTCTCTTACATCACCACACTGGGGACAAAACTTCCAACACACTGACCTTTAGCAGAAAATCACACAGAAACTATAGCAGTGTCTCCTCCAAGTTATCCAGTGCCCGAAGAAGGGACAGAAGGTAAGGTCTGGGACTCAGAACCCTTTGCTCCATCAGACAGAAGAGAGGGGTTGACACTCGGTGGGCCTTGCAGACAGGGCGAGAGAAGACATCTCAAGCGAGGGTCAGCCTAGCCCAAGAGTATGGCCTGGACCCCGAGCCTGCCTGAAGTCCTTCTCTGTCTCTCTTGTGGCCCCATTTTGTCTTTATTGACATGGTTGGTTGTGGGACCCTCCTAGGCCTGACTGGTGCAGGAAGAAGGGCCTGCCTGTGTTTAGCAGGCATGCAGAAATGGTATCTTTCGGGTGGCCACAGCCAGGGGATAACATCTGTACCTGTTTTCCTGGAGATAGCATCTTGGATTTCCTCTGTTGAGTCAGGCCTCTACTCTCAGCCTTAAGTCACATGAGCAATCAACACAGCGGACCAGTTCTGCTGACTTGTCAAGTTCTGCTCACTTACTGAAATAACTTTACCCCTCTACAAAAACCTCTTCTTAAAAATAGAAACCCAATGTGCATATGACTCCCTTTCCTCAACAATGTTATCTTTAGACCATCTTTCCTGATGATAGCAGATAAGTGTGCATCTATTTTTTGTTAGGAAAAAAATTCAAATGAGCACCAGACCAGTAGATTACTCCCTTCTACTCATTTCCTACAGTCAGTCATTATCAATATTTTATCAACTTGTTTTACTGACCCTTCTGACTTTTCTTCTTTTTTGAAACAAATTATGAGATGATTTGTTAATAATTCACTGTGTGGACTTACAAAGGAAGGTTCTTGTGACCATAATTGACTTTAATAGTATCAAACACTTCACATCAAACTTTCTCTATTGTCTCAAAAATATGTTTCTGTTTTCTTTTTTCTGGTCCTAGAGATCAAATCTATCTTACACATGTTAGTTGGGTGTGGTGGCTCATGTCTGTAATCCTAGCACTCAGAAGGCAGAGGCAGGAAGAACACCAGGAGTTCAATGCTAGCCTGAGCTACATAGCTGCTCCATGACAGCCTTGGCCACATGATGAGACCCTGTCTTAGAAAACAAAAAGTAGCCGGGCAGTGGTGGCACGCACCTTTAATCCCAGCACTTGGGAGGCAGAGGCAGGCGGATCTCTGTGAGTTCGAGGCCAGCCTGGGCTACCAAGTGAGTTCCAGGAAAGGCGCAAAGCTACACAGAGAAACCCTGTCGGGTGTCGGGTGTCGGGTGTCGGCGGCGGCGGCGGCAGCGGCGGCACACACCTTTATTCCCAGCACTCGGGAGGCAGAGCCAGGCAGATCTCTATGAGTTCGAGGCCAGCCTGGTCTACAGAGTGAATTCCAGACAGCCAGGGCTACACAGAGAAACCCTGTCTTGAAAAGCCAAAAAAAAACAAAAAACAAAAAAAACCCAAACAAACAAAAGGAGCCATTCCACTGAGGTACATCCTTAGCCATTCAAAGCATGCACTTATGGCCTATTTGTTCAAATGAGGATACAAAAAGCAACTGTCCGTTGCAAGGGCAAACATATCTCCAAGATTTAAGAAAATAAGTAATCCACCAAAACCATTTATAATTTCCCTCATGTCATTCACTTTCCGTGGCTTTGGACAGACTGATGGTAACAAGTGTTTTTCCACCCTGCTAAGCCTGTAGACATCTGTTTCCTGGCTCACTCTCTGGCAAGGAGACTGTACCACGTGCTGCTGGAAAGGAGAAGCCCTGGAGCCCAGAGTCTGCATCTGAAGACGAGGGAGGGATGTAAAAGTCAGCATACTCCAGCGGTCACTGCCAGGTCATGAAGAGAACTGGCCCTGGAGTTGGCTGGCCAACAGCAAGCGTCGTATGCCCTGAGGCGTCAAGCAAGCACCATCTTCTGTTAGAGAAGGGAGCTGGTAGGCCCTTTCACACAGTGCTTCAGGAAGCATCAATGGGCACAACCTTCTGGAGAGAAGTTTGGCAGTATGTAGCAAAGGTCTTAACATATTTATGATCTGGTGCAACATTATTCCAATGAGATAATGAACAACTGGGAAAATACCTGTTGACCTGGGGCTGTTCTTCTCAGCAAACTTCAGAAAGAGCCGACACCAGTCAGTAGGAGATTGGTTGGTTGCATGAAGAATGGGCCTCACAGTGGCTGGAGAGATGGCTCAGTGGTTAAGAGCACTGACTGCTTCTCCAGCAGACCTGGGTTCAATTCCCGGCACCCACATGGCAGCTCACAGCTGTGTGTGACTCCAGTTCTAGGGGACCCGACATCCATGCACATAAGATAAAAAAAAAAAAGAAAAAAAAAAGGAAATTAAAAAAAAAAAAGAATGAGTCTCACAAGAAAATTCCCTGCGGCTCTGAGATGCCAGGAGATTGTACTGGCTACTTTGTTAAGTGGAAGAGGGTCCCTACTGTGTAATATAATCAGCGTTATGTTTTTGTTTTATATTTAATGGCTTTACATAGTTATCACCCACTCACTCACTGAAAATGTACGAAATAGGAAGTATTGGTTAGAGGACACAAAACTTCATTGAGATAGGAGAAATAAATTCTGCGGAGCAAATATACAGCATGGCAACTCCAGTTACACTTGAAATGTGCCAAGAGAAACTATCTTTTAAAACCCCAAACTGGTGGACTACCTTGGTAACGAAGCCAGAGCAGGAAGAAAAGAGACGCTGCTCTCGGAGAGTAAAGCTGTTCCCATGCCATGACCTCAGCCTGGGAACTCAGATGCTCTGGACCCTTTTGTGGGTCTGTTGTTAGGCAAAAAGGATTGACAATAGACCGGGATCCAGACACGCCGCCGGTCTGCAGCCTGGCACACCCATGTGCATGGATGGAATTGTAGCAGGCACCTGCTTTGCTGACAGGGATGCTCAGCCTGTCCTCTCTTCCACAGACACTAAATGCACAGGTGGGTCATAGTGACTGCACATCCTGGAGATGCAGGAGCTCAGCTATCATGGGACCTTATGCCAGGTGCTTGCAATCCTTGATTGCCTGAAGATGACTTGGGATGTGACACTCTGTTCTCTAAAGCCTCCACATGCGCCTTCCTGCGCTCGGCTACCCATGGAGCATGTAGCTCTTTCCTTTCTTCCCCTCCCAGCATCTGTGCTCACACTGACACTCCGCAGTCTCAGGTAGTACTGGCCTTGGGCCTCTGCTCGGGCGCCGGGCAGGAACTCATTGCAAACTAGCTTGAGCAAAAAAGAAAGGCAATGTGCTGTTCCTGGGGCCTGAGCACTGCCTTCATGATGCTGTTCCCCACTCACACCCACTGTCTTTTGCTTGGTCTGTCTTTGGGGGCTTGAGCAAGTGCCCTCTCCAGCTGGCAAGGAGGTCTATACACAGTGAGCTCACTTTGTCATGGGTTTGTTTGGAGTCCGGGAACCAGAGTTCATGCTGAAACTGCCTGGAATTATAGGGAAAGCGAAAGAGGCTGGTGGTCCAGTACACGGAGTCCTCAAAATTCACCAACTGTCTGAGGACCTCAGGTGGCTCAGATCAGGGGGAACTACCGAGGAGGGGGGATAGTCCTCCCCATTCCTCCCTCCTCCTAGTTCCTCAGACAGTCAGTGCCCGGGAGAAGCAAAGGCGTGTGTAGTAATTCCAAAACAAGGCAGAGGCCCTGTTCAGGAAGCTTCTCCCAGCCAGGGAGAGGACTCATCCATTCCTGGAGCAGATCCTGGGCTCATCAACTCGAGCTGGTGCTGCAAGGCCATGACAGCTGACCTCCTCCATGCTTGCCCTTGACAGTTCATGGTCAAGCTGGAAGGCACATACCAAACTTACTATGCCACAAAGTACAACGGATGGGGAGGAGCAAGTGGGAAGAGCCACCCACTGTGCCTAGAAGTAGAGTCCCTTGTGGTTACCCCCAGAGCTTGCAATCAGGAGAAAACTCTAATGGTATAAGTGAAAAAGACACCTGTCTACACACCCGAAATTCAGAGCGTAGATGAAGGCACAGGTGTATCCAGGTGTTCAGATAATGAAGATTCCTTTTTCAGTCCCTTAGCTCGGCTCCCTGACCCCATTCCCCTTTGTTGGCTTCTAGTCAACTTTCTCTACCTAATGAATGGCCTCTGGCAATTCCAGGCTCACATCCTACTGACTGAGTCACCCCACTGGCCCAGGGAGCATCCTTCCCTCGAATTTTTTTGCGTTGTCCAGGGAAACATGCGTCGAACCTATCACAGCACATGCCATGATAGGTGTGTGTTATAGACCCGCTGGGCGGTGTGGGGGTGGAGTGGAGAACTCTAAGTCTGAGGTGCTATTACCAGACCAAGGACATGGCCAACGGGCTGTAAAAGTGTCTTCCTCATCCCAGCTGAGTAGATGTTTTCTAATTAATTGGAAGTGGTGGGAGTATCTGACCAGGCAGGGAGAGGCAAATGAAGGACACGGGACCTGGGCCTGCAGGAACTGGAACCTTGGATTGAGCTTGGAGTTCCAGCACAGAAGCCTGGGTGTGGGGGCTGGGAACAGGGCAGACCTGGCTAAACTCTCTGCTCCCTCTGTTTTCAGAGACTTGGTGGAAGTCTTTTTTTTTTTTTTAAGGATTTATTTTCATTTTTAATATTTATGGGGGTGGGTAGAGGAAGAGGAAAAGAAGAGGAGAAAGGAGAAACAGCGTGTGTGTGTGTGTGTGTGTGTGTGTGTGTGTGTGTGTGTGTGTGTGTGTGTGGTGCCCACAGAGGCCAGAAGGAAGCTCCAGATCTCCTGGAGCCAGAGTTATAGGCTGCTATGAGCAGGCTAACACGGGTACTGGAATCCAAATTAGGATCCTCTGGAAGAGCAGTGCACACTCTCAACCTCTGGGGTATTTCTCCAGTCCCATTAGTGGAAGTATTTAAGCAGAAGTGTCTGGGTGAGAATTCCGTTTTAGAAAGATTTCAGGGTTGGGTGGTATCCAGGTGTTCAGATAACAAAGACTCCTTTTTCAGTCCCTTAGCTTTCCGACCTCCGGTGGGAAGAAGATGAGGAGGGGAGCCCAGAAAGTAACCCAAACAGGCCTCTAGTGCTGCAAGGTGCAGGGTGGGGGTAAGACAAGAATAAACTGAATTCGATGATTTCAGCTCTAGGGGTCAACAGGAAAGCCGTTTGCTGAACTTCCACATACACGAGGGTCGCAGGTTGCAGTTTGGTTAGGAAGGGGATGTTTGTTAGGTTTCTGTTGCTGTGATAAAGACCGTGATCAAAAGTAACTTGAGAGCAAAGAGATAAACCTCTGATTCAGTTCCTGCTCCTAGGTTCCTGCCCTCCTTCCCTCAGGGATGGAGGCCATGGACAAATGCTGCTCACTGGCTTGCTCCTCATGTCTTCCTCTCCTGCTCTCTTATAGCACCCAGGGCCACCTACTCAGGGGCGACACTACACACAGTGAGCAGGACCCTTTCACATTAGTCATGAATCAAGAAAACACCCCACAGTCTCAGACTAACCCGATGAAGCATTTTCTCAGCTGAGGTACCAGTGGACACCCTCTCCCTGACTGAGGTCTGCAGACCGTCAGCTATGGCTCTAAAGCTCAGAAAAGGACCTGTCAGAGACAGAGCCAGGACAGAAGACGGAGGTCTGAAGTGGCGAACGGTGGGAAGAGGAGAATGCTGAAGAAACCACAGCAGGAGGCTAGATCTGATGTCAGGCGTCCAGGCTTGCTGGCTTTGGACCCCGGGCAAGAGTTATTAATCCCACAGCCTTGATTTCACCGTCTGTAAAATAGGCTGAGAAAGCCTAGCTCCCAGTCAACTGTAGGGTGGGTGGGAACCCAGGAAGCCAAGAGTAGATGCTGAGAAGACAGTAGGCAGAACAGGCGTGGACACAAGAGCTGCAGCTGGGGAGGGGTACTGGCCATCCATGAAGAAGGGACGACTTACTTCTGATGCTCTAAGTGAGCTAAATACAAGGGCCCCGCGGCAGAGACTGGTGGGTGGGGCTGGAGCCAGGGAGCTTCACGGTGGAGCTCTGCTTTAGGGGGTCATTGCCCAGGACAGCAAAGAGTCACCCTGTGGACAGCATCCAGAACCCTAATTACTCTCTTCCCAAACCACAGCTTGAAACTAAATGATCCCTGGCCTCAGGATGGGTGTTGGCCAGATGGCGCTTCTGACACCCATCCCAGCTGAGAGAGAATTTTGGAGACTGCCTTGTCATCGGCGGATAAGGAAAATGGTCCATGTGTTGCTTGTTTGAGAGGCACGTGAGATTGAGACCATGGCAGGCTGCAGGGATCCAAGGCCTTCTGCACCAATATGCCCATAGATGGGAATGGGACCTTCAAATGTCTTCTCTGGCCTCCATACATACTATGTATGGCACACTAGTACTTAAATTCATGTTTGTGCGAGCATCTTAGGATAAACTCATACGCATACAGAGACACATACAGTGCACAGTAATAATAATACTAAGAAGCATAATTAAAATTTAAATAACAAAGCAGGGAACCATTTGAGGAAGACACCTGGTACTGAGCTCCGTCCTCCACATGTGCTCCTCCCCCACACAAACACACACACCCATGTGAACACGCACAAAATACTAAATAAGACAGACCCTTGCAGGTGGAGCTCTCCCCTCCTCTCTTCCACTCACTCGTGTCCCAGCTGCTAGCACTGCGGAGGCGGCAAAGTGGCTGACAGGACAGAGTGAAGTGGGCTTTGTGGTGAAGAGAAGAAGCGAGGAGGAGGAGGAGGAGGAGGAGAAGGAAGGTTCCAGAGACTCTGAGGGTTGCAACCCTAGGGCCAAATAAAACAAGCCTCCGTGTGGTCGATACCAGCTGGGAAGTAGGAACAAAGAACAAGGATGTTTCTCCCAGACCACTCTAGCACCTTCTAACAGCGGGGACTTCTAAGAGTGAAGAGAACACTACCTATGCCAAGGTGGCAGAGGTAAATTGGGGGCCAGCCCCACAAATCTGTAGTACGTTGGCTCTGCAATCATCATAAAGAGACTTGGGACTTGATCTTCATCCATATGTACCCTTTCTGCTCCTGGGGAACTGAAGCTGAGGCAGGAGGGTGCTCGGGAGCCCAGGGGACTGAGTAGAGAATGGAAGGGACCTCCTTCCTGGTTCTGATCATCTCGTCCTGACTGACGCCTAGGAATTTTGGCATAACTAACCACGCCACCTGTAAAAGAGCTGTACTCGTCTGTCTGAGAAACATCACAAATTTATATTTTTTTCAAGATAGGGTTTCTCTATGTTGCCTTGGCTATCCTGGAACTCACTCTGTAGACCAGGCTGGCCTCAGACTCAGAGATCTGCCTGCCTCTGCCTTCCAAGTGCTGGGATTAAAGGCGTGCACCACCACCACCATCAAGTCACAAGTCAAATTGTTAAGAATGGATACATTAAAAAAGTAAATAAAAATTAATCTTTGGGGCTAGAGAGATGGCTCAGTGGTTAAGAGCACTGGTTGCTCTTACAGAAGACCCAAATTTGAGCCCAGTGGTGGTGGTGGCATATGCCTTTAATCCCAGCACTCAGGAGGCAGAGGCAGGTGGATCTCTGAGTCTGAGGCCAGCCTGGTCTACAGAGTGAGTTCCAGGACAGGCTCCAAAGCTACACAGAGAAACCCTGTCTCAGAAAAAAAAAAAAAAAGACAACCAAGTTTGGTTCCTAGCACCACATGGTGTCTCACAACCACCTGTAACTTTAACTCTAGGGGCTCTGACATTCTCTTCTGGTACACACACATATGCACACATGCTAAAAATAAAAGAATGGATAACAAACTGTGCCTCCATCCCAATCTTTTGACCCCAGTTTCTAAGTAACAATCCTTTAATCAGTGGTCTTGTCTCAACTGATACTGCCTTCTCTAGCTGCAAGCCTGCACAACATGCCTAAGCATCTCCTCTCCACAGGTAGAATTCTGTGGGTAAGAAAACTAAGTATGCCCAGCATATACTTTCCCTCGTATCTAAGCTTACTTGCACATTAAGTGACTTCAAAGTCACAAATGACATTTGTGACTACTGTTGGGACACTTCGGCACATCCCTCTTCTAAGAATTGTTGACCAACTTCTTTTGAGCTACCAGCTCCCCAATAATGACACAGAGACTTACTATTAGTTATGAAAGCTTGGCTCATAGCTTAGGCTTGTTTCTAACTAGCTCTTACAACTTAAATTAACCCATTCCTATTCATCTACATGTTGCCATGTGGCTCGTGGCTTTTACCTCTCCTCCTGCATCTCTTGCTTCCTCTGCATCTGGTTGGCGACCCCTGACATCTCCATCCTTCTTCTTCCCAGCATCCTCTGTACCTGGAAATCCTGCCTAGCTATTGCTCATTCAGCTTTTCATAAACCAATAACAGTGACACATCTTCACAGGTGTATGTACAAAGAGATTATTCCACAACACACAATTGCACTGAGTGTCTCAGAGAGTTGGTTAATCATTGATCTCACTAATTTTGCTTCACTCTGACTCTCTGAATTTTTTTCTGTGCTAAATGTAGGTACCAGGATGTACCTGAATACAATTTCCTGAGGCTCCAAGGGGGTGGGGGGTTCCCCAGGCTGCACTGTCTGCAGCGGTGAACTAGCTGCACTTCCTGATGCCAGTGATGAAACCATCTTCCAGGTTTGCATGGAGCTCTTGGATGCTGCACCTGCATTCACTCCAGACATCACCGCTGTTCATTTCTTCTTGTTACCAAGGACATTCTAGTCTAGTGCTTAAACTTTTGGTGGGAAATGTTCATCTAAAACCTTTTCCAATACAGTGTTTGAGGTTTCACTTTCAGAAGTGAATGATTCACTCTCAGTCAATGCCTGTCTGAAACTCCTAGTGGAAAACTCTGTGTAAGAAATAGTTTTAACCGGGCGGTGGTGGCGCACGCCTTTAATCCCAGCACTCGGGAGGCAGAGCCAGGCGAATCTCTGTGAGTTCGAGGCCAGCCTGGTCTCCAAAGCGAGTTGCAGGAAAGGCGCAAAGCTACACAGAGAAACCCTGTCTCGAAAAAAAAACAAAAAAAAAAAAAGAAAGAAATAGATTTATAACATTTAAACTGTCACTCTGAATAACATAGTGAAGGTTCTTGCAGTCTCTATCCTGCCAGAGACAAAGAATTATCTTTTGTTCAGTGTATCTGTTTGGTATTCGATACCTGCTCCATGGCAGTTGTATGAGACAGACCCATATTTACCCAATTCTTGTTGCTAATGCAATAGTTCTTTTCTGTTATTTGTTGTTATCTCTACTGTCCCTAATTACCAATTAAACTTGACCATGGGTATGTGTATACAGGAAAAAAGAACTCAGTACTAGTCACAGTTTTGAGCATCTGAAAATCTACATTACATTATTAATATTAAAAAATCACATTCATGATTCTTATCATTTGCAACTATAAAGAAAAAGGGATCCAATTCACTTTTTTTTGGTGATTTTACTGACAATCTTTCCTTTTTTAGAATTATTTCTTGCATACCAACCTAGTCTAACCAAGATGGAACTGACACAATGCTCTTCTGTTTGTAGAAGTAAACACAGAGATTTCAAAACTACCTCCCTGAGCTCAGGAATTAATTTTAAACTGTTGTGTAAAATGAGCAAATGACGCCTTTTAAAAAAGCATCTTCAGCCGGGCGGTGGTGGCGCACGCCTTTAATCCCAGCACTCGGGAGGCAGAGGCAGGCGGATCTCTGTGAGTTCGAGGCCAGCCTGGACTACCAAGCGAGTTCCAGGAAAAGGTGCAAAGCTACACAGAGAAACCCTGTCTCGAAAAAAACCAAAAAAAAAAAAAAAAAAAAAAAAAAAAAAGCATCTTCAACACTTGCCAAGTAGCCAGACCTCACCATTTGTTCAATAAGCTCTAGTGAAACTTAATTATCTTTCAAAGAAAGAAATGAATTCCATGTTTCAAATACTTTTAGATTACAGTGAAACTAACTTTAAAACCTTGCACCTGGGCTGGAGAGATGGCTCAGAGGTTAGGAGCACTGGATGCTCTCCCAGAGGTCATGAGTCCAAATCTCAGCAACCACATGGTGGCTCACAACCATCTAAAATGTGTTCTGGTGCCCTCTTCTGGCCTGCATTGCAGGCATACATGTAGGCTGAACTGTATACATAATAAATAAATAACTCTTAAAAAAAACTTGACACCTAGAAACAGTACAATATTGCCGTGTGTCACCTGGACAAGATTGCACCATGGAAGATTTCCCATGCGAGTGTGAGAAAGCCTGAACAGGACTAGCCTTGTGGAATATAATGAGTACATCAATCATGCTCTTGGATATATTTGCATTCACTGCTATATCAGAAGGTTACGAAACTTTCCAAACAGGTTTAGTGTCAGAGCTTGTCTGATCTGTAATAAGTGACAAACAGTTATGGCCCTGTGCTGTGTGACACCATTCCTGGGGAGATGGGACTAAACATTTACTCACCCCAGGTAGGAACTGATGGCAGATCAAAGTAAGGGTGCCAGCAAGGTCCAACTTGGTGACAATGAACTTTGTTGGGGTCACTTAGTGGAGCAGAATGACCCAAAGACAGCTGCATCTCCAAGAGCCTACCCCCAGCATGGGTGACAGCTCAGGGGTGCTGGGAACCTGGACGGCACTTCACAACCTGCAGGCAGCTTCACAGGTTAAAGAGTCCTTTCCAGGCACCTTGGCTGGTCCTCTGCTACTTCCAGGCAGCTTGACTAACCGACTTCTTTTAGGCAGTTCAGTTGGTCTAGAGTATCTCTTGGTAGCTCTTACAGCTTATATATACATGGGGATGGAAGGGCCTAGTGAACTCACTCAGTTTCTGGAACTTCCTGAAGCTGTTGAGTGGCTGACTATCTAAACTTAAGAAGCTTGCTTTCAGGATGGAATGTTTTACCTCCCCTTTAGAATATGCCGTGTCTTAATTAGCTCTCTTCCAAAATAGAATATTTTTATCTCAGAGAAAATTGTTATGAAACACACTGATCTGTAGGGTAGGAACACATTATTATTGTTGTTGTTGCTGTTGTTGTTGTTATTTTCTGAGACAGGTTTTCTCTGTGAAGCCCTGGTTGTCCTGGAACTTACTCTATAGACCAGACTGGCCTCGAACCCACAGAGATCTGCCTGTCTTTGCCTCCCAAGTGCTAGGATTAAAGGCATACTTTACCATGCCCAGCTAATAGGAACATGTTTTAAAAACTGTTGTTATAGGTCCATAACTATTGCCTGGCCCTTGGTTGCTATAGCAACCAAGTATCTCAGCCACTTGATGCTCTAAAGCCTCATTCTGCACCCATGCTTATCTCGTGCTAACAGCAGTCATCCTGAGTAATAATGACATTACCACATGCTAGATGTCCCATGGTTCATGTCCACATAGCCACATAGGTGAGATCTGTGTTGTTTAAAGACATCTGCAACCATCAAGGTCCCAGAGGCTATTTGGAGGATCTGTTTCCTGGAAAGATTCAAATATGATCAACTGAGACATATTTCTTTTGTTATTTTAACTTGAAGCCTCGTTAAGTTACAGCTGATACAGGACCACCATATATACCTGTGTGTGTTGCATGCACCTATGATGTTATCATAGCCTTTAAAAACAGCACCTCTATAAACACATCCATCATCCTTTCTTGTGCTCTTTTGAGGGTGTGTGTCTTTGTAAAAACGCTTGCTGTGAGCTCGACTCCCCTACCGTGTTTCAGAGTGCACTGTGTTGTTAACTATAAACCTCTCACTGTGTCAACGACGTCTAGACGCATTCAACTTGCAAAACAGGAACTAGAACCCACCAAGAAACAATGACCCCCTACTCCCCAGCCTCTACCAGCCACCATCCTCTTCTGTGAGCCGGTGTTCAGTGCTTTGTGTGTTAATGGGTAGAATCCAGCAGTGTTTGTCCTCCTGTGAATGGCTGACTTCACGTAGCACAGCATCCTACAGCTTCATCTGTCTGACCGCAAATGGCAGCCTTGCTCTCTGTTGAGGGAATTCATTAGGAGGTCCGATAGGGTAGAGGAAGCCCCCAGGACCATGCAACAGCCCATCAAGGTGCTTTCTACCTGCAGTGAGGAAACAGTGAGCATTATCAGAAGCTGGGCATGGGATGTGTGTGTGAAAACGTAGGGTGGTGGTGAGGGTGTGAGGAGGAGCCACTTGCCAGGGTGCCATGACCTTCGGTAAAGAAACACAGCTAGGTCAAGTTAACTCTGCTGGGAGGAGTATGGTGGGATGATCTTTTTGTACACTGTGAAGATGTGTCTCTGACAATCACCTTCTGATTGGTTTAATAAAGAGCTGAACAACCAATAGCTAGGCAAGAGAGGATAGGCAGGACTTCCGGGGAGAGATAGGAACTCTGGGAAGAAGAGAGACAGAAATTCACCAGTGAGACACGGGGAAGTTGGATGAACAGTATGGAGGAGAGGTAATGAGCCACATGGTCGAATATAGATTAATATAAATGGGTTAATTTGCTATAAGAGCAGGTGGGAACAAGCCTAAGCTAAGGCCAAGCTTTCATAATTAATAAGAAGTCTCTGTGTCATTATTTGGGAGCTGGTGGTCTAAAGAAAGTTGGATTACAGAGGGGACCTGGGGAATAAATACCCTGACTTCTTGCTGCCTTCCCAGGAAGGCCTAAAGGTTTATCTCAGAGGCCAGGCACCCAAGGTAGGGTGCAGAGTGTTTCCTCAAGACAAACTGAAGTTACCTGATACTCACTGTGTGTGCTTCTGAGTTCCTGCCTTGAAACTTGGATATCCTACAACCTCGTGCTGTTTTGATGAAAAACAATGTGTTCATGCTCCCTGGAGTCCAATCATAGAAATCTCTGTGAAACACATCACAGACATCTTTCCTGGGGGTGGGGGTTGGTTTCAGAACTCCTAACAGATTCCAAAATTGAAGGATGCTCAAGCCTCTTATTAAAACAATGTTGCATTCACACATAATTGGTGTGCTTCTTCTCTATACACTAATCATCTTAAGTGACCTAGCACAGTGTAAATGATACAAAAATATTTCTGATAATATATTGATTAGGGAGTAATGACAAGGAAAAAAATCCACACAAGTTTAATGCACATTTTTTTTAAAAGATTTTTAAAAATTATTAATTATGCATGTTTGTGTGTGTGTGTGTGTGTGTGTGTGTGTGTGTGTGTGTGTGTGTGTGTACTGGCTGGTTTTGTGTGTCAACTTGACGTAAGCAAGAGTCATCAGAGGAAGGAGCCTCAGTTGAGGAAATGCCTCCATGAGATCCAGCTGTAAGGCATTTTCTCAATTAGTGATCAATGGCGGAGGGCCCAGCCCATGGTGGGTGGTGCCATCCTTGGGCTGGTGATCCTGGGTTCTATAAGAAAACAGGCTGAGCAGGCCAGGGGAAGTAAGCCTGTAAGCAGCAACCCTCCATGGCCTCTGCATCAGCTTCTGCTTCCAGGATCCTGCCCTGTTTGAGTTCCTGTCCTGACTTCCTTCAGTGATGAACAGCAATGCTGAAGTGTAAGCCCAATAAGCCCTTTCCTCCCCAACTTGCTTTTCGGTCACGGTGTTTCATCACAGTAATAGAAACCCTGACTAACACAGTGTGCGTGTGTGTCTGCATAAGGGTATGTGCACCTGAGTCCAGGTGGCTGCAAAGGCCAGAAGAGGATGTCAGATCCACCTGGAGCTGGGCAGTTGTGAACCCCTCAACATCGGTGCTGGGAACCGAACTTGTCCTCTTCAAGAGCGGTACACATCCTTAACCTCTCCAGCTCCACGGCAGGATTTGTTTGTTTGTTTGTTTGTTTTTGTTTTAAAGTATTTTTCCCCGCTGTTGGTTGAGCCCATTGGTGCAGAGCCCATGTACTCTGGGCCACCTTATGATATGGCTAGGTCAGGTGAAAAGTGCATGTCAGAATCATCTGCACTTGGGTTGACATGCAGAACAAAACTTGGACTGTAGGCTGGGTGGTGGTGGCGCACGCCTTTATTCCCGGCACTCTGAGAGGCAGAGGCAGGTGGATCTCCATGAGTTCGAGGCCAGTCTGGGCTACAGAGTGAGTTCCAGGACAGGCACAAAGCTACACAGAGAAACCCTGTCTCAAAAAAATTAAATAAATAAATAAATAAAGATAGAAACTCACACTGTAACCAAGTATTTGTGCGCTTCACACCACCCTTAAAACATTCAAAACTTCCAAGCTCATCACAGGCTCATTTCTGGAAAGTTTCAATCCCTCGGAAGTGAGTAATGCCGCCAATATTATTATTTATTATATAATATACATTATATATACTTATTAGTCAGATCAGGCCAAATTAATAAATCCAGGTTTAATCTGAGCAGAGCAAAGCAATTCCTGGGTGGCTCTTGGGAAGGCAGGGGAGGAATCACGAGAGCACAGGGCAGGTATGGCAGTGGAGGGGCTGACTCTTGGCAGGCTTTCTTAGGGGTGGGGTCGAGAGAGGGAGAGAGAGGGGGGGGGAGGCTTTCGCCTAATCATCCCAGATTCTTTGGGTATACGGCATGGGCAGGGCTTCTACCTGAACAATCTCCATGACCAGGAAAGAAGCATCCACCAATTTAAACTGTTTGCTCACAGAGGATCCTTCCATGGGCACCTAACCTGGTCCTCTGTCCCCTCTTCCTCAAGCTCCTCTTGTGAGATGGCCCTTTGTTTCCAATTTCTCCAGGACAGCGAGTCCTTGTGCCCTCCCTACACCACACTATCAAGAAAACTCTCTTCTCTACCCATTGGATTCCAGCACCACCCTTCACTGGCATTGTGTATACATATTCTGATTGGGCTAGCCAGATATTGGGGCCCTGAGTGACATACCAGTCCAGATGTAGGCTGTGCAATATGAGACCAAAACTGACCTCAGTGGGTGTAATGGTTCATTGTCATTGTCAACGTAAGTACATTTAGAATCACCTAGGCGACACACCTCTGGGCATGTCTGTTTTTAGAGGTTCAGCTGAGGAGGGGAAACCCACCTTGAATATGGGAAGCACCGGCCTGTGAGCTGGGGCCCTAAACTGAATAAGAAGGCAGAGGGAGGAGAAAGTGATGTGAGCGTCAGTATTTATCTCAATGCTCTGCCTGGTAACAGTGAATTCAGTGTGACAAGCCACCTAATACCACGGCTGCCACCACACTTTTCCACTATGATGGACTGTATCCCTTCAAACCACAAGTCAAAAATAAACCCTTCCTTTCTTAGGTGGCTTTTGTCACAGCAGTGAGGAAAGTAACTAAGACATGGGGTGAAGGGACAGAGTCACGTGGTGACAGAGGCTGTCTCACATGAGAGCTTGCCTTTGACTCCTCTGACACTAGCCCTATTGGAAGTTTTTAGACAAACGTGGAGGCCACAGACCCAGGAGACCTTGATGGACAGTTGCTAGAATGTGATGCAGTTGTGTTTTTATTTTGTCTTTTTTTTCCCCCTGGAGCTGAGGACCAAACCCAGGACCTTGTGCTTGCTAGGCAAGCTCTCTACCACTGAGCTAAATTCCCAACTCCGACAATTGTGTTTTTCTTGAACGTATTTTCATGGTTACCTTCTATTTATGGAAAATTAAGCTAGGTTTATGTTTAACTTAGTGTGTAATGCTATAGTTTAAAAACAAAGGTTATTTAAATGAAAACAGAGAGACTTTTTTTTAAACTCCAAGTGGTGAGCAAACGTGAAGTAATACCGATGATGGGTGTGTCTGGGAGACTTGAGAGTCACTTGGTGACTGTCTCTCGGTGTGCTCCCCAGGCCTGCCTCCTCTTCTCACCCCAGCCCTCTACAGTGGTGCATCAGCTTCCTGTGACCACAGTAACAAACCCCTCCAAAATGGGTGAGTCAGAGCTCTACACATTCATTCTCACGCAGCCCTGGCGGCCAGAAGTTTGACTGTGCTCCCTCTGAGGTCTATGGGGCGATGCCTTCTCATCCTCTTCCGGTGCCTGGCGTCTCCAGTCCATCCTGGAACTGTCAATGTTTAACCGCCATCTTGTCTTCTGCCAGCATTTCCCCCCTGTGGTTTCTCACAGAGGAACACCATTGGATTTAGGAGCCACCTACATAACTCAAGAAAACTTCATTCTTGAGATCCTTATATTAATCATTCCTGTGAGAACTCTTTTCTTTTTTTTTCCAAAGAAGGCCACCTTCACAGACTCTAGGACATGCATATACCTTTTCTGAAGGATGGTCTTATCTCCTTTTCTGTTGCTATACCTGAACACCACAGACTGATTTATAAAGAACAAAGGTTTGTTCAGCTCATAGTTCTGAGATTCTGAAAAGCTCAAGATCAGATGGCTGTATGTGGTGAGGGTCCTTTTGCTGGGTCGTGACATGGTGGGAGGAGTCACCTGGCAAGACAGAGCTCAGATCTCCTCCCTTCTCTCCTTATGAAGCCACAGACCTATTAGATTAGGGTTCCAGCTTATGGCCTAGCTTAACTTTATTGCAGGATTAAGCTTCTACCCTTCTAGTAGAATTTAAACCTCGTAACAGCTTTAAATTCCAACATAAGCTTTGACTGGGCATCCATCCTGTGCTGGGGACATCCATCCTGTGGTGGGGACATCTATCCTGTGGTGGAGACATCCATCCTGTGGTGGGGACATCCATCCTGTGGTGGAGACATCCATCCTGTGGTGGGGGCATCCATCCTGTGGTGGGGACATCCATCCTGTGGTGGAGACATCCATCCTGTGGTGGGGGCATCCATCCTGTGGTGGGGACATCCATCCTGTGGTGGGGACATCCATCCTGTGGTGGGGACATCCATCCTGTGGTGGAGACATCCATCCTGTGGTGGGGGCATCCATCCTGTGGTGGGGGCATCCATCCTGTGGTGGGGACATCCATCCTGTGGTGGGGACATCCATCCTGTGGTGGAGACATCCATCCTGTGGTGGGGACATCCATCCTGTGGTGGAGACATCCATCCTGTGGTGGGGACATCCATCCTGTGGTGGGGACATCCATCCTGTGGTGGGGACATCCATCCTGTGGTGGGGACATCCATCCTGTGGTGGGGGCATCCATCCTGTGGTGGGGGCATCCATCCTGTGGTGGGGGCATCCATCCTGTGGTGGGGGCATCCATCCTGTGGTGGGGGCATCCATCCTGTGGTGGGGGCATCCATCCTGTGGTGGGGGCATCCATCCTGTGGTGGGGGCATCCATCCTGTGGTGGGGGCATCCATCCTGTGGTGGGGGCATCCATCCTGTGGTGGGGGCATCCATCCTGTGGTGGGGACATCCATCCTGTGGTGGGGACATCCATCCTGTGGTGGAGACATCCATCCTGTGGTGGGGACATCCATCCTGTGGTGGGGACATCCATCCTGTGGTGGGGACATCCATCCTGTGGTGGGGACATCCATCCTGTGGTGGGGGCATCCATCTTGTGGTGGGGGCATCCATCCTGTGGTGGGGGCATCCATCCTGTGGTGGGGACATCCATCCTGTGGTGGGGGCATCCATCCTGTGGTGGGGGCATCCATCCTGTGGTGGGGACATCTATCCTGTGGTGGGGGAATCCATCCTGTGGTGGGGATATCCAGCCTGTGGTTGGGATCAACGTTCAAGCCACCACTGGGATGTTCTCCACACACACCGGATACTGTCCACCCTCTGCTCAGATGCCTTCACAGCACTCTTCTTAGTCTCCTGCTTAGTCATGTCACCATAGCTGTCCCGAATGAAGTTTCTGGAACATGCTAGACTCTTCTACCTAGAGCTCTCTTATTCCAGAATCCTACAGAATCCTCCTATGCCACCTCAATGAGCTATTCTCTGAAAGCCATGTTTGAGTAATGAAGCTCTTTAGACCCCACCCCCAATGCCTCTCTCCCCTCTCTCTCCTCCCTCCCCTCTCTCCCCAGTTCCTCCTACCTCAGTTCTCCGCAGAGTTCTCATGTTAGCTTAGGGATGTAGTCCTTGTCTGTCTCCCTCACTAGAAGGACAAGTGACCTGCAGCTGCGACAAATCAGCTGACTTCAGGAGGAAGGGATATTTTTGGCTCACAGTCTGAGGTACAGTCCATCATGGCGGGGGGGGGGGGGGGGGGGGGGGGAATGGATGGTAACAGGAGCTGGAGGCAGCTGGCCACATGGTGCAAAGTTAGGAAGAAGAGGGAGGTGAATGCCAGCGCTCAGTCTGTGTTCTCCTTTTCTTTACTTCCGGGTTCCTGCAGACAGACGATGCACCCACATTCAGGGTGGGTCTTCCTGCCTCCATTAACCTAGTCTAGATAATCCCTCACAGGCATACCAGGAGGCTTGTCTTCCAGGTGATTCTAGATCCTGCCATCACTATTGACAACCACATCCATGAAGACTGAGTTTTTGTCTGTTTTGTCTGCTGTTATCATCTCAGGTTCTGAATGGTGCCTGCTGTATGGGAGAGGCTCAGAAAGTGTACATTGACTGTGGTAGTTTGAATGTAATTGGCCCCCATAAGCCTCTAGGGAGTGGCACTATTAGGAGGTGTGGCTTTTCTGGAGCAGGTGTGACTTTGTTGGAGGAAGTATGCCACTGTGGAGGTGGGCTTTGAGGTCTCATATAGGCTCAAGTCGCTCCCCGTGTGTCAGTTTACTTCCTGTTGCCTATGGGTCAAGATGTAGGAGTCGACTCTCAGCTCCTTCTCCAGCACCACATCTGCCTGCATGCCACCATGTCACACCATGATGATAATGGACTAAACCTCTGAAAATATAAGCCACATTAATTGGTTTTCCTTTATAAGAGTTGCCATGGTCATGGCTTCTCTTCACAGCATAGAAACCCTAACTAAGACATTGGCCAATGAGTGCATGCATTTGGTGTATAAGATGGAAAGAGGCAGGAAATGTCAGGTCTGGAGATGCCCAAGGCTCTGCTGTAAAGGACCATCCTCCAAAGGTCTGGATTTGACATCCTTTGTCTCCAAGGTGGTGCTGTCAGGAGGCAGTAGAACCTCTGAGAGTTCGGGCTTAGTAAGAGGTTTCTAGCTGTTAGGGGCACACCTTTGAAGGGGACTGTGAGACCCCAGCCCTTCCTGTCTCTTTTTTTGCTTCCTGTTCACTAGGCAAACAGTTTTGTTCCATCATGTGCTCTGTCATGATGTGTTGCCTAATCAGAGACCCAAGGCAATGGGCTGCCTGATCTTAGGCTGGATCCTCCAAAACTCACTAGCAAAGTAAACATCCTCCAGGGTGGGAGACGCCCACTGGGTAAGAGCACCTGCTGTGTAGCCATGAGAACCTGAATTTAGGCCTCCGTGTAAAAAGCTGGGCATGGCTGTGTACCCCAGCACTGAGTGACGGCAGGGCAGAGATAGGATCCCAGGGGCTGCAAACAAGTCTAGCTAATTGGGTGATATCGTGTAGCCTCAAAAATAAAGTGAAGAGTGATACAGGATGCAGCAGCAACCTCTGGCTTCTGTGTGTACACATACATACTCACTCGCATTGTGAAGGTCTAGACTTAACTTTACAGGCTCAGGAATATGCCATGATAACTCCAATGGATACAGAGCAGTATCCTCCTGCAGACATCCTGTCTGCTGTTATACAGGAAAGCCTAACAGGATCCAGATACTCCTGCAGACATCCTGTCTGCTGTTTATACAGGAAAGGAAAGCTTAACAGGATCCTATCTGTGGTTTATAGCCCTTGGAGATATCTAGACAATCCTGCTGAGCAGTCCAGATAATCCTGTTCAGCAGGTTGTGGTTCCCCACCAAAAGTCTAGACCAATAGTTTCAAAAAATCACCTTGCCCCTTCCACCTAATCCCAAGTTGCCAATTCCTGGCTTGTGGTTTTTCCCTACCCAGATTGAACCTGAATAAAAGGACCCTTATGTGCTTGCATCGGAAAACGGCTCCTTGGTGGTCTCTGGGGGTTTCGGGAAATGGTTATAACATATAGTGCATTGGCCGGGAACCCCCATGACCCCGTAGAACTCCGGACCGGAGGGTTCCTGACAGGCCGGTAAGTGTGTCTCTAAGTGTCTGTCTGTCTGTCTGTCTGTGTTCAGTTTCGTCTCTGTGGTATGCCTAGGTCCGTGATTGTGATCAGGAACGGTAAATGGGTGAACGTACCACAGACCGTGATCACAAGGGGCTGAAAGACGTTTCAGACTCCATTAGTGGGGGCGGAGAACCCCACATCTGTAGTAGAACCCCACAGCTGTAGTATAGACGACATGGGTCGCTCCCAAGGACCAGCATGAGGCTGGAGTCTTTTTGGTTTTGTCTGTAGGTGCCAGGAGAGCTGTTCTGTTATCTTGTCTTATGTTGTTGGAAGGTCCTACCTGTATGAATGTGTAAGTATATGAGAAATGTGGCCACATGTAAGTGTGTTTTGTGCTGTTTTATGCGTGAGCTTGGATGGCCAGCGACGGACGTCCCTTTGGTTGAACTGTGACAGACTAACAGAACTGCCCCCATTGCTTCCTTGCTCTCTCTCTGACCAGAGTGCAAGCAGCAGGTGGCAACACTCTGCAATGAGTCCGGCAGGCAGCAGCTGCACAGCCCAGGGGCTACTGCAGGGACCCCATGGCATCACGGAGTGGGCTAGACAGGCTATGAGCACCACAGGGCCCAGATGCGGTGGGTTTGGGGCCAGTCCCCAGCTCAGGGAGCTGTGGAGTGGAGGTTTTACAGCATGGTACCGGTGGCAGCCAGGTCAGCCCAGAGGCTGCGTGGGAACTAGGCATGGCTGGGTGCTAGGGTGGGCTGTGAACACCATGGGGCCGGGACCTGGGTGGCAGGTTATGGCTGGGCTCCTGTGTGGAGAGCCACATGGCAGAGCTGGCAGGAGCCAGCAGGGGACTCAAGGAGCTCAGAGTGTGCCTAAACTGGGCAGGGGCTGGTGGAGAACTAACTGCCCCTCCAGGGTCACAGCTGAAGTGGCCTACAGGTCTGTGGGCCCAGCCGGGGACAGGGAATCCCTTCCAGTCTGCCGCTCTCGTGTACTTGAAAATCTGAGGTTAACAGTGATCTTTTTTCCCCATGGTGCGCGCCTTCCCGTCCTCTTCCTCTCCCATGCTCCCAAGACCTGCCCTGGGGCTAAAACCTGCTCAAGGTCTGGCTCCAAGAGTGGAATGTCACTCACTGCCTATGGTTGCTAAGCTACTATGGCTATGTTATAAGGCTAACCAACAGTTTCTTGTCTGTGGTACAGTGCTGATGCAAATTGAGAGTTATTCTTGTTATGGTATGTGCATGTATTTCTGTTCTTGTTTAAAATATTGTAGCTTTACAATATATTCTAGATTACTGAGGGAAATCACAAGAAAGACTTTGGTAAGAGTTTCCATGTTTAAAAAAAAAGCAGAATTTGTCTGGAGTATATGTCTGAGGGATCAAAGGAATGACTTGAGGGTACATGAAAGGTTACAGGAAGTCAGAGGAGATGTGATGTAAACTGTTTATTATGGTTTCTTATACCTGCAAATACTGGTTTTAAAAGTTAATTCTGGTTGGTTTTCATTTTAAAAATAGCCAATGATTCTGCAAACTGCTTATATATGTGTGTATATGGACAGGTGTGTGACTTCGATTTAACTGTATGTGTAAATATAAGCAAGCTTTAACTGTACGGATGTGTGTGTAACTTGGATCCAACTGTGTATATATATGCAAGTAATTATTGTTTAAATAATTATTGTTTATAAAAACATGCTTTAAACAGTAACCACGTGGCTTCCTCCATCTTGGCTGGTAACCTCCTAGGCAGCCATCTTCTACTAAGGTTATAAAGATCTACTCAGGTTAACACCTAAGTACTTATGTCTTTACCAAGTGTTCAACAGCAAGCTTCTGGAGAATTTAAATAGATGGCAACATATGTTTAATAAATAAGATATTTAATAAATATTAAAGCTGCACCTCAATACTTTTATACACAGGAATATACCTTGCTCTGGCAGCTAAACTTGGTAATTTAAGATTTACCCATGTAATAAAATGATAATGGATTTAAAGACATGAAAGGATCATAGGGAACAGCTGAGGTTTGCAAATGTATGGCAGGACTAGAGTTCCAAAGAGAGTCTAGCTACAATGGTGGACCTTAGCAGTTTTGGAAATGCTAGTGTCAGGTGATGATCACTGGAAGTACCAGCCATAATGAAATGGAGCAGGCAGGCTATGTATGTGCTGCCAAGGGTAGGGTTAAAGAAATCATCCAAGCCTCTAAGTAAAAGAACCAAAAGAATTATAAATGAATCCCAGATATTGAACTTTGGGTTTGTTTGCACTTTGGAGCTTGGTTTCACTTTATACAGATTGTGGTGATGCCATGTTTTCTCCCCCTTAAAGTAAAAGAAGGTACTTTATTGTTGACATTACAGAAGACATTTGAGAGATCTTAATTTTTTTTTTTAAATATTTATTTATTATGTATACAATGTTCTGCCTGCATATATGTCTACAGGCCAGAAGAGGGCACCAGATCTTATTACAGATGGTTGAGAGCCACCATGTGGTTGCTGGGAATTGAACTCAGGACCTCTGGAAGAACAATCAGTGCTCTTAACCTCTGAGCCATCTCTCCAGGCCCCGAGATCTTAATCTTTTTAAGAACAGTTTTTAAAATATAAAAGTTTATAAGGCTATGGGACATTTTCAGCTTATAAAATGCTCTATATTGTTAGTATTTGGACTTAGAATAAAAGGCTAAAAATTAGGGTCACAGCCATAAGCACCAAATACTAACCAGAAACTGGAATGATCATTTCTTATGATGCAGCAAGACAATGACCTAACAAAGGGCTTAAAATAGCTTCTGACTCCATGAGTCTTCACCCTTTGGGAGTTGAAAAAACTCCTTTTACAGGGGTGGCCTAGGACTACCTGTATGTCAGATGTTTGCATTGAAATTCAACAATGGCAAAACTGCAGTTATGAAATAACATTGAGATAGTTGAAAATCAATAACTTGAAGAATGTTTCTCTTTACCCAAGGTACATTCAGGCTTAAGAATGTTGTCTAGCCTCCTTGTATTTGCTAAGTTTGTTAAGCTTAAGCTATTTGGATAAACTGATGCATATTTATGTTTTATATTGATGTTTTGTTTTGGTTTCTTTTTTTTTTAAGATTTATTTATTTATTATGTATACAGTGTTCTGTCTGCACATATCCCTGCAGGCCAGAAGAGGGCACCAGGTCTCATTACAGATGGTTGTAAGCCACCATGTGGTTGCTGGGAATTGAACTCAGGACCTCTGGAAGAATAGCCAGTGCTCCTAACCGCTGAGCCATCTCTCCAGCCCTTGTTTTGGTTTCTTTACTGAACCTGTATTTGATACTAGAAGAGCTTCAACTTAAAATCATTGTTTTTAAGGCTGCTTATTGTAGACTGTTAGAGAACACAAGTAAACAGTCAGTCATAAAGAATCAAGTTTTTAATTGGAGTCAGGGTAAGTACTGATGTAATATTACAGGGATAAGATTACTCAGTCCTTTGCATATGTTTTCAGGGTTGAGCTTGAAAACAAGTAACTAGAAACAAAGTTTGTCTATTCGGATATACCTGGACAGCCCTCATACTTCAGAGATCTGCAGAATATGGCATTTAAATGTTGATCTAAAAGCTTATTATATCAGACAGACTTCCAGATCTTAGCAGTGACCCAAGGTCTCCAAAGAAGATTATGTATGAGGTACCACAACGTCTCTGCCTGGATTATGGCAACACTGACCACAGGACAAGATACCCCAGTACAACGTCTGCCGCCAGGACCCAGCCCAGACTGTGGACAAGCAGCAGGACACTGAAATTGTTTGCACCCTCTTGCCTGGACAAATCAAGGTCAGTCTTCTGTGTCCCTATTCCACGGGAAAAATACTCTGCCTTATGGGCCTGATGGCAGAAGAAGATTGATGCTGTTCTGACTGGTGCCTCCAACGCTATGGAGACCTGGGTAGGGATTAGTCCCTGTAATTTACAGGATTGGAAGCTGCTTGGTCTGCACTCAGATATAGTTTATCCTTCTCAGATCTCTGATAGTACTGATGGCTAGGCTAGCTCTAACTTTGTAAAGTGGCAGCATCAGACAACCAGATCCTTTTGCAAGGCCATAGCCAGCTTGTTAGCTCACTTTTTAAAAAATGTTCTAAGATATAAAAATTTAAGTAAGTTATAAAGGTTCAAATATGAGCCTAAGAAAGGTCTGAGGATATGAAAGCTTCTAAGCTTTGAGAATCTCAAAAAATGATTTAAAAAAAGTTTCAGATTGCTCTCCTGTTCTATGATATAGCAATTTAGAGCTTAACATTTAAGAGTCCTGATAAGCTGGTAGAGCAATGACTACTTACTGTTCAGTCACAAGCTCATCATTTTAGATGTCATCTAAATATATTTAAATATAAACCTAGAAGTGCTTCTCATCAGGCCAAAAATCTCTGTCCAATTTATACCTGGCTCTCTGGACAGAAGGAAAAGGCACATACCTTTAACCCAAATCTGTAGTTCTTGTTGGGACTCAAAGGTATGAGTCCACTTCTGCTTTTTTGCCGATACCCATCACCTGCTTTGTCTACAATATGGATTTCAGTACAGATTAGTAATGCTAATGTATCTAAAACTTTTATGTCATTTTGTAAGATAGTTCGTGTAGGCCTCAGAGGATTAAAAGAGTCATAAAACTTGGATCCACTTCACAGAGGTCAGAAGGACCCCAGATAAGTACAGCTTATTCCTAAGGATGGTATTTTTCCTCTCTCCTGGTTTTGAGACTCCTGCTTTTCCCAGTTACTAAGGGTATGGGCCTAAGGGTTCCAAATAAGTTCATAATTTTAACTTCTGTTCCTAGTTTAAGTTTGTCTCAACAGATTTCCACTTGGCTGGCAGACACCTCCAAGTTTCAGTTGCTGACTCCACAGACGACTGTGAGCTCCGGACTTGCTAAAAGCTGACATGGACCTGCCCAGCCAACATGATTGCTCCCTGTATCTATAGGGTCAGACAGCCACATGCTTCTGGCAGATGCCCCATTGCCCAGCCTTTGACCAGCCTTTCAGCCTTTTTGGGGCCCTGACAATGGTGCCCTAGTGTCAGCTCAAAGCAGTTCCAGAAGAGAATGCGTCGTCCCATGTTCCCTGTTCAGAAAAGGCTGAAATGGTGGGTCAAAAGAAAACTCCCTGGCATAGAGGCAAGATGGCCAACTACAATGCCCATTGACATACTAGGAAAATAGGTTCAGAGTTGCCAATAGATAAATTTATTAACTGAAGTGGTTCTGCAATTAGATACGACACTTGACCTTTGTGCAGAACCAAAGAGGTACTATATAAGATTATGATCTGGTTGTACTCAAAGATCAGAACTACAGGGCCTTAAAGAATGACAATAGATACAGATGTCACTGCCCTAGAAAAATCTGTTAGCTAATGGTTCTTAGGTCCCAAGAACCTCTGGACAGGTAGGACTCATGATTGAGTCCTATCATTGGTACTTGTGAAGGGGGGAATATGAAGCCTAGACTTAACTTTACAGGCTCAGGAATATGCCATGATAACTCCAACGGATACAGAGCAGTATCCTCCTGCAGACATCCTGTCTGCTGTTATACAGGAAAGCCTAACAGGATCCAGATACTCCTGCAGACATCCTGTCTGCTGTTTATACAGGAAAGGAAAGCTTAACAGGATCCTGTCTGTGGTTTATAGCCCTTGGAGATATCTAGACAATCCTGCTGAGCAGTCCAGATAATCCTGTTCAGCAGGTTGTGGTTCCCCACCAAAAGTCTAGACCAATAGTTTCAAAAAATCACCTTGCCCCTTCTACCCAATCCCAAATTGCCAATTCCCGGCTTGTGGTTTTTCCCATAAAAACCCTCTACACCTGGCCGTCACCACATATCCTTCCATCTGCCATGTGGTGGCCCAGGTTGAACCTGAGTAAAAGAACCCTTATGTGCTTGCATCGGAAACCGGTTCCTTGGTGGTCTCTGGGGGTTTCGCAAAACAGGTACAACAGCATGAGCATAGCATAAACCTCACACACAGGAAGGAAGGAAGAAAAAGAAAGTTGACTCAATCTCTTTATACACTAGGAAGTTTCTGAAGGGGGCTGGAGAGATGGCTCAACAGCTAAGAGCACTTGCTGCTCTGGCAGAGGACCTTGGTTGGGTTCCTAGCATCCACATGGAGCAGCTCATGACTGCCTGTAACTTCAGTTCCGCTGGATCTGGCGCCCTCTTCTGACTCCGACTGGTACTGCATACAAATCGTGCACATACAGACAAGCAGGCATGCGCACACAGATAAGGTTATTATTATTATTATTATTATTATTATTATTATTATTATTATTATTATTATTATTTATTATTATTATTATTATTATTATTAGTGGTGGTGGTTTTTTGAGACAAGGGTTCTCTGTGTAGCCTTGGCTGTCCCGGAACTTGCTCTGTGGACTGGGCTGGCCCTGAACTCAGAGATCTGCGTGCCTCTGCCTCCTGATGCTAGGATTAAAGGCACATGCCACCATGCATGTCTAAAAAAATTAATTTTAAACCAAGTTTCTCTGCTTCCCATTTTCAATAAATTCTAAATAACTCCACCAGTGACCTTTTTGTTTTGAGTTTTTAAAGTAAAATTATTTTATTGTAACCAAACAACAGTAAACCCAAATCACAGTAAGGAAGACGGTCACTAAGCACATTTAAAAAGATTTTTCTCGGAGTGCCTCTGGAGAGGCCCTGATCCCTGGTGTCTGTTCTCAGTGCAGAATCTGTAAACCAAGGAGGAAGCTCACAGAGTCCAGGACTCTTCTTGATGACATGTGGAAGGCCTCCACCCTGCAAACCCGAACCTAGTCCTAGCCAAAATTCAAAGATGAACACAGAAACTAGTTTCCAACTTGGAACACAGAGTTCTGAAACGGAGAAGGCCCCCTCTTGTGAGAATCCCGGGCTCTTGCCGCCGGTGGAGGCTTTGGCTGAGCCAAGCCCCTCCTCTCACTGGTGAGGAACTCTCCCACCCCAGCCCCCACCTCGCGGACCAGGAACAGAAACTTTGTTCAGCCAAGCTGGGGCGTTTGAGCACCTGGTCCTTTCAACTGTGAGTCTGCAGCCTGTGCCTGTGAACTGGAACAGGAAGGGACCGGAAAGAGCTGCCCCTGGGGAGCCTGGAACAAGGGGCCGCCAAGAATGTGCTAGAGAAGTCAGCCAGCACCTTGGGGGTTAGGGCGGGGAGGTGGGCAGGAGGGGAGGAGGGATCCTCACTTCCTCTGGGGTGAAGGCGGCTTACTCGGCCGCCCAACAGGCTGGTGGCACTCCACGGTTTGTGGGAGCAATTTTCATACTACTTTGCTTCCAGAATTCTTCCCAGGACTTGGGGACCTTGAAGCGGATAGGCCTAAACAGTGGCAGTTCTGATCTAAGTGATCTTGCCTGCTGAACCACAGTTTCCTGTCTGTAAAATGGGCTAATATTAATAGTATTCCTCCGGCGGTGAAGGCACTCCCTCTTCAGGCTAGGCCTCCAGTGTGGCACGGGCCAGCTTGCACCCTATTCTGTTTTCCCTTACACCAAAGCTCCTTCCATCCAAGTAGTACTGTTCTTGGAGGAGAAAGGGGGAGGTGAGGTTGTTCCCACCTTCATCCTCTACGAGTCAGGCTCCAGCACTCCTCTGCACGCCCCCTGGGCACTCCCACGTGACTTGACTCTCTGGGCTTCCCTTCTCCAGCTGCCCTGACTCTATTCTTGGGTCACCTGCCCCAACACTTTTGTGTTGTTTATGCTGACCGGAGGAGGGTCTCAGAAAGGCAAAGAAAGACCTTTGCCACCCTCCCGAGGTCGCCTACGAGCCTCCGTGTTCTCCTTTGCAGGAGCACAGAAATGTGGGTGGGGTGGGTGGGCTGCAGGATCCCTCCTCACTGCAGACTTGCCAGCTCAAACTGACTCCATTCCTTTCCTTCTGTGAAAAGACAGGTACGCTCCCAACCTGCGCCTTTGCTCTCTTCCCAGTCCTCCCTCTCAGCCTGCAAGACCCCCCACCCCCACCCCACCCTAACTCACTGCTTTTCCGGGTTGAACTAGGGACCCTTTCAGGGCCCTCACCCCAGGACTTTGCAAGCAGACAACCAGAGGCCCTGCTGTTCATTAATGACTTCCAGACACAGCATGGAGCTCAGACCGACAAAGCAGGGCAGTGGGAGGCCAGCCTGGGGCTTGGGGGTGGAGTGGGGAGTGCTACCCGGGGTGCTGAGAAGACTCTAAACAAAAAGCCACATAGTCAAGACACAGGCTCCACAAGAAAGATCCGGTTGTGTCTGCTGAGCAGTGGGGGTTGCTCTGTGTGCCTCTGGCTCCCTCAATAACACTATCTAGTGCTCCTTGTGGTCCTCCACGGGCACTGCCCTGGAGGTCAACTCTCTCTGTGGCTTGTCTGGCCTCTGGCCTTGCACCTTATCTCACCTGCCTCTCCCCAGTATATATCTGCTGTAGGGGTGCTCCCTCCTCTTACCACTCCTAGGATCTAGGTAAGGCTCCGTGTCCATGGTCCTTGGGCCTGGAGACTATATCCCCTCCCCACCACCAACTTCTGCTGGGGCCAGGGCTCCTCCTGCAGGTCAATTAGGCCTCAAATTTGGGTCTTCATGGACTCTGATTTTTCTTTTTACTTTCTTTTTTGTTTTGTTTTTCGAGACAGGGTTTCACTGTGTAGCCTGGCTGTCCTGGAACTCACAGCGATCCACTTGCCTCTGCCTCCCGAATGCTGGGATTAAAGGCGTGTGCCACCACCTCCTGGCTGCCTCTGGTTTTTCAAAATTAGTTTTCTTTTGGACTACTAGAGGTAGGACTGGTCCCCAAAGGCCAAACAGGAAGACTTTTACCTACAGAAGGTGGTGTTAGGATATGCATCCTTTTGGTGGTCTTAACCCTTAGGTAGCCCAGCAGCAAATGTGCTAATCACAGATAGACTGAAATAACTTCCGGTAAAATTATCAGCAAAATGTGAATGTTTGTTGTGATCACAAATTCCAAGAGTGCTTGCTGAAGAAACAGTGCAAGAACAGGTGTGGAGGTCGCACACCTGAAATCACAGCACCCAGGAAGTTGAAGCCTGAGGATCACAAGTTCGAACCATCCTTGGCTATGTAGACAGATCCTGTTAGGAAAAACAAACAAAACAACGACAAAAGAAACAGGCCAATAAAAGAAAGTAGTTAGAGCTGGGCATGGTGTCCCCTGTAAAGCCAGCATTTGGGAGGTGGAGGCAGGAGGATTAGGAGTTCAAGGTCATCTTCAGATACATAGTAAGTTCAGTGCCAGCCTGGATTACATGAGACCTAGTCTCACACTACTACCCCAAAATAATAAGGCAATTGGTTAATTGTTTGAAAGAGCAGACAAAGTTATCTTGACTTGCAAATGAAATTGCTGTACATTCAGAAAATCACAGGCATCTTTTGGAAATACACAAAAGAATTGTTAAGACAATTTAAGGATAAAATATGGTTTATTTTCAGCCTTGTACATGATAGGAAATATTTGCTAAAAATTCATGTTTTCTCTCTAAAGCAGAAAAAAAATGCATTCATGTAAGTGTAACATCTTAGTGGAAGTTGAAAGATGGCAAACCTTTGCAAGAAAACTGAAATCCAACAGAAAGATCCAGAACATATTGGAAAAAAAGTCATGTTCTTGTATGGCAAAGCATAAATGTCATTAAAAATGGCATTTCCCCTGAATTAGAATTTAAACTTAAAGTGTTTTAGCTTCTGGGGTGGGTAGGGGGAGAAAGATGAGGAGGAAGAAATGGAGCTGAATGAAATAATGTAAACGTTCAAAGCAGGACTGGAGAGATGGCTCCGAAGGTAAAAGCACTTGCCATGCAAGCCTGAGGACCTGAGTTCAAACCCCCAGGACCCACCAGGCGAGGTGGCACACATCTGTACATCCAGAGCTCCCCAACAGTGAGATGGAAGGAAGACATAGGAAAATCTCCAGAATTTCACAAGCCCGCTCACCAAACTTACACAGCCGAACAAGAGATTCTGTCTTAAATAAAGGAGAGAATGAGGACTTGAAGTTTGTTGTGGAATATTTGTTTAACTATGCAAAGATGTGTTGCATTTGTTTAATTATGGAAAGATGTGTTGCTGTTTTACCTTGCCTGCCTAAGGCACCTGATTGGTCTAATAAACAGCTGAATGGCCAATAGCGAGGGAAGGAGTATAGGTAGGACTTCCAGGCAGAGAGAGTAAGGAGGAGGAGGAGGAATTTAGGCTGGAGAGAGAGAAGAAAGATAAAGAGACAGCCAGACATGGAGGAAGCAGGAAAGTAGGACATACAAAATGAAAGAAAGATAAAAAGCTCTGAGGCAAAACGTAGATGAAGAGAAACAGGCTAACTTAAGTTAAAAGAGCTAGTGGGACAAACCTAAGCTAAGGTCAAGCATTCATAATTAATAATAAGTCGCCATGTCTTTATCCTGGGAGCTGGCCCAAAGAAAATTCCAACTACAGAAGGTGTCTTCTGTATTCCCCACACATGCCTGCACTCATGCACATGAACATGCACAGATACGTGCATACACATGATACACGTAGTGTATAAGGAAATTATTAAAGTGATTGGGGGTATTAATGAGAACAGCATGTTGGGAATAGCTTGCATTTACAGTCTGGCACTGTGAGATGCATACTCTTCCCATGAACCATTGGATTGCTGGAAGCTGAGTGAACTTCCACAGAAGAGGTAGAAGTCTTTTGCAACCAGTTAGAGAGGCATTGCCGGTCCAGCAGCTGAGACTTCCCTCAAGGAGTCAACAGGAGGACCCCAGATGCTCTCAGCCAGAGAAGGAATTAACATTGCATTTACAGTCTGGCACTGTGAGATGCATGCTCTTCCCATGAACCATTGGATTGCTGGAAGCTGAGTGAACTTCCACAGAAGAGGTAAAAGTCTTTTGCAACCAGTTAGAGAGGCATTGCCGGTCCAGCAGCTGAGACTTCCCTCAAGGAGTCAACAGGAGGACCCCAGATGCTCTCAGCCAGAGAAGGAATTAACATTTGGATATCTCATCAGCTCCCCAACCCGACAGGAGCTAGAAGAACTCACTACAGACTAGCAAAGGAACAGACCCACTCCCTCTTCCCACTACAGAGACCCCCCCCAGCACAAGGCTGACCTCACTGAAATTCACATCGTGTTATTGTGAAGTCCTCAAAGAGACGATCCCCATAGCATGGAGGAAGGATGTGATGTGGGCCACTTTCTGCCTGTCCCATTCAAGTACAGCTCTTAAACTCAGTTGAAACTGTCCATAAGTCCATAGTGTCTGCTGTTAGTCTAGATGCCATTAGTTTTATGTAGCTGCTCTAACAAGCTACCACAATCTGGATGACATAACAAAGATATACTGTCTCTCATACTTCTGAAGGCCAGGTGTCTGAAATCCAGCATCAATAGGTTAGTTCTAGAGGTTCTGAGAACTGAGGGCTATGAATGACTTTGGGGTTCCTTTGCTTGTGAACACACTGCTCAAATCTCTGGTTCCATCTTCTTTCCTCACATCACAGAACTTCAGTGGGCATGTTGGTCCCAGTCTTTACTTCCTATGAAAAACTATTGCAGCTGGAGTCTCCTGGTCAGAGAAGCATGTTGTGCTTGGTAATGGGATAAGATTGATTTTCTGCCTAGGGCAACTGTGATATTGAAAAGGCCATCAGACTGGCTCATTTCAAAATTTGCATGAAGACTATGTACACAGGGCTGGGGAGATGGTTCAGTGGGTACAGGTTTGCTGTGTGTCTTAGTTAGGGTTCCTGTTGCTGTGATGAAACACCATGACCAAAAGGAAAGTTGGGGAGGAAAGGTTTTATTTGACTTACATTTCCATGTCATAGTCCATCATTGAAGGAAGTCAGGACAGGAATTCAAATGGAGAAAGAACCTGGAGGCAGGAGCTCATGCAGAGGCCATGCAGGCTTGCTCAGCCTGCTTTCTTTTTTTTTTTTTTTTTTTGGTTTTTCGAGACAGGGTTTCTCTGTGTAGCTTTGCGCCTTTCCTGGAACTCGCTTTGGAGACCAGGCTGGCCACGAACTCACAGAGATCCGCCTGCCTCTGCCTCCCAAGTGCTGGGATTAAAGGCGTGCGCCATCACCGCCCGGCTCAGCCTGCTTTCTTATAGAATCGAAGACCACCAGCCCAGGAATGGCACCACCCACAATGGGCTGAGCCTTCCTCCCTCAATCACTAAGAAAATGCCCTACGGGCTTGTCTACGGCCCAGTCTTATGGACGCATTTTCTTAGTTGAGGCTCCCTCCGATTAGATGCCTTTAGATGACATAAAACTATCCAGCATGCTATGAAAGCACGAGGACTTGAGTTCAGATCCCCATAACCCGTGTAAAAGGTGAGTATGATAATTCAGGTCTATAATCATAGCACTGGAGGTAGGAAGGGCAGAGACAGGGGGATCGCAGGGGTTTGTTGCCCAACCAATCTAGCCAAATTGGTGAGTTCCTGGCTCAGTGAGAGACCCTGTTTCAAAAGATAAGGTGGAAAGCAATACAGGAGGACAGTGACTTCGGGCCTCCACGTGTGCACACATGGATACACCGAACACAGAGAATTTATATGTAGTGACTGAGAGAGAGAATAATATGAGATGTATTATTAGGAAGAGTCCAGTGTGCAGGTGTGGGATGCCTCCCCATGAGTCATTGGTCAAGTAGGTCCCGGAGGCCCCAGAACAACACAGGCTGTTGTCATTACTCTGTTGCCCATCAGAACTAGATGTTAAGACTTTATTGCTGAGGACACCATCCACTTTATAGGCAATATAAAGAAATCAGGCTGGAACTGAGCTGGAAGCTTCCTCCTTGCTGACTAGCTTTCATCATGCTAGAAAGTGCTGTGCACTGCTGGGGAGAAAAGACACCATCAAAAGTAGCACACAGTCATGAACCCTGTTTGCTTCAGTACTGACCTACTAGACAAAATAGGTGCATTGGTTCAGTTGTGGCATGATGATTGTTGTAGTTTGAATGTAATTGGCTTCCATAACCTCATAGGGAGTGGTACTATTAGGTGACTTTGTTGGAGGAAGTGTGTCACTGTGGGGGCGGGCTTTGAGACTTCCTATGCTCAGGATACAACTCAGTGTCTCAGTCAACTTCCTGTTGCCTGCAAGATATAGGATTCAGCTACCTCTCCAGTACCATGTCTGCCTGCAGGCCACCAGCTCCCCACCATGATGGTAATGGACTGAACCTCTGAAACTGTAAGCAAGCCCCAATTAAATGTTTCCTTTAAAAGAGTTGCTGTAGTCATGGTATCTCTTCATAGCAATAGAAACCCTAACTAAGACAGTGGTTATGGAGGTAAACAACCACTTTGTGATTGGATTTGAATCCTGGGCTACAGGAGGGAATCCATGCCCGTTACTTTAAACCTGGAGAGATGATTCAGTGGTTAAGAGCACTGCCTGCTCTTCTAGAGGACTGGGTTTCAATTCCCAGCACCAACATGGCTGCTAATGACTACTTGCAACTCAAGTTCTGAGGGATTTGATGCCTCTTCTGGCCTCCACAGGCACAAACAGGGTACATAGACATTCATGCAGGCAAAACGCCCATACACATAAAACAAAAATAAAAGTTAAAAAGCCTGTGACTAGGGAGATCATAGTTGTAGGGAAAGCTACTGTTGTTGTTGTGCTAAACAGATATTTTGTCATTGTAGATATTTAGAATTGTACCCATAGTTTAGAGTTGCCCTCAACCTTGGCTGGGGAAGCTTGTTTTTGCAGTGGACATTGGTTCATGCAGAGACTCATAATTGGCCAAAATGCTGAGAATGAGTTACTTTTGAGTGCTCATGTCCTAACTAGGACATTTGTGTCATTTCTTCCAAGGCTTAGGAAACATCAAAGAAGAGGAAACAGAAGGGATGTAAGCATCAGAGGATGAGGAAGAGGGCTGGGAAGTGCTGTCTTTTACACTCATAAACTCACAGCAGTGTGATTACCTGCACAAGACCAAGCTCCTCACTAGTCTATCATGGACAGGGGAGGGGCTTAGAGGAGCTATTGCCAGTTGACGGCTGCTGGGGGAAATGAGTCATTTTTCTGCAGTGATGTGGCCACTGGTAAGGTGCCCATGCTCCTGTAAATAGCCCCACACCCAGACTCATGCGGGTAGCCCTAATTAAATGTAGGGGATCATTAGGAAAAAAGACATGACATGAGACACGTAAATAAGAGGGAGGACTTGTGAGGAAGAAGATGTTCAAAGGAATGGGAAGAGATGAGGGAGTAATGAGGGACAAATGTACAAATGTGATCAAAATGCATCACATTCATGTAAGAAAAGGAAAAAACCTATAAGGATTAACACAGCATGCTTTCAGATTCAGTATCACGTCTAGTCTCTTGTGAACTTTTCATAAGGAATTAACCTATAGAACCTGTTGTATTGGGTTATAATGAGTTAAATCAGATTCATTTAAATTCTAAAATAATAACAAAAATGACCCCAGAAAAATAAAGAGACCAAAGTGAGTCTTAAAATAGTGTAAGCAAAAGTCAAGAGTTCAATTTTATTGCAGTCATTTCTACAGTCTTTTCACTGATGACCGACCCATGCTTTCTATTTCAGCTTAAGAATTTTTGCTAACTTTAAACATTAATGAAAAAGGTCTTTCTCTACTCTGAGATCTGAAGATATTCTTGTTTTCTTTTAGAAACATTATTGTTTTCTCTTTCACATTTAAGCCTGTGTTCATTTCAAAATGCTTTCCAGGAGCTTAGTGTGGTGGTGCATCCCTACAATCCCTGGGAGGGTAGAGGCAGGAGTTTGGGGTTAGCCTGAACTACATAAGAAGACTCTGTGTAAAAAGTACTTTTGCTTATTCATAGACATCATTTAAAAAGTAACAAGGCAAGCAACATACCAGGAGAAATTACTCATAGACTATCTGACAGGGGACTAGAATCTAGAATATATATACAAAAGTACTCGTCAAAAAGAAAACTAGCCAGGTACAATAGTGCACACCTTTGGTCCCAGCCCTCCAAAGGCCAAGTCAGGCAGGGCTTTGGGAGCCAAGGCCAGCCTAGTCTACAAAGCAAGTCCTGCCCCCCACCCCCATTAAAAAAAGAGAGAAAAATCATCATGAGAAAAATACAAATCAAAATCATACTGACAGGTCACTACATTTTCGTTAGTATTGCTAAGTTTATTTATTACTTTTTAAGGATTTATTTATTTTTATTTTATGTGAATTAATGTTTTGCCTGCCCATGTGTATATGTACCACATTTTCTGTTTTCTGTGCCTGTTTTCTCTGGAGGTCAGAAGAGGTTATGGATCCCCTGGAACTGGAGTTACAGATGGTTGTTGGTCACCATGTGGGTGCTGGGAATTGAACCCAGGTCTTCCACAAGAACAAGTGTTCTTTTTTTTTTTTGGTTTTTCGAGACAGGGTTTCTCTGTGTAGCTTTGCACCTTTCCTGGGACTCACTTGGTAGCCCAGGCTGGCCTCGAACTCACAGAGATCCGCCTGCCTCTGCCTCCTGAGTGTTGGGATTAAAGGCGTGCGCTACCACCGCCCGGCGAGCAAGTGTTCTTAACTGCTGAGCCAACTCTCCAGCCCCCCAAATAGTCTTTGTAGTTGGTCTTTCTTGTTGGACCTTTTTTGGACCTCTAGTCCCCAAATAATGACATGGAGACTTCTTACTAATTATGAAAGCTTGGCCTTTAGCTTAGGCTTGTTCCCAACTAGCTCATAACTTAAATTAACCTGTTTCTATTAATCTATATTCTGCCATGTGGCTCTATACCTCTTCTCCATTCTGTATGTCCGAGTCCCTCCATGTCTCCCTGACATGTCCTGTACCTAGATTCATTCTGAGTTCCTCTCTCTGCCGGGAAATCCCGCCTATTCTCTCCTGCCTAGTTATTGGCCAATCAGCTCTTTATTAAACCAATCAGGTGCTTTAGGCAGGTGAGGCAAAAAGTCTTCACACAGTGTAAACAAATATCCTGCAACAATTCTTTGTAGGTTTAATCTGGGCAGAGGTTACATGGGCCTAAGAATAAGTGTACTACTGTACCAAATACGAGATTTGAGAATTCTGCTCCATGTAAATTATCTCTCAATAAGAAAAAAAGCAAGAGCCAGAGAATGGACAGATTCAGTCTCTGACATTGCAGACAGAGGAGCATGTACTTGAGGAGTGTCTGACAGACTTCCAGGGAATCACACAATGACTGCATGCCTATCAAATGGGAGAGCAATCATACATGTGTGTCTGTGTGGACCTGTGTCTGTGTTCATGTTTCCCTGTGCAGTTCATACACCCCAGCACAGAGTTGCTTGGCCGACCTTTATGAACATGAATACTTTTGAGTAGCTTTATGGACTGCATGAACCACTGATCTGTCATTCCTCCATTCTGTATGCATTTTGCCCCAGGGACCAGTACTGGAGGAAATGGATTGGAACTCGACTCCCTCCTATCTTCAGCAGGGAAACTCCAGGGCTACCTTGCTTTACTTCCTCCCGGGGCTTCCCCTCACTGGTTAGTCCATCCTCTACTCCCCACCCCCATCCCAACCATTCATTCTTTTGTTTGTTGATTGGTTTGGTTTGGTTTATCAAAACAGGGTTTCTCTGTTTAACAGCGCTGGCTGTCCTGGAACTCACTCTGTAGATCAGGCTGGCCTCTAACTTGGAGATCCACCTACCTCTGCCTTCGAGTGCAGGGATTAAAGGCGTGTGCCACCATAACCTGGCACCCCTGGACCATTCTTACTGTGTTCTCTCCCTACCTGCTGACCCCTTGTCTGAGCTCATGGTCCCCCTTTCTCCTTTCTCTGAGGCCTCTCTGGCATCCCTTCCTTTCATTTCCCTTCTCTGGGTCCTGTGGACGAGTTAGAAAGACCCTTCAGTCCTCACCCTTAATCCTGGTTCTGTCGTGCCTGGGTGGGAGCCTCAGACAGGTGTCATTCCCAGTCCTGATAGGGAAAGTTACTTCTCCTACTAACCAGCTGTGGACACAGCAGGACAAGTGGGACCAGGGAGTGAATGTCACAGCCAATAGCCACACCACCGGGTCCTCTGTACAAGCAGGTGGCCTTCTCACTCCTCTGTCCCTCTAGAAGCTTCCCAGGTACAGACTTTCTGTGACTCTGTCCCTTTTGCACAGATGTTGCGCTGTGGCTGGGGTGTCTCCCAGCTTGCACCAGGCCTGAACTAGACAGCTGCTGGGAGGGTCTCACTTTCCCTAAGCCCAAGTGCTTTGCTGACATTCGTCATCCTCTATTGCAGACAAACAGTTCTGACCTCGCCATCCCCGTGGGCAGCAAGATTGAAAGTGTGTGTTGTCAGAGAATAAGTCAGAGGCTGGCTGAAGGGGAGGGAAAGCTGTGTGGCTCAGCAGGGAGGAAATGACAGGCGACATAAACAAGCATGACTTCATGTGTCCCCACACCCCCCTCTGAGGTCAGACAGACCCCTCCTGTCCCCTGGGCCTGATGTACATGGTTCTAACACGTCAGAGCTGGGCTTTCTTGGCCGCAGACTTAGAGACACATGGGCCTCCAGGGGAGAACATGCAAGCTGTACACCCATGAACCACAGGCCAGAAGTCCTGGGCATCTCTGTGAGCCTAGCTTTGGTGTTTGGTGTTTGGTCTCTGTGAGCACGGGGGGTGGGGGGGGTGGGGGGTGGGTGGGGTGTTTTTTGCTCCCTCATCTCAGGGTCTAGTGGAGGAATATTCCATCACCACTTATCATGTTCGGCCAGGAAGGAAAATGGGGAAGCCCAAGACCTCTGAGTGCCCGTCAGAAAGAGGCGGAGGACGCTTTGGAAAAGAATGGATTTTTCCACTGTGTCTTGGAGGAGCTTACCAAAAAAGATAAAGGACAAGACCTCAGGCAGGGGGGACAGAAGAGCCATCTGACAGACAGACAAGTGCAAGGGCCAGAGGGCTGGGACCCAGGCAGCGTTGACCTGTTTGTCACTGTTTTCTTCCTTTTGAACCAGGAATTCCAGGCTAGGTGTGTGAGGTTGACAGGCGTGGCCCCACCCTGCAAGCTTCCAATGATGGGCACCTTTCAGCTCTTCTCTCCAGGCTCCAAGGCGTTGGCTGTGAGAGATGACAGTGTGATTCAGTGTGAGCTTGGCCCTCCGAGTGTCCAGAGCCCACACTTCCAGGCTTCTTGTCACCCATCCTACCATCTCCACAGTTTCTGAGTGCTTGCTCCCCACTCCGGCTATAAACGTCAGACAAGGTGGGAGATTACCTACAGTGTCGCAGGTATTATCTGGGGTCAGGCCTTGAATGCTGGTTTCAGGCTCTTAGCCTGAGTGTCAAAGAGGAGGGCAGGGACTGATCAGGGTAAACCCACTATGGACTTCTGCCGGTGCCTGCCTCCATGTCCCAACCCCCTGTGCCCATGGTCATAGCTGGTGGATAAGGGAGAGTGACTTCCTCATAAAGGATTACAGTCAACATCTACTTGGGGGTCAAGGCTGGGACACAGCCCAGAGCCATGACAGGAGCTGTGTGTGTGTGTGTGTGTGTGTGATGATCACAGCAGTGGTCCAGCCCTTGCCATGAAGCCAATAGGATACAGACACAACCACCTGCTGGAGGAGCAAGTAGCTGTCAGGGATTGTGAACGGCTAGGGAGTCCCTTGTCTGAAGGGATGGCCACTGCCCAGGTTCTAGCCACCATGGCTTTGTGAAACTGTGGCTTACAATGTTGATAGACCATAGTACTGATTCCCCTCCCCTCTTTAAAAACAGGTTTGGATTTTAGGTAAATGCTTCCTGGTGTTAAAATACTAGCTACAGTTCAGAATGTTAAAATGCTCTGTGGGGGCCAGTTCAAACCTAAGGGCTGAGGTGGGCTCTGATGGTCATCAGTGCCCTCTGCTCTTTAATAAAACGTGGCGCCTGACTTAAACATAAGGGTGCTGAAGCCCAGAGGCTGCTGTGACTCCCTACAGGAGGCAAAGACCGATCTGGCACCCTCTAATTCTCCACCCGGGGTCAAGTGCAAGGCTAAAGGTTTTACCCTCTTGTGAAGGTAAGGTTGATGACCTCACTGGAGTCGTACCCCCAACAGACACGTAGGAAGGGGCTTCTAAAGCCTCAGTCTGGATCTCAGAGCCCCCCACATACCCAAGGGATACCTGGACAGGTAAGGAAGTGTTCTGGTCCTGGCGCTGTGGTTGCAGAGACCAAATGCTCTTGGGTTTCTCTCGCCATCATTCTCCATCCAGCCCCTGGGTCACCCAATGCACCTTGCTGGCAGGCTGACGAGCTGAGACTCACAGTGCGAAGTTGTCTCAAGGAGGCTATGACAGTCACTTTCCCAGGTCCCAGGAGACACACTGTGGGGGAGGGGGGTCAGGACAATTGACTGGGAGTCAAGCTGACTGTAGGAGGACACAAGGTCCAGCAGCGCTTGCCGATAAGCCCTGAGAAACCAGAATCGTTAAATGCACGGGTGTCAGTTGCATACAGTCTCTTAGTTAGGGGTGGGTCTGTGTCCACTTCTCCTTCTCAGCCCTGCAATTTTGTCTGGTGTGAACCTGCACAGGTCTTGTTCATGTTATCAGTCTCTGTGAATTCGTAGTGTGTCAGGAAGACACTGGTTCCTTGGAGTCATTCACTGCCTTTGGCTCTTACAGTCTTTTTGTCTCCTCTTCCACATGCATCCCTCAGCCTTGAGGGGAGGTGTTGATAAAGACATCATTTAGGGCTGGATAGGAGCTGCTATTTTTAAATTTATCCTGTATGTGGACTGAAACTTCCCACAGCCATTCTGGAATTAAGAGCAGTACCATTCCCAGGATCGAGACTTCCCTAGCTTTGAACTTCCCCTTGAAGTATTTTTTTTTTCAGATTTATTTATTTATTTAGTTAGTTTATGGGTTTAATTGTTTTGTTTGCATGTATGTATGTGCACCATGTGTGTTCCTGGTACCTGCAGAGGTCAGGAGAGGGCTTTGGATCACCTTGAACCGTAGTTATAGATGGTGTGAACCTCCATGTGGTTTCTGGGAAAAGAACTCAGGTCCTCTACAAGAGCAACAAATGCCCTTAATTGCTGAGCCATCTCTCCAGCTCTGGACTCCTTGCTTTTGATTGCTATGACTTCCTCCTCTTCACACTGCCCCAGAACAGACTTCCTGTCACTTTGTGAATGAACCAGTAATCTTCATGTGCAGCCTTGCTGGGAAGCTGTGAGGAGAGAGTTAAGGGCTTATGTGTGATTGCTCAATCCTTGTATGTTCCCCTGGGAGCTCAGGGCTAGGACTGTACCTCAGCCAATCCTTGGGACCATGACACTTTTTACTCCTGCTTAGTGATGTCTGTGTACGCCCAGGTCAATGGGGCCACTGCCAAGTGCTGTTTTCTTGGGACTTGCCAGGACTGAGTTATGTAAACATTAAGATAACCAATATATCTGGTTTCGCTGATGGGATCCTGAGTTTTGGTTGCGGCAATATGCTGGGCCTGTGAGAAGCACTCAGTAGGAACCTAGGTCCTGCAGCTCCAGTGGCCTCCCTGGGTGAGGGCATCTCATCAGGTCATTGCTACAGAGCTGGTGTGTCCTGGGCAACTCCAGTGATGGTAGGGATTGGCTCATATGCTTACACTTTCTTCTGACACAACCTTCCTGCTTCGGCTTCTCCCCATGCCTTTTTCCATATTACACCTCAGCCATGAGTGTAACCTGGTGTTGAGTCATGGGAGTTCTTTTAGTACATCATCAAACTTAGCCTGATCTTGAGATCCTCCAAAACAGGGGCTTAGCGGGAAGTTTCAAAAGCATCTTGTTTACCATGAGTTGAGTCTTAGCAGTGATGACCACAAGGGGCACCTCTACAAATTCAGCCTGTTCCTGGCTACCCACCCATGGATCTCATTCTTGTCTGTGACCAATGGTGGGTTTTGGCCTGACCCTCTATTCTTCTCTTATTAAATTTAGCCTTTATTCCCCAGATCTGCTTCAGAGTCAACCTCTTATCAGGGGATCATTGGTCAGGACAAAGTCCTGAATAGGTGAAGTGTAGCTGGAGTTTTCCTGTGTCCCAGCCTGCCGGCTGTCAGAGCAAATCTCTCCCACTCGCATCCCCCAAGTAAACACACAGAGACTTATATTACTTATAAACTGCATGGCCATGGCAGGCTTCTTGCTATCTGTTCTTATATCTTAAATTAACCCATTTCCGTAAATCTACACCTTGCCACGTAGCTTGTGGCTTACCAATGTCTTACATCATGCTTCTCCTCATGGTGGCTGGCTGCCTCCTCCACTCCGCCTTCCTGTTCCCCCAATTCTCCTCTCCACCTATACTTCCTGCCTCGCTACTGGCCAATCAGCATTTTATTTATCAATCAATCATAGTAATACATTCACAGCATAGAGAACATCCCACAGCAGTGAAGCCATCCATTTACTTGTGAGGCTGGCCAATTCCACCAGGCAGCCTCCTCTGAGAGGTGAAGCTTGTCTAAAGTTTTGGTGTGGTTTGTTCCCATTGAAGTTCATGGCAAACTCTGTTTCCCACGGCAGGACCCTGAAGAGGTGACAGGCAGTAAGAGGGACAAACAAGTTCCAAGGTGAGGAGGGTGCCCCTTGTTTTCTCTCTTCCACACCCACCGTCCCCCTTCCGCCTTTCTGTTGTGCTGCTGTGCAGCAAGTGAGCCTCACCTGGTGTGACTGCCTCATCAACATCCAGCCTTCAGGACCGCAAGCTGAAAAAACTTATTTTTTTTTAAAGTCATTCTGTTATGACAACAGAAAATGGATGAATTCTTCAAGCAGGAGCCCAGATCGCTCAGGGACAGAGGGACCTAAGAAGCTATGAGGTTTGACTGCACAGACACACCTCCCTTTTGAACATCATGGGGCCTGAAACCTGGGGAGGAAAGGAGGAAGTCTGGGTCAGGCAGTAGATATTGTTTAATAAAGAAGGAATGAAGCCGGGCGGTGGCGGCGCACGCCTTTAATCCCCACACTCAGGAGGCAGAGGGAGGTGGATCTCTGTGAGTTCGAGGCCAGCCTGGTCTACAGAGGGAGTTCCAGGACAGGCTCCAAAGCTACACAGAGCAATCCTGTCTTGAAAAAAACAAACAAACAAAAAAGATGAATGCAGGTCTCATCTCTCCGATCCAGGGGCTCCAGAAGAGGTCTGTTCAAAGTCAGAGTGAGGCCCTGGGTTTGATGCCCAGTACGGAGGAGGAGGAAGGATAGGAAGAGAAGGGAGAAGAAAAGGATCGAGGAGGAGGAGAAAAATGATGGGAGAGGGAGAAAGGGGAAGAAAGAATTGCTGTTGTCAACATCTATCAACCAAAGGCTTCCAGAGGACCACAGTCATAGTGAGGATAGGGTTGCGTCAAGAGACAGTGAGCACACAGGCCAGTGGACTTTACAGAATATGAGATTGTGCTGAGTAAGTCTAAGGAAGGATTGGGGGCATGAAGATGAGCTCTGGGCTGGGAGCTGGGAAGAAGAAGCAGAGAAATGTGACGACAGTGCATGTATACCACACTTAAATCACCCATCTATCCCTCCATGGACACTTGGGTGGCTTTCTCCATTTTAGCTATTGTGAACAATGCTGCTGCACACATGGGTGTGAAAATACCTCAAGGTCCTGGTTTTGATTCTTTGGGGGCAGTGTTGCTTCAATTTTGAGTGTTTTCAGGAGCTACTTTTCTGTTTCCCATAGTGGCTAATGCCATTGCGTCTTCCCACTAGCAGTACATCAGGGCTCCAATTTTTCCACATCCCTGTTAACATTTCTTATTTTCTTTTCTATTGTGAACAAGGTGGTAACTCATCATGGATTTCATTTGCATTTCTGAAATGATTAGTAATGCTGTCTTTTGTGTACCTGTCGGTCATTTATATGTCTTTTGGGGAGAAATGTCTACTCCAGGCTGCCATTCATTTTGTACTCAGGGTAATTTTGGTTCTGAGTTGGACTTGCTTTATTATATATTCTTCCTATGAATCCTTTACCAGACATATGGTTGGTGCTTATTTCCTCATATTCCGTGAGTTTTCTTTTTACTCTGTTGATAGTGTTTTTGAAGTCTGTATTGTATATTTGGAAAGAAAGTCATTGTGTCTATCACTCCCATAAAGTGAGCTGCAGGACTTCCCTTATACTCAAGTCCCCTCGGCAGAGACAAGTCAAGTTGCCACTAATCAGCAAATGCAGGATGTCCTGAGAGGGGAGACTGGGTTAGAGGTGAGCGGTGGGAGTGTCAGCGGTGGACACAATGGAAACACAGCTGACCGAAGGAACAGTCTGCTCAAAAGCAGAAGGGGCTTCCACACAGCTTATGCTTTCTCTATTGTTTCCCTGGTCGGCTTCAGAGCAGACAGACTTACAGGAAGCCCATGACCATTCAGGAAAACCATAGTCTCAATATTCTAGTTAGAAACCCAGGAAGCTGATGGGGAAAGGGGATTGGAGGTGAGAAAATCTTGATGAGATCACGTTGCAGTAGAGGCTAAAAAGTAAAATCCATCCAACCCTCATAAGTATATGTAATATACATCAGACTCCCTCAGCTGTACATGTGGAAGCCTGGATCGGACACTAACATCAAATCAATGGTGTTGAGATCTTCAGGGTAAAACACCACAGAGGCGTCAGATTAGCCACTGGGTGCTGCATCTCCAGCGGAAGGATACCACCACGGCAAAGGTTTTGATACCTGAACTGACACTGAGCGCTGGAGAGCTGGCTTGGGGTTGAGTTTACTGCTCTTGCAAAGGACCCAAATTCACTTCCCAGCATCCACATCTGATAGCTCGCAACTGCCTGTAACTGCAGCTCCAAGGGAACTCAAAGCCTCTAGCATCTGCTGGCACCTGGACTTACATGTGTTCATGTATTCACATTACAGACACATACAGAGACACATAAAATTAATAAAAATAATTTAAAAACCTGACTACAGATTGGAACTACAGTCTTCAGAAAGTGGACAGGAACTAGCCAGGTACAACACAAAACTCAGCATCCTCTACAGCCATGGTTCTCAATCTATGGGTCAAGACCTCCTTGGGGTTGCAAATCAGATATTTACATTATGATTCATAACAGTAGCAAAATTACAGTTATGAAGTAGCAATAAAATAATTTTATGGTTGGGGGTCACCACGACAGGAGGAACTGTATTGAAGGGTCACAGCATTAGGAAGGTTTAGAACCACTGCTTTACAGAATATAAATAAGACTCAGTTCCATAACATGGTGCTCAGAATGTCCTGGAGGCAATAGTGATTGCCTTACATATGAAGAACTAGGAAAAATCTTCTAGTTCTTAACTTCTCACTGGCATGTAAAGGCACAAATTATACACAATCATGGGTAGTATGGTGATGTTTTGATACGTGCACATTGTGTGATGTTGAACTTGGTGTGAACGTAGCTGTGGCTTCAATCATCTGCTGTTCCTTTGTGCTGGAAACTTGCACTGTCCGTCCGTATTTCACTGTCTGTAGCCAACCCGTTACGCAACAGTGCCCAGGAAGAGTCAACTTTGGTGCCCATCCCATCATCGACCTTTCCCCGTCCCAGCCTCTCTGAAACTCTCCACAGCCTCTGGTAGCCACCATCTCACTCGCAGTCTTTGTGAGAGCAACCTTTTTTTTTTTTTTCATTCCATGTATGAATGAGATCACTCAGGACTTGCACTTCTGTGCTGGGCTATTGAACATAACACAATGATCTCCAATTCTACCTGCTTCGTCACAACTCACACCGTCTCACTCTGCATGGCAGCTGGCACAACTGGAGAAAGGGAACTAAAGGAACTAAGGGCTCCCCCCGCCTCAAGGGACTGTTTAGGAACAGACCTCGGACTAGTCTTGACAGAAAAAGAAATTAATTTTGGCCACCCACATGATCTTAAGCACTCAACAAAGAAGTATAGCTGAAGACTAAAATGATTGGCATTTTTAAAACAGTCCAAGAAATCTCATTCCCTAGCTTACGTCCATTTAAGATGTTGCATGGACACCATTCCTCACTAATGATTTTCTTCTTAATAAAAAATAGCCGGGCGGTGGTGGCGCACGCCTTTAATCCCAGCACTCGGGAGGCAGAGCCAGGCGGATCTCTGTGAGTTCGAGGCCAGCCTGGTCTACCAAGTGAGTTCCAGGAAAGGCGCAAAGCTACACAGAGAAACCCTGTCTCGAAAAACCAAAAAAAAAAAAAAATAAAAATAAAAATAAAAAAAAAATAAAAAATGTTGCTCAGGATATCATAGCTTTTGCTTGATTTCTTTTTTTCCCCAGTTACATTTTTATAAGTTTGTACACATGCTATGGTGTGCAATGTGGAGGTCAGAGGCCAGCTTCTGGAAGTCAGTTCTCGCCTTCTACTCTGTCTTGGGTTGGGATTGAACCCAGATCACCAGACTTTGTAGCAAGCTCCTTTTCTGCTGAGCCCTCTTGTTGGCCCCCTTTTCTCAGTTTCTCCAAACACTACAGAGCCTACTCAGGACTACAGCGGAGAGAAAGGGCTGTTGGTTTAGGTACTGCAATCAAATCTTGGATTTCTTGTTCTTTAAAAAAATATATATCTTTTAGAGTTATTTACTTTCCATGTGTGAGTGTTCCGCAGGCATATATGTATGTGTACCACGTGCATGCCTGGTGCCCACAGATAAGAGGGAGGCATCAGATCCCTCATAACTAGAGTTAAAGTTGGTTATAAACCACCATGTGAGTGCTGAGAGCCAAAACTGGGTCCTCCGCAAGAGAAACAAGAGAGCTTAACTACTGGGCCATCTCTCCATCCCCATGACATCATCACTCTTGAGTTAAACTTTCGAGGGCAGAGAAGAAAAGCCAAAGAGCCCAACAAGTCCAACTGATGCCCTTGTGAGCACGTGGAGAGATCCAGTGGGCTCTGATTTGGACTTTTTCAAGTGTCCATTGTTTTGGCTTCTGGTTCTCTGCCTGGGGGTTGAATGCAAAGTTTTGCATATGTTCCCTCTGCTTTAAATGCTCAATTCCTCTCCTTCCTTCTCTTGTCTCTGACCCTTCTCCCTCGGGTCTCTCTATCTAGGAACCTATCATACACCTCATTCCTCACTTCACCAAGCTGTTATAACTATGGAACCAGCAGAGCCTGCCTGTTGTAGAGGGCTCCAGGGTAGCCAGGAGGGAATCAAGACTAGGTACCCTGTGTTCTGAGTTCTGTGAACTTCCCTGGGTTCTGGCTCTGCACTTGTGTGTGTGTGTGTGTGTGTGTGTGTGTGTGTGTGTGTGTGTGTGTGTGTGTTGGGGGCGTATGGGTAGTTGGGGGAGCTGGAGAGACTCAGAAGCTCAGACAATATAGTTTCAATCTCACTTGACCTAACCACATCTTTCTGGAGAAATAGGGCCCTCATTTTAACCAACCAAAGGCTCTGTATTATGTTGCTGTAAACACACACACAACAACAAACAAAGAAACAAAACCCCGGAATTGGGTGTGTTAGACACCCTTCTCTCAATATAATAAAACACCTGACACAGATCACTTATGAAGAGAAAGGATGTATTTAGTTCACAGTTCCAGAATTTTTAGCCCAAGATGTGTGACTTCCTTGCTTTGGCCCTCTAGTGACAGTGTTGGATGGTCACAGTGAGGGAGCAAATGATAAAGCAAAACACTTATCACAAGCTAGGAAGCAAGGAGAGAGACTGAGAAACTGTGTCCCACAATCCTCTTGGAGGGCAAGTCTCCAATGTGCTAAGGGCCTTTTACAAGTCCTGCCTCCTAAATGTCCAGTAGTAACCTCCCAATAACAGAGCTTACGGACCAAGCCTTTAACACATAGGCATATCTGTACTCACAGCATGGTTTGAGTACAGATATGCCTATGTGTTAAAGGCTCATGATTCTGGTAACCACAAGGTCCTAACAGCATAGCACGGGCCTCCTGAACAGGGTCCTGAGACACAGAAAGGCAATCAGCTCGGTACAGAAGGAGTAACTGTGCAGGAAAAGAAGCAATAGAGTGGAGGGATGGAGCATGGTCTCATGGGAACTTACCACGCCTAGCAGACCTGAGCCACTTCTAGGAGACAGCATTAATACATTCATGAGGGTTGAGCCCATGACCTACCTACTTTCCACTAGACCCCACCTTTAAAGGCCCTACCACCTCAACACTATCACTCTGGGAAATAAGCTTCCATGAGCCTCTGGGGAACAAACCACATCCAAATCACAGCAGAATCACATTCTCCATTTTTAACCACAAAGATCTTTTCTGTAAGGCCTGTTGATGGTCCAAGTCATTGGTTTCAAGTTTCCCAGCAAGCATCTGGCTTGCTGTATGTCTTCCTCTGCACATTGCTCTGGGACTCATCCTCCTAAAGGCCACAGGATGAGAATACACCATCTGTGGTGGTTTGAATAAGAGTGACCCCCATAGGCTCATATATTTGGATGTTTAGTCATCAGGGAGTAGCATTAGGAGGTGAAGACTTGTTGGGGTAGGTGTGGCCTTATTGAAGGAAATGTGTCACTGGGTGTCAGCTTTGAGGTCCCAAGGGCCCAAGTCAGGCTCAAGGGTTCTCTTCTTCCTGCTGCTCGTGGATCTTGGTGTAGAACTCTCAGCTACTTCTCCAGCACCATGTCTGCCTGCATGCCATCACGCTCCTTGCCATGATAGTAATGAACTAAACCTCTGAAATTGTAAGCCAGCCCCAATGAAATGCTTCCTTTTTTCTTTTTCTTTTCCTTCCTTCCCTCCTTCCCTCCTTCCTTCCTTCCTTTTCATTTTTTGTTTTGTTTTGTTTTTTTGAGACAGTGTTTCTCTGTAGCTCTCGTTGTCCTGGAACTAGCTCTGTAGACCAGGCTGGTCTCGAACTCACAGAGATCCGCCTGCCTGTCTCCTGAGTCCTGGGATTAAAGGTGTGTGCCACCACCAACTGGTTTAAATGCTTCCTTTTATTTTTTTTTAAGATTTATTTATTTTATATATGAATGCCCTATCTGCATTATGTCTTTATGCCAGATGAGGGCATCAGATCACACCAGAGATGGTTGTGAGCCACTACGTAGTTGCTGGGAATTGAACTCAGGTCCTCTGGAAGAGCAGACAATGCTCTTAACTGCTGAGCCATCTCTCCAGCCCCCAAATGCTTCCTGTTATAAGAGTTGTTGAGCCTCCGTATTCTTTTTTTTTTTTTTTTTTTTGGTTTTTCGAGACAGGGTTTCTCTGTGTAGCTTTGCGCCTTTTCCTGGAACTCACTTGGTAGCCCAGGCTGGCCTCGAACTCACAGAGATCCGCCTAGCTCTGCCTACCGAGTGCTGGGATTAAAGGCGTGCACCACCACCGCCCGGCGGAGCCTCCGTATTCTTCAGTGCTTAGGGCAGTAACCCTATGTTGGTCCCAAAGGTCTCTCCAGGCTAGCATCCCTCTGTACCTGGAATGACCATGAGCCTTGGAAACATCCAGGCTGAGATAATAACAGCAGCTGCCACACATTCCCTGAGCAGATTTCTACTCACAGTCCATCATCCATTGGTATCAGTGGGACATTGGTTCTAAAATGTCCTACAAATACTACAATCTGCAAACACTCAAATCCCTTATATAAAATGGTATAGTATTTGTATATACACCCTGTGCACATTCTCCTGTATGCTGTTTCTCTAGGTTCCTTGTAATACCTCATGTAATGTAAATGCTAAGCAAATCATTGCTGTACTGGGCTGCTTTTACGTCTATTATTGGATGTCCCTCCATCATTATTTTTATTGCTCTCTCCTCATAGTTTTTCAGTCTACTGTTGACTGAATCTGTAGGTGTGCAACCCATGATTACCACGGGGCTGACTCCATTTTGCTGAAACAATTTGAAATACGCAAACCCATGAATATATTTTTCTGGATCCCTTGACCACCTCCCCAAGTTCCAAGCCCCAGAGAATAACTTGTTTCTCCCTGCAGACCTTCTCTCTGCACTATACCCACTTTGGCATGCCTGAGGAGTTTCTGCTCATGTGTCACGAACAGTATAATCTGTCCATGTTGGTTTTCAGCTCAGTGTTTTTCACCATCCACCTGCATTATTGAGTGAAGCGTATGTCAGTGTGTGGCTGCTATGTTCCTCAGCACAGACAGACAGCCCTGTGTCGTCTGTCTCCCGCTCGCAGTTCTGGGTAAGAGTCTGCAGCTCCATTCTGCTGTGGGCAGTGTGTGCATTTCCCCTAACACCCATATTTTGAGATTTAGCTCCCAGGAAGATGATATTAGGAGATGAAGCTTCTGAAAGGTGATTAGGCCATGATGATGGTGTTCTCATGCACGTTGCTATTCCCCGTGTAGAGACCCCAGAGCACTTCTATGCCCACTCGCTGCCATATGAGGACATAGGAAAAGGGTCACCATGTATGGACCAGGAAGCTGGCCCTCATGAGGCACCCGCTGCTTGTGCCTTCCCAACTTGGACTTCCTAGCTACTGGAAGTGTGAACAATACATTTCTATGGTTAAGAAGCTACTCAATCTATGATAGTCTGTTACAGCAAAATGGACTAAAGCACCTTCTTTGGGGTCAGATGGCTTCTCCTCCAACATTGTGGGCTGCCCCAAAGCCCCAGTTAGCCCCTCACTCTGCACATAGCCCAGCCATCTGCCCCTCTGCCTTGCCTCGGCTCTGTAGATCCCTGATCCCACAGCTCTGTCTCCAGTGTGACTTTTATCTGGCTACCTTGACCAAGCAGCTGGGCCTGCAGTCAGGCCTCTCTGTTTTGCAAGGACAGCAGCCAGTTTATGTTTATTGACTCAAGGACACTGTTGGACGTGCTTATATCTTTCCAGAAGACACTGTTAAGGGCAGCCATAGGCATGTATGTGCACTGCCCTTGTTTCTTGGTCACCGCAGTCCTGAAAGCACAAGGCTAGCTGAACTCAAAGAGAAAAGGGACGCTACAGGAAGGCTAGCGCTTGCCTTCACATCCTGCTCTGCCTCTCCCTGGCTCTGTGCCCTCTAGTGAGCCAGGATCATGGCTGAGTCTTGATTTCCTCCCTGATAAGTTGGAGATAATGGCACCACAAGATTAGGGTTAAATAAAGTGTCATGTTCCAAATGTTACTGACTGCTATTTCTGCAATAGTCATGGCAGGTTTCTTATTCTCTTACCATGTTGTAGAAAGATTAGATACTGCCATGCATTACTTAACGAAGAGGATAGATTCTAAGAAATACAGTGTTTTATTGTGGTATGAACTTCACAGCATTCTTACACAAACCTAGAAGCACGATCTATTACACCACGAGGATATGTAGTATACAGACAGACAGACAGACAGACAGAGGTGTGGCATAGCCTATTTCTCCCAGAGCCACAATCAACTACACACACACAACATAAGAGAAAAAGAGGCAGTCATGAGGTGCTACAAACACAATATAGAGGCTGTATAATGGCTTAACCCAACCTGCTGTTTCAAAAGTATACCTAAAACCATAATAGAAAGTGTAATGTAGTAAATATATACACCTGTAACAGAGTCACTATAATAATATTATTATTATTATTATTATTATTATTAACTGCGTAGTTCCATGTTCTATCCTTAATTTTGTTTTACATTTATTTACTTGGTGAGACAGGCTTTCTTTGTGTGGCCCTGGCTGTCCTGGAAGTTGCTCTGTAGACCAGGCTGGCCTTGAACTTGTAGATCTGCCTGCCTCTACCTCCTGAGTGCTGGAATTAAAGGCCTGCACCAACACTGCCCAGCAATCTCAGAGCTTTATGCCAAAAATTTTGGACCTAAATCCGATGCATTTGCTTTAGAATTGACTTATGGTTTTGAGGATAAAGAGAAGATAGTGAATCCAGCTAAAGGATGCCCACTGGTAGGCCAGACACACTGGGGAGGGGTAATGCTATCTAAGAACACTGGCTCATGGGGCTGGAGAGATGGCTCAGTGGTTAAGAGCACTGTCTGCTCTTCCAGAGGACCTGGATTCAATTCCCAGCACCCACATGGCAGCTCACAACTGTCTATAACTCTAGTTCCAGGGGATCCGACACCCTCACACAGATACATTGCAGATACATGCAGGCAAAACATTAATGCACATAAAATAAAAATAAATTAAAAAAAAAAAAAAAGAACATGGGCTTGCCATGCAAGTCCATGGCGGGAGAGGGAGAAGAATTGAAAGAGGCTTAAAAAGCAGAACACCTGCCGGGCGGTGGCGGCGCACGCCTTTAATCCCAGCACTCGGGAGGCAGAGCCAGGCGGATCTCTGTGAGTTCGAGGCCAGCCTGGGCTACCAAGTGAGTCCCAGGAAAGGCGCAAAGCTACACAGAGAAACCCTGTCTCGAAAAACCAAAAAAAAAAAAAAAAAAAAAAAAAAAAAAAAAGCAGAACACCTGATATGATGTGCAGCCTTTGCTTCTAATTCTGTGTGAACGAGATCCATAGAAAGAGCTCTTATTTTAGGCACAGTTGGGAAAGTGGCTGGGGATTGGGCAAAAACTTCTTGATTATTTACTGTCAACATGGCATTGCAACGCCCTAGGGGAAATGTCCATATGGAGCATGGAGGGCTGAAGTAGCATCTGGTTTTTGAAAAGAGCCATGAAGGCAGGCCAAAACTTTAGTTATTTGGTGTGTCTATTTACTAATTTTCTATTAGTCTGAAGTATAAGAATATTTTGCAAGCAGTTCTCATTTCTAACAATGGAGGATACAGTTACTTGCAAAATTTTTCAGTTTAGTGACAAGAATCAATGCCAACAATGTCATCGTGAAACCACTGTGTTCCACTATTGATAATGAAAACATGTAAGCATGCAGGCAAATAATTTTGCAATAAGCAGTTCTGACCAGAAAAAATATTCATATTTTCTAGTTCATGAACTGGACTTCTGGGAATGTACTCTGACTTACTTTGAAAGACAGGGGTGGGGGCTGGAAATCCTCTCTCTGCATGGGAGTGGCTCTAGGAGTTATGTGTTTTGGCTTGATGGAGTTAGACAGCAGAGTTCTAAGGACTGTGTTGCAACTTGGAAGCCTGGGCCACAAGCTGGGAAGTGCGTGTGCTGTGATTACAGCCAAGCAGAGGCATGTGTGCCTGGGGCCCTCGCCAGTGGAAAGCCCGGAGGGGTGAGAAGCTGCTGAGTCTGGGGAGAGAGCAGGGCTGGCCTGTGGGATGCAGGAGATGGGGGACGGAGGCTTGAGGCCACCTTTGAACCTTTAGAAAAAGTTAAAGCTGGAGCTATACCATCAGGGCTCTAAGCAGGTGGGATTCCGTGGAAATGTCTGCAATGGCCCTTGAATATTACCTGGTGAGACTCAGGTGGTGAACTTGGGCTTTTGGAGGTCCTGGAAGACTTTGTCCTAACCCTTCTTTGTGATGCTCAGTGCTCATACAGACAAGCTCTTCCTGACAGGCCTGAATTGTCAGGGCTTTTCTTAGGAGGCCGGGATGAGGTTGTGAGAGTGAGTAGGGAGAGGGAAGGGGAAGGATGTGTAACAGAGAGAGAAAAGCTTTATTGGTTCCCCATCTTCACAAGCATTAGCCTATGTCTCAAAACCTTTGAGGTGAAGCACAGTATACAGTCTTTCTTTCCTGTTTCTTCATAGTTTTTTGGTAATTGTCCTTATCCTCTCCCTTATATTTTTGAAATGGGAGCTTACCATGTAGCCCAGACTAACCTTGAACTCAAAGTTATTCCCCTGTTTCAACCTCCATTATGGCTTTGGTTTTACCCTCACAACTTTTTTTGTTTGTTTTTCAAGACAGGGTTTCTCTGTGTAACAGCCCTAGCTGTCCTAGAACTCGTTCTGTAGACCAGGCTGGCCTGGAACTCACAGAGATCCACCTGCCTCTGCCTCCTGAGTGCTGGGATTAAAGGCGTATGCCACCACAGCCCCGCTTACCCTCACAACTTTAACAATGCCCTCTCATGAACTGTCTGAAGGGATTCTGACCCTGTCACACATTGCCTGGCCTTCAGACTTTTCTTTGAAATGTAGATGGAAGCCTCCAGGATCCTGGAATTCTTGCCTTTTGCATGCCTTCAAAGCCAGCATCATATGGATAATGCCAAGGTCTTCTACCACCTTGAACTGACTAGTAGTGTTCAGGTCCCTTTGGACTATGACTGCAGAGTGGCTTCTGAGTGTCTGGGTGGCTTTGTGGGCTAAAGCTGAGGATAGGGGATTGAATCCTAGGGAATCCATATGTGTCTAGGGATGGTGAAATGAGTTCTAGGAAATTCATAGCTGGCCCCATGCAAACCCGAGTCCCATTCTTCTCAAAAGAAAGTATTTCAGATGAGTCTCATAGCCTTCAGGTCACAATGGATGGGATCTGACTTATCCCTGAGATGCCTACCAGGCATTTTTTTTTTCTACTGTCCTGATGCAAAATAACTGGCTTCTTTCTAACGATGTTAATCTCTTCAGAAACTATCTCTTCCTCCTTTTCCCTCCAACTAATTTACACTGGCCTCTTCTGATCAAACTGCAAATTTCTCAAGTCTTTCTGCTCTATTTTACTCATAATCCTCAGTGAAAACTTGGCTAAACATATCTAGCAACAGCAAAGCTACAACCTGAATTCTGAGCTGCTTTGATACATCCTGCATCAGATTAGTGATTTTGTTACCTTTTAACATTTGATGTCTATAGATTCTTAGAATGAATAAAATGTAGACAGGTTCTTTATCAGAACAGAGCTTGAATGCTTTTATTTCAGCTCCCCCCACGCCAGTCTTGGCTCCTATATGAAACATACAGACCACAGTTTTTACTGGATTCCTATTGGCATTGTGGTCTTTGGGGCTCCCTCTGAAGTTGCCGACTAAACTGACTTTACAGCATTCTAGGGTTTCTATAGCCTGCATCTCCAAACTCTTCAAAAGCCCTCCCACAAAGCAGCTCCAAAGACACTAAGTATCACATGGTCAGGTTTAGTCATAACGGTGACTCTGCTTTAACAAAAACACCTAGCAGAAATAACTTAGGTCAGAAAGAGGTGAGATTTATTCCAGCTCTCAGTTTAAGAAGTTTAGTCCAAACTGGGCAGTGGTGGTACATGCCTTTAATCCCAGCACTTGGGAGGCAGAGCCAGGTGGATCTTTATGAGTTCAAGGCCAGCCTGGTCTACAGAGCAAGATCCAGGACAGGCACCAAAACTACATGACATGGAGAAACCCTGTCTTCAAAAACCAAAAACCAAAAAAAAAAAAAAGTAGCTGGGCGGTGGTGGCACACGCCTTTAATCCCAGCACTCAGGAGGCAGAGGCAGGTGGATATCTGTGAGTCTGAGGCCAGCCTGGGCTACAGGATGAGTTCCAGGAAAGGTTCCAAAGCTACACAGAAAAACCCTGTCTCAAAAACCCAAAAAAAAGTTCAGTCCAGTGTCTTAGGCACCATTGACTCTGGTATCTGGTGAGGCAGAATGTCACGGTAGCAAGGGTATGTGATAAAGGGTATATACTTTACTACATAAAAGAAGTGGGAGGTAGGGGAGAGAGAGAGGTGTGAGGACCATGGATCAACTCAGATCATCAGGCTTGTGCTGTAGGCACCTTAATCAGCTGGACCATCTCACCAGCCTATGTCTAGAAATTGTTAGTGCTCACACTACCATGGGGATGGATTGTATGGTTTTATTTCCAGAGTGTTGTATTTGTTTATCTTAATGGCATCTCATCGAATGATTGGTATTCAGGAAGATGCTTTGACTTGAAGCATTTATCTCTTATAGCAGATAGAGACTCCAGTCCCCATTTCCTCTACCAACAAGACCCACATTTTCTATCGCAGCAACTGTTTGCTGCTAGGAAAGTTCTGGTCTGAAAGCTGGGAATGAATGTAGAACTTAAAACACATGTTTTCCTTGTCTTGAAATAGTCTCTGTGGTATTCATATATTTTCTACTGTGCTGTTGTTGCCTAAGATAGGAAGGTGAGATCCAATATATACTTCTCTGTCATGGGTGGATCTTTAAAGTCCTGCTTCTCTACGTCTCTTCATTAAATGTGAATGGACAGTTAAGAATCATCATGAATTGGAGGAAAGCTTTTTATGTTAAGTCCAGAGACTAAAACTAAGAAGCAAACAAGCATATAAACTTACAACCTGAAGGAGGCAAAAGGCTTGCATAGAAAAAAACACAATAAAACAAAGAAGTCTATTATTCATATCCTTAGGGAGACAGAACATCTGTGGTCCAAGAACAAAATTTTTATTTTAAAAGGGTAAAAAAAATTTTTTCAGAGAAAAATTGCTTTTAGAAAAATAAAACACCAGAAAGACGAAGCTCAATAAAGAGATGGAAAATATGAGGGGAAAAAATAACCTAAAAATGTGTAACTCAACGCCAGAGAGCTGGTGTTTAAAGAATTGAGGTATTTAACGAATAGAGAAAACAGGAGACAAAGCTAAAAAGATAATGAGTTTTCCATAGTGCAAAGCACCCCCTTAACAACAAGGGCTTTGTACAAGGGATAAAGACACAGCGATAGCCATAGCATAACATTGTAAAACTTCAGCACAGCAAAGAAAAGGCAGATTTGTATAAGGTCCTGGTTAGAAAGAAGGGGAAAGTTCTTTTAAAAACATCGTCAGTGAGAATTGAGGGAGAAGAACCAGTTCCACAGTTTTGAGCCAAATTCGAAGCAAGCTTTAATTAAATACAGGCCAGGATGACGGACTCTGGCCAGGACCATTCCTGGGTTCCCAGGAAATGGCGACCAGTCCCATTTTGCTGAGGCTTAAAAAGGCAAAACCATAGGCTACCTCCTGCCTACATCCAAACAGGGGCAAGTGTCATCCTGATGTATTTCCAGCCCATGTGCCTCCTGCCTACTGATCAGGTACATCCTGGGCAGTGGAGTCAAACAGATATAGGACAAACAGGAACTTCATCTTAACTGCCTGCACTGCAAACAGAACCCTTAACCTGCAAGGTATATTTTTCCTGTTTTGGTCTCCTATTAACTTGCAAGTTGTATTGTTCTTGTTCCTGTTTTTGTCTCACAAGCATTCAACAGCACCTCAGAATGATGGGGTGAAAACACTTGCAGCTTACGTGCCAACATTCAACAGAAGCAGCAATTGTGTCAGAGTCTGGATTACACGTTTTTCGAAATGCCTATTTTCCAAGTAATTACCTCACATGCATCTAGTTTCTAAAGACTAACTTGTATTGTGCTCAATAATATAAAGAAGAGAATTATGAAAAAGGCTCCATGGGATCCAGGACTATTGTGCCTGGATAAAAGCTAGGTCTAGGGCACCAGGACAATTCTTCAGTCTTCAGTGGTTGCTCTCTGAGGAGTTGCCCTTTGTGGAATTGCTTCCTCTTTTTACCACACCCAAATGATTAAGATGTCAACTGCTGGGCTGGAGAGATGGCTCAGAGGTTAAGAGCGCTGACTGGTCTTCCAGAGGTCCTGAGTTCAATTCCCAGCAACCACATGGTGGCTCACAACCATCTGTAATGAGATCTGGCTCCCTCTTCTGGCCTGCAGGGATGCATGCAGACAGAACATTGTATACATAATAAATAAATAAATCTTTAAAAAAAAAAAAAAAGATGTCAACTGCTAAATACTTTATAACTATAGTCCTTTGAATAACATCAGACCATCTAATGTGCCTTTTCCTTCTTTAATCCCGTGAGTCAGCTAACACAAAGTATGTTAATTGCTATGATGTTTAACCTGCAGAAGAGTAGTAATGTGATTGTAACTAGCTTCAGAAGGTCAAGGTCAATTTTGAGGGTGGAAAAAAAAATGGAGATGTATTCTACTTTGCCTTTTTTTTTTTTTTTTCCAGAGCTGAGGACCGAACCCAGGACCTTGCGTTTGCTAGGCAAGCGCTCTACCACTGAGCTAAATCCCCAACCCAAGATGCATTCTAGATCAATGGTTCTCAGCCCTCCTAATGCTGTGACCCTTTAATACAGTTCCTCATGTTGTGATGACCCCCAACCATAAAATCATTTCATTGCTACTTCATAACTGTAATTTTGCAACTGTTATGAATCATAGTGTAAAATATCTGATATGTGACCTCTGTGAAAGGGTTGTTTAATCCCAAAGGGTCTCGACCCACAGGTTGTCTAGATGATGCAGCTCCTGGTCAGCATATAGCCTATAGTTTTCCCGATGGTTAACCCATATATCCTTACCTTCCCCATAGAAGCCTGTTTATGTACTTTTGAGTCCTCCAAGATATGGCTTTGAGGTTGATAGTCCTGTGCCTTCAATGATGATTTGATTATTGAAATTGAATACATCTGATTTCTTTCCCACCAACTCCCATGTATTGGCTTTGAAAGAAGATCTATTTATTATTTTACAGATATGAGTGTTTGTTGGCATGTAACTAGGTACACCACATGCATGCGGTTCTTGAGGAGGCCAGAAGGCGGGCGGCATTGGGTCTCCTGGAACTGGAGTTACAGATGGTTGTGCATCACCATGTAGGTGCTAGGAACAGAGCCCTGGTCATCTGGAAGAGTAGCCAGTGCTCTTAGCCACTATTGCCGAGCAGTCTCTCCAGCCCCCCAAATACTGGCTTTTGAGTGACGAGCATCTGGTTCCGGGGCAAATAACAAGACTGAAGCAGGTCTTAAGCCCTAGGAGAAAGATGAGTGAGTTTCAGCTACAAATACATTTAAATGTGTTTTCACAGAATCCAAAGCAATCTATCTAAGTGGGGAAAAGTTTGAGGATAAAATGAGTGATAAATGCACGGGGAAATGGATGCCAGTTGTAACCTCCAGTGCTAACAAAAAGCTGTTCTAGGGAAGAAAAGTAATTACTGGCAGCACATGGTACAGCTGTGAATGTAATTTACATAGCCACAATGGCATTCCTCCCAAAGAGCAATCCCATCCAAATGACAATAAAACTGTAGTGATGAGGGTGGATGTGAGGGTTAGGGACAGAGAGAAAAGAGATGCAATTTCACGCCTATTGTGGGAACAAAAGAAATAAGGCTCAAAAGGAAGCCTACAAGAAGTCATGACATAAGCATGGAGTTTGGAAATACCAAAGTTAATGCCAAAGGATCGACTAGAAAAATCTAATAAATGAAGAGACTGCTGTTCTTAGTAAGATTTGTGCAGGATTTTGTCTTTCTGTTGAGTGTTTGCATCGTTCAATGCTCGACCTGAAATTTAAAACCAGTTATACTGGGATGAGCACTTCTGTGCTGAAAGGGTTTTTCCAGAGTCTGTCCACTCTTTTATGGTATGTACTTGACCACTCAGCTACCTTCCCAGCGACTAAGATGGAGAACGATAGTTTCCTGCTGAAAGACTACACTTCCCAGATTCCCTTTCAGACTACAGAAGTCATTCCCACCCCTATAAAGGGCAGCATCTCATCTTATGTAGGCATTTTTTTTTTTTTTTTTTTTTTTTTTTGGCCATCCGCACATGTGGATGGCAGAAGTGCCCCCATGCCATGAATAAACGTGGTCCTGCCTAAGGTCAGGCCAACCCTCTCTTCCTTTCCACCTTTCATCTCTCTCTGTATATGCCTTTAGTAATTTAGCATATGATGCCAAAACCTGGAATGAGGAAACTAGCAGCTGAGGCTCAGCCATGGACAAACTTCCCTGGCTCTCCTATGCTCCCCAGCTCCAGCCGAGAGGGCCCAGCACGGCCACCTGTTTCTCTCAAGCAGCTTTTTTTGTTGTTGTTTTGTTTGTTGGTGGGGAGTGGGAGTTGGAGTTGAGACAGGGTTTCTCTGTGTAGTCCTGGCTGTCCTGGAACTTGCTCTTAGACCAGATGGGCCTCGAACTCACAGAGTTCAATGTGTGCCACCCCCGACCCCGCCACCGCCCATCCCTTCTTTCAGGAAGCCTTTTCTTTCACTCTCATTCTTTACCTTTTCTCGCTCACCTTACTGTCTTGCCCTGACACAGTCTGACCTTCTGAGCACGAGGTCATGCAACATTCAACCAGAACATGCCATGCCACACGACAGAGCGCTAGGACCAGGTAATGCATTGGCCTTAACTCAGAGGTGCCCTAGTTAGGTCTGGGAGCTCACTGGAACTTTCTCCTGCCTGTCTTAAGACCTGTTCAGTTGAAGGCACCACTGGCCGTGAGCAAGTCTGGCTGAGAAGTCTAGTTCTAGAAATTCTCCACTGGCCTACCACTCGATTAGCTGAAAGCCGTGAGAACCTTCCACTGGCTCTGTGATTTCTTAACCTTGGAACTGTAGAGGTTGGGGACTCTGCCCCCTGACTTTCCAGGTGTACTTGGTTGAGACTTAGAGGACATTCTGAAGTTTGGTTATTTTGAGACTTAACACTCTGGATGTTGACTCCTGATTTTACTTTGATCTTGGGCCCTGCCATGGGTTCCAAATTTGGATAAACTGAATCATACAAAAAAAAAATTGTGATATTCCATAAAGGTGAACTATGAAAGAATCAGGAAAAAAATTTCCAATCTCTCTGTGGACTATTTTTATGGTTTAAAGTTTTATTTTGATGCTAAAAAAAAAAAATCTTCAATTAAATCTCCAATTCCATTTTAAGGCTCAAACTTAACAGGGATAAAACTGTAAAAATTCTAATCTTATAAAAGGTACCAACTTGTTGTAAATTGTTAAAGATAATTAAGATATTCTGTTAATGCCACCTACAAATGATCACATGTTTAATGTGATCAGAACTATGTATCCAGTCATGCTAAGTACAGATGTAATTTATTTATGGAGCAAGCTTAGAGGGAGAGACCAATTTATATCTCTCATTATATAGACCTCTGTATATGTTGTCAAAATTAAGCCTGAAATAAGTCAAAACAAGTTTAAAGTAAACTTAAAATTTGTTTAATGTAAAATAATATTCAAAATCAAGTATGCTAAAAATTGGTTATAAAAGACTGGATGCTTCAGTAAAATGAGTTAAACTTATAATACACTTGCCTTGCAGAAAACCCCCAGGCTCAAATGTTCCCTTGGATGGAGCACAAGTTCCCTTAGATGGAGCACCATCCCACCAGAGTAACTTACAAGACAAGGATGCATGGGAAGCAAGACCTGCCAGAAGTCTGTGGCTTCTACCTCTTGCTGCGCGGACCTGACCAGCTCCAGCCATGTAGGCCAAACCAGAAAACAAAAGCAAAACTCCTATGTAAAGATGAATTACTCCTCATGCCTCACATGACTAGGGGATGGGTTCTCCTGCCCCATGGAAGATCTCACAATCTACACCCCCATCCTAAAAGTCTCAGTGAGGCAAATAGCAATTACTCTGCCCTCCGTGTTTGCTGAACTGACATATGAGGATGCTGTAAACAGGGGAACCTTGTATATAAACCTGATAAGGGACCTGCATGCTAGTTCAGTTGGTCCTCTACCGTGGCATTCAGTTCTTCCTCTAAGAACAAGAAAATTCCAGGGTCCACACCCTAACCACCCCATGTTCCCTCATTAAAGGATACTCTGTCATCTAACTCACAACTTTGGAACGTTATTGAGACTATCCAAGTGGTGTCTTCGAAAGTTGGTTTCATCTCTGTAGAGTTAACAAAAGATTCTATTAAGTGATATCCCAAGCTCCCAGGTTCTTCAGGAGGGGATGACTTAGTTGAAGATTCTCTCCAACTGGGCTCTCCTGTGGTGCCTTGACAGTACACTCTAGTCTCTCTGCCCAGACAGACAGCGCCAGCGCCAGCGCCAGCACCAGCACCAGCACCTGCCCTCTCTCCTTCAAGCCTCTGAGGAATAAGGAGTTGTCTTTAGCCGTCTTTGTTGGTTCAGTCCATGTTCTATGAAAGTTATTTATTACGAATTGACAGGCCTGACTGCTATCATCTTTCATGTGTTGGTTGAGTGTATGGAATGAAAATGTAGTAGATAATTTTTAAAAGGTTCTGTTAACAGGATTAATTTAGAAAGTTTTGTAAAATGAATCATTTACTCCTGACACAGCAGTCACTGACTCAGGTAGTGACTTAGGGTATTCTAGAAAGAAACTAGTGTTGTTGTTTATTTTTGCTCTTTTGGAGGGCCTGCCACCCAGCTCCCAAATAAATCATACACGGAGGCTTATACTTAATTATAAATGCTCGGTCTTAGCTTGGCTTGTTTCTAACCAGCTTTCCTTAACTTATCCCGTCTATCTTTTGCCTCTGGGCTTTTTTTTTTTTTTTGGTTTTTTGAGACAGGGTTTCTCTGTGTAGCTTTGCGCCTTTTCCTGGATCTTGCTCTGTAGACCATGCTGGCCTCGAACTCACAAAGATCCACCTGCCTCTGCCTCCCGAGTGCTGGGATTAAAGGCGTGCGCCACCACCGCCCGGCGCCTCTGGGCTTTTATCTTTCTCTATTTTTTCATTATTTCTTACTCCATGGCTTGCTGTGTAGCTGGGTAGCTGGCCTTTGATGTCCTCCTCCTTCTTTGGCTACTTCCTTCTCTCCTCCCAGACTTCTCCTTCTATTAATTCCTCTCTGCCTGCCAGCCCTGCCTATCCTTTCTCCTGCCTTGCTATTGGCCATTTAGTTCTTTATGAGACCATCAGGTGTTTTTGATAGGCAAAGTATCACAGCTTCACAGAGTTAAACAAATGCAACATAAACAAAAGTAACACACCTTAAAATAATATTCCCCAACAAACTAGTATTCTGTTGAGGAGAAAACAAGGCAGTCACTGTTCCTGGGAGTATTTTTAAATTAAAAATTAAAAATCATTTATTTTAACTTATATTGATTTCTTTGTGGATTTCACATGATGCATTCCGATCCCATTTATCTCCCCAACTAAAAATCATTTCTTTGAGGAGATTACAACTTAGAATTAAATTGTCTCTTTATGTAGCTTGACAATATAAAATATATTTACTGTATATAGGTATAATAATTTAATAGTAACAAAAATGTATTAAGTCATGTTTCCAAATACCAGATTTGGTCATCTTATGTAATAGTCCCAATTTTTTAAATTTTACTTTATCAAATTGTTTCTAACCAAAAATTGTGTTTTATTTGAGATATTCTGGTTTTGTTCATTAGAAATAAATATACAAAATTCATCATATGTGAAAGCAAGGAGTATCACTTAGACACTTTCTGTTCAGATTCATTCCTTAGATACTAACTTTAACTTGTTGGATCTTGGGGACTCGCAAATAATGGGGAACAGACCACTGAAGTCTATTAACCAGAAGCTAACTTTATTCCAGACACTGCAGGGCAAAAAGAAACTTCCAGCTTGCTGGGGCCACAGTCAGAGTTAGGACTTCTGACACTGTGACAAGGGGGAGCGGGTTTCGAGTCTCTTTTTAGTGAAAGCCAAGCATCAGGTGTGGGCCAAAGAGATTTTTTTACAATCTTGAGGTTAGATGTTGGGGAGATTTACAATCTTGAGTTTAGGTCTAGAGTCATGTTACATTTTAAGCGTTGCAAATTTTGCTTACAGGATATTAGTTTAAGGAAGAAGAAGAAAAAAAAAAAAAAAAGCCTGTAGCTACCTTGACACAACTGTGTTGCCCGTAACTGGAAAGAATACAAGACAACGCAAGGCAAAGGGTCACGTAGAGGTGACAATTCAAGGTTAAAGGACTATATGGCAGAGGGCACGTAGAAGCAACAGTTGAAGGTTAACCTTGGTCCACAGGGGCTGTCGTTGGCTGTATGGCAGAGGGCTATTGTTAAAGTTAGCCTTTGTCCTCAGTGGCTGTCAGCTCCCATCTCCCTAGGCTACGTGCAGGCTTACAATTTTTATATTTCTGGGCTCTTCAAACTGAATTCTTTTACAAAGCTTCCTGGTGCTTGTTCCTTACGCAGGAGTCTGATGTAAACAAACAGCTAATGACAGTTACCATATCCTCCTACAGAACTCTGGTACATGGTCCAGCCAGTAGTACAATTGCATTCAACCTTATGTTAACTCTATATTTAACCTTATGTTATACTAACTCATGTTAATCTTGATGTAAGAGTTCCCTTGTGCACTTTGCCTCATAATGTTCCTCGCAAAGTTATACAGTTATTACCTTCTGACTTATGTTCTGGATCTCTGCCAACTGTTTATTCATGGCCTATCTTAGTCAGGGTTACCACTGCTGTGACAAAACACCATGAATAAAAGCCGCTTGGGGAGGAAAGGTTTATTTCACTCACAGTTTCATATAAACAGTTCGTCATCAAAAGCAGTGAGGGCAGGAACTCAAGCAGAGCAGGAACCTGGAGGCAGGAGCTGGTGCAGGGACCGTGGAGAAGTGCTGCTTACAGACTTTCTCAGCCTGTTTTCTTACAGAACCCAGGACCGCCAGCCTAGGGGTGGCCCCACCCACAATGGTCTGGGCTCTTCCCCATGAATCACTAATCAAGAAAATGCCCTACAGGCTTGCCTACAGCCTGAGCTTATGGAAACTTTTCCCCGGCTGTGGCTCCTTCCTCTCTGGCGACTCCAGTTTGCGACCCTCTTCTGAGGCATTCTGACTGGTGCTCCCCTCGCCATGCTCTGTCAGCCACAGTGCAGTTACAGATCAGAACCCCTAAAAGCAGCTCAGGTGGCCTGAAAAGCGAACTAATGGGCCATTGAACTCCTCTCTCTTCTGGCCACTTTGGACATTGTCAGCACTCAGAACTAAGACAGCTGGACCAGAGCCTTCTTTGCAACAGTGAATCTTTCTGTCTCACCAGCTCAGTTCAGTTTAACATCTTTCAGAACCAGCTTAACTCCTTGACTTCTGCAGCAATCCACAATTAAAAAGGACCAGATCTGACTGCTGGGATGGGATTTGTGCTCTTCTCCGAGAACATGCTGCTTCTAGGCCAACCAATCCTAACTAGTTTGAAACTGGGCCTACAGACAGGAAGGGATCAGAAAAAAATTCAATCACAAGCTTCCTCTTCTGTATAGGCTTCTGATCCCCTCCAATCTGGCTCCTCCCCTGGATCACCCTGGCTCCTCCCCTGGATCACCCTGGCTCCTCCCCTAGATCACTCTAGCTCCTCCCCTGGATCAACCTGGCTCCTCCCCTGGATCACTCTGGCTCCTCCCCATCACCCCTTTCCTCACACTTACATTTTTACCGTGTCTTATAAATGTTATACTTACTGAACTTCACGCTATACCCAAACTGTTCCATGTCAGTTCTCCCCATAGCTCTCACCCTACAGCTCCTGTATTTGTTCCTGATACATCTGCAAAGAGACCTTTTAGATGCTGTGGAGAAACTCTAGATAAAAGGGACCTTCATTCCTTTCACCCTGGGCCAGATACAGCTCTTTACATTAGTCTCCCTTCATTACATTTCCTTTACATTATCTCTTCTGTTCCCTTCCTGTGATGTTCTGGAGCTCCCTGCTACTTCTGCTAGCTCATTTTGGTACAACAGTCCTGGCAATGGGACCAGTCACTGTCACCCTGAATCAATTCTACACCCATTTTCTCTCAGCAGCCTACTCTGTCTCTCCCGCCTCTGCCCCTCCCACTCCTGAACCCTTCCCACAAAAATCTGTTTTACTGTGTAATCAAATCATCTGCTTACAGCCTTCTAATAATTATTTTCTAAGTCTCGTTAGGAAAACAGGATGGCAATCACCTGGTCCATTGCAGCTGATATAAGTTAAGACTCCGCCCTCTTGGTGGCCTCGAATGCCTTCCATCCCAGCACTCGGAGGCAGAGGCAGGCAGATCTGAGTTTGAGGCCAACCTGGTCTACAGAGAGTTCCAGCACAGCCAGGGCAACACAGAGAAGCGCTGTCTCGAAAAACAACCAACCAACCAAAAAAAAAAAAAAAAAGGAAAAACCACACACACACACAAAAAAACACAAAAAACAAAACTCTGCCTCTGCCCTTGCAAGCTACGTGACCAGTGACCATGTCTTCTTCAGTGGACTCAGAACTACCCACTGCGAAAAAGACCCTCCTTAGCAGAAAACAGCTGCAACACCCCTGCTCTGAATCTTTATGTTCTCTCAGAGTTAGGAGTGATAACTTCCTGCTGAAAGCCTATACTTCCCAGCTTCCCTTGCAGACTGCCGAAGTCATTCCCATCCCACCTTCTGTAGGCATTTTGCAAAGGTACCTCCTTGCCGTGAATAAACAGGGTCCTGCCTAAGGTCGGGCCAAGCCCCTCTTTCTTTAATGCCTTCTGGTCCTCCACAGCTTCTTAAATAATGTAGCAGGGCGCCGGGCGGTGGTGGCGCACGCCTTTAATCCCAGCACTTGGGAGGCAGAGCCAGGCGGATCTCTGTGAGTTCGAGGCCAGCCTGGGCTACCAAGTGAGTTCCAGGAAAAGGCGCAAAGCTACACAGAGAAACCCTGTCTCGAAAAACCAAAAAAAAAAAAAAAAAAAAAATAATAATAATGTAGCAGGGCGAGAGAGCAAGACACCTAATATCCTCCTCTGGTTCCACCCATGTGCACACCACACACACACACACACACACACACACACACACACACACACACACACGCATTCACGCACTAAATAAATAAAATTAAACATCACTTTCAAAGCCACTACTAAAACTGAAGTTTTCGTGCCAATTATATACAGCGTTTAAGGTTCTGGCCAGGCTCCTCTCTAGAGCTATGTTAACTTCATTCTGTGAGCACTGTGCTCTGACTCGGAGTTCTGCTACTTCCTGGACACTGGGGTAGGCTCAAAGTGACACTGGTCTTCAGAATTCCAGGACACAGGGAGCCTCGAAGAAGCTACTGGGGTATGTCTCTTAAAAAAGTTGACAGCCGGAGCCGGGCAGTGGTGGCGCACGCCCTTAATCCCAGCACTTGGGAGGCAGAGGCAGGCAGATCTCTGTGAGTTCGAGGCCAGCCTGGTCTACAGAGCGAGATCCAGGACAGGCTCCAAAACTACACAGAGAAACCCTGTCTCGAAAAACAAACAAACAAACAAAAAAGTTGACAGTCGGGGTTGGGGATTGAGCTCAGCAAGCGCAAGGCCCTGGGTTCGGTCCTTAGTTCTGAAAGAAAAAAAAATAAAGAAAAGAAAAAAGAAAAAAAAAGAAATAAAAAATAAAAAGTTGACACTCAAGCTGGATCTTAAAGAAGAAGGAAGAAGGCTAGGTGTGGTGGCCCAGGCCTTTAATCCCAGCACTCAGGAGGCAGAGGCAGGTGGATCTCCGTGAGTTCGAGGCCAGCCTGGTCTACAGAGCAAGTTCCAGAGCAGCTAGGGCTGTTACACAGAGTAAACCCTGTCTCAAAAAACAAAACAACAACAAAAAAAACAACAACAGAAAACAAAACAAAACAAAAAAGAAGGAAGAATTTTCTGATGAAGACAGAAAGAGCTTTCTGGTAGGAAGTAGAGAAAGTTACCATGAGGTTTTGTTTTTGTTTTTGCTTTTAACTGTGATATTGATACTGAGAAAATTAGGGTTCCCTCTTGTGGTTTTCATTAATAAAAGAATTTAAGAATGGACTCAAATGGCATCTTATCAACAATATTATTAGAGTTTAAAAGAAAAATCCCAGGACAGGCAAGCTGTAAATCCTAGCAGCTGCCTTTAGGAGGGAGATAGAGAGGAGAAAGAGAAAAGGCCATGCCATTTGAGTTAAGCTAGTACGGACGCATGGTGGACACATGTGGACATTTGAGTTAAGCTGGCACGGACACATGGTGGACGCATGTGGACATTTGAGTTAAGATGGCACGGACACATGGTGGACACATGTGGACATTTGAGTTAAGCTGGCACGGACACATGGTGGACACATGTGGACATTTGGGTTAAGCTGGCACGGACACATGGTGGACGCATGTGGACATTTGAGTTAAGATGGCACGGACACATGGTGGACACATGTGGACATTTGAGTTAAGATGGCACGGACACATGGTGGACACATGTGGACATTTGAGTTAAGCTGGCATGGATGCATAGTGGACACATGGTGGATATTTGAGTTAAGCTGGCACGGACACATGGTGGACACATGTGGACATTTGAGTTAAGCTGGCACGGACACATGGTGGACACATGTGGACATTTGGGTTAAGCTGGCACGGACACATGGTGGACACATGTGGACATTTGAGTTAAGCTGGCACGGACACATGGTGGACACATGTGGACATTTGAGTTAAGCTGGCACGGACACATGGTGGACACATGTGGACATTTGGGTTAAGCTGGCACGGACACATGGTGGACACATGTGGACATTTGAGTTAAGCTGGCATGGATGCATGGTGGACACATGTGGACATTTGGGTTAAGCTGGCATGGACACATGGTGGACACATGTGGACATTTGGGTTAAGCTGGCACGGACACATGGTGGACACATGTGGACATTTGAGTTAAGCTGGCATGGATGCATGGTGGACACATGTGGACATTTGGGTTAAGCTGGCATGGACACATGGTGGACACATGTGGACATTTGGGTTAAGCTGGCATGGACACATGGTGGACAAACAGCCACATGGTGGTAACAGGAGCTTTAGAGAAAGAAAAAAAGCCCAAAGTACCAGTAAAGGCATGCTTAGGCTCTGGCCAGGGCTCTGAAAGGCAGGCAGACCCAAAAGAACTTCACCATGGACCTGGGGCAACAGAGCCACGGGAGTGGGAATTCTGGGTAGGAAATGTCCATTATCTCGTTAAAGGTTTTTTTCCTCTTGTCTCCTTCACATGGCTTCAAGTGAACACATCTTACTGAGAGTAGTCCCTTAGGCAGGTGATTGACCTACCCCATTGGATTAACTCTTTTTTTTTTTTTTGGTTTTTTGAGACAGGGTTTCTCTGTGTAGCTTTGCGCCTTTCCTGGAACTCACTTGGTAGTCCAGGCTGGCCTCGAACTCACAGAGATCCGCCTGGCTCTGCCTCCCGAGTGCTGGGATTAAAGGCGTGCGCCACCACCGCCCGGCCTGGATTAACTCTTAAGGGAGGAGGTGACAGCATGTCTCCACCCAGAGGCAGAGTCCATTCTTTTAGCTCAGAGTTAATAGATTTCTCTTCATGGGCCTTCAATGCTGCATTGTCAATGTCAGATACAATCCCAAAGGAAACACACGAGAGGTCCAAGACTGCAAGTTCTAGACACAGGAGACGCAGCGTGCCACACAGGGCAGGTGAGGCATGCCAGGTTTTATGACTGAAGAGTAGGTACTAGAGACAGTAGTGTCAAGATTAATATGTGGAAGAAGCCGGCTGACAAAGAGACCAGAAACCCTTAAAAGAAGGCTGATGCTGGGGCTGGAGAGATGGCTCAATGGATAAGACCACATCCTGGACTTGCAGAGGACTTGAGTTCGATTCCCAGCACCCACATAAGGCAGCTTATTACTGTCTGTAACTCCAGCTCCAGGTGATCTGATACCCCTTACACACACATAACACACACACACACACACACATGCACACAGACAATAAAGAAAATGGTTTTAAAAAAGAGAAGGCAGATTCTATGGAAATAACCTATAAAGGGTCTTGAGGCTCCTGGCCAAGCTTTTTGAGCATATGCCTTTCCTCAGCTTCTTAATCCACCCCTGTTCTCAGGAGTACTTTCCCTTTCTTAATGAACTGCCTCAATGCCTGGCTGTGGTGGTGCACTCCTTTAATCCCAGCACTCGGGAGGCAGAGGCAGGCGGATCTCTGTGAGTTCGAGGGCAGCCTGGTCCACAGAGCGAGATCCAGGACAGACTCCAAAACAACACAGAGAAACCCTGTCTCAGAAAAAAAACACAAAATAAACAAACAAATAAATAAATAGAGAAACTGCCTCTATTTTTATTTCTAACCATGTGTCCCTTGTGAAATTCTTTGTCCTGGGATGCAAGAGCCTGGGAAATCTCAGTAGCTACTGCCCCACACCTCCCACACACACCCTGAGATAGATGGGAGTGAAAATATGAACCAGAACCTTTATTGACATTACCCTGAGAAAACTAAGGCAGGGCGGGGATAATGGTTGAGGGCTGTCTGGATTGGCTCTTCTTGTTGGGATGGTCTCTAGTTGCCTGGCACCTGCTCCGTTTAGTGTTGCCACCTGAGCTATACAGGCCAGATAGAGCAGTGTTCAGGGTTGTTCATTTGCATACGAGCAGCATGCTTCTTGCTGAGCCTTTGCTACTTCTAACAATTTTTTTAGTGGCACATACCTTTGATCCCAGCACCTGGGAGTCAGGGGTAGGCCAAGCTCTGTGAGTTTGGGGTCAACTTGGCCTGCACAGGGAGTTCCAGGTCAGCCAGGGCTACATAGTGAGACCCTGTCTCAATTTAAAATATATATATATATTTGTTATAACCAGAAACTAGTCTCTTGCCAGCCAGAAAGAATTTTTGTTTTGTTCTTCTTTTGTATTGTTTTGTGTTTTAGCTGGTTTTTATTTTTGTTTTGTTTTGTTTTTGAATGTCAAAACATAATATGCAGAAGATTTTTAAAATGTAAATAGTTTAAAAGCCAACTGGAATTAGCTGTAGCACACACAGGAAGGGCAGGAAGAGGTCGGCCTTGAGAGAAGGCTATATATACCACTCCTTCCTCCTGCCCTCTCCAGACTGCTTTCTAAGTATGTATTGACTTCGTTCAGCCTGGCCAGCTTTCCCCCTCAGGTGGGGAGATGCCGGTGAAGCTCTCAGCTCCAGCATCGGAGGGAAAGCGACTTCTTTCCTTTCCGACTGTGAAGAGATCTCAGTACTTGTCTTGGGCTGAAAGTTCTCCCGTCAGTGCGAACCAGTCCCTGTGACCAGAGGTCACAGTGACCAGAGGTGGACACTGACGGAACCTGCAGCTAGGTGTCAACGGCCTATTCTAGGGCTGGTAGGTGAGGCCTCCTAAGGCTGTAGCTGAGCAGGGTCCCACTTCAGGCTTCTGACATTGCACTTGGCCTCTCTTCTGTCTGGAAGGCTCTTTCTCCCAGAGAGCTGTGTCGTTTCCTTCCCTGCTTTTCCTACGTCTCTGCTCAAATATCCCTTACGGAAATCAGGCCCTTTGTTATCCACTAACCCGGCCTTTTGTTTCTGTGTGGCTGCCATATTTTAAGAAGATAAATTTAGGCACATAAACATCTCAGTGAGTTTATCTGAACACTCAGCAGTTCATGAATCAGGATGTACCAGAGCATACTGGGTTAGGATTGCACTGAGATGGTTTAACAGAGAGACTTTCTATGTATGGTTATCTTAGTTATCATTTCTATTGCTATGAAGAGACACCATGACCATGACAACTCTTATAAAGGAAAACATTTAATTGGAGCTGGCTTACATTTTCAGAGGTTTAGTCCATTATCATCATGGTGCGACATGGGGGTGTGCAGGCAGACATGGTGCTGGAGAAGGAGCTGAGAGTCCTACATCTTACAGGCAACATGAAGTGGTCTGAGGCACTGGGTGGAATCTTGAGCATATATAAGACATCAAAGCCCGCCTCCATAGTGACACACTTCCTCCAACAAGAACACACCTACTCCAACAAGGCCACACCTCTTAATAAGTGCTACTCCCTTTAGGGGCCATTTTCTTTCAAACCATCATATCCATCAACTTGTAGAAACAGTTGCAGAAACCCACAGTCAAACATTAGGCTGAGCAGGAAATCCTGCTAGGGAGAAGAAGGATTATAGGAGTCAGAGGGGTCAAACCCACAGTCAAACATTAGGCTGAGCAGGAAATCCTGCTAGGGAGAAGAAGGATTATAGGAGTCAGAGGGGTCAACGACATCACAAGAAAACCTACAGAATCAACTAATTTGGGCTCACAGGAGCTTACAGAGACTGAACCAAAACCAGGGAGTCTACATGGGGCTAATCTAAGCCCTCTGCATATATGTGACAGTTGTGTAGCTTGGTCTTCTTGTGGGACTCCTAACTAGGAGCAGGGGCTGTCTCTGACTCTGTTACTGGTTTTGAACTTCTGACTTCAAAAACTGCAAGAGAATAAGTTCATGGTAAGTCACAAATTTGTGGCCATTTATTCTATCAGTCATGAGGCACCTCCTCCTGGAAGCTGTGACCTGATGGCCTGGCTGCTCTCCTGGCCAGGAAAGGAGTCCAGCAGAGGCTACAGAAAAATGATCAAACCAGTGGCCCTAGAAACCTTCAGTTCCTTCTCCACTCCCAGGTTGAAGCTATGTTTGCTGAGTGCTGTTGCTAGGTATCTTTTTTTTTTTTTTTCTGTTTTTTTGAGACAGGGTTTCTCTGTAGCTTTGGAGCTTGTCCTGGAACTCACTCTGTAGACCAGGCTGGCCTCGAACTCACAGAGATCCTCCTACCTCTGCCTCCCGAGTGGTGGGATCAAAGATGTGCGCCACGACTGCCCGGCTATTGCTAGACAAGTTGCCCTCCTCCCAGATCTTCCCGAGAGTGTCCGCCAGTTGGTATTGCTGGTTTCCAGGTGCACTGGTGTCCCAGTTCTCCTGGGGTCCTCTTTGTGGTCTAGCCTGGCCTGAAAGACTATTAAGAAGCTCAGAAAAAGTTTTAAAAGTAGGCCGGAGGGTCACAAACAGGTTTTCAGCATCCTTTCTGGTTCAGGGCCTCTCCTGAGATCTCCAGATCCAGACCCATCTGCCATTTAACCTTTCAGAGTCTCCATATCTGTCCCTAGACTGTGTCTCCTTGAGGCAGACTGCCCTTTCTACAGCAGTAGGAGAAGCTGACTTTCATCTTGGGGTAGCTAGCTCCTGCACAGACCCAGCATACTAACTAGATTGTTTTGTGTTCCTGTAACACAGTAACTAAGTCTGAGGATTTATAGAGAAAACATGCTGATTTGGCTGGCAGTTTTGGAGGTTGAAAACTAAAGATGAGGTGGGCCCATCTTTTCTGGGATTTGGTGAGGGTCCCCATGGCTACATCACAGCACGGTGGAGAAGCAGAAGAAAAACAGTTGTGTTCAGAAGGAGTCAATCATACGGTGCTGTGGGATGGTCTATATGGCAAATGTGTTGCTGATTAGTCAATAAATAAAACACTGATTGGCCATTGGCTAGGCAGGAAGTGTAGGCGGGACAAGGAGGAGAATAAAGCTGGGAAGTGGAAGGCTGAGTCAGAGAGACACTGCCAGCCGCCACGATGAGAAACAGCATGTGAAGATGCCGGTAAGCCACGAGCCATGTGGCAAGGTATAGATTAATGGAAATGGATTAATTTAAGCTATAAGAACAGTTAGCAAGAAGCCTGCCACGGCCATACAGTTTGTAACCAATATAAGTCTCTGTGTTTACTTGGTTGGGTCTGAGCAGCTGTGGGACTGGCAGGTGAGAGAGATTTGTCCTGACTGTGGGCCAGGCAGGAAAACTCTAGCTACAATACGGTATTTGTCTCACTTTATAACAACTCACTAAGGAGATCTAAATTACTTCGAAAGACCAGCATCAATCGCTTCTGGGGGAACCACATGACCAAATTGCCTTGCACTGGGTTGCACCTTTTAAAGGCGTCACCCACCACCTCTCAGTATTGCAACACTGAGAACCAAGCTTCTAGGACATGAATGCTTAGGTGACATACTCAACTATCATCCAAATCCTAACACCTAGGTAGAGCATGCCTTGAACTCTGTTGGCAGGGACACTGGGTGGCTGGTGTGAGGACCAGACTGTCTCTTCTCCCCATTGTGATCTTGGAGGACAAGGGCAGACCTGGGTCTGATCCAGCTCTTGTGTCATCCCCCCCCCCCCCCCGCCCTGCCCCGTTTCTGAGATTTAGGGGTAAACCTGCTTGCATGTTGCATCAGCAACTTCTGCAGTTCTCCAGAAAGTGGGTTAACTCAGAAAGTCATCAGCACCAGTTCCTAGTCTGTTCCCTTCCCTGACCTGAGATTCGGCTTCATCCCCCTCCTCTGCCCACTGCCAGCTACAATCCTAGGCATCAGGTGAGATGGAAACCTGTGTGATTGGCACTGAAGAACCCCTGGACCTCCTCAGTACCTCTCCTTCAGGCTCCTGGTTCTGACAACTTTGTTAGTTTTCTTGGCTCTGATTCCTGACTCTCTTGTCCTTTGCACCATGGATACCTACCTCCAAGATCGCTCTTCTGTCCTCATGGTCTCATGTACAGCCTCCCCCGTGGCTTCTCACAACTATGCTCCAACTGGATATAATGCTCTGGCCTTAGCTCCTAGGCTCTGGGCTTCAGTGGACTCCTCTTGGAAACTCAGTGAAAACTGAACCCCAGACAAAGACCCTGCCTTGCTTGGGTTAGCAGAAACCCTCTGTCAATCGCAGGCATCACTGGTCACTGCTTCCAACCTCCAACATGTCCACTTTCCTGCCAGCCCACCTGTTTCCTGGCTTTGACCTCTGTGCTTTCTCTACTCTTGTGCAGGCCCCAGTCCTTCAGACTTCCTTTTGTGTGCCTAGTTTACTAAACCCACAGAAAAGAATCCCCTTGTCCTTGAGCCCTGCTGATCTGAAATCCTGCTCATTTCAGAGGCAACAACTCTAGCTGGCAATAGAATCCCTGAGTCAGCCTTTGGGTCTTTGTGCCTGGTGTAGGCTGCCGGGAGAGGCCCTCTTGCTGGCAACCCATCGACGAAGACTGAGGCTGGAAAGACTCCTAAGGGAGATTGGATGCTGGGGTGGCACAAAAGATGCTTAAATCCACTGTGTCTCCTGTAAGCTGCCCTGTCACACCCCACATCCCCACTGCTAACAAGAGGCTTTCCAGATTTGGCTCTGGTTCCATGCCAGGCCACCAGGCATGCCATCTGAGTTGTAGGGCCTCTTAGCGGGATTATCCCAATTGCCAGTTCCTGCTTCAACCACAGGCTGAGAGAGCTGGGGCATGGCATGCACATCCCCTCTTTCCTCAGCTGAAAGGGCATTGAGAGGGCAAAGTGTGGGGGCCCATTTTCAGGTTTCCTAGTGGCTTTACCCAGCATAGAGAGGTCCGCATAGAGAGGATGATTAGGACCACGGGCCTGAGTGCAGGTGTCTGAGATGGTCTGCACTGGGCTGGACTGGGCGGGGGAGGTCTTTTGCTCAGCCTCTTGGCGTCTCTATAAATACCCTAGGGCAGAGACAGTCAGGGCCTGTTGGAATAGGTTCCAGGCCCTCTCGAGGCTATCCTGTATTTTCTATCTGTTTCTCTTCACTCTAAATCCTTCTATCTAATATTTTCTGCTGCTCCTACTCAAGAGCACTTTGGGGAAATGTGGGGGTGGTGGGTAGCCCTCCCACAACAAAGGAATAGACTATGTCTACCATGCACCCTGGAAAGTTAAGTGCAGGCGGCCTGCAAGTTACACAGGAGTTCTGTCCTGATGAATGTGTCCTCAGCCTAAAGAAGGCCGTAGTCCAGCAACACAGCTGCAGTGGTTTGAATAAGAATGGCCCCCACAGGCTCATATATTTGAACACTTCATCAGGGAGTGGCACTACTTGAGAGGGATTAAGTGTGGCCTTGTTGGAGTAAGTGTGTCACTGGCTTTGAGATGTTCAAGAGCCCAACCCAGGCCGAGTGTCTCTCTCTTCCTGCTACCTGTGGATCCAGATGTAGAACTCACAGCTACTTCTCCAGCATGGTGTCTGCCTGCGTGCTGCCATGCTCCCCACCATGACGGTAATGGACAAAACCTCTGAAACTGTAAGAGGCCCCAGTCAAATGTTTTCCTTTATGAGAGCTGCCGTGGCCACGGTGTCTCTTCACAGCAACAGAACACTGACCGAGACAACAGAATACGGAGGAGTACCAGTTCCCGCTCCTCACTCTGGACTTGGAGCTGTGGCTCACCGCCACTTCTCTGTGTCAAGAGATGAATATACCTCATGTGTCAGCCCAGGGAAAGGCCTGAATTCAAAATCTGAAGAGCCCCTTCTACCGAATGAAAGCCTATTGCTCTCACACTATTGTGAAGCAAAACAAACATGAGCTGAAGTCACTGTTAAGTTGGGGCCAGCCCAAGCAAAACGTGCAGATGTGCGATGGTTGCAGATGTTCTGTGCAAACTCCTCCGTAGCTTGGAGGATGGGAATTGGATCAAGGTTTCCAGACGAACAACTCTGGGCTGAATTCTACCGTACAGACCAGCGTGTCCACCTACCTGCTTATTTTCGGCAAGACACACCCTGGTGTGTGAAAGGCCCCAGACAAGCAGAAGGGTTGCTGGAGCGTGGGGTTGAGAGTTAAGTAGGGACAAATTCACAAATGGCTCATCCAAGGTCAATAATAGGCCCCTCTATGCCAAGCAACTCTCTCACCCTCTTTACAGACAGCACTTGATAACCCCGTTTGCAGAGACCCCTCTACCCCCCCACCCACCCCCAGTCTGGAAGGACTAGGAATTTGCAGTAGTTTCTATGGATGATCAACACCCTGCCCCAGATTCTGAATTTTAGGTCTTAACCACTCCCAGGGGAGCGAGGCTGGAGGATAGAGGGTTCCCAGACTGCTTCCGTAGCCACAGGTATAAAGCATGACTGCTCTCACATGTACCTGATCCTGTCCACTAGGGGGCCTCTGGGAGGTTGCTCAGTACTCAGCTGAGTTTTCCATTCTGTGTGTTTGGGGAGCATGGACAGGGCATGACATCCCCAAGCACCAGGTAAACGGTAAGGGGAGACCCTGCTCCTCACAAAGCACTGATTCAGTGGATGAAGTTGTGTATACGCTGGATGTTAGCCATTCCTGGGTTTTGGGTTCGTGGGGGAGGCTTCTAAGGAGGAAGCTGGGCCTGGGACCCAGAAACCAAGGGCAGAGCGTGCTTTCAGATAGGCGAGGCTGTGGTGTTGTAGGGGAGGCAGGGTGTGGTGGCTTGAGCTGGGGCCAGTGATGAGCTTGGAATTCCCCAGGGCTTTCCAGAAGTCAGAGAACTGGGGTGGAGTGGGCTGTCTCTCCAGTCTTGTCCTCCTGTGCTGGCCACAGTGGAGAAGCCCTGGGCGGGTGCTACCGACAACTGGTACACCCTGTCTTCAGCAGAGAACAGAAGCGGACTGGGAAAACTAAGCGGGAAGGAGAGGTGTCCTGGGGTTCCAAGATGAGGCCATGCCTGCTCGGCACTAAAGATAAGAATCGAGGGGCTGGGGCAGAGAAGATGGCTCAGTGGTTAAGAGCACTTCCTGCTCTTGCCAAGACCGAAGGTTCAAATCCCAGAACTCACACGGTAGTGCACAACCACCTGTCACTCCAGCTGGGTGCACGTGGGTGCGCGCGCGCGCACATACACACACCACTATATATGTACACACACACACACACACACACACACACACACACACACACACACACATATTAAAAAAAAAGAATTGGTCTAAAGGGATAGTGAGTCAGGAAGCTGCCTGTCCAGCATGGTGCAAGGAAAGAGGCTTAACTGGGTCATATTCAGGCCCAGTGGGGACTGTTTCGGGTTATGGGACTTCTCCAGTCGGTCCTTCTCCCCTACTGGCCCAGAAGTCCTGAAGGAGAGAAAGATGGGGAATCCTTTCACATGGTCAGAGAAGAAACGTCCTCTCCCCAGTTCCAGACCAAAAAAAAAAAAAGTAAAAGCATCAACAGAATCACACAAACGGGAGTAGACTGGGAGGAACCCAGGGTCCCCAACCACTGACTCCGGACTGGATGACGGAGGGCCTGATCAGCTCATGTTGGGACAGGGAACAAGAGGGTGGAGAGTCCAGGAGGTCACGGGAGTCAGAGCAGAGAGGCCGCTATGGTTTTAAAGTGATCCCTAGAGTTCATGTGTTAGAAACTTCATCTCCCAGACCAACAAGATGACTCAGCTGGTAAAGGCAAATCCTGTTTACCTGAGTTTGAGTCTGAGGACCTGCACCGTAGATGGGGAGAACTGACCTCTGCAAGTTGTTCTCTGACCTCCATACGCATGTGTATTCAGGAGTGCATGTGTGTGTACACACACACACACACACACACACACACACACACACATAAATACATGTTTTTTAAAACACAAAAAACTCTCGACTTCCATGCAACAGTGTTGGGATGTGGGGTCTCTAGGGTCCGGTCATAAAAGCTTGGCTTCTATACATATGTATGGATGCCATTATCATGGGGTACATTTATTGTCTTTAGAACGGGCTTGTATAAAAGCTCCCCCCCCCCCCCCGGGTTCCTTTGCCCCTCTGCCTTCTGTCATGGGATACACCTAAGACCTTCACTAGATGCAGGTCTTTTCTGTGTCACAGGTTCCAGAACCATTAGCCATATAAACTTCTGTTCACAAGAAATGATTCAATCCTTGGTGTTCTGTTAGAGCAACACAAAAGGGTCTGAGGCAGAGGCCAGCGTGAGCTCAGACCTGGGTGGGTCCCAGCAAGAGCCACGCTGCAGCTGGCCCAGAGCACAGGGTCAAGATCAGGGCATCAGAACCAGAGCTTAGGTGCCCAGAGGTTCTGTGACTCTGCTCAGAGGCTTCTGAGGTTTCCTGGGTCCAGCCCTCTACCCCTGGCATTTGAGGCCTTCTGTGTTGATATGCGGGATCCCTGAGACCATTCCCAGGGCCTCCCTTTAGACGGGCCAGTCTCCCCTTTCTCCTATACGCACATGTCAGTCTCGTCTCTCACACTTGACCCAGCCTGAAATAGTCTGTTCTTACACAAAGCCTGTCCCTTCTCCAGCTTCATCTCAGGAAGGCCCTCCAGGAAGCTCTTCCTGAGCATTCCAGTCAAAGGGACATGGAATGTCTCTGGAGCCTGGAACACACTGGCCAGTCACTCAATGCAGGCATGAATTCCAGGATATGGCACCAGCCATCCTGGAGAAAATGGCATCTGCTGTCCTTGTTGCATGGAACTGACAGTCATAGGGGAGACACAGACAGTAGCCAGGGGAAGGATCAAACTCACCATCACGAGGCTGACATCTGTGATGAAGGAAACACACTGGCCATTGATGTCCTAGAGAATCGACTCTAGGACTCTAAATGAGACCCCTCCTCCAAGAATGTCCAGGCTCTGACCTCTTAGCCCATAGCCTGGCTCCTGCTGGGTCTGAGCTCCTCTCTCTTTGGGTCTGGGCTTACACTGGATTCTCTTGGTCCATTTGGTGTTGTGTATCAGAATTTCCCTCCCAAATATTCAGATGTTCAAATTCCTCTTTTAAAATAGTCTGATGTTTACATATAACCTATACACATCCCCCATATCCTTTAAATTATCTCTACATGACTTATATCTAGCACAATACAATGTCTTATACATTTTTAAATAAAAAATACGTTTTATTTATTTGTGTGTGAGAGTGTGTATTATGAGTGGGTACACATGTGCCACAGCACATGCGTGGAGGTCAGAGGACAACTCCCAGGAGTCAGTTCTCTCCTTCCACCACGTGGGTCCTGGGGATTGAACTCAGGTCATCAGGCTTGGCATCAAGCACATTTACCTGCTGAGCCATCTTGCTGGCCCCATAAACAATTATTATATTGTATTATTTAGGAAACAGGGACAAGAAAATAATCTGTGTACGTTGGGTACAGACGAAAGTTTTGAATATTTTAATTCTAGGGCTGGCTTAATCCATGGTTAGGATCCTTAGAGCAGACAAGCCTCTGGCTTGGACACAGAAGGTGATCCAAGAGACTTAGGAAATTCTGGAGCTGAAGAGAGCTGGCTTGATAGGGATGGAGGAGGAAAACTAGGAGGCTGTTGTGGGGGACATGGGAAGTGGCCCAGGGGGAGCAGGAGAGGCTGCTCCACATCTCATGTGCTGAGGACCTGGTGACAAGTTTGAGTTGTGGTCTCAAAGCAACAGGAAGCTACCACTAGACCTGAAAGTATGTAGTAACATAGCTACCCTGGGAGGATATCTCTCTGACTGAGAGGGGCAGCGTGGATTGAAGGAGTCAAGACCAGATCCCAGGACATCACTTTAGTTGAAGTGGTAATGAGAAGTGGATGTATTTGGGGAGCAGAATCAATAAAACTTGGGAGACAAGAAAGAGGAATGCCTAGAATTCTAGCAAAAGTGACCAGGTGGCAGTCATGCCTAATCTTCTGACATTTTGAAATGATGTTATTGTCAAAGCAGGTTGAACATGCCTGATACAGCATGCAATCCACTGAGGGAACCTAGGCAGCAGATGGGGAGGAGGCCATGAACTCCTCTGGGGATGTTAGGTGTGAGGTGCAAGTGGGTGCCAGTGGGTGACTCGCCATGGGGTTTGGTAACTCCACGAAAGAACCTAGACAGAGCACACGTTACCAAGGACACAAGCAGGAAACAGCCTACCCTGAATTCCAAGTGTCCCTCACAGCCTCAGTTCCTTTCCTGAGATCCTCCTCCGGCCTCCCTCCAACTATCTACAACACATGCTCAGAATGTGGAAGAACGGGCAGTGGTCTGTGCATAAATTCAAGATTGAGAAGCTCTGGTCTAGTGGGGGTAACTAACCAGGATTCTGGCTGTTGTGAGTGGGTGCAACAACATCACCCATGATAGAGAACAGAAGGAGGAATGGGAACAGGTGTGTGGTGTGGCGTGGTGTGTGTGTGTGTGTGTGTGTGTGTGTGTGTGTGTGTGTGTGTGTGTAACTCTGAAAGCCTGAGAACACCCAGTAGCAGTGTCTTAGAGGAAGTAGGCACATGCAGAAGCAGGGATCTGGTAGGAGGTACAAGCGTCAATGTAGCATGTTAGAATTCCGTCACTGTGACAAAATGCCTGAGACCATCAACGCACAAAGAGAAGTTTATTATAGCATGGGCTAGCATCATTTATTAAAATATGCATGCTCTGTTGCACAAAATCATGACGAGGATAAATAATAACACATCACAAATTTCAAAATTGCTAAAGGAACAGATTTCAAGTGTTCTCAATTTAAAAAATGAGAAGCATGTGAAGTGATGGATTTCATAATTATCCTGCTTTAATCATTCCCCATTGTAAACATGTATCAAAGTGTCAGGCTGTACCCTGTAAATACTCAGTTATTATTTGATAGTTTTAAAAGTGTGCATGGCTTTGACACCAAAGACTTGGATTCTGTCACCCTGGGGGAGTCATCATTTTAAAACAGAACAGAAAGGAGGCAGAAGCTGCAGCTGTCTGCTCCTTTGAGCATGGCTGTGCTTAGTCAAGGATGCCAATAGCGCCACCTGGTGGTCCTTAGAGCAGTTACACCACCTTCCACAAGGGAGATTTCCCCTTCTTGGACCCAGAATGTCTCTTCTAACATTCCCAACACGACTGTAGAAGAGACTCTCACCTTCATTTCAATAACGGGGAAGATAAGATGCAAGCAGTTGAGGTGACACCTCTAAAAATCACAGACAAGATGCTGAAAAGAACTAAATCCCAGCTCTGTTGTCTGTGCCAATGGCTTATAAATCTGGCTGATAAATAAAACCATCCAGGCAGCCGTTGTGAAAGGGCAGTGAGGTTGTTAGGATCACTCACATGCATGTGGATTTTAACCTTCCTAAGCAAACATGTACTTACCATAGATGAAGACTGGAAGAAGCCATCCAAGACAGGGAGTGACCTGGACCAGGGGCTCTGGACAACCCTCCAGGCCTCGTTTTCTATTGTCATTATTTTCTAAACAGTGTACTACAACAATCAGTTACACAGCAAGTGCATTATATTATAAGGAGTCTAGAAATAACTTACAGTCTACAGAAGGATGTACATGACTAAATGCGCACACACACACACACACACACACACACACACACACACACACGAACTTGTATGCCATTTTATAAAAGGGCTTAAGCATTCCTGGGTTTGGGTATCTAGGGGGGTCCTGTAACCAATCCCCTGAACTCTGGAGGGATGAGTGTGTACTTTTACACACACATGAACTTACAAGCATGGACAAGAAAGAAGGGGAAACACCAGCAATATCTGGAAGCTGTAGACAAACCCTTGAGTGGCAACTGATTCAGCTGTGTGCCTTGATTTCCTGCTGCTTTCTCCAAACCTCACAGAAATGAAAGTCCAGGCAGAAAGGTCCTGGGATCCCCTAAGACAAAGGAAAGGGGATGCCAACGTTAAAGGACCCCACAGAGATGTAGGGAGTGGGGGAGTAGGGCTCTGGCAGCACCCTTGAGGTCCATCCAACCAAGGTCAGTTCTGGCATCATTCCCAGCTGCCTGGCAATGCCCAACAGTGCCAGGCTGGGAGAAAGGTGTCTACTATCTGCAGTCCTGCTCTGTCCTGTCCTGACAGTTGTCAGTCACCAGGTCCCCCCCCCCCAACATCCTGCTTCTTTCTTGCACATAAATGTGAACAGGAGGAAGAGAGCCAGCCATTGCCACTTGAGGAAAACCAGCTTCTTGAGAGAGAGAGAGAGAGAGAGAGAGAGAGAGAGAGAGAGAGAGAGAGAGAGAGAGAGAGAGAGAGTCAAAGCCATGGCCCTCACAGTCACAGGGACAGATCCAGAAGTGGGAAAATAAATGACAAGGAAAGCTAATTAGAATCCACAGAGAAATGGGAAAAGTGATGCCGACTAGTCTGTTTAGCTAAAAGATGTCTGCACCTTCAGTTTTCTCTCAGCGTTAGTTCTGAGAGCTAATCATCCCAAATAAGTCAAGCAGTTAATTTGTTCCACATTTCTTTGTGTTTGTGTTCCGTTATGTGCTGAAGGGCACGTAAGTTGACGCTGAGTTCTTTGTGTGTTTATGTGTGTGCTCATGATGCATGTGCACACGTGGAGGCCAGAAGAGGACACTGGGTGCCCTGCTCTATAACACTCTTCCTCACTCTCTTGAGACAGGGTCTCTCACTGAACTTGAAGCCAGCCTGGCAGGGAGCAGGCCCTAGCAATCCTGTCTCTCTCTCCTACAGCTCTGGGCTTACAGACATGTATTCAGTCACACCAGGCTATCTATGTGTATCCTTGGGATTCGAATTCAGGTCGCCATGCTTGCACAGCAAGTCTTCTTGCCCACTGAATCATTTCCCCAGCTCTCTGGCTTTGATTTTTGTTTGTTTTGGGTTCTGTTTGAAATTATAAATGATGCTTAGATTACATTTAACTTCCTCGGACTTCTGTTTATGGATATTTGTTCTGCTTATAGATTGTTATTTGTAAAATCAAGATGTATAATATATATTTATGATGTGGATTAAATGTAATTCGTAGATATGAAATTTAGAGCAGTTCTGGTTCCCAAGTTGTGGTGATTCTGTACCCAGAGGACTATTAGCAACATCTGAAGCTATTTCTGGATGAAAGAACTGGTAGAGATGTCACTGACATCCAGTAGGTTAGAGACAAAGGATGCTACTAAGCATTCCACAGTGAACAGGGTAGCCCCCTATGAGAAAGACTTTCCAAAGCCCAAATAGTGGGGGTGCATGACCCAGTCACTAAGCACAAGCCCTTGCTTCAACGCTTCAGTGGAAGTTCTTCCCTTTATTGTCTACATAACACAGTGAACCCCTCGAGACTATCATTCTCTTCAAATATGCATGAAGCTATTACCAAAGCCACTGAACTCAGCCATAGGGACATCTAAGTGAATTAAAAAATGTAGGAGTTATTCTGTTTCCTTACCATGACGCAATAACTGAGAAATTAATACAAAATGTAGTTTCACCCTGCTCCATCCTTATCCTCTTGCCGCCTACCCATAATTCTAATGGCAGTCAGAAATTCAAATCTCACAAATAACTTTCTTCTTCTTCTTCTTCTTCTTCTTCTTCTTCTTCTTCTTCTTCTTCTTCTTCTTCTTCCTCCCCCTCCTCCTCCTCCTCCTCCTCCTTCCTCTTCTCCTTCTTTTTGTTTTGCTTTTCAAGACAGGGTTTCTCTCTGTAGCCCTGATTTCCCTGAAACTCACTCTGTAGACCAGGCTGGCTTTGAACTCAGAGATCTGCCTGCCCCTGCCTCCTGAGTGCTGGGACAAAAGGCATGTGTCACCATGCCCAGCATAAATAATTATTTTCTAAAGAAGAAACACAAAGGAAATAATAATCCCTGAAGTAATGCCAATTAGAGTATTGGAGGTTCAAAGTTCTTGAGTACACCCAAAAGAAAACCCAGGGGGGAAAAGTCTTGTTAAGTTTTAAAAAATAAAGACAATTGAAAACAAAAGAAATGAGTTTTCTTTCACTTGTAGAAAGAAAACAAGGAAGACAATAATTACCCAGAGAGTAGGAGGGGAAATTTCATAATAATGAAATGAAACTAATGAAATACAAACCAAATGTGACCTCAATAACGGCTGCTTTAAAATTCCAACAAAAATAAAAGAGACAAGACTCGGATTCATAGTCTGACTTTAAAGGGGGAGAAAAGCTAGAAACAGAAGTAAGTAATATTGGGAAGGAGGAAGGGACCATGAGCATAGATACACAGGAGAATACACAGGGCTGGGTGTGGAGTTCTGTGGTGGAGCACTTGGTTCCCATAACAGGCCTGGGTGCCATCTACAGATCTACAGAAGATTCTGCAGATTCTGTTTAAGATAGAGTGTCGACTATACTGACCCAATTTCCAGTTGTTCTTAAAAACGCCATGAAAATTACAATAAAAGAATCAAGAGAGACCTTGATATCCTCCCTATGCTAATTCCCTCCCGAGTTCCACCCTCCTGAATGCTTAGGGGAAGTTCCTTGTCTGTGTATCCTGCATATTGGGCGTTAACAGCTTAGATGCAAGATTATAAAACATCGGTAGTGAACCTCTGCCCTCCGGGGTTCTCCCATTGTGCTGTAAGCCTGTATTTAAGACCTCTTCCCTCCTTCAATAAACAGCATTTGGCATTAAATAAAAAAAAAAAAAGAATCAAGAGAGGAGAACAACCCTCCCCACCCCCAAATAGGGAGTATGGAAGGGGGAAAACAAAAATTTAAAGGATAAAAGGCAGACACGTGAGTCATAATTGACTTAGACTCCAGATCATATAAACAAAGCTGAAAAATCAGATTAAAACTTCAATATATTGGGTCCAGGGTGATGTCTCAGTGGAAAAGCATGAGGAGCTGAGTTTGAATCCACTTTGGGGGACAGAGACATGACATAGGGATCACTGGGGCTTGTTGGCTACCACCCTAGCTCCAGGTACCGTGACAGACCTGTCTCAATGGATTAAGGCTGAGAGTGAGAGAGAGGACATCTGACATCCTCTTTTGACCTCTGTACTCAAACACCATGCAGAACAACACACACACACACACACACACACACACACACACACACACACACACCCTTCAACATCTGCTGTACTACAGCCAGGACTATATACAATCCACCTGCATCAGCCGAGTGGTGAAATCACTCACCATGCCAACTCTGGTTCTCTGGGGAGTGAGTGAAGTCCTGAGTGAATGTGTAGTGTTTGGCACGCCACATCAAGGACCCCAGTGCCTCAGACCCACGAGATTGGCAAAGCCTTCCCTGGGTGAGGTTAGAGAGACAGCAAAGCCTTCCTCTGGTCCGAGTGTGAATGTTGACAGTGTGTGTAGAAAATGTCCAGTGCAGCTTTTTCTTCCAGATGTTGATGGGCTGAAGACTTCTCCACTGCAGAGACTGCTCCTTGTTCAGTTGTATGTAATAACCCTGCCTCCTTGTTTTTCTGTGTATAACCCTGCTCCTTGCTCAAATGCCTCCCTGCTTTTCTGTATGTATAACTCTGCCTCCTTGCTTAGCTGTCTACAGTACCCCTCCTCCCTGTTCACTGTATATAATAGACGCACTGAACTTCTGTCCTGTTGTGGCTCCTCCATCAGCACAGCCCACCTGACCCCAGTTTTTCTATACCTGTGTCTGTGTGTCCGTAGCGTTTCTTCATTCCCTCATCATTCCTAGTCAGGGTCCCAGGACCAAGCCGTGTAAGGACATAGCGCTGTTCCACAGCCAGAGCCCTAGCCATGGCACTATTGGAGGCCACCATCTTCAGCAGCAATGGTAGATAGACCTCAGGTGGTGACATCAGCAGAGCCCTGTGTCTTCTACTCTCCCCACAGTGGCACAAAGAGACTGCGCAGTCTTCCTTTCTTCCCCCAAAGGCCACCTAGAAAAAACCCCAAGGAGATGGGAGCCTTTTGCTGTCACAGATGATAAGAGCGGGAACAGAATGGGGTGGGGGTAAGGAGGTGGCATGGCAACATCAGAAAAACAAAATCGACCAGGATGGTACTGCAAGAGCTCATAAACCAAGCTCTCATCAGAGCTAAAGCTCGAAAAGGAAGACAGGGGGACATGCTAACCTGGGTGACTGAAATACGAGATTTAAAGAGGATTAAAGGTTCTCTCAGCCAATAAGCAAAATATGAAGGGTGCAGCAGAGAATCACTCATCAGACCCAGAACCAGGAAAGCCACAATTTGCATTAGAGATGACAACCGAGGCCAGTACTGACATGAATCAGATGGTGGGATGATATGACAAGGAATTTAAAGTACCCGTCACAAAAGGACATCAATGGTTACTTATAAATTCTATTGAAACATTAAAAGAAGAAGAAGAAGAAAAGAAAAATCTCAGCAAAGGAAAAGAAGCTCTAAAATAAAAAAAGGAAATTATAGAACTGGAAAATGCAAGAATCACAATTTCAAATCTTACAGGACAGACTTAGTCACATGGAGATGACAAATACTATGCACTATGCTTACCTGATTTCAGTTGTTCTCAGAATCCCATAGGGATGACGGAGGGATCTTTAAACTTGAAGACAGACTGAAGGAAGTTACTCAGTCTGAATAACAGGGAAAAAAAAAAAAAACAGACTGAAAAAGAAAAATAAGCTGAGACCTGAGGTATGATGTCAACTCTCCCCTGTCTGTGATTTCCCTGTCCATGGATGGTTTCAGTTATCCGGGGTCAAGGGCAGTGGGAAAGCATTTGGGAGAAAACGTCTTAAAAAAACAGTTCATAACTTTTGAACTGCATGCCATTCTAAGTGGCACGATGACAGTGCATGCCGCCCTGGTCCAGACCATCCAGGATAGGAAGCATCCCCTTTCCATATCCTACCTGTCTATTAGTCACTTAGCAGACATCTTGGTTATCAGATGAACTGTTGTGGTATTGCAGTTCAGGCAACCCTCACATTAATTAATAATGGCTCCAATGTATAAACTTGTATTATATGACATTGTTACAATTGTCCAATTTTGTTGTTTGTTCTTTTATTTACCTCATTGTGCCTAATTAACAATTTGATTTATCTATAAATTAAGCTTTACCACAGGAATGCATGTGTAGGAGGGAAAACAGTACCTAAATTGTAGTTTTAAGCATCTCTGCTGTAAGTCTTGAAACATAACTCTGAGGATAAGGAGAAACTGTATAGAAAAGAATTTATACCATAAGAATTCTGGAAGGTGAGGACAAGACTTTGGGACCACAAGTCCTCACTGAATGATTGAATATTTCCTTGGTGAAAGATGTAAGTCTACAGACCCAAGAATAAGAGTAACTCTCAAATAGAACTCCTAAGAAATCCATAAGACACAAAGTTCTCAAATCAAAAACAACTTAAAAATCTTTAAAGCAGCCAGGCGGTGGGTGGCACATGCCTTTTTTTTGGTTTTGGTTTTTTTTTTTTTCCTGAGACAGGGTCTCTCTGTGTAGCTTTGGTGCCTGTCCTGGTGCCTGTGTAGACCAGGCTAGCCTCAAACTCACAGAGATCTGCCTGCCTATGCCTCCCGAGTGCTGGGATTAAAGGCGTGCGCCAACACCACCCAGCCTGTTTTTGATTTTTTGAGACAGGGCTTCTCTGTGTAGTTTTGGTGCCTGTCCTGGATCTCGCTCTGTAGACCAGGCTGGCCTCAAACTCAGAGATCCGCCTAGCTCTGCCTCCCAGTGCTGGGATTGATTTAATTTGGTGGTGGTGGTGCACGCCCTTAATCCCAGCATTTAGGAGGCAGAGGCAGGCGGATCTCTGTGAGTTCAAGGTCAGCCTGGTCTACAAAGAGAGTTCCAGGACACAGGGCACAGAGAAACCCTGTCTTGAAAAACAAACAAACAAACAAACAAACATCTTTAAAGCAGCTGAAGAGAAAGGGGGCAATTACCTACCAAAGAACAATTAGATACTGGCAGGATTCTCATCCGAAATGATAGGTAGGAGGAAGTGGTACCCTTCAAGTTCCTAGAAGACCCAAGACCCCCAGACCGTATAGCAGGTCAGATTGTTGTTAGGGAATTAAAGGGACGAGGACACCCAAGTAAAGGAAAATGGAGGAAATGTGCTGCTGGCATGCTGGGGCACAGAGGTCCTTGTGCCCACAGAGCTCTTGTGAACTAGGGATGTTAAACATACAGGGGCCTCTCTTCAGTGGAGGAGATAAAATACCTGTTTTCCCACCCAGAAGGCTGGGAGTGGATATTGTTAATGACCTAGTGACCTTTTGATTATCTGTGGAGGCAGACCTCACCCATCTTTTCCTTTGGAGGCAGCCCTCACCCAAATCCCCCAGAATGATTATCTTGTTCTCTTCCCTCCCTGGACTGTTACCTATCCTTACGGGAGATGTCACATGTACTTTATGGCCTTCTGACCTCTATCCTATCTCAGTCAGAGACCACACTAGATTCTAGGCCCTTTGGCTATAGAACCCATCTTCAGGGTTACATGTACTTTGTAAAGGAGTTTACAAGTTGTCACACCTTAAGCTATGTTGTGCACCTGGAATTGGAATGACTGTTACCAGGAAACCTAGAATGGGAATGACTGTTGCCTGGAAACTTTTTCCTAAACTGTACTGTTTTAAATACGCTGACAATGAACCACCCGGCATTAGATCCCTGGAGTCTGATCCAGGTTGACAGAGTCAGTCTGAACCATGTTTTCATTCTCATTTCTTCACAAGTTCGCTCCCCTGGCTGGACACCTGCAGGACCCCCTCACCGGCAGACCTTTAGAGAAGGGCTAAAGGAAGCTCTCCGGAACGGAGGAAAACAGCAGCTGGACCTTCGAAAGGGAAGCCACAATGAGGTGGGTGTAGACGCTTCACTTCATGAGTTCTCTTAATCACATTTTATGGTTAAAGTGGGATGATCAACCATGGTGCTCGATGTATATGGAGCAACTCCTGGAGGAGATTACACATTTGAAGTGGCAGGGGTTTGGAGGTAGTGTGGCTCACTGGTAGGATGTGTGACTAGTACCCACAAAGCCTTGGATTCCATTCCCAGCACCATGAGGAGTGGGAGCGGGTGGGACAGGTCCAAGGATACAAAGGGCAAAATGACACCAGTAGATTGTGATAAGTTATTTATGGCTATGACAATGCCCAGAACAAGAAAACTACAATGTGGTACAACCGCAACAACTTTATAAATGCATCATCACGAAGGACAAAGCAGCCGGTAGAAAGGCAAGAAAAAAGCAAAACAAAAGGAAAAATAACAGCAGTCAGGCACACAGCAAACAGGGCCATATGCAAAAAAGAGACACATATAAATAGCAGACTTAGCCCCAGCATCTCTGCAGTTGTGCTCAATGTGAGTAGTTCAGGGGCTGGAGAGAGGCATAACTGTATTTAACGAGGCAATTCCACGTAATTTATCTGGTAATCAAGAGAGGTTTGTTTCTGGGATAACTTACAGCCAATAGGGGTTAGTTACAGGATCTGGAGAGATGAGGTACCATCCAGCGGAGAACTCTGGCTTGGTCTCCCATCCAGCTTCCAGGACCACACGGTATCCAGAAGTGGCAAGCATGTAAGGGGCTCCCTCTCAGCCATGCCCCAGGGGCAGGCCATAGACATGCACACACACACACACACACACACACACACTTTAGAAAAATTAAATAAATCTTGAAAAGAGAGAGAAAGAACGGGATAGTGGATGAAAATAATATGACCCAACTTCGTGTTACCTATAAGACACACACATAAAATGGTTACAGTTTGAATATCTGTCCCCACAGGCTCCTATAGTTGGGGTTGGTAGGCTTGGGGAATAACTGGCCCTAAGGGCTCTGGTCTAAGCAATGGGCTTATCATGGATTCTCAATGTGACAGCATTGTTGGGAGGTACTAAACAGCAGGTGGTGGGGTCCAGTTAGAAGAAGTAGGTTACTGGAAAGATGTATCTTGGTCCCTTACTCTTCTTTCTCTCTTCTTAGGCACCATTAGGTGGATGGAGTCCTCTTCCACGTGCTCATGGTCTGCCTCATCCCAGGCCCCAATTGATGGGGCCAGTAGCCATGTATTGAAACCTTGGAAACCATGAACCACTGTAAGTTACCTCAAGTATCTTCGTCACAGCAACAAAAAACTGGCATGGTCAAGAAAGTAAACAGAAGGAAAAAGATAAAGGAATCCTGAGCTGAGTTGGAGTGCTTTGCCAAATATAAGATCTGTTCCTCCAAACAGAAGAGGGAATACTTCACTGATTTTTATGGACCAGTTTTACTCTCATACCAAGACAGCACAGAAAAAGAAAACCACAAATCTCTATCTCTCCTAAACTTATGCAAGTACACCCATGAAAACATTGGCAGATCAAATCTAAGAATGTACAAAAGGAATGACATGCCCCGACTAACTGGGCTTCATCCCAGTTACACAAGATGTTTCAGTATTTGAAAATCAACAAGAAAAGTCATATGATTGTATCAACTTAAGCAGAAAAGGCATTTGGCTGGAGACATCGTGTATTTGTGATAAAACATTCATGATAAAAAACTTGTGTCTGTGGGCTGGGGATGTAGCTCAGTTGGTTAAGTGCACGCTTAGTTTATTAGTCAGGACTCTGTAAAGGAACTGGATGAATGAATGAATGAATGAGTATATTAAAGATTTATTTAATTTTATGTGTATGAGTGTTTTGCTTGCATGTACATCTGTGTACCATGTGTGTGCCTGGTGCCTAAGGAAGTCAGAAGAGGGAGTTGGATCCTCTGGCACTGGAGTTAGGGACAGTTATGAGTACATATGGATGCTGGGAATTAAACCTGGATCCTCTGCAAAAATAAGTACTCTTAACTGCTGAGCCATCTTTTCAGCCCCAAATATCGCCCCCCTCTCTCTCCTTCCCTCCCTTTCTCCCCTCCACCTTTTCTCTCTATATACATACATACATACATGGATTTATTAGAGTGGCTAACAAGCCATGGTTTAGCCCATCCAACAACAGTGATCTCTTGACAGAAAGGCCAGGAATCTGGTAGTGGGTCAGTCCACAAGGTTGGATATCTCAGCTGGTCTTTCAGTCTTCATTGGAATCCTGAAGTAGGTTCTATGACCAGCGAAGGAATGCCTCAGCATCAGGTTAGATGAACTTGCCAGAGAAAGTGAGGGCAAGCAGGCAAAAAACAAAACTCCATTCTTTCATGCTCTTTATATAAGCTGCCCCAAGAAGGTGTAGCCAAGATTTAAGGTGTATCCTCCTACTTCAAACATCCAGATTTAGGGTGAGCCCACCTCACATGATTCAATCAAGAAAACCACTCACAGGCATGCCCAGCTACTTGGGCTTTAGTTGACAACCAAGATTAGCTATCACACTTAGCAAGCCTAAAGTTCTGAGTTTGATATGTGGGACCACATAAACCAGTGGTGCTGCATGCCTGTGAGCTGAGCACCCAGGAGGAATCAGGAGGATCAGGAGCTCAAGGCCCCAGCCTGTGAGACTGCTCAATTGGTAAAGATACCTGCAGCTAAATCTGATGATCTGAGTTCAGTCCCTGGGTCCCGGAGGAGGGAGGAAGAGAAGCAACTCCCTCAGGCTGTCCTCTGACCTCCACATATGTGCCACCCCCCCCACACCCGCAGTATAAGTAAAAATGTGGTTAAAATTAATAATAAAAAAGAAGAGGGCCAGAGGGATGGTTCAGTGGTTAAGACAATGTATTGCTCTTCTAGATGACCCAAGTTCAATTCCCAGTATGCAGGCACAAGCATTCATACATACAAACCTCTCTCCTCTCTCTCAAGAACATGGTTTAGAATAAGATAAGCCAGGTGTGGTGATGCATTCCTTTAATCCCAGCCTACATCCCTGTTCCAGGCCAGGCAAGGCTATATAATGATAAGCTGTTTAAAACAAGATAATAATAAAGAAGTTCAAGGCAATCTTTGGCTACATAGCAAGTCCACAGCCAGTCTGGGATACCGGAGACTCTGACTTAAAAAAAAAAAAGAGGGGCAGGTTGAGGGAGTTTCATTGAGTGAAGAACTTATCTCAAAAACACAAGGATTGCCGAGCAGTGGTGGCGCATGCCTTTAATCCCAGCACTCGGGAGGTAGAGCCAGATGGATCTCTGTGAGTTCGAGGCCAACCTGGTTTACAGAGAAAGATCCAAGACAGGCTTCAAAAAAAAAAAAAAAAAAAAAAAAGCTACACAGAGAAACCCTGTCTCAAAAAAAAATTTAAAAAATTTAAAAAAGCACAAGGATCTGAGTTTGAATCTCCAGAAACTATATAAAAACTCGATGCAGTAATGTGTTTCCCTAATGCAAGATGGGAGAAGATTAGAGAATCCCCATGGTGCTCATGGCCAGCTAGTCCTGCAGACACACTGAAGAACAACAAAGATACCCACCCTGTCTCATACAAGGAGGAAGGCGAGAATCAATACTAGAGGTGCCCTCTGACCTCAGGAACATGCTATGGCAATCTCATGCCCACATTCACACACACACACAAACACATTCCTCACACACCATTACATATACACATACAAAAATAATAATAATACGAATAAAAAACTCTGTTTGGTAATAGCGATCATATATGAACCCAGGTCATCTGGAAGAACAGTAAGTGCTCTTAACCACTGAGCCATCTCTCCAGCCCTCAGTTGTACATTGAAATCATATAATCAATAGTAAGATCTTCTGATGAGTCTAATGTCTGTTGTCTCACAGTAGTACATGAGTTAAAGCAGTATTTCAAGACCTCCCCAACATACTCTGCAATGGGATGGAAATGTTTTACATCTGGAGAGAGGAGGTGGGTTTGCAATATTGCAAGTACACTAAATGCCACTGAATTATACATCTTTTTTTTCCGAGACAAGGTCTCTCTGTGTAGCTTTGGTGCCTGTCCTGGATCTTGCTCTGTAGACCAGGCTGGCCTCGAACTCACAGAAATCTGCCTGGCTCTGCCTCCCGAGTGCTGGGATTAAAGGCGTGCGCCACCGCTGCCTGGCGAATTATACATTCTAAAGTGGTTAGCTTTTACACAATAAGAATCTTACCTTAGTAAAGAAATCAATTAATTAATTGGAGAGAAAAATGAGCTTCCCAACGACGGGCTAGAAAATGAAAATCCCTGGTTTGAATTTCCACCAGTGACAGAGGTGCTTCTCCCCTTCCTGGGGCTTGCTACCTGGTCTTAGTTTCTGTCACGGCTGAGATAATACTCACAGTTCCAGGTCACAGCCCATCATGGCAGGGAAGTCACAACAGCGGGAGCTTGAGACAGCTGGTCACATTGAACCCACAGTAAGAAGCAGAGAGCAACGGATGAATGCATACTGCTCCCTAGTCTGCTTTTCCATTCCTAGAGTCCAGAATCCCAGTCAGGGGATGGTGCTACCCACAGTGGTCAGGTCTTCCCACCTCAATTAACTTAATTAGGGTAATCTATTGGCCTGCCTAGGTGCCCATCTCTAGAGTGATTTTAAGTTTGGTCAAGTTGACAATTAACACCAACATCACACTGTTCTAGTCTATTTTTCTTTTGCCAATATCATAATACCATAGACTCAGTAAGTTATAAAGGGGGAAACGTTAATTTCAGCTCATGCTTCAGATCAATATTGAAGGGCCACATCTGGTAATTGCCTTCTTGATGCCAGACATCTTGGGTATTAGAGTTTGGAACTGGTACATTCACCCAAAGCCCACATATTAAAAGGCTTGGCCACCAACCTATGGTGCTGTTGGGAGGTGGGAAAACCTTTAGGACAGTGTGGTTTCCAACATGTGGTCGAGACCCCTCTGCGGGGGTCAAGCAACCTTACAGGGGTCACATATCAGATATCCTGCATATCAGATATTTACATTATGATTCACAACAGTAGCAAAACTGTAGTTATGAAGTAGCAACAGAATAATTTTATGGCCGGGCGGTGGTGGTGCATGCCTTTAATCCCAGCACTCGGGAGGCAGAGGCAGGTAGATCTCTGTTTGAGGCCAGCCTGGGCTATCGAGTAAGTTCCAGGAAAGGCGCAAAGCTACACAGAGAAACCCTGTCTTGAAAAACAAAAAAAAATGAAATAAAATAAAATTATTTTATGGTTGGGGGTCACCACAACATGAGGAACTGTATGTATTTAAGGGTCACAGCATTAGGAATGTACACCACTTTAGGAGGTAGGTGTGGTGATATTGTGTTCCCCAATATATTGTGCACCCTAATAAACTTATCTGGGGTCAGACAACAGAACAGCCACTAGATATAGAAGCCAGAAAATGGTGGCACACACCTTTAATCCTAGCATTCAGAAGGCAGAGATCCATCTGGATCTCTGTGAATTCAAAGCCATACTGGAAACAGCCAGGTGTGGTGACACACGCCTTTAATCCCAGGAAGTGACAGCAGGAGTCAGCAAGGTATATAAGGCGTGAAAACCTGGGACTAGAGTCATTAAGCTTTTAGGCTTCTGAGCAGCAGTTCAGCTGAGATAATTTGGGTGAGGACTCAGAAGCTTTCAGTCTGAATCGAGGAAACATGATCAGCCGTAAATTTGGAAGAGGCCGTAAAATTGAAAGAGGTAAGTTTAGCTGTGGCCTGTTTTGTTTCTCTGATTTTTCAGTGTTCACCCCAATACCTGGCTCCAGGTTTGTTTTTATTAATAAGATCTTCTAATATTCGTGCTACAGGTAGGGCCTAGTGGGAGGAAGTTAGGTTATTGGAGGCATGCCCTTGAGAAAGATATTGTAACCCCTGTGTCTTCCTGTCTCTCTTTCTACTTTCCACCCCAGGAGCTAAGTAGCTCTCTCTACTGTACACTCCCACCACCAAGGACCCTTTGCCTTGCCTCTGTCACAAAGGCAATAGGGGGAGCAACCGTGGGCTGATGCCTCTAATAAACCTTCCTTTTATTCTTCTCCACGCCTCCCCTCCCCCCCCCCCCCCCAGACAGGGTTTCTCTGTAGCTTTGCACCTTTCCTGGAACTCACTCTGTAGCCCAGGCGGGCCTCTGCCTCCCGAGTGCTGACATTAAAGGCATGTGCCATCACCTCCCGGCAAACCTTATAATATGGTCTGCATAGTGAGTTCCAGGCCATCTAGGGCTGCTTAGTGAGTCCCTGTCTCCAAATAAATACATAGAAGTGAAAAAGTATTCCTCAATAGAGACCTGCCATTTAATAGATTCCAGATCCAGTCAAGTTGACAAGCAAAACTCATCATCAGGGCCAGGCGGTGGTGGTGCACACCTTTAATCCCAGCGCTCAGGAGGCAGAGGCATGTGAATCTCTGTGAGTTGGAGGCCAGCCTGGTCTATAGAGCGAGATCCAGGACAGGCACCAAAGCGGCACTTGGTGGTGGGAGTATACAGTGGAGAGTATCGATGACTAATCACTTGTGGGTGTTGGCATCTTACATTTGAGCTGGGAGGAATCTCCAAGGCATTTCCAACATTGCCCAAACTGAACTCCAACCTGGCCCTACACGTTGAAGCTGATACCAAACCACCTTCCAGTTGCTGGGGCCAAATCTCTGAAAGTCATACCTGATTGCTCTCTGCCTCTCACCCCACACCTCAAATCATCAGAAAATCCTGGGAGAGGTACAGTCCTACCCACTGAACCAGCTTCCTACCCTGTGCCCTCTGGATGTACTCACCTAAAATTTACAGGTTCGCTCACTTGTAATGGTCTCTGGTAGTGAAACAAAAACATACTGGGCATATTATTTGGAATGTGATTGATATACTTTTAAAACTTGTCTTGTTTCAAGATACTCTCAGCACATGTGTTAAACGTTAGAGCATGAAACCTTTAGGAATTAGGATACCTCAGTTTGACTTCTCATCTTGGGAGTATTTTTATCTGGTGATTAAGCTTGAGGTTGACCAACAATTAATCTAAATGCTCAGCTTTTAGGGGTGTGGTTGAAGTTGGAACCAGGTTGAGACACACTTTCTTCTTTATGCTTCTCTGGTTTTTTTGTTTTGTTTTGTTTTGTTTTTGTTTTTCAAGACAGGGTTTCTCTGTGTAGTCCTGGCTGTTCTAGAACTCACTCTGTAGACCAGGCTGGCCCTGAACTCGCTGAGATCCGCCTGCTTCTGCCTCTGGAGTGCTGGGATTAAAGGTGTGCGTCAACACCAACTGGCTCTTTTCTGTTTTTTAAGGTTTTTTTTTTCCCCTCAAATTCATGATTAACAATTTTTTTTTTTTTTTTTTTTTTTGGTTTTCGAGATGGGGTTTCTCAGTAGTTTTGGTGCCTGTCCTGGATCTTGCTCTGTAGACCAGGCTGGCCTTGAACTCACAGAGATCCGCCTGCCTCTGCCTCCCGAGTGCTGGGATTAAAGGCGTGCGCCACCACCGCCAGGCCCAGTTGATTTTCTAAGGTGAATCTTCAGGGAGCATGTTGAGCTCAGAATGGAAGCCCTGTTTCCTAGTTTATAAGGTTTCCAGGTATCTTCTCCCAATTCCACCTATGAGGAATGGAGCCAGGATAAATCAGGCATGCAGAGAAGTGGCTAGCAGGGGGTGTCTATGTATAGGAGATCTGACAAAGAATAAACCTTACGTTTCTGTGTCTTTCTGCCTTCTAGCTCTTGTTTCTCTCTTTCCCAACATCATCTCATCTCCATCTTTCCCCTCTCCCTATTCTCTCCATTTGTTCCTTATATCCTTTAGGTGAGGTTGAATCCAGCTCAACTACATGGGCTGGGGTGTAATTGGAATGTAACTCCCCCCCTCCCCCAGACAGGGTTTCTCTGTAGCTTTGCGCCTTTACTGGATATCGCTCTGTAGACTAGGCTGGCCTCGAACTCACAAAGATCTGCCTGGCTCTGCCTCCCAAGTGCTGGGATTAAAGGCGTGCGCCACCACCGCCCGGCTGGAATGTGACTTCTTTGTGGCCAGGGCACTACATTCTCCTGAACGTGGTATTTGGTTCAGGAATGGAAATGAAAGCCAGTCCAGGACAGGCTCTCATTTTCTTGCTGGTTTTAAACCCTATAGAAGATGGTATTTACTTTGGTTCAATATGGCCTCCAGTAATCTGGTTACCATAGAAGTGAGGAGAGCTTAGAAAGTTGTTAGTCCTCAGATCAAGCTGAAAGGATGAATGGCGCTAGTGGTGGGGCTGGTTACCAGCGGAAAAGTCATGAGCCTCGGCCAGGACTACCAGAGTTACAGAGAGCTTTATTAGGAGGGAAAGGGGGAAGAGAGAGGGGAGCCAGGACTGGGGGGAGGGAGCAGAGCAGAGAGCAAAGAGAGAGGGTGGGGGTCTGCGTCCGGCTTTTTAAGGTGCAGATTGTGACCATGCCAATGGGTACATAGGCAGACATGGTGCTGGAGAAGCAGCTGAGAGTTCTACAACTTGCACAGGCAACAGGAAGTAGTCTGAGACACTGAGGGGTATCTTGAGCATATGTGAGATCTCAAAGCCTACTTCCACAGTGACATACTTCCTCTAACAAGGCCCCACCTACTCCAACAAAGCCATGCTTCCTAATAGTGCCATTTCCTATGAGCTTATGGGGGCCAACTACATTCAAACTACCACACCAACTACTTCCTTTTCTTTCTTCCTTCCTTCCTTTCTTTTCCTTAAAGCTGTTTGAACTGATTTTGAATCAAATGAAGTCTAATACACTAGAGACAATAAATAATATGAGGAAGATCTATAGAGACCTGTAACTTTATAATATCAGATTCTAACTGAAGAAACTGTGGCCCTGAGCCAAGAAAAATGGAGGTGGAGGGCAAGGATATAAAAAATCCTTAGTATTACACAAGGAAAAAGAACTCAGGTTGTCAGTGATTGTCTTTGGATACCAAGGCTCCAGCTTTACAGAGGACATATCAGACTTTCAGGGTTGAATAGCTAACAAGGGTCCGTATTTCAGGATCATCAGTGTCTAGTATGGCTTGGCTTTCCCTGTATTTAACCCACTTGAGGAACCATGGATCTTCCATTTTTTTTTTTTTTTTTTGTTTTTTCAAGACAGGGTTTCTCTGTGTAGCTTTGCACCTTTCCTGGAACTTGCTTTGGAGACCAGGCTGGCCTCGAACTCACAGAGATCCGCCTGCCTCTGCCTCCCGAGTGCTGGGATTAAAGGCGTGCGCCACCACCGTCCGGCGGATCTTCCAGTTTTAAGTATTCTGGTTCCTCAGCATTTGGATTGTAAGGATTGGCTTCATTGGGCAGTCTTCACTGCATTTTTTGTCATTGTAATCAGTTTGAACAATATCATGCATTTCTGGGGACCTCAGTATTTGCAGGCTAATCTACCTCAATGGTGCTGAAGAAGTCCACCACTCTTGGTGTGCGCACAGCTGTTCTTTTGCTCATGTTCTCTTTTAAATGCACACTGGGCTCGTGATTGATTGGTGGATGGAATACAGAGGAAGAGACATACTTTAGACAACCTGAGTGCTTCTCCTTCCTTCCTCTTAGAGCCCTGAGTTGCCCTGTTAGTGACTTAGGATGACCTCAGATGGAAGAGATCACCCACAAAGACATAAGAAATACTCCCAGGAGTACTTTATTAGGGGACACAGGGGTGCCAGATATTCAACATCCATCCACTGGCATGAAAGATCACAATTGAGACCAGTGGAACTGTCCAGCAAAGCATCTGATTCATGAACTATAATAGAATTATTGCTTAATGAAGCTAAGGTTTTTGTTACACAACTAGACTTCTCCTCTGGAGGCATACAGTCACTCTCAAACAGGCAGTTCCCCTGGAGCAAATGAATTACAAAAAGGAACCCTCCTTCTCCAGGCTGGAACACAGGTTGCTAGGGTACAGAGCTGGAATGGGAATGGCCCAGCAGGAGGAGTGGCCCCCCAGCCTGATGCCCTTTGTATAAAATAGGCACTGAACCATTTGAGTAGGTCAGGGCTTGGAGGGTATGGAGGAATATCTTCAGGTAGCTAGTCGGCACCTGTCCTTACTCATTCCTCATGTATGATGGGCTCTTGAATTGCGTTCACTTTGTCTAGTGTCCCATGGCACTAGAGACCGGAGCTGCTATCCTGGCAAATGGCAGGTCATGATCATCTCCAGGCAATGCTGGAGCCAAGCAAACACAAACTGCCTTGAACAGAACATCTGGTTCTTGGAAGGGCTTTTGTCCCTCAGTGCTTTGCTCTCCCAGCTCTCTCTCTGCCTCAGGCAACAGCCACCCATTTCCCACATCCTGGAGTTCCAGACAGACTTCCTTGAGGGACATGCATTTATTTCTTCCTTGTTAGTTCCTGGAAACCATTTCACATTCATATCTTTTGGGTTGATTTGCCACGAGGTAGGGATAGAAAAGCTATTTTCCTTCACACCATACCCTGTATCGCCAGTGTATTTTGTCTGTCGGATGTTACTCTTGCCCACACACAACCACGCTGACTCAAGACAAGGTGGAGTCGGATTAATCCTTGAGCCCAAACTACCAGTCAACTATTCTCTGACGTAAACATCATTAATCAGTCCATTTCTTTCCCGGCTTACCTGCAACCACAGTTTGCCCAGAACAGATAGACTGTGTTGGTCTTTGAATGCGGCTATGGTTCGTTACTTACACTAGGAGTTCATCCAAAACTGTCTACTGATGAATTTTTTTTTTCTGCATAGTGAGGGTAGGAACAATTCGTCGACTATTGAAGATTGAACGTTTTGTCTCTCAAGATACGGGCTAGGTCAAAAGTCTGAGAGCTTATCTGTGCTTCCAAGAGATTGACAGGCCAAGGAAAAGAAAAGTGAATGGAGAGGAGGGGGGGAAAAAAAAAAAACCAAGGGAAAAGTGGGGATAAAAGTGAACGAGAAAGAAAGAGAGAGCAGCTGAGAGGAGGAGGAGGAGGAGGAGGAGGAGGAGGAGGAGGAGGAGGAGGAGGAGGAGGAGGAGGAGGAGGAGGAGGAGGAGGAGGAGGAGGAGGAGGAGGAGGAGGAGGAGGAGGAGGAGACAGGAGGCGTGGAGAGGGCTAGGCGCAGAGAGAGCGGGAAGAGAGGCAGGGAGGGCGGGCAGGAGCGCGCCGGGCCGGCTCACTGCTCCGCGACGCGGGGGTCAGGAGCCCGGGCTTCAGCGGCGGCCTGCGAAGACCCACCCCCCGCCTGACGCGGAATGGTCGCGCCCAGCAGTGTCAGCCAATGGGAAGGCAGGATGTTGGCGAGGCGGCGGTGAGCGGGGCGCTCGCTGGCTGGGGTGGGAGGGGGACGGCGGCCGCCGCCATGATGCTTGTTTGCTTTCAATGAAAACGAGGGGGGCGCGGAAGAGGAGGCGTCGGCGTCGGTGGCGGCGGCGTCGACGGCGCGGAGGCGAAGGCGGCGGCGAGCGCGGCGAGGAGGGCGAGGCCGGGGGCCGAGGGGGCGGCCGAGCGTAGCGGCGGCTCTCGTGGGGGTCCGGGCGGCCGAGGCGGGCGGCTGAGGAGCGGCGCCTGAGGAGGGGGAACAAAGAGCGGCGGCTGAGGCGGCGGCGGCGCTGCAGCAGCGGGCGGGACTGGTATGGTGGTTCCACAGGGCAGACCCCGCTGCACTCACCGGGCGGAGGAGGCGGCGGCGGCGGCGGAGGAAGGCGGCGCAGCTCGAGAGGTGAGCGCGACGGGCTCAGCGAAGTCCCGCCGAGGCTCTGTTGCCTGCGCTCTCCCGTCCCCCGGGGGTCGCGCCCTGGGGACCCCGAGCGCGCACTCACTCACAACTTCGTAGTTCTCGGAGTGACGTCTGTCGGTGCCCCCTCCTTGACACACAGCAGTCGCGATCCCGTCGGTCCCCGGGCCGCGCCCCCGCGCGGTGTCCCGGGGCTCGGCCAGGGTGTGTGTGTGTGGGGGGGGAGTGTTGATTGACGGCAGTGCGGCGGCGTCCAGAGGGGCGGTGGCGTGAGCCCTAGCTTCTGGGGACCCCCCCCCCCAGGTTCTGGTCACGCGCACCTGGTGTCCCGGGACTCGGGGCTAAGACCGGTGGCAACTTTGGTGAAGTGGCTGTGTGGGGTGGCGCACTGGGCGGCGTGGAACTTGGCACTCCGTGGACAAACAGCGCTGACCTTTTTCCTCCCAAAAGTATCTTAAAGTCAGTTTAACGCAGATATTTACTGTTAGGGCGGGGCGGATTACGTGGCCAAAGAAGTAATTATCAGATGTAGAGATTATTGGACTCAGGATTTGAGTACCAGTACCTCGAAGACAATTTTCCCTAGTTTCAACGCCAGTGGTTATTTATTTATTTTATTTTTGGTATCATTTTTCTCCCCTCTTTGACCCTTTCTACTTTGACACGGTCTTCAGAGTCTGTTCAGAAGCAGCTGTAATCTTTGCTTTTAGCTGTTAACTGCAAATGACAACATTGTCAACGTCGTCTTGTTACTGCGTTTAAATAATCTGCTTGAATTTGAGTACAGGCAAACCTGTTTTGCAGGTAGACTGCCCGATTATCGCTAGGGCTAAATTCTTGCCTACCTATGTTTGGGATTTTTAACTTTGGAGAAGAGAGGGACTGAATTAAGCGAAAACCAATTTGGTGTGTAATAGCACCGTTTTCCACACTTCCCTGGAATTCTCCACCATTCCACAGCAGTTCTGTAGGCTGGTCAAAATTTGATCGTGAAGACATATTTTCCTTTTTGTAATTAATTGCTGCTAGTGTTTTGAATGTGATGCTTTCTAGAATAAATTTTAGAGTTAAAAATTACATGGAACTAGTGGTCGAATCTAATTCTCTTACACTGCCCACAAGAAAACTGAACCCTAGAAAGAATAAGGTGACTGGACCAAGATAATACAGTTAAGAGGGCAAATAACAGGCTTTGTGTATTTTTGAAGACATGTTACGTGTGTTATAGTCATTAAGTATTTGTTTTTTTGGAGGAGGGAGGTGTTTCAACAGTAGATAGTAGATCAATGTGACTATTTCTCAGTAGGTGTGCGCGGTGCTTGCTAACCTGGACAAAAAGTGTGTGATTAAAAAGACGTTTTGTGTGACTTGAGATGTCTCTTTGGAAGTCAATCCTATGTAACTTCAGATGTGTCTGGTGGCTGGGAAATTTCAGGCTTTTTTTTTTTTTTTTAAATTGAACAGGCAGAAGTTGGTGTACTCAATATATAGTCCCTGCTAGCCTGGAACTCAGAGATCCTCCTGACTCTCCCTCTGGAGTGCTAAGATTAAAGGTGGCGGTGGTGGTGCATGCCTTTAATACCAGAAGAGCCAGGCGGATCTCTGTGAGTTCGAGGCCAGCCTGGTCTACAGAGTGAGATCCAGGAAAGGCATCGAAACTACACAGGGAAACCCTGTCTAAAGATTAAAGGTGTGAAGCACTATGACTAAGTTTTTCATATAGTGCAGCTCAGAAAGGTAATATATGGATACTGGAATAAATGATTGAGGTAGCCTATAGTTGTATTCTTTGGTTCTTGTGTGGTGAGAGAGCAATATCTTCAATACATTTGCAACCCTCTTCCTATGTGCAAGATCCACTGGTTAGGAAGCTCTGGCTTAAATGTTTTGTTATTTTGAGAATGTTCACATATATTCACCTAAAAATGTATACTTAAGATTTAGATTATAAGTATGCAGTACTATATACACACACACACACACACACACACACACACACACACACACACTCTCTCTCTTTTGTTGTGGAGGAGAAAGTTCTGATTTTAATTTTTTGAAACCTTTAGCTTCTACAAAATCTTTTGTTGGTGTACATTTTTCCTTAATTGTACCTGTTACCAGGCTATGGAGGTAGCCATGTTACAATGAAATGTGGTTAATAAACACCACTTGTAAGTTAAGTGCTGACTAAATCCAAGTATAACTGTATATGCATAGTATATGTGCATTGGAGTACAAAGGATTGCAATAGAGTTTGGTATTTGAATAAGTAATTAAAGAAGAAAAGAATGGTTATTTGCGTCTAAGATGGAGGCTGATTCAGGCTGCCTAATTTTACTTTGGGTTTTACTTTTCTTTTGTCCATTTATATTTTTCTGATAGGTTGCACATTGAGGAATAGCATATGATGGTCCTGAGGTAGATGATGAGAATTCAGAGGTGACCATATTCATTTTCTGCCTTCCTGTCCTGCATAGGAGTAATGGGTGTACAAAGTGCTTCAAGGAACAGAAGAATGATTAAATTTGTGGAGGGTGTGGTGCCAGTTTAAAAAAAGTAACACTGACTAGAAGCTTGCCAAGTTGGAGAAGGGGATCATTCTAAACAAAGGGAACAGTGAGTGTACTGAGGTATCAGGTTTGGGGGTAAGGCCAATGGTAAGATGTTACTGGAACAGTGGGAGTGACTTGAGAACAACTTGACAAAGGTGTGTCTAGCCTAGATTTTGAAGGACTGCTTGCTAAGCTAAAAGCTAGTTCCTTTCTCCTGTAGCAAAGGAGGGTCTGATTTTTTAAGCAAGGAACAAAGGTAACTTGGCATCTCAGTGTGGGGAATAGAGACTGCAAGTAAAATTCAAATTATACTTGGACTAATACTGAGTGACTGTTTTTTGACTTGGATATGGCATTTTTTTTTCTTTGTTGTTGTTGTTGGTGGTTTTTTGAGACAGAGTTTCTCTGTATAACAGTTCTGGTGCCTCCCTTTGTAGACCAGGCTGGCCTCAAACTCACAAAGATCTGCCTGGCTCTGCCTCCCAAGTGCTGGGATTAGAGGCGTGCACCACTACTGCTGGCTGAATATGGTATTTGTGTGGCTCCTTTTGTAATGGGCTTGAAGACTGCCCAATTGCTCTATATAAAGGGCCATATAAAATCATAATGTCAGTGTTTTGGAAGATGTTAAAAGCAGTCAAAACAGTGAAAGCCCTAAAATGGTACACAGGAAACTTCAGGTTTGTGAACTTTGCTTCTTAGAGGTTTAGGCAGGCTGGAGAACTTAAATGGAACACTTAACCCTTTGCTCAACTAGAAATCAAAGCAGTTAGGCTGTCTAGAAATATTATGATGGTTTGTTAGGATATAGTAAGTATTTTGTGAAATTTTGGGAAAAAGACAAGAATTTTTCCTTAAAATTTCTGGAAGTAGAATATTGAGACTGTGAAGCCATAGAGCTCTTTATTTTTATTACTTTTTAATTTTTCCTTTTGGGTTTTTGAGACAGGGTTTTTCTGTGTATTCTTGGCTGTCCTAGCACTTGCTCTGTAGACTAGGCTGGCCTTGAACTCAGAGATCCACCTGCCTCTGCCTTCTGAGAGCTGGGATTTAAGGCATGCGCCACCACCACCTGGTTATAGAACTCTTAATAAAGCTGATATTACAGGTTTTGTATGGAAATCACAGGACTTGGGAGGAAGTGGAATCCCAATATAACACCCAAAACATTACAAAGAACAGGAACTTGTTAAGAATGCTGTAGGAATGATAGAATAAAAGGTTATTGAATCTACTTTTAAACTAAACAGCAACTATTAATCTTAAATACATTGGTATGAATTTTTGTATATTGTTACAAATTTAAGGTTATTTTTGTTATACTGTATATATGTTTATACTCTTGTTTAAGGTATACAGCTCATTTAAAAATGTATAGTTCTAGTCCTTAAAAGCTTTATTACAAACTATTTAGGATAATTAAGAAATACAGGTTAGTAGTTAGTTATCTATAATAACAATCAAACTTGCAGTCATGTTAGGTATGTTTTCAAGGTCAAATATATATTTTTAGATAGATGGTTTTCAAACACTTTAAAGACTTACAAAATATGGCATTTAAGATGTTTTAATAACATAAGGCATTTTATGACAGTGAGACACATCTGCTCCTGACCGCACCAATCTACTTCAAAAAAGGATGATGGGCATTGAAAAACCTCCATATGGAGTTTGCTTTCATTTGTGGCAAAGTTAGCCACTGGGCAAAGAAACTGCCCTTGCCTTGACTACTGACAGTATGCTGTCCAAACTGGATAAACAGGACACTTGCCAAGACAGCGTGAGACAGTCCTTCAAAATTCCTGCTTCATAGACGAGTCTGTCAGATAGTTTAGGCCTGTAGCCCAAAGATGGGTGCCCCAACATTGCAGAGGACCCCTGGGGTCACTGTCCAGGCAGCCAAATGTTTTTGTTGTTTCTTAGTTTTGGAAGTTGCTTGCTCTGACTTCCTGTTTTCTCAGGTAATGTTATATCCTTCTTGGATCTTTGATGGGGTTGAAGACTAGATAGTTATAGTTACAGTTTTCCTTAGTCATAATAGAAAGTAAGTTAGGTACAAAATTTTGGACTCATCGAGAGGATAGATAATGGAGTAGTTGAATTTGTGAAATACAAATGGACTGAACATTGTGAATGTAATTCTTACCTGATAATTGTTCTTATTGTATATAGTTTTACTGTGTTAGAGTTAAAACCTTTCCTTTTTATTTATTCAGAAATGAGGAACTGTTGCAGAATATTTTTTTACACTGTGAAGATGTGTCACTGTGATTTTTTTAATAAAGAGCTAAGTGGTCAATAGCTAGGCAGGAGAGAATAGGCAGGACTTCTAGGCAGAGAGAAGAATTCCATCTAGGCACACAAGCGATGCCAGGAAGACACTGAAGAAGTTGGACATGCAGCACAGAGGAGAGGTAACCAAGCCACGTGGCAGAACATAGATTAAGAAAAACAGGTTAATTTAAGTCATAAGAGCCAGTTGGGAAAAAGCCTAAACTAAGGTCAAGCTTTCATAATTAACAATGTCTCCATGTTGTTATTTGTGGGCTGGCAGCCCAAAGGAAAGTCCAACTATAATGGTAGCAATTTTTTTCCATGTTAAATGGTTAAGAAGTAGATAAATATTACAATAATTGTGGTATTCAAAAACCACCTGGTTCTTTTGAGTGGCTGGACATCCACAGGGTTGCTCTTTGTAAGTTACTCTGAATTGCTAGGAGAGTTGCCTAAAGCCTGGAAAGCTGTGACACCAGAATTGAATGGGTGTGATCCACAGCACAGGAGGAGCTGACTTGCTGGTTAATGTTCCTGTGTGTTACCTTGTATATTTTTGTACAGCTCAGTTTTACCTGGGGCAGTTTTCTGTCTTCATCTAGTGTTTTTTTTCCCCCCACAGGTAAAATAGCACATAAACAAGTGACAAATTTGCAGTGTGCTCAGATTGTTCAGTACTAAGTCAGTCATGTTGGAGCAAATTCACATTTTTCAAAACAAGTGTTGTGTTATATAGAACTGCTTATACTTGAATACAGTATTTGAAAATAGTATTATTCAATTCAAAGTGTGTTTGCAGTGGTGCAGAGATAAATAAACATGAGGTTCTGTGGTAATTAGAAATATATAAAGTATTTTGTGTGTCCTTAGGAAGACTCTAATTTTGCCTGAGAACTTTGAAGGAGTTACTTCAGTGATCTTTGAGCTGCAGTTCGGAGATGAATAAGGATTCTCAGGCTGAATAGAGGATTTCAGAGAAAGTAGCAGCTTGTCCACAGTCATGCACAACTTGGACTATGCAACATAGGTTGCAAGGAAGAGAGACAGGAGTAGAAGTTAGGAACAGCCTTGGCTGCCTTTCTGAGTGTTAGAACATCTTCCTGTATATGGTGGGAATCCATGGAGTTGGGGTGGAGAGATGTTACATGTGACATACTTAGGAAGCAGGTATAAAAATAGGGAGATTGGATGAAAGGGGTCAGGATACTGGGATTAGAGAGTTCATTTAGGTCTTAATGAGAGGATATGGACATCAGCATAGAAGGTAGAAAAGCTAGCATACTCTTAACAGTTTTGAAAGTACTAGAATTAGTGATAGACAAGCAGTAAGCTATGGTTCAGAAATTCTTTAACTCTACTGGAAGTGTGCAATACTGGGCAAATGTTTTATTTTAAACTCTTGTGTGTGGTTCTCTCCTGTAAAGAAAGGACAGGTTTTATCTCGTGGGTTGCTATGAGAATTAAGATAATACAGATACTGCATAGTAGCTGTTTCTCATTTTCTAGATTTTCCTTTTTTGTATTTGTAGAATAATAGTGTTGAGTATCAAGGGCTAATTGTATCAAAAGCTAATCTTTTTAAGATCTGAAAAAAAAAATGTCTGCCTGCCTGCCTGTATTTTTGAGACAAAGTCTCCTATGTAGAGCCAAAATTCCTTGGCTGGCCTGGAATTTACTATGTAGTCCAGGCTGCCTCTCCATGGTATTAGAGGCCTGCACTGCCACACTTGCCTTGAGGGTTGTTACCATTTCAATGCATGCAAAGTGCCTGATAGGCCTGAAAAGTAGTGAATGTGGGAAAAAAAAAATGGCAGGAATTCAACTCAGTTTTGCTATTATGGCTGTTGATGTTTGCTTGGTTTGACTTTTTCCTTTTTATCTCCAACTATCATAGAAGTAGCATTCTGTCTGAGTTCCCATGGACAGTAGCAAGGTTCTTTCATCTGGTTTCATTAGATTTTTGCCTTCACCACTTGAAGCTTAGGTACTAGGTTTTTCATATTCCTGATAAGATAGACTACAGCTTCTATTTTTTTAAAACTACCACAGCTTTCCCCCTTGAATTCACATGAACATTGATTATGAACTAACCACTAGATGGCTGTATACAAATATTTAAAATATAAATAAATACTCCTGGAGTGCTTACTGTAATAGGTAGGTTTAAATTAAGGTGAGGTTAGTCAATACAGCCGTATACCAAATTTTCAAGGTTGAGAATAGCTTAGAACAAGAGATAGTAAATTCCTGTATTGGGGAGGGATAATTGTCCTTTTGGAGTTAGATATCCAGCTTGGCATTTGAGTAAAGTCTAGAGACCATGTGTTATCTAGGGCATTTTGGGCAGAAGCAATAGCATGTACTACAGCACAGAGGTTTCTTAGAGAGGTTAAGTGGGCAATGAGATCTGTGATGAGCCCAGAGGAAACAGACAGGTTATGAATATATCTTATTCATTCTAATAATGAACCTTGCTTTCTTTGTTCTTTCATGTAGAACTTGCCTTCCATATCTGCAGACTCAACAAACCATGGACAGAAAATTAGAAAAAAAAAACCCTCTGTATTGAACATGTACAGATTGTTTTCTTGCCTTTATTTTATTATTATTATTATTTTTTTAATGCTTTTTTTCGAGACAGAGTTTGTCCATGTAACTGCCCTGGCTGTCTGGAACTCACTCTGCAGACCAGGCTGGTCTCAAACTCACAGGGATCTGCCTGGTTCTTGCCCTTATTCTTTAAATGATGTCTTGTAGCAACCATAGAACACTTACATTGTATTAGATAATTAGAAGTCATTTGGAGATGGTTTAAAGGATGATAAGATAGATCTTTTATATAAGGTACTTCCTGGAATTTGTGTATTCATTTCGGTTCCTGGAGCCAGTTACTCTGGAATCAGTCCCTGGCAGATGCCTTGGGACAACTGTATTTAAGACCTTGTCTCAGGTTCAGTGAGAGTCAAATAAAATGGGGGGGGGAGGCAGTCACCAAAGATGATACCTAGAATGGATGAAGGTAGGAGGAGAGTAGAACAAAAAAATAAATCTGAGACTGTGCAGGTAACTCCATAAGAGCTGAAGGGCTTAGGAAGAATTGATGAGAAATTTATGTAAGAATTGGAGTCTGAAATACTCATTTTTGTCTTAGAAACTTTTAGTGTCTCCAGTGCACTAAAAGTTCCACTGAGTACAGCTCCTGTATGAGGTTTCTTATCTGTAAAGTATGTGATGGAAACCTGCCTAGAAGAGAAAACAAATGTGATACTTTTTTCTCTCTTAAGGCTGGTCTCAGATTCCTGGTTCTCTTGCCTCTGCCTCTCAAGTGCTGGGAATACAGGCTTTCAGCACTACATGGGACAGTATGATGCCTTTGAGAGTCAAGGTGACTCAGGTGTAAAGTGAGAGTAAGAGTGCATAACTAAAAAAAGTTGCACAGTAAGTTAGGACTGTCACCCGAGAAATCATCTTCATTTCCTAGAGTACAACTAACCACATGTATTAAAACAAGGTAAATGGTTTTTCTTTTTCTAAAATGTATTCTCTTATACAATATATCCTGACTGCAGCCTTCCCTCCCTCCATTCCACTCAGTCGTCTCCCCCGCCTCCCCTGGGCTCCACTGCTCCTCAGAAAAGAGCAGGCCACCCAGAGATACCAACGGAACATGGCATAATAAGATGCAGTAAGACTAGACACAAACCCTCATACCAAGGTTGGATGAGACAGCCCAGGGGGAGGAAAAGGGTTCCAAGACCAGGCAAAAGAATCAGACACTCCCACTCCTAGGAGCCCCACACAAACACCAAGGTAAACAAGCACAGCATGTATGCAGAGGACCTAGTGCAGACCCATGCAGGCTGCATGGTTGCTGCTTCAGTCTTTGTGAGCCCCTATGAGCCCTGCTTAGTTGATTATGTGGACTGTGTTCTCTTGGTGCCCTAGACTCTACTGGCTCCTGTAATCCTTCCTCCCCCTCTTCTGCTGAGTTCCTGAGCTCCACCTAACATTTGGGTATGGGTCTCTACATCTGCTCCCATCAGCTGCCAGAGGAAGCCTCCTCTCTGATGATGATTGGGCTAGGTACCAATCTGGTCTTCTAGCATGGTCTGTGGACAAGATAAATAGTTTCAGGCGTGTGGTGGGCCTGATGTCTTGCCATAATTTTAATACAGAATTCCAGATTATTTCCATCTTAAAAAATAGTATTTGCCAAATTCTTGTGTTTATGTGACATTTTAAAGTGTTTTGTGTATCTTGGGAGAAACAATTCAGCAAATTAGTCTTCATTTTTACCTAAAATTTTTTATTGTACCTATGAATGAGTCATTTGTATTATTTTCCAAAAGCAATTAATTTGGGTTGTAGGAGGATTTACGGCTTCAGAGTAGTGGCTTGGTGACTTTTTTTTTTTTAAATAAAAAGTAGGAAGTTTTTTTTAAATATACATTTTAATTTCCTTTATTTCTATTTTGCAGTATCACTGTTTTGGGCTGGGTGTGTAGTTTAGTCGTAGAGTGTAGATGTAACTGTCTTTTTAAAATAAGAAACACGGAGCCAAATGCAGAATTAAAAGCCCAAGAGGTCAGAGCAATAGCTAAGAGCTAAAAACGCTTTCTTATCCCTCACTGCCGCTGCTGTCTTTCCCCTCAGTAGAGTGGTTGCATAGCATGACAAGACCCTAGGTTCCATTCTCCATCCCTGTCACACCCCCCCCCCAATAAAAATCGCTATTTTCCTACTTCTCCCATTGAAAGTATAGCTTAGGACTCATTTCTGTTCATCTGTTTTGCAATTTGTAGACTTTTACTGGGTTTTCTTCCTACTGTAAGGTAAAAGGAATGATGAGCTATATGTAGTACATTTGGTATAGGATTATTGGAAACAGCAATATTATAGTGTAGTCTCTTATGACGCTATTAATTTCAGCATGGTCTTTGGAAAATGAATAAATCTTAAGGCTGTTTGTTATGGTGGACTTCTTTAATCCCAGCATGTGGGAGGCAGAGTCAGATGGATCTCTTGAGTTCAAGGCTAATCTGGTCTGCATAGTGATATCTAGGCCAGCTAGGGCTATATATCGAGAATCTGCCTACAAACAAATAGGGCTGGAGAGCACTTGTTCTTAAAGAGGACTAGGGTTTGGTTCCCAGCACCCATATGGTGGCTTACAACCACCTATAACTCCAATTTGAGGGGATCCAGCACCTCCTTTTCTCTGCAGGTACCACACATGGATGTGGTGCACAAACACATGTGCAGGCACTTCTGCATGCACATAAATGAAAATAAATCTTCAGGAATGTTCTTTGAAGGATATTCAACAGAACCCTGTTACTGTTTTGTCTAATCTTGTTTGGTGAGAGTACCTATGGTTCTGTGTTGTGGGAAAACAGTTTGTGACCCACTTAACCTTAGAAATAATAGCTAGAATTTGTGTGTAGAACTTAATATTTTGGAGGTGAAAGTGGGGCATATTTGAAAGATGTCAGTTTGTTTGCTGGCTCTGTCAAAAAGTACAAAGAAAAGTATTGGGACGGAAGTTGAAAAGCTAAGAGCCGGTGATGGTGCACACACCTTTAATCCTAGCACTTTGGAGGCAGAGGCAGGCTGATCTGAGTTGGAGGAGAGCCTGGTCTACAGAGTGAGTTCCGGGACCACAGGGCTACACAGAGAAGCCCTGTCTTACCACCACCACTAACAACAACAACAACAACAGGAAAAAAAAAAAAAAGGTTGGGAATTCTGAATAATAACCCTTGGAATTTGAATTGATTTTATAAGATGTAGAGATTTAATATTTTTTGCAGTGCAAAAGATGGAATCCATAGCTTTGTGCGTGCTAAGTAGGTACTCTACCACAGAGCTACATTCCCATTGCAAGAGATCAGAAAGAGGAGTAGAGGAGATGCCATAGATCCTTAGTTTAAAGCTGACATAGCATCAGAAGTTAACTCTAGTTAAGCTTTGTCATTTTAGAGTCAGAAGTATATGGATGAAGGATGGCTGTTTAATGTAGTATAAATTAGGTAGAACTCAGCTGTAGGAAGAATAATTTAAGAGTGGTATATAGGTCAATTGTAATCCTAAAAGTACATATCATTTAGAAGAAATAAAGCAGTAAAAATAAAGGGCTGGAGTATGATTGCATTGCTGTTACATTTTTGTTTTTCTCTGTAGGTTAAAGCTTTCTCGTTTATTTTTCATTCCTAATACCTGACTCAGTGATTGACACAGTAAAAATTCTAAGCAAGTATTTCATGAATGAATGGTTGTATAAAGAAATCTCCCTTAAGAAGGCATAGTTCATCCGTATCAAATTGTTTTTGGACTTTTGTAAAAATTTATTTCTGGGCTACAGGGAAGGAGTAAGTCTAATTGCTCTTGAGGTTTCATCTGGCCAAATCCTCTTGTTTTCAGTCAAGGTAAACATTCATAGTTCATCACATTAAGTCACCTGATGCCTGTGGTTCTCTGATGTTAAGATTGCTATGATTGACAAGGAGGTGTGTAACAGTTCATTTCTCTGCTGAATATTTTTCTAGTTTATGCTCTGAAAGTAGTCTGTGGTGGTGTTACCTTAGCATTCTTTTCAGTGCTAATGGTTTTAATTTAGCTTAAATTCCTTGCCTGAATAATGCTCATTAGCAGTTATAAAATTGTTATAACTTGTACATTATAGTGTTGACTTTTAATCCTTTCATTTGTATTATTAGCTATTTTGTCTGTCTGTTTGAGGCAGGGTATTCAGTGTTGCCCTGGCTATTTAATTTAATATGTATGTGTGTTTTGCCTTCATATATGTCTTTGCACCACTTGTGTGCCTGGTGGCCTCAGAGGCCAGAGGGGCCATTAGATTTGCTGAAACAGGAGTTACAGACAGAAATGAGCCATCATGTGGGTGCTGGGAATTGAATCCTGGTCCTGTGGAAGAACAGACAGGGCTCTATCAGAGTGACTAGTTTGCATGCTGCTCTCCGCTGCTTATTCTCTCTTCTGCTCCCTCCCTCTTCTTGCCCGATGGTTATTGTAGTAGTAGCTCTGCTATTATTTCATTATGCTTTTCTGTAGGACATGGAGCATCATCATGTTAATCCCTCTTTTGGTATTCTTTCTTTGAGGAACTCATTTTATTGATTGTGCTTTAGTCTATTATAATTGTGATTCTTTTTTACTAAATTATTACCATGATCAGTGAAACCTTTTAGCTAGTTCTGTGTAGTGTTGACATGAAAGCCCCATTAGATTTTGCTTTTTGGCACTGAAAGATGTCCTAGATTCATGTTACATATTTCTTGTACCATATTTACAACTATCTGTCTTACAAAGAACTTTCTGTTGTTGGTAGTTTCTTTTTCTGAAGTTTCAGTTGTCTGTGGTCAGTCTTATTCCAAAAATAATAAGTGAAAAATTAGAGAAATAAGCATAAATTCATAAGCTTTAGATCACAATCCATTTCAATAGCATGGTAAATACTTGTGCTTTTCCACACCCAGGAAATGAACCATGCCTTTTTCCAGTGTATTCGTATTGTATATACTACCTGCCCCTTAATCATTTGGTCTGGCATATTAGATGAACTATTATGGTACCACAGTGGCTAGTGTTCAAGTCATGCTTATTTTACTCAGTGTCCCCAAGGCACAACGGTACAGACACTAGCAGTTAGGTGGATACACTGAAGAGAATATAAGTGGCTTATCTGGAGTATAGAAGTTTTCCCATATGATAGTGGAGTACATTCTAAAATGCTCAATGGATCCCAAAGCTTTAATAGTACCAAATCCTGTGTATATCATATGCCTACTCCACATACACATACTTACCATAATGTTTAATTTCTTTCTTTCTTTGTTGTTGTAGGCTTTTTTTTTTTTTGGTTTTTTGAGACAGGGTTTCTCTGTGTAGTTTTGGTTCTTGTCCTGAATCTCACTCTGTAGACCAGGCTGGCCTCAAACTCACAGAGATCCACCTGGCCCTACCTCCTGAGTGCTGGGATTAAAGGTGTGCACCATCACCGCCCGGGTTAATTTCTAAATTAAGCATAATAGATTAATAACAGATGAACTGCAAAGTTAGCAGGCATTATTTTTCCTTAAGTTGAGAACTTTTACATTTTAAGCCAAAGAAAACAACCTTACTATATCTCTTTGCTTTCTAAATTCTGAGCATCATTCTTGTATCTGGGGATGTTAGTAAATAAGGTACTTAAAATACAGGCACTATGATACTGTGACAGTATATTCTAAACAACTACTAAGTGACCAAAGGACAGCCAGTGTATGTATGCAGTGTGGACATACTGCATGAAGCCATGGTTCCCTGGGACCCACATGGTAGAAGGAGAGTGTGTCTTCTGCAAGTTTCCCTCTGGCCTCCACATGCATGGCACCTGTGTGTGTGCACATGAGCATGTGTGTGTGCACATATACAGATAAATGTAAAAGACATTAAAAATGGAATTATGAATTCATGCAGTTTATATTGATTCAGTTGTGGTTACTCATAGGATGTTCAGATTTTCTTCTGTTTGGCCAGTGGAACCCTTTTCAAGTTAACAGCTATATTTTCTTCAACTATCATATCTTTATTATCTTCCTAGATTTAATCAGCTGTATCCTGGAACTAAAAATTGCCATTTCTACTTGGAATTCCTAGTTCTTTTTTATATCAAATCCTATTTAATGATCCTAATATAGGTGTCTGCTTTTTAAAAAATGATATTTTTGTTTATTTGGTTCTTCAGTATGTACTGATTGGTTTCTTTTCTTCATTTATTTAACAGGCATGCCCAAAGAAAAATACGAGCCCCCTGACCCTCGGAGGATGTATACAATTATGTCCTCTGAGGAAGCAGCAAATGGAAAGAAATCACATTGGGCAGAGCTTGAAATAAGTGGTAAGACATGGAAGCATGAATTTATGGTATAGAGATTAAAAATATGGTAGAAAATTAGGTTTTCTAATACTAATATAAAAAAGCAACAGTTGTATTTGAATCACTTTGAATCTCATTGACTGCCTGTTACTTACTTCTACTTGTGCATGCTCTTCTTACTTCCTAAGATGTTGTAACTCTTAAGGATAGGGACTGGATTTTAGGGTTTTATTAATATGAAATCACTTTGTTGTCTTGGTCTGTAATAGATAAGCTTGTATGTGGAAACAGTCTTGTTAAAGTCCTAATGCTGAAACTGTGTTTTCATAGAGATGATTTAGCGTAAGTTTCTTTCTCTTTTTCTTTTTTCCTTTTTTCTTTGTGGAGACAGGGTTTCTCTGTGTGGCCCTGGCTGTCCTGGAACTTGTTTTGTAGGTCAGGCTGGCCTCAAACTCACAATGATCCCATCTGCCTGCCTCTGCCTCTCAAGTGCTGTGATTAAAGGCCTGTGACACCACCGCCCAACTGGCATAAATTTCTTAAAGACAGTGTGTTTAAAAGTTCTATAGGAAACTGGAGAGATGGCTCCGTGGTTCAGAGTACCGGCTGCTTTTCCAGAGGACCAAAGTTTGGTTGCCAGCACTCATATCAGGCTACATCCCCAGTCTGTCTGATAGTTTTTAATTATGTTTATTTAAGCATTGTAGAGTAGCTCTTCCCTCCTCTTTGTCTAGTATCTTTTTTTTTTTTTTTTTACAGTTTCCTCCTGCAAATTTGTTTTCCTTGAAGTTTATGTGCTGACAATCAAGCACTTTGTTTTCCCAGCCTCTGTTTTTCAGATTGCAAACTCAAAATACAGCTGAGTATGTTCTTCATTTTGGGTTTTTTCTACAGATGGACGCCTGAGTCCAGAGTGTAGATGAGACCTGAGGTTTAATTTTGGACAGGATATAAGGTGGTTTCTCATAGGTGGCATCATGCAGATGGTACAGTGCTTTTTCTTTCTTCCTTCCTTTCCTTCCTTTCCTTCCTTTTTTTCTTCCTTCCTTCCTCCTCCTCCTTCTTTCTCTCTCCCTCCCTCCCTCCCTCCCTCTCTCTCTCCCCCTTGCCCCCTCTCTCCCCCCTCTCCCCCCCCCCCTCATTTTTCCAGACAGGGTTTCTCTCTGTGGCTTTGAAGCCTGTCTTGGAACTCTTTGTAGACCAGGCTGGCCTCCCCAGTGCTGGAATTAAAGGCGTGCGCCACCACTGCCCGGCTACAGTGCCTTTTCTTTAGGAGCAATGTAAGACCTGAAAGCTTTCCTATTGCTGTTTATTGGCCAAAGCCATTAATTCTTTGAGAATTGCAGTATGGATTCTTCTCTATAATTTTTTTCATTAGCTGATATACATTTCTAAAAAGAGACATTTTTCTATTTACTTTTTATTGCCTGATTGCCCTAGTTAGGGTTTTTATTGCTGTGAAGAAATACCATGACCACAGCAGCTCTTATAAAGGAAAACATTTAATTGGGGCTGGCTTACCGTTCAGAGGTTTAGTCTACACTCAGGTAGACATGGTGTTGGAGAGGTAGCTAAGAGTTCTTTATCCAGATTGGCAGGCAGCAGGAAGAGAAGGAGCCACTGGGCCTGGCTTGGGCATTTGAAACCCTAAAGCTGACCCCCAGTGACATACTTCCTCCAACAAGGCCACACCTCCTAAATGCCCCTCCCTAAACATTCAAGTATGAGTCTTTGGGGGTCATTCTCATTCAAACCACCACACTGATACACATATTGTATAGGAAAGAAAAACTGTGTGTCTTTATGTAAGTATATATGCCAAAGGTTGATACCAGGTGTCTGCCTCAGTTGTTCTCCACCTTATTTTTTTGAGGCTTGGAAAAACTTTCCCAGCAAAACTGAGTGAAATCTCAAGTTCCTGTATCCCTGCTTGCAACAGGCTTCTCCCATTGTTAATATCTTATATCATGGCCGGGCTGTGGTGGCGCACGCCTTTAATCCCAGCACTCGGGAGGCAGAGCCAGGCGGATCTCTGTGAGTTCGAGGCCAGCCTGGTCTCCAAAGCGAGTTCCAGGAAAGGTGCAAAGCTACACAGAGAAACCCTGTCTCGAAAAACCAAAAAAAAAAAAAAAAAAAAAAAAAATCTTATATCAGAATATCTCAGGTTCTTCCATGTTTTAGTATTTTTGCATATTGCTACTCCAAACATCTGCCTGTAGGTTTTGCTAAGGACCAAGGAAGCATGGTTGTTGCTCATATGCTAAGAGTATACTTTTATGAGAGACTGCTCAAATGTTTTCTGAAGTGCTGTGCACTGTGTTTCCACTAGAGTGAACAAGAATTCCTATTTTACAGCCTCTTTAGGATTTAGTGTCCTCAGGGCTTTGAGTATTGCCATTGTGATGGTATATGGTGGTTATCTCCTTTTAAATTCGCAGTTTCTTGAAGACATACAATGTTGAGTTTCTTTTCATATGCTTGTCATTGATATGTTTTCTTTGATAAAGTATCTGTTCAGATCTTTTGACCATTTTTAATAGGTTTTTTCTTTGTTTAGCTTTTAATAGATCTCTATATATTATAAATACCAGCTCTGTTGTGGTTTAAATGTGAAATGTCCTCCTTTAGGTTCCTGTGTTTAAATACTTTGACTTTAGTTAGGGAGTTTTGCTGGAGAAGTGGGTCATTGGGGAAGGGCCTTGAGGCTATCTATATCTAGCTTAGTTCTATTAGTTCTATTTTCTGTTCATTCTGTTTTTCTGGAAGTTGATGCTATACTGGCTTCTTACTTTTGCCACCATGCCTTTTCTGTCTGCTACCATGTTTTTCCTACTGTATTGGAATGAGCCCCTAGAATAGTGGCTCTCAAGCTGTGGGTCATGACCCCTTTGACAAATCTGTGTTCAAAAATATTTACAATTCATAACAGTAGCAAAATTAAGTTAAAAATGAAGTAGCAACAAAAGTAGTTTTATGATTGGGGGGTCACCACAACATGAGGAGCTGTATTAGAGTCGCACCACTGGGAAGATTGAGAACCACTGGGCTGGAACAATAAGCCAGAACAAACCCATTCTTCCCTTAAATTGCTTTGTCAGCAACAAGAACTAATACAAGTCTTTATTCAGATGTCTCTCTCAATCTTGTGTTTTCACTTTGGAGATTAAGTTCAGGGCCTCATGCATGTTAAGTGTGTTCTACAGAACTACATTGCCCAGATGTGCCCCCCCTTTAATATATTTTATATTATTTTTATGTGCATTTGTGTTCTTGCCATGGGTGTCAGGGTCCCTTGAAACTGGAGTTACAGACAGGTGTGAGCTGCCATGTGGGTGCTGGGAATTGAACTTGTGTCCTCTGGAAAAAGAGTCAGCACTCTTAACCCCTGAGCCATCTCTCCAGCCCCAGATGTGCCCTTTTATAAATAGTTTCTTCCAGTTTATGGCTTGTCTTCTCATTCTCTTGATAGTTGAGGGCAGACATTTTTTAAATTTAAATGGATTTTGTTTGGCATTACATTGAATCTGTATATTAAGTTGGGAAGAACAGACATTTTTGGCAATATTGAGTCTTCCTAGCCATGAACATGGGTTGTCTTTTCATCTACTCATTCTTACTTGATTTCTTTCTATGAAATTTCATACTTTTCCTCATTTTATCTTTTTTTTTAAGTGCACATGTAAATTGTAGTGTTTATACATTGAATTCTATTTATTCATTGTTGACATATCAAACAGACTGGCTTTAAGTCTTCCTTCATGATTTTTAAATTTTACTCATGTGTTCTAGTTCTAAGTCTCACTGTATGTTGATACTGTTTCATTAAATGTCAGATAATACCTTGTTTTTGTCCACCTAGGTTTTCCAGTGTTCTTCATTTTTTATAAATGTTAATTTGTTTCTTTTGTCCTTCTGATTGAAATACTTATAATGAAAGTCTAGTAATGGGTTTCTTTTCTTTCAGACTGGGTCATTATGTTTTACTATTTTGAAAGCTATTTTGGCTGGAGGAAGAATTCTTAGTTAATGGATTGTGTATTCTTCAGTAGGATGCTCCTTTGCCTCTTCTTGCTTAGATTGTTTTTCTTAAATCTACAGTCATTCCTGTCATGGCTTCTGTTATGTAAGAGTTTTTGTCACTGGTTTTTTTTGGGGGGAGGGGGGGTTCCTGTCCTGGATCTTGCTCTGTAGACCAGGCTGGCCTCGAACTCACAAAGATCTGCCTGCCTCTGCCTCCTGAGTGCTGGGATTAAAGGCATGCGCCACCACTGCCTGGCTTGTCATTGGTTTTAAGCACCATGATTATGATGTGTCTTTGGTGTGGTGTCCCTCCAACCCCCCATATTTTCTTTGGTGAGTAGATTTTGTCAAGATTCTTGGATCTGTGGGTTTACAATTTATACCACTGTTTTGTCAGATAATTTTGTTCTGCTTTTCTTCCCTGTCCTTTTGGAGTGTGTGGTTACTTGTTTTAGCTTACTTAAAGTTGTCATATATTAGTTAGGCCTAATTTACTTTCTTTAAGTTAGCTTTCTTTTTCTTTTTTTTATTTTGAACTAGTTTTCATGGCTGTGCCCCTAATTTCACTTTTTTTTTTTTTTTTTTTTTTTAGTATCATCTAATATTTTCATCACTAGAGGTTGTGGGAATTTGTTTCCCATGTGTTTATGTAACATTCCCCCCCCCTCTTTTTAAAGCATATATCAACTATAAGAACTTTTATTATCTTTGGCACTGTTTCTGTCATCCATTTTCATTTTAGGTTGGTTTAAAGTCATTTTGTTTCTTCCTGTTTGCATACTTCATAATTTTTGTTTGGATATAGAAAGTACAGAGGTTGCTGTTTTGAGTTCTAGATAATTTTATATTCTTAGAAGTACTTTTGAGCTTTGTTCTGAGGTAGAGTTAAATATCTTAGAAACAGTTTGATTTCCTTGAAGCTTGCTTTTAAATAGTACTTTACTAAGTACTCTCTGGTTAAAAGGTTTTCCATTCTGGCTGGTGGAAAATCAAATTGTTCTGATCTTTGAGATTCCAAGGATTGATTTCTCTGCTCTTGTTGGTTTCTCTCTGCCCTCCTCTTCGTGTCAGGGTTATTCCACATATATATAAAACTAATGGAGGACTTTCTTCACATCTCCGCACAGCTCTCTGTTTAGCACTCCATCCTGTGAATGTCACTGCCTTGACCTCTCCAGGTTCCAGCTTCATCTCAACTTAAATAGACCATCAGGCTCTGCTGAATTCTGTCCTGTTACACATTTTCAGGACACCAGGCAGAAGGCTGGAACAGTTATATGGGCTGACTTTATTTCCCAACTGTCACTGCTGCCCTGTGTTGCCTAGCACCCACCATCTGAAAATGCCCCTTCCTCTCTTCCTTCTGAGTCTCTTGGAGGTTTTGTTCTATTTCTCTTTTTCTTGTGGTTTTCAGTCCTTTGATAGTTGCTGGAAACGGAAATTTCATGGCCGCCTTTTCCTTAGGAGTAAATCCACTCGTTTATTTTTCAGCTAATTGTGGAGCAGGTGGTTGACCTTAATCTAATCAGGGATTGGTCGACTTGAGCCAGATTTCTCTGGTTGTGAGCTCTATGCCTGTTGTTGGATCATCCCTCTTCCATTTATAGCTCCCAGCTGGAATCTTCCCCAGGGTTTCAGAGTTCCTCTGCTTGAATATAGAAGACAGCTTGGATTCTGTTGGCCTCAGCATCTGCTCTCAGCTTACTTCTTAGCTGCTGTTTGTGATTCTGGAACTGATACTGAAGAGGATCCCCTTCATACCTTCCTGTGCTTCCCAGTTCTCCAGGGTTTCTGGCCTCCCTTGTTGCTTTTGTTGTTCTCCAGTGCAGCAGTGGGCCAGCAGCAATGTTGCTGAGCAAACAGGTGCTTTACAATTATTTTCATTTATTTTTAAATTTGTGTAACACCTTTTGTGATCACTCCCTATACCTAACTCCTCCCAGGTCTTCTCCTACCTCCCTACCTGCCCAACTTCATGTTCTCTTTCTTTCTCTTAAAAAATAAACAAAAAGACATGGAGTTCAGTTTGTGTTGGCCAGTTACTCCCGAATGTGAGGCTTGTCCTGGAGTGTGGTTGATATGCCAAGTGTTACTCCATTAGAGAAGACTGACTTTCCCTTACCTGGCAGCAATCAAATGCCAGTAGCTTCTTGCCTAGGGGTAGGACTTTTTGCCCACTACCAACAAATTCTTGTTATATGAATCTAAAATTACATGTATATAAAAGAATTCTGCCTGAAGATACCAAGATACTCTCTTTTCTTCCCATTTTAGTGGGGGAGTGTTTTGATTACCTGCTTTTGAGGTACAACTGTAGTGTTCAACAGCTGTATTTGTTCCAGGCCTTTTTGAGATACCAGTGTAGGGTCTTCTATTTATTGATTATTATATACACGAACTATTGGTTAATATGCATTTTATATGTTAACAGGAATGTCCTTTGTCATGCTATGAACTTTTTTTCTCTAAATCTTTGTAAATCTGTGGGTTAGTTAAATTGCTTTTATTTCTTGATAGGTTCACTATGCCTAGTCCCTTAGGGTTCGTTTGTTTGCAGCAAACCTTACTGAACTGCTGTGAATGTGTGCATTTGGTAACTTCTCTTTGTCTGCTTCTCATATATCTGAATGACTGACTTGATGATAATCACAGAAGTACTAAACTGGGAAACAGTAAGGATCATCTGTAATTCTTGTTTCTTCTAGAATGTCAGATGTTTAGATTTTTTTTCCAGAATCTTTATAAATACATAGTTTAGTTATTTGGATTTCTTGGTAGGTTCATTAATTATATATAGTCTCTTAGCTTTCTAATCACCACCATATGATTTCAGGGAACAGTAATTCTTCCTGTCTCCTGATATTTAGCCATAAAGTATTCTGGGAACTTTAGAGTGAAATCACTTATTAGAATGTGGCTCTTAACCGACTTAAAATAGGCTGAGATTTAAGTACCGTTTCTACTTAACTACATTCTTGGATCAAGGTCCTTACAATTTTACCAAAGTGTAATTGATATGCAAAAACGAGCATGCATGGGGGCTGGAGAAATGGCTCGGTGACATTTGCCCTTGTAGAGGACCCCAAGTAAAGTACAGTTCCTAGCACCCACATCAGGTGGTTCAGAAAGAACTGCAACTGCAGCTGCATGGGATTGGATACCCTTTTCTGGCCTTGGCCAGCATCTGCATGTCTACACAGAAACCCACTCACATATACATAATTAAAAATAAGTTTTTTTAGATCAGCATTTATATATATTGTAATAATGTGATACATTCTGACCTGTAGGTACGCCTTTTAGTGCACCCATCATTCCTGAGAATCTCTGATCCTTCCTTTGTTTCCATGCCATTTTCTACATATGTTTCCTCATTTCTTTTCATTTTATTATTTTTCGAGGCAGGGTTTCTTTGTGTAGCCTTGGCTGTCTTGGAACTCACTCTGTTGACCAGGCTGGCCTTGAACTCACAGAGATCCACTTGCCTCTGCCTCCCAAGTTCTGGGATTAAAGTGAAGCTTCTTCCCTCATTTCTATACTAGATTTGTGTTTTATAGATTTCTATAAATGACACCAATATGGCTTTTGTTGTTTAATTTTTTTGGTAGTCAGGTTTTTGTGTAGCCTTGGCTGTTCTTGAACTTGCTATGTAGCCAAGGATGACTTTAAATTAAATTTTTTAGCTTTCTGTCCCTGTGTCCTTCATTTTGGGACCAGCCACATACATGTACTATATACCTGGTATATATATGTTAGCCTTGGGAATCAAACCCAGGACTACATGCAGCCAGGTAAGCACTCTGCCAACTGAGGTACATCCTCACCTTCAATGTGTACTTTTTGTTTTGACTTGCCCTTTCTCTACTTACTCATACTTATTTTGAGGTTCATTTGTATTGATTTTCATTTGGTTTATTTATTTTTTAATGGAGTAGTATTCTATTGCATGGTATAGCAACATTGTTATTAGTTAACCTGTTGAATATATAGGGGCTATTTATGGTATTTGACCATTACAAATAAGACCACTCATAGCTTTTATTTCTCTGGTGTAAATATCTGTGGTCAAATGGTGTATTTTTTAAACTTTTGAAACTCTTGAGACTGTTTAGAAATAGTTTCCTTTCCTTCCTTGCCCTCCTCTGTTCCCCTCCCCTCCCCCTCTTCCTCCATGTCTGATGGGCACCCTTAGCACAGTGGCATATAGTGAGTGTTTTAGATTTAGCTATCCTTCTGAGTGTGTAGTGCTATTTTAGTGTGGCTTTAATTCATGTTTTTTAAATTATTGCTTATATTGAGCATATTTCAGTATGACTATTTGCCATCTGTTTGTCCTTTTTGCTAGAGTGTCTGTTTAAATCTTGTACTTCTTTTCAAAATTGTATTTTTAAGTTCTTTATTGTCTTAGTCCTTTTTAAATATACCACAGGCTAGGTAATTTATAAACAGTTCAAAGTTGTTTTATAGCTTCAGAGTCTAGAGCAGTGGTTCTCAACCTTCCTAATGCTATGACCCTTTAATACAGTTCCTCATGTTGTGGTGACCTCCAACTATAAAATTATTTTTGTTGCTGCTTCATAACTATAATTTTGCTACTGTTGTGAATCATACTGTAATACCTAGTTTTTCCAGTGGTCTCAGATGACCCTTGTGAAAGGGTCCTTTGACCACCAAGGGCATCGAGACTCACAGGTTGAGAACTACTTTATTAGAGGCTGAGAAGACTGAGATCAAAGGGCTGCATCTGGTGAGGGCCTTTGCTATGCACAGCATAGGTGAAAGCATGGCATGGCAAGAGTGTGTGAGAGAGATTGAGAAGAGACCAAACTTTCATAAATTTGTTCCCAGTATGACATCAGTCTGTTCATGAGGGCACAGTGCTGATGACCTGAACATACATCATGTCCTACTGGTGTGATATATCAAAAATGTAGCTTTTTTTCCACTTAGTATGTGGAAATATTCAAGGCTGTGTGAGTAGGTGCTCACTTTTAGCATTCCAGTGCCTACTTGGAGCACTTATGTCATCCAGTGCCTACTTGGACAGCTAAATGGTTTCCTGGTTTGGAAATGCTTGTTAAAGCCACTGTAAACTGTAGATGTAACCAATGGTCTTATAAAATAAGAAACACAGAGCCAATTCAGAGAAGAAAGCCAAGAGGTCAGAGCTAAGAGCCTCACCCTTCCTGATTCAGGGATCCTCTCCAGCCAAGAGAGCTCTCCGAAAAGGACCTACTTCCTGTGTGTCTGTCTTTAAAGTCTTCCTGTTCTGCCTTCTCATTGGTTGTAAACCCAAACATGTGACTGCCTCGTCACTGCCTGAATGTACCGCCCTCCAGGTCCTTAAAGGCGTGCGCCACCGCCGCCACGCACTTGCTATGACTCTAATAGCTCTGACCCCCAGACAACTTTATTTATTAACATACAATTAAAATCACATTTCAGTATAAGTAAAATACCACCACAGTAAACTTCTGAGATTTCATTTCATGACCCATTTCTTTCCTTTTTTTCTACATGGCTGGAGATTGAACCCAGAGGCTTGTGGACTTTACCCTCAACAGAATGTGATTCTCCCCCTAACTCCCAAGACAAGGTCTCACTGTAGCCTGTGCTGGTCTCAGACTCATTTGTTTCTGGTTAGTGGGGTGTGTGTGTGTGTGTGTGTGTGTGTGTGTGTGTGTGTGTGTGTGTGTGTGTGTGTAGTGCAATGTGTATTTTTTTACTTTACAAAAGCACTAGCTGTTGGTTCATTGGTTTAATCTGTTCTCTTACTCTTTCAGGTTTGGATTAAATTTCTTCTTTTCTAGTTTATTAATACAGAAGCCAAATCCATCCCTTCATTGATTTGAAACTATATTTCTTTTCTTTCAATACAGAGTAGTTTTCAGTTAGTTTTTTAATTGCTTCTGACCAGTGAGGTAGTTTTTAGCATTTTCTAGGTATCCTTACCAATTTCTAAGTTTAATCCCAACATGATTTGGACAGAAAACATTATTTTAATCTCTTTGAGTTTATGGAATCTTGTCTAGTAAACATTCTATCTACACTTGACGTAAGTCGTTAAGTTGGTAGAGTTGTTGGCATGTTCATATCCTTTTTGTCTTGTTAATTGAGAGAAGGGTTCTGAAATCTTGATTGGATTTCTCTTTCTCCTTACATGCAGTTTTGACAGCTTTTCCCAAAGTGCTTTCACAACTTTATTGGAAGTCCCATAAATGTCTAGGAGTTTGTACTCCTGGTTGAGCTGACTTTCTTTATTGTGATAGGATTTGCTCCTTCGGCTCTTGCCTACTCCAGCTCTCTTCTCACTGGTGTTAGCATTCCTGTACTCTCATCCCTAGTTAGTTACAGTTGAAATGCATTTCTTGACTGTGGCGTATACGGTGGTCTTTTTAAAAATGCAAACTGGTCATTAGTTCATGTTATTGGGGGCTATTTAGACTTTTTTTTTTTTTTTTTTGGTTTTTCGAGACAGGGTTTCTCTGTGTAGCTTTGCGCTTTTCCTGGAACTCACTTGGTAGCCCAGGCTGGCCTGGAACTCACAGAGATCCGCCTGGCTCTGCCTCCCGAGTGCTGGGATTAAAGGCGTGCGCCACCACCGCCCGGCCTATTTAGACATTTTAATGTGACTGGTTAGATCTCAAGCCCACCATCTTACTAGTTTTTAATTACCCCATTCTGTTTTATATTTTGTTTTCCTCTTTTTGAAATAAATGGGTATGTGAATGTTTGACTTATTTTAGTGTACATTGTCATATGCCACTTTCTATGTTGTGTTAGAACCTCACACTGCACTTTCTCATCTTTGTGCTTATGTCATAGGTTATATGTGTCTGCCCTGAATCTTGTAGTTTCTGTTATTTTTGCTTTAAAATAGTTCATATTAGTTCGTTTTGAGGTAGTCAGACTGGCCTTGAACTTATTACAGCTGAGGATGATATTAAATGCTTAACCTCTGTCTTCACCTCTCAAATGACAGTATTGTAGACATGTGCCATCACACCTGACGTTAGTCTTGTTTTATAGAGAAATTTAAAATAATTTTAAAAGTTTGTATGTTGTATTTATCCATCTATTTACTACAGATATGAGCATTCCTAATCTGAAGGACCTGAGATCTAAAACTTAGTATCCATGTTTTAAAATTTCAGATTTTGGAACATTTTAGATTATCAGATTAGGAATTTCACTGGTAATGTCTGTGTGCCAATAATTCCACATCTGAAAATCTCAGAAGTAGAGGTGTATAGCTTGTATTTCTGATAAATTTCCATCTGGTAATACTGTTTTTATACTGCCTAAAGAGTTTTCTACCTTATAGAGCTACTGTCAGTAAATTCTTTCAGCTTCCCTCTACCAAAAAGGAAAATTGCCTTCACTTGAAAAACTGTATTTATACTGCATTGACAGGATCCTTCCCCCTAGTACATTAAAAACTGTGCTCCAGTCATTTTCTGTAAGTAGACATTTACTGACACTTAATCTTTTTCTTTATGAAACGTAATTTTTCCCTATACGGCTACCTTTTATATTTTTGTCTTAATTATTTTAAGCCATTTGATTACTGTGTGCCTTCATACAGTTTTCTTTTTCTGAATTTTGTTGTTGTTGAAAATAATAATTTATCTGGTTAGAGAAATCTTAATAATTAGCTTTCATTTATTATCAGTGATATATGTTCACTCTCCATAGTGATGGGCTTCCATGAAGACATTTTCGTTCATATTCTCCCTCTGTCTCCCTTTCCTTCTTCCCAACTTCCCCTTCTGCTAGTCTCTGTTGGAATTTACTGAGCTTTTTGTGTCTGTGGGTGTATTAGTTACATGTCTCATTGCTATGCCAAAAATACCTGGAAAAGGCAACCTAAAGGAAGGGAGGGTTTATTTTGGCTCTCAGATTCGGGAAATGCAGTCTGTCATGATTGGGAGCATCTAGTGTCAGGAGCAGAAGACAGGCAAGAAGCAGAGAGCTGTGAGTGCTGGTGCTCAGGCCTGTTTCTTTTCCAGTCTGAGACCTCAAGCATAGAATGGTACCATCCACTTCCCATCTCAGCTAACCTAATCAAGATAATCCTTGAGAGACATATCTAGAGATTTGTTTCCATGGTGATTCTAAATTCCATCAGATTGACTATCAAGATTAACCATCACACTGGGTTAATAGTTTTTTTGCATAAGTAACATTTTTCTGCCTCCCTTTCTCTTTTTCTTATAACAGCTTGAAATACAATTCTTGCATGATATATATAATTTATCAACCTAAAGTGAACTTTTAGTGAATTTTATGTAGTTATAGATTTGTGCAATGTTTATCTCAGTTTGAGAACTCTATATTTACTAGCATTCATTTTTCCGTTTCCCCTCAGCATCCCTTCTAATAAGTATTACTCTTCCCTCTTGGTGTGTTTTTTACTATTCTGGACATTTCATATGGGCATTCATATGATATGTGATCTCTTATCACCAGTTCTTTCACTTAAAGAGTATTTTTAAGGTTAGTCCTTATTCTAGCACATACTTGTTTTGCATATAATATTGTGTGGGAATGAGCATACCATATTTTATTTATCCATTTATCTAAGCATAGACATCTAGATTGTTTCCAGTTTTAAGTCTTAAAACATTCTTCTGTAATCTTTTTTTTTTGTTTGTTTTGTTTTGTTTTTCGAGACAGGGTTTTTCTGTGTAGTTTTGTGCCTTTCTTGGAACTCACAGAGATCCTCCTGCCTCTGCCTCCTGAGTGCTGGGATTAAAGGCGTGCGCCACCACTGCCCAGCTCCTGTAATCATTTATATGTGGACATATGAGTATATACCTAAGAATTAACTGGTGCTCATGTATTAACTCCATATTGAACTTTTTAAGGAACTGTCATGCTAATATAAGTGTCTGGGCCATTTTACATTTCCACTAGCAGCACAAAAGATTTTTTGTTTGTTTTGTGTTTCTAGGCAGGGTTTCTCTGTGTAGCCCTGGCTGTTCTAGAACTTGCTCTAGACCAGGCTGGCCTCAAACTCACAGAGATCTAACTGCCTCTGCCTCCTGAGTGCTGGAATTAAAGGTGTGTGCTACCACCACCCCTGAAGCTCAGAGTATTTTAATTTTAATGAATCGAAATTTGTTTTGCTTGTACTTTTGCAGTATCATTGTCTAATCCATGTCCATGTCAGTTTTGTGTGCTTCCCCACACACTGGGGATTAAATTCAGGGCTTCATTCATATTTGACAGGTACCTTATCACTAAGCTACATTCTCAAATTTTGCATGCTTTTGAGTTTTGTATATGTTGTGAAGTAAGGGTCCAGCTTTTTTTTTTTTTTTTAAATTTACAGAATTTTTTTGTATGACATTGTATCTGTGCCCAAGAAGGCCAGAAAAAGACAACATATTTTCTGAGACTAGAGCTTTTGATGGTTCTGAGCTACCTTGTGGGTGCTAGGAATTTAACCCAGGTCCTCTGGAAGAGCAGCCAGTGCTCTTAACCACTAAGCCATCTCGCCAGCATCCCATCCTCATTCTTTCATATATGACTATCCAGTTATACTTTCCCATTGTTTCTTAATTTTTTTTCCTGTCTCCTGCATATCTATTTGGGGGCTCCAGTTATATATGCATTCCACTGTTAAAAGTTGTGCCAGATATTTCTGAAGTGCTGTGTTTTTTCAGAGAGAGAGAGAGAGAATGAATGTACGTATTTAGGTTTTTCTTGCCCTGCCTTCAAATATAGTAATTTTCTTCACTGTCTAATTTGCTGTTAATTTTACCCCCCCCCCCCCATTCTGAATAATGTCAGTAATCTTATTGCTACCTTTTGTAGTTTTGATTGAGTTTTCGTCATAAATTTTTTACTTTCCTGTTGATATGCTTTGTAGTTTTTTCATTGGTGCCAGAAACTGAAAGCTTTTCTTTTTTGGGTGATACATGTTTGAGTATTCCTCCAACTAACCTTGGGCATTGTTGTTATGTGCAGTGAAGTTACTGGAAAGCAGTTTGACTCTTTTGAGGCTTTGCCTTAAGCTTTTCTAGGTGAGACCAGAGCAGTTATTAGTCTGAAGTTGAATTTTGATCATATGCCTTCTGAGTTGAAAGGATTTTGTTCTCCCATTCAGTAGCTGGGAACAGTGTGGCCGTGGCCATTTGGGAGTTTCCTTCTCTGGCTCAGGCAGTTTTTCACATTCAGTGTTAATACCCAAGATCTTCATACCCAAGATCACTTTGTTTCTTTGTACTGTTCCTTGAATTCTGACCACCAGTGTCAGTGCTCTTGTCTCTAGAGCTCAGGAGATTACTCTGCTCTAGTTGTGATTGCCCCCTCCTCCTGTTTTGCAAATTCTGCCCAGGAAGTACACTGAGACAACTGTAGAAGCCACCTGTTTGTTTCCCATTCTTCCTGGGTTGGTGTCTGGTACATTGGTTTCGGGTAGGATAACAAATTGAGGCTTTATTAGCCTACCTTAATTAGAAGGTTTCAAGGTAGTCAGTTCTCAAAGGTTGGTGTATTTTCACTACACTACATCTGTCTGTTTCATTCTCAGATTAAGTCTGAAGCATTATAGAGAAAGTTTTTTATGGATTGTAGAAACCATTGACCTTGTAATCAAGAAATACCTAAGTGTAGATTTAATACTGCATTGAAAGGGTGATGTAGTTTTAGTTACTAAGTACTGTGTCTATTGCTTGGCTTAGTATCTGAAATGTTTCTGGGCAGATATTTTCACTTGTGCATTAACAATACAGTTTTTCTTGTTTGTTTTTGTTTTTTGAGACAAGATCTCACTGTGTATACCAGACTGGCCTGGAACTCCCAGAGTTATGCTTGCCTTTGACTCTCTAGTGTTAGAATTAAAGGCTTACACCACCACACCTGGCTTTACTGCCTAGAAGGCCCCACATGACAGATTCTGTTTTTTTTTCTTTATATGATGCAGTTATCACTTGAGTAATTAGTCCCTAATCTCAACTAATTTGAGAATACCTTAGTTTGTTTTTTTAAGGCAGAATTCCTATTTTCTAGTTTATAGAATAAACAGTTTTTCAATTAGTATTTGATTTTGTCTTACATAAACTTATCTTTCATAGTATCCAGAATCTGGATTTAGCATTGCCATGAATTATTCATATTTTCGTTTATCATAGCTGAGATCATTTAAAGGATAAATTCTTTCCAGTGTGCTTTTAAAATGAAGATAGTCTCAAGTATTGACGTTTCACTCTAAAAGTTTAAATTTTAGTTTCATTCTAATTAGAGTTAATTATTTAGTGTATGTAGTGAATTGTTCTAAAATAGATAAAATCTTCCTTGTTAAGCCTTCTTAAACTTTTTTAAATAGTAATTTAAATACCTAATTAAAACATCTGAATTGTATTTCATACATGGACCAAATTTTGGAGATCACTATATAATCCTTTCCTCCTTTTTTTTTCTGTCTTGCAGGCAAAGTAAAAACATTAAGTTCATCTTTGTGGTCACTAACTCACTTGACAGCTTTGCATCTGAGTGACAATTCACTATCCTGTATCCCTTCAGAAATTGCCAAGCTTCACAATCTGGTATATCTGGACCTGTCCCATAACCAAATCCAGAGTTTACCGGCAGAACTCGGAAACATGGTATCACTCAGGTATGCAGACTCAGTATTGGACAATGCAGACTCAGTGACCGACGGTTAGGGTCCCCAAAACAAAAGCGACATTTTATATTTAAAGAAAGGAAGCATCATAACTGTCTTTTATTGAAAGATTTTTGGTAAGAATTGAATGTTCAATAATAAAAATTAAGTAGGTCCATTGCTTAGGTTTTTTGTTGTTGTTGTTAATTGTTTTTTCTGAGACAGGGTTTCTAGTGTATCTCTAACTGTCCTCTGTAGACCAGGCTGGCCTCAAACTCAGAGATCCACTTGTCTCTTTCCCTAGTGCTTAAAGTGAGGGATTAAAGGCATACACTACTACTTCTTGACATTACTTAGTTTTTTTTATTGCTGTGCTTTGTGTTATGTATTTTATTTTTGAGCCAAAAAATTTTTTTAACATAATTCTTTGGAAATTTCACACCATGCATCCCAATCCCACTGACTTCCCAGTCCCTCCATATCCACCCCTCAACCCCTGTAGCATGCTCTCCCAAAAGACCCCCCCCCCAAATTAATTAAAAACAACAGCAAAAATCCCCACCTCCCTCCTCCATCTTTCCAGCACCTCTCCATTCATCCTAGTGGCATTGGAAGCTGTGGTGTGTCACACAGTAAAACGCCTTTGTCCAGTCAGCCTCACCCACAAAATGTTCATTGCAATGAGTCAGTGGTCTGAACCAAAAAATTTTAAACACTGCAAAGCACTGGGTTATTTGATGTACTTGCCTGTGGCCAGCAGTTGGTGCCATGCCAACATCCTTAATGACACTAGTCCTCTGCTAGTGTTATTAACACTGTTGCCCATAGTAGGAAAGCCTTGGCATGAACAAAGCTAGAATTAGTTACTGTGCTTAAAAGCCTTGTAGTGTCATGGATAGAATTTGTAGCGATGCTGTTCCTTTGAGAATCTTAGGCATTTGTAAATTATGTGATCTTGGACAGGTTTAAGAACCTAAGGCCAGAGGTTAGAGATGTTGGGCGATGAGGAGTAAAAAACAGCTAACTCTTCCCAGCTTTAATTTCTCAGCAAATCATAATTGCTGGGTGTTTGTTTGTTTGCTTTTTTTTTTTTTTTTTTTTTTTGGTTTTTCGAGACAGGGTTTCTCTGTGTAGCTTTGCGCCTTTTCCTGGAACTCACTTGGTAGCCCAGGCTGGCCCCGAACTCACAGAAATCCGCCTGGCTCTGCCTCCCGAGTGCTGGGATTAAAGGCGTGCGCCACCACCGCCCGGCTTGTTTTTGTTTTTTAACCTTTGAAGGTAGATAAGATCTACATACCTACAAAGCTGAACCCAGCGTACCTGCTCTTGCACAGTGGTTTCCATGACTTTTCTGCTATCTTCTAGTGTAAGGACTAAAGACCTTATGGTTGTTTCTTTGTCTTTATCGCTCTTACACAAGCCTTTTTCTTGGCTTAGTTATTAAGTATTTACTATGACTATTTTTAATCCTTTGAAACAAACTGGTGTAGAGAACCTCTTACTCCATATAATGTGTTTGGAAATAAGTAGGAACCAGTTATTCTGATCTGGGTTTTGTTTTTTTTTTTTTTTTGTTCAGTTCTCAGAAGCAACCAAAATTTTTATTTAAAGAAACAGGATAGTAGAAGTCATCCTTTTCATCTAAAATCTGGTTAGTAAAACTTAATGCAGGAACTTGACAGTGTCTCCATTTGGTGTTGGAGTTTGGTTGCTTTTTTTCTTTAAAGATTCTTATGATATTTTTATTGTGGTTATAAAAAACATTAAGCTTTTGTTTATATAACTTTTACTTTTAAACTGAAATTTTTGTGAATTTGGAGAACTATTAAAGGTTTGCAGTTTTGCAACCATCATTAAGCTCATTGAACAGTCCCCATGGTAGCTGCATGTAACTACTTTTCTTACTGCTGTAACCAAATGCTTGAGCAGAAACAGCTTAAAGGAGAAGCTGTTTCATTTGACGGATGGTTTGAGGGGATGCAGTCCCATCATGGTGGGAAAGACATGGTAGCAGAAATGCACAGCAGCTGATCACATTGCATCCACCATTAGGAAGTGAAGTTGAGACATCCCTAGCCCTGTGTGGTGGTACTATCCATATTGAGGCTGAGTCCTCCTCAGTTTAACCTCTCTGGAAGTACCCTCACAGATGTACCTTTGAGATCTGTCTCATGGGCTGTTTAATCCTTTCTGCTATCTTAAGCATGTATAGTGGAGCACACATATGCCAGATTAGCACTGCTCTGCTGCTTGCAAACTATGTTTCTAGCCTATGAGGTAAGTATTTCAGTTGAGAGTAATTTTATGTATCCATGGATTTAACAACTTTTAAAAATTGAAGCTTGTTGTGCTGGAGAGATGGCTCAGGGGTTAAGAGCACTGCCTGTTCTTCCAGAGATGCTGAGTTCAATTCCCAGCAAGCAACCAACCACATGGTGGCTGACAACCATCTATAGTGAGATTTGGTGCCCTCTTCTGGCATGTAGGTATGCATGGAGGCAGAGCACTGCATACATAATAAGTAAATCTTTTTAAAAAAAGTGAAGCTTGTATCATACTTTGTTCTTGTTTCTTCTTTCTTAGGTTTTTTGTTTTTTGTTTGTTTTTTCTCTGTATATTACCAAAGGTTTGGTCTGTGGCAGTTTTGTTTGTTGTTTAACTACATAGGAAGGCCAAGGCTAGGTAATGGAATATAATGCATAAAACTTTGTCATTCTTAGGTACATACTTTCCTAGAAATAACATTGTTGATTTTAGCTGTTAAGGTTAAGATTACTATGTCTTCTGACTTCCTGGAAATTTTATATCAACAGGGAGCTCCATTTAAATTACAACCAGTTACGAGTTCTACCTTTTGAGCTGGGAAAACTGTTTCGGTTGCAGACTTTAAGCCTGAAAGGTAAGATTTCATTTTTTTTCTTTACAGTTTCAAAAGAGCTGTAAGAGTTCTTACTAGGGGGTGCTTTGGCAGGCCGTGCTGTTACCTCATGCTCTGTTGCTGAAGCTCTGCTGTAGTAGTTCTCTGTTCCTGTGACTATTCATTCACCTCCAGGCTGGCTGTCTTTGTATTCTTAGCTGCTCTTGACCTGTCTGTTTCTTAGCTTCTGTCTTGATGATACATTACTTACACCATGCTTTCTCATCATGTCATAAACAGCTTTTCCCTTACATTCTAATCAGAGTGCAGCTTCCCATAAAGTAAGAAAGAAAATTTCCCCAGTAAATAGAAATTTTTGATTTGGTCCTGGTACAAAAAATTATGTTTTTGAGGGTTTCTTTTTTTTTTTTTTTTTGGTTTTTCGAGACAGGGTTTCTCTGTGCAGCTTTGCGCCTTTCCTCGGATTCACCTGGTAGCCCAGGCTGGCCTCGAACTCACAGAGATCCGCCTGGCTCTGCCTCCCGAGTGCTGGGATTAAAGGCGTGCGCCACCACCGCCCGGCCGAGGGTTTCTTTTTTAAAAAGTTGATTTATGGATACTTACTTAGTGTTGGAAGTGGAGAAGAGAGTACAAATAATGCAGTAGGACCCGTTGTGAAATGTTGTAAGTCAGAAGGAGTCAAAGTCATATTTTTACAGTGTGTCAAGACATGGGCATGCATTATAATGTAATTGGTTCTTCACCAGTCTGGACAGATAGCTGTCTCCTAAAGGAAGACTTCCAAATAAAGTCTCTAAGAGTTGCATTCATATTTCTAAAAGATAGTTACAGAATCAGGTGTATAGTCTTATATGTCTCTTTGGTATATCATAAAAACTGTTCAAGAAGTAAATAAAAAATAAAAATACAAACTTGTATATATATGTAATTTTTAGCAGCCATCAACTTTACAGAAGGTTCAAGTCCATTTCATGTCAGAAAAAGCTGCTGTTGTATATCCTTCCAGTTTACAGTTGATACAGACTACTTCTATATTAACATTAACCCATTAATCATCATTTTGAGGCTGGAGAGATAGATGACTTAGTGGTTAAGAGCACTGGCTGCTCTTTCAGAGGACCCAGGTTCAATTTCCAGCACCTGCATGGTGGTTCACAACCATCTGTAACTCCAGTTTCAGGGGATCCTGCGCCTCTCTTCTGGCCTCCAAAGGCATAGGCATGCCCTTGATGCACAGACATACATACAGGCAAAACACCCATACCCATAAAACAAATAAATCTTTTAAAAAAGAAAATTAAAAACTACAAATTTTTTATATAAAAATTTCAAAAGTGATATTTTTATTTTGGTAAGTTTTTAGCAACTGTAATGTAACAGTGTTGTAATATGCTAATTTTTTGTGCTGTTAGGTGATTATTTTGATAAATTTTTCTAAGTTTGAGACACTGTATTATCTTAATTTACCTACTTAAAATTTCCTCAGGAAATCCACTTACCCAAGATATATTGAACCTCTGTCTGGAGCCAGATGGAACAAGAAGGCTACTGAATTACTTACTCGATAATTTGTCAGGTACTGCAAAAAGAAGTAAGTGACTGTTGGTTTAGACTTTTATTAGGAAGACATGTAAGAATATCACTTAATTATTATTATTATTTTTTTATATATATATATATATATACCCAGTTTCAACAGAACAACCACCTCCAAGATCTTGGATCATGTTACAAGAACCAGACAGAACAAGGCCAACGGGTTGGTAGCCCTATTTTCTAACTATTAATGTGACCAGCTTTTGTTAAATCTGAAAATATTATTGTCATGATTCAGATTTTGAACAACATTGAAGCAGTATTGTTATAGGTTGCTTTAGTTTGGGAAATAATGATAAAGATTTAATTCTGTAATGCATTGCTTCTCAGCCAGGAGCAGTTATATCTCCAGGGGACATGTATCAATTTTGACAATTCTGATTGTTAAAAATGGGAGAAATACTGCAGCAACCTAGGGATTGAAGTCAGGGACACAGCTAAATACCCTACAGCTCCTGGCCTAGTCAGCCCCTACTAGCTAGCCCCACGGAATGTTGATACTGCCACTGTTGAGCACCTGACCTATTGCATCAGATTCTCTGAACAAATACACTAAAATCTTTCCTCATTAGAGCTTTCATGTGCTGATGTGCTCTAAAGGTACTTGATATTAGCAAAATTATAAGATAGCTTTCTTACTTGAGAGGAATTGAACTAGTGGCCTCTGCTCTATTTTTAACCTAAGTTTTATGAGAATGATTTAGTTCTCAGGGTATTTTTAACAGGATTTGGCTGATGATGTACCTGGTTTCTGCATGAATTAACACAGGCTACCTCCTTTCATGTTACTTTGCCTTATTTTGCTTCATAGATAATTAAAATGTGCTGTGGGTTTTGTTGCAACCCTATGTCAATATAATCTACCATTGCCATTTTTCCTATAGCTCAGACAATACATTTTTTAGCAATAAAATGTTTCTTAGTTTGTGTGTTTAAGACAGTGCTGTTCTATAGATTATAATGAAAAACTTTTTTTGTGCTCCAGGAAGCCAACAGTAACCTCTGTGGTTTGCTTTGATGCAGTACTCAATATTTTAGTGTTCTGGAGCCAAACTCACAGTCCATGTTCAAGTTAGTCTGTAGTTGCTCTATAAGAAAAAGAAAGTTGGGCAGCCTGTTAAGGAAACTGCACGTCAAGTTTCCACATCCTACATTAACAGTTGGTGGCATAGAAGAAATAAGGAGTCTTGGTTTATGGAGTTAAGACTCAAGAACCTGTCTTTGTGCTTCTGTAGATACAAGCACATTGTATCCTAATTGGTTCATTTATCTCTCCTTCCATTACTTATTTTTTTCTTTCTGTTTCCACAGCTGGCATAGAGTAATAGCTTTTCAGTAACTATTAAGTTGAGTGGTTGAAGTCAGACTTAACATAGTGAGGATTATTACTGAAAGAATTATGGCTGTTGGTTTTTTTTCCTGCCATGTGTGTGAATCAGTTATCTTTCCTACAGCCTTGTTTTCTGTCATGTGCTATAATGTTCTTTGTGATAAATATGCGACCCGGCAGTTATACGGCTACTGTCCATCGTGGGCACTAAATTGGGACTACAGGAAAAAGGCCATTATTCAAGAAATCTTGAGCTGCAATGCTGATATTATAAGTCTTCAGGTAAGTCATGCAAAAGACTTTCAAATTGTGTGATCCTTCAAACCAGGACAAACCAAGAAGCAATTATACTAGAATATATTATGCTAATATATTTGAAATCGTAGTTTCAGCAGCTCTTAAAATTCTGGCCTTTTCTGGTTTAGGTGAATTCTGAGAACAGTAACTATCTTGCCTTGCAACCCTGTGCTGTCAAAGCAAAACGGGTTCAACTAGGCATTAAAAATTGGCAGTACCCTTTCTTCTTCCTCTAGTGTCCTGTGTACTGCATTGGAATTGGGTGGCAAAGTTACTAAAATTGTGGCATTATCTGGATATAGTCTTGTTTTACCAGAACTGTTACTAGAAAATTTAGGGTGAAGTGGAAAAAGATTGGACTGTCTGCACAGTAACCTAGGTTTGTTTGTTTGTTTGTTTTTAGCACAACTCTCATAATAACTTACACAGTTTTGGTTAATTTGTTTCTCTTCATGGGTCTAGAATTAAAATATGTGACAGCTGTGAATCCTTCTTGTGGGGTTCTTGTTCCATCAGTTCTAAGACAAATCTACATGTGTAGGTATACATGTCTTTCATTTTGCACCTAAACTACAAAGAACTGGCATTGACAACTGGTACAATAAAGTTTTCTGATTGTTTTCAGATAAATTATATTCTGAAGATACTCTGTTCTTTAATCTGTAGCTTGGTCTGTAGAAAAAAAAATTTCAGGCTGTATACATGGGTTAATGTATTGGACAGATTTTTGTCTTTGAAGTAATTTTGCTGGTTATGATTTTTCAGGAGGTGGAAACAGAGCAGTATTACAGTTTTTTTCTGGTAGAACTGAAAGAACGTGGCTATAATGGATTCTTCAGTCCTAAGTCTAGAGCTAGGACAATGTCGGAACAAGAAAGAAAGCATGTTGATGGCTGTGCAATATTCTTCAAGACAGAAAAGTAAGCCTATCTGATTTTTTTTTTTTTTTTTTTCTGTAGAGAGATAATGTCCTCAGTATTTGCAGGGCGGGGCCAAGGATGTAGCAATTAATTGGTAAATAAGAGAATGAAGTGCTATATTATTCAAGAAAATGCAACTATTTAAAGTTTAAAGGGTCTTGTTTTTGTTTGAAAGTTTGTCTGAAAGTACTGCTGTTTCTTTGAGTTGTCTTACTAGGGCTTTAATTCCAAGTGCTGATTGAAATATTATATAGGTAACATTTCCTCTAGGAAACCTATGCTTTTGAAGATAATTGTTTAAAAATTATGAAATATTCCAGCACTAATGGTAAAGATGACTGACTATACTATATTATGTTGTAAAGGTATTTCCAGGTTTTTTTTGTTGTTGTTGTTGTTTGTTTGTTTGTAGCAAGAACAGACTAAAAACAACTTTAAGGTCTGGCGGTATATATCCGTGTTTAGGGTCAGGGGATATACATCAATGATAGGGAATTTGCCTAACATGCACAAGACCCTGAGTTTGAGCCTCAGTACCACAGAAACAAGCCAAGTTAGACTAGAAACAACCTTAGCTTTGTACCATAAGATTGCCCATAGTATAACTGAACTGACTTTATTTGGTAGCAAAGTTTGGGGGAAACTAATGTCTTGTAATCCCAATTATGTGTGTGCTTTGTTTCAGATTTACTTTGGTTCAGAAACACACTGTTGAATTTAACCAGTTAGCAATGGCGAATTCGGAAGGGTCTGAAGCTATGCTGAACAGAGTCATGACGAAAGATAACATTGGAGTTGCAGTACTGCTAGAACTTCGAAAGGAATTGATTGAAATGTCATGTGAGTGATCATTTCACTTTCGGTAATATCGACAACCCCATTTCCCCCAAATTTAATAGTTCTGATTAGATGACTTCAAAACAGAAATCTCACTGTGTGTTCAATGGTCTGGTCTAACACCTAAGAAATTCAGTGAGTATTTTTCTTTTCTAAAATATCAGACATCTTTTTTTCTACCGCAAAGATAAAGAGAAATCATGGCCCAGAAAAGTTATTGTCTTGAAAAGGCATAAAGAAGCCGGGTGGTGGTGGCACGTGTCTTTAATCCCAGCACTTGGGAGGCAGAGCCAGGTGAATCTCTGTGAGTTCAAGGCCAGCCTGGTCTACAGAGCGAGATCCAGGATAGGCACCAAAACTAAACAGAGAAACCCTGTCTCGAAACCCCCCCCCCAAAAAAAAAGGCATAAAGATATTTTTGAGACATTGAGGTAAATAGTAATTGAAATAAATGCTCAGGGATAAGAATTCTATATTGCTTCCATGATTTCTTGTCAGCAAAGGTGTTTGGTAAAGCTGACGTTTTATGTCAGTCTTCTGACTGGTCTTGAGTGACAGCTTTTTTTAAAAAATTAAGAATATGGAAATAGTGACTTGGATGCTGAGAACTGAACTTCTATAATTTGTTGTGGAATTTGGGATATTTAATGTAAAGATAAAACCTAGTGACTGGGGATTGTGTCTCAGTGGTAGTACTTGCTGAGTATGCACAAAGCTTGGACTCAGTCTCTAATTCTGCAAAAACAAAACAAAAACTCCAAGAGCCAAAGAATTAATAACTGCTAAAGACTGTATGTCTAAGAGAATTTAGATTCAAATACGAGAGATTTGATTTTGGATACCTAAAAACAACTGTCTTGGGCTATCTCTGTCCAAGTAGGCTTTATTGCTGGAACTGTCAAATAGATTTAGAGATAGAATTCTTGGGATTCAGTGATTGGGTAGGAAATCACGAGATACATCTTAGATTCTTTTGAGAAATTTCAGATGCTGTAAGAAGCTATAGACTGATGCAGAGTTTGTCTGTTTTGTTTTTACCTAATATAGCTGGAAAACCACATCTGGGAACAGAAAAACAACTTATTCTTGTGGCTAATGCTCATATGCATTGGGACCCTGAATACTCGGATGTGAAGTTGGTGCAAACTATGATGTTCCTCTCGGAAGTGAAGAATATTATTGATAAAGCCTCTCGGAGCCTAAAATCCAGTGTATTGGGAGAATGTGGAACTATTCCACTTGTGTTATGTGCAGATCTGAATTCTTTGCCAGACTCTGGTAAGAAAAGTAATATTTTGTATGAATAGGTGCTTTTTGACTTTCCAAGTTTTTCTTTGTTTTATTAAAAACTTAGGCCGGGCGGTGGTGGCGCACGCCTTTAATCCCAGCACTCAGGAGGCAGAGCCAGGCGGATCTCTGTGAGTTCGAGGCCAGCCTGGTCTACAAAGTGAGTTCCAGGAAAGGCGCAAAGCTACACAGAGAAACCCTGTCTCGAAAAACCAAAAAAAAAAAAAAAAAAACTTAGTATAAGTGCACATATACTAAGCACTTTCACAAATGCATGTACATGTCAAGGTTTGCATGGGGATCAAAGAACAGATTTATGGAGTTGATTCTCCCCTTCTACCATTACCTGCCTGGGTTCTCACTATAGAACTCAGGTAATCAGGCTTTTAGGATAAGTCCCTTCACCTGCTGAGGCATCTCACCAGCCCTGTAATGTATGTTTTTATAATCCAGAATTTAGTCTAAAGGAAAATTCATTTTGTAGCGGCAGCCATGAACAGGGTTTACAATTTTTTTTAAGATGGTCAAGGGGGAAAGAGTGTAGAAACCTAGGGCGGTAATGGTAGATACTGATCATTCTTTGTGTGTGTATCCCCTTCCCTGATTCTTCACCCTTCTTCTTTGAGGCTGGATCTTCGACTCAAGAACTCCTCCCTCCTGAATAGATAGAACCACAGGACACATGGCACCATACCCCCAGCTCCAGGCTGATAACTTGAAATAACTTGTTAAAAACACAGTTTTGTTTTTGTTTTTGTTTTTTTTAAACCCTAAGACATTTGTAATTCAGGCTCTAAAAAGCTGTTAAGATAACTTCTTTGGGATTCCAGCCTGTGATAAAATATGATCACAGTTAAATTTGACCAACAATATATTAGAGAATCCCAAATTTTGTTTCTTCTGGTAACTTTTATAAAAAGTACAAAGTACATTTGAGGTAGAAATTAAGACCTTTTTATCACACAGATGTGATCATAAAAAAGCAATGCTCTTGATTTTTGTCATGTAGAAAGATTTAGAAAGCCTGATCTTAAATACTTTTCTGTGGATAGTATAGAGAATCAACCAGATCCCTTTCAGTAGCAAACTCAGACCATCCATATGTGTTCCAGCTCTTTGATTGTACTCTTATTACACAGTGCTTTTGGACTTGCCTATGTGTATGACTGTACACCACCATGTTGATAGTTGATGAACTTGATACTACATTATTGATATCACAGTAGATAGAGCCATGAAGAAGAAACTTAAAATTTGTTTTCAGGGCAACAAAAAGTCCCTGAGATAGCTAATTCTTTAGCCCCAGGCCATCATGCTGTCTGGGGATCACTGCTGCTGAACAGCTGAGGATTCTCTGACAACTTCTCCACATCTGTTCTGCCCTCTAGCTGCAAAGTATCGGAGGGATGGGGGAGGATTCCTAATAGCATTGTGGGGAAATGTCTAATCTTGCTAAGTAATAATATATAATAAAAATTAAAATATGTTTGTAGAGCCTACCTTATGGTTAAGAATTTAAGAAATAGTTAAGTTGCTCTCTCACTTGATAGCATTCTGTTCCATAGTTTGGTAGTATGATAAGATAAATGCATAAAACCCAAAAGAGGGTTGCATAGCCCTGTAGATAATTTGGGATATGAAGAAACCTGCATACTATTTTGATTGATTGTGATAAATCTTTTTTAAAAAGTGGGAATAATCTGAAGTTTAGCAGGCATATTCTAGCCAACTGTTTGTATAATCATTGAAGGATTTGAGAAGACACATCTATTTGTCAGGTAGTTTTAAACAAAACAAAATGTAAAATATTTGGGTACTGTAATTCCATAAGAATTAATTTGGGCCAATTATGACTAATTAAGAAAAACATTTTAGAGAATAAGAACTTTTTGGCTTTTTGAACTAGTACATGCTCTTTTAAAATTATATTTTTTGTTGTGTAGTATGCTTGACAAATACAAGTGCATTTCTGTCTCTTCAGGTGTTGTAGAGTATTTGAGCACCGGTGGAGTAGAAACAAATCATAAAGACTTTAAGGAACTGAGATACAATGAAAGTCTTACAAACTTCAGCTGTAATGGGAAGAATGGTATGACCAATGGAAGGATCACTCATGGTTTCAAGTTAAAGAGTGCCTATGAGAATGGCCTGATGCCTTACACGAATTACACATTTGATTTCAAGGTATGTCTTGAGATTGATAAGCTTTCAAAACCTTATTTTTATTAGCAGGTCTTGTAACTTCTTAAGTCTTAAATACCAGTGTGTGTTCTGGCTGGAACTGAGTAGCCTTAACTTACTGGCAGAAGTGGCCATTGCTCTTCCTTATGTAGACAACCACGTGATTGCTGTTAGTCTTTCTAGATAACCTAGCAGAATGTAAAGATATGTTTCATTTGTTTGACTCTGTAAAGGTGCATTGCTGTTTCACTTTGCCTGCCTATGTCACCTGATTGGTCTAATAAAAAGCTGAACAACCAATAGCTAGGTAGAGGAGGGATTGGTGGGACTGGCAGAGAGAATAAGTAGGAGGGGGAATTTAGGCTCAAGGGAGAAGAAAAGAGGGAGAGCCAGGGGCCAGCCAGGAAAGCAGGAAAAATGGGACATACAGAATGAAAGAAAGGTAAAAAGTCCCGAGGCAAAACATAGATAAAGAGAAACAGGTTAAATTAAGTTTTAAGAACTAGCTAGAAATGAGCACAAGCTGCTAAGGCCAAGCATTCTGAGCTAATAAGTCTCCATGTCATGATTTGGAGGCTGGCAATCCAAGAAAACCTGCTGCAACTGGTTGATTCTGCTGAGTTTGACTTGGGTGGGGTTGTTTGTTTTGTTTTTTTTAATGTGGCGCTGGGGGTTACACATACTACTGTTTCGTCAAGCTAGCAAAGGATATATCTTGAAAACACTTGTGATTTTCTTGTTTTCTTGCTTAGGCCATAATCATTTTTATTTTTGTTTTTCAGGGTATAATTGACTACATCTTCTATTCTAAACCTCAGCTGAATACTTTAGCCATCCTGGGACCTCTGGACCACCATTGGCTAGTTGAAAATAATATCAGCGGCTGCCCACATCCACTTATTCCCTCGGACCACTTCTCACTTTTTGCACAATTGGAGCTCTTACTGCCTCTCCTGCCACAAGTTAATGGCATTCACCTTCCTGGCAGGAGGTAGTCAAGTACTTTCAGAGGACCTCAGATTTCCTTGTAAACTCATGAAAACCTGAATATAGGGGAGTGAGTGTGGCCACTAGGGATTTTCCTCAGTGATCATTTAATTTTTCAGTCTGATTATTTGATAAAGGATATAGTATGAAAGCCAGGTGCTAGCAACAGACAAATTCTGAGCCCAGTATGCTTTATATACTGCTAGACAGGGACTGGTGTGTTTACACCCATCTTTTAATTTGTTACCAGTAATTTTCCTGTTTCTTCTCTCCAATGTATATTGTCATGCCTTGAAATAGGAAGATGTGTGAGCAGTGTACTGTTTGCACAGAAATCACAGCACTGTTTTCTGAGGCCAGTAGTCACATGAGAGACCACTCTTCCAGACTTTACTCCTCTTTTTTTTCAGACTTCTTTGTAAAATGTAGAATTTGAATTTAGCCTTTATGGTTGTATATGATCCGCAGAAGACCTGATTTATGAAATTTTGTACTAAATAGAAAAAAAGCAAATTTGAAAACAATTGTAAGCTAAGGGGTTTTTGTTTTGTTTTGTTTTTTTTAATCCTGTGTCCTATGTTCTGAAGGCCAGCTGGTAACAAAGTTGCAACAGACTTTCTCTGCAGTGATTTGCACTGTTGGGGTTTTGTTAGCCCTTTTGTACTACTTTATTTTTAAATTGAGAACATTACTCTTTAAATGTAAGTTTGCTTAGACTTTGGGATATTTTCTTGGACCAGAGGCAACTTATGTATGAATTCCTGAATTTCTATGGAAACTTTCTACCAGGACAGATAAGCTGATCTATAAGCATTTATGGAATATGATAGTTGACATATGTACATTCTGGTATTTTTAAATCTTTAACTTTTTAAGTTAAAAAAATTACAGCTGTTTAGGTACAGCTTCTAAGTCCTTTCTGAGACATTTTCTGTTCTGTCTCCACTGTGCCTGCCTAAATTTGTTCTCACCAAGCACTGCCTGTGCATGCAGAGAAAATCTGTGCATCTTTTATATTTTTTAAAAACTAACATTTGTGAGACTTTTATGAAAATGCTTTTGTATGAGCTGTGGCTTTTCCTCGTTGTGAAGCGTTGGATAGCACATTCTGGAACACGTTCTTGGGTCCTGGGTCTTTGCTCACAGACCCAAGCACTGCTTCTTGGTGCCATTGCACCCAGAGTACCACTATCATGTGTATTCCTTATTTTCTTATGTTTTTAAAAAATCATTCCTTTTTTAAAAGAAGAGTAATTTTCTGTTTATGAAGCAGTATAAATTAGATGCATTTTCCAAACAGGTTCCCTAAGACAATTGTTCGGATCATTTTTAAAGTGACTAAGGAATTTTAATATGTCAACCAAGATGAAAGTTATACTGTACCCTATATTTTGCCCATAGTGCCATTAGTAGATTAGAAATTAAAGTCACCTTTAACTTTACAAAGTTAACTTGTATATGTTCTGTTCTCAGTCGTTGGTTCTCTCAAAATCAGATGAATTCAGAGGGAACTTGTCTGGCTGCTTTTGTTTCAACTGCAGGCAGTGGAGCAGAAGGACGCCGCGTGGCACTAAAATGAACTGTTGAGTAGTAACAGTTTTATACAGAGACTGAGCCATTTTGGATGACTCAAAATTTTATGAGAAAACATTTAATTGCTTATGCTGTTTTTAAGAGGAAATAAAATTACATGCTGTTTAAATAAATGAAATTTTTTTTCTTTTTAAGAAATTCTGTAAAAGGTCTTGATCTTGAATCTGTCTTGGACCTTGTTTTTCCTTTAAGGTTTTTGTTTTGTTTTGTTTGTGTTTAATCTTAATTATGAAGGTGGGTTTGTTTGTTTGTGGGTTTTCTCTTTGTTCAAGTTATGTTGGCACCAAACACGTCCAGTTTGTAATCAACACTGGTGTAGAACCAGTACATAACTTCTAATGGCTTTTTGTTTCTTCTGTGTGTGTCTTTCTGTCTCTTTGTCTTTCTCTCTCTTGTAAAGTGTGAATATAAGATGTGTTTGACTTGATTTTCATAAATACTGTGTTGGTAGTGTGCATCATGACAATTTCCAGTGAGGAGGAACTGGAGCTGGTTGGACTGATGGGGCTGAGGAGCCACTTTGCCTATGACCTGCTTAGAGAACCACAGGTCCAGAGAGCGTGGCGTGAGGAGCCAAGAAGAGCACTTACTCATTTTTGCATTTGTTAGCGGAAGATGTATTCTTTCCATGGATGCTGGAACTAGAGTGCACTTGTTAGATGCTAAAGGTTTGAGCTTTACACAAAACGTTTCATCTGTATTCATTACTGTCTACAATATATTTGCATTTGGGGGCAGCATAGTAAGATATAATTGTCTATTATGTCTTGAAGTACTTGTTTTGCCTCATCTGGGCATAATGCATTCTGTGGGTCATTTGGACATCTCCACCTTGTTTAGATAGTGATAAGTTGACCGAGAGTGTAGATTTACAAGTATAACCTTCAAAAGAAAAATATTTTGAATCTATAGAGAATAAATGTTCACACCAAAATAGACTGATACTTTTGTTAAGCAAGGTTTTGTTTTAAATGCTTTGTGTCCAAAATAACTTCCAAGAACCTATACTCCTTAAAATGCATAAAACTAGTCTGTTTTCATAATGTAGATTATTTTTGAAAAATTCTGTAATAAATATATGTAATGTTTTGCTATAATGTAATTTCAGTGTTCTTGCTGATAAATACATCTTAGTGTTTTACAAAATGTTTGGAATATGTTTCCTGTTCTAAAAATGAGAAGATTGGAGGCACTCAAATCCTTGTAAAACTTTTGAAGCACAGTTTACATACAGTATTGGTAATTATTTATGCTTTGAGAATTTAAATGTTCATTGAAATTAATTTATGGCATAGTATAAATTGAAGTTGTAGAAGTAAATTGTTGCTGCAACTTTAATAATCCCAGAACACAGGCAGAAGAACATCTCCAAGAAATTTGTTTTTGTTTGTACTTTGATTTGATTTGGTGACAACCAGGAAAGCTTATTTTGTATTAGCACTTTGAAACCTAAAGACATAATTAAATTGGGTAGAATGCACTTCTAAGTCTTTAAATTATAGTTGAAACCTCTAAGATTCCATTTTCCAATAACATTCATGGTTTAGAGTTCCACTTTTTCACTATTTAAACTACAGAACTCGTTTCCATCATGACTTTTAAGTTTGGTGGTCATGTCATAGGACAAAGCCAACCCAGGCAAGACAATTAGGAGTTTGTCTTGGGATGAGTCAGTCACAATATTCAGTACAGGTGTTGCAGATAATTTAGAGGACATAAGCAGGTGTCCTCCAACCGTAAGCAGTATTTTAAGATGTTCTCTTTGTTCCTTTTGGTTACATAAATCTTAAATGGTATGTTGATGTAGTGTCTAAAATAGAGTAGTCTTTATCCACAGTACATTATATTGTGTAATGCACTGGACTAACTCTTGTTTACCATTCATGTAACAAAACCCAGCACACTATCTGCACTAAGCTCAAGAATGTCACATCTGCATAGGCAGCTCTTTGATAAGGGTGATGAGAAGCTGAATTTACACCATATAGACTGGTGGTAACAAGGGCTTTTATTGTTCTTTTCAGTGGAATCTTCTTGGTCAAATTGTAACTAGCTAGTATTATATTTATATACAGGGTCTCTTTTCCTTACCGATGTATTTTCCTACTCATAGCCAACCAATAAATTCAATATCTGTTTAAAATATTTTAAAAGTGTAATTTGTACAGCTGTAGCATTGAGGCTTCAAAGCAGGTGTTAATCAGGAGACTGTACATTATAGTTCAGAGTCCTCTGGGGCAGGTTACAGCTCACCATTACAGGGGAGGAGTGAGTGGGAACAGGGCATGGTGCAGTGAAATGGTGGGAACACCTTTTCTCATTGGCTGTGTTCTTCCCTGTGACACTCATCTTTGCCAAAGTTTAGTTTTATATTTAGGTTACAGGTGGTCCTTTTGCATTTAGGGTTGTTGTTGTTGTTATCATATACCTCATGATATAAAAAAAATGGGCTCATGTTATCGAAAGACATTGACGTATATTTTAAATAAACACTTAAATACAGTAGTAGACATTGTGTTGGGGTTATAATAATTATTAAAGGTCTTACTGTTACATCTCTAAATTTTATTGCATGTATAACCTTTAAACAGTTTGATTTCCTAAGTTTTCATATGTGGGCTTAGAGTTTAAAAACAAAACATTGATTTCCTTTTCAGAAATTACACAATTCTATTTCCATACTTAGAGGCTTGAGGCAAGACGATCATGGGTTCCAGTCTTCCATCTTAAAAAAGATGGAGTAAGAAGTACTTCCATAAACTTTATGTACATGCTGAAAAAAATGTTTAAAATCAGAAGACTGAAGAGAAATCGTTAGGATCTTAGAGTAAGCATATGTCACATAAACCTGATGTCTAATATTTGCTAAAAGCAATAAGTGTAAAAGTTAAGTATACTTTATACATTCTGATCAGTGGGCTTTTTTTTTTTTTCTTTTTTTAGGGAACAATTACCTAAAATAGAAGCTGAAAATACTGTGTAACGTTTTCAGCTTTTAGGTAGCAGTGTTAATGTATATCCAATTCAGATTTAAATTGATTTTAAGATAAGCTGTTAGAAATACTCCAGAGACTTTCTTTAGAGATCTTGTGATCTGCCTCTGCCTCCCTCCAGAGCGATGGGATTAAAGGTGTTCTCTACCACAAGTTTAACCTAACACATATTAGAAGAATAGGTAGGTATTGTAAAAGACAGCTCTTAACTAGCGTTTTTGCAGATTTGGGGACTGTTTGTAAGTACATTTGTCCCATCAGGTTCTAAGTTCTCCGAATGAGTATTACCTGCAAGTCTGTCTATACCTAGGAAATGGGGAAACTGCTGGATAATGGTGATGTCAGAACCCTGTCTCCAGCACTTCCAATCATGTGAACAAGATGTCAGTGTTCTTGTTTTCTATGAGCTGCAAAGTTAAATCACTCTACAATCTACCCCATAGCTATTAAATTTATTTTGAACCTGCCTGGGCAAACTGCTTTTTTCTGCAAGTGTGACCCAGGGCAGACTTCAACAGCTCTTATTGCCACTATTCTCCAGGTTGCTCCAGAGTGAGTCTAATTAATAAGCCTTTGGGCTCAGACTCTGTGTCATTGATCTATCTTACTGAATGATGAGGGTTAAGCTATTTTTTGTTGATGCTCATTTTGAGTTGCAGGTGTTAATAGATTTACAGGTACAGTCTCTGTGCCTTGTTGGCCCTTATAACCTGTTGCAGTAAATGCCACACACACCAACGAGCAACTGCCTACATGGGTTGAAAGGTGACTTTGTGGCTGTATTTTAAAGTACTGAGAACTTGTTTCCCAGATGAACAGCAGAAATATTAAATCCTTTATGGACTGTCTATGGCCACAATGGGTGGATTTGGCATATGATGTAGTCCAAGCCCATGGAGAGCACTAGTAAAACAGCTGGGACATGATGGGAAGTTTGAACTTCATCCTATGAGTGGTGGAATGAGCCACATGAAGATTTGAATGAGGAGCAGTGTTGCCAGGTTTTATTCTGGTAGCGTTGTAAGCAGCACTGTGGAGGAGAGACGAAAGTAAAGACACTACTCAGTGACCAATAGCTTCAGTATGGTTCGCTTGGAAGAAGATGAGCTGAGTAGTAAATGTCCATGCATGCACGCACACACACACACACACACAAAATGAAACCTTGAAACAAAACAGCAACTCTTTGAAGATTGAAGCAATCCAAGGATTTTTTTTTTTTTTGGTTTTTCAAGACAGGGTTTCTCTGTGCAGCTTTGCGCCTTTCCTCGGATTCACTTGGTAGCCCAGGCTGGCCTCGAACTCACAGAGATCCGCCTGGCTCTGCCTCCCGAGTGCTGGGATTAAAGGCGTGCGCCAGCAATCCAAGGATTTTAAATGTAGTTTCTTCTGTAAGCGATTAGCTCTTGGCCTTAGCCACTCATGGCTTTTAAGAACCTGAAACTTTATTCTAAACCTGAAATCTGACTCTGATGGGCACCGTGAAATAGGTATTCTAATTTATGAAGCTTGATTTTTTTAAAAAGGTTTTTTTGTTTTGTTTTTCGAGACAGGGTTTCTCTGCGTAGTTTTGGTGCCTGTCCTGGATCTTGCTCTGTAGACCAGGCTGGCCTTGGACTCACAGAGATCCGCCTGGCTCTGCCTCCCAGTGCTGGGATTAAAGGGGTGTGCTATTGCTGCATCTCTTAAAAAGAATTTTAATTAAAAAAGGAAAATTATGCCAGATAGTGATGGTGCACACCTTTAATCCCAGCATTCGGGAGGGAGGCAGAGGCTGACTGATTTCTGTAGGCCAGCCTGGTGTAGAGTGAGTTCCAAGACAGGACTGTTACACAGAAAAACCTGTCTCAAAAAAGCAAAAATAAAATAAAATTTATGTGTATGTATATGTGAGATTCCTGACATGAAAGAGGAACAAGTGCTCTGAACTGCTTAGCCATCTCTCTGGCCCCTTGGCTCATTTTTCTAGGGTTCCTTGCATTCTACAAGGTAGGGAACTACCATGTTGTTGATCTATATTTTACATAAACATCCCATTAATCAGTGTCAGTTGAATTCTAGCCATGTGTTGCTAAAGCCAAAGCATTGTAAAGTTGATTTGAGTATTTTGTACAGATGGCACTGGAAATATCTAGTATAGTAGAAGGGAAGTATAAAGTACAGTCGTACCTATGTGTGTTTGTATTAAGACTCCTTTTAGTTAAGTGTGGGCAAGTTAGAATCAGCTCTAATACAGAACTTGGGTATGCAGAGCTATTACAACATAGTGAAAACTAGGTATGTCACAAAAAATCTGCATGGATGACAGTTTACTATAGTAGAATAAAAGAAAGGCTTTGTTGTATAAATGGTAGAATAAAAGGCATATTTTCTCCAAAATGCGTATTATAATACTTTAGTAGTCAAGAAGGTAATGATGGACAGTGGTTGCCACATGCCTTTAATCCCAGGCAGAGGCAGGTGGATCTCTGAGTTTGAGGCCAGCTAGGGCTGTTACAGAGAAACCTTGTCTTGAAAAACAAAAGAAGTAGATGATAATCATATGAAACCAGGATTTCCAACAGAAAGCTAAAAAAGAAAAACCCCAAGATGGGTTTCTCGGTCATCCAGCTTTATAAAAGAGCTCTTATTGCACTGGAGGAGAATGGTATACTGGGTGGAAGATGACTTGTTAGGGAAATTTTTTGTGACAAAATGATAAAAGGACCCAAGTGTCTTATGAAAGTGCAAGGTTTGCAGTTGGCCCAGCAGTTTCCTGTAGAGTACAAGACATTCCTAGTGCCACAGGTCAGTTGATTGAAGGGCTGGAGAGATGGCTTAGCAATCAGAGGCTCTTGGAGAGGACCTGGCTTTAAGTTTCATCATCCACATGGCAGTTGTCAACAGTTTAACTCCAGTTTCAGGGAGAACAATGCTTCCCAAGGACACTCATGCATGTGGTGTACATACTGCCCAATTTATTCTGTCAGTTCTTCAGGTTTTTCTAAAAAAATGAATACCTTACCCAAAAAAGTAAGACTTGGCTGGGAAGATGGCTCGGTGAGTAAAGTACTTGCTTCACGAGCCTGAGGACCTGAGTTCAGATCCATAGCACCCACATAATTATGTGCTGTCTATGGGAGCTGTCTGCATAAAGATACAAGTAGATTCACAATAAGCAGATGAAAAATGTCACATAAACGTAACTAGTTGCGAGTAGCCATGCCAATCAGACAACAAATCATTACTAGAAACTAAGGGGCTGCTTGTAATGATGAGCACACCAGACCATAGAGCTCCAAACTAGGACTAAAGCCAACACGAGGGGAAGTGGGTGATTGAACAGTCATACTTGAACACTCAAGCTGGGCTGTCAATGGCCAGCACCACCAGTTACTGAACAGCATAACAAGGCTCCATGTCAAAAACAAAACTGGGCAGAATATAAGGTAGTAGGAAATTGAACAGTGCTGTAACCCAACTAAATCTAATAAATGTGTGAGACTAATAATAGAGTGCTTGTCTTTTCAACTGTACATGGAATAGTTTGAATTAATAGAAAATTTAGTCTATAGTTAGTGGCATGAAATTAAGTTGGGGAATTCAAGAATAAGTGGAACTTAACACCAAAATAGCCAGTGGATCAAAGAAAAGGGAACATTCTCTGAAATGAATGAAAAAAAAAATGGAAGCAAGGAATGCAGTGAGAATAATGCATAGAGGGAAGTTATGATACAGAGGCATTGAAGAAGAAAGTGGATGGATTCCCGGAGCTCAGCCTGGCACCTGGCCATGGATCTCTGCATCTGCTTCCATCAGTCACTGGATGAAGGCTCTGTGATGACAGTTGTATTCACTAGTCTGGTCACCAGAGTAGACCAGTCTAGGCACCCTCTCCACCATTGCTGGTAGTCCCAAGGTGGAGTCATCCTTGTGGATTCCTAAGAACTTCCCTGGCATCCTGCCTCTTCCTATTCCCATGATGTCTTCATTTATCATGGTATCTCTTCCCTTGCTCTCCCACTCTGTCCCTGTTCCAGCTTGTCCCTCCCATTTCCTTATGTTCTCATCCCCCATTCTTTGCCCTCCATTAATCCTCCCCCCACTCCTATTTTGCTCATGTAGATCTCATCTATTTCTCCTTCGCTGGGCTAACTATGTGTCCCTCTTAGGATCCTCCTTGTTAGCTAGCTTCTCTGGAGCTGTGGGTTGTGGTTTGATTATCCTTTGCCTTACATCTAGTGTCCACTTATGAGTGAGTACATACCATGTTTGTCCTTCTAAGTCTGGGTTACCTCACTCAGGAAGATATTTTCTAGTTCCATTCATTTGCTTGCAAATTTCATGATATCATTGTTTTTTTTTTTTTTTTTTACTGCTGAGTAGTACTCCATTGTGTATATGTACCACATTTTCTTTATCCATTCTTTGGTTGAGGGGCATCCAGGTTGTTTCCAGGTTCTGGCTATTACGAATAATGCTGCTATGAACATAGTTGAGCACGTGTCCTTGTGGTAAGATTGAGCATTCCGGGGCTGGAGAGATGGCTCAGGGGTTAAGAGCACTGGCTGCTCTTCCAGAGGTCCTGAGTTCAATTCCCAGCAACTACATGGTGGCTCACAACCATCTGGCCTGCAGGGATACATACAGGCAGAACACTGTATATGTAATAAATAAATCTTTAAAAAAGGAAAAAAAAAAAAAAAGATTGAGCGTTCCTTGGGTATATGCCCAAGAGTGGTATAGCTGGGTCCTGAAGTAGATTGATTCCCAGTTTTCTGAGAAATCGCCATACTGATTTCCAGAGTGGCTGTACAACTTTGCATTCCCACCAACAGTGGAGGAATGTTCCCGTTGCTCCACATCCTCTCCAATATAAGCTGTCTTCAGTGTTTTTTTTTTTATCATAGCCATTCTGACAGGTCTAAGATGGTATCTCAGAGTCGTTTTGATTTGCATTTCCCTGATGACTAAGGATGTTGAGCAATTCCTTAAATGCCTTTCAGCCATTTGAAATTCTTCTTTTGAGAATTCTCTGTTAAGCTCTGTAGCCCATTTTTTAATTGGATTGTTCGGTATTTTGATGTCTAGCGTTTTGAGTTCTTTATATATTTTGGAGATCAGCCCTCTGATGTGGGGTTGGCAGCGGGAGTCCAATCGATGAGAGAGAGAGGAGGGATTCTGTGGGCAGGGGATGTCGAGATCATGATGGGAAAATGTGCAGAGATGACCAGCCACACTAGTGGAAACCCATGAACTGTGGACTAATAGCTGTGGAGCCCCCATAGGACTAGACTAGGCCCTCTGGATACGGGAGACAGTTGTTTAGCTTGAACTGTTTGTGGGGCCCCCAGGCAGGGGGATCAGGATCCATCCCTGGTGCATGGGAGGGCTTTTTGGAGCCTAGTGCTTAAGGTTTGACACCTTGCATAGCCTTGGTGCAGGGGGGAGGGGCTTGGATCTGCCTCAGCTGAGTGTGCCAGGCTTTGCTGACTCCCCATGGGAGACCTTGACTTGGAAAATGTGGGGATGGGGGGTGGGGGGGAGGCTGGGGGGTGGGAAGAGGGAAGAGAGGGTGATTTGTGGTTGGTATATAAAGTGAATAGAAAATTTCTTAATAATAAAAAGAAGGGGGCTGGAGAGATGGCTCAGAGGTTAAAAGTACTGGCTGCTCTTCCAGAGGTCCTGAGTTCCATTCCCAGCAACCACATGGTGGGCCACAACCACCTATAATGAGATCTGGTGCCCTCTGCTGGCCTGCAGGCTAACATGCAGACAGAACACTGTATACATAATAAATAAATAAATCTTTAAAAAAATAATAAGAAGAAAAAGAAAACGGTCTACTAACCGGACAAGCCAAAGCAGAAAGTAGGAAGGAATGAGGAGCAGAGCAGAGAATTGTGGAATAAGGAATAGAAAATGGAAAATAAAAATTGGCCTTTGTTGTGTCTTTGGAAAGATGAGTGAAATTCATGAGTGTCCAAGTCAGCAGAAGAGAAAAAAGTTGTTACTAAAATTAGGTACTAAAGGGACATTACTACCAACCTCACAGAGTAGAGAGGATTACTGTGGAATATTGTAGAATGTTACACATCTAAAAAGGATGGAGAGACTTAAAATCTGAGTGGATATATAACAAATAATGGTACTGAGTTAGTAATGGGAAATGCAAAACAAAAACCCCGTGGAAAGAAGAGCCTATGCCTTCTTATGATTTCACTGGTAAATTCCAACGGACATTTAAGGATCAATATTCATTCTTTTAAATCCTTGTATTTTGAAATTTTCAGTTCTTCAAATATTTAAAACAGGATGAGAACTTTTTACCTCGCCTGAGTCCAGTATTATTACCCTGATGCCCGAACAGATGAAGCGGGCTGCAGAGGTGACTTGGTTATGAGCATGGAGTGCTCTTCCTCCCTGGCTGGCTGACTGTTCAGTTCCCTGTCAGATAGACCGTCGGGTGTTTCAGACAGGCAAAGTAACACAGCTTCACAGAGTTAAACAAACGCAACATAAACAAAACACACCTTAAAATATATTCTACAACACATAAACAATTTTTTTTAAAGATTTATTTATTTATTATGTATACAGAAGAGGGTTGCCAGATCTCATTACAGATGGCTGTGAGCCACCATGTGGGTGCTGGGAATTGAACTCAGGACCTCTGGACCTCTCGAAGAGCAGTCGGTGCTCTTAACCTCTGAGCCATCTCTCCAGCCCCAACACATAAACAATTTTTAAGGAAGGGAAAGATGCAGATAGATAACACCTGCGTGAATGGGGAGCCAGAATACTGCACACACCGTTAAGTTAATAACAATAACAGTTCACTGTTAAAACAATTCTGTGGTGGTGTGGAAAACAATTAAGGAATTAATATTGGGCAAAGGGGAAGCTGCCAGGTAATGGAGTCACAAAGTCCTCCGATGATTCCATGGTGTAAAGACCCTGACCCTGTGAAGACCCTTCAGATTTGTTCCCCCTTGAAGCCAAGCGTCTAGGTCTTTATGACCTACACCAGAGAGCTGGTGACATAGAAATACATAGATCCTTTGTCAGCCAGAATGCAGACTTCCTCTGCCTCAGAGTGTGACCTTACAGTTCTTTGAGGGCAGTTCTCAGAAAGTGACTCAGCTAGGTGCTACCAGTTGCCAACACCTGACAGCTATGGAAAGGACCTCTTGAAGGGGAAACTGGGTGACATGTTGCAGCATCCAATACAGCGCACCCCTTTGCACTCTCCACACTTCTCAAATAACAGATCTGGGGACCAGTCTCTTCAGGATTATGCTGGTCACATTTCCCCAGGAATCTGCAGGAGCTTGTCTTGGACTTCAGTCCTAAGGTTTCTTCTAAGCGTTTCTCATCATCTGGGGGGAAAATCCACAAGTTGAGGAGGGTAGCAGATCTGGCTCAGAATGGGCTCTTTTATCTGGTATAAGCCTGCCCACCCCCAGTTCTGGTGAGCTTCTGTAGTGTACAGTGTTCCCATGGCAACTTAGGGCATGGTTATCAGACAATCTAAAGTCTGGACATATTATTGTTATCCAAGGACATGTCAGAGTGTCCCCATCTGCTTCACCAGAGATGGAAAACCATTCATCTTATTAACCTTGGGAACTATTCAGACCAGTGTCTTCCACAAAGCTCCATACCCTTTGATGGTCGTAGGGGCAGTGTGTTGAAAGTGAGGTTCAAACCTCATCTGAGTCCAAGTGGCCTTTCCCTTTACTCCAGTTTGTGAGCTCATCACCTCCCAACACTGGAAAGTTTAAATCCCTGATGATTCTTATAGGAATGGAAAACTCCGAGCCCTGTGTTTTCGTGTAAAAGATCAAGTAGCTTCAGTTTGTAGGTAGTCAAAGAAGTGAGTGAAGCCCTTCCCAGGAAGGAAAACGCAGTTATTAATGAAGTTTACTGGGGCATTTCCCCTGATGTGGGTATCAGTGTCTGCATTCTATGGGGCCTTTCCATGAACATTAGGGTCAGACCATTATGGTCTCTTTGGTAGAATAGAGACTAGAGGGAATCGAAGACACTGGGATATCTGAGCAAAGATACCAGAAACCACAGAAAACAAGAACACCCTCTCCCTTCCTACCCCCCACCCCATACACAGAAAGAGACATGATGCTTTTGGCGTCTTCTAGGAATTGGTTTTGAGGCAAGAAGACATCAACTGCAAGCTGCTCTAGCCATGTTTATTAAGGTAGAGGGAAGTTGTGAGCAGTAGGGTTTCCATCTTTCATTGAAGAGTACATCTTGTCAGGCAGAGTCCTTCCAGGTTCACCTCAACCAAATGCTGTCAGGGCTCCCTGGAAAAGAAGCCAAGTGTGAAAGTGCCCTTCACTGCTACCAAGATTGCTGAGGAGAGGACCTGGGCACCCGAGGTTCCTCAAGGCAGAAAGGCATGGCTGCTGGTTCTGGGGAGGGTTCCTGTGAAGCCCATGGGGAGGGGGCCCTAGGACAAGTGTCATGGCCTGCTGGCAGCCTGCGAAAGGTAGACCCTGACAGCTCCTTGGGCTCTTCACAGGTTGGTTAGGATATGGCTTCCTGGAGCAGAACAGGAAGCAAGGGTTCCCTGATACAGACTGGGCTGCTTCCTATATGACTGTGAAGGTGACTAGGGAGGGTTACCCACCCACACAGGGAGGGAGAGCCATTCAGAGAAGATGCCCACGTTACCAGCAGTGTCTTCACAGCCCCCACAGCCTCAGGGCCCAGCTCAGTGACACACTTGCTGGAACCCTTTATAAGGGGATCCACCGGAATGCCCAGGCTGGCCAGGATGAACCTCAGGATGCTCAAATGGCTTAATGGTAGGCTAGGCACAGCCCCGGCCACAGCCTCTGCAGCTGGGGCAAGGGCAGCCACAGGTTCTGCCACAGGTTTGGCCACCGAGTTCACGAAGAAAGCAACACCTGCCAACACAAAAGAGAGCACCAAAGACCTTCTCAAGGATCCTGAAGACCCAACTCCTCCAGGGACAGCACCCAAGGGAGACTTCACAGCCACACACCTACTTCCTGATTGATGACTGCCCAGTGCCAAAGGAGACACCAACAGAGGTGAGGAAAGGTGGCCTCATAGTGGGCCCTGGGAGGAGATGGCTGCCGAGAGAGCCACAAGAAGATGGGTAGGGTTTCAGAGTCAGGGACATTCCTACTGTGCCTTTATGAATGAGGGGACATTAATCAGGTTTAGAACAGATGGGGTGGGCATTCTCAAGCCTGGGCTGGCCTTTGACTCAGTTGTCAGGCTGGTGGATGGGGAGAAGAAGCCAAAGGTGAGTGGGCACATGAGAGGCAGCTGGAAGGCTCACGTGGGCCTGGCAGCAGAAGGCTTTGAAGGGCACAGGAAAAAGAGGAAACCCTTGAAGGGGTAAGTGGAGGAGCATCTGGCTTCCTCTGGAGGCATTTCTGCTAGAAAAGCTACCGTCAGCAGCCTGGTGCACGAGAGTGGGAGGCTATAGGGCCCAAACCAGCTGGAGCAGGGGCCAGGAAAGAGCAGAAACTGATGGCAGACCCTCCATAGGAGATGCCAAGCTCCAAGGGAACTCACCAGAGTCACTGAGCAGAGCCACACAGAACACTAGGAAGGTGGTGGTAAGCTTCATGGTGGAATGTGACTTAGAAGATGCTCCTAAGACACTCTTCCGGAGCCTGCTCCTGAGGGTCTCATATATCCAGGGGTGGAACCTCGCCCTTCTGAGAAATGTGTTGTTTGCTCAGCTAATAGGCAGAACTTCAGCCAACTTCCTCCTCTGGTCAGTGGACCCTGGGAGGATTTCACATCCCACCTCAGCAGTCCTGGGGATTTCCTCTTGGCAGGGTCTCCTGAACTCAAGTGCTGGGCCTTTCTTCCTGAGGATGGGAACTGAGGATATGCTTTGTCTCCATAGGGCCCACCCAGGCCTACACCTAGAAACTGTGGTCTGATACCACCTCAACGTCACCACAATCCAGGTCTAGGGCCCATGCTTGGTGGGAACAGGTTCCCCACGGGTATGAAAGGGCCGAATGATTATGCAGGTTCTGGGGCTGGAAGCCTGAAGAGCACAGCGTAAATCAGAAGGTCCCTAGGACCCCACATCTCAATGAGCTATAGGTTCCTGGTCCCAGACTATAGAGATGTCACAGTGACAGTCTTCCCAGCTCCTGCTGGTCTGGGAGTCCCAGTGTGTTTGAGCCAGAAAGGAAAGCCTAGTAGCCTGGCTAGATGACCAGTCCTTACTCTTGACTACTTCTTAGTTGGGCCATAGGTAGCTGCTGCTGGAAAAAAAAAAAAAGCGGGGGTGGGGTAGGAACCTGGGACATTTCTCTGTCTTTGAAATCACTCTCAAAGGTGGCAGATGAGCTTGGTGTATTTAGAGTTTCTCTGAAAGTCCTTTCTTCTCTGCCGCCTGCAGAAGTGTAGCAGAGAACAAATCACTGATACTCCTCCAGTTGGCTCATTAATGGGGAGATCTGGCTTCCAGTGCTTTGGAATGCCTCTTTCACAGCAGATGAGGTGTGCCTTGGTCTTTGTGGCTGGAGAGGAAGAGTCTCCAGCTGCCCCCAAGCTGCTGTGAAGACCTACTGTGGGTAGTTTTGCTGTGGGATGTCCTGTGTGCTGTAAAAATATGTTGCTATGATTGATTGATAAATAAAACACGGATTGGCCAGTAGCCAGGCAGGAAGTTTAGATGGGAACTAGCAAAGAGGAGGATGGGGGGAACAGGAAGGCGGAGTAGGCAGAGACGTCAGCGTCAGCCTGCCGTCCAGGGAGCAACATGTAAAGGCAACAGGTAAAGCCACAGAACATGTGGCGACATATAGATGAACAGAAATGGGCTGAGTTAAGTGTAAGAGCTAGTCAGTGGTAGGCCTGAGCTAATGGCCCAGCAGTTTAATTAATATAAGTTTCTGAGTGATTATTTTATTAGTGCTTGCGGGGACCGTGGTGCTGGGCAGGACTGGAGAAAACTACACAGATTCCACCTGTTTTCAGCCCGTGGCTCGTTAACACTGAGCAGACTCACATTGGGTCTGCTCATTCCTTACATCTTTTCCTTATTTTTTTGACCTGGGAGGCTTTTGTTAGTCATTGTAGAAGTGATTTCAGTGGGAGATGAGTTTTCAACTTGGGAGGTTGCACCTCCTTTGGATGGTTTTCCTGGAAGGAATGCTTGAGAGGCAGCGTCGAGGCCATCTGTGTTACTGTGGATCTAGTGGGCCCCACTGTCACACCCAGAATACCCCGAGCCTCTTGCTCAGAAGGGACATGGCTCTGACCTGCCACCTTCCTGAAAAGCCAGGCCCACGAACTGGTTTGACAGCAGGGTCCACCTGAACCGTGGCTTCTTTTCCTGTGATAACTGTAGTATGAGAACGTTAAACGGAAAATTCCACAAGTAATTCTCAACTCTTTCAGGATTTTTATCAGATGAACCCACCTTGCTTTTCTTCTTTTTTAATCTTTACATTTATAAATGCAGGCTGTCATATTGGGGAGTTTCACTGTGACATTCCCGTACAGCATGTATGATGATGCAGTGACCATGACTCACTCTTCCAAGGCTCTTACTTGCCCTCCGTCTTCCTCCCCTCCCCAGCCCCTTGCCCGAACCTAGTATTGCCTCTTCTGCTTTCAACTCTGTGTCCGGATTCCATGGATGAGAGAAAACATGCAGTATTCATGAAAAGGCATAGTATTTAGTCTATGTGTTGGTATATTTTTTATTCTGTCTCTTGTTGGTTTCTGATTTTATTCCATTATGATCTGATCAGATGTAAGAGATTATTTAAATTATTTTGTATTTGTTGGGAGTTGCTTTAGAGTGTAAAAAGCTATTTTGGAAAAAGTTTCAGGAGTTAAAAAAAAAAAAAAAAGCAAAATGTGGGTTCCTGCTGCTGGATGGACTATTCTATAATGTCTATTGAATCCAGTTGAGCTAATGCAGTGGTTCTCAACCTGTGGGTCATGGCCCTTTTGGGGGCTAATGACCCTTCACAGGGGTTGCATATTAGATATTTACAATTCATAACAGTAGCAAAATTACAGTTATAAAGTAACAATAAAAATAATGTGATTGGGGGTCACCACAGCATGAAAAACTGTGCTAAAGGGTTGCAGCGTCAGGAAGGTTGAGAACCACCCCTTTCATACACTGTGTGGTCCTCTTCAGTTCACCAGGCTAATCATTTGAGTTTTTATTATTATTATTATTCATGGATCACTTAAAATATTCTAAATTCATTCTTTGTCCAGCATCTTTGGATTCTCAGTTCCTGAAAAGCTATGGAGTTTTGGAAGAGACATGTTAGCCCCCCCCCCACCATGCTTCTTGTGTTTCTGTGCTGAGATTTGTACATGTGTCGGGGTGGATAATGTCCATTTTTTGTGGGGGGTGTCAGTGACTAGCTTCTCTGGAGAACTCCATCCCCAGTAATGTCTGGAGAGGAAGCAGTGGTAACAACAACATTAAAAACAAATCAGATACAGTAATACACTTAAAAGATGTAAAAACTACTTTTCCACTGACAGTATTAAAGAAAGGCAACAAAATGTAGAATAAATGAAAAATTAAAGTAATACAAAGTTATTTCTAATAAAGAAAAATGTTAGCAGGGAAAGAAAATAAGTGAAATTATACAACAGAATAAAAAGGAGAAAAGAAGCCGGGCGGTGGTGGCGCACGCCTTTAATCCCAGCACTCGGGAGGCAGAGCCAGGCGGATCTCTGTGAGTTCGAGGCCAGCCTGGGCTACCAAGTGAATTCCAGGAGAGGCACCAAGCTACACAGAGAAACCCTGTCTCGAAAAACCAAAAAAAAAAAAAAAAAAAAAAAAAAAGGAGAAAAGAGAAGAGAAAGAATAAGAAAAGTACAAGAGTCTTCCTAGTTTTGTACAGCCAGAGAGGGAGGTGAAATCACATTTTCAGGAACTGGATGTAGTCGGAAATCACTGTGTTAAGTGAAACAAACGTACAGACCAATACCAATGCTTCCTCTCATGTGCAGAGCCTAGATGTAAATCTGTGTGCTGGTGCTGGTGTGTGCCTGCGTGCGTGCGTTTGGTGGAAGGGGGAGGGCTGTAGTCAGGAAACTAGAAGAGGGATCATGACAGGGAGGGAGATTTTAGGGGAGGGGAGCATAGTGTAATAGAGTACAGACAATAAAGCAGAGGAGAACGTGACGGGGTGAAAAGGAAGAGAGCTGGAGAGGGGAGGGCGGGTGTGTAGTAGCGATGTCCAATGACACACATGCATAAAGATACCATGAGGAAAGTAATTACTCTGGGTGCTAACCTAAAAAGTTAACTTTAAAAACTACCATCGATCTAATCCATATCACATAGATATCTGTGGATTCCCTTACATGCCTTTTGAAGGTATGAACCCCCCTCCCTCCCAGAACCCCCCTCATCTTATAAAGCTGAAACCTGTACCTCTTCTCCCTTTCTTCATCATGGTCCTTGGACATCACCGTCCTGTCCTTGCCCTTTAGGTAACTCTAGATCCCACTATGATATCCTGGATCAAGACTTCAGGTGAGCAGGGGCTGCTGTAATGGGAAGCAGGGTTGTTGGAGCGTTCTGCTTGTCATTCTTGAGTAATCACCATGCTTTTCCACAACAGCTGTGCCATTTTGCATTTCCACAGACAGTGCACGTGCATCCTCACTGGCACTCCGTATTCTCTTCCAGCAGGATTCCAGTGGCCCAAGTGATCAGATTGGGCATCTAGAGGCTGAACTTGAGTCTACTTTTTACCATGCTGGCTGAGAGCCAAGTTCAGGCAAAGCCCTGAATGACCTAAGAGGCCAAGAAGAGGTGGAGGCCAGCCATCCCCGAGGCTCCAACGGTTCGTGGACTCCTGGTGTCAGTCCAGTGGCCTCCCTGCACACCCTTCCTGGCATTCTTTGTTTTTAAAACAACCTTCCAGCAGGATGAGGTGTTGTATGCTTGGGCTTCATAACAGTGCCCTGTGGAAAAAATAAAACAGAACAGAACAAAACAAAACAAACCTTCCTGGGGCTGAACTGTAGCTTATGAGCGGAGTCCTTGCCTCACAAGAGGAAGGCCCTAGATTTGATCTCCAATGCTGAAAAATGACAAAAACAAAACAAAACAAAACAACCCCCCCCAACTCCTTCCACCTTCCTGATTTAATAGTTTGAGTGATCTCTTCCTGACTTCCCATGAGCCTGCAGTGTGACCACAGGCCTTTTTCAGATGACTGCGAAAATACATCCTCACAGTATGTATGCCATTATCTCCCCGCTCCCACACACTTTCCCCAGATGCAATCATCCAAGTCAGGACTTATCCCAATCCTGTTCCATTCTTCACCACACACTGGCTGTTAGAACTGTCCTTGTGACCATCCTCAGGGCTAGTCCATGGGAATAGTTGAGATCTGCCTGCATCATGGGGCCAGATGAAGTGCTTCTGGATTATCTGGAGGCTGCTGTCAACACCTCCCTGGTGGCTAAAGACAGTACACAGTTACTTGCTCACTCTTCTGGAGGCCAGCAGTCCAACATCACTGGGTTGAAAGCCAAGTGTTGGCAGGACTGCACTCCCCCAGGGGCTCTATGCAGATAGAGGTCCGTTCCTGGCTTCTTCTAGCTTCCAGCATTCTTTGGCTCTGGCTATATCTTTCTAATGCCTGTCTCGGCCATCTGATTGTCAGTGTGTGTGTGTGTGTGTGTGTGTGTGTGTGTGTGTGTGTGTGTGTGTATGTGTGTGTGTGTGTGTGTGTGTGAGAGAGAGAGAGAGAGAGAGAGAGAGAGAGAGAGAGAGAGAGAGAGAGAGAGAGAGAGAGAGCTGTTTGCCTCTTTATTATGGCTACATGTCATTGTACTTAGGATTGACCCAGATAATCCAGGAGAATTGCCTTGTCTCAAAATATTTATAATTGCCAACTCGCCATAGAAAGTGACATTCAAAGGATTTGACAATTAGTTTTACTACGTACCTTATCCTTTAATATTTGTGTTGCCTTCTCACAGGCCAGTGGAGTGTCTCCAGTGGGTGTCAAAGCCTACCTGGCATGGGGAGAGGGAGGGGGTGGACAGGGGTGGTCAGCATCCATTCTGGACCTTCTCCACCAGTTCCTGTATGCCTATCCCCTGGTGGCAGAGGGCTGGCTATGGATACCAAGGAAGTGCTTGGCACTTCTTCAGATAACAGGGTCAGCTTGTCCCAGGACATGTTTGCAGGACATCCTATGGGCCAAAACAAACATTCATGCCTTGCCTATCTTCTGGGAGTTCAGGAAGTACTAGATGTAAACAATGACTTTGAAGGCTCTGAGCATGAGCCAAATATCCACTTTGGAACTGTAGAAGAACCATGAAGACCTCAAAGCTGGGTGCTTAGCCAATGGGGTGCTCCAGCAGATGGGGCCTCCGTCACGGCTCCTGGCTTCAAGAAGCAGGGTGGTGGGGTAGCGGGGGTGGGGGGCAGGGGAGGGAGTCCTCCAGGCAGGATGCTCAGTGCTGTGCCTCAGGTAACAAAGACAGCAGGCCACAGGGACTGTGACAAGAACAGAGGCTTGTCTGCTCCTTCAAGGTCCATCAGCAGGCCTTTGTTTGAAAGGCCCCCAGGCTTGACCATGCTTTCTCCATGCTCAGATTCCTATTGCAGGCCCAACTCAACTCCCAACATGGCTCTGGGGTCTCCTTGGTCCATGCTTGGTGCGCCTTCATTCATGTGTACACACCTGGGCCCAACGTGTGCCTGTCATGGGCATGTAGAGATGGAGTTGAAATGTGAGCTGGGACTGCCAGCAAAGCAACTCCCTGAGCACCTGGGTCAGGAGGGTCCCAGAAAGTTTCTTCTTATTTTTTTTCTACTTTCATTTTTTTTTTTTTTTTTTTTTTTTTTTGGTTTTTCGAGACAGGGTTTCTCTGTGTAGCCTTGCGCCTTTCCTGGAACTCACTTGGTAGTCCAGGCTGGCCTCGAACTCACAGAGATCCGCCTGGCTCTGCCTCCCGAGTGCTGGGATTAAAGGCGTGCGCCACCACCGCCCGGCATTCTACTTTCATTTTTACCAGTCACTAAGACTTGCCACCCCGGAGCCCTCTCTGATACCCAGGCTAAGCACATTATTAACCAAGCTATGGACTCAGTTCCATCTCTCTGTGCGGAGTATGGCTGCCCTGCATGAGCAGGTAGACCAGCTTCTCCGCCTTTTCAGACCAGGCATCTTGATTGTTACTCATCATGGGAGTTGTCCGGAGGTGAGTATGAGACTTCCATGATGACCTTTTCAGTTTTTACCATGACTCATTGCCATGTTGCCTTGCTGTGGACTAGCTAGGTTAGACCTCTCTTTTGTGGTTATTATGTGCTGCAGGATTGGTCTTAAAGAAATTGCTCCCATCTCTATGTAAAGCCCATGAAGGTCGAAGCTTACAAACAGACTGTATTGAGTTTCTCTTCTGCATTCTTTTCCCACCAGGAGGTGGGGATGGATGGACAGCCTCTGGGGTGAGCCGGTGTGCAGCCTCTTCCCAAGATCCTGGGCCCCTTCTTAAGTCTATGGAGACGTCTGATCTCAGATTCCCTTCCTTTCCACCAATACGGCCATCTTCCTAGGGATGTCATCATCCTGGGTCATGACAGTTGTATGGTCAAGGGGTAGATCCTTCTATCTCTCTCTTGCTTAAGTAGGCACCACGAGGCCAGGTGGGCACATCCAGGTTCTACTGGCAGCTAAGATGAGGCCACCGCAGCAGGGCCCTGGACTCCGTTTAACACCAGGTAAAGGTGGCTTGAGGAAGAAGCCTGGATCTATCTGGCATGGCTGGGGCCACTAGCAGGGCCAGAGCAGTGGGGGCTGCTGAGCTCTCCCGGAATCCCTGGCTCACCCACCAGGTACATAGATGTGCTGTGCCCTCCTCTGGGGCCACTCGTGAACCTCTGCCAACATACCCTCCTCAGTGGCCTCCTTCCTCCTTCCTCATAGCTCAGTCAACTGGGCCATGGGGTTCACCGCAGTGTCTCCAGTGTGTCCTGTTAGCACTTGTACGGATGCCTTCACTTTGGTCAATATTGATCTGGCTCTTTCAAGCACTTCATTTTTCTCCTTCCTCTCCCAAGGCCTCCTACAAAGGACCCCATAGTGGAGAGGGTGGGACGATACTGTCGGTATGGTTCTCGTTGAGAGGGCTCAGGGCATTGCTGAGGGTGGCAGAAATGCTGATCCACGTGCAGTAAGTGGTGACTGGAATTCCAAGGAAGGTGCTGCCATTGATCCAAGCTCAGCTGATGTCAACAGGACCTTGCCCTTCTGGCTATCTCTCTGCTCCCCGTTTTCAATTTGTCCCTTCTGGGGTGATAAGTCAATAGCCAGCGAAGCCAAACAGGATTTGGGCTCGGGGAAACAAGACCTCCTCCTGTCTGCAAGGCCCTCCTTGGAGGTATCAGTGGGCTCCCACTGCTCCGAAGGGCTGTGTACTATTTCTGCACCGGCTAGGATGAAGTCCTACTGAGTTCATGGACTAAAGTAGAGCTCACAGTGGCCCCTTAACCGAGATGAGGAGAGGTGAGGGGTGAATATGCTTACCTTACTGTGGTAGGAGAAAGCTCAGCAAATATCAGTGAGACGCCTGAGGCCCTCTGAACAGGGTCTGCATCAGGGCCAAGCTTGTCTCATGCCCAGTACCCTCATAGGGCAGGAAGGTCCCCCATGAACCAGTGCTCTCTGCTGCCTCCACACACTAGGACCCAGAGCCGTGTGAGTTGGTGGGTTAGGGAACTGGGGAAATCCCATCCCAAACTCTAGCCCAGTGTCCTGCTCACATCCAAGATGGAGTCACTGCTGTCTCAAAGGGAGATTGATACAACAGCTTAAAATGTAATAGTTCAGTAGCAGCCCTTGGCTACTCTCATCTCTTATTGGACATGGAAGGGGTGGAATGTGCACGTTCCAGTTCCCCCAGCCCCAAAGCTGCTCCATCCTTCTTCTCGGGGCAGGAAGTGCCCAAATGTGCTACTGCATAGGAGGCTCTCAGGAGGCTTCCAACAGTGCCTCAGCAGCCAGACGGGACCCCAAGAGGCACACCTGCCTAGCCACCTGACCCCTTGTTTGCAGAGGATTGGCCAAGGTTTTCAAGGATACTGTCCCCAGACACAGTTTTCTCCCTCTGCAGTCTCTCTGAGTATTTTCCTGCCCTAATTTCATCCTCCATTTCTATGTCCTCCTGACTCCTGTCTGGCTTTTGGCAAACTCATGCAGCTCTAACTGAAAAGTAGAGTGTCCTGCATCCTTCTGCACCTGTGCCTCTGATGGAATTCTGCACCCCTCTGCACCCATGACTGATGGCATTCTGCACCCCTCTGCACCCATGACTGATGGCATTCTGCACCCCTCTGCACCTGTGACTGATGGCATTCTGCATCCCTCTGCACCTGTGACTGATGTCAAGGCAGTATTGATCATTAGGTCCAGGACAGGAAAGCAAGTCACCTTCCTTGCTTTGGTGGTAGCAATCACTGAACTCTAAATTTCCTTAGATTAGAGCCACCGATGGATCCTTGACCGCAGGACTCTCGGTTTTGTGTAACGGAGGGCTACAGGTCCTTCTGTTAATGTCCATTTCGCCCCCGAACCTCTAAGACAGGTTTCCCACCTCTCCCTGCAAAGCTTTCTGTTGCTCTCAGTGGCTGCAGCCTCCAGAGGTCTCTCTGAAATTGCTTGAAGGGTCCTTGTGGGGAGATGAGAACCCCACTTACTCTGATGCAGATGGATGGACAGGAGGGTGGTGACTCAGCTGAGTTTGCTATAACAAATGTCCATGATCTTCGCTTAGACACCACATTCATTGTTTGCACTTCTGGAGGCTACAAAGTTCAAGATCAAGAAGCAGGGATGAGTCTGTGTCTGGTGAGGGCTTGCTTTTTGATTTGTGGATGTTTTTTCGTATGACAGGAAGAGAGTGAAGGAGCTCTGTGACTCTCTCTCTCTCTCTCTCTCTCTCTCTCTCTCTCTCTCTCTCTCTCTCTCTGTGTGTGTGTGTGTGTGTGTGTGTGTGTGTGTGTGTAGAAGCAAGAAGTCCCCCTTGGATGTTCTTTAGATGTCATCCACCTTGATTTTTGAGACAGGGTCTCTTACTGGTCTAGAGCTTGTTGAGTAGGCTAGGCTAGGCTGGTTGCTTAACAATCCCCAGAGATCCGTTTGCCTGTCTTCCAGGGCTCAGATTACAAATGCATGGCACTCCACCTGGCATTTTTACAATGGGTTCTGGGGATTTAACTTGGCCTCTGGGCTTTCAAGGCAAGCCCTTCCAGTACCTTGGTTTCCACCAAAGCTCTCAAGATGGCAAGTCATGGTGAGACACTGAGGATCTGATGGGCACTGGTGCAGCCAGGCTCACCCAGCTTCAGGGAGCCACATCCGGTCACTTGCCTGCCACTCTCAATCTTGCACAACCCCACAGTCCAGCCTGGTTTGGTCTCTCTGGATAGTGAGAGAGGAGATCTAGTCCCGGGAACAGGCTTCTGTCTCTGATTCTGTGGTCAAATGCAACTGATTATAACACAACACTAAGTGTCAAAATATTTGTGTTTAGTGTGGATTTTTTTTCCTGTTCAGATTTAGATTTATTGTAGAAGCCATGACCAAACAAAGCACCCCTACCACTAGCAGTTGCCTCTGTGGGGAGGGGCTCTTCCCACCAGAATGACGAAAACCAGGGGACAACAGGAATCATGGGACAGACTCAGAATGTGTAGCTGGCCCACCAGGGTACTGACCTTGTCTCCGGCCTTTGCCAGGCTTTTTCCTGTTCTCTTGGGCGAGGGGCCCATCCGACTGTGCTAGCTGCCTGTTGCTGGGTGCTTAAGTCTACCCCCAGCCTGGTCCAGCTGACAGGCCCGCTGCCTCCCAATGGCCATTGCTAGCTTTCCCCACCTGGGCCCCTGGGATATCTGACCTGGAGACAACCTCAGAGGTGTGCTGGACCTGCTTCCTTGGTGTGATCGGAAGAGGATGTAGGGAGTTGGTGCAGAGGACTTGCCTGGAGCTGAGTCCTCTGTGTCTACCACTGCTGGTGCTCAGGGAGCAACATGTGACTTTGGTAGGTGACAAGAAAGCACTGCTTTCCGTTACAGATGAAGTAGGTATTAGGAGAACATGTGTGTAGCAAGCTGGTAAAGACAGACTAGGTGGCTGGGTAGTGGTGGTGCATCCCTTTAACCCCAGCACTCGGCAGGCAGGGCCAGGTGGATCTCTGTGAGTTCGAGGCCAGCCTGGGCTACAGAGTGAGTTCCAGGAAAGGCGCAAAGCTACATAGAGAAACCCTGTCTCAAAAAACCAAAACAACCAACCACCAACCAACCAACCAACCAACCAACCAACCAACCAACCAACCAACCAAAAGACAGACTAGGTGAAAGCCTAGCAGGCATCCTGATGCCTCCTCAGCACCCTCTGCTGGCAGTTTTCGGGAACGTGAGCTGAGTTAGGGAGGGATGGGGATCCGGGCTCAACAAACAGCCTTGTCAAGGAACCACACCATGTTTCCTTTGAGCCCAGAGGCCTTTGGGGGCTGTACGGCATAGACCAGAATTTAACAGACAGCTTATTTAGAATCCATTCATTTTAACTCAAGGACTGGCATCAAATTTATTATTATCTTTCGTTAAATATCTTAGATCATTTCTGAGAACACTGCCTAAAAGGGCAGAGCACATTTTCTTCCCCAGTACATTTTGTATGTGTGTAGTTAGAAGTCAGGAGAGGTGACGCAGACAGGTGACACACACGTGGAGGAGGGTTGAGAAGGGCTCTGCAACCCCACCACAGCCTTTGGTCCTCCGAGAGAACAGTCTCTCTTACCTCCACTAGGCAAGCTTGAGACTCAATCCCACAGACAGGTTAGGTGTGGAGGGATGGGGGGGGGGGGAGGGCCGAGGGGCACAAAGAAGACTAGAATCATACATGCATTCAACATATCATAGAAGAACAATACACTTAGTGGGGAGGGTCTGCTGAGCAAGCCCCTGCTTGCTGTATGGTCTCGCCTGTCCTGCAAGCGTTCTTGTTGGGGTGGGGCTGGGGGTTGATGGGACTCATCTTCATGAGGCTTTCCTCTGGTAGTGATGGTTGGGCAGTGTGAGCTGGGCTGGAGGGGTTCTGGGCAGGAAGGCCCCAGCTTCCATGGAGCGGTGTCTCAGGACAAAGGTTTGGTTTGTTCTGATAGAAGTATCAGGTCCAAGTATACGGTTAGCAGAAGGCAGGGGCCTCCAAGTAGCCTGGGGACATGGAGTCCTCTGTGCCAGCCTTCCTTGACAGAATCCACAGATCCTGGCTCAAGGGAGGTTCAGAACACCAGCCAGTTTCTCAGGTTCTAGGCCATGCACATGGAGCCTGGGAGCCTTGAAGACAGAGACCGAGAACTGGAGTGACTGGCGTGCTATGACCCCCCCTTCAGTTGTTGGGAGCTTCAGAAGGGTGTCCTTGGGCTTCTTTCCACATGACTCTTTGGAGAATAAATTCTTCACAGCAGCATCTGCACCTTCCGATAAAACGAGGATCTTCTAACACTCAGGGTGCAGGTGCGGCTTCATTGTGATTTGTCATTGCGTACACACAGCTGCCATGAACTTGTTAGGTAAGTTTAGAGGACTCCTCCATTCCTCCTGAGGGGCTTTGAGATGGAAATGTCATCTCTCTTCAGCCCTGGAGGGCCAGGAGAAAGAAGCTGGAAGACAGATGGAAGTGGGGGGCTTCAAGTGGAGGGGATCGTGTTTGGGCCAGGACGTGGAGGATATGTGGTCTAACTCCACCTTGGTCCTCTGTGTGACTCTCAGACACATGCATTCTTTATCAGAACCCTGCCATCCACCAGGGTAATGAAAGCAGGTGCTGGAGAAGGGTTCTCTGCCAGAGTGCTCATTCGAGGGCCAGCATCTGCGAATCCTGAGCTCTAAGGCAACTGAATGTGAGGGTGTGGACGACTGTCTGATGAAGGGCACAGGAATGATGCAGAGTTCAAGGGAGCACTTGTGTCTGAGTTTGACTCTTCCTGGCTAGGGAGGCTGGAGAGGGGGAATAGAAGACTCCAGAGTTGGAGCTAGAGATGAATTTCCAGCCCGGGCCTCCAGCCTTGCCCTGCTAGGGATGCCCTCTAGCCCAGCTGTCAGAGCCTGGTTTCAGGTAGGGGTAGGAGACCTTGCCGAGCGTTTCCTTAGTAGCTGCTGTCTGTGAAGAAGGGGGAGCCAGCAGATGGGGAGCAGTCGCCTTCTTTACGTGGCTGGGAGACCTCTCCGTACTCGCTGTTGTAAAACACCTTGCCTCCTTGTGCCCCTTGGGTGGGCCGCCGCCGCCTCCCCTGGGGGTCAGGGTGTCCTCTGGGAATATCCATGTGCTGGTTAGGACCTTTACAGCTGTCAAGACAGGGAGGGTGGTCTTAATAAGCACAGCGAGAGGACCCTGAGTCAGGGTCTGGTTGGAATCACAGAGACAAGCAGCGCACGATGCACGTGCAGAGGCTTTGAGGCGCAGATTTGACATCAGCCGCACAACAGACAGATCTGATGTGACAGGGGCAATTTTCCTGCCCCAAGCCTGGACACAGGGCCTTGGAAATGGCCAACTTCATCCCCTCAACCCTGCTGCTTTAGGCCAAGAGAATCTATTTGCCGTGGGCAGGTAAACCTGATGCATCTTCTTCTGATGGGTTTTAGGAAAACCAGTACGGAGAATAGCGCCCCCTGCTGCCATGAACAGGGAGGTGCAGGGTACTTAGTGAAAAGTCCTCTTTTGTCTTTGAAATTTTGATACTTGCTTCCTTAGGATTTTTACTTTCCCTCCACTTTTTTCTCACCTCACCACAAAGCACCTAAGGTTCAGCCCCGCCTTCCTGCTCACGGCCCACTCTGAAGCAGTGGGCTCCCGAGACGGCTGTCCCTGTCTTGCCCGTCTCAACCAAATGGTGTCAGTGTTCTCTCTAGCTCAGGTCAAGCACCTGACTGTGGTCCTTGACTGTCCTCAGTCTTCATATCCAGTCCATCCAGAGGCCCTCCATTCTAGCCGAAAAATACCTCCACTGACACCCGTCTACCCCCAGACCCTTACTCCAGGGTAAGCATCACTGTCGACTCAGAGGTCATTTGTCTCTACATCCATCCTCACTTCCCTCCCTGGAAGGTATTTGGAGAGATCCTTTAGGTTAGATATGACATTGAGGTTTCCTCCTGCCACACCCTCCCAGGGCCTTCCATCACTCTTGGGATGAAATGTTAGCTTTGGGGCTGGGGGGGGGGGGAGGGCTCAACAGGTAAAATGCTTACTGTGTAAGCACGAGGACCAGAGTTTGGATCCCCAGCATTCCTGTAAAAGCAAAAGCCAGGCAGATGTGGTGGCTCGCCGGCAGTTTCAGTGATCATGAAGGCAGAGACGGGGGATGCCTGGGGCAAGCTAGCTGAATAGCTGTATTAGCAAGCTCTGGATTCTGCAAGAGGTACTGCTTCAGTAAGTAAAGCGGAGAGAGATGGAGCAAGACACCTCATGTCAACTCTGGCTCATATAGGCATGCACATACATGTGCATCTGAACACACACACACACACACACACACACACACACACACACACGATACACAAATGCATGCACATCATATACACAAAGAAAAAAAAAATCCTAGCTTTTTACTATGGCCTAGGAGGACTTGAAGACTCCAGCCCTTGCCTGCCCAGAATCAGCCTGCGGGGCTCCACCCTTCACTCTCAGTTTCTTTGAGGTTTTTATAAAATGGTGATTTATTGCTTTTTGTAGCATGGTGCTATCAAGAAAATTTTGATACCTTTTTTCTTTATCATTAGTAACTTGGTCTCTATTTTTTTTACATTTATTTATTTAGTGTGTATGTGTGTGAGAGAGACAGACCAGACAGACAGACAGACAGACAGACACGTGCATGTGGATATTAGAGGACAGCTTGTGGCTCTGTCCTTCCGTGTGGGTCTTGAGGATGGAACTCAGGTCCTCGGGTCTACTGGCGAGTACTTTTATTGACTAAGCCATCTCCTGGCCCCAGAATATTTATCTTTAAAGCCAAATTGTTCTAGGAAATATTCCAGAGTTTACTCTTCTAGGTCAATTTCTTTAGGTAGACCTAATTTTTTAAATTAAAAATTTAAATTTATGTGTGTGTATGTATGTTTATGTATGTTATGTGTGTGTATTATGCCTTCAGAGGTCAGAAGAGGGCATCAGAGCTGCTGGAGCTGGAGTTACAGGAAGTTATGAGCTGCCAGATGTGGGTTCTGGGAACAGAACTCAGGTCCTTTGGAAGAGCCGTGAGTACTCTGAACTGCTGAGCCATCTCGCTAGTCCCCAGGCATACTTCTAATATGTAGATTCATATCTTTTTTGTTTATATCAAAACGAAAGCTTGTTCTTAGCTTACAAGTTTAAGACAATATTAATAAATTATTAATTTTATCGTTACAATATTTATTAATACAATATTAATAAATATTAATTTATTCACACTGCCAACAGTTTCTTTAGGAGGCTCCAATTTTATACATACCATACTTTTGCTCATCTTCTACATTTATTTTTTTCTGATCCTTTTATCTCTTTGTTTTGTTTAGTTTCATTTTATTGGTTTTTTTTTTTTCTTTTTTCTCTGAGACAAGGTTTTTCTGTGTAGACCTGGCTGTCCTGGAACTTTCTCTATAGACAAGGCTGGTCTTGAACTCACAGAGATCCGCCTGCCTCTGCCTCCTGAGTGCTAGGATTAAGGGTGTGCACCACCATTGCCCAGCTTATTGGTTCTTTTCACTTCTTCCATTATATATCTAGTCATTTTTATTGTCCCTGGAGTACCCTAGTCTTCATTTTAAGAAGATTTATTTTTCATTTTTTTTCTGTGTTACCCATTTGTATTCTGAGCTATACAATTTCTGATTCTTGGTGCGGTGTTTGTTTCTTTACATATTTCCTTCTCGTTGGTATACTGTGTTTGATTTACTCCTTTAAGATTTATTTATTTTTATTAACGTGTATGAGTGTTTTCCCTGCATGTGTGTACCATGTGTGTGAGGTGCCCATAGAGGCCAGAAGAGGGTGTCAGATTCTCTGGAACTAGATTTGCAGATGGCTGTGAGCCACCCGTGAGGGTGAGGGGAACCAATCCTGGGTCCTCTGCAAGAGCAGAAAGAGCTCTTCACCACTGAGACATCTCTCCAGCCTCAGCTTTCTTTCTTTTCTTTCTTTCTTTCTTTTTTTGTTTTTTGTTTTTCTTCAAGACGGGGTTTCTCTGTGTTGTTTTGTTACCTGTCCTGGACCTTGCTCTGCAGACCAGGCTGGCCTCGAACTCACAGAGATCCGCCTGGCTCTGCCTCCCCAGTGCTGGGATTAAAGGCGTGCACCGCCGCCACCACCACTGGGCCTTCATTTTTTAATGAAGATCCTGCTGTGTTCCCATTTTAGTTTTGCAGTAACTTCGCATGGAGAGAATGTATGGTTTTGTCTTTGTGATTACTCATGCTGGCATTTCCTACGTCAGAAGTAGCAGGTTTATCCCCTACAGAGGTGATGGCTTCAACAGTTCACAGTTCATAAGCTGGAAAGTCCATCCTCAGTGCGACCGACCATGTGGCAAGGTGATTTGGTTCATGTCATGGGCTGATGTCATAAAAACTGGGGTCATCTTTCACTCTACTCTTACCAGTTCCTGCCCTCTAGGGGACTCAGTGGTGCTGTGAGGCCGTGCTACAAGAAGGACTCCAGCAGACCCCAGCACCACACTCTCAAACTTCTCAGCCTTAGGGACACAAGGCAACTATACTTTTGCTCGCTCTAAGTCGCCCAGGCTCAGGCTTGCCGTGACAGCAGCAGAAGGTAAAAGGAGGCTGATGGATTTCTAGGTTTCCTCATCCAAAAGCGTCATTTCAGACCCACATCTTTAGTTTCACCTCAGGTCCCCTTGATCACATCCTTCCCAGAGCCTCTACTCTGTCCTGCTTTATACCAACAACACAGGCAAACTGTCCCTTTCCCTGGGTCATGCTGCCCAATCCTAACTTACATTGTTCAAGATCTCCTCCCACCCCTAGGCTTGGGGGAACGTGGCTCTGCAGATTGTGGGGTCTGCATCCTGAGTGGTTGCTTGAAAAAATGGTGTAACTGGAAGTGAGTACGAGTTGACATCCCATGGGAAGAGTGTGGTCCAAGGGTTCAAAGAGGTGGGAAGGACCGGAGCAAGTCAACTCCCTCTTCTTCCCTTATAGACTCCACCCATCCACAGTCTGTCCTTGTAAGTGTTTGGGGAACATTCATCAGCCCAATGAATGCACCTGCCCAGTGATTTGCTGCTCCTTTTAATGGCTCCTCATGAAGCATTTCCAGGGAAACCTGGGCAAACAGTAGCGCATAGCAAATGGCTTTCTTCTCCTCCTCTTCTAGACTCTTCCTCTCTTTCTCCCTCTGAATTATGGACATTATCTTACTTCTGTAGGGTCATTATCTAGAGCTTTCTTCTTTCCTCATCACCAAACAGCAATCCCTTCCAGCTCACTGACCTGTCAGGCAATGCTTTCCCAAGATAGCTGCTTCTGAAGCCTCAGACCTTGGCCTTTTCCATTGTTCACCGTCTGTGTGACACATGGCTTTCATGGGACTGTCCCCAGCTGCCCCTCCTGCTGTGGCTCTGGCTTGGTTCTGCTCGGCATGATGTCAAGAACACACACCCAAACACACATGTACACACATAGATGCAGAAACAGAGAGAGAGACAGAGACACACACACAGACACACACAGACAGACACACAGACACACAGACAGACACACACACATAGATACACATACACACAGACACAGACACACAGACAAACACACATACAGATACACAAAGGCACAGACACACATGGACACATAGAGACACAGACACACAGACACACACAAACATACATATACACATATAGAAACAGACACACACAGAGATACAGACATACCCACACAAATACACACAGACACACATCTGCACAGACACAAACACACATAGACTCTCTCTCTCTCTCTCTCTCTCTCTCTCTCTCTCTCTCTCTCTCTTTCTCTCTCTCTCTCTCCCTCCCTCCCTTCCTCAAGTGCATCACAGGCATGAGCTGAGTGCCTTCGTTCTAATTCCTCAAGGAACTGGTTTTTTAAGGAAGTATGGAGATCTGGATTTCCACAGCAGTCCTCACCCCTTTGGTGGTGCATGGTGGGTGGTGGGGATGGGGCAGAGCACTGGGTGGAGCAGTGGTTTGGGTCTCAGAGAAGCTCACTTTGGACACAGAGAAAATAGGAAGGCACACAATCTTTTGGGCAAGAGTGCCAGAGCACTGCCAGGCCCCAGCTGCATCAGCAGGTTCCCGCTCAGGGCCCTCCCGAGGATGGCATGCCCGCTTCTGGAGGCCCTTACCTGAAGCTGCCTTCTTGTCTATGCCTGCTTTCTATCTGCTCAAACTCCTCCGAGGCCAGCACCATCCCGCTGTCTGTCTGGTTATCCTGTGGGGAGAGAACCAGCCAAACCTGTGGGCCACATGTGAGGCCCTCCTGCAGGGAAACTGTGTGCCTGCCTAGTCAGGTGTTGAGGAACCTGAGCCTTGCTGGCCTTATACCTGTCCCCATGGGAACTGAGTTAGGTGAGCCGTTTCCAGCCCATCAGAATGTGCAGAGAGGGTCACATCTGTGACATGAAAGGAGAAGCCATGGCCTGATGGTGGAAACCTGGAGGGGAGGAGCTGTGTCTGGCCTGTGGGACACTCCAGAATGGAGGGCGATAGGCTGAGCATGTACTCATTCTGAGTCCCCTAGGAGGCAGGAACTGGAATCTCAGAGCTGTTCCCAGAGGTCTTCATTGAGTGCTGGAGACATAAGCTCAGGTGTCTGTGGTCTGCTCAAGGGCCCTCCCTGATGACCTTACCACCCACCCTCCCGGGGCCACAGCTCACTGATCCAGGATCCATGCCCCCTTCTGGATGGACTTAGGTCTGAAGCTGTAGCCTTGACTCCAAGCCATTGGCCATCAGAGCTCAGGCCTGGGGAACCAATCTCATCCCTTACAGACAGACACACTTGCTGAGCTTCCCAGAACATCACTGTATGTGACCTGATCTGAGGACACAAGGGGTCCACAGCTGAGTGGACCCCTGCCAGCTTCCTGTGCCCGCATCCTAACCTCTTTCAGTGACATGTGTTCTCGCTGGGTTGGTGGGGCCAACCACCACCCACAAGGTCATCTGTGGCCTAGGCTGCTGGAATGTGAGCTCTCTCTCTCTCTCTCTCTCTCTCTCTCTCTCTCTCTCTCTCTCTCTCTCTCTCCCCTCTCTCCTCTCTTTCTTTAAAAGCCACGGTTTCTACACAGCTGGGATAAAACGGGCAGGGAGACCACGTGTGAGAATGACCAGCAGCTGAGAAAGGATAGCTTTTGAATGACCACCAAGATGCGAAAGAGCTTAAGGTGTTCCCTGGACTTGATATTTTCAAGGACTTCCCCAAGGAGACGCCTTCATGCCTGTGTATTGTGGCCTGACTCACAGTAGGAGAGTGACTACCAGCCTAGGTGCCGTCAACAGAGGATGGGACAGGAAAATGTGGTGTGTGCACACAATGCGGTTTATTCAGTCACAGAGAAGAATAAAACGCCGTTCTTTGCAGGAAGTGAGCGGAACTGGAGGATACCACATGAAGTGAAATAAACCGCACGGAAAGATGAGTACGGCATGTTCTCTCATGTGGAACCTAAAAAATGGTTGACCTGGAAGTAGAACAGCCATTAGTAGAGGTTGGGAAGAGTGAGGGGACGTGGATAAAGGGAGGCTGCATTTTATTAGTGCATCCTAGATATATCATTGCATCCATCAATATGCACAATTTACATATTAATAAAAAATTCAATAAAATATTGCTTGCTTTTCTGTTACTAGTGTTGGGAATCCCTGATGCTGTCCCCCACCTCTTAACTTCCCTTGGCCCTATCTAAGGTGCACATCCCTTCTCTCTCCACCTTCTCTTACCACGGAGGCTTTGTAGGTTGTAGGGGTCATGGGGAATTCTTCAAACGTCTTCATCCTGGAGGAACCTGGAGTCTGAGTTCCTCTGGTCAGGCACCCGGGAAAGGACACACAATTGTAATATCTGTGGGAAGGACACAGAAGGTCCTGATGAATTCATCCTAGCCTCCCCCACCTCTCAGGCTGCTCCTCTCCCCAATGAGAAAGGCCTTGCAGCTGGACAAAGAGTCTGGGTGGGGCCTGTGTCCAAGGTCTGGACTGGTCCTCTGATTCCATATTGGTGTTCATCGCACAGCTCAGCTGACCTTGGCATACCCCTCCTCGTTCCTTCCCTGCCCTGCATTTTCTCTCCTGTACAAGAGAACTATGAATCTACTGCTGGAGCTCTGCAGTGGAAGGAGAGTTGGGTGGTTACCCCGAGGCTGAACATGGCATGGAGCTGATTGACAGGTCTGTCTTCCTCCTCAGGATGGGCTGTTTTCCTACTATTAACCACTGACTGCCCTTCACACATATGCGTGTGTGTGCACTGTGTGTTGGGGGCTTGGTGAAAGCAGCCTGGCAAGGGCCGGCTCGCTCTTCTGTTCCCAGGCATGTCACTGCCCTGAGCACATAGGGCAGGAGCCCCGGAGCCCCAGCCTCTCTGTCATGCTGGTCAGAACATGGATGGTACAACATATTAGGGGTGTAAACTGCCAAGGGTAAGAGACCTTGGATCCAGAATTCTAGAAACAGGCTGTTTCACTCCTGAATACGGTCAGTGTGCGGGCTTCACTGCTCTTAGGGCTTTGCCTGTGCTCCTGGGGACATGCTCTGGAGATAAAACGGAGATTGCACCCTGGGAGGGGTCTTGGCCCAAACACAGCCGACTCTTCTTTGTGTCCCCAAAGAAAAAATGCTCAAGATGGGTGCTCCCTTGAAAGTGGGGTGAAGGAGAGAGAAGTACAGAGATTTGGAGGAGGCCGGTTGCTGTGATTGAGATATGGCTGGAGTGTGTCGCTTCTGGACATATGCCAGAAGCTTCATGTGGAGGCACTGAGGTGAGGGAGGCCTAGCGCATGGGAGCATCAGTCTTAGATGGACTGATGACCTGGTTAGTTCTCAAGAGACTGAGATGTTGTAAGGAGAGTAGTGAGGGCCTCTGGCTCCCTCTGGCTTCTGTTCTTCCCATAGGCTTTCTTCCTCATCTGCTATCATGATGCCACCTGCCACGACACTCTCCCCAGAGATAAGCAAATGCGGATACCATGTTCTTGAATTTCCACTGATGTGAACTGAATGGACCTCTTTTCTTTATAAAGCACTCAGCCCCAGGTATTTTGTTACAGCAGCACGCTGAGACACTCATGGGAAGAGATCTCTCTAGTCATTGTAAGTTGCTTTTCCTTGAGGACTCATAAAATATGCCATCTCCAAATTGCTGTCACCATCAGACCTGTGCCCAGACCTGGGGAGAGAGAAACTGACCTGGCTGCCAGGCTGTGGCAATGCACACTGGGAGGACTACTCTCAGTGTCAGCTTCGGTGATGTGCAGGGCTGTGGTGGACGTCTGCATGAAGCCACCCTCCTCCGAGCTCTGGGAGCTGTGCAGGGCCATGCATTCCTCTTCCTCTTCCTGTCAAGAATGGGAGGAGTTTCCAGGGTCAGAGGCTACCGCATGCTCACCCTCAGTCTTAATGCTGCACTCAGGACTCCTGTGGTCCCAACCTCTGCCATAAGGTTAGGATGGGTTGTGTGTGTGTGGTGGAGTACTCTGAGGATTAAGTAGGCCCATGGTGGGCCCTGGCACACTTGTTCACAGCAGGTCAAGCATGGAGGTTGCTAAAAGCCTGCTGGGCTGGCCTTGTTCAGTTCTTCCAACAGCCCTTCCAGGTCCAGGCAAGTGGGACAGGACAGGCCTCAGCTGGCCATCCTCGATTCAGGTCCTAGAGCATGAGGAATCAGCCCCAAGCTGCTACCCTCAGGAGGTACCTCTGGGAAAGAAGACATGGAGGATACACAAGTCCAGTGTTTTTGTGCTCAGCGGTGCTAGGAGGTAAAGGAATGGACTACCATCGTGTTTGAGGACAGCATGGCCTTGTAGGCTCGGTGTGGGTCAGCCCGGGACTCCTTGTGGGTAAAGATGACCTCTGACCATCTATATGGCAGCTAGAGTAGACACTGGTGGTGTTTGCCCAACTTCATGTTGAGTGAGATGGAGGTGTGGGCAGTGGGGGGATAGGCCCATGGGCCTGGGGTCAGACATGTGTGACCTTTGCTTGGTAGCTGACAGGTGACCAGGGCTTAGAGGGGCTTGGAAAGACGGACAGGTAGGAACCCAGGATTGGGCCCTGGGTTGCAGCAGGAAAGGACAAAGATGGGCCTCACCTGCCAGCCTCCGCCCTGAAGCAGGTCTCCCAGGATCTCCACCAGCTCGGAGAAAGCAGGCCTCGCTTTAGGGTCTCCAGACCAGCAACTCTGCATGATGTGGCGTCTGTGGGGGCAGCTGGCTGTTGACCTGTGGTCTGAGTGGACCGTGACCCTCCCACCAGCCGGCCCCATCATTCCTGTACTGCCTGGATTGCTATGGCGGTTGGGATAGGCAGTGTGGCCCCCTAAGGTTCATGTGATGGGAGCTTGGTCCCCAGAGTGGTTGACCATTGTTGAGGGGATGGACCTTCCAGAGATGGGGCCCTCTGAGAGGTCAAAGGGGCTTATGACTGGCTTAATGCTGTCTTGAGGGGTGGAGTCTCCTGAGAGCAGGCTGTTGTATGTAAATTCCCTCGCTTCCTGTCTCATGTCATCTGTCCCTTTCATGTGCTCCCAGCATGATGCTATCTGCCGTACTGGGATGCAGACAGAAGGCCTTCACCAGAGCTGAGTAGACAGAGGGGGATGTCTGCTCTTGAACTTCCCCCTGTGTCCTGTGTCCAGGATGTTATAGGGTCACAACGTAGACTAAAACTTATTCTGTTGTCCCCACCTCAGACTTAGTGCTGGCGGTCCCTCCTGCCTGTCCCCCGTCATTCTCTAGCTCTTTTCAGTCCCTCAAGTGCCACTTCAATGTCTTCTCGTCCCCTGATCACCTGACTTTCCAGTGCTTCTCAGGTGCTCCTAGAGTGTCTGTGTCCCATCTCATTCTGTGACTATCATCTGCGTGTATCCTCCGGGGCAGGGGCCTGGCCTGCTTTATAGGCTCTGGGTTTCCTGAGGGTGGCCCAGCCGTAAAGTCCAGGATTGGGGGCATGTTAGCGGATGAATGGATGGATCAGTGTTGGAGATGGTGTCTACTGCAGATGTTATGCTCCTGGGCCATCTCCCGCCTGCCTGCTCTTTCTGGGCTTGAATTCCATCCCCTGTCCCACAACTCCATGACCCCTTTCCCTTGAGTGCCCCGATGTGTGCCCTTAGACCCTCCTCCATGCATGTAGACTTCTCTTTCTGCTTTCCATCTCGCGGTCTGCACCAGCCCTCACCACTCCCCATGACTGCACATGTCTCTCTTGATGCCTGGCCCCCAACAGTTGTATGGTGAGCCAGGAGACTCACATGGCGGGGGTGGCGAGCTCCGGGGCTCTCATTCGCGTGCCATCCTTCAGTCGCTGGCAGAACTCCTCATTGATCTGCACCCCAGGGTATGGAGAGGCCCCTGATGGAAGAAAGGTGGTGGGGTGGGTGAGGAGCAGCCTGCCCTTGGTCCAGCCCAGGCTATCTTGTCCCTTCTTCTCTTCTCCATGGCCACCAGTGTCAGTATGATGTCTCTACCCAGGGGCTGGGCTGGCTGCTAGCCCCTCCCCGAATTCCAGTTAAATTAATTAAAATCAACTAATTGATTCTAGTTAATTCTAATTAAAAGAGGCTGAATGGGGCTGGAGAGATGTCTCAGCCATTAAGAACACTTGCTGTGCAATCGTGAGGATGAAAATTTCCATCCCAACACCTATGTAACAAGCTGGGCATCTGGCACATGCCTGTAGCCCCAGATCCAAGCAGGGCAGAGCCAGGGGAATCACTGGGGATTTCTGGCTTCTAGACCAGCCAAGAAAATGCCAGCCCCAGTTCTGGGAGATACTCTGCCTCAGAGGAACAGACAGAACACTTGACACCCTTTTCTGGCCCCCAAGTGCATATACCCCACACACAGCTGGGCGTATTCTCTCTCTCTCTCTCTCTCTCTCTCTCTCTCACACACACACACACACACACACACACACACACACACACACACACACAAGTAAACAAATAAATAAAATAATAATAAATAATCAAATAAATAAATAAATACATCTTTAAAATAGAGTTGGTGAAGTTGCCCGTTTGCTAGGGTACCACGAGCATCCACATAGTCAACGTGCATTTGTGAGACTAGTTCCTGTAGGGGTGCAGCCTCACAGGACCTGTTCAGCAAAGTCCTTTTGCATCTCTTGATCATCTTGCCCACCTATTTGCCCACTTCCTACTCATGAGGACCACTGACTGGTGTCCCTTGCTCCTCCTAGGCCACCTGCCTCTACTCCACCTCTCTATTATTTATTTGTGGGTTGTGTGTGTGCTGCTAGAGATGGAATCCCCTGATACATGCTAAGCCCACTGAGGTGCATTCCAGCCCCTCTTCATGTGGCCTGGCTCCTTCCCACTCCCTCTGGCTCACCCAGCAGACCAGGGGCCCCTGAACTTTCTAGAATCTTCCTGCTCCTGTTTTTAGTAACCATGTTTCATGGCTGCCATTTGGTGACATTTATGTTTTGCTCATTTTCTTCTTCTGCCCTTCATGAGGCCTTCTTCCTCCTGTTTCCAGGTGGGATTTGTGTGAGCAGGTGTGACTGAATGTGGTGGTTTGAATGAGAATGGCCCTCAAAGACTCATATATTCGAATGCCTGGTCACCGGGGAGCAGAACTGTTTGAAAGGATTACAAGGATTAGGAGGTGTGGCCTTGTTGGAGGAAATGTGTTCCTAGGGGTTGCCTTTGAGGTTTCAAAAGCCCACACCAGGCCCCAGTCTATCTCCATCTGCTGCCTAAGGATCAGGATGCAGCTCTCAGCTAGTTCTCCAGCACCATGCCCACCTTCCTGCTGTCATGCTCCCCGCCATGATAATAATGGACTAACCATCTAAAACTGTAAGCCAGCCCCTAATTAAATGCGTTCCTTTGTAAGAGTTGCCTTGGTCATGGTGTCTCTTCACAGCAATAGAACAATGATTAAGACACTGAATGAGTACTGAGCTCCCTTTGGGACCCATGGTGAGGAGGCTGCCATGTGAACCAGGGTTTTGCCCTTTTGGGCACCAAAGTGGTGCCAAGGGAGCCCCGTTTGGAGGCAAAGTCCTCTGGAGGGCTAGGCCAGGTTGGGCAGAGGCAGGTGAGTGGGTGGGCTCTCTGTGACCCATCACTTGCCTCAGAAGGCCTCAGGGCTAACAGATCCATACACAGCTACAGTTGTGTGACCAGAGGCAGGTGATCCCCTCCCCTCTCCTGGATGGGCACCTTGCCCTTTACTCACCCAGGGAGAAAATCTCCCACAGCAGTACACCAAAGGACCACACATCACTCTGCGTGGTGTACACCTTATCAAAGATGCTCTCGGGGGCCATCCACTTCAGAGGCAGTCGGGCCTGAGTGGCAGAAAGAGATATGGCCCATGGTGAAGGAGAGAGGGCTAAGGCTAGACACCAGGATACCCACAATCCCAAGTTCCTTCTGTGAGGACTGAAAGTGCCTTCTCCATGGTTGTCCTGGGTGCCCAGATCTCCCTTTCCACCTCCCTCTCCATCCCCTCCCCTGTCTCCCCTCCTTCTCTCTCCCTCTTCCTCCCTCTCCCTCCCTTCTTCTACCTCTGTCTCCCCTTCACTTCCTTTTTTTGTCTTTCTCCTCTCTCTCTTCCCAACAGCTGTCCTTTGTCTCCAGATACCTTCATCTTCTTTCTCTCTCTCTTCCCCATCCCCTTTTCTTTTCTCTCTCTCTCCGTCCCCTCTCTCCTCCTGTCTCTCTCCCCTCTCTTCTCCTGTCTCTCTCTCCCCTTTACCTTTCTTCTCCTCTCCTTCTCCCTCTTCCCCCTCTTTCTTGTGTACCCCAGGCTGGCCTTGAACTTGTGATCCTCCTGCCCCATCCTCTTTAGCTCAGGCATGCATCCCCACAGCCTGCTCCTGAGGGTGGATCTTGTGTCTGCTCCTCCAAGTGTGGAGACTTAACTCAGCCTCCTGAGGTAATGTAGCCCTGCATATCACCAGTATCTCCTCTTGACCAACACTCATCAGCTCACTTTGTCCCCATGCTGGAAGCAGTGTTCTCATTCCCTCTCCCTCCCTCAAGCTTTCAATGATGCTTCCCCATCATCTGTCTCCTTCCATCTTATGGCCTCATCTGGGATCCCTTCCAGACTGGCAGTCCGTTCTCCTGACGGCTTATGGGGGGAGGGGCAGAGGTGCACACCTGCTACCCACCTGCATTTGCTTCCCACACCTGTGAGTTAGCATAAAGGACAAAAGCCTTCCGTGGGGATTCCACTCCGGGTAGGGTGGCCATCACACCACACCCTGGACTCACCCTGATCACTTCCTCTCTCCAGCCATCTTCCTTCCTCTCCCTGGCACTATCCCTTACTCAGCTATGGTCACTCATTCAAGCACCCTTCTCTGAGTTCTGCCAGCAGCCCTGCCATTGTGTCTGGACTTGTCTGGGAAGGATTACCTAGAATAGGCTAATTGAGATGGGAAGACCTGGCCTAAATGTGGGCTGCACTATTCTGTGCACTTGGGTCCCACGCTGAATAAAAGGAGAAAGAGAAGAGATAATCCAGGCAGACATTGAGAAGTAGAAGGAAGCCAAGCTGTGCTGGGCACAAGCATTCATCCCCCTCTCCTTCCTGACTGATACCCTATGAGCAGTAGCCTCCTGTTCCGGACACTCTACCCTCGCATGATACACTGTATCCCCTGGAGCTTTTAGCCAAAGTAAACTCTTCCTCAAGTTGATTTTTGTCAAGTGTTTCATCAAAGCCATAAGACAAGCAACCAGCACACTTGGTGAGCTCCTAGGGACAGTGAATCTCTCAGCAGCTGGGTATGTAGCCTGGCAGACCAAGTGGACAGTTGGTCTGTGGTTTCCCTCTCCCCACCCACCCCAAGTTCCCTGTGGCCTGCACTCACACTGCCCTTTCGGACATAGTCAGGGTCTTTGTAGATGTCCCGGGCAAGACCAAAGTCGCAGATCTTCACTATGTCACTTTCTGACAGTAAGATGTTCCGAGCAGCCAGGTCTCTGTGAATACACTAGAGGGGAAGGGAGGGAGGTGGGAAGGAATTTAGCTTCAACTCCCAGGGTGACATCTCAACCTAGAGCTCTGAGGTGCTCTAGGGTATACCCTGCCCTGCCTGCATCTTGCTCATTGGGAGAGAGATTAATAGATGAGGACATGAAATTGAGGACACCTCAATGACTTGGGGACTCAGACATGCTGATTCCATGGCCAGTGCTTAGCCTGGAGACCTGGGGCAGGGAATTCCTTGCTTTGGGCTGAGTTTCCTCCAAAATGGGACAGATCTGAATTGATCCCAAGGCCACTGTGGAGTAAAATTACGACCGGGCATATCTATATCAAGAGGGGTGTACCCTTCTCCTCTGAAAAGGACCTGGTGGGGCTCCAGGGGCCTACCTTGCGGGAAGCCAGGAACTCCATTCCCCGGGCCACCTGGAAACTGTAGCAGACAAGGTCTTCCATGGTCAATGGGCTCAGCCATAGGTCCTCAGCTGCACAGAAGGGGCGGCGGGGGCAGGGGAGCTCAGGAGGCATGTCTACAGTAGTTCATCTTCCATCTCAGCTCCCAAACTAACATTTGTGCACCCACCCCTGACCGTGGCTCTCCTGGCCAGGCCCTGGAGACACTAGACACTATTCACCCTGTTTATATCTGTTACCTTCATGCTCTCTGGGGCATCCACTTTGGCACCTGCTATTTGGCTCCGTACCTCTCCCTGACCCTGTCTGCAAGGCACTTGCTGTTTATCCTGTGATACGCAAGTTAATTTTCCTTGCCTGCCTCTGGGTGTCTTCCCCTCGTGAAGCAGAGCGCATTACAGTTCTCCCATTGAAGCCCCTGCACCGAGGGTCGCAGGCTAGATTATTCCTGGGTGCCAATTGCGAGGCTTTAACTGGACCAGACAGACACTGGCAAGAGGAAGTCAGGCTCTTACCTTCTTGGACAAGGGGGGCCCTCCGTGCTCCTCCCTTGCCCATCAGGAGCCGCGTGAACAGGGCCCTGTCGCTGCTTCCAGGTCTCCTCCGATCAGCCTTGGCGCCTTCCACCATCGCGCGGAAGCGCCTGCGTTGCTCGGGAGACTTCTCCTGCCAAAGCGAAGTATAAAGCTGGCCTGCCTCTCATCCTCGGACTTCCATCCCCAGCCAAGCCTGGTGCCCATCCGCTCTCTAACTGCGCTCCCGCAGCACACTAGTGTGTGTCCACTTACCGCGTAGGGGCTGAACGCCTCCCGTTTGGCACGCAAGAAGTTGGAGAGGTTGCCGTACTTGCAAAATTCCACGATCACCATAAGAGGGCCTATGACACGGCGGAGCAGAAGCCAGGCACTTGGTGATGCCAGCAGCGCAGCAGCACCCGGTCTCTACGGTCCATCCTTCCTGAACCCCGCCAGGTTCCAACGTGGGCCCACCCCAGACCCGCAGGGCTCCTCCCATCCATAGTGAAGAGTGCCAGAGCCCACTGCCGGGCCCTTTCCCCAGGGCATCTCATTTCCATACCATTGGGCTTGGTGCACGCCCCCAGGAGGTTGACCACATTGAGGTGGTTCCCGATGTGAATTAGGATCTTGAGCTCTGACATCAGGGCACGGTGCTCGCTGGCAGTAGCGCCCTCTGGAGGAGACAAAGAGGGGGCACAGCACGATGCCAAACCTGCCCTGGTTTCCAAATTTGCTCAACCCTCCTGAGACAGACTTAGCAAAGGCATGCTCAGGGTTGGTGCTGGGAGTGCGGGCTGCGCGGAGCCCCTAACACATGCTGCAGACCCTACAGAGGCAGAGGGTTCAGGTAGAGGCTTGGATCTGATTCTCTGTGCCTTTCTGCCGAGTCGGGCTGGGATAGTAGCTCTGAATGTTTCCCTTCTTGCTCTTGCATCACCGTCCCACCCAGAGCTCCTCTCCCTCCCCCTAGCTGCACAACCCCTTCTACTCATGAGCCCCACACCACACCTTTCAGCATCTTCACGGCCACGGTGTCACAGCTGCTGCCTTTATTGATGCCAAAAGCAGAGGCTTCCACCACCTTCCCGAAAGCCCCATGGCCTAGGACTCTCCCTGTGGAGGCAGGGGACCAGTTCCAGGTGAGCTGTACAGGGGGTGGGATGTGAGGATGGAGAGGGGTGGACAGCAGGGGTGACCTGTCCCAAGAGCTTGGGGCAGGAGGAAAATGAAAGCCTCTCTGACAAACAGGAAGGGAACAGGGAGTGGAGTCTTAGAGAGGGAAAGCTGGAGAACAGGGGAGAGACAGACAGGAAGGCCCCAGCATCCTCTCCAGGCAGGTGGGACAGGACCACCCTGCTCAGAGCAGCAGGAAATGACCTTGGGGGCCTGGGAACTGGGAGCCCTGGCTGTGGTTCTGGGGACTCAGGCCCAGTTGGAACTGGTCAGGCCAGGTGGGGACCAAGAGGGCCATCCTGGCAGAAGTTCTAAGAATGGAAGGATTTCTGTCACTTCAGCCTGCTTGACCCTAGGGCAGCTGAAGCTGTCTCTGTCAGGCAGTGCATGCTGGGTGGGGCAAGCTGGGTGCTGGCCTCACCGAGGTGTAACCTTTCCCTGGGGAACTCCCACTGGCTGGCGTCATAGGACAGGTATTCACACTGCTCCTCCAAAGGCACCTCCCCGGGGTCCATGATGATGGACAGGTAGCCCGTCTTGATGTCTGCATGGGCAGGCTGGGGGTGGGGGTGGAGACAGCTCGTTGATTTGGACATAGCACTGTGACTTGGATACATTTTGCCTAGGACAAATGGCACTTGATTCTGAGTTCTCAGTCAAGGAGGGGCGAGGCCAACAGATAACTTCTGCTCCGTTTGGAACCAAGCATGAAAGGGTGGGGAGGATTCCCAGGGCAGGACCTTGACAGGTGAACCAGGATGGGAATCTTAAGGGCTTGCTGGGATGAGAATGGAATGGGGAAACAGGAAGCCCCGTTAGGTAATGGAGAGAACTTCTCCAGGGGGACGACCCTCACCCTTTTCATGTTACAGAAGATGAGGAGGAGGAGGACCCAGAAGAAGACAGCGATGACGCCAGTGCCAATGAGTATCACAATCTCCATGCTGCCTTTATCTTCGGAGCCTGGGTGGTAGATAGTGGGTGGGTGAGAGGGAGGATGTACCTAACAGGAAGTGCCCCTCTTGCTTGGGTACCACTTCACTAAGTGGCCATAGGAGAGCGCCGGTTGGGTGTGTGAGGTGGGTTGAACAGAGCCAGGCAGGGACGCACCTTCCACTGCCACACTGGCCGAGGAGTTCACGCAGCCCTTAGCATTGCACACACTGCACAGATAACGGCCCGCATCTTCCTCGCGCACGCGCTGGATGCTCAGCCTCTGATTCGAGTCTGCCAGGTCGATTCCTGCAAGCGGTAGGATGAAGGTTCCACCTCAGGCTGGTATGCGGACACCGGCCTTGCAGACCTCCGGACCCCGCCCGTCATCCAAGGCCACCTCCCCTACCAGACTCTTTCTCCAGGAGCCTTTCATCTTTGTACCACACAATACTGGGCACATGCGCTCCAGCCACCGGGCATCGCATCTCCAGCGAGTCGCTCACGTTCACCAGGAGGTCAGTCAAGTTCTGCATGAGCCGAGGAGCTTCCAGGGCTGGGGCAGGGTGGAGAGGGAACTAAATGAAGGCGCAGAAACCAAGAGGGTACCTCGGGATGGTGCAGCACGGGGGCTGGCTGAAAGTAGGGATGGCGTAGTGGCAGATGCAAGGGTGAGACGAGTGGCATGGCGCTGAAGGATCAAGGACTGAGCATGCGAAGGACTGAGCACTTCTATGGTTAGTTTGGGCGGTAGGGGTGCTCCGGAAGACCCAGGCTTCTGATTCGACCACCCAAGACTGTGCTGCACGAGGTCGCAAAAGTAAAAGCGGCAAAGGCTGAGAAACGTGGCCCCGCCCTCTCCGGCTTGCCACGCCCACCTCACCCTGCACGGACAGGTACTTCTTATGGCAGTGCTTGTCCTGGCTGCGCCTATCCTGCACCTCACACACGTAGTCACCCTCGTGCTCGGGGGCCACTCGGGGGATATTCAAGCTGAGGGTGGCGTGGCGGGCCCCGGGCTCCGCCTCCTCTAGGTTGGCCGCTAGGGGCGTGGCATACAGGTGCACGTTCTTGCAGTCGAGGAGCAGAGGGTTCCCTTGAGCATCGTGTAGCGTGGAGAGATTGAGCCGGTACCAGCGCAGATGCTCGTAGGTGTAGTTGTCCGCTTGGCAGCTGAGGCGCACGGACTGGCCTTCTAAGGGATCCTCGGAAGGCTCTGATTCGATACTGAAGCCGTCCGGGATGGCTGGGGAGGAGAGAGGAAGCCGAGAGACACTGTCTCGGTGTTTGCTCACCTACACCAGCCATAGTGTGGGTCTCTTTCTTCACCACTGATCTTGGAACACACTCAGTTCTCAATCGAGGGTGTACATAGTGTGTATCCAGGGGTTCACACTCTCTAGAGCCCACTTCCTCTCCTTTTTCTTCCCCTCCCTAATCAAAGGACCCACCACCTCTTGGAAGTCAGCCCCACCCCTCGGGGTTAGGCTCTTCCTGCATTCTTACCTTTTTGACTCTTCTAGCTATGCTCCAAGCATACTTCCTGGAGCCCAGGTCCTTAAACGCTTATCGTCAGACCCAATGGACCTCGTTCTCTTTTGTACTGACCACACCCTGACCCTGGCTTTTCCTTGGAATGATTTCATTAGCTTTTGTCACCGTCATTCTCTCGATTTCCATCTGCCCTTTTAGGGGACTTCATCCATACTCCTGAACCCAGTAAGTGTCACCTCCTGGGACCCCTTTCTTTCTAGAGGTCACTAATGCATTTGAAAATCTGAATTCAATGATGGGATTTTTTTCCCCAAATGCACACACGAATCACAGGACTCCAAACTGAGAAAGGGTGGGATTTCTCTTTGCTGAGGGTAGTGGGTGCCATTCCATCCCATTGCATCAGCACCCAGTCTATAGACTGAGCACCCCTGAATTTACCTCTTCCACTCTGTCATGGTGGTATGCCATGGGCCGGGTGCTCCCATGGTCACAGGAAATTCAGGAAGCTCATTCCTGGCACCCAGTCCTTCCTAGATGAAGTGGTAGTCCCTGGGGACAATCTGGATACTCACTGGTCACATAGAAGTAGATGAGACGCTCATCCTGGCCCACTTTGTTGAAGACCACACACTTGTACATGGCTGACACGTTGGCATCCTGGATCACCAGCTTGCTCACCGTCTACCCAGAACAGAGGCATAAGGCTCCATTGTCTGCCTAAACCCTCCTCTTCTTCAAAGAGGCTAATGTGCCCACTAGTAATGGGGAAACAGGTTTGGGCTGACAATGGCCAAAGTCTAGAGACAGCCCAGATGATGAGGCAAGGTCCTTTCGCAGTAGAGAGGTGTCACCTCAGAGAAGCCAAGAAACAGTATATGGACAGCTGGCTGGAACAGAGGGACTTATCTTTGCCATGTCTCAGACTGTGGCCATGTTGAGGAGTCAAAAGCCAGTTTGGTGACTGGGCCTCTCTAAGCAAGGGTTAACATTCAGACTGTAATGAATCACATCAGGGCAAGCTTCTTCTAAATTATGGCCTAAGGTCAGTAGCTGGTCACTGTTCAAGGTCTTTGTGATGTGCCCACATTAGTCCAAAGGCATATAACACTTCTTCATGGACCAGGTTAGCAGAGAAGGCATGTATATATGTATGTGCATAGAGGTACCCCAGGCATCTAGAAAAATTCTGCCCTTAGGGAGTAGGAAGTTTGAAAAGTAGGGGAGGAGAGAGGGCCATAGGCCCTGCCTACCATCCAAAGACCCCCACCCCCACCCCAAGCCGGGCACTTCCTGGCCAGGCCTGGAACAGGAAGAGGCTCTGGAGGTGTGTAGGAAAACAGGAAGTGACTGTAGGAAGTGGGTGCCTTTGTTCAGTCCCCCTCCCCCTCCTGGTCAACAGCTCACCAGCCTTCTATGGAGACCTAGTCAGCCCCCAGCCCCATCCCCTTCCAGCCTTGGGACTTGTGGGCAGCTGGGTTCTCCTCCTGGATCTCAGTTTCCTTGTCTGGGAAGGCCTGGCTCACATGCAGGCAGGGAGGCTGGGGTCCAGGAAGGGCAGAAAAATCACCTGGCTGTCAGCTGCAGCTCCCAGAGCTGGGCAGGTCAGGTGGCATCTGAGCCCAAGCAGGAGGGAGCTCACCCAGCCTCCCTCCTCTTCGTCTACTCTCACCCCCACAGCTGGCCTGCAGCTGGGGCTCTCTCTGCGCAGGGTCTGTACCTTATTTTTCCCCTCCACAAACTCGGTCCAGGTGTCCAGGCTCTCGATGGGGTTGACAGCATCCTGGGTTGTCACCTCTCTCCAGTCTCGGCACTGTGGCATGCGATCCCTCTGCTGCCGCCTCCGGCTGCCATGGATCCAGAGGGACAAGGAGAGATCAGGAATAAGGACAGGGAAGACCTAAACTGGGGGTGAGGGTGGTCACACCTTTGTTATCCTCAGACATTGTCTCACACCGCAGTGGGTAAGAGACAGCCCTCAGGCCTGGGGACAAGGGCAGTGAGGGGCTGGAACACGGTTGTAGCCCTGCAATCCTTCCTTCACACAGACACTGCTCTGTCCTGCTGTGTGCCTTTCTTCACAGTCCACCTTACATGTGCTCGCCCAGTTTCCAGGAGGACCATGAGTCACCACTCAGCCCCACGAACCCCATCCCAGCTGATTCTCCTTCTCTTTCTTCCTAGGCATGCCCAGGGCTTCGGTCTGCGGCTGAGATGGGGCAAGTGGGGCAAGAGGAGATCTCGTCTGCCTACCTGAAGAGTGGGGAGGGAGCATCCCAGGACTCTTCATTTGGCACAGAGCATGATAGTAGATTACCAGAAGGGGCAAAGATGGAGGTACCAGTGTGAGCTACAGGCCATGCGGTTCACAAGAGTCCCTTAAGAGCTTTGTGTCTGTCAGGCTTTCTCAGGCCCACAGGCCGCTTTTGAGCTTCCCCCGCTGACTGCTCTGGAGCCACAGCCCCTGGGCCAGCAGGTGGGGCTAGACTCCTTTCCTGTCTGGTTCCTGGCTTCTGTTCATTCCCTAGCATGTGACCACAGAATCTTCCACTAAATGGCAAACCTGTCTTGTCATTCTCCTGCTGAACGCCCTTCACTGGCTCCCTAACGGCTTCAAAGTTCCTGTTCATGTGGCACCCTCCTCTCCTGTTCCTTGTATGTCTCTTCTGTCTGTCCAGAATGTCCTTCCAGGTTCCCCTGTCCCCTTTGTTTGCTGTTATTCTGGCTTTGAGCTCACTATGTAGCCAAGGATGACCTTCAATTCCTGATTGCCTCCACCTCCCAAGTGCTGGGGTACAGGCGTGTGCTACCATACCCACCCAGCTCCTCTTGTCCTTTGGACATGGAGCTGGGTGTAGGGAGCATGGCTCAGCATTTGGGTAGGCTCTGTTGCTTTACAGCTTTGACCTTGGGAAATTTGTCTCCCTTCTCTGGTCCTGTTTCCTCACCTATAAAGGGATGACATGGATGAGCTAAGATTTTGTTTGTAGTAGCAAAGAATAGGGTGTGGTGGGGGACATACTCACAGGCTGCGCTGGGCAAACGTCTTGCAGGGTGTCCAGGGCCTCCAGTGCCACTGGACACTGAGAGGTTGGGGTACCCCATAGGCAGTGCAGGTGAGGGTCTGGCGGCTGTGGCGGGAGTAGATGCTGGGTGAGGAGGCTTCCTTTTCATGGATGTGGGGAGGCACTGGGGGCATAGGCAAACAGCCAGTCAGCTGGTTCTCATCGCCACCCCACACACCCTGGGACTCATCCCTTCTCCCAGCCTTCCGGCCTGTACCATTCACCACCAACTCTAGGCTGATGTTTTGCCTCAGACCAGCTGCAGAGTTCCACAGGGCGAGAGTGTAGATGCCGGCACTGGCCTCAGTCACCTCTTTGAGCACCAGAGCATGTGGATTGTGACGCCCAGTCACTGCCTTTCTGTCCTTGTACCTGGCAGAGGAAGGGGAGTCAGAAGCTCTGAGGACCCCATGCCAGCTCTGTGCTGGCATTTGCTGGCCGTCCAATGAGAGTGGTTCTCAGTTTCCAAGTGGTTCTTGGTCACCAAAATCTTTAATGATCGATCTAAAATACCCGATGGCATCAACAAGAACACATTTTTGTTTGAAGATGCCATAATGAATCCTATACTTTGTATGGTAATTAAAAATAAATAAACCAAGACAAAATAAAACCCCAAATACCCAAAGCTCAAGTCCCTTCTGTAAAGTAGCACAGAATTTGCACATAAGCCATGGACGCCCATCTATATACTGTAAATCATCTTGAGATGACATCTGACACTCAAGATACCGTGTTACACAAGAGGTTGTGATAGTCACATGTTCAGGGACTATGACAAAGGCAAAAGCGCCAGACTGTCTGTATGCTTGGTACAGACTCATTGGAAAAGATAGTTTCCACTCAAGGTTCATTGGTTCTGTGGCTGCAGAATACACACATACGAAGCACCCACACATACTGCTAGAGGTGGGGAGAGAAGGCACATGGCCTGTCTTGATAGGTCAGGCCAGAGCAAGAGGCCTCTCCTGTACCAGACCAAGGAGGGCAGCAGGAGGATGGGGAGGGGGGGCGGGCGGGGACAGAAGTCCCTGGCCTCAGAACAGGCAGACGAAAGCTCTGGACTAGGCTGAATCAACCCATTGTTATAACTTAGGTGGCCAGCTCAGCAATGTCACTGACCTTCAGGACCATCATGAGATCTGCAGTGGCACTTCTAAACTCACCCCTAAGTCCTCGGCCATCCCCTCAGCCCCCAGCAACCAGTTTCTGCTTAGGGCAGCTACCCTCGCTTCGTGCTGTCTGTGAGCTTAGCCTAGGGTTGAGGAAGGCAGTTTGCCAGTGCATCCCATGAAGTTCCTCCACACCTGCTGGCCTTCAGCCTCCGAGACTGACTACAGTGCCTTCGGTGTGCCCCTCTTCCTTCTCACAGTGCGTACCGATGAGCGAAGGGACAGTAACAGCCGAGCACACGGAGTGGCAATGGCCTGGTTCTCTGACACCTCTCCTTGGATGCCTCTGTGAGTTCTCCAGACATGTACGCTTCATAGGGCTTTTGACTTACTGTTACACTAGTTTGGATGCTCTTTCTGTAGATGACAATTTGCATGGCTCTCTCCTTCCTTTACTGGGGCTGGGGTACTGGCTCTTCAAAGACATCTGACTTTGCCTGCCCTGTTCCCCTTCCTTCCTCCCTTCCTCCCTTCCTCCTTTCCTCCCTTCCTCCCTTCCTCCCTTCCTCCCTTCCTCCCTTCTTCCCTTCCTTCCTTCCTTCCTTCCTTCCTTCCTTCCTTCCTTCCTTCATTTTTTCCTCTAGAGCAAACCCAGGACCTCCACATCCTATGCCAGTGTTCTGTCACTTAGTTACACTCCTATCTGGCACACTGAGTTTTATACAAGGATCTGTTGGTGGACTCTCCTCTCACGGAGCTGTGAGATTCATTGGGGACAGGGACAACTCATTGCTGTATCATGTTTACATAATGCCCCACTGGGCATGTGTGGTCACTCTAGACCTCTGCTGCATGTGCAAGCAAATGCCTCACACCCTGGACTATTTCTTCAGCCTGAGTCCTGGGCTTGGAGCTAGTTCTCCCAGGCTCCTCCCCTCTGGATAGGCTAAGCTGTGACTCTAGCCCTGAAAAGGCACATCTCTTAGGTAAAGATCTAAGATAAGGGTTATAGGGATCCTACTCTCAACTGTGACAGAAGTCAGGGTTTAGAGAGGCATGTGACTGGCCTGGGGTCATAGACAGGGGCAGAATTAAGGCTGTGCTACCTGCCTGGCTGTGCTGCAGAAGGCTTCTGGAACCCCAGGCTTTTTACTTTGTCAGGTATGTGACCCAGGGATGACCCCTTAACTGTCCCAAGCCTCAGTGTCTTCATCTGGAAACTGGAGCATGATACTTGCAGGAATTTCAAAGGCTCACTGAAACAGTGCCAGCACCTTGCTGGGCACCTTGGGCCAAAGAACCAGCCTGCCTGTCTGTCTGTCGGTCTACTGGACGATCCATCATTCACTGACTTAGAGTAATTTCATCATTATGCCACTTGAACAGTAGTCACCTGTGGGACTGTGATGAACACAAGCGCCCTGGGATAGCTGCACACCTTTGAGAGGGAGACATTGGCTAAGTGGGAGTAGAAAAGTCGGAGACCGTATGTTCCTGTGGAAAGCTACACTGCGAGCAGGCTCAGTCCTACTGGCCTTGGAGGTCAGGGGACTCGAGGACTCTAAAAGTTGCATTTATGCAAGAGATGCTCCTGGCTTCATCACTGCCGTCAGGACCTTCCCTCTGATTCTATGCCTTGCGGTACTTATATGACCCCAAGCCATGGCCTTGGATGGAGGAGGATTCAGGGTCACAAGGCTCGTGACTGGGACACCCTGAGCCTTCCCAGAAGCCAGCTTCCAGCCTATGGCCAGTGGGTCCTGGCTGAGGACCTTTGGGGCCCCTGTCCTAGCACCAGAACCTCTTACCAGGTGTAAGGTGCCTCAAGCCTGGCAGGGCAGGGCTGCCCTAGGTTGACAAGAAAAGACAGAACAGGAACTTCTCCCAGGAGACCCGGGGCTCAGGTGGGAATGCTTGTCCCTCTTCTGGCCTATTTCATTATCTGTACAGTGTAGACAGAGGCTGCAGAAGGATCTATCATGACTGAATCAAAGCAACAGCACAGAGTGTAAGGGAGGATTGGGAAGATGCTGTCCTCTCCTGGGAGCATCTAGAAGGATGCAGCCATCACTGAGAGTCCCTTCTGTGCCCTGGGCACACCCTGCAGGGAAAGCCTAGCTCTCAGTTCCCCTGCAGGCCTCTCACTACCATGTATCTCAGAGCCAGGCTTCAGAACAGTTTATCAGTCTCATGACACCTCAGATTTGTGGGTCAGAAGGTTCTCAGAGAGGAACCCTTATAGGAAGGGAGCCCAGAGAACAAGCCACTGCAGGGCAGACCCTGAGTTTCCTCAGTGTGTAGAGATCCAGCTGGCAGGGTCTTGGAGGGTCTGAGAGGATGCAGGAAGCAGGGATATAAAGCCCCACATCGTCCATTACACTCCACATGCCAGAACCTGGTATTTAAATATTTTGAGGTTTAGCAGCTCCAAGGCTAACCTTCCTTCTGGCTGGATATATGCATTCTCTTTAGGGGCTCTGTTTAGTAACGGTTCCACCTGAGTTTCAGGGTGTGCAGGTCCCAGTGGGCAGGGACAGATCCCTTTCTGAGATTCAGGGCTAATGATCTGTTGGGTAAGGACATTGTCCTTCTCACTCTTCGGCCAGTTCTTGTGTTAATCCTGGCAGCGCAGCAAGGGGAGGGGGCCCAGGCTGTTACCATTGGAACTCCGGTGGGGGATATGCTGCCAGCTTCACAGGCAGCTTCACCAGCTCATCTCCAGCTGTGGCTTCCAGGACGGGTCCTTTGAGCCAATCGACACTGATGAAGGGCTTTTCTGCCAAACAGGAGGCAAAAGTGTAAACTTGGGGCTGAGCTACCATCCACCAGGCTTCCCAGCCTCCCGCTACAGATTGGAGCTTGCCTTGCTGTCCAGCTGGGTAGAAGCTGGGCAGGGTTTCCCCTCACAGCCCTTCCTTCCTTTTGGCTGGCCCCTGCTGCTCAGGTGCATCATGACCTCTGACCCATACTGCACAGGGACCCTTGTTCTCCAGGCTCCATGATACTGGACCCATCCCATCTCATGCCGGGCATAATGACCTCAGCCTCCCAGATCATACCGTGCACAATGACCTCTGTGCTTTCCCGGAACCGCTGAATGCCATTGTTGGCCTCACACACGTAGGGCCCCAGGTCGTGCTGGCTGACATTGTGGATGGTCAGGATGCTGGAGAGTTCTGTGTGAGTCTGCTGGGAACGCCGCTCAGGTACCCACTTACCCCGCTCTGTCTGTCACACCCAGGGGAAGCCCAGGATCAGCAGGCAAGCAGGGGCAGATGCAAGCCAGCAAAGGCACACACCCCTGCCCAAACACTAGTAGCTCTGGATGCTCAGCCCCTGAGTTTGCTTTGGGATGGAAAACTTCCCCATCACATTTGGGTTCCCGAGTCCGTATCTGTTCCACACAGGGGCCCAGTATGTGCCAGGTACAGGTAGCATGGGCATGGTGAGTCCTTGGGGTGGTGCTGAGGACAGGGCAGTGGGAAGGAGGTACCTGGCAGAGCTGCTGACCTCACCTGCTTCCCTGGATAATCCCAGTCGAAGGTGACACCTGAGTTGAACTCAGCCCACACCGTACAGTTCAAAACCAGCTTCTCTCCAACCAACAGCTCCAGTGACTTCTTTGGGAACAGCTGGATGTCATAGAGCTCATTGCCTGGTGACACATACAGTGTCACCTCCCACACTTCTCATAGGATAACACACACAGAGTGCAGAGCAGTGGGTGATATGACCATCTGTGACACTAACAGCCCCGTGACTGGGAACTAGTGGCCCAGGGTTGCAGGATGTCTGCCCTGTTCATCTTGGGGCACAGAGAGTGGTAACTGGGTGAGATGGAAGTGGCAGCCCCTACCTGTGATGTGCACGAGGAAGGGATTGGAAAGGAAGTCCTGGTCACCCCAGGTGGTCTCGCATTGCAGGTACAGGGCATCGCGCAGCAGTAGTGTGGGTACCCGCATGCCCCGGCGGTCATCCCACAGCACCTCCTGCCCATCAGGGTGCAGCACTGAGCTTTGCTGGAGGGACACAGGGACTGTCAGCTGCCTATCCCAGGGATGGCACAGGAGGGTGGGCTCCTGGGGTGAGGTTGGGGAAGGGAATAGTACCGAGCGCAGTGTGATGTTGAGGCCAGGGATGGACACCAAGCAGGGCACCCACATCGAGTCTTTCCTGTTGACCAGGAGTGTGTCAGGTTTGTTGATGAAGGGCTGTTCAAAGTCTGAGGAGATGGAGTAGGAGTTGGGTTAAGGCAGTGGCCCAGGGAGTCTTTGGCTAGGGCTGGGGTGGGGGAAGTATAGGGGAGCCACATGGGTCAGGGTGGTGAAGTTCTAGCCTTCTGCTCTATGTGGAGCATAGTAAGGCCCCATATTCACTCCTGACAGCCTGGGGTCAGCAGGCTGTACATAGACTCCAGCTACTCCCTCCAGGACCCTGCCCAAGACAGGCCTCACCTCTTACGAACACATAGGTGCTGGCAGCTGTGGTGCCCTCAATTCTGGCCTTGATGTACTTGTAGTAGCAGTGGTAGCTGCCCGTGTTGTTGGCGTGGGTCTGGGCCAGCAGCAGCACCTTGCAGTAGGGCCTCACTTCTGTGCCTTCACAATCTCGCACAGCCTGTGTATCCTCACCGTCCTTCCCACCTGTGGTCAGTACCTCTTGGGCTCCTGGCCAGGTCCACTCAAGGGGGTGCTGCCCCCTAGCAGAGGATAGTAGAAGTGAGGATCTTTCCTCACCCGTTTTAGCCTAGAGCCACAGTCTCCAAGGAGCCTCCCGCAAGGGCTAAGATGGGCTTTGCCCATCATTATCTCTTCCCAAAGAAGGGCAACCCAGGCTTGGGCTATATTCCACAGATCCACTCCCTGAGCCCTTGACTCTCTGCCTAGTTCTTGGAGCTATGAATGGCCAGGCTGGTAACATAAGCCTTCTCCAATAGCTGGTACTGTGAGGAGGCTCTGGGACCTCAGTGGTAGGCCTGGGGCTAGTGACAGGTGGCCAGGAATGGGTATAGGTGACCTGGAAGAGGTTTTAGGGGAGGCTGTGTGAGTTCAGGGTGCCTCTCTGAGGGGCTTCTGGGAAATCACATCCTAGGACTCCCTTTCAGCCTCCAGACCTCTGTTCTGGGGAGTAGGGACCTTCTGGTTCTTTAGCAAGCCACCTCTTGTCCCAGTCTAGGGCAGCCTTCATGGACTGCCAGGTAGGGAGGAGCCAGTACCTGCAGGATATGGATAGGCTGTCCCCGGTGTCAATGACATATGACTCCTCTGTGATGTTCAGGGTTGGAGGGGTCATGGAGTAACCATTTGCCAGGCCTGGGGTGAAAGACAAGGTTACAATGGTGCTACTGGGGTCACATGACAGCTCCTGTACTGTTCAGTCATACTTGGGCCTTCTGGGAGGTTTCCTCAAGGCAGGGCTAGCCTAGTGACTTTCAGTCAGCATAGCCTTGTCTCCCCATGTGTAGTCTGACTACAGCATCAACCCAAAGGCCCCACAACAACTGCCAATCTCCACCACAAAACTGTCCCTTGCTCTGGTCGAGGCCACTGGTCCCCACCGCAACCCTATCTCTGTTCACAAATGGAGCCCAATCCCAACTAACTTTGACTGCTGCCCTGACCTCTGACCCTAAATGAGCTGAGTTGCCAGCAGGAAGCAGGAAGAGGAGGAGCCTCCAGGTCTCCTCCTATGGGATGGGGGGAGCAGGGTACTGAGGAAGAGATTTGGAGTGTGAAATCCACCACGGCTCTGCCTGAGACCTCCCTCCTTCCTGAATCCCACATCCGTATCTACTGCTTATGAGGGGTTCATGTATCCCAGACCCATGCTCTGCCCATGACCTTGCCCTCTCCCTGGTCCCAGACAGTTCCTTTCTTCACAGTTTCTAGGCTCTACCAGCTTCTCTCCACTCTGCCTGACTGTCTGAGCCTTCTCTGGGTTTTGCCTGCCCAGGTCTCTTCCACATCTTCAGGCCTTCCCATGGTACTCCTCTCCAGATGCACAAGTGAACCTGCTTTGGCTGGTGAACGCACCTTCAGCCTTCCATGCCTAGGCTGATTAGGTGAGGTCACTCTGCTCTACAGGATCCCACCTGTGTGGCTCACATAGTTCTGTACCTCATCCATCTCCTAGTAGGTATGCATGTGCACATGCACATATGTGTCTCTGCACACGTGTACAAGTGGGGTCTTCTGTGTACACACATCTATTTATATCTGTGGGCCTGGGTGTGCAGATATGCATCTCTCTGAGTGATGTGTGTGGCTTTAGATGGTTGTGCATCTCTGACAGGTTCTCAGTTGCATATACATGCACTTGAGGGGGTGGATTCCTGATGGGGCAGTGGGGAGCATGGCCTGGGGAGGTCTGGCCCTGGAACTTTGGCAGATGCATCCTGCCAGGACCATCCTGAGACAACAGGAAGGGAGGACTGTGTGGCTGGAGCCCAGGGCTGTGTCCTGTCCCTTCCCCCTTTTCCCTGTCCTCCTGGGGTGGTGGTCACAGACCGCTCTCCTGCCCCTAGCCCCTTTCAGTCCTACAGGCCCTCGGGGTTTGGAGCAGCAACTCAGGCTGTTTAGTTCCTCAGCTGGTTCTGTGGTCCCAGATTCCTTAGAGCTAGTGGGGAGGGGTGAGAGAGCCTGGAGTATCCCACTATGGATGGCTCTACACACCCTGACCACAAGCCACCTGACCGAGTGGTATGGTGCCAGGAAAACACACTCCACACGTCCTGGTCTCATTTCAGCATCATGTGGACAACAGGACCACCAGTCAATACCCACTGGCTTCTCTCTTCTGGTTACAATTTGGAACCTATTTTCCCTCTTCTGTCCCATCACCTCCCAGCCAAACTTGACTGGGACCTTATTAAGTATCTAGTCCCATGGTGCAGTCAGGGAAACTGAGGCCTCAGCTGGACGGAGGCTCTGCCCTATGAAGGAGCTGCTGGCCTACTCACCAGCTGCTCTGGCTGTTGCCAAGGCCTCCCATTTGCGCTCAGCTCTTGATACGCAGACTAGTAGCCCTGGCCTTAGGAAACAGCTTTCTTTGAGGTTCTGAGAGAAGTGTCTGGGCTCTGCAGACTGCTCTCTAAACGGGTGGGGACCTGACCTTCTATGCATGTCAGCTGGGTCTGAGTCTGAGGAGATGTCTACTGTGCTGGGGAGAGAGCTTACAGAAGGCTCAACTTCAGGGCTTGGAGGAATCCCAAGAGGGTCTATGTGGAGCTAGGCTTTGAAGTGGTTTTTTCCCCCTCTGCTAAACACTGAAAAAATGAATAAGGCTGTGCTAGGTAAACAGCTGGGCAAGCACGTGAGTGATTGAGGGGACAGCGGTCTACAATCTGAGCTACAGAAGGAGGAGGTGTGGTGGGCATGGGTCTTGACCTGTGACAGTGAGAGAACTGTCCCCTCCTGATGGCCCTGATGGAGGTCAGGGGGAAGGTAACATGCGGCATATGAAGAGAGCTACCATGGCCAGTGCCCATCTACCTCAACCCCATTTAGGAGAGGGGACATTCCCCCAGTGAAGTTGGGAGTGTACATCTGTGCACATTCCCGGCAACGGCCAGCTGCAGGACTGTGGCAATTGGAAGCCCGGCTTTCTTTGGAGGCTTTTTATTTTTTTTTTAAAGCTTCTGAGACACAGCAGAGGAGCAGCCCATCTGCTGGCTGCTCCTTGTCCCTCTGGCCTCAGCTCCTAAGAGGCACAGGGCATTGCAGCTCGTCCGTCCTGCAGTCTAGGACATTCCCATTTCCTTCCCTTCTGGGGCTATCCCTCTTTAGTCTAGTTCAATCTGCCCCTTCCCTAGGGAGCAGTCATCATCATTCACGTTTCCGCCTTGTCCTCCTCGGGGCTCCTGCTATTAGCATAGTAATTAACTTGAACTGCGGCTTTCATCTTCCTAAACTAAACGGGAGATGTACAACAAAGATTCAGAAGATGGATGTTAAGAGTGGTTGGTGGATAATAGATGGAAAGAGGATAAGACAAATGATGGACCATCAGGTGAATAAATGGGATGAATGGGAGATTGGGCCGATAGAGGGATGAAGTACACAGACTGATGAGTGGATGAATGGATGGATGAATGGGAGAGGGTGGGAAGATAGATGGATGGGAAGAATAGAGCCTGAAGACGCCTCCATACTGTATCCCCCAGAGTAGGAATTCATCCTAATTAAGACTATCCGTCCTGTTTCCTCTTGCTTGTGTGAAACCTGACTGAGGACACCACTTCCTTTGCTGGGTTCTCCTCCCCACCCCATATTCCAGATGGAGAATGCCTTTTGGCCATTTCCCCTCCCTGTAGCAACCCCTGGAGGCTCATGCTTTTGATGGCACCATGTTCTCCCCACTAAAGCTGTCATCAGCTTCTCTCCTGCTCACTTCCTTTCATTCTGTGCTGACTATAGCTCCTGGCTCACCATCCTCCTCCCCACCCCAGCTCAGGCCATTCTCCATGACTTCAACATCCACAGATGACTCACCCACACCCTCCCTCAACTTTGAGATCCTCTCCTCCTCTCCCTCTCAGCCACTGGCTTCCAGGGGCACCCCCTGGATGTGGTCACCACCAGAAATTGTGCCATCCTCGAATGCCCGTCACCCTGGGTTTCCTTTCCTTTCCTTTCTCCTTTCTTTCTTGCTCAGGTGTCCTTATCCACCATTGATAAATTCTACATCTTCATCCATTGCCCCATCTCCTCTCCTGGCTCTGCCCCTGTCCATAACCTATCACTCTGATTGTCTTCGGCCTATAATCCTCTCTTCAAAGCCAGGCTACCACATGCCAGAGAAACTCAACCCTGCTTAGCGAAGCCCCTCACAATGGCCATGTCCCATTAATTTTACTTCTTGCAGACTGAGCAGGCTAATATGTCCAGAATGTTCCTTCCTCCCCAACTCTCAGCATTGACAAACAAGACGTCAGATGGAACACTTTGCTGTTCTTCATCTGAAGCCAACACCCACCTCCCAGAAGGGCTTCTGGAATTCCTGCTCTCAAACTACACTCACTGGTGTGCCCCAAACCCTAACTCCCTAGACCCGAATCTCACAGGTAATTCCTTTCTCTTCTTCTCACCCCTCCCCAGGGTTTCTCTGTGTAGCTTTGGAGCCTTTCCTGGATCTCACTCTGTAGACCAGGCTGGCCTTGAACTCACAGAGATCCACCTGGCTCTGCCTCCTGAGTGCTGAGATTAAAGGCGTGCGCCACCACCGCCCGGCTCCTTTCTCTTCCGTTATCTAGTCTTTCTCTACGGAAACACGTCCCATCTTCATACAAGAAACACAGAGAAACAATTCTGCACTTGCTTCTGGCTACTGTTCCTTTTTATATTCTCCTTTGTGGCCAAATCTCCCTGTCACACCCTCTTGTGCACTTCTGGGGTGAAGCCCACATTCAGTGACTCTCATACCTCAGATTCAGAGGTCACTCAGGACACTTGCGGGTTCCCCTGGTCTAGCTCTCCTCTTCTCTTCTTTAGTCTCCTCTGCCCTCCACTGCCCGCTTTTACTCTCCCTTCCCTATGCCCTCTCTTCTAAAGGCCCAGATAATTAAAAAGTCTTTATCTTCAGCTCAGACCACTTCTCTCAACTCAGCTAAAGGTGTCCAGATGCGCACTGGACTCAGCCCCACAGACACTCCAACTTTCATGCTCCTCATCTAAAGGCCAGACTCAGACTCTGTTGTCCCTGTCAGAGGTTCCTTCTTCTAGAGTCTTGGCTTCACCAAATGGGAATCATCATGGATGGTCACCTCCTTTTCCCTATTTCGTACACCATAATGCCTGGTAGGTCCCATGCTGTAGGGGACCAGCCCCCACTTTCACAACTCAGGGTACTCTTGAGTGGGGAGAAGTGAGAAATATTAACTAGAAGGAGATACCTAGACGACGAGAGGAAAGACAGAAGCATAGGATAGCCTCGGGAGGGCCTGGATCCTAATCTACCAGCCCAGAACTTCATTCCAAAGGGCTTTTTATCACAGTGTCAAGGGGAGGAGCAAAGGACCTCCCCCTTGCTAGGTACAGCCAAGTGTAGACCCTTCCAAAAGCCTGATTGGCCCGTGGTCCAATCATCCTCGTTATGCAGACCTGCTGGGTAAAGCCACCAGGAAACGGAAATGGGCTCCAACACCATGCATTACATGTTTGACGTGTGCTCACCTGCTGGGGCCCTGCCAGCTGCATTTGCCTCCAAAGTGGCCTCCTAGGCATGTTCTTGTCTTTCCCAAGATTTCCTCCATGCATTGTTAGTAATATTAAACACACACACACACACACACACACACACACACACACACACACAATGAAGCCATATCACACATGTCTTTGAATCTTTTCTGTGACTTCACACTGCCTTTCTGGGAAAATCCTAACTCCTGACAGAGGCCTGGTGCCTGTGCACCTCTGCACACATTCCTGGCCCATTCCTGCCTCACGTCCACATCCTCCAACCACCACATTGTTTCGCAGCATGCCATGCTCATTCCTACCTTAGGGCCATGTCTGTGCTCTACACAAGTTTCCTCCTCATGCTCTGCTTATCTCCAGGCCACAGCTTAGATGTCATCATCTCACTTTTACAAAACCCAAGCTCCTTCTCCGAGCTCCGTTTCAGGCTTGTGCTTGCTTATGACGAATTGTAATCATTTGTTTGTCCCTGCTTGCCACTGTCCTCCATTTGAAATAAGTTTCAATGGGTAAGGAACAAGATAATTCTCTTTCCTATCCCTCCCCATGCCTAGTTCAGCACCTGGCAAAATAAATACTTGACTAATGACTAAGTGCATGGGTGGACGGAAGGATGGGTGAATAGCAGGACAGACGGATGAACAGACAGACAGGCAAAAGTGAGGATAGATGGGTGAGGAGATGGATGGATGATGCATAATGGGTGGAAGGGCACAATTTGTTGTGGGAATAGACGAGTGGATGAGTTGATGAATGGAAGGATGGACAGGGGGATGAATAGATGGCCTGGTAGATGGATTGAAAGGCATGATTGAAAGGGTGAATAGATGGGTGTGTTGATGGGTGGGTGGATGGATGGAAGATGGCTAAACAGATCTCAGCGTTATTCCTTTGGGCTGGAACTATGTAGGAACTTGCTGCTCTTTTGCAAAAGTTGCTTCCAGGTTTGAAGGGGCAGGAGAACCCCAGACTACTCAGCAACTGAGCCCATTTGGGCCTGAGGACTGCTGTGTCCAGAGGCTCTGTGACTGCCCAACCCCCACCTGTAACCCTGACAAGGGTGCATCCTTCCTGCTTGGCTGTTGTCTGTCTCTGCCGTCCTTCCTTTCCCGCAGCAGGAAGCACTGTCATCCCGGCCTCTGCTGCGCTCCCCCTACCTTCCTGTTCCTGACTCGGGAACTGGCTTTTTCCTCCCCCTGGCCAGCAGGTCCCTGGCCCCCAAGGCTGCAGCAGAGCAGTAGAGGCAGACGCCAGGCAGGGGTCAGTAAGGCCAGAGTGCATACCTCCTCTTCCTTGTACTGTCAGCAGCTCTGGGGGCACCCTCCAGCCTCGGGTCATGGAGACCCTGGCGTCAGGCTCAAGAGACTGTGGGGCGGCCACTCCCAGGGCAAAGCTGGCATCTAGCTGAGGGTCAAGCAGGTGGTACGGAAATCTTCTGGCAGATAAGTGTTGGGCCCTGGCCAGGCAAAGGGGCAGCTGGCTTGGCTATCGGCATCTCACTTAGTACTCACAACAGCCTTAGAGGGTGGGGAGGATCCTGAATCCAGTCAGTAAGGAGGAAATTGAGGTGGCAGGTAGAAGTTTTAAGTCAGCCCACATCTAGCTGAGCATAGGTCCATCCCCAGTTTGGACCCTAAGGCAGTTGGCAAAGATCCTCCGTCCAGAAACTAGTGCTTTCCTTTCCTCTGAATCCTTCACCTAAAGCCTTAGAGATCTGCGCCCCCCTCCCCCATAGGAAAGCCTATGCAGGAAGCTGTGTGGTCCTGGGACGCCGGCTTCCCCTCACTCTTTCTTCTGCTTCCTCTTCATCTATGTCTTCAGTTTCATGGCCCAGTTTACAGCCAGCAAAAACCTTTAAACCACCAACCATTTCCCGCTCCTTTCCTTTTCAGACAGGGTTTCACATAGCCAAGTCTAGTCTTAAATGCTCTATCCTCCTGCCTCAGCCTCCCAGATGCTATGATTACAGCATGTACCTCCATCCCCAGCCAAGACGCATTTTCCAAAGCACCTGCCCAGAGGGACAGGGGAAAACTCAAGCAAACACAAGAGCTGCTGAGAGCTAGTGTGGATTCTTCCTCCACCGTGGCTGTCCCTGGGCTGGGTGTGTCCCTGAGTCCTACCCAGGCGGGTCAAGAGAGAGGATGCTGTGAAAATACAGAGGACGCTAAGGATGTCTACAGAAAGGGCTCCGAGACAAGGAAGTCTGGAGCCAAGGGAAGGGAAAGTCATCTACTTGATGAATGTGCCCAGGAGCTATGCTAGGACTCCAGAGGGTGAAAAGTGTTGGTCTTCTTTGCAGGGCAGGCTGGAGTGGGCTTGGGGAGCTGCTGAACAGGTCCTTGGATATGGCCAAGGAAAGTTGGCCTGATGGAGTGAGGTACTAATGGGCACACCTTCGACACCCCTCCTCACCCTCATCCTAACCCTCTCCATCCTTTCTCTCTTCCTGTGTCTCTGAACACTAGCCTGACTCCTCAATGCCCAGCAGTCAGCCTCCTTGGCCTCTAGCCTACTTCTAAGCACAGAGGGACATTGGTGCTCCAGGGCCCTGTCCCTGACTCCCATAGGCCATCTGGAGCTGTGGAGGTTCTCAGGCTGGCCTTATTTCCTGAAAGGCCTTATTTCTCCACATTCCGGCTGAGCACACGAGGCCGGCTTGGCTTCAGGCAATGTCCTCTTTCCTCCTTGTCTACACCTGAAGAATTTCTGCTGCTCTAAGGCCTCTGCAGCATCCTCGATAGGGAGGCTTAAAGTAACGCCTGCAGCCCAGCTCTGACCGGAAGCTCCAGGAGGGTTTGTGTCATGTGATGGTGCCTAGAGTTAGGGTGTGAGCAGCTCACATCTCGGTCCTCAGGTCCACTATGACTGACACGGAATGATATCAGGATGTTTGCCCCTGGGCTGACTTGGAAAACAGGCTTGTCCGTGTCAGAGTGACATGCACTCTCTTATGCAGCCGTGCCCAGGAGGACAAAGATGGCCGGGCTGTTGACCACAGACTAGCGGTGGTGGAATGTAAAGGGGCATAGCTGAGTGGGTGGAGCTCGGGTTCTAGGGTACTGTTCTCAGGGTTGCCCCTGCGCTCACCCTGGCCCTGGGCCTGAGCAGACACCTGGCAGAGAGACGGCAGGTGTGTTCTCCCCTGGAGTCCTCCTAAGCTGGCTGACATCCTGTGCCTTCTGAGCTCAAGGGTCGAGTGGCCATCAGTCTCCCATTTCCCACCTGTAGGACAGGAGATGCCAGGGCTAGAAGGTGCTGCCCTGGGTCTGCTTGGAGTTGGCTGGTTCTTCACCTCAACTGCCTGGACCAGATTTTACTCCCCCCTCCCCCCTCTAAGCTCCTTATTGTCCCCTTGTGAGATGATGATGCCTTCTAAGATTACTGTGAGTGGCAGATCACAAATACCGCAATACATGCCCAGAACCACTACAAGTTTAGAATAAACTGTGACTGACTCATTGCTACCATCTGCCTGCTGAGTGCTTGGCTTATGCTGCTGTGCCTGCTAGTCACTCTGTGTTGAGTCGGAACAGGCAGGGAGGGGGCTGGGGACAGCCTTGCTCAATGGGAGCCAGGGAGGGTGTTTGTGTGAGCTCATCTGGGGTTTGTTGGCCTAATAGGAAATTACTGGCCCACATGGTAACTTTGAAAAATCAGGTAGATGGGAGAGAGAGAGAGAGAGACAGAGAGAGAATGATGTGGGTGATAAGGCCATAGAAAAAGGCCCTGCTTACTGGATACACCCTCTCCTCTGGACAGCGGCATATCTTGGGGACTTCAACCCTGTTCTGTGCTCCCCGACCCTCCTCAACAGCTCTCCTGCATTTCTGTCCTGGTGGGACCCTCGGACCCAGGCCACGTCTAACATCAGCAGGACACACAGGAGCCTGGGAACACGTGAGCATCCACTCATCTGCTGAGTGAGAATTGAAAGCACGCACTTCCTGGGGTTGGCAAGGATGTGAAGAAGCAGCGGCTCACGCAGCAATAATCAAAAATGTTCACACACTCTGACCCCCAAATTCTGCTTATACCAATACATCCTGTTACAACAATAAAAGCAAATGCATGTTTAGCACTTTCGGTAGGCCAGTGCAGTACCACACTGCTCACACACCCTATTCATCCCCATTTATATGCTCCCTATGCCAGTTAGGTACGGTTATTACCACTGTACAGAAGCCCTCATCTCTGAAACTGAGGCACTTGCCTGAAATTTCACAGCGAGTAACAGATCGCCTTTGGGGACAGGGTTATGCCCACTTTCGTGGATGTCAGTAGTACTTGCACTTCTGCAGTTTATAAAGGAGAATCAGTTTCTCCTGGCAACAGTGGCATTACTGCTCACCCTCTGCTTAGGCTGGTGGTCTGATGGTGGTCATCACCACCAGTTGTCAGTAACCATACCTGTCCACACCACACCTGTTCTCAGAGCTGAGGCAGCCTTTGTAGAGTGAGTAGGAGCTTGCTCACCCAGGAAGAGGCCATCAAAGACCAGGTCCCGATCCCTGTTCTCCTTATCATGCCAACATTGAACGTTGCATTCAGAGTTCAGATGCCCTGTAGGGCTGACCTCTCTCCATCCTCTCTCCTGTCCACTAGGTTGTCTGGACCAGCTCAGGGCACCAGCCTTGGACCAGTATCTCATCTGCCCAGTGGTCAGAGGATATTCCTAGAATACAACTCCCTCTCCTGATGAACGTATCTTGTGTCTCTCTTCTGTTTGGGTGCAATATGGATGCTTTTGGCTCCCTGGTCACTCACATTGTCCCTCTCCAGCCTGGAGATGCTGTCTTCCCTGTGTCGTCTTTGTGTGACAATCTCTTCCTCTACTCTGATGTATTAGCCCAATGCCCCTACCCCAGGCTCCCTTCACAGGACCCCCACACTTGACAATTCCTTAGTTCAAGACCGGGGGCTTTCACTTGTCTTGATTGTGGCAGCCTCAGAGTGTTCCTGTGAGATGAAATGTACTTTTTGAATGATTAACCCATGGCTGCTTTGGGGAACACTTCGTATTACATGGGCACATACAGGGGGAGGGAGGTGACACCTGACAAAGTGGAGATGCCGTGCACTGAGGTGTGCACCTCAGGCCCAGGCTAGACCTGGGGGAAATATAATGCCCAGCACTGTTTGGGGGCATGCTGGGGACATCCAAGTGACAATGTCTGAGGGGTCAGACCTGCCCTCCTCTCCAGTGCTGCCCTACCTGCCCTGCTTGCCCCCTACCTCTTTGGCTTCTTTGTCATCTGGGACCAGACACCTGTCACTTTCTTCTTGTAACCAATTCACCACTGGCTTCTAAATGGCATTTAGTGAGCCATTTCACCCTTGTGGCCTTAATTTCCAAATCTCCAAAATGGGCTCAATGATGCCTACCTATATCACAGGGGTAAGCTCTCCATACACTCTGGTGTGAAGTGATCTGATGAATCATTTTATACTGAGGTGTACATGTATAGCTCACTCCTAGATATTCTGTGTGTGTGTGTGTGTGTGTGTGTGTGTGTGTGTGTGTGAGAGAGAGAGAGAGAGAGAGAGAGAGAGAGAGAGAGAGAGAGAGAATGTGTGTGCTTGCGAATGTGTGTGCATGTGTGTGTTTGTGCACACTCATATGTACTTGGCATGTGGCTTAATACAGATGATCCTCCACTTGGGAGAAGCTATGGAAGCTTTGAAGCTGGTACTCCGGGCTCTTTCTAAGCCCCACCTAGAAGCCTGGAATCTGTACTCCTGGGTACACAGAGAATGGGAATAAACCCGCCCACCCTGGCGAACTCCTGCAGTGGAACAGACTTCTGGAGCTTCTAGCAGCCTTCTGGGGGTCTGTCTGGAGCAGGAAAAGGTCAGTAGTGGGTTAGGGATGCAATGGGTGTAGTCTGGGTGCCTGCAGGGTTAGGTGTGTGCAGGCTGGGTGCCTGTGAGACTAAGTGGGTGCAAACTGGGACCCGTGGGGGCTAGGTGGGTGAAGGCTGGGTGTCTCTTAGGCCAGATGCCCTTGGAACCCAGAAGGAAGAGTCTGCTCCACTAGCAGGAGCTGATGCTTATGTTTGGGGTCTTCTGGGAGTTTTAGATCTGTGTCTCAGAGATGTCCCTTGGGGAAACACTATGGTAAACATCTGGCAGGTGCTGGACATTAAGAGCCAGCGATGAGGTTCGGAGTACAGGCTGTCTCTATACTCTGTTGGGGTGCTGAAGGGGATGAGGGGACTCTAGCACGTGCTGACCTCTGAGCACTGGGTGGCTGTGGTATTGCTAGTTGTGCCAACCAGTTGCCCTGGACACCCCTTGGGCCAGGTCTCTGCCCAGTGGCTGGCAAGACAAGCCACTTTATCACACAATCCAGCTGGCTCAGAGGTGGCCCCCCAGCGCTGCTAAATCGGGGCCACCAGCTCCTGCCTCAGGAAGAGGGAAATGCAGGCAGGATGTCCTCTCTTGTGGCCGACAAGTCCTTTCCCATGAACCCCTGCTGACCTTGCCGGCCACGTGGCAGGGGGCTCCCCCACTTGCTACCAGGACCTGCGCCTGCCTAGGCCTGGCCATCAGGGACAGGGTGGCAGGCTGAGGAGCAAGAGCAGAGGGGTGTGATTGCTATTGGCACCGCCCAGCGGGGCAGGGCTGGAGCCCTGAGCCTCTGAGCTGCCTCCAGCAGAGTGCCCGCACCTTCCTGCTCCCAGACGTGTCCCCGCAGTGTGACCGGAAAACTGAGATCCCAGAGGAAGCCAGTGTCTGAAAAGGACCAAAACTCAGCAATCCCTGGCTCTGGCTGGGACATGCCGGCTGCTTCTCTATTAGGGATGTCCCGGCAGAGTGCAAGAGGGTCTTTGGACACATCTCCCCACCCGCCTTTCACTCCCAAGAAGCTTCCCAGAAGCTGTGGGGTGGAAGCTAGGCCATGGTGGAGAGACACCTGACCGGTAGGGGAAAACACCAAACAATAAGCTAGACACAGAGAACGTTCTTCCTTCCCTCCACGGGGTTGTGCTCAGGTTCCCCCAACTCTCCTTCCTTATCTGACCTGGCTGCACGAACTGGCCTCTTCCAGAAAGTCAAATGGATGCCTCCATCTGGAGACCACGTTTCTCCACGCCTTTTCCTCCTCCAGGGTCCTCCTCAGCTGCATGACCTTATCATCCACCTGTTTGCTTAAGCCAGGGTCCCAGAGCACAACCTTGCCCCTTCTCACTTTCTAATGTCCGATTCACTTGTGGGTCCCTGCCTCACCTGGACAGCCATCTGTTGTTGCTGGCTCCTGTCTTCTCTTCTGCCCTCCCTATCCAGCCGCCCCAAGCTCTGGCGAACCTCAGCCGACCATTCACTTGTCTTCATCTGGGCATTCCTATCTCTGGGCCTTGTGTGAGGGGCTCCTCACCCTGCTTAGAACTTCCTTTCCTGGCATTCTGCAGATTCCCCTAGAATCCCCTAGATAAGTGGACCCTTAGAGGGTCCAATGACTCTTTCACAGGGGTTGCCTAAGACCCTCTGCATATTAGATACTTACATTACGACTCATAACAGAAGCAAAATTACCGTTATGAAGTAGCAATGAAAATTTTATGGTTAGGGGTTACTACAGCATGAGGAATTGTGTTAAGGGGTCGCAGCATTAGGGAGGTTGAGAACCACTGCCCTAGATAGTAGTGATACACCTTCCTGTGCAGCCCACAGGCAGCAGTTGGGTCTCTCTGAGCACTTTCACCCCACACTACAGATACCCAATGCCACATCAGAGTTCCTACTAGTCTGGCACTTGGGAACCCCTGCAGGATGGGGTTGTGCCCTGTCCTTTCTGCCACGCTGAGCAGGTAATGTATGGCTGTGGCTGCGCAGAGCAAGTCTCCTTCCCTGAGACACTACAGAGTTCTCCAGGCTGTCCACCACGCCATCCCAGGCCTGACTCTGAAGAGGGATCAGGGTCTTTTTGGCTACACTGGTTCTGAGAGACACTTGTATTTCAGCCCCCAGAGCTCTGAGCTAGGCCCAGAAGGCCACAGGCACTTGCAGACCTCACTATCCTGGACATGGGTCGTACCTAAGAGCAGGGATATCAGAGACATAGCTACATGCTTTATGTAGACCATGGCAAGGCAGGGCATCCTTAGGTGAAGCCACCACAGCTGCCCAGCAGTCTCCTGGTCCCCAGCTGTCGTACCCCTAGGCTAAAGTCCTGAGATAAAGTTTCTTGAAGCTGCCATCTGCCCCTTCTACAGGGCCACTGCTGGGGTGAGACTTAAGGGACTGGATCAGGACACCAAGCATCGAAGTCCAGCCCAAGTCTAAGAAGCCCCTCTGTGTCTACCTGCCTGCCCACAATGCATGTGGAAATATTGGCACTGAGTGGGGAAGGGAGGGCTCAGGCCACAGCTCGAGGACTTCAGGGCACAGATAAGAGGAAAGCGTGAGTCTGCTGCCTTTGAGGGCTTCATGTTAGGGTTCTCTGGCTTCACACAGATCTCCTGTTCTGGCGTGCCTGCTCTTAGGAGATTTTCTTTCTGTACTCTACCACTGAGCTGTACATCCCGCTCTCTGCTCTTGGGGGTTCATGTTCCTGCAGTAGCATACCCCACCAGGCTGGGAGCTCCTGGGTCTTCTCTGACCCCAGCAGTGGGTGGAGCTAGGCACAGGACTCAGGGAGGCTTGATCTTTATTTCCATCGGCAGCCCCCTCCCTACACTCCCATCCATCCTAGGACACCCTATCGAGCTATCTCCTTCCCTTCACAGCCTATGTGGTCAGTCATGAGTGCTTACCTCAGTGAAGAGCACCCCCCCTCCCCATTTCCATTGGCCTCTACTGGTCCTGACATCCTTACAAAGTACTTGTATGTTAAGACATCCCCTTCCTTTCAGGTCTCTTACCCCAGGATTCCAGCAGTGGGGAGGGGAAGAATTTGCACCGCTTGCATTCCAACCAACCTAACCCCCTAGAGCCTCAGATACCTTACTCGGCTGAATGTGGGAGGTCTCCTGGGCACAGCAAAGTCTCATTTCTCACCCGTCTTGTCCAACCAGAGCCCCATTTACTTCTCCCACACACTCAGTCACTTCACATCCTGAACATAGGTAAGAAGCCTGGTCCAGGGCTGGGTGCAGTGGAGCAAAAACCAGCAAAGGGCCAGTCAGTCATCCTTCAATGCCAATCACATCTCCCCCAGCTTCCCTGTCTGACAGTACAGAGTGGGAGCTGTAAGCAAGGCTCCAATAGCAAAACTGGCATTGATTAGTTCCCATCCTTCCCACGCCTGAGGACCTTGCGTGCGACGTTGCACGATTTCCCCATATAAAAAACAGGTGTCACACTCTGTGGGAATAAGAGATGAAGCGTGCAAAGTCGATTTCTATGGCATACAAACAAACAGGTCTCTCTCTCTCTCTCCGAGGCCGCTCAGCACTCCTCCATCAAGCATCAGGAGCTCTGTGATGACCCTGCCACCCTGGATTTCCAGGGACAGCGAATCCTGAGCGGATGCTCCCTCATTCCATGCCTTATCCCCAGTGCTTCCTTCCTGGCCCCTCCTCGCAGCCACCCCGCTACTCTTCAGCACCTCGGAGCCAAGCTCTCAACACAAACTTGAACCTGCCGGTCCCTGTGCCCAAGTATCGCTCTTTGCAGCCTCTGCTTTATGGTTCAAGTCTCCTGTCCCTTCTGACCTGGAGATCCCCTCAAATCCCAGGAGCCCAGGCCTTTCATCGCGACGCGGATCGGTCTGGAGTTGCGGACTCAAGAGTCGCCTTAAGTTTCAACTTGCACCTAAGATCACCTGGGATGGCGCTAGTGTCGGGTGCCTGGAGTTGGGTGCGGGGTGGGGTGTCCCGAGTCCTCAATCCCAGCCCGAGAGAAAGTAGACGCCCGTCCGGAGCGCCCTCTTGGGGACCTCGGGGGACCGACCTCCAGCGCAGACGCAAGGCGTCGGGAAGTGCGCACCCAAGTGCGGGGGTCGGGCGGGGATCAGTGGGGAAATGATTCACGCTGGAGGATCGGGACCCAGAGGCGTTGTGCCCCGGACTCCCTAGAGAGCGAGTAAGGATCCGAAGGAGCCAGGCTAAGGATGCAGTTCACCCCGGACCATAGACCAAAGACTGGGATCTGGCCACAGCCCCTCCACCCTGTCCGTGACCCGGCTGCAGTCCCCGCCCGTTCTTTCCTGCTCCCCGCGGTCCCAGCCCCCAGCCCCCGGCTCCCCCCGGCTTTCCGGGCTCCGGAGGGCGTCTGTACACCGAGGCTCCCAAGCTGCGGGTCCCTCCTCCCGCCCCGTCGGTGCGGTCTCACCACTGGCTCCTGGAGCGCGGCGGCTCCCGAGAGGTTAAGCGGGGCCGGGGCTTGGGTTGTGGCCGGGGCGCTCACCGTGGAGGAGTCCGAGGCAGAGCCACAGGCGCAGGCTCAATGCGGCGCCCGGCTGCATCTCCGGCCCCTGGGCGCGGGTGGGACCTACGCGGCCGCAGCTCTGGGCTGGGAGTGAGAGCGCGCGCCGAGGCGCCGACCGGGCGCGGACCCGGCAGCGGCCCGAGGGCGGGGCCGAGGCAGCCCGGGGCGGGGCTCGGGGGGTGGGGGTGGGAGGAGGGTCACCGTAGCCTCAGCCCGCCCCTCGCCCCTCTCTGTCCCTTCCAGCCGGTCCGAGCAGAATACAGCCCCAGTACGGAGAGCGCCCACTTTGCGCAGTCTATGCCAAAGGCTCCCTGTCCCAAACTAGCCCCCCTCCAGGGCCACTGCTGGCGGGCGAGGCGCGCAGGTGACTGCACTGTCTCCCGGGCGCTTTGTGGCGTCGGGGAGTGAACAAAACGGGGCAGTGGTGTTTTCCTGTATTTCCCGTCCATCAGTGAGCAAAGTGGCAACGAATATAAGGTTAAAACAGCTGTACGTTAAGTCTTAGCGAGCACCGTGCAGAAGCCTCTTACTTAGATGGTGTGAATGGAGCCCTGCAGGTAACTGCCTCCCCACTCCCTCTGGACGACTGGCTTTTTCGCTTTAGCTTCCCCACCAAATACTTTTGCTCTGAGCTCATTCATAAGTCTTTTTTATCAGGTGACACTTCACTTTCTGTTTTGGCAAACGCTCTCGCACAGACTTCCTTTCTCTTTGTAGTTCTTTTGCTAGAATTTTCCTATTTCAAAATAAATTCGAATGACAATGACGATTTCAACTTCTGCTTTTATTTAATCTGTTCACACTGTTCCCACGCTCCCCACTTCCCAGCCCTTGGTCATCCTTGCCAAAAATCAAGTCCAGACTGATGATGATGATGATGATGATGGCCGTTTTGAAGTCTCCCACTCTCAAGCACAAGAAAACTGAATAGGAATGAAACTGCTACTTATGTATGTCTTCAATGCAGGCAGACGGCGCTGACTAGTTTTTTAATTTTATTTAGCTTGTACTGGAATTCCGTTATGGTATTAATTGGCTTTTCCCCTAACTGCCACTGAGGCTGAACACATTTTTTATAACTGGCCATTTGGATTTCAAATCTTTTGCTCTAGTGCCTGTCGTTTTTCTTACCGATCTGCAAGGAGGTTGGTTTGTTGTTTTTAAATAAATTCTGTGTTTCCTTGCTCAGCCTTGTTTGTTGTGTAACAGTGTACCTCATAATGTGAGACACAAAGTGACAATTCTTTCTTTCTTCCTTTCTTTCTTCCTTTCTTCCTTCCTTCCTTCCTTCCTTCCTTCCTTTCTTTCTTTCTTTCTTTCTTTCTTTCTTTCTTTCTTTCTTTCTTTCTTTCTTTCTTTCTTTCTTTCTTTCTTTCTTTCTTTCTTTCTTTCTCTTTTCCCCTTGGCTTTTCAAGACAGGGTTTCTTCTTGTAGCCCTGGCTGTCCTGGAAATAGCTATGTAGAACAGGTTAGTCTTAAACTCAGAGATCCGCCTGCCTCTGCTTCTGGAGTGCCGGGATTAAAGGCATGTGTCACCACACCCAGCTGTGAAAAGGCAACTCTTATCTCATTCCTGTTTGAGGAAACCAGGAGCCTGAAAGAGGCATTTTTGTGGTTCTTGATTGGGCTGTTAGCAATCTGAAGGTGCCATTGAATGGGAAGGCTTGGGGGTGGGGGCGGTGTCACTGTCGATGATGATCCGCTGGAAATTCAGCTGAGGCTGTTAGCTGGTACACCCACCCACAGGCTTTCCCCTATGGCAATCTCATGCATAATGGCTTCTCCAAAGTGAGTTATGAAATGGTCCTGAAGAAATAGAGCCCGAGCAAAGGACATTCTCCCTACCTCTTGACAGGGCAAAGCAAGGGAGATATTGTGGAAGCCATCTTTGGGAAACACACTTGGTCACCGAGGTAACAAATCCCCTCTCCCATTCAGCATCTTATTTTTTATTCTTTTTGAGATAGAATCTCATTCTGTTGCCTAGGCTGTCCTCAAACTCTTGGGCTCAAACAGTCCTTCTGCCTCAGCCTCCTGATGCATGCCACGGCTCTACCTCACTCTTTATAGTTATCTTAGGACTGGGGAGACAATGGTGGTATTAGTTCAGTGCAGCACCTTTATGAGTCAATCATTTTCCTTTTGGCTAGTGTCATTTATATTCATTCAAAGAAATCTTTTTCTGTCTTAATATCACAAAGACATTCACTACCTTTGCCAATGACAAATTCTCATTGTTTTTCTTTTACGTTTAGACCCCCAGGCACTTGTAATGACTGTGAGGTAGAGAAGGGTCAAGCTTACCTTCTTTTTCTCCATAACCAGTTGTGAAGCGATCATTCTTCTTGCATTGCTTTTTATTTCTGCCTTGGCTGTAAACAGCATCTGTTTGGAAGGGACTGTTTCTGGGCTTTGTCTCGATGCCAAGTTTTGTACTGATCCACCGTGGTTGAACCTTTGCTTCATATCTGGAAGTATAAACCCTCCTAACTTACTCTTCAAAAGTAACTTCAATTCTCTACAAGTTACACTTCCGTTCACATTCCAGACTCATTTCTGTCAGTTTCTAGACACTTTTGATATTCCGGCATACTGATTTAAATAATTAGTCTATCAGCAATTTGGGAAAGCTGACTTCCTTTCAACCCACAAGCATTGAATATTGTTCCATTTTAGGATTTATCTGTCAGTCATCTTTCATAGTTTTATGTGTCAAGCTCTTGAACATTGTTAGACTTAGCCCCAGATAGTTAATATTCCTATGCATTTGAACAGATAAACATATGTGGACATTTCATTTTCTAGTTATTTGCTGCTTTTATCTGAAAATGTTTGCTGTTTTTAAAAGAGCTTTGTTGTTGGTGGTATTTTAGAGCCCATTGGATATTTAGATACAGAAATATAATTTATCAGGAATATGATTTGTAAATGTTATCTGCATTTTGTCTTGCCATTCTCTTAAGAGTTTCCTGGCTTTTGGGGGAGCTGGGAATATGGTTTAGTGGTTAACAACACCTGATACTCTTGCAGAAGACCTGGGTTCAATTCCCAGCATCCACATTCTGCTCCCAACCACTTGTAACTCCAGCTCCAGGAGATTTGCTTCATCTTCTGACCTCTGTGGCACTGCATACATGTGATGCATGTATATGCATACCTACGAATAACCAAATCACTCATACACATAAAATGAAAATAAGTAAATCTCAAACTTTTTAAACCTCTTTTTATTTTATGTATATGTATGTCTATGTACCACCTGCACGAAGTGCCAGAGGAGGTCAAGTGTTAGATCCCCTGGGACTGGAGCTACAGATGGTTGTGGGTTGCCACGTGGGTTCTGAGAACTGAATCTGGGTCCTCTAGAAGAGCAACCAGAACTCGTAACCACTGATCCATCTCTCCAGTCCCAAAGATAAATCAATTAAAAAATATGTATTTTGTAAAGCAGAAGTTTTTGGCTTTGACGAAGTTCAATTCATTGATTTGCTATGTTCTGGACCATAATTCACATAGGTTTCATCTCCTTGATCCACATAGTGCCCTTGGACAGAAAGTTAAAATATTTATAGGCCTTACCTAGTTGCTGCCCAACATGTAAAAGGGCTTGCTTTCTAGTTGTTCATGGTAGAAAGGAAAAGGTATTCTGGTCTAACTGGAAATCGTGTCACTTTTTATTTGTATTAACACATGTGCTAGTTATCGGCATATACTCTGCTTTGAAGAGCCTGTGTGATCTTTCATCCACTTTCTACTGCCTGTCATTCTCTTGTGAATCTGTAAAAGTTCCTCACTCAGTCACACATCACTGAGTGATGGGAGAGGGGTGTTCCAAGCAGCATGCTGTCGAGTGATTTTTGTCATTCGATATCATAGCGTATACTCACACAAATCTCACGTCTAGGATTTAGGATGTATACAAGGTACAGTCTATTTCTCCTTTTGTCGTGATACCAAAACAACAAAAGATTAAATCAAGCACAAGAAACTCATGCAAGAAATACGAAGTTATATAGCTGTTGCTGGCTTAACATGGCCCATTTACTGTTTCATGGTAAATGCTTTTACAGGTTGTCTTAGTCAGGGATACTATTGCTGTGATGAAATACCTTGACCAAAGCAACTTGTGGAGGAAAGAGTTTATTCAGTTTACACTTCCATATCACAGTTCTTCATCAAAGGAAGTCAGGACAAGAACTCAAGCAGAGCAAGAACCTGGAGGCAGGAGCTGATGCAGAGGCCATGGAGGGGTGCTGCTTACTGGCTTGCTCTCCATGGCTTGCTCTACCTGCTTTCTTACAGAACCCAGGACCACCAGACCAGGGATGGCACCATCCATAATGGGCTGGGCCCTCCCACATCAAATCCCTTAAAGAAAATGCCTCACAGCCAAATCTTACGGAAGCATTTTCTCAACTGAGGTTCCCTCCTTTCCGATAACTCTAGTTTGTGTGTCAAGTTGACATAAGACTAGCGAACACACAGATGTGGGGTGGCTAATCTTGATTGCCAGTGTGTCATAGCTGGGATGAAGGACCCAACTGAAGAACTGCCTCCATCAGATTGGCCTGTGGGCTTGTCGGTGGGAATACTTCCTTTATTCTTGACTAATGTAGGGAGACCCAGAACACTGGGTAGCTCCATTCCTAGATATACGGGCTTGGGCTGTACAAGAAAGGTAGCTGAACAAGCTGTGGAAGCGGGCTCCTTCCTGTGTGTTTTCTCCTTCCAGTTCCTGCCTTCACTTCCTGCCTTGACTTCCCTGGATGGTGGGCTGTAACCTGCAAAATGAAATAAACCCTGTCCTCCCAAAGCTGCTTTTGGTCATGGCATTTGTCACAACAGAGAAGGGAGCTAAGACATAGAAGGAACACATTAGAGTGACGAGAAGCTAGCAGCCCCTTTCATCACTATTGAGCACCATGTACTTCATGGAACTGTGACTGTCATGTCATACCTCTTTGTGGTTGTGTGGTGGATTTCTTTCCCTGGGGTGTGTATGGTGACTTTCCAATTTTGTCTGTATAAACAATTGCTTTTGAAGGTCCTAGCCTTTAATGGCTGGCTTAAAATGGAGGAAAATAAAAAAAAAGAATGAAGGAGGAAAAATGTAACTTTCCTTTAAACACCCTGGAAGTTGATTCAGCAAGGATGTGGGGTTTGTAACAGAGGGTGGAGGAGCAAAGATGGCTGCCGCTCCTCCATCTGCCTCTCTGATCAGACACAGTTTTCAGCAGGCTAGTCAAGCATTCTTCGTATTTGTACCCACCTGGGCTCTGAGAAATGCTGGTATGTTGCTACCCCAGGAATGTGTGCATAGCTCGGCCCACCTCATGGCTGAGCGAGGAACTGAAGTGACCCTCAATTTGCCCATCCAGGCCTCCCATTGGCTGTTGCCTTCTATAGACTCCAGAGAGCCCAAATAATGACCTTAGCCAAGCTTTGCCACTGCAGTCATCTAGGCAGGGAGACAGATTCCTGATGTTTCTCTATTATCCATCTCCCTGAAATCCTCCCTTGAACCAATGAACTTTTTGACAAGACTTCCAAGGTCTTGGAAGAAATAGCCTCTTCAGTAAATGGGATTGGTGCCAACGGACAGTCATGAGCAGTTAAGTTGGACCTTTATATCACATGATCCACATATGTTAATTGAAAATGGGTCAATCAGCGTTCTCTAAAGGAACAGAACTGATAAAATGAATATATACTAGATGAACACATAGTATATATTTATATGTTAAATTTATATATTATTTATATTAAAAGGGGGTTTATTATGTTTTCCTCTTCTATTCACGTGGTAGATTTTAAAGCTGGCCACAAACTCTCCTTCCTTCTCCCATAGCCACTCACTGCTACGGTGGTTTTTGACAGTGCCATCTGCTCAATGCGGAAGGTGATTTCTCTTTTCTTTGTCGATGAGTTGCTGACTTACTTTAACTGAGCCATTTCAGCATAAGTGGCACCAAGAAGACTTTCCCTTAGCACTCTTGCGACTCAGCAGCCAGTGTGAGATGTACATGCTTATGGCAGCATGTTGGAAGTTTGGAAGGGGAGGTGGATCTCCAAAAAGAAATCAACCAGCCGAGAATTTCAGATTAAATGTTTCAGAACACTGAAAAGAGTAAATATCCTAAATGCGAGAAGCATTTTGATTGGAGCTTGCTAGGAGTGTTAGATGGTTTTGGTTTGAACTTTGGGAAAGGCCAAGCTTAGAAGGATCAGACCACAGAGTTTATAAAAATGAAGCCACAAAGTAGTAGGGAAGGAAGCAGTTACTACCTAAGACCCTGCCTGAAGGAAAGTTGTGCACGTCATAGGCAGGTAGGAGGAAGGGAACGAGGCAGGAACAAAATGGAGTCAGATGAGGTCTGCACTTTCAAAGATACTGGGAGTTCCCGGCGCTTAGACCCTGGCTTGAAGAGAGAACAGGAGTGGTCATGGGAGGCTACCTCACGGTGTAGAGGTAGCACTTTACCTCTGAGGGAGTTGCCAGGAATAACGTGGGCCCCGTAGGAAAGACCACAGAACCAGCCAGCCTGTGGAATGGGCTCAGAGAGATACTCATAGTGACAGACCCAAAGCAGCTTCCCAGAGAGGGCCCTGCTCAATACAAGCTAGGAAGGGGGAGGAGAAGTCCCTGGACCAGTTCCCACAGTACCCCAGCAGATGCGGTGTGGAGGAGCCACAGCCACCATGGGAAGCTTCAGCAGAGCATAGCTCCAATCAGTCAGCTACATACCAGTGGTCAAAAACAGAGGAGAGCTCAGACTGTGGGGCACTGCTGAGGTTGGAGGAGGAACTTTGTGTAGCCTTTACAACATCCACATGGGATGGATGGAGGAACTTACCAAAGGGAACCGGAGTCAGACAGGGAGGACCGGATTTAATCTATAAAAGGTTGGATAATCTATAGGCATAGATTGTTGGCTCACACAGTCTTCACAAATGGGGGAATGGTTCCTGGCTGTAATTTCATTCAGTTATGGATAAAAATGTGTATATTCCATGCCTGTGAGTTACAGTATGTGAATATCAAAACCTCCACATTTATGTGTGTGAGAGAAGCTCTAAAACAGGATTTATTTGAATAACTTAATAAAGCCACTGTAATGGTTAGCCTCAATTGTCAACCTGACAAATGAGGGTTGTCTATATTAGGTTGACCAGTGAGTGTGTCTATTAGGGATTATCTTGATTGCCTTACCTGATGTGGGAAGACCCAGACTGACCGTGAGCAGTGCCATTTCCTGGCTTGGGGGCACCTGGGCTGTGTAAGGGTAGAGAAAGCTAGCTGAGGAGCAAGTATGCATGCATTCATTTCTCTCTGCTCCTGACTGTGGATGTGACTAGCTGTCGTAGGTTCCTGCTGCCTTGACTTCCTGTGATGATGAACTTTAACCTACAATTGTAAGCTGAATAAAGACTTTCTTCCCTACGTTGCTTTTTTTTAATAGGGCATTTTATGGCAGCAACAGAAAGGGAGTTAGAACAGCCACCCCGAGTGGAGTACCAGAGAGCCAGGTAATAGGATGTGATTAAACTTTCATGTACTAATGGCATGAGATATCCATGGGAAAAAAGCAAGTGGCAGAGGAAATGTTCAATGTAATTTATTTTAGGTGAGGAAAAAGAGAGGCATCTTTTAGTGGGTTCTATTGCTAAAACAAACAGAGAAATTCAAGATTGGATAACTTATAAGGAAGAGAAGTTTATTTGCCAGCAAGTCCGGGGTATTGGTAAGGGGTTCCTTGTTGTGTCATAGCATGGTACAGGGCAGCATCATGTGACAAGATACTGTAGGTGTGCTAGTTTGTGTGTCTTGTCTTGTCTAGAGACACCAGTACTGTGCAGAATTTGATGAACTTGTCTAATCCTCCCACAGTTAACATTATCATATCAATTTGGGCATTAAATTATCTATCTATCTATCTATCTATCTATCTATCTATCTATCTATCTATCTATCTATCTATCTATCTACCTATCTATCATATCTATCTATCTATCTACCTACCTACCTATCTATCTATCTATCTATCTATCTATCTATCTATCTATCTATCTATCTATCTATCTATCTATCTACCTATCTATCTATCTATCATATCTATCTATCTATCTATCTATCTATCTATCTATCTATCTATCTATCTATCTAGGACACGGTCTCATGTGATCTAGGATGGCCTTGAACTCACTATTTAGCCAAGGATGACCTTGAATTTATGATCTTTTCACCTTCGTCTCGAGTGCTGGGGTTTCAGGCATGAGATACCATACTGGTTTATGTAGTACTGGGATGGTATCCAGGGTTTCATGTATGCTCCACTGATCTATATCCCCAGGCCCCCAGTACAGGAAAATTTGAAGGACACATTCAAATTATAGCTAGAGGAAAGAAGGAAGGGAGATAGGCAGGCAGGCAGGAGTTTTTTCCCCAAAGGAAAGATGAAGTCCCTTTCACATGGAACTCTGACACCCAACCTCATGACCCTTACCAGGCTGCTTACCTGTTCATTCTCATTTATTATTCATGGTGTGGGGGACATAATTGTGATCTTGCTGGCACTGAAATTGTCCCACATGAAGACAGTACTGAATCTTTAAATATCTAAAGGGAGGTTGGGAAAGGGGACTTGACTCCTTCCACCTGGCTCTGAGAGAGACAGGTCTAAGAGTGATGCCTCGAGATTTCAAAGTGGCTCTATTTTATTTGAAGTAATAGACTTCTGAAGAGTACATACATGTATGTCAGAGCAGACATCAAGATTAGTGTCTTTGTGTGTGTGTGTACCTGTATGTAGATAAAGTAGGAAGAGAGTCTTATGTAAGTGTGTATACTCTTTTTTTCTTTTTGAGACAGGGTCTTGCTATGTATTAGGCTGGCGCAAAACTCCCTATGTAGTCTAATTTGGCCTCAAACTCATGGAAATCCTACTGTCTCAGCCTCCCAAGTGCTGGGATCACAAACATGTCCTGTCACAGCTGGCTATGTGCCTGTTCTTGGTGCTCCTACATTTGTGTCTGTTGGTCTTGCGTGTCCATAACTTTCTACCTCACAGACACTCAGATGTGAATTTTTCCTGTTATCTCTCAGCTCTATCCTCCAGGGAAGAATGATCTCAGTGATGAGGACTTTAAAACAGGATATTCACAGAAAATACATGTGAAGGCTGAGATGCTGGCATGGAACAGCCTGGATTGTAAGACACTAATGACGGCAACTATCTGTTGACTGGCTACATGGTGCCACCATGTGGCCATATTTTGTACCTTAGATGGGTCATCTTTAGAATTACTTCTCCAGTTATTTATTTATTTTTTTAAATTGGAGTGATTCACATTATCTTTCCAAACTGCGTTTAGTGAGACCTTCGTAATGGTATTTAGCATTCATAATTTGTCCTTTTAAGATCACGGACGCCGTAGGAGAGTAGAACTGACTAATCAGCAGAAAAGCTATCCCGACACCCGTGACATCGCAGATGCACCTCTTCCTTCCTTCCCACCTCTGCTGGGACGCCAGCAGGCCCAGTGAGGTAGTTACACTAATCAGATGCTCCCAGACTCTGTGCTAAGTACCTATAGCAGTTGCATTTGTTTGTCCATTCAGCAGTTAATCAGGCTCGTCCTGTCACGTGGCAGTCACTCATGCTAAAGATAGGAGCAAGCAGGAGGTTCTTGCCTTTGTTGAATCGACTGGCCATGTGTAACACTTCCAATGAAATACATCACTCGTGGGCTCATGTATTTGAACACTTGGTCACCAGTTGGGGACGCTGCTTGGGGAACACTTTAGGAAGTGGAGCCTTGCTGGAGGAAGCATGTCACTGGAGGCAGACTTTGAGAGCTGATAGCCTCAAACTATTTCTGATTCACTTGGGGTTTCTTGTTTGTGTCGAAGATGCGATCTCTTAGCTACTTCCTCCTGCTGCTTGTTGCCACGCCTACCCTGCCACTATGGAGCTGTAAGACAAAGCAAACTCTTTATTTCCTAAGCTGCATCTGCCCATGGTGTTTTACCATGGCAACAAAATAAATAATACACCAAACCACTACCGTGCAGTCGTAACATCTATCTTAATTTGCATATTGAGAAAATGAAGTAGGTAGAGGCCAGCACACTTTCCCTCGTTGAAGGACTCTAGGGTTTATGGCTTGGAGATGCTTATGCCACCAGTGGTCCCCAGCTGAGGACATCTGTTGGGGCATGGGTCATATAAGCAGAAGGACCACATGTGAAGTACATTGCAAGATGTGTTTTAAAGTTGTCTGTGAGCTAAACCTGTCTCTGGGTTCTCTGGTCTAGTCCAAAGGTCTAGTCACCTGTCTTTGTGCCGTACCAAGCCACCTTAAAAGTATATGGGTCTGAAACAAATCCTTCATTTGTGACAGCAAACCACATCTATTCATTCTCTCTTGAATTGTCTTGGTGATTCTCAATAATTCGTGTGCCTGTTTAAATACAGGTTTTATTATTTAAGATGGCTGTCATTGGAAAAAGACTGTCACTCACAGATCCAAGGAGGGGAACATGTGACTCGGGAAGGGAGTACAAAGAGGATCTCCAGGGCTAATCAGAAGGCAGAGGGATAATGTGTTTAAGAGCTGTTAGTTATTATGGTTTCCATAGGAAGGGAAGGGTGAGATAGAGTAAGCAGGCTTGGGATTGGCCAGTTTGGATGATTTTAAGTAGGCCCTTGGGTACTGGGCTATCCCTACTTGCCTGATTGCTGGTGCTAGGATACTAGAGTGCTTGGATCAGGGAGATAGGGGTCCAGAGGATGACAGCCTGATAGATGAGGGAGGTAGCTGTAAGATTAGTTCATTTATATTTGTTCTTTGATTTTTCTTCCCTGGTGCTAGGGATAGAGTCCACAAATTTTCTCTGGAGTGGATTGTTCATTATCTCTGTGCATTGGCTAGCCCTGGGAGAGTCAGTCCATCTAGGGCTAATAAGGCCTTAGATAGTGTCTTAGCTACTGTTCTATTGCTTTGAGGAGACACCATAACCAAGGAAACTTATAGAAAAAAATAATTTAGTTTACAGTTTCAGAGGGTTTGTCCATGATTATCATATTGAGGAGCATGGCAACAGGCAGCAGGCATCGTCCTGGAGAAGTAGCTGAGAGCTCATATCTGATCCACAAATTTCAGGCAGAGAGAGAGAGAGAGAGAGAGAGAGAGAGAGAGAGAGAGAGAGAGAGAGAGAGAAAGAGAGACTGAACCTGGTATGGGCTTTTAAAACCTCAAAGCCCACCTCAGGTGACACATCTCCTCTAACATGGCCACACCTACTCCAGCAAGGCCATATCTCCTAGTTCTGCCCAAATGGTTCCACTAACTGGTGACCAAGCATTCAAACATATGAGCCTTTTGGGGGCATTCTCATTCAAACCACCACATCAAAAGGAAATTGTTCTCCTTTGTCTACAGCGGTGTACTACCTGCAAGATATGCTAGGGCAATGGTGGTACAATGCTTGTGGGAGCAACCAACCAATAACTGATCTGACTTAAGGCCCACTTCACAAGATGGAACCCATATCTAACACTGCTTGGGTGACCAAGAACATGAGACTAGATAGCCTAGGGACCTAGGGCAAAATGAAATAATACTAGTCTTAGAAAAAAAAAAGTAGTGATAAAATGACTCCTAATGATATTCTGCTATACTCATAGATCCTTGCTCAGCCATCATCAGAGACGCTTCCTCCTGCAGCAGATGAGAACAAATACATAGACCCAAGCCAGACATTACAAGAGAGTGAAAGACCCTGAAACACTCAGCCCAAAATGGGATATCTCTATCAGAATCCTCTCCTCAGAGCTCAGGAGACCCCTCGGAAGAGGAGGCAGAAAGAATGTAAGAGCTGGAAGGGCTGGAGGACACCGAGACAACAAGACCCTCTAAATTAACAAGAGCAAAGCTCATATGAACTCACAGAGACTGAGGCAGTGTGCACAGGGCCTGCTCGGGTCAGCACCAGGTCCTCTGAGCTTGTATTATGGCTCCCAGTCCATGTTTTTATAGGATTGTCGAGCAGGTGAGCAAGCGGGTCTCTCACTCTTGCATCCTCTCTGTGGCTCTTCTGCTGGTCTGTCCTGTCTGACTTCAATGTGACAGATTTTGTTTTATCTTGTTATTTTGTTGTGCTCTTTAAAAAAAAAATGAATGAGCTGGATGGTGGTGGCACACGTCTTTAATCCCAGCACTCAGGAGGCAGAGGCAGGCGGATGTCTGTGAGTTCGAGGCCAGCCTAGACTACAGAGTAAGTTCTAGGACACCCAGGGCTACACAGAGAAACCCTGTCTTGAAAAACAAAACAAACAAACAAAACCCAAAACAAAACACAAAAAGAGTGAATGAATGTAAACCTAGCCACTAGGGTAAAAGTTAACAATAGAACTGTCATTTATACCTGCTGGGAGAGGGAAAAATAAATTACCAATGGAGTAATACTGTGTATATCCATCACTCCAGGACAGAACTCATATTCAGGAGTATTTTGCGTGTGTGTGTGCACTTTAATTTGGTTACAGTTTTTTTTTTCTTTTTTGGTGATGTATTTTGTTATCAAAGTTTTGGAATCTTGTTGTTGTATTGAATTTTTGGTGTGTTTTTTGAGAAAGAACTTAAAGTTTGAGGGGTAGGAAGAAGAGGAGGATCTGGATAAATTCGGGGGAGGGAAGAGTATAAAAAATATTTAAGCCGGGCGGTGGTGGCGCACGCCTTTAATCCCAGCACTCGGGAGGCAGAGGCAGGTGGATCTCTGTGAGTTCGAGGCCAGCCTGGTCTACCAAGTGAGTTCCAGGAAAGGCGCAAAGCTACACAGAGAAACCCTGTCTTGAAAAAAAGAAAAAAAAAATATTTAAATTTGCTGGGTGGTGGTGGCGCACGACTTTAATCCCAGCACTCGGGAGGCAGAGGCAGGTAGGATCTTTGTGAGTTCGAGACCAGTCTGGTCTACAGAGTGAGTTTCAGGAAAGGCACAAAGCTACACAGAGAAATCCTGTCTCAAAAAACCAAAAAAAAAAATTAAAAGTTATTTTAAATAATACGATATATATATATATATATATATATATATATATATATAATGAATATATGGATACACACACATCATGAATGGCTCCATTCACTATCACCCTTAGTGATCCACTAGGACAATTTTTACTTCCTGTTCCTGTGACCTTATGTTCTGCTAGCCTAGAAAGTTTGGTTCCAGAGAGGGGAGCACTCCTTCCTGGAGATACAGCAAATATTTCATTGAACTGGAAGCTCAGACTTCCTCGCTGGCTACTTTTGGGTTTCTGATGCCCTTAAGCAACAAGCTAAGAAAGGAATAACTGTTAGGAGAGTTGACTGATCCAGATTACCAAGGGAAACATGGATTCCTTCCCCATAGTGGAGGTAAAGAAGATTATGTCTGGAATGCAGGAGATCCTTTAGGGTGGTTCTTGGTGTTGTCATGTCCTGTGATTAAAGTCAATGGGAAATTACTACAATAACTTAATCCAGGCATTAATTATTTCATTTGAGGTAGGAAGACAACACTTTAAATCTGGGTGATGTTTATAATTGGCCTGGAAGAAAGAGGCTTTAACTTTCCGCCTGCTTGGCCTCATTTCCACTCACAAGTTCCTGTTTCCTGCTGCCTGAGGCACCCCTTCACTGGCATTAGACCTGACTCTTTGGAATTTCAACGTATCCTGAAGACCAGCTGAGACATCCAGACTTATGGGCTGAACAACTGTTGGATTCCTGTACTTTCTGTCAGGAGACAGCCATTGTTGGACTAGCTGGACCACAGCCTGTAAGCCACTCTAATAAATCCACATATGTATGGATTTTAATTTTAATATATGGATTAATAAATTCCCCCTCTCTCTATCAGTTTTATTCCTCTAGAGAATCATGACTAATATAGATAGGAAAGGATCATGATAAAAAAAATGATAAAGCTAATGTCTTGACTCAGGAAGTCCCAAGGGATTAGGCTGGTCAGTCCACTCAAGTATGCTAAAGAGGCAAGAGACAGTGAAAAGCAGAGAAAGGAGATTTAATCTGTGTGGCACACTAGGAAGAGAAACAGACGAAGTCCATCTGCAGGAGGACACTGACGGGGCTTTAGGTTTCAACAGAGGAAGAGCTGGGGCAGGGAGTGAGGTGTGCAATTCTGTGCTGTCTGGCCGATCATTATCTCAGGTCTGGTCTTGCAAGGTTCTCCAAAGAAATGTTCATTATTTGAAGGGACAAGCTGGTTCCTATGAGATGACTGCTCCTGCTTGGGGGTGTTCTCATGATTGGGGTGATCTGTCTGTGGGCTTCTTCCGCTATCCAAGGGGCCTGAGGGATTAGAACAATGACGTTTATGTGTCTGGTGCAGGACCCTGTGAAAGCTGATAGGAAGATAATTCAGTTGCTCTTATCTTTATTTTTGCCCCTAGCCATGAAGGGGAATGAGGTTGGTCAGACATCCTTGGCCTTTTAGACAGACATTCCTTGAGTTATTAACATGCTTATGTGTAGGGTTAGCAGGTGACTGACCTGAAGTAAAGGAGACATGCAAAATAAGATAGATGCCAGGCTTTCATTCATCCTGCTTTGGTTACTCTGTGGTCCAAGTGAAGAATCAACGCCTTTTAAAAGTATTTTTATTTAGCTGTGTGTGGTGGTGCACACCTTTAATCCCAGCACTGGGAAGACAGAGGCAGGTAGGTCTCTGGGAGTTCGAGGACAGTCTGGTCTATATATATAGCGAGTTCCAAGACAAACAGAGCTACATAATAGAGAAACCCTATCACAATTTTTTAAAAATAAAAAAAACTGGTTTTAAGTATAAAGTCATGGTTAATAAAGTGTCAACTTAGATACTTACTTTTAAAATTACCCATAGTAAACTTCTCTGTGATGTATCCTAAATTTTGTCAAATGCATAGATGCTTGTACCAGCTGCTTTGATCAGCTTACATGATTATCTTCTCAGTCCCCCAGTTTCCTTCATGTTATAGTTTATATTCAATCTCTCATCCAGCTCTAAGACCTGGGAATCACTGATTTACTCTCCATCTTGTGAGTGTGCCTCTCTAAAAGAATAGCATATCGATGGGGTTGTGAGGTAAGTACATAACTTGTGGATGTAATTCATTGACCTAGCATAATGCTTTTTGAGATTCATCTGAGCTATCATATCTATCAATGACCAGATTTGTTTATTTATTTATTAAGAAAAAAATTTCATTCATTTTAAATACCAATTAAAGATCCCCCGTTTCCCTCCTCCTGCCCCTCCAGCCTCTCCCTCCCAACCTACCCCCCATTCCCTCCTACAAGAAGGTACAGCCTCCCATGGGGAGGTACACTTAGTAGAGGCAAGTCCAAGCCCCTCTCCCTGCCTCAAGGCTGTGTGAAGTGTCCCATCATAGGTAGTGGGCTCCAAAAAGCCTGCTCATGCACCAGGGTTGGATTCTGATCCTACTGCCAGGGGGCCCCTGTAGTTGGAAGTTATCCTGTGTCTTGCTTGGTCCCACAGCTGCTCAGACCCAAGTAAACACACAGAGGCTTATATTATTTACAAACTGTATAGGCTATGACAGGCCTCTTGCTAGCTAGCTCTTATATTTTAAATTAACCCATAACTATGAATCTGTGTATCACCGCATGTTCCATGGCTTTACCTGTGCCCTATTACATGTTGCTCCTTGGGTGGCTGGCTCCCGTCTCTCTCCCCTCTCCTTTCTTCTTCCTGTCTATCTGCTTGTATTTCCTGCTTGCCTCTAAACTGCCTTGCCATAGGCCAACACAGCTTTATTTATCAACCAATCAGAGCAACACATATTCACAGCATACAGAAAGACATCCCTCAGCAGGCCCCTTAAGCAGATCAAGCTACACAACTGTCTCGCTATGCAGAGGGCCTAGTCCAGTCCCATGCAGGCTTCATAGCTGTTGATCTAAATTTCATGAGTTCCCTCTAATGACCAGATTTTGATGTAGAAATCGTTTAACCTTAAACTTTAAAATGATAGAAGTTTTTTTTTTTGAACATTTCAAGGGAAGGTGTGTGTGGTGATATCTTGTGTATCCCAATAAAGCTTACCTGGGGATCAGAGGACAGAGCCAGCCACTAAATTAGACATAGAGGTCAGGCAGTGGTGGCACACACCTTTAATCCTATCACTTGGGAGGCAGAGATCCATCTGGATCTCTGTGAGTTCAAGGCCACACTGGGCTACATGAAAGAAACAGAACCAGGCAGTGGTGACACACCTTTAATCCCAGGAAGTAATATGGGTAGACACATAAAGACATAAAGGTATATAAGGTGTGAGAAAACAGGAACTTGCTCTCTTGAGGCTGAGGATTTCTAGAGGTAAGCCAGTGGCTGGCTGTTCTGCTTCTCTGATCTTTCAGCTTTTACCCCAATATCTGGCTCTGTTTTTTTTTTTTTTTTTTTTTTGTTTTTGTTTTTTGGAGACTGGGTTTCTCTGTGTAGTTTTGGTGCTTGTCCTGGATCTCGCTCTGTAGACTAGGCTGGCCTCAAACTCAGAGAGATCCACCTGCCTCTGCCTCCCGAGTGCTGGGATTAATGGCGTGCGCCACCGCCACCCTGCTTGTTATAAGACTTTTTAAGATTCGTGTTACACCTGCCTTACAGTATCTGGATGGCACCAGTAAGCTCTGGTTCTGAACAGTTGTCCCTTCCTCTATTTGGGGGAGGGGAGGATGCTGCCACCTCCAGGGGACGCTTTTGAACTCGGAGTCCAGCAGCTCCATAGTTCTCTGGCCGGGGCACCTCAGTGTCACAGGGTTCCAACAGTGGGGGGCGGGGCTGTCTACTGGCCTCCAGACAAGAGAGCAGGTAGTCCCAGTGTCACTTTTATCGGCAACAGGGGGTCCTAGTGCGCGCCCTTCCCTCGCGTGGCCTTTGCTCGTGCCCTTTCTTCGCTCACACGTTCCAGTGCCGCGTCATAGGCAACACGTTCCACAGTGCGTGCCTTACTGTGGGCTCCTTCGGCAGCTAGGGAAGCGTCTCTGAACCGTTGACTCCATTTGAAGGCGTCGATCGTGCAGAGCTGTCTGGCTGGGCTGGGTTCGCCCTTGCTGTCCGTCCCTGACTGTATCCACTGGGGACCTACAGAAGAGGCCCCCGCCACCAGTCCACCGTATTCCCCAGTCTCCCTGGGTTAATTCCATGGACGAGTGTCTGAACATGGCTGAGAGCAGCCCGTCTTTAGAAGATGATGAGGCTTTAGCTGATTCCCAGGAGCACCCTGGGCGCGTGGCGGTTGTCCACACGAAGCGATATGCAGTGGAGAAGGCTTGGGACTTACTCATCGGAGTCTTTTCCTCAATGTTCTTGTGTGGCCAGCACGACTCAGTGCCGACTCTGTCGGCTTCCAGGATGCCCCGAAGCTCAATGATTCTGAAGGTGGTCTCTACTAAGGGCAGAGCCACGCTCCGTTTTGTTCTGGCGCAGCCCGTACTGATTATATGGTCTTTCCTCACTGGCTACCTCTCGACTCAGTCTAGGAAGGAGATACAGATTAGTGCTCTCCAAGAGAGCAGCCAAAGCCAAAGCAAAAGAATGCGAGCAAAGAAAAAGAAAGACCTCATTACTTTGGGAAAAGGTGAAGGATCTGCCAAGCAGGAGAAAGATTCCCCAGTCACCAAGAGGCCTTCTGGTCAGGGAAAAGACTCTGATGGCGATGTGAGTGCCCCATCTGCATTTGGACGTCTGATTGTCAACAATGTGCTCTCTTCTTTTACACCCAGGCCGGGTCCTTTGGGTGGAGATATCTGTTTCAAGAACTCAGCAAAGAGCTATATTAAAAAATCCCAGATAGCCTTCAAGAGCTCATACAAACGAAATGCCATTGCCAGCTCCTACAGTTCCACTCTAGCACAGTGGCCACCAGAGAGAATTTATGCACGTGATACCCGAGCTGCTGCTTCAGGCGCGGCCACAGGTGCTGCTGCACGTGCACATGCTACCGGAGGTGTTGCCCCAGATGCTGCTGCAGGTGCTCCTAGAGCTGCTGCTGCAGGTGCTACCCGAGCTGCTGCTTCAGGCGCGGCCACAGGTGCTGCTGCACGTGCACATGCTACCGGAGGTGTTGCCCCAGATGCTGCTGCAGGTGCTCCTAGAGCTGCTGCTGCAGATGCTACCCGAGGTGCTGCCCCAGATGCTGCTGCAGGTGCTCCTAGAGCTGCTGCTGCAGGTGCTACCCGAGGTGCTGCCCCAGATGCTGCTGCAGGTGCTCCTAGAGCTGCTGCTGCAGATGCTCCTAGAGCTGCTGCTGCAGGTGCTACCCGAGGTCCTGCCCCAGATGCTGCTGCAGGTGCTCCTAGAGCTGATGCTGCAGGTGCTACCCGAGGTGCTGCCCCAGATGCTGCTGCAGGTGCTCCTAGAGCTGCTGCTGCAGGTGCTACCCGAGGTGCTGCCTCAGTTGCTGCTGCAGGTGCTACCCGAGGTGCTGCTCCTGGCGCCGTTTCATGGGCTGCCAAAGGCGATGCTGCACGTGCAACCCGAGGTGCTGCCTCTAGTGCTGCTACAGGTGCTGTCCCAGGTGCTGCTTCAGGTGCTGCTGCAGATGCTGCCCCAGGTGCTGTCCCAGGTGCTGCTGCAGATGCTGCCCCAGGTGCTGCCCCAGGTGCTGTCCCAGGTGCTGCCGCAGATGCTGCTCCAGGTGGTGCTTCCGGTGCTGCCCCAGGCGCTGTTTCAGGGGCTGCTGCAGACGCTCTGCCGCTCCCCAGCCCAGCCTCATCCCAGTCAAAGCGGGCTGCAAAGAAAGGCAGAGAGAAAGGCTGCTCAGCTTCAGGTGACCCTATCCCAGGTGCTGCACCGCCACTCCCCAGCTCAACCTCGTCGCGGTCGAAGGGGGCTCCAAAGAAAGGCAGTGAGAAAGGTCCTGAAGCTTCAGGTAACCCGAAAAAAAAGGAAAAGAAAAAGAGGAAGGCCAAGAAAGCAGCTATCACAGATGCTCCTCAAGTCAAGCAAGGAGACCCAAGGAACGGCCTCCCTGCGCCTGATATCCCAAAGCCTGTGAGACGCAAGGTCCCTCTGTTGCCTCATAGAAGAGACGTCCCATTGATTTTGCACCCACCTCTAGAACTATGCTGTCGAATCACAGCAGAAGACTTTGACTTAGAGAAGAAAACTGCCATGCAGTGGATCAACAGGGTCTTGAGGGGTATGTGGAAGGCTGCATAGCCAGCAATACCACCTAGCTTTCACTGTGTCTGCTGCAGGGACTTCCTACAACACCTCTCCTCCCAGTCCCAACACTCACTCAGAGCAGAGAGAGCTCTAGGAAGATGCAGAGTCCTTGGCCTGGTATCCTTCTCATAATCTAATGATTGCCTCTATGAGTCATTTTTTTTTCCTGGTTCTCCCTAAACCCCACTTTGATTTGTCTGATTATAAAGAAACAAATTTCCTGGCCCATAGAGGGTCTGTCCCTCAAGTACCTGGCTGCTTGGCCTTTGCTAGGGGTTTAGTATCTCTGTTCTTGAGGCAGCCCAGGAAACTCACCTTGCCTATGGGAACTTAGTGGACCCACTAAGATTGCTAACTCTGCCCAGAGACACAGTGTTCTAGTCTCACCCACTTTGTGCTGGAAGTCAAAGTTGGATGACTGGGGGATGTTGATCTAACCCAGTGGGTCCTGGAATATAAAAGGGGCACTTTGCATTGGTTTTCCTCTAGGTGAGAACAGTCAGGGTTCTGTTGTTGGAGGCTACTGCTGATGGAGTTGCCTGTTTCTGCCCCTCTTCCTTGCTTATTTGGGCAACACACACACACACACACACACACACACACACACACACACACACACAGAGTTCAATGTGAAAAGTGAGTTGTCTGTCCTCACAAAGCTCACATACACAAACCAAGATAGTCTGGAACAGTGGTTCTCAACCTTCCCAAATGCTGCAATCCTTTAAAGCAGTTCCTCATGTTGTGGTGACCCCTGACCAGAAAATTATTTTTATTGCTACTTCATAACTGCTATGAATGGTAACATAAATACCTGGTATTTCTGATGGTCTTAGGTGACCCCTGTGAAAGGGTTGTTTGACCCCCAGAGGGACCTTGACCCACAGGTTGAGGACCATTGGTCTAGATTAATCACTAATATGATCTCTATGATATCAAACATGCTGTAGTTCTTAACTCCCCTTCATTTCTCTTCACATACTTACTCTTATTTACATCTTTTACAGATGATGGAGCCAAGGCCCGATGTAATTAATTGACCCGAGGATGGCTGCATGCCACTGGATACATAATACTGATCTCCAAGCCCGAGTGACCAGTTTCTGTACTTTGTGTAGTATCACATTCTATGTAGAGCCATTTTGATACTTAATAAGATTGTTACCCAGAATGCTTGCTGTAGCATTTGATTTATATTCGTGTGTGATACATGTTACCTCTTAATATGATTGTGTCCCTTCTACTGGTCACAGCTACGACCCACATGTCCCCTTGGAAGCAAGTCTTCCCAACTTCCCTTGCCCATTCAGAGGATGGTCATTGTTGCTGAGGGTTCTGACTCAGGATATTCTTTGATCCTTCATTCCTCAGGACACTACAGTGGTACCAATTTCTATTCAGAGCCTTGGGGAAGGTTGGTCTTTCTTCTTGGAACCACCTTGTCCTATTTTTTTTTTTTTTTACTTCTATTGCTGTGATAAAACACTCTGACAAAGAAGCAGCATAAGGGAGGAAGGGCTTATTTGGCATCCAATTCCAGGTTACAGTCCATCATTGACGGAAAGTCAAGGTAGGAAGTTGAAGGAGCCAGTTACTTTTCCAGTCAAGGGTAGGAGAATAAAGGCATACATGCTTGCTGTGTTCAGTTCCATCCTCTGAATCCTTTTTTTTTTCTTTTTGGTTTTTCAAGACAGGCTTTCTCTGTGTAGCTTTGCGCCTTTCCTGGAACTCACTCTGTACCCCAGACTGGCCTCGGACTCACAGAGATCCGCCTGGCTCTGCCTCCGGAGTGCTGGGATTAAAGGCGTGCGCCACCACCGCCCGGCATGTTCAGTTCCATCCTTACACTTAAACAGTTCAAGACCCAAACCCAGGGAGTGGTGCCACCCACAATGGATGAGCCTTCCTATCTTAATCAAACCAGTCAAGACAGTTCCCCACAGACACGCCGACGGTCAGATTGAGATGATTCTAGGTTGTGTGTCAAGCTGACAATTAAAACTGAACATTATTTACTCTGTCCCTAACCACCAAAGCAACTATGTGTTCAGAGCAAGCTGAACCTCCTTTGAGTGGCACCATGAGTTCTTATCTCTGATTTCTCAGTACTCAGGTCAGCAATGTGAGACGAATACACAATCCATTATTTCCCAGTGGGTTTTGTTTTTCCGTATTGCTGTCACATTTTTTTGCCTTTTATATTTCTATGGTTTTTTAAATGTGAAGTTTTTATATGGTTAATAAGGAGATTCTTGATTTTATGTCTTGGTTTAGAATTCCTCTCAGTCCCCAGGTGTAAATTTAAATAACAACCAGGCTTCCCAAAGATTAGTAAGTTTATCCAGGAATGCACACTGCAGCAGGAATGTGTGCACCATGGCAAGCTACCAAACCAAAATAAAGCCCAAACCGTATCAGAATGTAGTTACATTAACCCATTTCCTGCTTTTACTAAAAAAATAACCCAGGCTGAGTAATTGACAGAGTAAAAAGGTTATTAACTCAGTTTAGCATCGGAACAGCCTGGCACCAGCTCTCTGGGGACTTCCTGGCTCTGTCACATCATCACGGATGAGGACATGATGGATGGTAGCATGGAGGGAATGAGAGTAAAATGAAGAGCCCACTATGCTGACAGGAGTCCAGGGAGAGGGGAGGGAGGCCACTCTTGCTTTTTCATAACCACTCTAGAGAGAAACAACCCATTCATCTGAGGGCACATTCCTGTGACTTAACAGCTTCCCACTACAGCTGCCTCCCAAAGGCCCCACCATCTCAGTATTACCACACTGTGCACCAGGCTTCTACAAAAGGTGTACTTGGGGGGATACAAACCAACCAAACCATAGTAATGGTGAACACAGAGGTGGATGAGCTTGCCACACCACTGTAGGTCGTCTTACTGTGCAGACTTGGCTATCCTGGAACTTGCTATGTAGACCAATCAAGACTTTTATTAATTTTTTATTACTTAAACAATTTTCAAGTTTAAATATTTGTTCATTATAGTTCCCCTTTCGCCAAATCCTTCCAGATGCTCTCCTCCTCCCAACCCACCCAACTTGTTCTTTCTAAAAAACAAAAACACAATACAACAACAACCCCTCAACCAAGAAAACAAAATGAAACTACGCCCCAAAAGAAAACAAACACCCCCCCCCCAAACACTAACCTGTAACCAAATAAAGGCACACACACAAAACTATGGAGTCCATTCTATGTTGGTCAATTACTCCTGAACATGAGGCCTGTCCTGGAGTGGTTTATACCCAGTTGTTGGGATTAAAGGTGGGCCCCACCATGCTGGACAAGGCTTGTCTTGAACTCACAGACATTTGCCAGTTCTAGCACTCAGGAGACAGAGGCAAGCAGATCCCTGAGTTCAAAGCCAGCCTGGTCTACAGAGAAAGTTCCAGGACAGCCAGAGTTACACAGAGAAACCCTGTCTCAAAAACAAAGCAAAACGAAAGAAAACAAAACAATGCCTTTTGCCTGCCAACCTTTATCTGCTGTCACTGAATTTTAAACTTTCTACCATTGTCGAAGCCGCGGCACTCTGACGGCCACAAGGACACACAGCTCCACAGTCAACATCCTGCGCGGTTCCACCTGTCCAGGCCACGGATCCTATGTTCCCAGTCAGATTGCTGAGTTCCTCGCAAGTTTTGGCAAAGATTCACTAAAGCACATTCCAGAGGCAGGAATTCAGGGTTAGCAGTCACTTTAATTCTAGGCAGAGCCCAGGCGCCCACACACTGCCTGCAGAGGGGATTGATTGCTCATTACCTTCTTGCTAGGGCAGGTGGGGTCAGCATTCCTAGGTGTTTTAGATGATCCTCTGGGCAGGACCCTCTGCCTCACCTGTCAGGTGTAAGAGAGTTCCCAGGGATGCAGCCTGGGCTTCCAAGTGCCCTTAGTGGGTAGGTTCCGCTCCTGCGAGGCTCAGAAGGAACAGAGACCTGTCTCTTTCCTGGGTTTCCGAAGCCAGCCAGCCAGCGAGTAGCTGGGCAGCAATCCCTGGTTCTCTCCTCTCCTCTTAGATGTTCCCTGATGACTTTTGTTCCGCTGCCCTGAGCTGGGAGGGAAGCCTCTGGAGGTCATGTGAGGTCTCTGTTGGAGTGCCCCCCCTGCATCTTTAGTACCAGGGTGACCAAGCTCTCGATTTGTGTGGAGCCTGAAGCATCCAGGCTAGTGGCTGTCTGGGTCTGCCTGCATTTCCTTCTGCCTCTGCCTCGATGGTTCCACTGTCCCCAGGCTCCTTCCACCTCCACTTTCCCACCTGGCCTCAGTCTTTTCCTTCAGGGGACAGATGGCTGAGCCTTCTAGGCTCCCAGCCTAGGGACCTGCTGAGCAGGAAAGCTGACAAGGTGAAGAAGAAAGATTGGGACACAGTTTTTGACAAAATGTGGGTGCTCACACAATTTTATCTATAAAGAACAGGGCTAATTAACTAGTTTGGATACAAAGACTCATTTTGAGCAACATCTCCCCTCCACCCCTCTTTTTGAGTCAAAGTCTCTCTACTTAGCCCAAGCTGTCCTGGAACTCACTCTGTAGACCAGGCTCACAGAGATCCACCTGTCTCTGCCTCCCAAGGACTAAGATTAAAGGTGTTTGTTACCACACCCGGCTCTGACTAATCTCTTGATTCTTGAATGTTAACCTCAGTCTAGGAATACTTAAAAAAAAAGAATGGTTTCCAACTTTTGGAAGCCATATTCCTAAGATGACCTGATTTGTCTTCATGCCTTCTTGAGAAAATTCTAGCTGTCCAGAGTCTACCCTTTGTTGCAGCCAGTACTTGAGAACGAGCCACTGTCTCCCAGTCTCTGTGAACACATGAATTGAACTTTGGCTTTTGCCAACCAAGTGGCCTGGTACCGTTTGCAGTAACTCTTTGTATTTTCACTTCCCTGACTCTACTGAGGATCCCTCAAACTCCTTCTGTTCAATGTTCATTCTCCCTTTGAAACTTGAAGCCCTTCCTTCTCCTGTGGCTCCACGGCAGGAATCAAAGTTTCCTTCAGTGCCCCAGGACTACTTGAGTGGAGCAGGGGCTTGTTAGGACCACATGCCTAGTGAGGAGCAGACTCATTCAGGATTCAAGCCTATATCTGCCCGACCAACTCTATTCAGCTGCTTCCTCCAGCTGAATCCTCTAAACTAAGCCTGTGAGTCCAACCACAGGCACTGACCATTTGATTACGGCAACAGCCACAAGCTAGCAAGCCAACAAAACCATATTTGCTGTTACTGCTCGTGTACAATGCTCTTTCCTACCATGCTTGCCTAGACTTTGTTTGCCCATCCCTCATGTTCTCCACTGGGGTACTTTAAAAAGGTAATACATGCTGGGCAGTGGTGGCACATGCCTTTAATCCTAGCATTCGGGAGGCAAAGCCAGGCAGATCTCTGTGAGTTCGAGGCCAGCCTGGTCTACAGAGTGAGTTCTAGGACAGGCTCCAAAGCAACACAGAGAAACCTTAAAAAAAACAACAAAAAATTAATACACTTTATTATGATATTTATTATTATTATTATTATTATTATATTAGTTTTAGGTATATGGGAAAACTGAGCCTACTTACCCCCCTCCTCTCGTAGTTCCTCTTCTTCCTATTATATCATTATCATAATTATCATCCCTTGTGGAGCTGAGAACTGAACCCAGGGACTTGCACATGCTAGCCCCTAGCTGTTGATCTAGCACTCTCCCACTGAGCTATATCTCCAGCTCGGTTCCTATTATGAACACCTTGCGTTGTCCTGGTATGTGTTACAAGTAAGGAGTCAGTACTGATTATTGCAGGGCGATCAACCAAAGTCTGTCATTTATGTATTAGAGTGTGTTTGAGGGTGGTGTTTTATATGAGGGTTGGATGGCATGTACCTATAGTTTTAGCATAGACTATTTCACTACTTTGAAAATAATGTTCTAGGTCTCTTCATTCCTCTCTCCACCTCCATACCCCCATTCCACTCTGGCAACCACCAAACTTTGTGCTAACCTCACAGTTCATACAAAATGAGGTAGATTTAGACTCATAGAGCATGTAGTCTGTTCAGATTGGCTTCTTTCCTTCTTTAAACATTATTTTTATTTATGTGTCCATGTGAGTATTTGCCATGTGGTCAAATGCCTGTGGAGCTCGGAAGAGGGCATTGAATCCCTTGGAGCTGGAATTACTGATAGGTGTGAGCCACCTAACATAGGTGCTGGGAACCATACTTGGGCCCTCTGGAAGAGCTATGACTCCACATACCAAAGCTGTAGGTTTCTAAGCAAGCCAGTTCTGTTCGTCTGTTGTTGAATCTAAAGTATTACCAGGTAGGCTTAATACTTAAGTTAGAAACACCTAGGGAACCAAGCAATAAAGTCCTTTTCCTGTTATTTTCATTCCCTCTGTCTGCAAACATCCTTTTCATCTTTTATCAAAGCCTGTGCCGCAGAACTGGAAGTCCTGGCGAGAGCAATTAAACAAGAAAAGGACACAGCCTCTAAGCATTAGATGAACATGGAGAACTATCTCTTGTTGCTTGTGGTATGATGCCAAAGATAGAAAATCATAGAGACCACACACACACACACACACACCCAATAACAAAAAACAAAGTAAGAACTGCTAGGCTTCATAAACAAATTTAGCAAAGGTCCAAAATACAAAATCAGCACATAAAAGCCAGTTGTTTTAACACTGGAAAAATTCAAAAAGAAATTTAAGAAAGCACTTGTATTCATAATAATATCAAAAAGAAAAAAATACTTAGGAATAAAACTAGTCAAGGAGGTGAAGGATTTGTACACTAAACAACAAAAATATCTCTGAAAGGAAATAAATGAGATTAAAGAAATTCCTAGTAGCACATATGATAAAAATTAATCCAGTAAAAAATAAAAAGCCAGAAAACTATATAATAGCTGAAGAGATTGAATCAGTAACTGAAAAAAATTTCCTAACTGAATCCTACCAAGTATTTAAAGAAGAATTACTATAAATAAGCAAGCAATACTTACTAATTTGCCTGACACTAATTATAATTAAAGTTATAGACCAATATTTCTTACGAACGTAAGAGAATCTTATGCATAAGAATCTTCAACATAATAGCAAAATGAATCCCATAGCACATTAATGGGTATTTCTTCCAGGAATGCATGCGCTATTCAATATATGAAAATCAAAGCACTGTAGCACGGTAGCAGAACAAAGGGGGAATCCCACATGATCATTCCAGTTGATGGAAAAATGCATTTGAAAGAATCCAACACAATTTCTCGCCAAAACACTTAGAAAACTAGGAATAGAAGAAAATTTCCCCAACATGATAAAAGATATTTCATCACCCTTAAACAAGAAAGAAATCCATAAAGAAAAAGATAAATGTCTACAACTAACCTCAGAACCCATTGGTAGAAGACCAAACATTTTCTCTCAGGATGAAGAATGGCTGCTTTCATCTCTGAATTGCATAATGCACTGGAAGTTCTGGCCAGAGAAGTTAAGTAAGAGTAACCAAAGGTATACAAAGTGGAAAAGAAGAGAAAAATTATATATATATATATATATATATATATATATATATATATATATATATAAACATGCAGCATGACCCCATATTTAAATAATTCTAAATAATTTACAATTCTGTAGCTAACAAATCCTGGGAAGTTTCAAGATACAAGGCCAACACATAAAAAGTTGGTTGTGTGCTTATACAACAGTGATGACCAATTTAAGAAGGAGATTAAGAAAACTATTTCATGTACAAAAATATCCAAAAGAATAAAATACCCAGAAATAGATTTAACCAAGTAGTCCTGAAAAAGTGGAGATCCATAGATGAAGAGAAGCAAGACTTGTGTGCTGAACTGAAGCAGCACCATGAAGGCAACCACTTCCTGTGTAAACCGGAAGAAACCGTTTGTTCATATTGTAAGATGGTGATACTGTCCACACTGACACCTGGTTTCAAGATGGCTGTACTGTCCACACTAATACACAGTTTCAATGAAATCCCTATTTGCATCTCAGTTCAAAAAGCCTCTAAGTTTTGGCCCATGTCTGAAATTCTAATATCATGATTAAACTTAATATAATATTTACAAATATTCTAAAGTTGTCAATGAAATCTATTAAATCCCTTGGAAACAACAGCTGTGTATCAGACAGGCTTCAGTGGGTAATTCCAAACCTGGTCATAACACAAAACAAAACGACTTGAATGTGGGCTGGTTAGTTCATTTGGGTTAAAGCGCTTGTCTCCAAGCTTGACAACCTGAATTGGATCCCTGGGGTCCACATGATGGACGGAGAGAATCGACCCTTGCAAGTTACCTTCTGACCCCCACAGATGTGCCATTCCACATATGCACTTCATCCCCCCCAAAATAAATATATGTAAATAATGAAAACACCAACATACAGTGTTATAACTATAAAAATACATGAATACAGAAAAGGGAATTGTAAGAAGAAGGGGGATCACAGGGCTATGTGTGTGATATAATAGAAAGAATAGTTTGAAGTGAGAGTAAACAGAAGTACACATAAATGAAACTGTGAAAGGATGAAGTTGATCAATGAAAAAGAAACAACACCTTGTCATTTACTTCTTTGGAGTTAACACGTTCATGTATTTTATTGAGCTTTTCAGTAAGTAGTTTGAGTCGTAACATTTATTGCAAAATTAAAGCCTCAAACTTTTTTTTTTGTTTTTGTTTTTGGACACAGGGTTTCTTGTGTGTAGCCCTGGCTGTCCTGGAACTCTCTTTGTAGACCAGACTGGCCTTGAACTCACAGAGATCAGCCCGCCTCTGTCTCCCAAGTGCTGGGATTATAGGTGTGTGCCACCACACCCAGCCAAAACCTCAAACATTTTATGCGTCTCAAAAGTAGCTAGCAATGAAAATAATAAGCCGAATCTCTCTCTCCTTGCCTCTCCTCTCTCTGTATGGTGTATGTACCCCCCCACATGTTCATACATGTAAGTAGGTAGGTGTGGCATACTGTAGTGATGCTTACAACCTAAGAATATTTAGGTAACACTAATAGGATTAATGAGTTTAAAAATTATGGAGAATCAAGTTGGGTGGGTATGGATTGGGAGTGGGGTTTGGGAGAAGATGGAGGAGGGGGATGAATATCAAAATACAGATTATGAAATTTTCAAGGAACTAATAAAATATTAAGCAACTTTGTTGAATTTGCAAACCTTCAGAAGGATAGCAAATATGGACAGAGTAGGGGCATCACAACTTAGCTTAAATTAGAGTGGAAAACAGTGAAAACAGGATGCTTTTAAGGTTGAACTGCACAAGGAATATTAGGGGAAAACCATGCAGAACCATAGTTTTTACTTTAAAAGTATTAATTCTTATACTAAAACCGTTAGAGGAGTCTAACTGAGATAAAAAACTGAATTTTAACAAAGGGTTCTTTGGCATTATGGTGTTGCTTACTGGGGAATGGATGAGAAGTGACTGGTAGACAGGCCAACGACCTTCACTGTATTTTTCCTAATTATAATGTGTTGATTCAGCCAGGAATCGTCACTGTATTATTATTATTATCGCTTATAAAATCAGTCAAGCCCACAAACAACTCTGAAAGCTAGTGGCCCCTGGAAGCCTGCTGTCTGTTATTTTGGGTTCTTTCTTTCCTGGCTTCCCAACCGTGTGGAGTGTCGCATTCTTTCTTCACTTGAATTAATAACATGTTAGGGGACAGCCAGACAGCACGGAGGAATCATCAAAACATCTATTCACCCAGACATTCTGAAAGTTCAGAGGAAGTTCAGCTACTTCAATACTTCCTCTGGTGCCCATCGCTTCTCCCCAGACACACCCACTTCGCTACACTAATTGGTCACTTTGGGGCACATCTTTCCCAGGGAACTTCGGAGAAACTGGAAGTTCCTTGTTATTTCAGCGTTAATAAGCAGGGTTGCTGTGGGCTTTCCACAGTTCCCTGGGACCGAGTATAAAAGTTATCTACAACGGGGAGCTAAGTCCTTGGGACAGGCAGCGGGACCTTCCAGCCTGAGTTCGGTCAGCATACACTGGACCCCTCAGCACAGGCAGAACTTAGCAAATAGAAATCGAGGCAAAGGATCAGCAAAAAATGTACCTGCTGACCAACAGGCTCAAATAGGACCCAGTCCACATATTCTCATTCACTTAGCCTCACTGGCAACAACTACAGCTCAGAATGCGGTTTGAGCTTTCATCTCACACGCAGCGACACTTGCCTCCCTCCACAAAGGGGCGCTAGTTCCAACAGTCATTGCTGTTGTTTTTTTCAAGTCCAAGAACTCCAAGTAATAATCCATTTCATGTAGTCCTAAAACTCCCAGTTCTGATGCTCTATGAATAAAATACAAATTAATTAATAAAACATTATATATAATATCATATACTAATATATATTTCTACAACGGCCATCTTCACTCTGCAATGGGGTGTGAGGATACTGCGTGTACTAACTTAAGTTACATAATTTTCTTTTAATTCAGTCAGACTGACTTTGTTTTTTAACCCTATCCAGTGAGAGGAGCCACACTTGTGTCTCTTGAAGGTCACAGTGAGGCTGTCTTTGTTGGATTGTTTTAATTTTTCAGTGGCTTAAACATCAAGTATGAGGTAGTCATCATTATACTTGGATAGTGATTTTAATTCTCCACAAATAGTGTGCAAAGGTTTCTGTTGTAGTTTCATTTCTTGGTTGTGGTAAAACATTCTGACAAAAAGCACGTTAGAGGAGAAAGGATTTGTTTTTGCTCAGAGTTCCAGGTTATAGTCCGTCAATGTGGGGAACTCACCTTGGCAGGAATGTGAGGCAGCTGGTCACATCACATCTACAGATATCTATCAAGACATCTCCCTCATTGTTCTCCCACTCTGCCTGTTTTCCAGCTCAGCCAATCCATCCATCCCGTCTTCTCCCATCCCCCATCCCCTACTCTCCATTGCCTCCCCACCCCCAGTTTACTCAGGAGATCTTGTCTATTTTCCCTTCCCAGGGCAATCCATGCATCCCTCTTAGGGTCCTCCTTGTTATCTAGCTTCTGCGGAGCTGTGGGTTGTAGTCTAGTTATCCTTTGCTTTACTTCTAGTATCTACTTATGAGTGAGTATGTACCATGTTTGTCTTTTGGAGTCTGGGTTACCTCACTCAGGATATTTTCTAGTTCCATCCATTTGCCTGCAAATTTCATGATGTCATCATATTTTTTACTGCTGAATAGTACTCCATTGTGTATATGTACCATATTTTCTTTATCCATTTTTTGGTTGAGGGGCATCTAGGTTGTTTCCAGGTTCTGGCTATTATGAATAATTCTGCTATGAACATAGTTGAGCATGTGTCCTTGTGGTCTGATTGAGCATTTCTTGGGTATATGCCCAAGAGTGGTATCATTGGGTCTTGAGGTAGATTGATATCCAATTTTCTGAGAAACTGCCAGACTGATTTCCAAAGTGGTGGTATAAATTTGCACTCCCACCAACAGTGGAGGAGTGTTCCCCTTGCTCTACATCCTCTCCAACATAAGCTGTCTTCAGTGTTTTTGATCTTAGCCATTCTGACAGGTGTAAGATGGTATCTCAGAGTTGTTTTGATTTGCATTTCCCTGATGACTAAGGATGTTGAAAAATTCCTTAAATGTCTTTTGGCCATTTGAGATTCTTTTGTTGAGAAAACTCTGTTTATCTCTGCAGCCCATTTTTTTTTTAATTGGATTGTTTGTATTTTGATGTCTAGCTTCTTGAGTTCTTTATATATTTTGGAGATCAGCCCTCTGTCAGATGTGGGGTTGGTGAAGATCTTTTCCCATTCTGTAGGCTATCATTTTGTCTTATTTACTGTGCCCTTTGCCTTACAGAAGCTTCTCATTTTCAGGAAGTCCCATTTACTGATTGTTGCTTTCAGTGTCTGTGCTACTGGTGTAATATTTAGGAAGTGATCTCCTGTGCATTGGCTACTTACTACTTTCTCTTCAATCAAGTTCAGTTAACTGGATTTATGTTGAGGTCTTTGATCTACTTGGACTTAAGTTTTGTGCACAGCGATAGATATGGATCTATTTGCAATCTTCTACTTGTTGACATCCAGTTATGCCAGCACCATTTGTTGAAGATGCTTTCTTTTTTCCATTGTATGGTGAATTGACCCCCTTTATTATTGTCTCTTCTCCTCCCTTCCCTATCCCAATTTTCTTGTTCTACATGATGGTCTGAAATCAAGCTGATGTTTCAGGCTCCTGAGTGCTGAGATTACAGGCCAGCAGCCATGCCTGGCCTCTTGTGTCTTTGTACAATCTATTTTTCTAAAGCCTATGTTTACTTGTAGGAAATGAGTTTATTCTAAGAAACACATAACACCAAGTCCTTCATTCTGCGTCTTTTAATTGGAACATTTAACTTATTTATAGCCAAGGTGTCTGCAGATGAGGAAGCTCTTACTTCAGCCATTAACAACTCATTTCTTCATTGTGTTTCTTTCTTCCTCTCTTAGGTCTTTTTTTTTGTAGCTAAGTGATTTACTCTATTAGTGTTTTTTTTTTGTGTGTGTATCATTTTTGGCTTGTCTATTACAGATTTTTACTTTGTGGTAACCATAGAAATGTTTATAGAAATGTTCTCATTATGACATTATTTTGAAGCAATAGCATCAAAACATGAACATAAAGAAAAACAACAGAAAAAACCATACTAATATAAAACTCTGTCCACGCATCCCATTCCTCCCACATTTTAAATTCTGGTATAACAACTTATCTTTCTCTTTTGCCCATCTATTTACATACTGATGTAATCACTTTTAGTCACTTTGTTTTTATTTTCCATATAATGACATGATTGACCTCCACAGCACATTCATAACATTAGAACATTCTGAATTTGCATAATTATTCTTACCAGTGAGCTTTAAACCTTCCAGTATTCTCTTGGTTGTTAATGCCTCTCTCCTTTAGAGCTAAGGACTTTTTGCATTCATATAGGAAAGTCCGGTGGAGTTATATTTAGTTGGCTATTGCGAGTCTGGAAGTGTCTTTATCCATCCTCATTTCTAGAGTGGCTGGGGACCTAGGCCCATGTCTCTGTTGATGTCATTGCAGGCCAAGATTTGAATCTGTCCCATATAGGCACAAATTTCTGCCTATCCCTGAGACAGGTTTATAGCTCCATCTACAGTGGCCTGATTTTACCTGTACTGCTTTATGCTGGCAGATGGTGGTGGAAATAGTTCTTTGCCTGACAAGGCTGATGCTAAGCTTGGGCCGCCTAAGAACAGGGCCCTGTGTAGTTGAGGGTAGAGGTGTTTCCAGGCACACTGAAGTCTGGCAATGATGCAAGCTAGTGCTTGACTTTGTATGACAGGTGTTTAATATCTGCCTGATATTGGGGCTGGTCAGAAGGCTGTCTGTAGACCACTGCTTGGCTAAAGGGACCTTTGATTCCTCTTGGTGTTGATTCACCATTATAACCTAGTATTGAGCTCTGGAGGAAAGTGTGGTGTCCACACCCTGCTGCCCAGCAGACAGGGTCTTGCTCATGCCTCTTTTGTCTAAGATTGGGAGGAGTATGGTAATAGTCCCTTATCTACTGGGACTTGTTTTGGGGATACAGGACTAGGGCAGCTGTCAGAGGGCTCTGAAGAGCAGCAAGCTCCACCATGGTGGCTCTGTACTCAGTTTTTAAGCTAAAGCCTGGACTTAATTCCTTCTCACCTCTCTAAGTGAAAACCATCTTTATCTGGACTGCTCACAGTTAGGAGGAAAGTTCTATGGCTAACTCTTTCCCTCTTGCCTTTTTGAAGCATCCCTTTTTAAAATTAATTCTTTTCAAAATATATTTTGATCATGCTCCCCCTCAGCTTGTCCCAGATACTCCCCATCTCTCTACTCACCCAACTTCACAGTGGTCTGCTTGTCTCTCTGTCTCTCTCTCTCACACATCACCCATCATACTAAACCTGGGCACTGTGCTCCTTCATCTGGCTTCTGTAACTCTTATGAAGTCATTAACAACCACTTTTCTCTGAATAATTTTTCAAATGTGAGACAATGATGATGGAGAGATCCTAATTACCCTCTCGTTCTGTCTCCCGTATCCACACCTGTGCAATAAATCATTGTTAAACACATGGGGTGAGATGACACTGGGAAACTCTATATATCCATCTTTTCTTTTTTTAATCCTTTAGCTGAGAATTGTTTGGACTTCATGAGACTGTCACTAGAATATTCTTTCTCTCTCTCTCTCTCTCTCTCTCTCTCTCTCTCTTCCTCTGTCTCTTCTCACTCCCTCTCGCCTTTCCTCTCTCCCTCTTTCTTCTCTCCTTCCCTTCCATGCCACTATCTTGTCACATTTTTTCCTATATCATCTTTCTAGGCATATCGTTTTTATGTTTGATTCTTCTCTATTTTCTTCCTTTTCAATTTTATGTATAATTTGCTACTTTTACTTTTATTTTAAATTTACATATGATGATGTGCACAACTATAGGGTATAGCATAATAATTTGAATATGCATGCTATATATAATAACCTAATCAGAGTAATTTGGATTACTATGTACTCAAAATTTTTGTTATTTCTATGTGTTGAGACTCTTCTATTCTACAATTTTGAAATTGTATTGGATTGTATTGAAATAGATTGTTTGAAACATAGTCACATTTCTGGGACATAGAAGATGAGAATGTGTTCACTCATATAAGTGAATTTTACCTATTAGTCAGCTAGTTCCTATCCCATCTCACCCTTACCCTCCCAGGCCTCCGGTGACCAGTGCTCTATCCACCACTTCTATGACATCAACTTTTTAAGTGTCACTGTATGACTAAGAAGCCCTGGTAGTTGACTTTCTCTATCTTGCTTATTTCACTTAATGTAAAGCCATCCAGTTCTAACCATGATGCTGAACATACCAAGACTTCATTCTTTTTATGACCAGTTGACATTTCATGGCATGTATACACCACATTTTCTTTGTGCACTCAACCACTGGGGGACATCTGATGGACATCTTATTTTTGCTGTAATGAACGGTGCTGTAAACATGGAGGTCGAAGAGAGAACACCTTCTGTATCACACCATGTAGCCCAACAGCAGTGCATGGTGGAGCTGATGAGATGCTGTTGTAACTTCACTTCATTCCACATCACCCCAATGCTTCTGTCCTTTTTCTAAGTAATTAAAATCAGTTCACATCTGAGCCTTGATGTACTTCATTGAGTACCTCTGTTCATGCTTTCCTCAATTGATACATTTACTGTAGAACAGTAACCACCATGAAAGACAGCAGAAATGGACCATAGATAAAAGCAGACATGGCCAGGGTCAACACTTGTTTGTGAAAAATATGAGAACTCTTGTTCAATGTCTCTGGCACATAGCCATCTACATGGCATGACATCATGAATGTCAATTTGGGAATGTGTTGCTATTTTGAATTTGATCTTTTCTCACTAGCAGCTGTGTTTTGAAAACACGTCCATTCTCTCTAGAAGGATCACTGTATTTTATTCTCAAACTCATTCCTTTGGAAAGGTAAGATATGAATCAGCATGCTGCACAATGTCTCTAAACACTACACTAGAATGGTTCTCCTGAGGTCATCTCTTCCAACTTCCAGACACAAAAGGAGATGAAACTACGAGGTCTGGAGAAGGGTATTTTCTAGTGATTAAGGGCTCTTGGTCCAAGGATGGTATGTGTTTCAGAATATGAGTGTTACTACACAACATTTTTATTACTCTCCTGTCCTACTTCTACACTGAGTTTGTGCCTCTCCCCAGTACCCTCCACAGAGCCCCCTTCACATCTTTGTTCCTCAGGGTATAAATCAGAGGGTTGAGCATGGGGGTGATGATAGTATAAAAAAGTGCAAGAAATTTTCCCTCACCCTCAGAATACCTGTGGACAGGTTGAAGATATGTGGAGATGGCTGAGCCAAAAAACATGGCAACCACAATGAGGTGAGATGCACACGTCCCAAAAGCCTTTCTGCGACCAGCCATTGACTTGATGTTCAGTACAGCCTTGGCAATGTGGGCATAGGAGCCTAGAATTAGCACTAAAGGACAGACTAAGATAATGACCCGGGCCACAAACAAGTTGGCCTCTGTTCCTCCTGTGTCCTCACAGGCCAACTTCAGGAGAACAGGCAGCTCACAAAAGAAGTGGTTCAGCTGGTGTCCACAGAGAGGCCTGGCCATCACGAGGCTTGTCTGGATCAGAGAGTTCACGAGTCCTCCCACCCAGGAGAATAGAACCAATGCCCTGCAGAGAAGGGGGTGCATAATGGTTGTGTAGTGGAGTGGGCGACACACGGCGGCATAGCGGTCTATAGCCATTGTCACCAAAAGCACACACTCAGTTCCTCCCAGTGAGAGCACTATGCAGAGCTGGGCCACACACCTTCCAAAGCTGATGGTCCTGTCAAGTCCAGAGAGGTTGACCAGAAGCTGGGGCACAGTGCTGGCAGTGTAGCAGAGGTCCAAGAAAGAGAGGTGGCTGAGAAAGTAGTACATGGGTGTGTGCAGGCGAAGGTCCAGTTGTGACAGGATGATGATCAGGGTGTTGCCAAAGAGAGTCAGAGAGTAGAAAATAGAAATGGAGGCAAAGAAGACAGGTTCTAGGTGAGGCCAGTCTGAGAAGCCCACCAAAATGAAGCCCTCTTCTGAACTGGTGTTCGAACTTTCCATAGTCTCCCACCTGCACAAATAGAAGACAGCTCAATGCTTCTTATAGAGAACGTGAATTAATTATTTCTAAATGCACCACAATCACATATTTTGGGTTGTCTCTCTGTTCACTTCTTTTGAGTCTTCCATCCTCCCTCCATCCATGTAAGTCTCTTGTTGTCTTTCAAATTCATGGCCTTTCTTTTAATTGTTGTTATACCTCTCTTCGTGTGTGTGTGTGTGTGTGTGTGTGTGTGTGTGTGTGTGTGTGTGTACTCAGCTTTTCTTTAGCATAAAAATCACTGGAATGATAGTGGTGTGGTCTCCAATTGTACCTAATTCTTGTTGCTTCTTTGTCCTATGACTTTTGCCAAGATACTCAGTCCTCTGGTCAGTCCGATGGATATGATCCTTCCTTTTCTGAAAGTAGAGTTGATGTATTGCCACCCTTGTGACATTGACATCAGGATCCAAAAGCAGTAATGTGGAACCCATATTAAAATTCAAGTGTGTGTGGTGTGTGTTAGAGCTCTGTCTTGTTCTGGGTCCTCCCTTTTCTAGTCTCTGAGACAGACTGTTTCAGTAGATGGAGACAAAGAACTTACCTGTCTGAGTTTTCGACTCTGACCTCTGGGTTCCTACTTTCCATCTCTTGCTTGATAAATGTGGTTGGTGAGTGAATTCTTGGAGCCTTGATCTGCTTTTATCTCTCCCAAAGGACTAAGCACCATAGGAATGTTTCCTGTGAAGAAACATGATCACAAGTATATTCCTTTTGATGAATCACGGTCATTTCTTGCTCTTTCAACTAATTTATTTTTCATATTTTGTCATATAAGAGTTCTTTTGATTCTTTGTTCCCATCTATGATCTGACCTCCTTGGAAACAGCAAATACAGTGTGAAAATAAATACTAATGTTTTCTTTTATGTCATAAAGGGGTGATAAATTAATATTGCCTTTTCACGACAGAAGGATTTTAAATACATTTTCTTGAGCAAAACATTGAATATTCTACAATCTGAGAATTATTTTAGCTTTGTAAATTTTTTTTATGCATGTGAGTGTTTTTTGTGCATGTGTGTCTGTGCACCGTGTGCATGCCTGGTGCCTGCAGAGGCCAGAAGAGGGCGTCAGATCCCCTGGGACTGGAGTTACTCTTGGTTGTGAGCTGCCCTGTGGGTGCTCGGAACTGAACATGGCTCCTCCGTGAGAGTGACAAAATTGCTGAGCCATCTTTCCTGCTCGATATATATATTTTAGAGAAACCTGAAGATTAACTACAAGCACATTTGGACAAGTTAAGGAAATATGGCAAGCATTAAAATATTGCTTCTCTTTAGAGATTGTTGTATTAAAAACTAAACGAAATTATTAGATTTTAGGTGTTTGGTGTAGGGATCTTTGATTGGTTAAGGTTGTTCTTAAGTATTTTGTTTATTTTATTGCTTTATCAATTGAATTCTTTTTGCATCGTTGTCTTTAGAAACATAATTTATTTTGTGTGGTGTTTGTATCTTACAATTTAACTGAATTCTTTTATTATTTCTGTCAGTTTTAAAAATTGCTTTGAGCTTCTAGCACGCTCTGTTTAGATGGTTATGTCATTTGCAAACAGTTATTTTTACTACATTCTGTTTAAATTTGCAATCTTTTATATCTCTGTCTTGGGGAAGCTGGATCTACACATGTAGAGAGATCAAAATAGACCTATCTCCCACCTCGTGTACAATTAGCAACAGAAAGTAGGTTATAGTTTTATTGCTAACACCCCAAAGTGTAAAGTAAGTGGAAGAAACTACGGGCTTCATCCTGAAGTTGATTTTGGCAGATTTCTTTTAAAACTTTGCTTCTGAATACACTGGAAGTAGAGAGAGTGGGACCAAGTGTAACATACAGGCTCTGGTTATTATAGCAAGTGTCCTGCTAGAAGGATACTGAACAAGGGAAAGACTGTGCATGTGTGGGACAGAGGCTACGTGAGAAGTCTCTGGACACTATTGCTATGAGTTAAACTGCTCACAATCACATCTATTAAACAATTCTAGGAATAATATACATTTGGGAAAAAAGAAATAAATATTGTCTACGACAAATAACATTTTAGATAATTTGTTTCTAGGAAACTTGCCTTGGAAGAAATGATATAGATGCTCTTTGGGAGGAGTGGTGTGATAGACGGGGCCAACTTGGACCTAAATAAGAAAGGAAGACCATTATAAGAGAAGTAAGCGTAGTCTAATGTTTTCTTAGCCTAGATTGATCTAAAAAAATAATCATAACGAAAACATATTCTATGAGTATGATAAATGGCAATGCTACAAAATGAAAAATCTGGTAGTATAAGACAGTTTAAAATATTTATCTTATTTTCATTATTTATTATATTATTTCTTATTTCCTTATGATTATTTATGTTTGTGTCTGTGTGTCTTTGTACACATGGATGTCCACAAAGGCTAGAACAGAGTGTTGGATTCCATGAAACTGGATTGATTAAAGGTGGTTGTGAGCTGGGAACTGAACTCTGGTCCTTTGGAAGAGCAGCAAACACTCTCTATTTTTGTTTTTATCTTATTATTTATTTATTCTTCTCTTATATAATATATCCCAATATATTATAGTTTCCTCTCCCTCCACTTCTCCCAGTCCCCCAACCCCTGACATCTTTCTTCTCCCCTAGATCCAATCCTCCTCTGTTTCCCTTCAGAAAAAAGCAAGCCTCTCAGGGATACCAATTGAACATGGCATAACAAGATGCAATAAGACTAGGTACAAACCCTTACATCAAGACTGGGTCAGGCAACCCAGTAGAAGGAAGAGGGTCCTAAGCTTAACCATTGAGCTTTTCACTCAGCCCCACAGTATAAGATACATGTATGTCCTCTTAAAAGAATATAGTTAGTAAAGGTAGAGGACCAATCATAAATGCATATAGTCAACTCTAGAGTAATATCTTAAATGATAATTTAAAAAGTAGTGAGATTGAAAAACCGATTTACTAAAAAATGAAAGAAAAACCAAGACTTGTAAAGTGATTTTTGATAAAAACACAAAACTACAATAACATAAAAATTTGTGTTTTAAAGATTTATGTTTTCTTTGTTTTCATTTTCTCTTCCTTCCTTCCTAAGACAGGGTCTTGTTATATACCCAGCCTTCAACTCCAGGTCCTCCTACCTTACCTTCCCAAATGCTGGGCTTGTGGGTTCATATCACCACGTCAAGATAAAGGCTGATATTTATTGAGATTATAGGAAAGATTATAGGAAAAATAAACCTTTTCTTGAAAGAGCTTTATGTTATGTTTACTCTGAACATTTTTTGCTGGACTAATGTTTGTCTCTCTTTATCAAGTTTACTGAGAGAAGATCATCAATGAAACTGTCAATGCAGAATTAATTATTTGAAAAAGATATCTTGACACTCTTATGAAAAACATGATAAAATATGAATTATAAACACAAAGGACACACACACATATATAAATATATATGTATATATATACATATATATATATATATATATATATTTAGCTTAATCAATGTATCGAAGCTGCTTTAATTTGGATAGTCTCTATGGATAAGTGAAAGATACTGTAATTTCATGGATAGATCCTTACAGATAAGTTCAATCATAGTTTTTATTACCAGATTTTGAAAGTTTACTTCTGTGAGTTTTCATTTATTTAGCTGTAAAACCAAAAAATACTTGGGCAGGTTTTTAATTGACATTAAAGTTTCTCAATATACTCTTGTTGCTAGTATAACACTGTAATCCCAGCAACCTGAAGGTTGGGGAAGATCCTTAGGGAGGCATGAAGCCTTGAGGTAGGCTCAGTCTTGCTTAGTGGGACAAAGACATTGTCCTACTTTCCGGGGATCTAGTCTTTTATTCAGGAATATGGTGTGCAAAGACACAGCCCCAAACTATCCAACCTCAAGGCCAAGGTGTTTTCTTTCTCTGTCCCATTACAGTGGCTCTTTTTTCTGCCTAACCAGGCCTTTGATCCCTATGAGCCTGCTTGTAAGTCCCTTGTTTAGTGAGTGAACGTTGGTGTCTATGTCCCAGTGCGCTACTGACAATGGACTCACTACAGAATCATGACACCCAGGGCTGTCTGAAATGACACATTAAACCTTACTCGATATTGAGGCCAGTGAACCCCTGTATTTAGCACAGTTCTTCCACTCTTACACTGTGCCGGTGTCTGTCACTCAGAGTTGCTTCAGTTGTGATCCCTTGCTAACTCCTCAGGGACAGTTGTCTCCACTCTTCCATAGTTAAGGTCTCACTCTTTCCCGTATTTGGTAATCATGGCAGGTCTCTATGGGAAACATTTTCGTGTGTGTGTGTGTGTGTGTGTGTGTGTGTGTGTGTGTGTGTGTGTAAGTAAGAGAGAGAGAGAGAGAGAGAGAGAGAGAGAGAGAGAGAGAGAGAGAGAGAGAGAGAGAGAGAGAGAGAATATCATGGCATGTTTGTGAAGGTCAGAGGGTACTGTGGGTGCCAGTCCTCATTTTCTACCTTGTTTGAGACAGGGTCTCTTGTTCCTGGCTGTATGTGCCAGACTCACTGGCCTGTGAGTTTCCTAGGATTCTCCTTAATCCAGTTCCTATCTCACTGTAGCAGTACTGGGATTACAGATGTGTGCACCACCACATTCATCTTCTACACGGGTTGGGGGATCCAAACTCAGTTCTTTACAATAACAAAGCATGTACTTTACCCACTGAGTCCTCTCATCAGCCCCAACATTTCTACTCTGGAAGAGTAATTATAGTTCACTTCTCAAATGCACACTAGGTCTCTGGTATGTACTACACACTATCCCTAGACCTATATCTTGTATTCCATTTGGGTTTTGACCCTGGCCACACTAGCTCAGGGTTTGGGCAGCACCAAGCCTTCCTTTGGGAGTCCAGTGCACGTAGGTAAGAGGCAGGAAGGCCCCATCAGGGAGCACACAGATGAACACAGACCTCCTTCCAACTGACTGCCCTCTGAATTCTGAGGAAAATAAGTACACCATGGGACTTTGCTGAGTCCCATATTCTTTCACTGACAGTGACTGCTTGGAAGTATCCATTTCTTTTTTTGATGATGAAATCTTTCAGTAAAGGCATTGAATTATGTTAGGTTGACATACTGGCTTCCCAAAGGCCCATATTTTCTTACCAGCTATTACTGAATGTTTACAAATTTAGAAAGCTAAGAGAAGCATAGGACTCCATAGTCTTCACTGGTCACAGAATACTGAATATGTTACAAGTTCACCACACTGGCTAAACACATAGATTCAGAGGGCAATAGAATTGCTCAGACATCTTTCACCATGCCAGCAAGGCTTTAGATTGGAAAAGAGATTACACATAAATATGCTGTTTGAATCTGTGTTCAAAGACCTGCCTTAGGTTAAAGGTAAGGACCTTGCTTTAGTCCCCTATAGCCAACTCTCAGCCAGGGTGTCAGATTTATAGGAAGGATGCTTGTAACTGGCCAAGAGGAAAGCTCAAAAAAGAAGTGAAGGGTTCTAAAATGCCTGGAAAGAAAGCCTTGCTCCAGACCGACACTCTGGTTTTCACACTCATTCAGAGGTGACCCTCAGAATCTGTAAATGGACAGCTGTACTCGGTGAAGGCTGTTAGCTGGTTTGTGACCTCTCACCTTGCCCTATCTTCACTTCTCTAATGTTCATATGTTAAAAATGAATTCCCACTCCTAATTTCCTTGGTGCACAGCATTTTGAGATTCCCATATTTGGTTTTATTGTTAAAAAATCAGCTTTTGCCTGTTCATCTGTGTGTATATGTGTCTCTATATCCATGAATGACCTTTATAGATAACAAACTTTTTTTTTTTTTGATTTTTCGAGACAGGGTTTCTCTGTGTAGCTTTGCGCCTTTCCTGGATCTCGAGCTGTAGACCAGGCTGGCCTCAAACTCACAGAGATCCGCCTGCCTCTGCCTCCCGAGTGCTGGGATTAAAGGCGTGTGCCACCACCGCCCGGCTATAGATAACAAACTTTTGATCAGTAAGCATGCTTAGATTTATTTTAGACAGTGTATAGGACTTAATCTTTCAATTGAGAACATTATTCTGATGATCTTGTCAGGTTCTAATGGGGCCACATTCAAGTCACATAATTAAATTTTCTCTATGAACAGAAGAGGAGGGCCTTTGTTCAGTCAGATATTGTTAAATTTGAACCTAGTTCCAGTTGCTTCCATCAGGCCCCCACATACAGCTCCCCTATGAGGGCTCGGACATTAACGGCACTCTTAAGACTAACTAGGCACCAAAGAGTCTTCCTATCAATTCTCTGGACCACTTGCTCTTGTGCAGACTCAGTCATGCTCTGGTTTGGCTCCAGTGTCTTTCATACTGGAAAACACATCATATTGCACTTTATTCCTGTAGTTTTTAAGGCAACCTGAAAGATTCTTCTATTAAATATCCTGTAAGAGCACACTCCAAAATTTAAGTGCAAGTCCCCCAAACCAGAGATGGACCAGAGTCTGTGTAGCTGACATTCAAAGAGTGAATTCATAAATGTCCTGCTTTCACTGTGACTCTGCACACAGAACATGGTCCCCATCTGTGATGAGTTCCCTCTCTGTGTACCCCCTGAGAAATTTAGTTTATTACAACAGCTCTGATCATGCCTTTGTTCTTTTCCTACCAACTTTGATGCCAGCTATTCACTACACATATAAGAACATTGATTTCAAGTCCACCTTCACTGTGTATATTAAAAATTATTTCCCTTGTTTTAGTAGAAAAACATGAGCAGAAAAAGAGGAAAAGATGCAAGTGAGATTTTTTTTTGACATGCTGCATGTGGAGTAGGCACAGGGTGTATGCGTGATAGAAGATGAAAGAAAATTTATTTGAGTAAATTATTTTTGCTGGAATTTATAATTTCTTTGCCCCCAAACTGGAGACCCAACACAATGGAGCCCACTGATGATTTCTTAGTACAACATTTGTTTTTTAATGCGTTTTCCCCCATGAACCTAACCATCTCAAGCATTCAGTGCTTACCTGGAGTCCAGGGTCAGAAACCTCCCACTTTTGCTTTCTTCAAATATATTGAGTTTGAAGGACAAATGAGACCCACTAGAGATTTGAGGAAACTTGTGATGTCTGAAGGACACTTTGCTCCTTGGTCCTAATTTCACCTGTGATGGGAAGGACTCAGGTCAGAGCTCAAGTCCTTGAGAAGTCAACATAGCACACACAGCAGAGGATGCCAAGCAGGCTAACCCAGGAGGTGGCAGTGTCCACCTCAATAACCTCCTGCACGCTCACACCAACCATCTGAGGCCAAGAAGCAGCTGGCACCTTATCAAGTCTCCTCTTACCCTAACTAAGGCTGTACATACCAGTTATGCCCTGAGGATGTTTAGAAGCATTCTTTTTTTCATGTCCTGTTACTGTAGGAATGAACCCAGGGTCTTGCCCAGGCTAGGCAAGTACTCTACCACTAAGTTATATCCCCAGCCCCACAGATTCATTCTTTCAAAGCAGCGGAGAGGGAGTTGCTTACAAAGCACAGCCTTGGAGACCTAAGGCCCACTGTGGCAATTATAATGAACTTAGCTGGTTCTCCAAGAACTGCCTTGCAGCTTTCAATACTTTCTGTTCTCCTAGTTCTGTCAAACCTAAGTGACCTATTGTCTATTCCCAGGACAACTTCCTGATCGCTCACGTGATTCTGCACCCTGAGATTCCGTCCGCTTTCTCACTTTGACCACAGTCCTATCAGCCTTTTACTAGACAGACTAAGTTCCACATCTTACGTGAAGCCAGCCATATTCACCATGTTACAGCTGTCTTCCTTCTCTGGAGTTGTCACACAAAGCTTATGTATTTCCAGATAGCTGTTCCAGCTGAAATTTGTTTCCCTTATGTAAAGTATGATGCTTTCATTTTTTCTGTTATAATAGTTAATGGGTGAGTGCTTATTATTTTATGCTCCATTTTTATTTTCAACATATTTATAAATTCACATATTTATTAAAAAACAATGCATGGGCAAATAACACCTTTTTCCTATAATATTGGGGAGAAGTTTGTGTAAGATTACCCATATTCACTTAAGGAACTATAATATGAGTTAAGGAAAAAAAATCTTTGCTAATAGTATTAATAACTTTGTAACCTTACATGACTGAGCCCCAGTTTCCCCATCAGTAAGATGTTATTTAATGGCATATAGTGTGTAAGGTGCCTGGTGCATAGCAGATATTCATTGAGTGGTTCTTTATAATACTAAAATTTATTCAGTACAGACATATTATCTTGGGCTAATTAAGTCTTCAAAACACACTCTAGTTGAGATAATTTCAATCAATGTGGGAAGCACAAGTCTGTTCCTTCGCACAAGAGGCATAACACCATCAAGAGAAACATTAAAAACATTACAAGTACTATTATCTTCATACACAATTAGTGTAAATGGTACAGATTATCATATACAAATGGAAGAATGTTGTTTGGACTTGATCAATGAATGGACAATAATAGCTAAAACTACATAGTACTGTGACAAGCATTCTTCCAGGAATTCTGCACATTTCAACCCAGGCAACATTCATAATAACTTGCCCTGTTACCATGCCCACTTCACAGAAGACAGTACTGAGGCACAGATTACCCAGTTGCAATTACACAGCTACCCAGTGCCACCCTTCCCTCTAAACCTTGGTGTGCTGGCTAGATTTATATCAACTTGACACAAGCCACAGTCATCTGAGAGGAGGGAACCTCAACTGAGAAAATGTCTCATTATTGGGCTATAGGCAGGCCTGTAGAGCATTTTCTTAATCAGTGATTGATGGGGGAGGCCCCAGTCCATTGTGGGTGGGACCTCCCCTGGGCTGGTGGTTCTGGGTTTTATAAGAAAGCAGGCTGAGCAAACCATGATGAGCAAACCAGTAAGCAGCACTCCTCCATAGCTTCTGCATCAGCTCCTGTCTCCTGGTCCCCACCCAGTTTGAGTTCCTGCCTTCAGGATATGTAAGCCAAACAAACTCCTTTCTCTCCAACTTGCTTTCGGTCACGGTGTTTCATCACAGTGGTAGAAACTCTAATTAGGATACCAGATTAGACCAAATTGAGTTCCTAGGAATGACCAAATTTAGTTCCCAGGAATACTTTGCTATAGTTCTGGAGGAAAAAAAGAGATGGTAGGAAACTATATGAATGCATATGTGGTTCCACAGTCATGTTAGTCAGCCTTTTCATCACTGTGACAAAACACTTTCAGCACAAGATAAGTGGGGAAGGACTTGGCTCACTGTTCCAGACCATCATGGTGGGTATATGTGGAGATTTGAATAAGAATGGCCCCTATAGGCTCATATATTTGAATGCTTAGTCATCAGGGAGTAGCACTATTTGAGAAGGATTAGGAGGTGTGGCCTCATTGGAGTAGATGTGGCCTTGTTGGAGGAAGTATGTCACTGGAGGTGGGCTTTGAGGTTTCAAAAGCCAGACCCAGTATCTCTCTCTTCCTGTTGCCTGTGGATCTAGATATAGAGCTCTCAGCTACTTCTCCAGCATCGTGTCTGCCTGTGTGCTGCCATGCTGCCTTCTATGCTGATAATAGACTAAACTTCTGAAACTGTAAGCAAGTCCCCAGTTAAATGCTTTCTTTTCTAAGAATTGCCTTGGTCATGGTGTTTCTTCACAGCAATAGAGCAGTGAATAAGACAATATGGTAAACCAAAACCGCTCAAATCATGGCAGCCAGAAAACAGAGAGGAAATACCTGGGCTTGTGGGCTTCCAGCTTTTCTCTCCCTTTATTCCATCTGGGCCCCATTGTAGGGCTAGTGTTGCCTACATTCAGGATGAATCATCCCCACTTAATTAATCTCTGGAAACACATGAGTAGATACAGTCAATGGGGTGCGACACTAGTCTCCTGAATGTCTCTCAGCCCAATTGAATTGAAAATCAAACAAACATTAAAAAAAAGTGTGTGGGCACCTTGAATACAAGGTGTAGAGAAACCAAGCTGGAACTAAGTTGGAAGCTTCCTCCCTGCCACTAGCATGCATAATACTGAAAGGTGCTAAATAGGCTGATGGGGGAGCAAAGGCACTAGTAGTCTTACCTATGAGTCTGCCAACTGCAATGGCAGCCTGCTAGGAATATGGACCCAGTGGTATAATAGTGGCACAGCTGTTATGGGGGCCACCATGACCACTTCAAAGTCTGCTTCTCAGGAGGGATTTTAGATCTAATATCATTAACCTGATTTTTAAAAAGGCATGGGTGAGGAGATCATGACCATAGATGAGGAACTTATTGTTGTACAGTTAAATTAACATGGAATCAAACTGCCTTCTAAACATTTATGCTTATAAAAATAGACAAATACTAACCTTAGTAAGTAAGTGTCTCTTTACAAATAAAAAAATGATGATGAATTCAGAAACTTTTGGCTGCTCAAGGTGCTGAGAAAACAGAAAAGTTGAGCACTCAATCCTGAACAGGATATTTCTGCTATTCTAATTAAGGCTCAAGGAATATGATGGAAGAAGGGGCAGAAAGACTAGACCCTTGTCAACTCTAGTGGTGGGTTGGGAAGGTCTCAGGGTCCTATCCCTCCCTGTTGATAAATTCTATACCCACTGGTGAACCCAACAGGCTCTACTGGACAATTCCTAACACATAGTCACACAGAGAAGGCTACAAGCCAACAACAACAACAACAACAACAACAACAATGCATTGTTTTTATTTGCTGTCTGTTGCTGTGATAAAACCCTGAACAAAACAAACTTGGTAAGTAAAGGGTTGATTTCACCTCATAGGTTATTATCCATCATGGAGGGAAGCCAAAGCAGGAACTCAAGGTTGGTGCATAGAGCAGAAACCATGTCAGAATGCTGTTTACTGGATTGCTTCCAGGCTCACTTTCAGCTACCTTCCTTTTTTTTTTTTTAGAGTTGAGGATCGAACCCAGGGCCTTGCACTTGCTAGGCAAGCGCTCTACCACTGAGCTAAATCCCCAACCCCTATCAGTTACTTTTCTTATATACCCAGGCTCACATGCCCACGGTGGCACTTCCCACAGTGGGCTGGGCCTCCTATATCAGTTAGCCATAAGAAAAATGCCCCACAGACAGGTTGCAGGAAATTTCTCTGTTGAGGTTCCCTCTTCCCAGATGTGTAAAGTTAACAAGCAACATCACCAACATGTGTAGAGGGCACATGTTCTCGAGCACACAGATAAGCACTAGGGAAAACAGGAAGGTGAAACACGTAGGATTATCTCTTCAAACAAAGGAGTTGTATACTTGTTTTCCACCTGGAAAGTTGGAAATGGATGTAGTTTATAGCCTGGTGATCTTTTGCTATCTGTGGGGCCAGGCTTCACCTGATTCCTCCAGACCATTATGTTTGTTATTATTATATTATCTATAATATGTTTTTGTTTTTTATATATGTATTGTTTGTTATTATGCTATTATCCCAGACTTTTCCTCCCTAGATCTTGAATATTGCTCACAATCAATAAAGCCCACTCTTATGAATGACATCGCTTGTGCTTTATAACAGTCTGGGTAACTTCTATGTCATCTTAGGGCCGGGCCAATCCTGACTCCCACAGGCTATTATGTTCACCTCAGTTTTCTTCCTAGACCTTTATCTTGAATGTTGTTTCTGAGTCAACAGAACCCAGCTTTTTGGAAGAGGCTGTATGTATTTTATGAAGAGTTTCAATATACACACATCTTAAGCTTTGTTGTACCCACAGGATTGAGTTGTCATCAGGAAACTTCAATCCCCAAATTGTGCTATGCTTAAATAGGTCTGAAATAAACTGCCTGGTGTGAGAGTCTAGAAGTTTGAACCAACACCAGCTAACTAAGTGGTTTTGAGCTGTATTTTCTTCTTGCTTCACACAGATAGACATTCTTTTGGCCCTTGAGGTTGCAGGGATGTCCACATTCATGAACATGGGAAAGGGACCTGTAAGAGGAGGGGATATAGTGGTGGGAGGGAGATAAGAGAGGGTGTGGGCTTGAGAGTAATCAAAATACATTACATGTGTGAAATCATCAAAGAATAAATTTCATTAATAAAAAGTATAAAAGGTGCAATTATTGTTACACTGTTTATTGGTTTTGCATATAGGAAGGGTGTGGGAAGACTGTGGGACCTTTATACAGTGATAGGCTTTGTTTGCAATATAATCATCAAACACTGATTATAACAGCTTTCTTGGGATATAATTCACATACATAATGCACATGTTTAAGATCTACATTTTAATGTTTCAGTATACTCACAAATTTGCATATTTATTATTTTAGAACATTTTGTCACCTCATTTCATTTCATACCCATTTGCAGTCACTGTCCCGACTCTCACTTTCAGGCAACCATTGATCTAATTTTGTCTCTTTGTACATTTCATAGTAAGACACTTCACAGTGTGTATGACCTTTTGTTGTGTCTAAGCTCTTTTCTCTTTGCATAGTTTTAGGGGATTGTCCATGGTGGAGAATTTCAGCACAACATTCTTTTTTTTTTTAATTAAGAAAATGTTTCTATTTGTTTCACACACCAATCAAAGATACCCCTCTTCCCTCTTCCCGCCCTCAGCCTCCCCCTCCCAACCCACCCCCCCACTCCTCCCCACAAGAAGGCAAGGCCTCCCATGGGGAAGCACATCCAGTAGAGACAAGTCCAAGCCCTTCCCCCTGCCTCAAGACTGCACGAGGTGTCCCATCATAGGTAGTGGGCTCCAAAAGGCCGGCTCATGCACCAGGGATGGATTCTGATCCTACTGCCAGGGGCCCCCCCCCAAGCAGATCAGGCTACACAACTGTCTTACAGGCAGAGGGGCCTAGCCCAGTCCCATGCAGGCTCCCCAGCCATTGATTCAACTTTCATGAGTTCCTACTAGTTTGGTTTGGTCGTCTCGGCAGGTTTCCCCATCATGATCTTGGTGCACTTGCTCATTAGAATCCCTCTTCTCTCTCTTTGACTGGACTCCTGGAGCTCTGCCTGGTGTTTGGCTGTGGATCTCTGCATCTGCTTCCATCAGTCACTGGAGAAAAGCTCTGTGATGACAGAGTATTCACCACTCTGGTCACTGGGGTAATCCAGTTCAGTTCAGGCACCCTCTCCACTATTTCTAGTAGTCCAAGCTGCGGTCATCCTTGTGGATTCCTGGGAACTTCCCTAGCGCCCAGTTTCTCTCTATCCCCACGATGTCTCCCTCTATCATTGTATTTCTTTCATCAGCACAGCATTCTTCTACATGATTGACAAGGTTCTCTTTCATGGATAGATCCTGTCTTCTCTATTCATGCACTGGACATTTGGCTTGTACCCACAGTTTGGTAGCTATGAATAATGATGCCTTGAAACATTGGTAACTTTGGCATGTGAATACTGACTTCTGTAATTTTAAGGAAAAACAAGTAAAATATTTTAGTGAAATTAAAGATGTTTAGAACATACCTGGAAGCCTGGGAAAACACAGGCATTTTGTAAAAATGATATCAGTCCTCTACAGAGTCTAAAAAGAACAAAAGAAAAAAAATCTGTCCTCCAAATACCTCACACTGGTGTCCGCTATAGAAGGTGTTTGTGTAACCCACCACTGCATTTATTTTGCTGGAAATTTTGATGAGTAAAAATGAGTAGAATCTATAAGAGCCAGGCTTGTTGTTAGGCCACAAACAAAGGGGATTTGTGTTTCTCTTGAGTGTTTTGGGACTCTGCAAGTCCCTGCCTCCAATCTGGGAAGATGGCATGCAGTAAAGGGGCTGGCTGAGGGAAACAGCTCTGTGTGCTTTCTAGGGGCAGTTGCTGCTGTTTTATCTGAGGCAGTTCAGGATCAGTGTTGCCAGGAATTTGGGCTCCTTTAAAAGATAAAACAATAGGTTTTCATGTCGATTAAAAAAAATCGCCAGCACAAGATCTGCACATGATTAAGCCAGTCAACAGTCCAGCATAGAGAGGGAGGCCCTCCTGAGTTCCCATCTTTAGCCGAGAGGCTATTGACAACTGACAGCTGCTGGGGAAGGGAGAGTCGGTTTTCTTTAGTTTGCTTTTCTACTCAATGATTTCTGCTTGATTTTCTGTTTTATTGTGGTTTTAGGGCTTAAATCCAGGGCTTTGCTCATGGTCAGCAAATCCTCTGCCACTGAGTTACATCCCAGCCCTTCTATTTGACTTTTGAATTGTTTCCGGCTCTCTAAGTTTTTTTTTTTTTTTTTTTTTTGCTGCTAGGGTCCTGCATTATATTTGTGTTGTCTGTATTTGTTGATTCATTTCCTTTCCACACCGATTTTAACTTCTCCATCCCTGTATTTGCCCCATCCATTCCTTGTTTTGTCAGGTGAAGCCGTGTTGCCATGAAAGAGCTTTGTGCATTTTTCTTTGCGACACCGTTTATGGACTGAAACACCAGGGGTTTATTCTAGCCTTTGTAATCTGGCTTTAGGCTTGTTTTTGCAGATTATTTTTTTATTTTGAAAAGTATTTTCTTAGTTTGAATAAATTAATTGCAAATAAAAATTAAGCTACAATATACAGCCTGAACAGAAATAACAAGAACAAACACAACACAGGACTTGATTTCCTTGCATTAGTCACGAAGCATGTGACTAGAAAACTTCAAAATCAATTAAATTTCTTTGAAAAAAGAGAGTAATATACAGCAGTTACTGATACATCACAGCTAACTTATAATATAAATTTCTTGACATGTATTTCCTGAGTGAACCCAAATGATCATTTTCAAAACAAAGAATTTCGACAATCAAATAAAATAAAATAGTTCATGGCTTCTAAGTGACGTTTTTGTTTATCTTAAAAGAAATCCAAAACATTGATGTAGTAAGATAAGTTAAAGCTGTACTATCACATACAAAAATATGACAATAGTCAATTAAATATTATACAATTTTTCAAACTAAAGGAAAAGAAATCAAAAGACTGAAAGATGTTTCTGTCTAATCTAATGTATACTGACTTCTACGAGTGTTCCAAGGGTTTGGTGGAGTGCAACTCTTTGTACTTCTGCTGCGTTTAACAAAAGGCTGGGGTGAGAGACAGCAGACTTCTTTGTGTTTTCTCTGGGCTTCTAGCTACTTTTGCATTTTCAGCACTAGATGGCAGGCTAAGGCCAGGTTAGTCACACGCACACGCGAGGTGTGTGTCACTGTATCAGAAATGGAGGGTGATGTAAGCCTAGAGAGATCTGCAAACTTCAGCTGGCGTGTTGTTCAGCAAATGTGAGTGAGTTCCAAGGAGGTTGTTTTCATGCTACAGTCCTCTCTGGATCACAGTAAACACCTCATTTATAATCAGTGGTCTGTGGTGAGAAGCAAGTCATTCTCCAGGATCTAGGTAGACTCACCATAGTAAGATAAGGCTCTTGCTATATGCAACACCCAGGGCCACAAACACCATAAAGACTACACAGAATCTGGCCCACTGAGACCATCGCAAGTCTAGATGAGACCAGTGGACACCCTGGCATGAGCTGTATGCTGCTGAGGTAGACCCATGGCCCAAGGCCACTGTAACTAGCCACAGGTGACAACGGCCAGCACAGAAAGGTGGTATTAGAGCAACAGTTCTCCTCTTGACCTGATTCAAGCACTCTTTGTATGGACACTAATCTGGGTGTGGAAACCATTAGGATTATCCTAGTGTTAGGTTTCACCACCCAGCCTTGAGTCCCAAGGCAAAGACTTGTGATTACTATGCTATCCTACTCTAGAAAACGAAGCCTCGTACTCTGATGAGTTGGGATAGCATGATGAAGGCAGTGTCTTGGCCACCTACACTGACTCTAAGCTGGGACACACCACTAAGAAAATTGCTTGAATTTGTTCAACATCATTTCCACAGTAATATAAAATAAAGAGGTAATGTCATTAGTAAAGAAAGTGAGAAATTACAATTAAAATGATGTTTTATATAATCACACCTATGGATAATGTATTCCAATAGTGCACATCAAACACTTTTGCACCAGCCTAATGTTGTGTATTTTACTGGCTCTTGTTTCCTCTTCTACCTGGAATCTGTGCCTCTCCCCAGTACCTTCCACAGAGCCCCCTTCACATCCTTGTTCCTCAGGGTATAAATCAGAGGGTTGAGCATGGGGGTGATGATAGTATAAAAAAGAGCAACAAACTTTCCCTCCCTCTCAGAATACCTGTGGACAGGCTGAAGATATGTGGAGATGCCTGAGCCAAAAAACATGGCAACCACAATGAGGTGAGATGCACACGTCCCAAAAGCCTTTCTGCGACCAGCCATGGACTTGATGTTCAGTACAGCCTTGGCAATGTGGGCATAGGAGCCTAGAATTAGCACTAAAGGACAGACTAAGATAATGACCCGGGCCACAAACAAGTTGGCCTCTGTTCCTCCTGTGTCCTCACAGGCCAACTTCAGGAGAACAGGCAGCTCACAAAAGAAGTGGTTCAGCTGGTGTCCACAGAGAGGCCTGGCCATCACGAGGCTTGTCTGGATCAGAGAGTTCACGAGTCCTCCCACCCAGGAGAATACAACCAATGCCCTGCAAAGAAGGGGATGCATAATGGTTGTGTAGTGGAGTGGGCGACACACGGCGGCATAGCGGTCTATAGCCATTGTCACCAAAAGCACACATTCAATTCCTCCCAGCGAGAGCATTATGAAGAGCTGGGCCACACACCTTCCAAAGCTGATGGTCCTGTCAAGTCCAGAGAGGTTGACCAGAAGCTGGGGCACAGTGCTGGCAGTGTAGCAGAGGTCCAGGAACGAGAGGTGGCAGAGAAAGTAGTACATGGGTGTGTGCAGGCGAAGGTCCAGTCGTGACAGGATGATGATCAGGGTGTTGCCAAAGAGAGTCAGAGAGTAGAAAATAGAAATGGAGGCAAAGAAGACAGGTTCTAGGTGAGGCCAGTCTGAGAAGCCCACCAAAATGAAGCCCTCTTCTGAACTGGTGTTTGAACTTTCCATAGTCTCCCACCTGCACAAACAGGACAGCTCAACGATTCTTATGAAGTACATGAATTACTATTCCTTAGATGCCTCAAAAACTGCAGGTTTTATGGATGCTAATATCTTTTAATTTCTCTTGGATCTTCCTTCTGTATAAATATGCTTATTAATTCTTAGAGAATTCCGTACATGCATATAAAATATTTTGATCATATTTATTTCCACTCCTACCCTTAACTCCTCTTAGATCTACCCTTTCCTCCACCCTTTCCTAACTTCATATCTCTTTAAAAGAAATAACCCATTTTGTTGAATTTATGATGTCCATATGTACATGGCTATGGGGCTAACTACTGGAGCATGGTTGACCTAGAGGCCATACACCCTCCTCACTTTTTTTTTTTTTTGGTTTTTCAAGACAAGGTTTCTCTATGTATCCCTGGCTGACCTGGAACTTACCTTGTAGATCAGGCTGGCTTGGAACTCAGAGATCTGCCTGTCTCTGCCTCCTGAGTGCTGGGATTATAGGTGTGCACCACCATAGACTGGCATGAGGCTATACCCTTAGTGAAAACAGAGTTTCCCTCCCCAGTAGTCATCAGCTGTTAGTTGCTCCTTCCTCAGCTAGGAGTAGTGCCGTGACCTCTTCTCCCCTCCATGCTGGGATATTGTCAACCTTGATTCTGTACAGCTCTTGTGCAGGCTACCAAGTCTTTCTTAACTCAGCTGTTCTCTAACATGCAGATAACTGGATTAATAGAGTTGTGGCCCTTTCTTGAACCCCATTCCTGCTGCCTGTTTGTTCTATGACTTTAGACTGGCCACTCAGTCCTCTGGAAATGATGTTTTCTTCTCTGCATGTAGAGATGATGTAGTGCCGTCCTCATGGCATTAATATTGGGATCTAAAAGCAGTAATGTGGGACCTATTTCCAAAATCTAATGTGGAAGATGAAGCATTAATATTTGGTGTTCTTGGGGCAGCAACAGGATATCCAAGAAGAGTCTCAGTGAGGGCCCAGCATCAGAGGTGTAGTAGGAACCAGAGGCTGTGAGTCAGATCAACGACTCTTTGCAACGAACACTTGCAAGTAAAGATAAATGGACTAAGGGGTTCATGGTGTGACTCACTGTGTCCCACTGCAGCTTCTATGATGAGATTACTAATATTTCCCCTTTCCCCCTTTTTTCATTTTTTTCTCTTAAATTTTTTTTGGGGGGGAGGGATGGGAGGGTTGCAGGAGCAGAGGGTGCATGTGAAGGGACAGGGAAATAAATGGGATCAAGATGCATGATATGAAAGACACATTGAATAAACGAAAAGAAACTAAAAAAAAATTTGGTGTTCTATTTTCTAATTTTTCTTAGTCTTTGAGATAGACTCAGTAGTTTGAGATAGAGGATGAACCAGACCAAATTCATGAAAGTCTGACCATTTGGTTCTCTCTTCCTATATCAGGCAATTGTTTGAAATTTATCATAACAAATATGTGTTCTGTAACTATAGCTTGATAACCAATAATGATGCAAGGAGGGTAATTTGTTAGTATAAGATATTTATATTACCCCTGCAGTAGAATATGGCTTTGTGAAAGTAGAGTGTTAATTGTAAATGTTTATTGTCAACTCTAAGGCAAAGTCTTAAAATAGTATTTTAAAAGCTAGCAAAATTAAAAAAATTCATATACAAAGCAACAAGAGAGAACTGAGAGTTACAATAATCATAGATAAATAATGAAAGTCAGGTAGACATAAAAAGTTATTCTTCTCACTGTCCCGAGTGCTTAGGAGGTAGAGGTTGGTGGGCCAGGAATTCAAGATTATCTGTGGCTGCATGGTGAATGCAAGGCCACCCAGAGCTATATAAGACTATTGGCTTGCTTTCTGTTGCTGTGATAAAACACTGACCAAAAACAACTTGGGGAGCAAAGGGTTTAGTTCATTTTACAGGTTTCTATTCATTATTAAGAGAAGCTAGGGTAGGATCTCAAGCCAGGTGCTCGAAGCAAACCTCAGAGGAACACTGCTTATCATCTTGCTCCCTCTAGTTTTTCTCAGCTACCTTTCTCATACAGCTAATGCCCATCTGCCTCGGGATGGTGCTGCCCACAGTGGGCTGTGTTCTCCCGTGCCAAACATTAATCAAGACAATCCTTGAAGGCATGACCACAAGCCTATCTGATCTGGGAACTCCTCCAATTGAAACTCCCTCAAATGAATCTGGGCTGTGCCAATTTGATAGCCGAATCTAACTAGGAAAAAGACCCTGTCTCAAAACACAGTAAAAAAGTATGCCCAGGCCACCCACCACACTATACTAAGCCAAGCATGGATGAAGAGATTTTTATCTATGCTTAGTGTGAAAAGTTTTTGCCACTCTGACCCATGCTGCTTTGGGACAAATTTACTGAACTGGAAGATGAGCACAGACATACCAGAGCTGAATCGACGATTTCAGCAAGATGTTTTGATTCTTCCCTCATGAAAAAAAAAAACAAAACAGTCAAACTGTCAACTATAAGATCAACTGTAAGATAAATTGTATATATACATTATATATATCTCAAATCAGTTTACCAAAGCTTCTTTTTCAGTGCCCTCTCATAGGAAAGTGCCAGATCTTGTGCATTCGCAGGTAGATGCTCACAGATCAGTTGTCACTCATCTGTCACCTGTTCTGAAAGTTTGCTTCTGTGTTAGGTATTTAGGTGCAAAACAAATAAGTAAGTATTTGATAAAATTCTTCTTCCTTCCTTTCTTCTTTTTCTTTTCTTTTCTTTTCTTTTTTTTTTTTTGAGACAGGGTTTCATTTTGTAACCCTGGTTGGCCTAGAACTCTCTAGACCAGGTTGGCTTTAAACTAACAAACAGCCACCTGCCTCTGCCTCCCCCATGCTGGTATTACAGGCGTCTACTATCACACCCAGAATTTGATAAGTTTTCGATTGGAGTTAAAGGTTTTTGACACAGTCTTGTATAGTGGCACAGCTCTGTTATCTTAGCATTCTGAAGGCTGAGGCAGGAAGATCGTGGTGTTGAGGTCAGCCTGGGCAACATAGTGAGACTCTGTTCCTCTAAATGTAACAATAAGAACAAGAAAACAATACCAAATAAAAAGCACCAATGTTGTTAAATAAATGAATGGATGCATTTCATATTTTAGTAAAATACACAGTGCATATAAATATCTCAGGAATATAGGAGTATTCTCAGGGGAGAACTAACAAGTCTATATCTCAGTTGGTAGTACAACAATTTAGCCATCCATGCTCTTTAGTTTCATTAATAACTTTTAAAATCACATATAGAAATGCTATATTTACTGTAGAAAATATTAGACTTCTCATTATGTGACATATGTATGTTAGAATCATAATCCAAAATAATTTGACCTTGATAAAACTAGATTCTATTAGTCATCAAAATAGGTAATAGAAGATAAAATAGAATCAGAGAAAACTGAACTTTGATTCAAAACCTCAGTTGGTCAAATGTAGAATGGAGTGGGGAAGAAGTTTGCAACACTGAAAGCCATTTACTAAGAAGTTAGAAGACATAGATGTGAAGATGTAGTGACCTGAGACTCAATGTATGTCAACAGCGCCTTCCCAAGTGAATACAGCTAAGTTCAAGGTTAAACAGGGCAACACTCCTAAGAGATGACCTGGCCTCTCCAGTTTACAATGAGACCTGACAATCATTCTCTGTTATAGTGTGCTTGTCAGGTGTTGTGTGTTGTTTGGGCAGTCAAAGGAGGAGAGTTACCCCAGAATGTAATTTTAGGCTCTCTGGCAGCAGGGAGGAACAGTTTCTGTGAACTGAACCTCGAACCTCCATTCAGAAGCATATTTATTGAGTGTAACAAAGGTTGTGTTTGGGATACAAGTTCCTCACACCAAAGCTGAACCTCGAACCTCCGTTCAGAAGCATATTGAGTGTGCACAAAGGTTGTGTTTGGGGTACAACAAGTTCCCCACACCAAAGCCGACCTGTTCTCTGTGTTCTCTGAAGGAAATCTTCACAGCCCGCAGCCTTAGTCCTTATTGTGTGATGTTTTCAGTATCAATAATTCAAGATGCTCCAAGTGTGCCTGGATAGATAGGCTTGTGACCAAAGTCAGCAATGGATGGAAAACTTCCTCAGAAAAAGGACTCTATAAATCATAGAAAACAGTCACTGTTCTCTACTATGGTTTCTTCAAGATCTAGGTACCTTCAACAAATACTAATACATTCTACTGTTACCTTAGATACAGTGAGAAACAACTGTTACATTCTAATGTTGACCCTAGATACAATGACTCTACCAGATTCCCTCTACATTTGTTTAATGAGTCCCTTGCCTTATTTCTTTACACATAGACTTTCCTCTGTATCTCTAGCCTCTATTTGCTTCTTTATGGGGAATCTTCCTATTTCTTTGCTCCAGCGTGTTCCATGCACCCATTTCTGGAAAAACACAACCCCGTGACTAACATCAGATGTCTATGGTGAGTGCCCTGTCTTGCACAGAATTAGCTTTACTCTCTGCCTAGAATAATAGCTGGCACAGAAGAGCGCTGAAGGATGAACTGACTGAGCCTGCAGCAGCATCCTACAGCACTGTTGGACAGGTCCTTAGAGAGGCATGAAGCCTTGAAGTTGGTTCAGTCTTGTTTAGTGGGGCAAAGACATTGTCCTGCTTCCTGGTTGGGGGGGGGGGTTAGTCTTTTATTCAGGAATATGGTGTGCAAAGACACAGCTCCAGACTATGTATGCAACCTCAAGGTCAAGGTGTTTTCTTTCTCTGTCCCATCAAGTGACTCATTTTCTTGCCTAAATGAGACTTTGTCTTCTGTGTAACCCTTTATGAATCTGTGGCTTGGAGGGATGTGTTCTGTTTTCTAGTTGTCAAAGCTCTGTGGAGATTGTAGCAGAACCCCAACATCAATGCTTACCTGGAACACTGAGACCAGAGTCTCCCTGTGTTTGACAATGCTCATCTTCCAATTCTTTGTTTGTTTGTTTGTTTTTCCCAGACAGAATTTCTCTGTGTAACAATCCTGGCTGTCCTGGAAGTCACTCTATAGACCAGGCTGGCCTCAAACTCACAGAGATCCACCTGCCTTTGCCTCCCAAGTGCTGGAATTGAAGGCATGTGCCACCACAGCCTGGCTCATCTTGCAATTCTTACACTGCCCTTGGATCTGTTACTTAGGAACCAGTTTCTCCAGCTAGCATGTCTTGCTAATTCTTGCCTTATAGTTAGTATAGATTCTTTTCTTCCCTCTTCCTTGTGGTCAATACTAGGGCTTGACTCATGCCCATATTGTTAATCATGAAAAGAAAATTTCCCTGGGAATTATTTTCATTGTTTAAGAACAGTTGCATCTCACTTTTTTCATGGCTCATAACCAGGCCTTTGGTATGTCCCACACAATATTTCTATTCCTTCATCTCAGGACCCAGCTAAGCTTTGACTCCCATTAGACTGCTTCTGGAGTTGGTCATCATGGAGTCCTTGTGGGCGCCCAATGTATGTGGTTGAAAGCTGTGTGTGTGTGGGCTCATTAGGGTGTACATAGACCAACTCCTTCCAAACAATCAACTTGCAAACACTGAGGAAAATACTTATGGTGTGCACATTCTCTGGGTCCTTTCCTATTGACAAAACTGTCTCACCGTGTATTCCCTGGCTGTCCTGGAACTTGCCATGTAGACCAAGCTTGTCTCAAACTTGGAGATCTACCTGCCTCTGGCTTTCCAGTGCTGGGATTAAAGGTGTGTGCCACCAGGCCTGGCCCTGTCAGTGAAACTTTTTATCTCAGGGAAAGCATGAAATGGGCTGCGGTTGGCATTTTGGCTCCTAACGACACACGCTTTATTTCCAGCCATCATCATACACGGACAAATTTAGAAAATTATAAAAATTAGAGAGACCCCAAGAGTCAGAATAGGTAAAAAAGAATACAGACTAATAAAAAGTTCCTGGCTATACACTTGGATCACACCATTGACTGTGTGTATAGATTCAGAGCACAATAGAATTGATCGGTCATCTGTAAACTTCCTAATGAAGCTTTAGACTGGAAAAGAGAATCTATGTAGATGAATGTGGACTGGTCTCTGTGTTCAGAGACCTGTCCTAGGTTAGAGGTGAGGACCTTGCTTTGCTCTCCTAAAGCCATCACTCAGACATGGGAGCGGATTTACAGGAAGGGAGACTGTGGCTGCCCAAGGAGAAAGACTGAAAAAGAAACGAAGGTTCTAAAACTAGACTGCCTGGAAAGGGAGCCCTGCTCCTGACACTCAGATTGTCACACTCATTCTGAATGACCTGCAGAATTCGTAAAAATATTTCTGATTAGGTGAAGGTTTGTGTTAGCTGGTTTGTGATCTCTCACCTTGCCCTGATCTTTACTTTTCTAATGTTAAAAATACGCTAAATATTGAAGTGTTTTTCCTAATATCCTTGGCGCACAGCTTTTTGAGATTTCCATATTTGGTTTTATTTATTATCAAGACCAGCTTTTATCTGTATTCATCTTTCTGTATGTGTGTCTACGTCTATGAATGATCTTTATAAATAATAAAGTGTGTTAATTCTAACAGTGTGTAGAATTAAATCCTTCAGCCCAGGCCACTGTTTTGATGATCTTGTCAGGTTATAATGGAACTACATTCAAGCCATACAATTTAAGTTTATTTTTTAACAAAGGAAAAGATCCTACTAGCTCATCCCTAATCACCTTCTTTGAGTATGTATTGTTAGGCTTGAATCTGCTTTCGCTTTGTCTCATTAGGCCTTCACATGTGACTATCCTGTTGGTGTTAGGACATTAATGCCACTGTCAAAACCAACTAGGCACCAAAGCATGATCCTATTGATCCTCTCTGCCCTGCTCTTGTGCAGACCCACGTATACTCTGATTGGTCCCCATCCCTTTCATGAAAGACACTGCACACTATCACATTTTCATCCCACAAGCTTCTCAGGAAGTCTGCAAGGCTCTCCAATCAAATATCCAAGAGTACTCTACCCTAAATGTTCAGTATACATCCCCAAACCATAGATGGTTTGCAGTGAGTTTAGTTGAGCTTCCAAGAGTGAATTGAAGAGATTGCTGTTTTTTGTGAACTACACACGGAACATGGTCTCCATCCATGATGGGTACTTCCTGTGTGTGTGTGTCCCTCCAAGTAATTCTCAGTTTGTTTCTATAACTGACTGTTCTTCTGTTTTTTGGTCCTCAGTGATGCCTGCAAGTTACTGTGTATATAAGAGCCTGACTGCTTATGTTTTAAAACTTATTTCACTAATTTTATGCAATTGCAGAGGAAGAGATTCAGGCAAGAATTTTCTAGACCTGATATATAACAGAGCAGAGTGGTTAGGTGAGAGACAATATAAGAGTTCATGTTATTTGCTCCCAAACTAATGGTCCAACACAGTGGAGACTAGCGCTGATTGCTTGGTGCAATACTTCTTTTTAAAGTGTGATTGTGAGTGTCTCACTCAATCCCCACTTACCTGAAGTTCAAGGACAAAACCTTTATCTCTCTCCAGTCTATTGGCTTCAAAGGAGAGGTGAGCTCCACTAGCGACCGGTGGTACCTTGTGACGTCTGAAAGACACTCCCCTCTTTGATTCTGTGGTGGGCAGGGCTCAGGTCCACGGCTCCTCTCCCTTAAAAGTCATGATAGCATATATAGTGGACAGTACTGAGACTCCTAACCTAGGACGAGAGTATGCACCTCACCTTTGAAACCAAGAAGTAACGTGTGTTATCAAACCTGCTCCTGAAACTAAAGTGATGCACACATCAATTCTGCCCTGAGGGAATTCAGATGCCTTCCTAGGCTTTGAACCCAGGGTCTTCTGCATGTTAAAGCAAGTACTATAGCGATGAATTATACCTCCAGTCCTTCAGAAGCACTCTTTTAAAGCAATGAAGAATGAGTGGCTTATGAAGGATGACCTTGGAGACCTAAGGCCCCACTGTGGCAATTACAGTGAGCTTGCCTGGCTCTCCAAGATCTGCCTTGCACCTCTCAGTACTCTCTATTCCCCTAGCTCTGTCAAACCTAAGTGACCTATTGTGTATTCTCAGGACAACTTCTAACTTGGTCATGGGATTCTGCAGCCCGGGATTCCTTCTCTTGCCTACTTGGACCCTTACTAGCCTTTTGCCAAATAGACCAAACTCTATGTTGCATTTGAAGCCTGACATTTTCACCAAACTACAGCTGTTTTCCTTCGCTGGAGTTTTCATATGATGCCTGGATAGCTGTTCTATTGATCCAACTGATACTTATTTCCTTTATGTGAGTCAGGATGCGGTCATTTCCTTCCTTCCCTTCTCTTGCTTTTGAGTTTTATTCATATTGATTAACTTTTAAGATTAGAATACAAAATAGTAGGTTTCATCACTAGATCATCCTACATATGCCCGTTATACTTTGCTCTTATTTTTATCCTTCTCTATTGTCCCTTTTCAATCCCCATTCCCCCTAGCTGGTTCACTTTCTCCAATTAATCCCACTTTCTGTTTCCTGATTACACATACCCATTTACCTCCTCCATTAATATCCTAGTTTGCTTTCTATTTCTGTGATAAAGGTCATGGACAAAAGCAACTTGGGAAGGAAAGATTTATTTGATTTTATTGCTTACAGTTCATTATTCAGAGAATTCAGGGCAGGAACTCAAGGCAGGAACCTGGCGGCAGGAACAGATGCAGAGGCCATAGAGAAATGTTGCTTACTGGCTTGCTACTCTTAGCTTGCTCAGCTTGCTTTCTTATACAACATAGGACCACCAGTCCAGGGGTGATTCCACTATATGGGAGGGCTTGACCCTCCCATATCAATCATTAATTAAAAAAATACCCACAGGCTTGCCTACAGACAATCTAATAGAGGCATCTTCTCAAATGAGGTTCTCTCTTTGCAGATGACTCTAGTTTGTGTTAAGTTGACAGGAAAACTAATCAGTACGATTAAGACCTCCCCGTTTTTTTTATGCTGTCCTTTCTAGTTTTGTGAACTACACACATATGTACACACATAAACATGTAATTTTAAGTCTGGAGCCTATATATATGGGGGGAATATTGAATTTGTCTTTCTGATTCTGGCTTATTTTGCTTTACATGATTTTAAGTTGCATCTATTTCCCTCCCAAAGGATATGACTCTGATTTCCTTTATTTCTGTCAAATTATATTTGTATACACATTGTATTTCTTGGTCCATTTCTTAGTTGATGGAAACATGTATTGGTTCCATGTCTTAGCTGTGATGCTTAATGCTGCAATAAACATTGATGGAACAGATCTCTATGATAAATTGACTTGAAGTCTTTTGAATAAATACCCAGGAGTGGTATAGTTGGGTCATATGACAGATCTGTCTTTAGTTTGTTTTCAAATGGGTACAGTTTTAAGTTTTTTTCATAATTTCATATGAGTACTATATTCACCGATTTCCCCTCCCCATCTCCTTTCTCCAGCTCCATACACATCCCTCCCACTCCTTCTTGCATTCGTGACCTTTTATTCTTTAATTATTATCATTACATATACACATATGTATATCTACATATAAATTTATAAATACAACCTGATGAGTTCATTTAGTATTTCTCATATGTATACATATTTAGAGATGGTCGCTTGGGATTGGATTACCTATTAGGAGGCTTGTCCTTGGAGAACACTGGTTTTTCCACTTTCAGCCTGTAGCTCTTCATGTAGGGACAGGGCCTTATGAGATTTCTCCCATCCACATTGGCACGTCAATTGATAGTGTCATTTTTCAGGTCTTGTTTAGGTGACCATACTGTTGAGATTGCCTAGGTATACATAGGCATGTATGTCATACATAAAAGTTACAATTTTGCAGCAGATGTCTCTGTCCTTTGGCTCTTACAAGCTTTCTGCTGCTCCTTCTTATGTGCCGTTTTTAGTTTTTGAGGATGTGTCTGTCATATTGATTTCCATTGTGGATGGATTCATTTACAGTCTCACCTTGGTTGTTATTTCTTTTCTTATTGACTGTGGTGAAATAGAATCCCAATGTAGTCTTAGTTTGCATTTCTTTGGTGGATAGTAAAATTGAACATTTTCCCCCTTTGTTGATTGGCTATTTGTGCATCATCTTTTTTTCTATTAAGAATTTTAAAAATTCATTTTACACACAAGTCAAAGATTGTGCATCATCTTTAAGAACTATTGGTTCATATCATTAGCCCATTTATTAACTGAGTGATTTGATTTCTTGCTATTTAGTTTTCTGAGTTCTTTGTATACTCTAGATATTAATAATCTGCTATGTAGATAGCTTTCATCATCCATTTTTCAGGCTGTTCTTGACTCAATTAATTGTTTCCTTTGCCCTGGAGAAGCTTTTTAATTCTGTGAGATTCATTTTTCAGTTGTTAGTGTTACTTCCCAAGCAAGTAGAGTCTATTCAGAAGTCTGTTTCCATGCCTCTATCTTGAACTGTTTTCCCTACTTTTTCTTCTAGCTGTTTTAGCATTTCAAGCTTCACATTAAGGTCACTGGTGCATTTGGAGTTGATTTTTGAACAGGATGAGAGGGATGTATTTGTAGAATTTATCAGCGAATCTTTCTAGGCTTGGACTTAAAACAAGATTTTATTTTATTTTTAATTATGTGGTGTCTTAGTTACTGTTCTATTGCTGTAAAGAGACCCCAAGACCAAGGCAACTCTTAGAAAATAAAGCATATAATTGGGAGCTTGCCTGCAGTTCCAGTGGGTTAGTCTATACTCATCATGGAGACAGATAGGCACAGTGCTGGAGCAATAGCGGAGAGCTTTACACCCTGATCCACAGGCAGGAAGACAGAAAGACACTAGACCTGGCCTAGGCTTTTGAAACCTTAAAGCCCAACCCCAATGACACACTCCCTACAGCAAGGCCACACCTCCTCATCCCTCCCAAACAGTTCCTCAACTGGACATTAAGCATGCAAATATATGAGCTATGGGGGTCATTCTCATTCAAACCACCACATGTGTGTCTGTGTGCTTATGTGTGGTGTGAGTGCAAGTGCCCACAGAAGCCAGGTAAGGATGTTGGGTCTCTTGTGGCTGGAGTTTCAGGAGGTTGTGAGCCACTGGATCAGAGTGGTGGGAACTGAACTAGGGTCTTCTGGAAAAGTAGTATGCATTCTTACCTTGGGGCTATTTGCCAAGCTGGATGGGCCAGGAATTTTTAAGTTGGTCTAGAAGAGATAACAAATTAATATTAATTTCTTTTCTGGCAAATGGGTGTTAAATATATTTTTTATTGAGTATGACATTTAAATCTTCCTAAAAAAATCCATGAAAATTATCTTTCCTTGAGAAATAAAAAGGTAAGTTACAAATACCTTTTAATAAATTGGCCCTCATAATCTCACAGGCAGTGGCACTATTAGAAGGTACGGCCTTGTTAGAGGAAGGTGTGTCACTGTGGGGGTGGGCTTTGAGGTTTCTTATACTCAGGATACTGCCCAGTGAGTCAGTTGACCTCCTGTTGCCTGCAAGATACAGCATTCTCAGCTCCAGCACCACATCTGCCTGCATGCCACCATGCTCCCTATCATAATGATAATGGACTGAACTGAAACAAGCCACCCCAGTTAAATGTTTTCTTTATAAGAGTTGCTGTAGTCATGGTGTCTCTTCACAGCAATAGAAATCCTAACTAAGACAATATACTAAAGAGGTGATGGTTACACAGAGCTCCTTATCTTGATGACTGTTTCCTGTGCTAAAGTCTAAACAGAATTATATTTTGTGATCATCAGAATAGAGGTATTTACATGTTTATTTAAGTGTATTATTAGATGCTTTTGATGTATACTGGTCCAAACCACAGCACAGGCCAATAGTGCCTACTTGGGCTGACTCTAACAAAATTCAAGATTAAGGTATGAAAAACTTACAGCAGGGGATATTGTTAGACTGAAACCAGAAAACCATTTCTTTCTAGGGATTTCTGTCATCTAATGATTCCCCTGCATAGAAGTCAAAACATCACTCAGGAAAGACCCTGTCTCATTTTCTGACCTGTGGTCTTTTCTCTCTTCCTCCATCTTTAAGATCACTATTTCTATCTCTCTGGGGATTTATCAATGATTTTTTTGATTATCAATGATTTTGATTATCAATGACTACCAGTGATTTATCAATCAATGTTTTTTTTTTTTTTTACCCATCATACAGCACTTATTCTTGTCAAGAAGTACAATTTTCTGGTCTCTGTGAGTAAAATGAGATTAATAAATTGACTTATATAGATTTATAGTTCCAGTCCCTAGAACAATGCTTGGCATGAAAAAGCTACTAAAAAAATAAATCCCTGACACCTTCAGCACTGACCTGCATAAGCTCTTGGATAGATCCTTGGAGCAGCATGAAGTCTCGAGTCTTACCTCAGTGTTGGGATGTAGAGGTTATCTTGTTTTCCTGAGATGGTAATCTTTCCAAAAAAATGGAATATTGCATACAAAAAATTTCAAATACTGTGTTATCTCAAGGTCAAGGTTTTCTCTCCCCCTGCTCCATTAGAAAAACTATTTTTCTGCCTACTCAAGACTTTTATTCTGTCGGCCAGCTAATGAGCCTCTTGTTCACAAGATTTCTTCTACATTTAAATCCCTCATGGCCCTACTGAGGCCAGGCTGTAGAATCACAACTTCCATGGCTTCCTGAATCATTCAATCAAATTTCCTCAGATGGAGGCCAGAAACTCCACATTTAGTTCAGCTCGCCACCTACTCCTTGCACTTCCCACGTGCCTGATACTGAGGAACACTGCTTCAGCTAGAGTGCCTGCCCATCACTTATGGGTCCCCTGCCCCACTTTGTGGCCAGTCAACAGCTAGGTCTTAGTCATGTCCATGTTTGATAATTTGGAAAATAAAACTTCTCTGGGAAATATTTCTATTCCTTTATGTTGCTGTTGTTGAAAAAAATTTTAAATTTGATCTAATGCTTTTGAGGGTCTCCATGTTGGTTTAAAAAACTGCCTAAAATTTTTCTTTTATGTTTTTGGTCCAGATGTGAACTTGCAGTCCTCTTGCCTTACTCTTTACCAGTGCTGGGGCTATATTTCTGTCCCATCAAATTTACATTCTTGAACACCAGCTACAGCTTACTCTTCCCAAAGACCCAAATTTGATCTCTTGTAGATGTCTGCTGGGGATGTCTTTCTGTATGCTGTGGATGTGTTGCTCTGATTGATGGATAAATAAAACACTGATTGGCCAGTAGCCAGGCAGGAAGTATAGTATAGGTGGGATAAAGAGAGAGGAGATTCTTTTTTTTTCATTTTTTAAAAAATTTATTTATTTATTATGTATACAGTGTTCTGCCTGCATGTATGTCTACAGGCAAGAAGAGGGCACCAGATCTCATCACAGATGGTTGTGAGCCACCATGTGGTTGCTGGGAATTGAACTCAGGACCTCTGGAAGAGCAGTCAGTGCTCTTAACCTCTGAGTCATCTCTCCAGCTCCCATTTTTCTTTATTAAGAAATTTTCTACTCATCCCACATACTATCCACAGATCCCCCCTCCTCCCACTCCCCAGCCCTCTTTCCCAAGCCACCCCACATTCCCATATCCTCCAAATTGAGGTTTCCCATGGGGAGTCAGCAGAGCCCAGCACACTGAGCCTAGGTAGGTCCAAGCCTCTTCCCACTGCACCAAGGCTGTGCAAGGTATCACACCTCAGGCACCGGATTCCCAGAAGCCTGCCCATAGACCAGGGCCAGATCCTGATCCCCCTGCCTGGGTGCCCTCCAAACAGTTCAAGCCAAACAAGTGTCTTCCATATCCAGAGGGCCTAGTCCAGTCCCATGGGAGCTCCACAGTCACCAGTCCACAGTTTATGGGCTTCCACTAGTGTGGCTGGTCATCTCTGCACGTCTTCCCATCATGATCTCAACATCCCTCACCTGTAGAATCTCTGAGAGAGGAGAATTCTGGGAAGGGAAGGTTGAGTCAGGGGACGCTGCCCGCTGCCGCCATGAGAAGCAAGATGTAAAGTACCGGTAAGCCACAAGTCATGTGGCAATTTATAGATTAATAAAAATGGGTTAATTTAAGGTATAAGAACTAGATAGCAAGAAGCCTGCCATGGCCATACAGTTTATAAGAAATAAAAGTCTCTGTGTTTTTACTTGGGTCTGAGCAGCTGCAGGAGCTGGGTAGACACAGGAAAACTACAAATGTCAGCTGTCATTCCTTGGTTTCTGTCTCATAATGAAGACAAACTTTGACCCTGGTCACAATGTCTCAGGGACTAGGCAACATGAAGCCTTGCTGTGGGAGTCCAGTGCACATGAGTGAGATGTGGAGAGACACAGATAAATAAACACTTCCATCCAAATGTCAGTCAAGAACACTAAGGAAAGTAATCATGACTAGAAACGTTTTGTGCTCTAGGGACAGTGTGGACAATATTTGGTTCCCAATTGTGGTTGAGTTTTTATTTCTTTTGGACACACACGTAGACATATCTGAAAAAAAGGAACAATGATTAAGAAAATATGTCTGTAAGATTGAAATGTAGACAAGCCTGTGGGATATTTTCTCAAGTAGTGATTGATGTGGGAAGGTCCAGCCCATGGTGGGTGGTGCTATCCCTGGACAGGTGGTACTGGGGTGTATAAGAAACCAGGCTGGGTAAGCCATGGAGAGTAAGCCAGTAAGCAGCTTTCCTGTATGTCTTCCGCTTCAGTTCCTGCCTCCAGGTTCCTGCTTGAGTTGCTGCCCCGATTTCCCCAGTGATGGGTTATTACCTATAAGTATGTGATGAAATAAACCCTTTCTTCCCCAACTTGCTTTTGGTCATAGTGTTTATCACAGCAAAAGAATCCCCAACCATGGTACCAAATGTTTTATTACAGTGAAAGAACAAAGTGACGACGGGCTGATGTAACTGGTTCTTGATCCTAGCCTTCAGTTGTCATCCACACTTGAACAAAAGATGCATCTAAGATTATACATTGGTCAGGAAAATGTCTAGCTCAATTCAAATTCTTGGCAGTAGACTTGCTTTATAGTTTAAAACCTTGAAAAGTAAATATAATCAAAGCACAATAAGATTCATAAAGCATCTTGAATCAGCCTATGTGAAAAGCAAGTGTGTTTCCATCACATTTGGAGTGTAGATGAGAGCACGCTCAAACCCAGGCAGGTAGTCTAAGTCTGTGTTTAAAGGTCTGTTTCTAAAGATAAAACTGGGACCAACTGACTAGATTTACAGGACAGTGGACTGTAGCTTAGGAAAAAAATCTTGATCAGAAAACAGAGTCTGAAAGTGATTGCCTAGAAAGGATTTGAGTCTCTAGTGACTTTTAAGCTTCCTGATCACTCAGAAGTGGAAAGGGTATTTTTCAGTGTAGTATGAATGGTAGATGGTCTTTTGATAAAAACCCAGAGTCTGATATTAGGGTGAAAGCTGAAAGATCAAAGAAGCAGAGCAAGCCACAGCCACCACCTCTTACCTCACCAACTCCTCAGCCTGAAAAGTCTTTCTAGCCGAAAGGGTTCCTCAGCCCTATATATGTGCTTCTGAACTAGATGCTTCTGTGATGAGTTCCTTCATGTGCTCTGTTCTTTGGAGATTTATTTCCATAACTGCACATGATCCTGTTATTCACCTTCTGCCTCTGACTTTTGTCATTTGCTTCACCCTTGGGATACTATTTGAGTTTTGAAATGGATTTCAAAATTATTTGTATGTTAGCCTTCATAATTTATGTCTTTAAAAACTCATTTTGCCATTTATGTGATTGTAGAGGAAGAGATGCCTAGAAAAATACTTTTGATGGCTCAATGTAGATTAGTTAGAGGGTAAGTAGATAAGAAAGCACCAAAGACTTTATGAGTGACAAGATGTTTTTGCATGAATTTAACTTCTTTATACACTGTATGCCCAAATACAAGGGAGCTCAGCACTAATTATCTGGTAGAATATTATTCATTTTCTAAATTTTAACAGAGTGTCAGTGACTGAAAAAAAGATGAAAAGAAATAAGAGGACAATGGAAATAGGGAGTTCATGTTAATCTTGCAGTTTTACCCAGTGACCCCTCCTAGGTCTAGATCAGGGTGTGAATGAGTAAAGTGAGTTTCCAGCAACAACTTTGTACACATTTCTGTAGAATAAAAGGAGGCTGTGGGAATGTATGCACATGCACACCTATGGTTATACATGTGTGTTAGTTGGTCTTTCTGTTGTTGTAATACCTGCCTGAACAACTTAAGTAGGAGGAATTTATTTGGCTCATGGATTCAGTGTTTCTATTCCAGCATGATGAATGAGAACTGTCAAGTCATGACCGCTGGAAGCAGAGTTTCTTCTCCTTTCTCTTTTTCTTTTTCTCCCATTTCTCCTTTTTCCTCTTTCTTTCTTCCCTCTTCCCTCTCATTCTCCTTTTCCTCCTTCTGCTTCCCCCCGGCCTTGATTAAACCTAGGGTCTTGCCCATGCTAGGCAAATGCTCTACCATTGACAGTCTTCTGAGGTTTTATTTTGAAATGAGGTCTAAGTTGCCCAAAATAGCTTTCAGCTCTCAGTATAAGCCACACAAGGCCTTGGATTACTGTCCTGTCACCTCAGTTCCCAGGGGAGCTGGGTTTACAGTCTTACTACAAGTCCCAGGTAAACTATCCACTTTTTTTTTTTTTTTTTAGCACTAGCTCAATGTTTGTTGAGCTCCATATATTTTCTTACCACAAGATATCTCTCCATCCCTTTCTCTTTGGCATTTTTGTTTTAAACTCATATTTTTTCCTATATCACGTTTAGGATGTTGTATAATCATTTCACTTGATTTGAAACATTCTCTCCTAGAGGGTGGTAGAAGGCTCATAAGACTTTGGAAGTAAACAAAGCATCAAGGCCCAGAAAGTAATACAACTTGCAAGGCTCAGGATGTTCCTGAAAGTTACAAGATTCACAAGGCCCCTCTCCAGTTTTGAATAAGCAGTAAAGATGGCTGTAGAGTGGGAACTCTCCAATGAGCAGCTGCTTACAAGTAGTACAAGGAGCTACAGCCTTTATAAGTCATTTCTCATGAAAGTTTGAGCATGAAAGGTGATACAGTTGCCTTTGAGTCATGTGTGCTCCTGTAAATAACCCCTGACTCATACTACTGTAAGCAGCTTCAGTAAACTCACTGGTTCACTAACCTAGACTTAGATGAAATCATTTTATTGACCTGTTGTTGGTTCTCTACCTATGGTGAATATACATTCTGTTCATGTCTTTGTAGGAAAAGGCACACATCATAGGATCATATTTTGATGAATTTTCTTTCCATTTATGTGGGAGATAGATTTTAAGTGTAGTTTGATGATTTTTTACTTTTAATTTTTATGTTATAATTGTACAATTTTGGGAACATTGTAATATGGACATTCAATATGACTCACCTACCCAGGGTAATTTATATTTTCATTTCCTCATATTTTTTTGTTTCTATGTATTTGGTGTAGGGAAAAAGGGCCAAGGAAAGAACACCCTGTCCCTGACTTGATCTCTTGACCCCAAGTTCTGAGTCTTGGAAATCCCCATCCCTGTGATTCAGTGTTAATGGCCAAATAAAGTTGGCAGCCAAGCAATACTTTTCCACTAGCTCACTGTGCATATTCCAAAACCCTCTAAAAGGCCTTCTCTTCTGTCTAGCCTGCTCCTGTCTCTCTCCCCATTCAAAGGCAGCTGCCACTCTGTGTCACTCACCAATAAATCTCTTATGTGAAGTTTGTTGCATGGTAGGTCTTCTGTGGTATTATTTGGCTCCTGACTGACAATTTACCTTTGTGCCAGAAAAACACTCTTATTTGGAATCTTCAAACTCTTCTCTTCTAGTAATTTTGAAATACACAATGCATTGTTTAATACATAATCACACCCCAGGCTATAAATTATGAGAAATTGTTCCTGTTTTCCTAATATATATTTCCACATTTTTTGACTTTGATGCCCTCCATTACTATGTTTCCAACTATCTGCTGATAATTTTTCTGCTTGCTACTTCTTTGAGAAGTATTTTATTTTATACATATGACTATTTGCATACATGTATGTATGTATGTATGTATGTATGTATGTATGTATGTATGTGCATCTTGTGTGTGCAGTGCCTATGGAGGCCAGAAGAAGACATTGGATCCCCTGGATCTGAAGTTTCAGATGGTTGTGAGCTGGATGTGGGTGCTGGGAACTGAACCCAGATCATATGGAAGAACAGCCAGTTCTCTTAACTTCTGAGCCATCTCTCCCACTGCTTGCTTCTTCTATGAAGCCAACTTCATGTGTGAATGAGATGATAGGGTGTTCGAGATTCTCTGATATACTTTTTAGTGAAAAATAACAGGATTTGTTTTTGTGACTCAATAGCATTCACCAGCTCCCACATTTTACAACAGGGTACTCTTGAGGAGTGAGGGATAAGAGATATTGGATAGAGGGGAGAGAAACAGATAGAAACATAGCCTTGGGAGGACCTGGATCATTATCCACCGGCCCCTCCTGTCCCTTTTAAAGGGCTGTTTATAGAAATGCCAAGGGGTGGAGCAAAAGATCTCCCCATAGCTCAGCCAAGTATAGACCCTTCCAATTACCTAGTAACCATGCACATGGTCAAGCAATCTTCTAATGCAGCCCTGCTAGATAAAGCAAGCTCAGATCTCATTAGGAAAACTTTGTGTGCCTCCATGTTACATTAAAAAAAAATCTGTTCTTCTGTGGACCAATAGTTGTGGAGCCCCCATGGGACTGGAGTAGGCCCTCTGCATAGGTGGGACAATTGTTTAGCTTGGACTGTTTAGAAGACCCCCAGGCAGTGGGATCAGGATCTGTCTCGTTCCCTTTGTGTGCGTTTCCAGTGTGGGGTTGGTAGATTATACGCCAGCTCTAACTTTAATTTTTTTTTTTGTAGAACCTCTATATCATCATCTGCTGCAGCCAGCACAGTAAAAGCTAAAGCTTGGCATTCCTGGAAGAGAAGAGCAGTGAAAAATGACTGTGCAGAGGGACACACAGACTCTCCGGGTTCCTTTTAGGGTGACATGAGAACAGCTTTATTTTGCAGCATGGAATACTTAAAGGGTAGAATGGGGTCATGGGGAGTGTCAGACCTTGTCTAGAGCTTTAGAGATCACAGGGGTCAGAGTTACCTGTTAGCATGCCTCCTCCAAAAGGTGCACCTGAAAGGTCCTTCTGGCTCTCAGGCTACCCTGAAGTTATTCCACAGAAACATGGGAACACCAAGGGAAAGATAAACTGAGTCACAGGTTCCCATTGAATTTAGGTTTGCCCTTGATGAAACCTTCACAGGCTGTTTAGCTACTTTTACTGTCAAAGGCATGTTGATTTAATTTAATTAGTGATATTGAGCATATTTTCACTTACCTTTTGGCCATGTATATGTATCTTTTTGAGGGATATCTGTTGAGGTCTTTTGCCCTTTTTGTATAGTGTGTGTGTTGTGTTGTGTATGGTGTGTGTAATATGTGTGTGTCTGTGTGGTGTGTGTGCATGTGCGTGTTTGAGTGTGTGTGTGTGTGTGTGTGTGTGTGTGTGTGTGTGTGTGTGTGTGTATGTGTGTGTGTGTGTGTCTGCACTGATTTTGATTATAACACAGGTTTGGGTAATTTCTCCAATGCTATTTGTTTCAGGATATTTAAAAATTTCTTTCTTGATTTCATCCTTATTCCATTGATTGTTAAAAGTAAGTTGTTTAATTCTCAAGCATTGGTCTATTTACCATAGCTTTTCTTGTTATTTCTAGTTTTGTCACATGTTGGACAATATGTGACATGATTTCATTAAAAATTTTGTGGAGGGGGTGGAGAGCTCAGTGGTTAAGAGCACTTGCTACTTTTGCAGAAGACCTGGTTTCCCAGCACCTACGTGGTAAGTTGCATTAGCCAGTTCCAGGGAATCCAACATGCTTTTTTGGCCTCATGGATGACAGGTACACATATGATGTACACACATATGTGTCAGCAAAACATTCTTATGCATAAAGTAAAAATAAATACATATACAATTAAAAATACAATACATATACAAGCCCTGTTTCATGGTTTCTCATATAATATCCCCGAATCTGTTTTCTATTCTCTTGAGAAAAAAACAAAACAAAACACTACCTACAGTAGCACAAAATCTGCTATATCTATTTGTTCTAGCATGTAATTTAACTTATTTCCTCTCCTGATACTTTGTCCATTGATGCAAGTAGAGTGTGAAAGTCCCCTAAAACACTGCATTAAATTGGACTCTATCATTTTCTATCTAGTAATTTTTTTCTTTATGTATCTGGATGCTCTGATATTGAATGCATGCATTTTGAGCCATTTTCTTGTGCTGAATTGCCTCTTTCATCATTACATGTCATTACAAAGTAAAAGAATTACTCATTCTTTTTCATTTCTGGAGGCATATTCTTGCATTTTCTGTTTTCCCATCTCAGCCACTCATATGCTGGGATCACATGCATATGCCACCATGCCTGATGTGCATGAAATACCTTAGTCTTCCTCTTACTTCTCATGTTCTTAGAAGAAGCAAGTTTCTCAAAGAAATATATGTTTGGATCTCTTAAATATTTATTTTTGTCCATTCAATAATAAGCATCCAATAAGTCATTAGTAACAACAGTAACTACAGATAAGCATTTATAACTGTCTTGTATTATAGTTCTCTTCTCTCTCTGTCTCTCATGTTCACACTTGTTCTTCAGTGATTTCCTGTAGTTGTGAGTGTTTATTATCTTCAGAAGTTTTTGTACTACAAGTTTGTGGTTAGTTACCATGAACCTTAAGAAACATCTTTTGATTAGGACAAATATTCTGATGGGAGAGTAACATGACATAAACATGAAGATAAGAAAAATGAAAGGAAATATACTAACATAAAACAACACACATTTTGAATCTTTCCTACTGTAATTTACGTATTTTATACTGCTTATTTCTTAGTGTGGTATTTCTTTTTAGTTGTTTTGTGTTTTAGTCTTTATAGAGATGTGGGTGGCTTATGTACTGTTCATGATACTAGAGCATTCTGAAATTTTATAATTATTCTTAGCTATGTCTATTTTTCCTCAATTTGAAAAACACCATTAAAAAAATACAATTCTTGTTTGAAAGTCCCTATGGAAATATATTCAGTCAGACTTTCCCCCATTCCACAAAATTCTTTGTCTCACTTCTAAGGGAAAGTATGTTGGGCACAGAATTCTTGACAGTGTGAGAGATATTATACAATATTTTATCCAGACACCTTTCTCCTCTTATTCCTAGTCTATTCACTTCCCAAGCACCTTCCACAGAGCCCCCTTCACATCCTTGTTTCTCAGGGTATAAATCAGAGGGTTCAGCATAGGAGTAACTATAGTATAAAAAAGGGCAACAAACTTTCCTTCACTCTCAGCATACCCATGGACAGGTTGGAGATATGTGTACATGGCTGAGCCATAAAAGAGGCAAACCACCATGATGTGGGACCCACAAGTCCCCAGAGCCCTTCTGCGCCCAGCCACTGACTTAATCTTCAGCACCACATGAGCAATGTGTGCATAGGTCCCTAGAATTAGTGTTACAGGACAGGCCAACATTATGACTCCAGCCACAAACAAGTTGTCCTCTATTCCCTCTGTGTCCTCACAAGCCAGCTTCAGGAGAACAAGCATATCACAGAAGAAGTGGTTCAGGTGACGGCCACAGAGAGGTATGGTCATGATGAGGCCTGTCTGAGTCAGGGAGATGGCAAGGCCTCCCACCCAGGAGGAGATGGCCAATGCCTGGCAGAGAAGGGGGTGCATAATGCTAGTGTAGTGTAGTGGATGGCACACAGCGGCATAGCGGTCGAAAGCCATTACCACGAGGAGCACACACTCAGTTCCCCCCAGCAAGAGCACTGTGAAGAACTGGGTCATGCACCCAGCATAGCTCATGGTCTTGTCAAGTCCAGAAATATTGACAAGAAGCTGAGGCACAGTGCTGGTGGTGTAGCAGAGGTCCAGGAAAGAGAGGTTGTTGAGGAAGAAGTACATTGGCGTTTGCAGCCGACGATCCATTCGTGAGATTGTGATGATGGTGGAGTTGCCAAAGATGGTTAGGAAGTAGAAAATTAAAATGAAGATAAAAAAGATGTGCTCCAGTTGAGGCCAATCTGAGAAGCCCATTAAAATGAAGCCACCTTCCAGGCTGGTGTTGAAACTGTCCATAGCCCTTCAGCCTCACAAAACAGAAACAATTCAAAGCTTGCTATCATAGGAGGCGCTCTGAAGTCACTTGAGCCCACAGAGTCACTCAAAGCTGTAGGAATCCTGACACGTCTGCCTTCCTTCTGGTCTATCTCCTGTTGACTCTCTGCCTAGGTGCCACAGGCTGAAGACCCAAAGAGTCCTTGTTCTAAACCTGCAGTCAGGTTGGATTCCACGAACTGCAGGACCTACAAGCAGGGTAGATTATCACCCAATTATCTACAGTGGATTGACTCCACTGTGCAGCACATCATCTGATAGGAACCAGATTGGTTTCCTACTATCAGTGATGCACACTGTGGCGATGAAAGCCATAGTCACAAGGAGCACATAATCAGTTACACCCAGCCATAGTGCTATGAAGAGCTGAGCTACACACCCAGCATAGCTGATAGTCTGATCAACTTGGGAAAGGTTGATCAGGAGCTGGGGCACAGTGCTACCGGTGAAGCAGAAGTCTGGGAAGGAGAGGTGCTCAAGGAAGAAGCACATGGATGCTCGCTGTTGAAGGTTCAGTGAGTGAGGGCAATGATGGTGGTGTTGCCACCGAGGCTTAGAGGGTAGAAAACGGAAATGAAGATGAGGAGGATAAATTCTAGTTAAGGCTAATCCGAGAAGCCTACCAATATGAAGCCTTCTAAGCTGAGATTGAAACTACCCATAGCCCCCTACTCTCACAAACTTCAGAAGACAATGGAATGATTCTTATTGTAAAAGGCACTGAGATGCTCCTTTTGCTGAAGTGAGTTGATTTCTCACTTTGCTCCACAAAGCAATTAAAGCTGGATGAAAGCCTTGCATGTTTGCCACCATTCTGCTCTCTCTCCTTCACCTGTTGACTCTGCACAGGTTGCATAGGCTGGAGACAGAGGGAATCCTTGTTTTAAACTTCTAGTCAGCTTGGATTCCAAGAGCAGCAAAGACATGAAAGACTATCTCCAAAATGTGAAATATTATCTACAATGATGACACTACATTTATACTCACACTGATCTCCCAAGAAGACCATTATTGGCAGATTAACAATTTATGGGCTCACATTGCGGGACTAGAGCTGAGACAATGATAGCTGGACCACACCTTGACTTGGCTTGCTTAATAATGTGATCTTCTTGGCCCACATCTTTCTCAATTTAGACCCCAGTCTCGAGATATTTGTACCCTACAGATAAACATGTGGTCACTGGATTCCTTTGTCTGATCCTCTTCTCAGTATGCACTGACTCACTACACTTACTCTGCATCTCGCTGTTCCTTATCTTCAGTTGGCCTGTTGCTATTCGTGGCTGAGTCTAGCTGTTGGTATTGATGGGTTTAGGGCTTTTGAAGTAAAAAAAAAAATTACACTGCAAAGAACAAGAATTAAAGCATTATTCCACAATGTTCTATATACACCCCAGAGTCCTAGGCTCCATATTATACTTAATTATTCAATGCAGCTCTACTCTCCATGCCTGAATTTTCTATTCTTAATTCTATTCTTACCCAGGGAAGAGATGATTGGAGTAGTAGTCATGTGGCCTTTGCTTGAATCATATTCCTTCTGCCTGTTTGATTTGTGTCTTAATTCTGGCCACCTAGTGCTCTAGATAGCATATTTTCAACCCTGTAGGGATGTGCTGCCTTCCTCACAGTCTTGACTTGAGGATCCAGGAGCACCAGTGTGGAATCTGCTGTTAAATTCTTATGAAAGAACCCCCAGCACTGTTATTCTCATTTGCTCCTTTGCATAGTCTATGAGCAAAGTGTTTCAGCAGAAGAGGAGGAAGGAGTCCCCAGGATGACTTCAGAGGTTTCACTCTGGCTGCTCATTTTTCTGCAATTAAGTGTGTATGGGTAGTGTAACGGTCTCTGAGGCCCTGTCCACGACCAGTCATCATCTGCCATGAAGGATTTAGAGCCTGTAGCTACATCACAAAAAAATACAACCACAAATAAGTTTCTTATGATGAGTCTCCCCATCATGAATATTTTCTCACTTCTCATCATCTCCCCTGTGACAAGATGCTCCCTTCTCACCAGACCTATCTTCCTTAAACAGTTTCTTTCTCTCTTTTAAATATGCCTTTGTGCCTCTACACGGTGTGACTCTTCATCAGTAGAGAATACAGTGAATGTAAAGACAAATGCTGGTGGCTTCTTTTGCTGTCTAAGAAAAAGATGATACATTAATATCACTTTCTTTCATGGCATAGCAATTTTAAATAAAATTTGTTGAGTAAAACATTAGACTCTCACTACAAAGTCAGTAGGAATTAATTTTCCCCTAAGAAACTAGATCAGCTACACACTTTCATATACTAAAAGGGAGGAAAGGTATTAAAAAGTTGGTTCTTTTAAAAGCTCATTTGCTGAGGTAAAATTACAAAAAGAACTGTAAGGTTTTATGGTATCTATATGCAGGTCTTTTACCTGTTCATTTGGTTTTATCCCAAGATACTTTGTTCTTTTTATTCTATTGTGCATGAAACAGTGGCATTATATTTTTTCTCTGATAGTTGGGTGACTTTGGAGATAGTTTCTTTTTTAATGTATTTGTATCTTGTAAGTTAGGTCAGCTCTTTCATCAGTTCTGACACTTTTCTGCTGTTGCTTGTGTATTGAGGGTATTATGTTCATATTATCAAGTCTCTCAAAAGCAGAGGTTGCCTTTCATTTCTTTGTCCCAGGGAAACTGGATATATACATGCAGAAGGATAGAGAGAGACCCATATCCCACATCATATGTAAATATTAACTGAACATGGGGAACTTTGATATTGCTCTTGGCATTTTTTTTATGTATTATAGCAAACACAAAAACCAATGACAGTGAAACGCACTGTGGAGCGTGAACAATAATGATGTCTCTAGGTACATTCTTCCACTGTGACCAATGGGGTACTGTAGTTCAGGCTGTTGATAATCTGAAAGGCTATGCATGTCGGGGGAGGGGACAGAAAATAAATGAGCAATTTCCATACAACACTGCTATGACTTAAACTCCTCTAAAATAATATCTACTTTAATCATTGTAAGAAAAATGAACATTTGACAAGAAAAATGCACAAAAATAAATAGTTTCTATGCTAAACAATAAAGAGTTTGCTTCTGAATAATTTACCCTTTAAGAAATAATAACAGAAGTTGTTTGGAGAAAAGTAAAGTGAAACAGACATCCAACTTGTATCTACATGAAGGTCCGTGTGTGTTGGGGTAAGGGTGGCACAGAGATTGTGGGAGTGGTCAACCAGTGACTGATTCAGCCTCAGACCCATACCATGAGGGTGAGCCCACTCCTGGCACTGCCTGGAGTGCCAGGACCCCAGAGGCTGGATGGTCCAGAGACCGAGGATAGAACCAAACATGACTGGAGAAAACAATGTCAACATAATGATGCCTAATGATATTCTGCTATACTCATTGGTGACTATACTCATACATTGTCATCAAAGAGCTTTCATCCAGTAACTGATGGAAACAGATGCAGAGAACCACTGCTAAACACTGGACAGAGCTCAGGAAATCCTGATGAAGAGGGGGAAGAGGGATTGTACAAACCAGTCAAGGACATCCCAAGAAAACCCACAGAAACAACTAACCAGCCCTCATAGGTGCTCACAGAGTCTGAACCAACAACTAAGGAGTCTACATGGGACTTACCTAGGCCCTTTACATATATGTGACAATTGTGTAGCTTAATCATCTTGTGGGACCCCTAACGGTGGGAACAGAGGCTGTCTCTAATGCTTTGGTTGGCTTTTGGCGACCTATTCTTCATACTGGGTTGCCTTGTCCAGCCTTAATACAAGGGGAGGAGCTTAGTCCTACTGCAACTTGATATGCCATGCTTTGATGATACCCATGGATGGCCTACCCCTTTCTGAACAGAAACAGAGGAAGAGTGGTTTGGGGGGTGCAGAGGGGAGAAGGATTCAATTGCTGGAGTTATGACACCTTTTTAATCTTTCAAACATTTTTCCCACTCCACTCTCCCTTGTGGTCAGTAGCCGGGGTCTGACTTATGCTCATATTTAATAATCAAGATAATCAAAGGTGTAAATAAAATTACCCCCTGAGAAACATTTCCATTCTTGAACAGTAACTGCAATTTACTGATCACATGGACACAAATTTGGCCTCTAGTATATCTCAAACATCATTTCTTTCCCCCTTTTATTAAACTTAGATTTTTCTCTCATAAAATATAATCAGAATACAGTTTCCCCTCCCTCTCCTCCTCCACATTCCTCCCTACCTCCTCTCCCATCCAGATCCTCATGTCTTTCATTAGAAAAGCCCAGGTTTCTAAGAGATAACAACCAAACATAACAAAATGAAACATAATAAGATAAAATGAAATCATCATATGGAAGTTAGACAAGCCAAGCCAACAGAAAAATAAAAGCCCTGAGAGAAGGCACAAGAATCAGAGACCCACTCATTTACACACTCAGGAATTCCATAAAAGTACTAACTGAAAGCTACAGCATATATGCAGAGGACCTGGTGCAGACCTATGTAGGCGCTGTGATTATTGCTGCTTCAGTCTCTGTGAGTTCTTATGAGCTGTGCTTAGTTGTTGAACATCTTTTTCTAATTCTATATTATGAGCCAGATATGTTTTGACTGTGGTCAGGGACTGGGCAGAAATGAGCCTCCCACTGCATGTGGGTGAGAGCTGGTGAGGAGGATACAATGAAAAGCATGCAGATGTACGAAGATCTCCTCCTAGCTGATGAGTCTCCAAATACTGAGGAAAATGGATGCAGCTTGGAAGTTTCCCTGTGTTCTATTCCTCAAGCTGAGGTCATTGCTTGAAAGTATCTTGTCCTGTTGATTGTTGAAAGTGGAAGTGATCCTAAGCAAACGTAACCAGCTCCAAATAATGTATGCACTAATCCTAGCCATCACCAGATGTTACAGTTATTATTTAGTGGATGGTCTGAACATATTAGACAAAATATCAACTGTTATACAAGTTCTTGGCAGTACACAGAGTAGGACATCGACTGAACATCTAGAATCAAAGCATAGTAAAATTGAGAAACCATTTTTAAACACTGTTCCTGGGAAACAGGTGTTCCTAACTAAGCATTAGAACCTGAAAAGGGAATGTTTAAAGATAAGTGTGATCATTAGTAGAAAAGAGTAAAGATATGTCCTGTAGAAAAGCCATGAATTTGCCTTGCTCTTTTCCTACAGGCACAACACAGAACAACTGATACATTACAGGAAGACAAATGTCACTCTCCAAGAACACTTGAAAAAAGAGTGAAGGTTTCTAAAAGCAGCTTGCCTGGAAGGGAAGTGATATTCAGGCAACTTTAAAGCTTCTGCTCTCTCAAAGGGTGCAAGATGCCTGTCCAGGATATGACAAAATGTTTCTGCATAGATCAAAGATTGTGTTGGTGGTTTGGTGTGTTCCAATCAGAACTAGTGGTCTCTACTTTTATACTTTTACTTATATTTAAAAAATGTTCTCTCCTGCCACTGATCTATTTGGCACACAGAATTCTGAGTTATATTACAAAAACCGGTGATTACCTGGGTTGAAATCCTTATATGTATTTTTCCTTTTCTCTCCTTCCTTCCTTCCTTCCTTCCTTCCTTCCTTCCTTCCTTCCTTCCTTCCTTCCTTCCTTCCTTCCTTCCCTTTCTTTCTTTCTTTCTTTCTTTCTTTCTTTCTTTCTTTCTTTCTTTCTTTCTTTCTTTCTGTCTTCCTTCCTTCCTTCCTTCCTTCCTTCCTTCCTTCCTTCCTTCCTTCCTTCCTTCTTTCTCTCTTTTTATTTATTCTTCTCTCATACAATACATCCTGACCAGTTTCCCCTCCCCGCTACTTCTCCCAGTACCCCTCCCCTCCCCTCTCCCCCAGATCTGCTCCTCCTTCATTTCCCTTCAGAAAGGAGCAGGCTTCCCAGGGATATCAACCAAACATGGCATAACAAGATACAATAAGACTAGGCAGAAGTGTATTTTCAGTGCATCTATACATGATCTTTAAAAATAGCAAACTTCTTGGTCAACAACCACGTTTAAATTTTTTTCTTACAGGATGCAGTTCTACACCCTTCAGCCAATTCTATTTAGTAAATGATGTTGTTGAACTATACTGAAACTGTGATCTAGCTATGAAATTTCATCTTTTCTCTGAGCAAATGTGGTTCCACAAATTCCTTCCTAACCAACTTTGTTGTTTGACCTTGTTTGTCTTGGAGTGGTTAAGTAGGGATCAAAACATCCTTCAAACCATTCTCTATTCCTAACTGCTGTGCTACAAAGTTAGTCACTGTCTGATCTGGGTGCCATTCCCTCTGCACTATAGAGCACAGGGCTGCCTATAGTATTCCTAGAGTCTTTAGGAAAGTCTGCTGCAAGACATGTCTATCAAATATCCAGTAGGAACCCATAGAAATGTCTACTATAAGACCAAGAAAGCATGTAGATTGAAGTCAACATAATCAACATTCAAAGACTGAAGTAACACATTGCTTATTTTCATTGTGAGTGGCTCAATCTGGAAGAGGTTCCCTCCTGTTGTCTACTGCTCTAAGAATTTCTTGATTTATTTCAATAACCCTGACAGGACCTCTATTCTTTGTCTTTTGGATCTGGTGTTTGGAATTTCCTTGGCTATCAAAGTTTTGGTATCATATTATCTGCTACAGAAGGGAATTCTAAGTGTTAATTGCCCAGTGTAACGTCTCTTATTTTCTGTATTTTAACTGTGTAACCTAAGGAGCTCACCCAGTCAGCACTTACCTGGAGTTCAAAACTTTCAACAATTCTGTTGACTGAAAAGGAGAAATGATGCCCACCAGAGACTGGTGACAGCTACTGATGTCTGAAAGTCGGTTTGGAAGAACTCGGGTCAGAACTTCTGTCTCAGAGAAATCATGATAGTAAATGATCTTCCCTCAGCAGCACACAATGCTGATGCTCCAGACCTTAGAGATGAGAGCCCTGAAGATGGAGAGCCATCAGCCTCCTTCTGATCTCAAAACTAGGCTGGCATAGTGTGACACCATTTCTTGACTGTGTATTCATACACACATTCTTTGGCGACAATGGTAAGGAGAATGAGTTGACAAATGTATGTGGTTTTGGAGACTGCTGGGATCCATCGCACTACTTATAATTAGCAGAATGGCCCTCTAAGATTGGCCCTGCAATTTCTCAGTTCTCTCTATTCCCCACGCTCTGCCAGGCTAATTTGCCTTACTAATTGTTCTCAAAATACAACTTCTTACTTGATCGTAGGACTCTGTAGTCTGAGATACATTCTACCTCCCTCCTTTGATGGCAGTTCTACTAGACCTTCACCAATCAGACCACATGCCATGTCTCACTTGAGGCACTGCCATGTTCACGACACTTCAAATCTGTTTCTTCGTTGTACCCTTCCTGTAGTGCTCATAAATTCCCAGATATGTTTACAAACAGGAATGGATCCAACTCATTACTTTTGCTGGGGAGTACAATACTTTCATTTTTCTGTAAGATGTGTAATATATTAATATTCATTGTTTTGTGTCTTGTTTTTATTTATAATAATCTTACAACTTCATACACTTACTTAACATAATATACTGAATCTTGAAAAAAAAACCCCAAAAATAATGTACTGAAAAATAATACTCTTTCATACTATGGGAAATAAAAAAGTCAATGCACAGTTACCTATAGTCACTTAAAGAACCATAATATGACTTAAGGAAATAGCTTTGCCATTACTAGCCTTGTGATCTGACATGCTTGAGCCTTAGTTTCCCCACCTTTAAGATGAAGTTACCATGACCTACCTTGAATCACTGCTTGTGAACTCCTGTATATGGCAGATAGTCTCTCAGTGATAGTATTAGTATCGTATTAATTTTTAGGCCTTCATTTCGACTGAAAGGAGAACAAGAATATGATCTTTGATTCAAGGAAGTTCATATTCAAAGGAAAAGAGAAGCTCACATATATCAGCTAGGAAACAGGAAAAAAGTATACAATTCAGAATAAAGTGACTTAGTAGTCTTTTAAAAATACTTAATTTATTTAATTTTATTTGGTGTATATAGGTGTTTCGCCTGCATGTTTGCTGGTGCGTCATGTGTGAAAAGTGCCAGCAGAGGCCAGAAGAGGGCACTGAATTCACTAGAATTAGAGCTGCAAATGGCTGGGAGCTGCCATGTAGGTGCTGGCAATCAAACCCAGGTCAACTGGAAGAGCAGCCAGTGCTCTCAACTGCTGAGCCATCTTTCCAGCCCCTGACTTAATACTCTTTTAAAAAGATTTATTTATTTATTTATTTATTTATTTTCCCCTGATAATAATCAAGAAAGTTTTGATAGTGGTTTGTTATAAGCTTGGTAGAATTCAACAATGAAGTCATCTGGTACTGGGTATTTCTTTGGTGAGATGCTTTTTAAATCACTTATTTAATCTTAATGATTGTGATGATTCCATTGAAGCTTTACATTTCTTTATGATTCAGTCTTGCTAAGCTTGTCCATTTTGTCTGTGTCATCGAACTCATTGGTTTACTGTTTCTCAGAGAGATCTCCAGTGGTCTGTGCATTTTCACGGTGTCTGCTGCAATGGTATTAATTGTTCAGTCTTCTCTTTCTTTTTTTTTTTCTAGCCAAGGTGTCTTAGTTAGGGTTTCTATTGCTATGAAGAGACACCATAACCATTTAATTGTGGAGGCATACAGTTCAGAAGGGCTTACACTCCATTTCATCATGATGTAGAGCATATCAGCATGCAGGCAGACATTTGCTGGCTACATCTTGATCAGAAGGCAACAGAAAGTGGTCTGTGACACTGAGAGAAGCTTAAGAAAAAGAGACCTCAAAGCCCGCCTCCACAATGCTATATTTCCTTCAACAGGGCCACACCTATTTTAACAAGCCCACACCTCCTAATAATGTCACTACCTATGAGCTTATGGAGGCCAATTAAATTCAAACTATCACACAAGAGTTTGTCATTTTTTTTTTTTTTTTGGTTATTCGAGACAGGGTTTCTCTGTGTAGCTTTGCGCCTTTCCTGGAACTCACTTGGTAGCCCAGGCTGGCCTCAAACTCACAGAGATCCGCCTGGTTCTGCTTCCCGAGTGCTGGGATTAAAGGCGTGCGCCACCACCGCCCGGCCTCATTTTGTTATTTTTAATAGTCAGCTTTTCATTTTGTTTATCACTCCTATATATGTATGATCATATATAGAACAAACATATATATGTATACATACATTTGTCTAAGATTGGCTTAATTCTCTTAATATAATTATCTCAGGTTTCATTCATTTTTTTCTGCAAATGACATGGCTTTGCTCTTGGTGGCAAAAATCATTTAGCCACTGTTTTGAATAAGAAGGTCTATGGCTGCCCAGGGGTTAGAGGTTTCCATGGAGATAGCATCTGCATCCCACAAGACATAAATTGCAAAAGCAGTGGCCATGTGTGCCCAGCTGTACCACTTGCTTCCCTGGGGTAATGCTATCTTTAATGATCATCTCTCTTTACTGACTGTCAAATAAAAGAGTAATGCACTAGTCACAAAACTTTATTTAGTCCTCCTTTCTCTATAAGTATGTATATATGCCATAATTGTTTAAACAGTATGAAAGGATGCAAAAGAAAGCATTTGTTTCAGGTATATGGTTAGTGATTATCTTGAGTTAAAGAGGTGTAAAGGTGTGGATGGCTGAGTAGTAGCTAAGGAAGTAGGATCAGAAGTATAATAGGCCAGGTCCAAATGCTGACCCTTCATTTAATGCTTAGGTAACCTGAAGCAAGTTATACAAAAATTACTTAAACTTTAGTGCCTTAATCAGTAAAACTAATGCAATGATGGGGAGAGGGACTATAGCTATTTAAAATGTTGAGGTACTAAGTGTGACAATGTAGTACACTCTTCAGCATGGATTTTTGACACAAAAGGTTCAAGAAATGGAAGCAATGATCACATTGCTTTATACATTCACCTTACACAAAGAACAAAAGCATGCACACTGATGGCAGAATGTTCATAATTCGGGAGAATGCAGAAGCCAGGTCAGAACAGAGCAGGGAGAATTTGTGATGCACTTTCTGCTCCCATTTAGTTTCCTTTCCAACTTTCCAAGCTCACTCCTCTACTCTTAAGCTTTCACTCTTGAGACTGGCTGGACATCTCAGTGACACAGGGACACATTTTCTAGTGTGGTGATTTGCAAGCTTGGATACCCAGGACCTTGAAAAAAAAAGTGTGATGGGGAGGGGAATCCTTTCACAGAAAGAGAGAAGCATACGGGCAATGGTTTGGGTTGGCTTGGGCTTACAAAAGTGTTGCAGGCTCATGTCATGTGAACGTGGATAAGTTACTTAAAAACTCTGAAGCTTAGTTTAATCATGAATTACTGGTGATTATATGTAGCTCTCACAGTTATTTGTATAAAAATATTTCAAAGATTAAGTAGCGATTGCTGTTGGAATTAAGACTTTTTTATCCAACCAGAAAAATGACTAAAACTTTAAAGCTTATTTACAAGGATATCTATTCTTTGATCTGAAACCATCGTTTAAGTACCTGAAAAGAAACCGTTGTGGTAGGATCTGTAGGCTGCATCTGTCCTGCCTACACTAACTCCTCTCTCTGCATTTACTAGGGTTACTTTCATTCTTTCTCTTTGTTATACCACTTTCTCCATGCTTATTGTTTTTATAATCATTTTTATTCTCTTCTCTTGTCAATGAAAAATATCTTCACCATGGCAACAAACAAACCTATTGGGCCCATCTGAGAAGGCTTCGATGCTCTTCTTATTTGGTGCTGTTTCACAGATTTTGTTATTTTCTTTAAGTATTAGTGAAGTGACATCATGTCTAAAACTCTCTTCTGATGATGTATATCAGGCCATAGTCTCCTTTTTCCCCCTCTGGTAATAGTGGGCACTAAAAAACTAAAAAGGCAGAGGTGATCTAAGCCGTGATGTATGGAAGGATGCAGCCAACTAGTTAGAAAACCAGTGATGAACAATGTTCTATACCTATGGGCAAAGTACCATCTACACAACATACAATGGGAATCACCGGCTTTGGAAAAGGGGTGTCTCATTCAATTAAGTCTTCCCTCATACTCAGAAATTCCTAAACACCTGTGCTAGTCTTCCATGTGGTGAGAATAGACCATCTTCTCAAACATTCCTGTGCAATGTTTAAGCTAAATCAGCTTTGATCCCCTTCTTCCAAGGACTGTACACACTGACAGAGAAAGAAGCTAAAGAGATCTTGACTTTCACCTCCCAAAGAGGAAAGGAACAAAATTCTGAGACTTGCTGAAGGATATTTCTTAGTCAGCAGAACAGGATGAACTTAATGATATGAGAGCTATCACAGAAAGTTGTAGTGGCCCTATTTTCTTCCCCTACCGCGAGTCTGTGCCTCTCCCTAGCACCCTCCACAGAGCCCCCTTCACATCCTTGTTCCTCAGGGTGTAAATCAGAGGGTTGAGCATGGGGGTGATGATAGTATAAAAAAGAGCAACAAACTTCCCCTTGCTCTCAGAATAGCTGCCCTTGGGCTGTAAGTATGTGTAGATGGCTGAGCCATAAAACATAGAGACCACCACAAGGTGGGACCCACAAGTCCCAAAAGCTTTTCTCTGTCCAGCCATTGACTTGATCTTCAGTACTGCCCTGGCAATCTGTGCATAGGAGCCAAGAATTAATGCTGCAGGGAAAACCAAGATTATGGATCTGGCCACAAACATCTTGACCTCTGTTCCTCCCGTGTCCTCACAGGCCAACTTCAGGAGAACAGGCATCTCACAGAAGAAGTGATTCAGTTGGTGTCCACAGAGTGGCATGGTCATCATGAGGCCTGTCTGAATCAGAGAGTTTAAGAAGCCTCCTACCCATGAGGCAATCGCCAATGCCTGGCAGAGAAGGGGGTGCATGATGGTCATGTAGTACAGGGGACGACACACAGCAGCATAGCGGTCAAAGGCCATCACCACCAGGAGCACACACTCAGTAGAGCCCAGAGCGAGAGATATGAACAGCTGGGCCACACACCCTCCATAGCTGATGGTCCTGTCAAGTCCATGAAGGTTGATCAGGAGTTGGGGCACAGTGCTGGTGGTGTAGCAGAGGTCCAGGAAGGAGAGGTGGGAGAGGAAGAAGTACATGGGAGTGTGTAATCGAAGGTCCATTTGGGAGAGAGCAATGATGGCGGTGTTGCCAAAGAGAGTTAGAGAGTAGAAGATTGAAATAAAGACAAAAAGGAAGAGTTCCAGCTGAGGCCAATCTGAGAAGCCCACCAAAACGAAGCTCCCTCCTAAACTGTCATTGAAGCTATCCATAGCCTTTTATGTGCACAAACAGCAGGGGGCAATTTAATGTCCACTATGAAGGATGCTAATTTAAACAACATTCCCGGTATTCCCTTAGTTTTCCTAAACCAGGCACTTGGATTTCCATTTATTTGCTCAGTTCCATCTGCCAAATAATCTTTCTCTCATTAGCACAGAGATAAGTGCATTAGGATGATAGGACATTTGTTTGAACCTTACTTAGTCCTGTTGCTTGTGTATTCCAGAATTTTAGCCAAGTTTGTCAATCCTTGAATCTGATACTTCCTTTTCTGAAAGTAGAGTTGACACCCTGCTTCCCTAATAGAACTGACATTTGTATCCATTTTCACTAATGTGGAAACTGCATTTGAAAAATCGAATGCAGGACTGGTGTTCATCTAGGTGGTAAAGGGTTTGGTTTTGATTCCAAGAACTTCTAAAGTCAAGCAAAATACATGAAAATTACTGACTGCAAAAGTGCATGTAGTATTCTACGGTCTTCTCTTTTGTTCTCCATAGTCTATGAGGCACAGTTTCTGCCCATTAAGACTCAGGTCTAACCAGGATGAGGTCACATGTTTGTCCCTCTTGTACATCTGTGACCTTCTGCTCAGTGTAAATGGTCAGTGTGCCAACGTGGGAGGCCTCGCTCATACCACTGCCATGGAAAAGATTAAGAAGAGTGGTGTTCCATCCTTTTAGGGGGAAATTATTTATAACAAATTTGTTTCTTTTCATGAATCATTGTGCTTGGGATGTACGGTAACTTTTCAATTTATCAATCCATTTTTCGACTTCCCAGGAGGAGTTGTTTTCATATCTCAAATCCAAAGTTCCTTGCATCAATATTCTCTAGAATCTATTGTATTCAGTGACAATCTTTCACATCTCTTTGTTCCTCAAAAGCTCAGAATTCCTGGGTGCCAGACAACACAGAGTTTAAAAAGACATGTCTTCCCTTAAGCATGTTAACATTACTAATATTGACAAGTGCTAGATTACTGTTACTTTCATCCAGGGCATGTAGAAGATGTTAAACACTTTTTTTGTGTGAAACATTTGATTTTTTCTTCAATTCTCATGAAATATTCCTTCAGGAAACCTAAGAATTAACCATGAACACACTTTAATGAATTATGGTAGTGGAATATGCATAAAATTGCTTGTGTTTAAAGGTTAATATTTCTTGTGGTAAAAATATGAAAGGTATATGAAAATTTTATTACAAAGAAAGAAATCAGTGATTAACAGAAGTTTCACCTCTGCTTACTGTGAGAAATGATGCCAATTTCATATATTGCCCTCTCATTAAATCTGTATTAGAAGGTCACTAACGGCACCATGATGGATCAATGCTGCAAGAAATTCATTTGAGTATCACACTTGTGCCCTTTTGGAAAAGATGGAGAAAATATAAATTATAATGATCAAGTGTTAAGATACATGTTTTTTAAATCAGCACATGCAAGATCGTTTTTGATGGAGATTAAGTGCTCTGATGCATTCTTAAATTATGAAGGATGTGTCATATATACTTTTAACACTGGTGTGTCCTGCCAATATTCTTTAAAGACCATCCAACTGGATCTGTTGAATTTATTCAGCATTGTACCCTCATCTCACAGCGCAGTGTTGGAGGGATGAAAGTCTCTTAATCAACATTTTTGGGTGAATTAATGAGTGTGTTCCACACCCTGGTACTGTGTATGATACACCCAAATAGCTCAGATATATTTATTTTCTGTGCGATAATAATGAATCAACACTGTCCTATTCTCATTTTGTGATATGCTAGATGCTAGCCACTCATACTGTACATTTTAATCTCAATCATATTCATACTATCATGTAGACATTCTTAACATACCAACAATTCAACAAAATATCAAAAGAATTATTTTATGAAAATTCCTAAAATCCCAATCCCCAAAGATTTTAACATAATGTAATCAAGAGCTAGATGATATTAAGTGCCTGCTACAGTCTGCAAAACAATACTGAACAGGCAGCATTGAACTGAGTTTCAGAACCTCTGCTGGACATGTACAGAACTGATTTGACAATAATTTATTTTAAAAGTAGAAACTAGAAAGTGACCAAGGAGTACAGGGCCAAAGACTCAGAGTGAGGAAACAGTATTCACTTGACTGATGGATTTTAACAAATGCAAGCTAAGATTTGATAAAAATGGTGGTACAGAACCTTAATAGTTTTGGAGGAAATCCAAAAGTAATTTCTTATTCATGTGCAGATTTTCAAATCAAAGCTTGCTGAGTGAAACCCCGGGCTAACTTCTTCATCCACGGTATATTGCTCTGTTATTCTTTCCATGGCTCGTTTCCCATTTCTATCTTCACTGGGATTTCTTTCTTTGACTCAATTATTTCTTTGTTGACTATTTTCTGGATTATATCTTCCACTTTCCTATGAATCTAATTATGAAAAAAATGTAAGGTTTTATGGTCTCCCTGACAAAATCAGATTAGGAAGTTGACCTTATTCAGATTTAAAATTTTGGTACCTAGAGTAATGACAGATGCATGAGAATGCTTAATATACCCCTGAGCCTGCAGGCTCAGACTTGTTACAGTTTTGAATAGGTCTGTAGGTATAAACTGACATTGTATAGGCTTGTGTGGACAGTAAGGTGTAGAGGTAGCCCTACTTCCTTGGAATCTGATCTGTGTAACTGGAATCTAGTACACAATGAGAATCAATACATTGATTGTAAGTTAAAGTTTCTTCCATCTCTGCCCCACTGTATTGAATTTCATCTGCCACACAAAGACTCATGCCTGCTTGTGAGTCGCTTCTCTGGGAGAACGAGTCTGCCGTTCTAATCCCCATGGCTCAATAAAGGAAAATAGTGTCATGTAAGCTCCAGTCAAAGTGACAACTTAAAATTTCTGTTTCATTTCATATTGCCCAAATATTGTATTTCAGCGAAGAAGAAAATTATGTTTATCTGACGTATGACTATTTCATGATGGCTTGTGTCTCCATCCCACCCATCCACAAATACCTTCCTACAACTTCATCCTGAAATAAAAATAACCATATCTGACTACCTGGCAGTCAGATAGAATAGGGAGTATTAAGCACTGGTGGTAGGTTGCTTTAAAACTGATAGGAGATCAAAGAACAGTAAGATTGACAAGGTATGTAAACATCCTAGATGAGGAGCAGTGATCTAAATAGAGTTTTTACATTGGAAAACAAGTGTACATTGTTTAAAACCTGTCACACAGAAAAAGCCCCAATTCTCTTTGTTCTTAAAAGGTCCAAGCTTAGACCAACTGGTGACATTTCCAAGAAGGCAGATTGTGGTTTAATACGAGCCGAACTGAAGAAAGAGCAAAGTGACCTAAAAATACACCATTGTGAAAGGAAGTGATTCTCCTGTAACCTGAAAAGGTGCCTGCTCACTCAAAGGGGAGGATTTGATCAGAATATTGTAAAAAGCTTCCTTCAGTCACTGAATGATGAACTGAAACATTGCAGAATACTTCCCAGCCCTGATATTTGTTTTGTATGTATTTTAAAAGTTTATTTCTTGTACCAAATCTTTTTGGGCCACACAAAGCATTCTTAATATCATTTACATATTTTGTTTTCAGCTATAGAAAAGTCAATGATTATCTATGTTCAACTTTCTGTGTGCCTGTGTGTGTGAGTATGTGCATGGACCAGTGTATCTATGCATAATCTCCATAATGAATTTATTGGTCAGGACTCATGCTTGAAAATTTTTTCCTTTTTTTTTCTGAGACAGGGTTTCTCTGTATAGTTTTGGTGCCTGTCCTGGATCTCGCTCTGTAGACCAGACTGGCCTTGAACTTACAGAGATCCTCCTGCCTCTGCCTCCCAAGTGCTGAGATTAAAGGCTTGCGCCACTGCTGCCTGGCTGAAAATTTTTTCCAGCAGCACATGTTATTTCATCTTCCACGCTAGTCCACTAATTTAATATTGCCAGACTGTAGTGGAACCCTATTCAAACCATTACATTTAATCTTCTGGGTGGAGGGCTCTCAGGAATTCTTTCTTGATTACCTTCATTGTGAACTGTGAATTTTAAAAACTAATCTAAGTTCACTTCTTCCTATTATGCCACACAGGAAGCTCTCTCCATCAGTGTCTGGGATATGAACTCACTATCAAACCTTACCAGGCACCAAAGCAGCCTCCTGCCCAACGTGTTCATCTACAGGCTCAATAACTTTCTGATCTGGATTTTGTCCCTTCACACTAAGACCACACAGCATCCCATACTATGGCACAGGTTTATTTAGGGTGACCTCCAATACTGATAAATAGTCCAAACAACACGATTACATTGGCAATATACTGCTACAAAATCAGGGTTTGAATCCAGCTAGCTTTTTTGACATGAAAGACTAAATTGACAAATTGCTTATTTTCTGTCTCTTTCTACGGATGAGTTCCTCTCACTGTCTATGCTTCCAGCAAGTCTTCCTAGTTTTGAAATTTGAAATTTTGTTATGTTTTATATGTTCAGGTGAGAGGACAGATACCAATAAAGACTATAGATAACAAAATATGCTTTTTCATAAATTTAACATTTCTATGTGCTCAAACCAGGCAACCAGCAGAGTGGAACCCAGTGCCAATTGCCTAGTACAATATTGTCATTTTTTGATTTTAGAATGTGAATCTTGAGCTTCTCACTCAATTGTCACTTACCTAGAGCTCCAGAAGAGAGAACCATGTCATTTACCACCCTCAGTTCTCTTGGTTTGTGAGGCATATCTGAGACTATCTATATCTAGAGAGGTTCAAGGTAGACTTGTTTCTTTGAGGTACTGGTCCATTTTGGGGCGCGTATAAAGGTCTTAGGACAGGGCTCCCATCCTGGAGAAGTCATGACTATGCATAGTTCTGACTGGGAGAGAGGTAATTGAGCCTCCTAACCTAGAAGGTAGAGGCATCCCCCCTGTGCAGCCAATGTTTATCCTAACTAACTGAGACCGGGTAGGACCTAGTGCTTTATCAAAGACCTTTGGACTTTAAGGATATCTAGACATCTCCTGACCCTCAGAGTGTGAACACCTCACTCAGTTCTGTCCTGGGGGCATTACGTATTCCTCCTGACAAAAAAATTGTTCATCAAGTATGGCCTTGGAGACCTCTGTGCCCCAATGTGGCAATTATAACCAACTGGCAGACTCTCAAAGACCTGCCGTACAGCCTTGAGTTCCGTCGATTCTCTATGCTGTGCCCAAGCCAAACAAATCCAGCCAGTGTCTTTACAACTTACCCTTACTTACTCGTTAGACTCCTCATAATGAGATTCTTCATATTTCCTGTGCTTTGGCCCAAGTCCTGTCATCAGTCAGACCAAATTCCGTATCTCCTGTGGAATTTTACCACACACCTGAATTCATTTCCTTCTATGGACTCCTCAGACAACACTCATTCTCCCCATGTGTGAAAGTGGTCCAACTAAACATTTATTTCCTTGGTGAAAAAGCTTGAGGTTTTTCATGTATGTCACAACCAATATTTAATATATCATTGTTTCTTCTTTTTATCCTGTTTTACCTACAATAAACCTGAAAAATCAATATTTTCTTTGGTAGTGCAGACTCAGGCAGAATAAAAGGAGATTCTAAGGGGTCACATGTTAGCTAGCACTGCGGGAAAACGAGGACACTGAAAAACCTGCCCTTAACAGGTTCTCAGCAAGCACGACTTCACTGTCTCTGCAAAGAGGAAAACCACAAAAGTGGCAAAGTCACTCCCTTCAGCTCTAGCAATGGCTGCCCTTGAAGACCGAGAGTGCTGGAGATTTCTCAGTGAAACCCCTTTAAGCCTAAGGGTGACCAATATGATCCCTCAGGTGACTCAACACCACAAGTACAAATATGAATTTTTGTTTAGATAACAAGGTTTTCTTCTCTGCCTTGATTTGGATCATGTACTAACTAAGCAATTCACTAAATCTTAGAGTATAGTAAAAATTAGTTTTCTCCAATGGAGTCTCATTGGGTATACAAACCACACTTAAGGGCAGGCCCCATGCCCAGCAGTAGAGAGCCAACACAAGGTGAACTCAGTGGTATTTTGTCCCATAATGCTTTGTTTGGGCTTGCTTTTTTAAAACCATACCTTTGCAATTTTATGTTTTTACAGGATTTCTCTGTGGCAAGTGTGTGTGTCTGCATCTTTATGTGTTTCTTCTGCTTTTTCCCCCTGTTTGTTTTGTTCCCATCTGGTTTATTGTCTGTTTGCTTAGTTTCCTAGTGAGAGAAATAAAGGGTGTGGATTTGGGTGGGTGGGGAGGATTTGGGAGGAGTTCCAGGGAGGGAAACATGATCAGAATACATTGTATGAAAAAATCTATTTTCAATAAAAAAAATCTTTTTGCAGTGGATGAGAACCAATACAGAGAATCACAGCTATTCAGCACGCAGTGACTGAGAGACTGTGGAGTGCTCATCTCTAAATGGGACATTTCTTTTTTTGGGGGGAGGGGGTTTCGAGACAGGGTTTCTCTGTGTAGTTTTGTGCCTTTCCTGGATCTCGCTCTGTAGACCAGGCTGGCCTCGAACTCACAAAGATCCGCCTGGCTCTGCCTCCTGAGTGCTGGGATTAAAGGCGTGCACCACCACCGCCCGGCTAAATGGGACATTTCTATTAAGCCCTTTCCCCACAAAGCTCAGTTATCATTGCAGGAGAAAGTGTAGAAAGTTTGTAAGAACCAGAGGCAGCGGACACCTGCCATGAAATAGTATTTGCTGGGCATGGCAGTGCTATTGCACACCTGTGGTCACACCAGCTGTGACCACATACTCAACCTAAACAAGATTGGATCAACCCAAGTCCCAGGGGAAGGGGGAGGGCTCAACAAGTCCCACCACTAGCTAAGGAGCTGTTGACAACAGACAATTTCTGGTGGAACAAGTGCCAGTTTTCTTCAAAGATGTGTTCCTGGAGAGGCTCCACATGCTCTCACAGATGGTCCTGTGCACACGTCCATAAAGGCAGCTAAGTGGATGCAGTGGGCTAAAAACAAAAGCATGTGAAGTTGGAAGGGAAATGTGGTTGGGTAGCAGGGGGAGTCGGAGGGGAGGGTTGAGGCAGGAGTTTATCCAAACACATTATATGTATGTATGAATTCTCAAACAATAGAAGGAAAATTTAAAAGTTCATTACATCTTTGATTGCAAAATTTTAAGGAGCAAAAAGGAGTTATTGTCATAAACCTTGGCCTTGAGATATCTTGATTTACAAAAATCTTTTGCTCTGTAAGTGGCAAGACCATGAGATGTGATATTGGAAGTCCTCACCCAAAAGTTAGAGAACATTCCCAGACTTGAATCTTACAACTCCAAGAGACTAGACTCCGTAGTATAGAATGTTGCTGGTCATGCGTTGTAACCCATCTCCATTCCTTTTGGATATAGTAGCTACATGCCTACTGACTTCTCACTCTAGTCCCTTATCCAAATGTCTCACGGATAGCCCATTTGCAATGGGACTTTATAAGCTCCTAATAATTACCCAAATGACTAACCAAGTACAGGAAATTACTGGTGGGTTCACCTCTCCTGATATGAACAATAATTCCTAAAATTTTACAGTACATTGGACAACAATGGTTTACAGTATTTAACTGTACATTTCAAAATAGCTAGTTGAGATGACTATGATTGTTTTTAGAACAAAGAATAATAAATGTTTGAGGTGACAGACATGCCAATTAGCCATTGTACTTTGTATCTATCTATTGAAACATCGTACCACACTCCAAAACTACTGAAGGTCTTGACTAAGCTACCTCAAAATATAAAATAAAACAGAAACAGTATTGGAATATAGATTACTTGAAGCTGAAATCATGTGAGAAAATGCAACTTTAGGCATGCCTATGTAGCCTGCCTTTTCCTACAAGTAGGAAGCCATAATGATGATTTTGACTTAGCCACCATGACTAGTAATGTAGGGTTGTAATGAACCTGAATAAACGAACCAATTAAAGTAATATTCACCTTAAGCTTGTTTTTCTACCTACAGGCATGTCTCTTAGTGAAATCTCTAGAATTTACTACTTTGTTAGCGATCCATTTGTTTTCTAGCCCTTTACAAATCTATTTGTTCTTTGCCTGAAAAGTATAAAACCAACTTGTTTTAGTGTTTTTCTTGGAAAGTTACTCTCCTGTGAAGCTCTTCATGTATACATAAACTAATAAAATTTATATGCTTTTCTCTTGGAAATCAGCTTTCTATGAATTTGGATACTCCACCCAGACAAAGAACCCACAGAAGAACCAACAGGTGGTCTCAGGAAATCACATCCTCCTCAATGACATTCACAATTACTATGCATTAGTTAGATTACCTAAAATCAAAAATGATCTCCAAGATAAAAGTCATAACATAATCCTCCATAAAATCTTATGAAAATTTAATATTCTTCCTTTTTTATATTAGTGCCTTCAATCTATTTGTCATATTGGACCGAGACTGTCAAAGTTTATTCAGGAGGATACCTACATAAGATCTAAAGCTCTATATGCTGAGTGAAGTATCTCAGAACATGATCTTATTTTCTCAGGAACAGGAAGAAACCATGAGAAAGCTTGAAGGGTAGTGAATGTCAGGAAAGTTAGAAACAGGCCTTAAGATGTTGGGGGGGGGCATCTGTCATGTGGCAGCATGGGCAGCAGGAGGGATGCATTCCCCCACACCCAACAATGCCTGAGGCGGGTTGGGGAGCTGGTCCTGAGGTCCAAGGAGTGGGAGAGCTGCCCTTGCCCACCACCAGCTGCAAAACTCGGGAGAGCAGGCCCTGTACCTTGCTTGGCTAGAATAATAGAGACAATCCTTTTGGCAGTTGTTAGCATGGGGGAGCTGTCCTCATTACTCCCCTGTCATACGACCGCATGGGCAGAGAGAGATGTCCGTGTGCCCTGCCCCCACCCAATAGAGGTAGGTGGGAGAGTTGGCCTTGAGGTCCTAAGACTGATAGAGCTAGCCCTGCCCCTCATCTGCTGCAGCCCTCGGGAGAGTGGCCCCTATGCCATGCCTGGGCAACACGGTAGAGCTGGCCCTGAAGGTGGTAGGTGTGGGAGATCCAACCCTGAGGACATGAAAGCAGGAGAACTGGGCCCGCCCCTTGCTCATCACTGCAAGGGGTGAACTCCCCAGGGCAGTGATGGAGAGCTCCCCCTGGTGGTGAGGACAAGGGAGAGCTGGCAGGCTGACTGACCCTGTAACTACCCAGACCCAGAATCAGGGTTACGAGTTGGCCCACCCCAATTTCCACTTCATCTGTGATCTGCTGGAGCATGTGAAGGGACCAGTCCTACAGACCCAAAGCTGCAGGATTTCCACAACATAGGGCAATCTCAGGATAACCAAGAGGCATCCCAGTGAGGACCCAGTATCGATAGTGTAGCAGAAACCAGAGGCCTCGAACCAGACCAATGACTCTTTGCAATGAACACTTGCAAGTAAAGGTATATGGACAAAAGGGTTTGCTGCGTGACTCACTGTGTCACATTACAGCTTCCATGACGAGATTTCTTTTTTTCTATTCTTTTTTCTCTCAAGTTTTATTGGGCGGGCACTGAAAGGGCAGAGGGTAGATACACAGGGACAAGAAATGAATAGGATCAAGATGCATGATGTGAAAGACACAAAGAACAAATAAAAAGAAAGTTAAAAAAAAGATATTGGGAGGGTGTTGCCAGGGCCACAATTGCTTAAAAAATAGATGGTAAACTAATGACATCTAATAAACTAGTGCCATCTGTGTTGGGAATAACTGACTTGATGAAAAGTAATGTCACATTTAACTATATTGACCATTACTGCCCCAAATATCTATAGCCCATTACTGCTTTCCAGTTGGCCAGAATATACTCTCCAAGTAAATAAAATGGTAATATAAATAACATCTTACTCTGTTTTGTATGATGACCCTAGATAAGGACCTAAAAAGCATCTCAAGAGACAGCCTCTTATAATGTACTCAAAAGGAAGGTTTAAAATCCTGAGAACTGCCGGGCAGTGGTGGCGCACGCCTTTAATCCCAGCACTCGGGAGGCAAAGCCAGGCAGATCTCTGTGAGTTCAAGGCCAGCCTGGGCTACCAAGTGAGTTCCAGGAAAGGCGCAAAACTACACAGAGAAACCCTGTCTCGAGAAACCAAAAAAAAAAAAAAAATCCTGAGAACTACTGGGCTGTTTGCTGTGACCAATGATCAAGATGGGATTCTAGATATGAGAGCTACCCCAGAAATTTTACTAGCTCTTCTCACCTCTTACCCTGAGTCTGTACCTCTCCTTAGCACCTTCCACAGAGCCCCCTTCACATCTTTGTTCCTCAGGGTGTAGATCAAAGGATTGAACATGGGGGTAACAATAGTATAAAAAAGGGCAACAAACTTTCCCTTGCTTTCAGAATATCTGTGGACTGGTTGAAGATACGTATAAATACCTGAGCCATAAAAGAGAGACACCACCATGAGGTGGGACCCACAAGTCCCAAAAGCCTTTCTGCGTCCAGCCATTGACTTGACTTTTAGTACAGCCCGAGCAATGTGAACATAGGAGCCTAGAATCAGAACTGCAGGGCACACTAAGACTATTGTTCGAGCCACAAACATCTTAGCTTCTGTTCCTTCTGTGTCCTCGCAGGCCAACTTCAGGAATATGGGCATTTCACAGAAGAAGTGATTGATTTGATGGCCACAGAGTCGCATGGCCATCACAAGTCCAGTCTGAATCACAGAGTTCACAAGGCCTCCTATCCAGGAGGAGAGGGCCAATGCCCTGCAGAGAAGGGGGTGCATGATAGTGGTGTAGTGGAGTGGGTTACACACAGCAGCATAGCGGTCGAAGGCCATTGCCACCAAAATCAAACATTCTGTGGAGGCTAGAGCAAGAAATATATACAGCTGGGCCACACAACCTCCGTAGCTGATCTTCCTGTCAAGTCCATGAAGGTTGATCAGGAGCTGGGGCACAGTGCTGGTGGTGTAGCAGAGGTCCAGGAAGGAGAGGTGGGAGAGGAAGAAGTACATGGGTGTTTGCAGTCGAAGGTCCAGTCTTGCAAGAGCGATGATGGTTGTGTTGCCAAAGATAGTCAGGGAGTAGAAAATCCAAATAGTGACAAAAAGGAAGACTTGTAGCTGAGGCCAATCTGAGAAACCCACCAAAATGAAACTCTCTGGTGAACTGCTATTGAAATTTCCCATACTCTTTCAGAAGCACAAATACTAAAACTCAACTCATTATTTCCTATAAGGAGTATGGGTTAAAACACTACTTCTAGTATTCTACAAATACTCAAAAATCATGCTTATCATCTTCTAATTTGATATTCCATCCCATCAGTCCAGTCTTCTCTCTATTCTGTTCTTCAGATAGGAAAGCTCTGGTTCAAAGTTTTGGGGCACTTGCTAGAACTCCAATCTAGCTGTCTGGATTTTTCCAGATAGCTCAGTCCTTTGGGTCCAATGCTTCTTTGTCTGAAGGTAGAAATTCTATATTGCTCCCTGACAGCATTAAGATGCAGATCCAAATGCAGTCACATGGAAACTGCATTACCACAATATAATGTTGGCATTTGATAGCTGCTGGGAGCTGGAGAATCAGCGGGAGAATCAGTTTTATATAATGGTGTGACCACTAATAGGTTGACCACACACCAGGGCAGTCACCTCTCACAAGACTAGATGAATAACACAAACTGGACTGAATGGGGGAAAGGGAAAAAAAGAAAAACAAGTCTCAAAGTTGGATGGAAGGTAGAGAAGGTGGTTATGGGAGGTTTAAGGGAGGTGTGAATATGTTGAAAGTTCAGTGTATGAAATTCTCAAAGAACTAATGAAAATATTGTTAATATTTAATGTAGGGTTCATGATACAGATAACTGATAAAGATGTTTTCTAGCCTGTGTAACTATCCTGTATCCTATATCCAACTCCTAGCAATTGAGAAAACTAAAATAAAAACATGGATAACATGAACTTAACAAAAAGATAGCATTAGTGCTGTTCTCATTTCTTCTTCATTATGGTTTATGAGGCAGAATTCTGTAAATACCCGAAGATCCAGTATTAACCAGGCTAAGACCACAAATCTGCTTCCCAAGTGTTTATCTGTTTTCCTTTGCTGAGTGTACGTGATCCATGTAGCACTCCCAGGAGACTCACTCAAGTCAGCAGGTGTCTGTCATAAGAACCGAGAAGAGTACACATCTGTCTCTGTAGAGAAACAAAGGGCTTTCGATTAATATGTGACTTCCCATGTATCACCATGCCTATCGCCATGTGGCCACCTTCATCCCACTGATAAAACCATCTCTGAACTTCTCAGCAAAAGTTTTCTTCTCCTCTCAAGCCATAATTTCTTTGTATGGTTTCTATCTGTACTTTCAGACTGGTTTTCAGTTAGTAGCACAAGGATTTTGACTGTCTCAGCCCCCCCAATGATGCTTATAATGAACTCACTAAATTATTTTACTCTTCTTTGTCCTCTTCCAAGCTGAGATGCTCCTAGGTACTGAGGAAAACAGAAAAAAGGGTAATGTATACAAGAGGCATTAAATTAATTCAAATTTCACTTATAGCATGTAGTAGACATTAAATAACTTCAGTAAAACATCTGCCTCTCCCTTCCCAATGTCACTAAAATCAGTGTCTTCTAGCAACTTGGGGAGTTAACCATGAATACACTTTAATAAACTGTGGGTGTGGATAAAAGTAACTTTCCCTTATAAGTGGAGGTTCATCATAGTTTTAAAAAAATCTGAATAGGATATAGCAAAGCAGAAAAAGATGTCAGTAATCCACAGAATCTTCACCTATGCTCCATACAAGCAGTTTTGTCAAATTAAGACATTATTTTTTTCACTGAGTCTACTCTACTGAAAGTCATTAACAGTACCCTAGATGGATATTTGAATACCATGTTTGAAGCCTCTGTGGGAAATATGAACAAAAGGTGAACTGTGAAACAAAGTGTGAATATACACATAGGTAACCAGGACAACAAAGATGGTTTTGAATGACGATGACAGTTGACTACAGCTATTTATGAAGGTTACAGGCACACCCCTACATACAGACTTTATCACCTGTTCTGGAGGCTTGATTCACATAAGTATAAATCTTGTATATTTTACAGGATTTTGATGGGGATTAAGTGCTGTGAAACATTTTGAAATGAGAAAAAATGGCAGCATGTACTTCTACCACTGGTCTGTCTACACAACTAGGCTTTAAGTGTCACGTGTTGAGGTCATTTCAATTATTCACTCATTTCCTAGTTCATTGCTTTGTGGAAATGGGCTCTCAACCAATGTTGAACTTATTAATGGGGACATTCCACTTATGGCACCATGCCTGGTACTATATATATCCCAGGAATATTTGTTTCCTTGAAATAGGAAAGAATTAACACTTTCCTATTGCTTCTCAGTTAGTAACATGAGGATTGTAATTGTTCCCATCCTATCAATGATGTTTCTAATGATATGTAGACAGCTTAATATACTTGAAGTACACAATCAGATCGGTTATGTGAAAGATGCTGGAATCCCAAAGGATCTCAACATAACTAAAGAAGACGCTGTAGACCATTAAGTGGCTACCACATACATAAGCCAGAATTCACTTTCACTACAAATTTTCAGCTGTACACAAAGAGATGGAAGTGATTAAATTGAAAGCTTTTAAGTCATGTATTTAAAAAGTAGAAAATGAAAATGACCTGGATGTATTGACCAAAAGGTAAATAAAAACCACCAGTGCTGACTTAACTATGGATTTTTATGACATGCAAACCGAGCATGGATAAAAAAAGAATACAGAGCTGTGATTGCTTTGGTTAGAAGTGAACCTGAAACTCATCTTTTCCACAGGTGCATCATAGGGTGTACCCCTCACACCTGTACACATTCTTATCCCAGAGCTTGTTCTATAAAACCCATGTGCATTTCCTCAACCTTTTATGTCTCTCCCCGAAGTGTCCTTCAGTTGCTCCTGACATATTTATGGGTAATTACATTCCTGACTCCTCCATCTATCATTTCTACTTTCCTCTGTCTAAAATCCTTTACTTATTTTCACTCTACCTCATGCAACCAGTTCTGGAAAAATATAATTCAGTGTGGTCACCATGTCTGATATTAGATCCATAAGTTGACCTATGCCATTCAGGCTTTTACTTTTGGTGCCTAGAATAATGACTGGTACATGAAAGTCCTCTATAGGTTCTTGACCCTAAAATACTCTCTTACACCAGCTCTTTAGTGGTTCCTTAGGAGAACATAAACTCTTGCAGCAATTCCAGTATTGCGTAAAAAGTGGGCGTGACAAAATCCTATTTCCTTGAGAGCTGTTCTTTTACTTGGAAACCTAGAGTAGAAGGTGAGATTCCCAAGGCTAGGGAGTTCCAAAGGTGAAGACTTTCCCATCCCATTCTCCATTGCCTTTCTTCTGTATAAGCAAGATCTTGACACAAGTGGCTGCTTATGTGATCCACCTTAGGGGATTTGTACTGCTTTCTAATCCCCAGAGTCCTGCAGAGGTCAGGCTGACCTCCCAAACCACAATACCTTTGTTTACCTGAAGTGTCCCATTGATCTTGAGACTGATGCCATCAGTTCACAGCTCCCCTGTCTGAACACTGCACATGTATCTGTTACTCAGGTACCAGTTCCTGTACTTATGACACCCTACCAGCCACTCACAGAGTTTTTTCCCCACTCTTTTCTTGACTCTGGTAACTGGGGCCTTCTTGATTATATACACGTTCTGAAATCATGAAGAGAAACTCCCTTGAAAGCCTTTTGCATGTTTTAAGAACACCTGTAAACTACTCCTCACCTGAATCCAATGATGGGCCTCTGGCAGATGCGACACATAATTTCTAATCACATATCTAATCACTCAGGCTGATTTTGACCTTTGTCACACTGGCTCAGGGACTGGGCAGCAATGAGCTTCCTGTGTGAGCCCAGTACATGTGGGTGAAGATGGGGCAGAGTTGTTAGGGTTCATATGTAGACATAGGTCTTTTCCAAGTGACTACCCTCCACACACAGAGGAAATCAATGACCTTCAAGTTTCACTGGATCCCATATCCAAGTAGAGTAACAATTCAGTAATTTATATTTATATTGTATACATTTTTTCATCCAGTAAAAAATGAAATGATATTAGTCAATGGAAAAGGTCCTAATTATTAATGCTTTCATTTCAATCATCCACTAGTTGTTCAAAAATTATCTTGCTATAAATTTACACTTTTGTGGCTCAATGTGAAGATAGTTTTAAAGTAAATAAGTATAAAAATAGACTGCCTAGAAAAATTTGATATTCTCAAAGAGTCAAAGCTTCCATATCAAATTCTGAGAGTTGAACACTTCAGGATGTTAGAAAAATGTTCCTGCATTAACTGAACAATTGGAAAGGTTTGGGTCCTCCTGCATAGCTGTGATTTTCTGTATTCTTCTGATCCTAAGTTTTTAAAGGTTGAATCCCTACTTCTAATCTGCTTGGCACACATAAGGTATTCTGACATTTATGCTTTTGCTTTCTCAAGTATAATAGTCAGTGTCATCTGTGTTAAAGTGTGTGTTTATGTTTAAGCATGTGCACACATCTGTGTGCCTATGCATGAGCTCTACAAATAACATTTATGATCAGCCATCAGAATCAGTGTTCATGTTACATCCTTCACGGTAGCCTATCTTTTAATAGATAGGGACTCAGTGTATAGTCTAGACAGATCTTGACCTCATATCCTCCTGCCTTTTCCTTCCAAGTGTTGAATTATAGGCTTGTACCACCATGACCAGCTTGCAGTCAACTAATTGCATGACATTTTCAGAATACGTTAGAATGAATTTCTGTCACACATTTCTTTCCACACCTGTGTTGTTCAACCCTGTATTCTTAACTTTTGATCCGAATGCACTTCCACCTGTTATTCCTGCATGTGTCTCTTTTGTTCCTGTTTGAGAAATTAATGTACTTTCAAACCTTTCTAGTCACCAAAGTGCCCTACTAACCCCCTCCCTCACCATTACCATGTACTCTTCTACAAATTGTTATTTTCTGGTCGGGACCATATTCCCTCCACACTAAGAATTACACAGCATCTCTTCCAATTCCAGAAGTTTTTAGGGTGATCTTTATTATCTTAACCATCCCAAATGTAACTACAAATTTTCTAGTATAGTACCAACTAACCAAGGTTTGGGTCCAGACAGTTTGGTAGACAATAACTCCATTGAGTTGATTGTTTTAACAGTGATTTCTGACACAAAATGTCAGCTCTACCTAAGATCAACTCCCTGTTGCTCTCTAATCTTCCAACAAGTCTTCCTTGATTTCACTTCAATTGCTGTTGACCACACCCCTAATTCTCTACCTTATAACTTTGAGCATATTTTTTTTACATGTTGTGAGTAATCAAACTAGTGAGTAGCTGAATGGATCTTAGAGAAAGATGATTAGTAATAGAATGTTCATTTTTTAATTTAACATTTCTCTATCCTCAATCTAGGTAACCAACAGAGTGACATCCTGTGTTTATTATATAATGGAATATTTCTTGATTCTGGGTTTAAATTGTGAGGCTGGTGTAACTCAACCAGTCAGTACTCACTCAGAGCTCCAGAAACAGAAAGCATTGCATGACCATCTTCAAGTTTCTTGGTTTCAAAAGTGATGTGTGTGATTCATCTGCAGCTAGAGATGTTCTAGGGAGAACTGATATATTTTGTAGGAAGCTGGCCTTGGATGAGAGCTCTTGTCTGGAGAACTTACTTATTTTTAATGATTATTCAAGACTCCCTTTCCAGGGAAGAGTTTTCTCATTTGTGCTCATAACCTAAGGGATGGCAGTGTCTTCCCAACGTACCCTGTAACCTCCCTTACCAGAGAGACAAGGAAGAAGCTGGAGTATTATCAAGCCTCCTCTTAGCTTACTGTATCACATATGCCCTGGGGAAATTGTCAAAGACTCCTCAGTAGCAGCAAAGAAAAATTGTTTGGCAAGGATGGCCTTGGAGATGTCTGAGTCCCAGTGTGGCAATTACAACTAGCGGATGGGTTCTGTAAGACGTCAAATGTAATCTTCAGTTCTCTATATTCCCAATATGCTGCCAATCAAATTCTATTTAGTATCCCCATAATTTGACTTTTCACCTTTTTCAATTTACCATCTGAGATTCCTCAGACTGCATTTACTTTCATCTCTTTCTTTATGTCCTTGACCAATCAGACTGAATTCCCAGTCCCATCTGAAGTGTACTGTGTTGACCATACCTCATATTTTCTCACAGTCTGGTTTATATGCATCATTGACCTAATTGAGTGTTTCCTTAAGGGAAGTCTGTTTTGTATCTCTCTCACACACAAATATAATGTATCACTATGGCCCTGGGTTGCCTCCTATGGCTGTCGTAAAGCATAGTGATCATAAGCAATTTAGGCAGAAAGAGTTTATTTGCTCTTACAACTACCAAGTTATAGTCCAACACTGAGGGAAGTCAGCTCAGGAACTCAAGGCAGGAGCCTGGAGGCAAGAATTGAATCAGGGTGACTCCCCATGGGAGGCCTTGCCTTGGAGGAGGTGGGAATGGGGGGTGTATTGGGGAAGAAGGCTGGGGGAGGTGCAGGAGGAGGGATGAGAGGGGGCTCCGCTGTTAGTATGTAATATGACTAGAAAATTTCTTAGTAATAAAAAAGAAAAAAGGAATCTCAATATTAGGGAAAAGTTAAAGGGGAGAAATAACTTCAACTCATTCACTGGGATTGGAGAAAATAAAAAAAATGAAAAAAGATTTGAAGCAGATGCCATGGAGGGATGCCACTTACTGGCTTGCTTCCCATGTTTTGCTTAGTTTGCTTTTTATCTCACCCAAGTGCTCCTGCCTGGGAGCCCAGGGCACTGCCCACCATGCTGGGCCTCCTACATCAATCACCAATCCAGATAATGCCCCCATGGACTTTCCTACAGACCAATATGATGGAGCCAATTCTTCAATTGATGTTTTCTCTTTCCAGATGACTCCAGCTTGTATCAGATTGACCAAACAAAAAAGAAAACAAAACAAAACACACAACCAGCACAATTATGATTCCCTATTGTCTGATTTCATCAATAACAAACTCAAATACAGCGTTTCATCCATATATTCCAGTTTATGTACCAAAAAGTTAACACAAATCTACTCAATGTAGGGAGCTGATTTTTTTTCAGTTTTTCAAAAACTTTAATATTTCACCAAGTGCTTAAATTTTACAGCCACGATTTCTTCTATGTAATTAATCTTAAAAAGGAATTATTCGCTTCTAAAATAATCTTTTACATATATCTAATGAGTTGAACTACTTTTTAAAAAATCTTTTTGTTGATGTTTTTATGGACTTCATATCGTGCATCCTGATCCTCTTCATTTTGCCCTCTGCCCTTGCAACAACCCCCTGAAACAAAATTTAAAAGTAAAACAAAAAAACCAAAACACAAAACGAAACCAACCAACCAAACAAAAATGAGTAAAAAATTCTCACCATGGAAGCTGTAGCGTGGCCCAGTGAGTCACACAGTAAACCCTTTCGTCCACACATCTTCACTTGTAAGTGTTCATTGCAATAATTCATTGGTCTGGTTTGAGCCCTCTGACTTCTGCTGCACCCTTGATACTGGCTCTCACTGGACTCCTTTTGGGTATCCTATTGTTGCCTTGTGTCATGGAGATCCTGCAGCGTTGAGTCTGCAGGTAGAGCTCCTTCTCATGCAGCAGCAGTTCATAGATGACGTGGATGTTGGGTTGGGCTACTGGGTTGGTCATCATTCCAGCTTTCCCTCATTGTCCCCATCAAGGTGAGCTCTCTGGCACTGCCCCAGCTAATTACCCAATGTAGCAGACAGCAGGGAAGCAGGGCCGGTTCTCCTGCCCTGATACCCTCGGGTCAGGTTCACCTACATTCATACCACCAGGGCCAGCATACAGTTTTGTCCAGGTGAGGTGCAGAGTCAGCTCTCCAGATGCTGCACTTGATGAGGGGCAAGGCCAGCTCTTCCATTCTTGTGACTCTGGGGGCAGCAAGGGTGGAGGGTGGAGGGCATATTTTGTGTGAGAGGGCAGGGATATCTTTCCTGCTCTCACGTGTGCAGGCCTGGCTCACCTGTGCACCTGCCAACAGGATCAGCTCTAGTGTGTCTCCAGGTAAGATGCCCTGCCCACTCTCATGTGCTACAGCTGGTCAGGGGTAGAGCCATCTCTCCCACTCTCAGTGTGCCTGGGGCTAGCTCTCTCACCTGCTGCAGGTGGCAAGGGGTGAGGGTAGAGAGGGCGTGTTTTCCACACCCATGCCACCACATGGCAGATGACTGGGGACAGGGTCAATTCTCCTGCTCTCATGCCGCTGGGCTAGCTCACCTGGGCCCCTGACAACAGGGTCATCTCTGTTGTGGTGCCCAGGAGAGGTGCAGGGCCTCTAGTCAGTGAGGAGGCGGGGCCAGCTCTGTGCAGCCCTATCCTTACTGTTTTCGGTGGTAATAGGAGCCACAGACAAAAACACAGACTGAGGCTGTGGCAGGGCCACAGACTGAGACATGATTCCTGGCATGGATGACACTATGGTTCTGGGTGGCAGTCCAGGCTACTCAGATCTGCATGGGCCCAGCATAGGCTCAACCCTCGGACAGTAGTCTGTCCCTACCTGGTGGTCCAGGCCGTTGATATCCCTGTGGCCCTTAGTGGCACTATGATGGGCCATAGACATCAATACAGAACCCAGCTATGGTTGGACCATGGACCCAGACATGGTCCTTGGAAACAGCCTAGGCCAGATATCAACATGGTTCCTGGGTTGGCAGTGCTAGTCACTCAGATTGGCATGGACCCGATGGCAATGTGGTCCTCAAATCCCAACATGGCCTCAGGTGTGGACCCAGATTCTGGGCATCATATGGCCTTTGATGGCAATAGCATCCTCAGACATCAATGCAGATTTTGGATGAGGCAGGGCCACTGACTCAGACATTAACATGGTCACAGGCACTAGCCCAGACTCCACATGTCCACAGGGCCCTCAGTAATAACAGCAACCACGGACATCAACATAGACTTCCACAGCTACATCAGGGCCATGGACTTAGTCATGCCCTTGGTATCAGCCCAGACCAAGACATCTCCAGATGCATCTCCAGGGCATCTACTTCAGCTTATTCCTCACTGCCTCTTCAGATCTGCCTCTGTTTCCAGCACATGAACTGTGCTGCTCTGTTTCTGTCTCTCTGTCTGTCTCTGTCTCTGTCTCTCCCTCTCCCTCTCTCTCCCATTTTGCTACCCTGTACTCACCATAATGGTGACTGACTGCCCTGGTCTAGAGGTGCCTGGCAGGCTTGTGGGTGAATTCTAGGTCTTTAGCCTTGGGGCAGAGTTGTGTTTGTCCTCCATAGCCTGCCAGGCTTAGAAACACCAAGCAGCTCATGGGTGAATTCTTCCCACCCAAGGACCCTTCCATGATTTAAAATTTTAATAATCAAAATTATCTGTAAACATGTAAGGAAACATAAGACAATGTAGGAAAACAGCTGTAGATACAAGTTTTTTTTTTTAATCCTGACAAGATTTCTTATATATTTAAGACTCATTTTCTCCATCAGGAAGATGATTTTGTGACCTATCCTATAAGACTGTTTGAGGATTAATGAAAATATATGCAGATGCCTGGATATGATAAAAATTCATTAAGAGGAAGACTTCAGGGTAAGATGTCAGACTAGAGGCTGTGTCAGTGTGAGATGGTAGGTAAAGGAGAGTTAGAAAAATTAAAATTAAAAAGAAACTTTATCCCAGGGGGAATTTCGAGCATCTATTGTTAAAATCCATGCCCACTGGAATTTGAATCATGCCATTACGTGACCTGGATACTGAAACTGAGCTATAGGTTTTAATGTGTGAGCTTCAGGTTTTCAGTCTTGATTTGGTCTCATCTCTCCTTTCTACGCTCCCATATCTCCATTTTGGAAGAAGAATGTTCATACTTTGTTATTGTATGTTGGAACTGTATAAAATCTTTTTGTTTTTGAGACAGAGTTTCTCTGTATAGCTTGTGGCTATCCTGAAACTCACTGTGTAGACCAGGTTGGCTTCAAACTCACAGAGATCTGCCTGTGTCTGCCTCCTGAGAGTGCTGGGATTAAAAGCATGGGCCATCGCTGCCCTGCTGTAAATACTTTTTCAATGTTTACAATGGGTCATAGCCAAGAGTTTGCTTTGAGTCTCACAGGAGAAGTTTAACTTGACCTTTTGAACAATTCTAGAATTGTTAAGATTAACGGGACTCCTGGAGACAGACTGAATATGTGCTTGGGTGTCAAGCGGACCATGGGTAGACCTATAGTGGCCGATCTTCTTTGACAACTTGACTAGATTTGAGACACATCTTTGGATGCTTCTGTGAATACATTTTCCTGGGAGAATGAACGTGACAAGGCCCATGGACTTGGCGGGTTGGGGAGAATAAAAGGGAAAAAGGAGGAAGCCAGCAGAGTGCCTGTATTTCTGCTCTCTCTGCTTCCTGGCCGACCATGATGTGAAGCTGCTGTGCTTGTTTATGTCCTCCCCTTCATGACAGACTGAACCTCCTGAAGCCATGTGCAAAATGAATCTTTACTTCAAGTTTCCTGATCATTTGGTCCTAACAATGAAAAAAGTAACTGACATACAGAGACATTGATCACATGTTACTAATAGATTATTGGCATTAAATCAAATTATTTTTATTTGTCACATTCCTCATTGACTCAGGGAAACATTTCCATTGCTTGGGGTGGAGTTTGTGTGACTTTCCTGTCATGCTTTTATCACACTCTTAGGGACACAGTAAAGTCACAATCAGGTAATAAGAAATTATCTATTGTGCCTCCCCATGGGAGGCCTTGCTTTCTTGTGGGTGGTCGGTTGGGAGGGGGAAGCTAGGTGGATGGGAAGAGGGGTATCTTTGATTGGTGTGTAAAATGAATGAAATTTTTTCTTAATTAAAAAAATACCGAAAAAAGAAACCTGTTTCTAAAGAACAAAACAACATCACAACTGACAAAGGAGCAATTACATGAACTCCTAACTCTCTAAAACAATATCTTATTAAAATCTAGTTGCTTCAGTTTAGAGGAGTGGTTGTGACAGCCTCACAAAGTTATTTTTTGGCAAGCTATTCTATTGTCTTTAAGACCTACCTGCCAAAAACACTGTGAAAGTATAAATAACTCCACAAATGTAACAAAGTAATGTATATCAAATCCTTGTCCCTGTGACAAGAAAACAAATCTGTCAATAAAGGAGTCCTGTCTGCTTGAACACGTAATGTATTAAAAAGGAGGAAAGGCATTTCTAAATAGCTGTTATATAAATAAAATGGAAAGATGCAAAAATAAAAAAAATCCAGGAAATTATCCATGCTCAAGAAATGAGTATCTAGGGAAGGCCAAATTGAGAGATAATTCTTTGGATTCTGAGTATGAAATGCTTTTTCATATTTTCATCTTAAAGCCATAGCAGTGAACTCATGTACTTTGCTTTAAGACTTGGTGCGTCCGCTGGGGCACCTGTTGGGAATCAGGTAATGACACATTTAATGAGCCTTTCCTCACTCTGAGATGCCCACAATTCCTACACTCTCTACATGTAGCTAGAACACACCATCTTCCCAAGCCTTCTTTACAATGTTGTGATATAAGGCAACTTTCACTCTCTGACACTGACATAGAAAGAGCCTCAAGAGATCCCCAACCTCTCCAATAGGAAGACACTAAAACTCTGGGGTCTACTGAAGGCTGTTTACTAGTGACCAATGGTCCTAGAACAGACTATGAAAGCTATAACAGAAAAATGAGCTGGTCATTCTTCCCCATCTTACCCGGAGTCTGTGCCTTTTCCTAACACCTTCCACAGAGCCCCCTTCACATCCTTGTTCCTCAGGGTATAAATCAGAGGGTTCAGCATAGGAGTAACTATAGTATAAAAAAGGGCAACAAACTTTCCATCACTCTCAGAATAACTGCCCTTGGGTTGTAAGTATGTGTAGATGGCTGAGCCATAAAACAGAAAAACCACCAGAAGGTGGGACCCACAAGTTCCAAAAGCCTTTCTGCGCCCAGCTGTTGACTTGACCTTCAGCACTGCCCTGGCAATCTGTGCATAGGAGCCCAGGATGAGCACAGCTGGAACTGCAACAATCACCACTCTGGCCACAAACATCTTGGCCTCTGTTCCTTCTGTGTCTTCACAGGCCAACTTGAGGAACACAGGCATCTCACAGAAGAAGTGATTCAGTCGATGGCCACAGAGGGGCATGGTCACCATGAGGCTTATCTGGATCAGAGAGTTCACGAGGCCTCCCACCCAGGAGACAATCGCCAATGCCTGGCAGAGAAGGGGGTGCATGATGGTCGTGTAGTGCAGGGGACGACACACAGCAGCATAGCGGTCAAAGGCCATCACCACCAGGATCAAACACTCAGTGGAGCCCAGAGCGAGAAATATGTACAGTTGTGCCACACACCCTCCATAGCTGATGGTCCTGTCAAATCCATGAAGGTTGATCAGGAGCTGGGGCACAGTGCTGGTGGTGTAGCAGAGGTCCAGGAAGGAGAGATTGGAGAGGAAAAAGTACATGGGAGTGTGTAATCGAAGGTCCAGTCTTGCAAGAGCAATGATGGTTGTGTTGCCAAAGATAGTCAGGGAGTAGAAAATCAAAATAGTGACAAAAAGGAAGACTTGTAGCTGAGGCCAATCTGAGAAACCCACCAAAATGAAACTCTCTGGTGAAGTAGAGTTGTAGTTTCCCATAGCCTTTCAGTTGCACAAATACTACAACTCAACTCACTATTTCCTATAAGGAGTATGGGTTAAAACACAACTTCTAGCATTCTACAAATACTCAAAAATCATGCTTATCACCTTCTAATTTGCTATTGCATCCCATCGTCCTGTCTTCTCTCTATTCTGTTCTTCAGATAGGAAAGCTCTGGTTCAAGGTGTTGTGGCCCTTGCTAGAACTCCAATCTAGCTGTCTGGATGTTTCCAGACAACTCAATCCTTTGGGTCCAATGCTGCTTTGTCTGAAGGTAGAAATTCTATATTGCTCCCTGACAGCACTGAGATGCAGATCCAAATGCAGTCACATGGAAACTGCATTACCACAATATAATGTTGGCATTTGATAGCTGCTGGGAGCTGGAGAATCAGGTTTATTTAATGGTGTGACCCCTAATAGGTTGACCACACACCAGGTCAGACCCCTCTCTCAAGACTAGATGAATAACACAAACTGGACTGCATGGGGGAAAGGAAAAAAAGGAAAAAGAAATCTCAAAGTTGGATGGAAGGTAGAGAAGGTAGCTATGGGAGGTTTAGGGGAGGTGTGAATATGCTGAAAGTACAGTGTATGAAATTCTCAAAGAACTAATGAAAATGTTGTTGATATTTAATGTAGTGTTCATGATACAGATGACTGATAAAGATGTTTTCTAGCCTGTGTAACTATCCTGTATCCTATATCCAACTCCTAGCAACTGAGAAAACTAAAATAAAAACATGGATAACATGAACTTAACAAAAAGATAGCATTAGTGCTGTTCTCATTTCTTCTTCATTATGGTTTATGAGGCAGAATTCTGTAAATACCCGAAGATCCAGTATTAACCAGGCTAAGACCACAAATCTGCTTCCCCAGTGCTTATCTGTTTTCCTTTGCTGAGTGTACGTGATCCATGTCACACTTACAGGAGACTTACTCAAGTCAGCAGGTGTCTGTCATAAGAACCGAGAAGAGTACACATCTGTCTCTGTAGAGAAACAAAAGGGCTTTCGATTAATATGTGACTTCCCATGTATCACCATGCCTATCGCCATGTGGCCACCTTCATCCCACTGATAAAACCATCTCTGAACTTCTCAGCAAAAGTTTTCTTCTCCTCTCAAGCCAAATTTCTTTATATGGTTTCTATCTGTACTTTCAGACTGGTTTTCAGTTAGTAGCACAAGGATTTTGACTGTCTCAGCCCCCCCAATGATGCTTATAATGAACTCACTAAATTATTTTACTCTTTGTTCTCTTGTGATCTGAGATATTCCTAGGCACTTAGGAATACAGAAAAACAGGTAATGTCTTCTCTTACAGTATATAAGAGGCATTAAATCAATGCTAATTTGACTTATGGTATGTATTTGATATTAAATAACTTGAGTGAAACATTTGACTCTCCCTCCCAATATCACTAAAATCAATGTTTTCTAACAACTTGGGGAGTTAACAATGAATGCACTTTAATAAACTGTGGGTGTGGATAAAAGTAACTTTCCCTTATAAGTGGTTGTTTATCATAATTTAAAAAATCTGAATAGGATATAGGAAATCAGAAAAAGATGTTGGTAATCCACAGAACCTTCACCTATGCTCCAAACAAGCAGTTTTGGCAAATTAAGACATTATTCTTTTCACTGAGCCTACTATACTGAGAGTCCTCTCCAGTGCCCTAGCTGTATATTTGACTACCATGCTTGCAGCCTCTGTGGGAAATATGAACAAAAGGTGAACTGTGAAATAAAGTATGAATATACACATAGGTCACAAGAACACCAAAGACGGTTTTGAATGACTATGACAGTTGAGTACAACTGTTTATGAAGATTACTGGAACACTGCTAATGTTGACTTTATCACCTGTTCTGGAAGGTTGCATCATGCAAATATAAATCTTGTATATTTTACAGGATTTTGATGGGGATTAAGTGCTGTGAAACATTTTGAAACTAGAAAAAATGGCACCATGGACTTCTACCAGCGTTCTGTCTACACAGTTAAGCTTTAAGTGTCATGTGTTGGGCCTTTTCAATTATTCACTCATTTCCTAGTTCATTGCTTGGTGGAAATGGGCTCTCAACCAATGTTGAACTTATTAATGGGGACATTCCATTTATGGCACCATGCCTAGTACCATAAAAATCCCAGGAATATTTGTTTCCTTGAAATAGAAAAGAATTAACACTTTCATATTGCTTCTCAGTTAGTAACACGGGGATTGTAATTGTCTCCATCCTATCAATGATATTTCTAATGATATATAGACAGTTTAATATACTTGAAGTACACAATCAGATCAGTTATGTGAAAGATGCTGGAATCCCAAAGGATCTCAACATAACTAAAGAAGACGCTGTAGACCATTAAGTGGCTACCACATACATAAGCCAGAATTCACTTTCACTACAAATTTTCAGCTGTACACAAAGAGATGGAAGTGATTAAATTGAAAGCTTTTAAGTCATGTATTTAAAAAGTAGAAAATGAAAATGACCTGGATGTATTGACCAATGATTAATAAAAATCATCAGTAGTAACTTAACTATGGATTTTTATGAAATGCAAGCCAAGCATGGATAAAAAAAGAATACAGAGCTGTGATTGCTTTGGTTAGAAGTGAACCTGAAACTCATCTTTTCCACAGGTGCATCATAGGGTGCACCCCTCACACTTGTACACATTGTTAAACAGGGCTTATTCTATAAAACCTATGTGCATTTCCTCAGCCTTTTATGTCTCTCCCCGAAGTGTCCTTCAGTTGCTCCTGACATATTTATGGGTAATTACATTCCTGACTCCTCCATCTATCATTTCTACTTTCTTCTGTCTAAAATCCTTCACTTACTTTCCACTCTACCTCATGCAACCAGTTCTGGAAAAATATAATTCAGTGTGGTCACCGTGTCTGAAATTAGATCCATAAGTTGACCTATGCCATTCAGGCTTTTACTTTTGGTGCCTAGAATAATGACTGGTACATGAAAGTCCTCTATAGGTTCTTGACCCTAAAATACTCTCTTACACCAGCTCTTTAGTGGTTCCTTAGGAGAACATGAATTCTTGCAGCAATTCCAGTATTGCGTAAAAAGTGGGCGTGACAAAATCCTATTTCCTTGAGAGCTGTTCTTTTACTTGGAAACCTAGAGTAGAAGGTGAGATTCCCAAGGCTAGGGAGTTCCAAAGGTGAAGACTTTCCCATCCCATTCTCCATTGCCTTTCTTCTGTATAAGCAAGATCTTGACACAAGTGGCTGCTTATGTGATCCACCTTAGGGGATTTGTACTGCTTTCTAATCCCCAGAGTCCTGCAGAGGTCAGGCTGACCTCCCAAACCACAATACCTTTGTTTACCTGAAGTGTCCCATTGATCTTGAGACTGATGCCATCAGTTCACAGCTCCCCTGTCTGCACACTGCTCCTGTACCTGTTACTCAGGTACCAGTTCCTGTACTTATGACACCCTACCAGCCACTCACAGAGTTTTTTTTCCCACTCTTTTCTTGACTCTGGTAACTGGGGCCTTCTTAATATACACACGTTCTGAAATCATGAAAAGAAAATCTTCAGGAGCCTTTTGCATGTTTTAAGAACACCTGTAAACTACTCCTCACCTGAATCCAATGATGGGCCTCTGGCAGATGCCATACATCACACCTAGACACTTATCTCATCACTCAGGCTGATTTTGACCTTTGTCACACTGGCTCAGGGACTGGGCAGCAATGAGCTTCCTGTGTGAGCCCAGTACATGTGGGTGAAGATGGGGCAGAGTTGTTAGGGTTCATATGTAGACAGAGGTCTTTTCTAAGTGACTACCATCCACACATAGAGAAAAACAATGACCTTCAAGTTTCACTGGATCCCATATCCAAGTAGAGTAACACTTCAAGAATTTATATTTCCTTTTATATTGTATACATATTTTATCCAGTAAAAAATGAAATGATGTTAGCCAGTGGAAGAAGTCCTATTTATTAATGCTTTCATCTCAGCCACCCACTAGTTGTTCAAAAACTATCCTGCTATAACTTTACACTTCAGTGGCTCAATGTGAAGACAGTATTAAACTACATAAGTATAAAAATAGACTGCACAAAAAATTTAATATTCTCAAAGAGTCAAAGCTTCCATATCAAATTCTGAGAGTTGAACACTTCAGGATGTTAGAAAAATGTTCCTTCATTAACTGAACAATTGGGAAGGTTTGGGCCCTCCTGCACAGCTGTGATTTTCCTTATTCTTCTGATCCTAAGTTTTAAAGGTTGAATCCCTACTTCTAATCTGCTTGGCACACATAAGGTATTTCGACATTTATGCTTTTGCTTTCTGAAGTATAATAGTCAGTGTCATCTGTGTTAAAGTGTGTGTTTATATCTGAGCATGTGCACACATCTGTGTGCCTATGCCATCTGTGTGCCTATGCATGAGTTCTATAAATAACATTTATGATCAGCTATCAGAATCAGTGTTCATGTTACATCCTTCACGGTAGCCTATCTTTTAATAGATAGGGACTCAGTGTATAGTCTAGACAGATCTTGACCTCATATCCTCCTGCCTTTTCCTTCCAAGTGTTGAATTATAGGCTTGTACCACCATGACCAGCTTGCAGTCAACTAATTGCATGACATTTCCCATACCTGTATTGTTCGACCCTGTATTCCTAACTTTTAATCTGATTTCACCTCCACCTCTTTTGCCTACATGTGTGGCTCTTTTGTTCCTGTTTCATAAGTTAAACTTTCCTTCAAACCTTTCTAGTCACCAAAGAGTCCTACTAACCTCCCCCCTTACCATCTACTCTTCTACAAATTGTTGTTTTTTGCTCTGGACCATATTCCTTCCACACTAAGAATTACACAGCATCTCTTCCAATTGCAGAAGTTTTGAGGGTGGGTGATCTTTATTATCTTAAACCTCCCAAATGTAGCTACAAAATTTTCTGGTATAATGCCAACTAACCAAGATTTGGGTCCAGACAGTTTGTTAGACAATGACTCCATTGAGTTGATTATTTTAACTGTGTCTTTTGATACAAAATGTCAGCTCTACCTAAGATCAACTCCCTGTTGCTCTCTAATCTTCCAACAAGTCTTCCTTGATTTCACTTCAATTGCTGTTGACCACACCCCTAATTCTCTACCTTATAACTTTGAGCATATATTTTTACATGTTGTGAGTAATCAAACTAGTGAGTAGCTGAATGGATCTTAGAGAAAGATGATTAGTAATAGAATGTTCATTTTTTAATTTAACATTTCTCTATCCTCAATCTAGGTAACCAACAGAGTGACATCCTGTGTTTATTATATAATGGAATATTTATTGATTCTGGGTTTAAATTGTGAAGCTGGTGTAACTCAACCAGTCAGTACTTACTCAGAGCTCAGGAACAGAAAGCATTGCATGACCATCTTCAATTTTCTTGGTTTCAAAAGTGATGTGTGTGATTCATCTGCATCTAGAGATGTTCTAGGGAGAACTGATATATTTCGCAGGATGCTGGCCTTGGATGAGAGCTCTTGTCTGGAGAACTTACTTATTTTTAATGTTTATTCATGACTCCCTTTCCAGGGAAGAGTTTTCTCACTTGTGCTCATAACCTAAGGGATGGCAGTGTCTTCCCAGTGTACCCTGTAGCCTCCCTTACCAGAGAGACAAGGAAGAAGCTGGAGTATTATCAAACCTCCTCTTAGCTTAGTGCATCACGCATGCCCTGGGGAAATTGTCAAAGACTCCTCAGTAGCAGCAAAGAAAAATTGTTTGGCAAGAATGGCCTTGGAGATGTCTGAGTCCCAGTGTGGCAATTACAACTAGCGGATGGGTTCTGTAAGACGTCAAATGTAATCTTCAGTTCTCTATATTCCCAATATGCTGCCAATCAAATTCTATATAGTATCCCCATAATATGACTTTTTACCCTTATCATTTTACCCTCTGAGATTCCTCAGACTGCATTCACTTTCATTTCCTTTCTTTATGTCCTTGACCAATCAGGCCAAATTGCCAGTCCCTTCTGAAGTGTACTGTGTTGACCACACCTCATATTTTTCTCACAGTCTGGTTTATATGCATCAATGACCTAATTGAGTGTTTCCTTAAGGAAAGTCTGTTTTATATCTCTCTCATACACAAATAACACTATTGTCCTAGGTTACTTTCAATGTCGGTGGTAAAGCACCATGGTCAAAATCCACTTAGGAAAATAAGGGTTTGTTTGATCTTACAACTCCTATGTTATAGTCCAACACTGAGAGAAGTCAGCTCAGGAACTCAAGGCAAGAATCTGGAGGCAAGAATTGAGGCAGATGCCATGGAGGGATGCCCCTTACTGGCTTGCTTCCCATGTTTTGCTTAGTTTGCTTTTTATCTCATTCAGGTCCACCTGCCTGCGGGGCCAGTGCACTGCCCACGGTGCTGGGCCTCCTACATCAATCACCAATCCAGAATGTCCCCACAGACTTTCCTACAGGAAAATATGACGGAGCCATTTCTTCAATTGATGTTTTCTCTTCCCAGATGACTCCAGCTTGTGTCAGGTTTACAAACAAAACAAGACAAAACAAAACAAAAAACAAAACTCACAAACTTCACATTTATATTTTTTCCATTGTTTGTTTTTATCAATAACAAACTCAAAAACAATATTTCATCAATATATTCCAGTTTATGTACTGAAAAATTAACATGATTCTACTCAGTGTAGAGAGTTAATTTTTTTTTTTTTTAGTTTTTTTCAAAAACTTTAATATTTCTACCAAGTACCTAAATTTTACAACCATGACTTCTGGTATGTAATTAATCTAAAAAGGATATATTTGTATCTAAAATAATGCTTCACATATATCTAATCAGCTGAACTTCGTTTTGTTTTGTTTTGTTTTTTGAGATAGGGTTTCTCTGTGTAGTTTTGGTGCCTGTCATGGATCTCGCTCTGTAGACCAGGCTGGCCTTGAACTCACAGAGATCCTCCTGGCTCTGCCTCCTGAGTGCTGGGATCAAAGACGTGCGCCAAAGCTGCCCAGCAAGCTGAACTACTTTTTGAAAACCTTTTTATTGATTCTTTATGGATTGCACACCATGCATCCTGATCCCATTCATCTCCCTCTCCCCTCAGTTCTTCCCTCTGCCCTTGCAAGAACCCATGAAACAAAATTTAAAAGTAAAATAGAAAAACCAAAACACAAAACCAAAGCTACAAAAGAAAAACTAGTAAAAATTCTCTCCGTGGAAGCTGTAGTGTGGCCCAGTGAGTCACACAGTAAACCCTTTCGTCCACACATCTTCACTTGTAAGTGTTCATTGCAATAAGTCATTGGTCTGGTTTGAGCCCTCTGACTTCTGCTGCACCCTTGATACTGGCTCTCACTGGACTCCTCTTGGGTATCCTATTGTTGCCTTGTGTCATGGAGATCCTGCAGCTTTGAGTCTGCAGGTAGAGCTCCTTCTCATGCAGCAGCAGTTCATAGATGAGGTGGATGTTGGGTTGGGCTACTGGATTGGTCATCATTCCAGCTTTCCCTCATTGTCCCCATCAAGGTGAGCTCTCTGGCACTGCCCCAGCTAATTACCCAATGTAGAAGACAGCAGGGAAGCAGGGCCGGTTCTCCTGCCCTGATACCCTCGGGTCAGGTTCACCTACATTCATACCACCAGGGCCAGCATACAGTTTTGCCCAGGTGAGGTGCAGAGTCAGCTCTCCAGATGCTGCACTTGATGAGGGGCAAGGCCAGCTCTTCCATTCTTGTGACCCGGGGGGCAGCAAGGGCAGGGGTGGGAAAGGGCATATTTTGTGTGAGGGGAGCAGGGATATCTTTTCTGCTCTCACGCGTGCAGGCCTGGCTCACCTGTGTACCTGCCAACAGGATCAGCTCTAGTGTGTCTCCAGGTAAGATGCCCTGCCCACTCTCATGTGCTACAGCTGGTCAGGGGTAGAGCCATCTCTCCTACTCTCAGTGTGCCTGGGGCTAGCTCTCTCACCTGCTGCAGGTGGCAAGGGGTGAGGGTAGAGAGGGCGTGTTTTCCACACCCATGCCACCACATGGCAGATGACTGGGGACAGGGTCAATTCTCCTGCTCTCATGCTGCTGGGCTAGCTCACCTGGGCCCCTGACAACAGGGTCATCTCTGGTGCCCAGGAGAGGTGCAGGGCCTCTAGCCAGTGAGGAGGCGGGGCCAGCTCTGTGCAGCCCTATCCTTACTGTTTTCTGTGGTAATAGGAGCCACAGACAAAAACACAGACTGAGGATGTGGCAGGGCCACAGACTGAGACATGATTCCTGGCCTGGAGGAATCCATGGCCCTGAGTGGGAGTCCAGGCTACTCAGATCTTCATATGCCCAGTAGCCTGGCCACACGTGGTGGTCCAGTTCGTTGACATCCCTGTGGCCCTTATGATGGGCCATGGACATCAATACAGAACCCAGCTATAGTTGAACCGTGGACCCAGACATGGTCCTTGGCAGCAGCCCAGGCCAGATATCACCATGGTCCAGGTTGGTAGTGCTGGTCATGCAGATTGGTGTGGACTCAATGGCAATGTGGCCCTTGAACCCCCACATGGTCTCAGGTGTGGACCCAGATTCTGGGCATCCATATGGCTTTCAATGGCAATAGCATCCTCTGACATCAATGCAGACCCTGGCTGAGGCAGGGCCACTGACGCAGACATCAACATAGTCACAGGTACTAGCCCAGACTCCACATGTCCACAGGGTCCTTGGTAATAACAGGAGCCATGGACATCAACATAGACTTCCACAGCTGTATCCGGGCCATGGACTACTGTGGAGGACAAACTCCATGGCCCTTGGTAGCAGTGAAGACTCAGACATCTCCATGTCCCTGGGTGTCTACCTCAGCTCATTCTTCACTGCCTCTTCAGATCTGTCTCTCTTCCTAGCACATGAACCATGCTGCCTCCTCCCCTCTCCCATTTTGCTACTCTGTGCTCACCATAATGGTGACTGACTGCCCAGAACCAGAGGTGCCTGGCAAGCTTGTTGGTGAATTCTAGGTTTCTAGCCCTGGGGTGGAGCTGCGTTTGTCCTGCACAGCCTGCTAGGCCTAGAAACACCAAGTGGCTCATGGGTGAATTCTTCCCAACCAAGGTCCCTTCTATGATTTAAAATTTTAATAATCAAAATTATCTGTACACACTTAAGGAATCATAACACAATGCAAGAAAACAGCTGTAGATTACAAGTTTTTAAAATCCTGACAATCTTTCTTACATATTTAAGAGTCATTTTCTCCATCAGGGATATGATTATGTGGATAACCTATAATGATGTTTGAGGATTAATGAAAATATATGCAGATGCCTGGATTGGTAAAAATTCATTAAGAGGAAGACTTCAGGGTAAGATGCCAGACTAGAGGCTGCGTCAGTTTGAGGTGCTAAAGGAGAGTTAGAAAAATCAAAACTAAAAAGAAACTTTATCTCACAGGTAATTTTAAGCATCTATTGTCAAAATCCATGCACACTGGAATTTGAATCAAGCCATTACGTGACCTGGATACTGAAACTGAGCTATAGGTTTTAATGTGTGAGGTTCAGGTTTTCAGTCTTGATTTGGTCTCATCTCTCCTTTCTATGCTTTCATGTCTCCATTTTGGAACAAGAATATTCATACTTTGTTATTGTGTGTTGGAACTGTATAAAATCTTCTTGTTTTTGAGACAGAGTTTCTCTGTATAGCTTGTGGCTATCCTGAAACTCACTGTGTAGACCAGGGTGGCTTCGAACTCACAGAGATCTGCCTGTGTCTGCCTCCTCAGAGTGCTGGGATTAAAGGCATGTGCCATCACTGCCCAGCTCTAAATACTTTTTCAATGTTTACAATGGCTCATAGCCAAGAGTTTGCTTTGAGTCTCACAGGAGAAGTTTAACTTGACCTTTTGAACAATTCTAGAATTGTTAAGATTAACGGGACTCCTGGAGACAGACTGAATATGTGCTTGGGTGTCAAGCTGACCATGGGTAGACCTATAGCGGTCGGTCTTCTTTGACAACTTGACTAGATTTGAGACACATCTTTGGATGCTTCTGTGAATACATTTTCCTGGGAGAATGAACGTGACAAGGTCCATGGACTTGGCAGGTTGGGAAGAATAAAAGGGAAAAATGAGGAAGCCAGCAGAGTGCCTGTATTTCTGCTCTCTCTGCTTCCTGGCCGACCATGATGTGAAGCTGCTGTGCTTGTGTATGTCCTCCCCTTCATGACAGACTGAACCTCCTGAAGCCATGTGCAAAATGAATCTTTACTTCAAGTTTCCTGATCATTTGGTCCTAACAATGAAAAAAGTAACTGACATACAGAGACATTGATCACATGTTACTGATAGATTATTGTCATTAAGTCAAATTATTTTTATTTGTTACCGTCCTCTTTGACTCAGAGAAACGTTTCCATTGCTTGGGATGGAGTTTGTGCAACTTTCCTGTCATGCTTTTTTCACACTCTTAGAGACACAGTAAAGTCACAATCAAGTAATATGAAATTATCTGTGCTCAAGGAATGAGTAGCTAGGGAAGGGCAAATTGTGAGATAATTCTTTAGATTTTGAGTATGAAACGCTTTTTCATATTTTCCTCTTAAAGCCATAGCAGTGAACTCATGTACTTTGCATTAAGACTTGGTGCCTCTGCTGGGGCACCTGTTGGGAATCAGGTAATGACACATTTACTGAGCCTTTCCTCACTCTGAGATGTTCACAATTCCTACACTCTCTGCATGTAGCTAGAACACACCATCTTCCCAAGCCTTCTTTACAATGTTGTGATATAAGGCAACTTTCATTCTCTGACACTGACATAGAAAGAGCCTCAAGAGATCCCCAACCTCTCCAATAGGAAGACACTAAAACTCTGAGGTCTACTGAAGGCTGTTTACTAGTGACCAATGGTCCTAGAACAGACTATGAAAGCTCTAACAGAAAAATGAGCTGGTCCTTCTTCCCCATCTTACCCGGAGTCTGTGCCTTTTCCTAACACCTTCCACAGAGCCCCCTTCACATCCTTGTTCCTCAGGGTGTAAATCAGAGGGTTGAGCATGGGGGTGATGATAGTATAAAAAAGAGCAACAAACTTTCCATCACTCTCTGAATATGTGTGAGTGGGTTGAAGGTACGTATAGATGGCTGAGCCATAAAACAGAGAAACCACAAGCATGTGGGATCCACAAGTTCCAAAAGCCTTTCTGCGCCCAGCTGTTGACTTTACCTTCAGCACTGCCCTGGCAATGTGAGCATAGGAGCCCAGGATGAGTGTTGCAGGGAAGACTAAGATTATTGTTCGAGCCACAAACATCTTGGCCTCTGTTCCTTTTGTTTCCTCACAAGCCAACTTCAGGAATATGGGCATCTCACAGAAGAAGTGATTCAGTCGATGGCCACAGAGAGGCATGGCCATCATGAGGCCTGTCTGAATCAGAGAATTCACAAGGCCCCCTACCCAGGAGGAGATAGCCAGGGCCTGACACAGCTGAGGGTGCATGATGGTGGTGTAGTGCAGTGGACGGCACACGGCAGCGTAGCGGTCAAAGGCCATCACCCCCAAGAGCACACACTCTGTGGAAGCCAGAGCAAGAAAAATAAGGAGCTGGGCCACACACCTTCCATAGCTGATGGTCCTGTCAAGTCCATGAAGGTTGATCAGGAGCTGGGGCACAGTGCTGGTGGTGTAGCAGAGATCCAGGAAGGAGAGGTGGGAGAGGAAGAAGTACATGGGTGTTTGCAGTCGAAGGTCCAGTCTTGCAAGAGCGATGATGGATGTGTTTCCAAAGAGAGTGAAGGAGTAGCAAATTGAAATGATGACGAAAAAGACAAGCTCCAGGTGAGGCCAATCTGAGAAGCCCACTAAAAAGAAGGCCTTGTCTGAACTGGAGTTGAAGGTTCCCATAGCCTTTGACCAGCACACACATCGAACAATTCAGTGCTTCCAATGAGGAGGATGGCTTTGAACATTACATCCTAAATACTACGGATTCATGGATTGTATTTTCCATGTTGCTATTTAGTTCCACCTATCCAGTTATCTTTCTCTTTTTGTCTTTAGTTATGAGACATCCCTGTTAAGATGGTGTCCCCTTTGCTTCAGTTCTAGTTCTGATCATTTGTATCATGACTTTATTGAGACCACTCAACCCTGGGGATTCAATATTTCCATGTCTGGAAGGAGAGATGATGTTTTACCATAGTCACAACACTGAGGCATGGTTTCAAATGCAGTCACGGGGAAGCTGCTTTTAAAATTTAATGTGGGATTGGAGATGCATCTCATAGGTGAAGTGCTTCTCTAGTATATGCTACTTCCTGATTTTGTGCTCTAAAAAACAGTACCAGTCAATCAATAAATCTCTTGTGTACCTCTGTTGTTCTTTTTGCTTATCATCTTGGTCTACTTGACAGGGTGTTTCAGTAGATGAAGACTCAAGAATAACCAGGCTGAGATCACATATTTTCCCTTTGGTATTCATTTACTTCCTCCTGTGTAGTAAATATTGTCATTGCACCTTTCTGGACTCCCAGCTCACACAGCTTCCATCTGCCACAAAGGATTGAAAAGTGTAGATCCCTTTAGAGGAAAAATTTAATTTTTATTGTCGATGTTCAATGTCACAAATCAGCATGGCAGACACTCTACTTTTCCCCTCTGATTAATTCATTCCTGAAATTACCAGAAAGAGCTGTTTTCTCCCCACAAGCCAAAACTTCATTGTACACTTTCTCTCCAGAAATTTTCACACTCTGTGAAAACCTCTTCTATGCTATTGTTCAGTGAGATCTTTGCGGGGTATAGAACACAGTGAGTTTTAAAAATGAAGGAACCACCATCATTTTTTTTTTAACTTGGTGAATCAGTTTTCTTCATTTTAACATTTCTTTTCGAGTATTTATTTTATTTTTGAGATTATAATATAATTACACTATTTCCTTCCTTTCCTTTCTCAAAACTCTCCTTGCTCTCATTCAAATTCATGGCCTCCTTTTCATTAATTGTTGCTACATGAATATGTGTACATGTGTATGTATTCCTAAATATAACCTGCTCAGTCTGTATAATGTTACTTGTGTGTGTGTGTGTGTTTTCAGGACTGACCATTTGGTATTGGATAGCCAGTTGGTGTGTTATTTCCCAGGGAAGACTATTTCTTCCACCACCATCAGTCAGGAGTTGCTGTAGTTCTTTGTTGGGCTGAGGCCTCGTGGGGCTTCCCCAATCCACATTCATCTATTGTCCTCCTTCATCTCACGTTTAAGGAGTCACGTTGTTGAGACTTTTAGGGTGTAACTTCTGACACAGTCTCACAGGAAGCTTCAGGATTCTCTGGTTCTCATATTCTTTCTGCTCTCTCTTCCACCATAATGTTCTCTGAGCCTTAGGTATGAGAGTACTCTTATAGATGTATGCTTCGCACTGTCAATTTTTAAAAAGTTCCACTACAAACGTCTATGACTTCTCTTAGACCACAATCACTTGAGATTATTTGTTAAGGGACAGTATGCAGAAATCCTAATTGGAAACAAACTCTTCTTGACGTATAGTCATAAACACGCCAAATAAATTGCAGTCTTCTAAAATAAATAGTGTCATACCTTATGGAATAGAAGATGCACTCAGTGTTACTTCCATTCATAACATTTAGTAGATCTCATGTAACTTGTTGATGGAAACATTTGATTCTCCTTCAAATCTCATGAAAATCCATTTCCATGAGGAACCCTGAAAATTCACAGGAACGTCCTTTAATATGCCAGTGGGTTACACATCAAAGCTTGTTTTCTTTCCAGGTTGTGATTTCTCACAGTAGAAATCACAATTGGGAATGGAGAGCTGGCTCAGAGGCTAAGAATGTGTACTGCTCTTGTAATACTGGAGTGTGGTTCCTACTATCTATGTTAGGTGGGTCACAACCAACCATAAGTTCAGATTCAGGGATATAATACTCCTCTGGCCTACACTGGCACCAATGGCCATACATCCATACTCATACCCATACACGTAATTGAAAATAAAACAAGTCATTAATAATAAAAATAGGACATAAGAAAGCTTATCAGATAAGATTAAAAAAACAATTAATTAATGGAAATTAATTAATTTAATTTCCTCTGCTCAATATGAGAAAATTTGCCAAATTAGCATCTTCTCATCATTTATTAGAAGGTTCTCAATGCTCCATTGTGATTACAGGAAAGTCTGACAATCCAACCAACAATTGGCAAGAACTCTGCTTGAGAAGTAGGTGTTTTTTTTTTTTTTTCGGAGACATGGTTTCTCTGTGTAGCTTTGCGCCTTTCCTGGAACTCACTTGGTAGCCCAGGCTGGCCTCGAACTCACAGAGATCCGCCTGGCTCTGCCTCCCAAGTGCTGAGATTAAAGGCGTGCGCCGCCACCACCGCCCGGCGAGAAGTAGGTGTTTTTAATTGAGTTTTCTAGATTAGAAAAAGACATCATAAGACAACCACGATAACCTTCGCTCCTGTTTAAAGATCTGCCATATGGCAAAGATGCCCAGTTTGCTTTCTTCTTTGCAAAAAGCCAAAACTCGGACAAAATGCTGAAGTTTGCAAGAGGAGAGACTATGGATTGGTCAGGAGTAAACTTGAACATGAAGTTGAAATGGAGCTGTCTCTAACTGGCAGCTGTACTTCGACCTTCAACTCTGTCCTCTCACTCAGATGTCATAAGGTGATCTCTCAGTAGGAGTCAAAAATATTTTTACATTAACCAAATGGTTGACTGTAGTGGTTTGGAGCATTCCAACTCTTCCTAATGCTTGTTCAAATCAATATAAATTAAAAAAAAATTTTTCATTCCTATTCTTTATTTTCCTGGCAAATATAAGACATTTTGACACTTGCATACTTGATTTTCTGTAACACAAATGCCAGTGATTACCTGCAGTCAAGTCTATGTTCTTTGTGTGTGTACATGCATGTCTATATGTAGTCTCATGATCTCTGTAAATAATTCACCAATAAGAACCATATTTATTCCCCCAAACCACATAGTACTACATCCTTCATTTGCCCACTGATTTAATGTGTAGTTATTAGAATCACATTCAAGTAAAATAGGTTATTTTATATTTGAGCAGAAGTTCCAGAAATTATTCTCTAGTCATCTTCAGTGTTAGAGAACACATTTTATAATTTGAGTCTAATTTACGTCTTCCTTTTGTACCTGCATATGTAACTTTCTCATTAACATTTGGGACGCTAACTCACTATTAAACCTTACCAGGTACCAAAGCATTCCTCTATCAACTCCTCATCACCGTCTGTATGTTTTTCTGCAAATTGAGTCATACTTTGACCTGGACCATATCTCATTCACACTAGAAACCATGCAGTCGCCCATTCTACACTACAGGTTTTTACAGTGATCTTCAAAACTCTTGAACACTCAAAATATCACAACAACTTTCAGAGCAATACCAGCTACCCAGAGTTTGAATCCAGGCAGAGTATTAGACATTCAAAGACTAAATTAATAAATTGATTGTTTTAACTTGTCTCAGCCAATCGTTTGATTTAGAGTACATTCCCTCCCTCTGTATATTCTTACAACAAATCTTCCTTGCTGTGTTGTCTACTGGCCACACCTCTCTTCTTCATCACCTGGTTCTGATATGTGCAATTTACTTAGCTTATTGGAGCCTTGGATTTTTCAGATTTGAGTTTTATAAAAGATTTAAAAATTATTTTAAATCGACACTTCATATTAAAAAATACTTATTACTTTAACTGTGTGCAGTTGGGATAAATACATGCAAATGAGACTATTTTTGCATGCTGTGTCTGGTGAAGTAAGTAGACAGGTGACAGAGAAAGAAACCCTATCAGCAGTGAAACATAACTTCAGTGTCCTTAAGCCAGTTGTCCATCAGAGTGGAGTCCCGTGTTGCTTGTGTAATGGGATATTTATAGCCTGATTTTCATCTGTGAAGCTAGAGTAACTCACCTGGTCAGTACTCACCCAAGGACTAGGAAAAGAAACCACCCTGTTAACAGCCCGAATTCTATTGGCTTCAAAGGCAAGTGTGAGACCCACTTGGGACTGACTACATAAGAGATGTTCAAGGTGGCTATGTCCCTCTGTGGCCCTGAATTCTTTCCTGAAGTAGAGGTCTTGAACAAGAGCTCCTGTCCCGGAGATCACCATTTCACATAGTTCTGCACAAGAAAAGAAGTTGCTGATGCTGGTAGCCCAGGGAGTGACAGTATCCTTGCAATGCCCTCCAACCTCCCTTCGGTTGGTTAACTGAGAATTGAAAGGATCTGGTGTATTACCAAATCACCCCAGGACACTAAGTTTTTAGTGCACCACACATGCCCTGGGGACATTACCAAGGCCTCCATGGTAGCAACAAAGAAAGAATCATTTGCCAGGTTGGCCTTGGAGATTTGTGGGCCCCAATGAGGCAATTACATTTAACCAATGGGCTTTCCATGATCCACCTTGAATTATCAATTCCCTCGGTTCTTCATATACTGCCCAAATGAAACAGTTGTATCAACATCCTCAGCATGCCTCTTCTTACATGACTCTGCCCTGTAAGCCATGTAGGGGAAGACACTCCTCATGCTTCCCCTAATTTGACAACAGTCCTATTAGCCTTCACCCACCAGAACACATTCCATGACTCCCTTGGGAGTGATCATAGGCTGTCCGTCACTTAAATCTTTTCCTTCTCTGGACTCTTCATGTAGTACTCATGTATTCTATTTATAGGAATCATTAATCCAGTTAAATATTTATTTCCTTAATGAAGATTTTGATGTTTTAATTTCCGTTACAATGTTTGCTATGTGAATATTTATTTTTATCCCCAACAAAACTGGAAAAGATATTTCACCAATGTATCCTAAAATCATTTATTATACATTTCCTACTATTGCACATAATACAAGAAATTTTTATATTTTTGGTTGTGAGCCTAGCCTTTAATGGCTGAGCCATCTCTCCAGCTCCAGGAAATTTTTGAAAATCAAAATTTTTTGTATCCACTTAAGGAATCATAGTACAATACAAAGAAAATGATCTATCATTGCAAAATTTCCAACCATAGAACATTTTCTTGACATGTGTATGCCTCAGATTCCCAACTAGTAAATGATTTAGTGTGACTTACCTACATTGTTTATGAATTGATGGCAACATATGGGAGGTGACTTTTGTATTTAGTTAACACTTTTTTCAGTGGGAATTAGTGTTATTCTAGTAATAAAATTTATTTGGTGCCTTTTTGCCTGAAGAGTACAGAAAGTATTATCTCCAATGATATCCAGCTCTAAGGATAGTCACAGTCTGGTGAAATTCAGACCTCCTATGAGATAATTACCCTAAGGAAGGAAGTAAACTAACCCATACTTCCATCCCAAGTCCCTTCAGCAGATAAGAGCACTTGCTGTTCTTGCAGAGGACTGCAGTTCTGTTCCCAACATCCATGTTAGGCAGATCATAACTACCTGTAACTCCAGCTCCAGGGGATTTGACACAGTCTTCTGGCCCCCACAGGTATACACATATGTGGCATACACACACACACACACACACACACACACACACACACACACACACACACTCACATACACATGCTTGCACACACACATAAATAAAAATCATTTGAAAATAAGGTGTTTTTATGATCATTTAGTGATGTCATATAAAATGCAAATATTTAAAGTCTACAATTCAATGGTTTTTAGTTTGTTCCCTGAGTTGTATATTTATCACTTCAGGTTTTCTTTTGGGAAGTGGTGAAAATATTCTGAAGTGATAAATACACAATAGTTTAAAAATATGTTTTTAAAAGTTTGGTTTCATTACATACAAGGAAAATTTGAATCAAAACTACAATGAGAGATCATCTCACTCTAATTTTAATGACATTCCTAAAACAAGCAAAACATTAAATCCTGGTGAAGACACAGAGAAAAAGGAAATCTGACAGATGGTAGGAATGCAAATTAGTACAGACATTAGGACGAACGGTGTGCATGTTCTTTTAAAGACTGGATTTATTACAGATCTATCACACGATCCAGGTATCCTACTTCTGGATGTATATCCAATGGATCTGAATCAGCATCCAAAGAGATACACACTTACTGTGTTTGTTGTGATACAGTTCACAGTAGTCAAGGTGTAGCATCACTCTGCATACCAACCAATGGATGGATGAAAAAGAAAAGGTTCAATATATGCATAATATAATGTTATTCAGTCACAAAGATGAATGAAATTCTGTCATTTAAGTAGAATTGATGAATTGAAGCTACTGTATTAGTTAAGGCAGGCATAGAAAGACAAGAGTCACATATTCTCTCATATGTTGATGCTAAAAACATTGACCTGAATGGAAATTAGTGATTACTGGAGTTGGCTAAGAGTGGAGGGGGAGTGTAGATGGAAGAAGGATTTTATAAGTTCATTTATATTCATGTGTTGAAATATCATATTGAGCCAAATAAACATGTAAAATTAACGTTAACCAAAGCTAGAACAAATTTGAAAAAACAATTTATACAATGATTGGCAAGAAGTAAACATTAATAAAAATTAGTTGTATCTCCTCGTGTAAGGGTGCATAGAAAAGAGATCGAAACATTGACAAAAATATTAAAGAGGTTATTATGAGTGATTAGATCTTAGAACTTTAAATATATATATATATATACATATACATATATTCTAAATTACTCTAATGTATTTCCTTACCTCATCTTAAAAGCACTTTAAGGAGTGAGACTGTATCTCAGCATTAGTGTATCTACCATATCAAGTTATAAAAATTCAGTGCTCAGAACCACCAAAAATATATTCTTGTGTCTGCTAATGAGATGCTATGAAATTATCTCATTGTCCTGCTAATTTGCATTTCATTGATTATATGGAGATGAGAACATCTTTTTGCATGGTTTTATTTTCCATTTCATTTTCTTCTTTAATTACCTGCTTATATTTTTTTCAACCATATTAAGATACTTGTACTTTTCTGAAAGAGTTTTAGGACATTGATTGGGCACATTGTAAGTCCTCATTTCTAGCTTGTTTTATTTTTTTACTTTATTTATTTATTTAGAAAGAAAACTCACTAATGCCTCTAATCCTAATCTCTTCTTTATGTTTTGAGGCTTAACAATTACAACTACAACAACAAATTGTATCTCTGGGAGAAAGGAGAGAGGATGGTTAACAGATACTAGGGTTTAGTTTGGTGGTGGAAATAACATCTCTCTACATAGAAACTTAACTATGATTTACAATATTGTCTCCTTCAAAATAGTGAGTAGAGAAGATTTTGAATGCTGACAATACAGAGGAATGATACATGTTTGAGGTTATAGATGTGCCAGTTACTCAGAGCTAATCATTACAGATGTCTGTCTATTGTAACATTGCCATGGGCTTCATAAATATTGAAGGAGTTGATGCTGAGTTATGCCAAAAAATGCTTACAAGGAATCTTATTTATTTCACGCTGAAATCATTAGAGAAAACAAAATTTCACAAAGAGGCATTTAGACTGTCTTTTCCTACAAAAAATTAACTATAGAGATCCTTTGGAGGGGGTTGACATCACTTCCCTAATGTGGGGAAATAGCCTTAACCACAAGGTTGTCCAAGATAAGACTTTAGTGTACCCAAATAAATAAGCTATTTGAAATAACAATTATCTTACACTAGGCTTAAACCCACCCCTAATATGCCTCTTAGAGATATCCCTATCCTACCTGAGAGATGCATTTGCTTTATAATTCCTTCATGTATTACTTATTCTTTGTTTAAAAACATATAAAAACATTTTGCTTTATAGTAATTTTCTTAGGATTTTATTGTTTTATGAATATCCCAGTGTATATAGAAATTTATTAAAATGTCTATGGGCTTTCTCTTGTTAGTCTTTTATTAATTTATGTATTATACTCAGTCAAATAACTATAAAAATATTAGGGACTCTCCCCTTCTTATGGATGCTTATTATGTATTTTTTAATTGAAAAATATAAATTACCTCCAAGATAAGGCCATATAACATAATATTCTATATGTTCTTCTTAAGGTTTTAAGATCTGCCTTGAGTCAAAATAATGTCTGAGAATGGAACTTAGAAGCTTATTTAGAAGGACATACACACTTCGATAGACATCCAATCTTTAAACACACGGAAAAGGGAAAAGGGCTGGTGAGATGATAAGGGATCCACACAGTGCAATAAACTGACTCCTACAAGTTGTTCTCTGATCTAAACACACACACACACACACACACACACACACACACACACACACACACACACAAACAATAAGTAAATAAATGTAAAACAAGGCATTAAATAGATGGGAAAAATGACAACGGCAGACTATGAAGAGTCCATTGTCTCTTTGAAGTTCCTACATCTGCCTGTTCAGGAACCTTCTGGCTCTGTTTTCTTCTTCTGTATACCACCCCCTCATGGATCATTCTGTGTGTGCTCATGTCTTCTCTATTCTCTTTCCTCTTACGTGAAAGTCTTCATGTCACTCAGCCTCCTGGCACGGTTTCCTCGTGCAGCTGGAGAGACTATGATGCTTCTTTGTGTATAACCATCCTAACGGCACTGCCTTTCATAGCTACAACTCTACCAATGGCCATGACCTCCTTATCCCTCCATGGAACATTAGCCACTGGAAGGTCAGTGGTGTAACTTCTACTAGGGAATGTAGTTACAGAATCTAAGGTGTTTGAGACTATAGCTAGCATGGAAATCCAATGGTGAATTCATGTCCTATGCCTTTGAGCAAAGGGTCATCTACATGACATCACACCAGAAATCAATCACTTTGGATGAGGTGATGTCATATATTAAGTCTTACTTCACTCTCAGAAATGCCTGTGATCCTCTACTCTCCATGCACAATTTAAACGCAAGCCCTTCCCAGTATTCTTGTGGAAAGTAGCTATATAGATCAGCATCTCCTTTTGCACACGGACCGTATACACTAACCTAGAAAGCATTGCAAAAGAACCCCTCCCCACTTCCAGATTCCTGGAAGAATAGTCCTGGAACCTTGAGGACTGTTTGTTACTAGTAAGCCTCAAAGGTGGGTTTCAGATTATGAGTGATATCACAGAGAATTATACGTATCCTGCTTCCCCCTCTTACACCACATCTGTGCTTTTCCCAAGCACCTTCCACAGAGCTCCCTTCACATCTTTGTTCCTCAGAGTGTATATTAAAGGGTTGAGAATGGGGGTGAGTATAGTATAAAAAACAGCAACGAATTTTCCCTCATTCTCTGAATATCGGTGGATGGGTTGGAGGTACGTGTATATGCCCGAGCCATAAAACAGAGAGACCACAATGAGATGGGACCCACAAGTTCCAAAAGCTTTTCTGCGTCCAGCCATTGACTTGATTCTCAGAATTGCCCTGGCAATGTGTCCATAGGAGCCTAAAATCAGTGCTGCAGGGAATATCAAGATGATTGTTCGAGCCACAAACATCTTGGCCTCTGTTCCGTTAGTGTCTTCACAAGCCAACTTCAGGAATATGGGCATCTCACAGAAGAAGTGATTCAGCCGATGGCTACAGAGGGGCATGGCCATAACAAGTCCTGTCTGGATCACAGAGTTCACAAGGCCGGCCACCCAGGAGGAGATGGCCAGTGTCTGACACAGCTGAGGGTGCATGATGGTGGTGTAGTGCAGTGGACGGCACACGGCAGCGTAGCGGTCAAAGGCCATGACCCCCAAGAGCAGACACTCTGTGGAGACCAAGGCAAGGAAAATGAGGAGCTGAGCCACACACCCTCCATAGCTGATGGTCCTGTCAAGCCCACAGAGGTTAATGAGAAGCTGCGGCACGGTGCTGGTGGTGTAGCAGAGATCCAGAAAAGAAAGATGGGAGAGGAAAAAGTACATGGGTGTGTGCAGTCTGAGGTCCAGCCGCGAGAGAACAATGATGGTGGTGTTGCCGAAGAGAGTCAGCAAATAGAAGACTAGAATAAAAACAAAGAGGAAAACTTCCAGTTGGGGAAAATCTGAGAAACCTACCAATATGAAGTCCTCCCCTAAGCTGGTATTGAAAGTCTTCATTGCCTTTCACTTGAGCAAAGAGTGGACATTCATGCAGAGCCTCCTATGAGCAGTATGTGTTAAAACATCCCCACAATTCCCTAAACACTCCAGAATTAGGCATCGCATTCTCTACTTTATTACCCAATTCCACTTTTCCCATACTGTTTTTCCTTTAGACAGGAAATCACTAGGTTAGGAACAAGTGGGTTGTGTTTGAACTCTCATTTTAGATGTTCTCTGATTTTATTCTTACCACTCAAGCATTTGCAAGGATCCCTCTGGCAACACTGGCTAGGCTCCCTTGTCTAAAGTTAGAGCCCAGGTATCCATCACCTCCCTCACAGCTTGAGGTTAGTATCCAAATGCACTAACATGGAGACTGCCTTTAGGCTCTAATGTGGACCTGGGGGTGTGGCTGACAAATGGAGCATTTATCTAGCACATGCAATTTTCTAGAGTCAACCTCCGTCACTGCCCTCCAAGACTTAATAGTAAAGAGATAAAACAGAATGTGTAAAGTGTAGCACCCATGTTTCTGCTTTTTTGCTGTTGTTGTTGCTGGTTTTGGTTGTTCCTCTTCTCTTTCTAGAAGGTGGAGTATTCTTACGGATCGAGACCCAGGACTAACAAGGCTAGTATGGTAAGTTCACCCTCTGAGCACTCATCTGCTTCCTTCTGCTCCAGGGGCTGCCAGCAAGCCAACCCTGGAAGCCTCCCACGATCAGCAGCGTCTGTTGCAAAGGACCAAGAAAAGTTCAGAATCAATTTGGGGGAGAAGGTTTTGCAACAAAATCTTATTGAAAATTACTATTTCTCAAATATATTTCACTTCTTTAAAAAATTCAACTAGTAAATCCACCCCTGGCCTTCCCGGGAAGAGTTGTTTTCTCTTTTCTAAATGAAAGTCTTCATGCTTGCCATGAATGCACGGTATGAAACTCTTCATATGGTCCTGCTACAATGTTTGTCATGCACACATGGTCTTTTGTATGTCTGTGCCTCTCTCTGAGCTGTGAGATCCTGGGTGATAGAGGACACAGTGAGTTTTCAAATATTAATGTTCTTCTTTATGGCATATAAGAGGCTGTCAATTTAATATTCTTTTCATTCATGCCTTGCAGTAGACATCAAAGTGAAAATTTTGACCCTTCATTTCAATCTCTTAAAAATCCATGTCCTCTAAGAACTCAGGAGATTAAACTGCAAATGAATTTAGTAAATTGTAGCCTTGGGAAGGCAATAAAAGTTGCTTTCAGTGTTGATATTTCTGTGGTAAAAATCAAAATAAGATATAAGAATGTTAATCAGAAACCAAGACAAGAATGTGGAAGTCAGCCGGGCGGTGGTGGCGCACGCCTTTAGTCCCAGCACTTGGGAGGCAGAGCCAGGCAGATCTCTGTGAGTTCGAGGCCAGCCTGGGCTACCAAGTGAGTTCCAGGAAAGGTGCAAAACTACACAGAGAAACCCTGTCTCAAAAAACCAAAAAAAAAAAAAAAAAAAAAAAAAGAATGTGGAAGTCAAAGGACATTTCACCTGTGTTCACTGTGAACAGTTTGGGGAAGCTGGCATGTTTCCCTCTGCATTAAATCTACTGCAGGGGGAGGTCATCAATGCTTCAATGCCGAGTCAGTGTTTCCAGGAAAGTATTCAGGTTCCATGCTTGAAAAGTGAATGATAAAGACAAGATGTTAGTGTACAGGTAGCTTAGCAAGCGCACCTAAGATGGATTTGAATGGCCTCCTTCAGCACACATAGGTAACAGACTGCAATCAGACCCTGTGTGTTGCCTTTACTACTTATCTGTCACCAAGAGTCTCAGATCACTTCATCAACCAAAATCTTGTTCACAAGATCTTGATGGAGGTTAATTTCTCTGATACATTTTTTCCATGTTGAAACATTTTACTTTAATTCTTGACTATTGAGTCTGCATCGGAACAATTCATTTTGGGTTGAAGCTGAGATTGCATACTGTCTTTCCCCTTCAAAGTGCAGCTTGCTGACTGCATGTATTTCTTTCATACGGCACAGCACATTTCACACAAGATGGTCTATGCATTAAGCTGATACAAAACTCAAATTGAAACTTGGAATGGAGATTAAAATTAATGCACACTGGAAAGCAAAATCAGAATCTGGAAATCTCTTCTCTGCTTTTGAAAGATTTACTGTGATGTAGTGCTTAAGCCAACCCAGTTGTTATTCTAAGTCTTTTGTAAATAGAAAGGAGTCTACTGAAAATCACTATCTTGTAAATAGGTAGACAGACATTTTTGTTTGGTTATCAAAAGACATCCAGAAGAAAATTTAAAAAGAAAAATTGTTATCCTAGCAGCTTCCAGATTCAGGCATGTTTTACTTAAAAGTCTCCAGACCAGTTGATTTCTTCCATAAATGTTTATATAATTTCCTCCATGGGAGGTGGTATATCCAATAGGAGGGGATATATCCCCGAATAAGTAAAAATAATATCTCTGATTCATCTTCAATGGTAAAACATGTTTCATACACTTTCAACATTCTCTGTCTGGACCACTGTTCTGTAAGTACTATCCTACTGGATATGGTGAATTTCTTCAGTGCTGCATTTCCATGGTTCAGCACTGTTCCCAAGGATGGAAGGCTCCCAATAAATATTGTTAAATCAATTAACAGAGCCATTATATACCCTAGCTCCAAGGCTAGTTAGTATATGTAAGTGGCCCAGAAATGTTTTTTTTTTTTCTGAGACAGGAAATAAGTAATACATCTGTTCTGCATAGAGTTTTGTCACACAAGAATTTTTAGCAATCCATTATCTATGGTGATATTGTGTCCCCCAATATATTGTGCACCCTAATAAATTTATCTGGGGTCAGAGAACAGAACAGCCATTAGATAGACATAGAGGCCAGAAAATGGTGGCACACAAACTTTAATCCTAGCATTCTGGAGACAGAGATCCATCCGGATCTCTGTGAATTCAAAGCCACACTGGAAACAGCCAGGCATGGTGACACACGCCTTTAATCCCAGGAGGTGGTGGCAGGAAGCAGAAAGGTTTATAAGGGGTGGGGAACAGGAACTAGAGCCTGGTTAAGCTTTTAGACTTTTAGTAGCAGTTCAGCTGAGATCCATTTGGATGAGGACACAGGGGCTTCCAGTTTGAGGAAACAAGATCAACTGAGGAATTGGTGAGGTGAGGTTGGCTGTGTCTTGTTCTGTTTCTCTGATGTTTCAGCGGTCACCCCAATATCTGACTCCTGAGATTTTTTTCTTATTAATAAGACACTTTAAGATTCATGTTTCAATGACCTATACTTTTATTGCTGTTTATAATAACATTCAGATATGTTGATAATGTTCAAATGAATGAGAACTCAAGAACATAAAAAATTCTGAAATCATAACTCAAAAGGACCTGAATATAATGAAACATGGAGACATTGGTCAATGTGCGGCCACCATTGTTGATAAGATGGTATTGAAGAGGAAAAACCAAACTGAGTTTTACCACTGCATTGGTCAAATGTGGAATAGAGGGTATACCACTGGAATTTGATAGTCGCTTATTTAGTAATAGCTAGACTTATTTAATAATAGAAAAAGGTGAGATAGTGGTTTGTAAATTCTCTATGTGACCAAGAATCTGAAGGGTCAGAATACTGAAGAACTAGCTTGATTCCAGTGAGAGACAGAGGAAAGGCATCAGGAATCGTGTAAGCCAACAGGGGAGCCAAGACATAGCGAAACAGACAAGCCGCCACACATTGTCAAGTACAGCCCATTCCACTGCTTTAGCCCCACCTAGTGGCAGGGGCAGGGAGTGTGCTGGTGGTAGAGAAGGCCAAAGCTGCTTGTAGGAGGCAAGCCAGTCAGCCCTGGTTTTAGCCAGAGGACAATCCCTTAGTTCCCACAAGCTGTAAATGCACTGACTGGGTGAGTGGTGTGATGATAGTGACTAATCTTGGATTAGCAAGCTAGCACTGGAAAGCAAGTCCATTTGATCACTCCCCATATCTCAGAGTGTTTTAACCAAGCACCATCTTGAAGAAGGGGCCTATGTGAGATTGAGCTGCTTTGAGGACCTGAAAACAAGAAACAATGGGAAGTCAGAGAGTCCCACTGGTGTCTGGGTGGAAGACAGAGTTGAGAGGCAATCATGCGGCGGGGAAGAGAGTTGGACACAGAAACATCAAGAAAACTCGACAGCAAGCTTGGTTTGTGCAGGCATGGTGGTCAATGGCCTCATCACTTTTGTAAGGAGCATGCCTCATCACTTGAGCATGACTGTGGAGTCTGTTGGCTCAGCTTCTAGAGTGTCCTACCTGCTACACGTGGTTTGCTAGCAACAGGGCTGAGAACTTAGAGCACAGATGCAGGCATTTATTCCTGCAGCCTCCCCCCTCTCACAGCATGGATCCCTGCTGAGCAGGACCTGAAATGGTAACACTGATATGCAAAGTGCCAGGGCCCCTCTCTTCTCTTCCCTCCAGTGCATATCTCAGCGATGTATATGTTTCCCCCACACTCCAAATCAGGAGTCTTGACTTCGGTAGCAGGCACTTCTGGGTAAACAAACTGAGATATCGGATCTCTGGAGCAAATGAGAACTTGTCCAGTCCAAAAGCCACAAAACTAAGTGTGATCACCTGCTCATTGCACACAAAGAAGTAAAGCTTCTAAAGTGAATACAGCCACGGCAGACCACTGCTTTTCAGAGGCTCATGCTCAGTACCGGCACAGTTTCTTCCTGGGTCCTTTAACCTGAGACTCTGCTGGGTTCAGTGGTCAAGGCTGAAGTCAGAGTCTCAAGTTAAAGGACCCAGAAAGAAGCTTTTCAAATACTTTATCATTTTTAGAACTCCTCTATACAGAACCTCAAACCACGGACTTACTTAGAGAAACTGCTGCCTCATTTCCTCATTCACAGCCTTTCTGCATTTTAATCACCCCATTTCTTACTCCCCAGTTCTACTAATGGGGACTTCTGTCTTTTACTCCACTATCCATCATCTACATCATTTTCTTGCTAATGCACTTAATTTATGTCCACTCAGTCCCATGTACCCTATTCTGGAGAAACGTAATGTCTGTGGTTTCCCTGACTAAAGTCACATCAATAAACTGATTTACCTCGTTCACTAGTTTTAGTGCTTAATATAATGATAGCTCTCAGTGTACTCCTGAGACTGGAAGTATTCACCTGCTTATGTGCATTAACAGGTCCTTAGAAAGGCATACAACTGTGCAGTAATTTCTGTCATGTTCAGGATGTTTGATGTGGAAGGAGTTCTTCCTCCTTGGGAAATGATCCTTTTCTCCTTTGTGATCTGGTGTTTGAGGAGAGTTTCAATCCTGTGCAGCATCAAAGGTCAAGTCTTCTTCCCTTTCTATTCTATCATATTGACTTTCATTTGCCTAAGGAAGGCCTTTGATCCTCTACTTTATTGCTTTAAGTGAGCCACTTCCTTTAGGGATGTGTACTGCTTCATAAACTCCATGGTTCTTCTGACAACAGACCAATCTCCATAACCAGACATCTACACCCACCTGAAGTGTCCCGTTACTGCTCTCCCAACACTGATGGCAGTGACTCTGTGTTTAGCCAAGTTACCTTCTTCTCCAGGCACTGTCCTTGAACCTATAACTTATGTACCATTGGATGTGGTTATGGGACCTCCCTCGTCCCGCAGAGAACTTTCTTCCACTCTTTCACAGAGCAGTTCCTGACATCTGTCTCATCACATCCACATCTGGGAATTCCAAATGGAAACTCTCCTGGGAGCTCTTTCCATCCTTATGAACAATAGAAAGTTCCTCTGTGTGTGAGCACAAGGATGGGCTTCTGGGAGACCCCACACATTACTCTTAGTCTTACATGCCATTCCCCAGGTAGGCTTTGATCCTAGTCACACTGGCTCAGGAATTAGGAAATGCAGCGCTTCCTGTGGGAACCTGGTACACATGTGTGTGAGGTGTGGGAAAGCCCCATGAGAGTGCACACAGGTGAACACAGACCTTCTTAGGAAAATTATCAGGGCCTGAAAATACTAGTGGAACCCGTATTTCACAAGAAAAGATGACACTTGGGCAATTTGTTCCCTTTTATAATGTCCCAAATGTTCATCTTAGTAAAAGAATGAAGTGATGTTGGGTTGATACAACTGGTTCTTAATGACCCACATAGAATATTGAGGATTACTCATGTGCTTGATAGTGGGCCTATTTTAAAACCTTAAAAAGTAGATTGACTCTCTATAGAGGCAGTATGCATCCTGAATGAGAAACTGATGCTTGTTATTGATTTTGGGTATTTTTGATATTGTTATTGGGTTACAAAAAGGCTTCAAGATAACCACAACACCTTGCATCCCCACTTGGCAATCTCTCACATGGAAATATATCCAACCTGCTTTGTTCTCAAAAGGCAAAACTCATAACAACCAATGGAATTATTGAAACAGATTGTGGCTTAGTAAAAGTGAAATAAAAATGAAGCAATTTAAAGACAGACTGCCTGAACAGGGAGTAAAATTCCTCTGCCTTTAAAGCAGCCAGAGCACAGAAGGTGAAATTTAGGGATGATGTAAAAATTTGGTTGAATTAGCTGGAATGTTTGGAAGCATCCGCTAAGCCTTTTCCATATTTACTTCCCTAACATAAGTTAACGTTAAAAGCTTATCCCCTGTTTCTGACCTCCTTGGCAAACAGAAAACATTTTGATATGTCCCTGTTTGTGATCATCTGTGTTCAGCTCTGTGTTTGTTTCTGAGTTGTGCACACATCTGCCCATGCATCATCTCCCTATGAAACAAATGTCTTTTTTATCAGAAAGCATGTTTAAATTTGTCCAATAACATTTAATATTGTATTTTATACATCACCCCACTAATTTAATGACATCGTCAGGTTACAGTGGAACAACATTGAAGAGAAAATTGTGACTCATTTGAGCAAAAACAGAAATTCAATAAGTTCCTTCTAGTCACATTCGGTGATGTATTATGTATCATAAAATTTGAACCTAATTTTGCTTCTCTCCTCATTAAGCCTTCATGTGCAGCTCTCCCAGTGTTTGGGAGATGAACTCCCTACCAAACCTCCCAGGCACCAAAGCAACCTTGTACGAATTTTCCTTCTTTAACTTTTCTACAGACTCATTCATCCTCTAGTATAGATACCACCTCTGTCTCACTAGAAATTGGACAGTTACCCCATCCTATCCTACAAGCTTTGAGTATTATTTTCAAGATTTCCCAAACGGCCAAAATTCACAACATTTTTAATATAAAATCAGATAACCAAGGTTTAGGTCAACTCACTTCAGTGGACATTCCAATCTGAATTACTTAACGAGGTTCCTGTTTCCCTGGAACTCTACACATGGAACATCAACATGACCTAGAATGGGTTTACTTCTGCTGCACACTCTTCCTACAAGTCTCCCTTGATTTATTATCAGCACCTGTGACCACACTTTTTGTCTTTGTCTCCTAGCTCTGATGTCTACAGTTTACTTTGCATTACTAGTGCCTTGGCTATTTATGAGTCGAATTTCAGAAAGGACTTAAAACAGTTCTAAATCAGCATTCATACTTTATTAAAGGGATATTTCTTCTGCTAACCTTATGCTGTTGTAGACAAAGAGATGCACGTGAGAATGTTATGGATATGCTGTGTATCATTGGCTAGGTGGACAAAGTGTGGCTGATAGAATATCAGCAGTAAGACATTTTGCCAATCTTTACTTTTCTATGCCTCAATGAGGTAACTAACAGGAGTAGAATCACTGCCAAACTGCATAACAGAATACTGATTTTCTAGTTTTTAACTTTTAAGATAAAGTAGTCTATTCAGTTAGCACTTACCCACAGCACCAGGAAAGGCAACTACTCCATTACCACCCCTGATTCTTTTGGCTTCAACGTCTATAGAAAACCAGATTGGAACTGTCTATAACTAGAGATGTTCAAGGAAGACACGTCTTTCTTGGTCCTGATTTCCTTTGTTCCCTTGAAAAATAGTCATCGCATACCTTCTATTTGAGCAGAGAGGTTGCTGTGAGTCTTGACTTAGAAGGTAGCAGCTACCTCCCTGTGCAGCCTACACTGGCCCTAAACAACTGAGAACAGGAAGGAGCTCGCATGCTGTCAAGTCATCTCACAACACTAAGACTTAGTGCAACATTCCCTAGGGATGCTGCCCACACCATAATGTTGACATAAAATTATTGTTTACAAAGTGGGGCTCTAGAGACCTCTGGGCTCTGTTGTGGCAATTATAATCCACTGAGAGGTTCCACAGGTTAAAAATGTTTATCAAGTGTGGCCTTGGAGATCTCTGAGCCCCAGTGTCGCAATTATAATGAATTAAGGGGCTCCTGTGTAAGAATTATTTTCTAGGTGTGGCTGTGGAGACCTTTGGAGAGTTCCAATGACTATCACCAACTGACTGGGTCCCCAAGATCTGTCTTGCAGTCCTTAGTTTTCTCTGTTCCCCACACTCTGACAGAATCTTCAGAAGTCAGAATCTTCAGAGCACAATTCTGTAATTGTTTCTGTGACTCTGCTTGGGTTTTTCACTGATTCCTCTATTCCGGTCCCCATTCTGACAGCTAGCTTTTCGCCAGTCACACCCACCTGCAACACACACTGAAAGTTTTTCCCTGTCTAGAATATTCACACAATGCCCATGTTCTCATATGTGTTTATCATTGACCCAATTATCTAGTGCCTTGATGAAAAGTTTGATGATTTATATTTAGGTCACATATAATGCTGGATGTTTTAGTGTTTATTTTATCTCATTTTGATCGCTATAAGTTTTTTTTTTTTTAAAAAGTATATTTTGTCAATGTATTCCAGAGGTATTTACTGAACAGTTAAGCTATTTTACACAGTGTGGGAATAAAACTAACAATTGATGTTAGTTTGTAACCACTGAGGAAATTAGATGTCCCATTACAAACTTCCCAGTGCTTAGAAACTTTCTTGAGGTGTGTCAGCCTTGGATTCCTCACCAATAAAATGTTATTATTGGGAACTACAAGGTATCGCTGTTTGGGGATGAATGGAAATGCATTTGAGGTGTGTAATGTGAGACTGACATTCGTTCAAGGGCACATATTGTTATTGTACCACCAACATCTATTCACTGGGAAACACACTCTGACTCTAAGGATGCTCACAGCCTAAGAAGACAGGCATCATCTGAGATCATTAGAATCAAGGTGACCTGTGCCATGATCTTTTCTTTCACCCAGCCAGCATAAAGCCATAAAGGGAAGTATTCAAAATACTTGAATTATTATTCCTTTACTGGGTCTTGCTTACTGCACAACAGTGTAAATGGCACAAAATACCGTGTGCAGTTGTGAGAGTGTTTATAAGAAAAGACTTTTTTACTGACTTATGGAAGAAAAATAGCACCTGAATCTTATATGGTGCTAATATGCTATGTATCAGACCCTGTCAAAACACAGCTCAGTCTTAGCACTGGCCTCAAGTACTAACCACTGGCATTTATCACTTCCTGTTCCTTGACTGTGGATGTAGCTTGACCAACCACTTCATGCTCCTGACACCATGATGGATTATACCTTCACACTGTGGTCCGGAGTAAAACCTTCCACTTTTAAATTGGCATTGGCAGTGTATGTTATCACAGCACCAGGAAAAATAACAAATACATTTTCCTTTTAGTTTCTTGTATTTTTATATACACTTCTGTGCCTGTACTGTTCATTATATTTTATTCTGCATCTCACCTGAGTAGCTTTTAGGATTGTCCTTTCTTTCTCTGACTCTCCTATACAATGCTTTCTCTGTTATTTTTCCTACCTCCAAACCACGTTCTTCACTAAACACTCACACTTCACTTCCCACCCCGTTCTTTCTTCCTTTCACTACCTCATTATCAATGCCCTAAAAATCTATAAAAATACATTTCCTGAAACCAGCAGCCTGTGGTATTGTTTCCGAAAGTGTTCAAGGGACACATGTGAAATACATTCTATTTTCCAATACAAGCCAACACAGAGACTGGTGTCAAATCGTTGTATCTGTTACTGTAGTCGGCTTCCCCCCGAGTGGTAGTAGGGAGTGTAAAGCCAAGTGAAGATAGCTCAATAGAGCATACGCAAAACAAAACAAACACAAACAGTGGGAGAAAGTGGGAGAAACAGGAAGACAATCCACCCCAAGAGATGACCAAACACAGCAAAGAAACCCAAAAGATACGGAATGAAAAGCTACACACCCATGAGCTCACATAATCTTTAGAAGCAGAAACCAAAGATAACGAGATAGTGGAAATGCCAGCAAGACCTTTCAGAGTCTTACTTTATAAAAGAATCAGTGACTCAATGAAGTATTCAAATGTGCATATGAATGAAGTAAGAAAACCCATTCCAGACATAAAGACAACAGAAAAGTGGATGCAATGATCAGAGAGTTCTGTTATCTCTAAGAAATAGAACTTACTGGCAACGACTTGCTGAGTCAAAGGATGGCAATCAATGCACTAATTAAATGCAACCAAACAGCAAGTTCCCATAGCTATGCCTATAGATGATCACCTAGACCTAAAATAAAAACTATTCATAAGCATAAAGATGACCACTATGTATTAGGAAAGAGAACAATGCATCTGGAGGATATAGCAGTTGAAAATATTTATGTACTGAATGTTGGAGTAGCCAGTTTCATAAATCAAACACTAAAGGTCTGATTAACCAGATTGGACCAGATAAAATAAAAGTGGAAGACTTCAAAACTCCATTCTCCCCTTTAAACTCTTCTAAACTAAACTTCTCAATTTTTCCTCTTATAAACTGAAAATCAACAAAGAAACTTGAGCGTTAAACTGTGACTTGGATAAATTGGATTGACTATATCTATAAAGCACTCTGTCCTACAGATTCACATTTTTCTTGATGGCCGAAGAATCATCTAAAACAGATCCCAATAGAGGATGAAGAGATGGTTCAGAAGTTCACTGGCTGCTCTTCCAAAGGACCCAAATTCAATTTTCAGTACCCATATGGCAGCTTATAACCTGTAACTCCAGTCCCCAGGGTATCTGATGTCCTCTTCTGGCCTCCATGGGTACCGCACATACACAGTACATTTAAATACAAGCAAAACACCCTACACAGAAAACAAAAGAAAAAGAAAAATGAAAAGGAAAACGGAAAGGAAGAAAGAATGAAAGGAAGGAAGGAAGAAAAGAGAAAGAAAGAAAGAGAGAAAGAAAGAAAGAGGAAGGAAGGAGGGGAAGAAAGGAAGGAAGGAAGGAAGGAAGGAAGGAAGGAAGGAAGGAAGGAAGGAAGGAAGGAAGGAAGGAAGGAACGTCGTTATAGACCACAAAGCAAGCCTGAACAAATACAAAAGAAAATAGAGGTCAGGTGGTGGTCACGCACACCTTTAATCCCAGCACTGAGAGTCAGAGACAGGCAGATCTCTGTGAGTTTGAGGCTAGCCTGGTCTACAAAGTGAATTCCAGGACAGCCAGGGCTACACAGAGAAACCCTGTCTTGAAAAACCAAATAAGTAAGTAAGTAAGTAAGTAAGTAAGTAAGTAAGTAAGTAAGTAAGTAAGTAAGTAAGTAAATAAGTAAGTAAGTAAATGAACAAACAAACAAACAAATAAATAAATAAAATAGCAAGAGAGCTGGCTCTGCGCTTCACCAGCTGCAGCACTCAGGAGATGGACCCTGCACCCTGCCTGGGTAGCACAGTTGAGCTGACCCTGGTTGGGTGGGTGCTAGTGAGCCCACTCCAAGGGCATGAGAGCAGAACTGGCCCCACCCCTTGTTGCCTGCTGCATTGGGTGAACTAGCCAGGGCACAGCAACAAAATTGCTTTTTTTTCCTTTGAAATGATAAAATCAACAGCTCCCAAAACAAACTAATCAAAAGAAATAGGAAATAGAGAGGAAAGTCAAATTAATAAAATTAGAGAGGGAAGGGGAATTGACATCAGACTCCAGTGAAGTCTAGAAGGAATACTTTCAAAAGTTATAGCTCTTAAAGCTGGAAAATCTGAAGAAATGAATAAATTCTTAATATATACAACCTACCAAATTAAGCCATGAAGATATAAGTAACTTAAATAGGTCCCCAAACAAGCAATTAAATTGAAGTATTAATTAAGTCTCCCTACAAAGAGAAGCTCAGGGGTATGCATGTGTGTGTGTGTGTGTGTGTGTGTGTGTGTGTGTGTGTGTGTGTGTGTGTGTGTGTGTGGGTAGTCCATGTCAGGTGTCTTTTTCTGTGATTTGCCATTTTATATTTTAAGACAGGGTATCTCACTCAACTTGGAGCTCACCAACTGGCTAGGCAGGCCAGTTCCAGAGACCTGTCTGTCTCTGCCCTCTCGGTACCAGGGTTACAGATGCATGCCACAGTGCCCGGCTTTGTGGCTTCCAGAGATCTGAACTCAGAACATCACACTCGTTTACCAGGCACTTCATTGGCTAAGCTATTTCTCCAGCCCCTATGAAGTTTTTAAGAAATAGCTAACTAACACTTCTTACCTTGTTCCACAAAATAGAAAGGGAAGAAACATTATCAAACTCATTCTACAATGCCAGCATTACCTTGTACAAAAACTGGATAAGGATGTAACAAAAAAGCAAAATAGACCAGTTTCTCTGATGAACATAAAGTATTCCTTAATGAAAAAGATGAGAATTCCTGCAAATTGAATATTGTACATCAAGACCACACATCCCAAGGAGGCAAGGTTGGTTCAGTATACACAAATCAATAAATGTAATACAGCACATAAATATACCTCATACATGCTGATCGAGAGCTCTGCTACTGAGCTCCATCCCTCAAATAGTTGGGAGAAAAAAAAACCCTTAAATCATATATCAGACAACAGAATATTATTCAGAATGTATAATGAATTCCTACAACTTTACAAAAACAAACAAACAAACAAATAAATAAACAAAAACCAGGATGTATCATGATCACAAAGGTGTTTTTCCCGGGGCAAGACTTATCCATTACACTCAAATGTGGTGACCTCTGCCACGTCACCAAACTCAGAAAGCTTAGTTAGCATCATAGTCTGTGGCAATGGAGGACTGTGTTCACTTCTCCCCAGAAAGAAACAAAACCAAACAGCTCAATTAAAAGATGAACAGACAACTTGACTAGACATTTCTTCAAATAAGATACACAGATGTCCTGTGAGCACATGGAGAGATGCTGAGCATCACTAAGCATTGGGAAATGAAGTGAAATGCCACCTCACTTGGATGGTTAACTAAAAACAAATTAATAAAAAAAATACCTGAAAGTCACAGGTGGGGAAACCAAGGAAAGGATGTAGAGAAATTTAAGCCTTTGTACATTTTTCGTTAAGATGTAAAAACAACAGGACAAGTATAGAAAACCATGTGGCACTTTCCCAAACCAAACCAAAACAAACAAACAAACAAACAAAACAAATCTGAATTACTTTGTATGCTGGCTAGTTTTGTCAACTCGACACAAACTAGAGTCATGAAGAAGAGGGACTCTCATTGTGGAGTTGCCTCCATCAGATTGGCTTGAGTGTGTCTGTGGGGGCATTTTATTGGTTGCTAGTTGATATGGGAGAGTCCAGTCCACAGTGGGTGGTACCATCCCTTGGCAGGTGGTCCTTGGCTGTGTAAGAAAAGTAGCTAGCTGTTCAAGACAGTAAGTAGCATTCCTTTGTGGTCTCTCCTTCAGTTCCTGCCTCTAATTCTTGCTTTGTTTTCCCTAAGTCATGAGATGTGGAAGTGCAAGCCAAATGATGCTGTCCTCCCAAGTTATCACAGCAGCAAGATGGGAACTATGACACTACGTAACTGGGTGGTTACACTTCTGGCTCTTTAACCTGAGAAAGCTAAGTATGGATTGAAGCAGGCATTTACACACCAGTATTGCTAGCAGTCAACAGGAGAAGTATCTCCTGTTCTTCAACATATGAATGGAAAATTGAATTGTGGTATATATATATATTCAGCCATAAAAATAAATGAATCCCAATACATGCCACAGCAAGGACAAACCTTAAATATAGGGTGCTAAGTGAAATAAGCAGACACAGAAGGACAAGTGTTATAAAACCTCATCCATATTAAATATCTAGAATGGAGAAACTCATAGGGACAGGAAGTAAAATGGTGGTTATCGGTGGTTGGGTGGGGAGAATAGGAGAATTAGTGTTGTGGAATCTGAGTTTCAGTTTAGGTTGAAGAAAAGGTAATGAACACTAGTTATGAAAGGGGATAGATATAAAGCTAATTGGTTTTTTTTTTTTTTTTTAGTTTTAACAGCCATGGGTTTTTAATTTTGGTGGTAGATACGTATTTAAAAATATTCTGAGGCCGGGCGGTGGTGGCGCACGCCTTTAATCCCAGCACTCGGGAGGCAGAGCCAGGCGGATCTCTGTGAGTTGAGGCCAGTCTGGGCTACCAAGCGAGTCCCAGGAAAGGCGCAAAGCTACACAGAGAAACCCTGTCTCGAAACCCCCCCCCCCAAAAAAAAAACAAACAATAAAAATATTCTGATAGTAAAGTATAAATCCATTGTGAAGCTCCACAGCTTCCATTCTGAATTTCTATTCCAACTGTATGGAATTTCACTGAGTTGAATAATCCTTAGGTCTGGTTAATTTTGGTGTGTGATGGCATTTTATTTGCAATGTCTTTTTAAGCAATAAGGTTTAAAGTAAACATTTTAAAAAAATAAATAAAAAATGGATGATAGCAATGGTTGTACAAGGTGAATGTAACTAATGAAACAAAAAATGTCTTAGGGCTGAAAAATTGGCTCAGTGGTTAAGAGCATCTGTTGTTCTTGCAAAGAATCCCGGTTTGATTCTGGGCACCCGCATGGAGCTCACAACCTCTTGAGGAATGAGGCATGCATGGGGTGCACATACATGCAGAGAAAACACTCATGCAACAAAATAATAAAATAAATCTAAAAACATATTTTAAACATAGATTTTATTATAATAAAAATTAATCTTGTGAAAGAATGTTATGCTGCCAAAGGATGGTTAGGAATTTCAGTACTCCTCAAGGCTTCTGTCCACATTTGCTTCAGGATTGAGAAGCCACATGGATCTGGTAGGTTGGGACACCCACCTAGATAACACAGCTGCCTAGAGACTCCCAACCACTAGAGGGAGCTACAGTATTTAAGACAGACAGGCCTTTCAAGGCCTCTTGAGGGCAAAGGCCTTGCTTCTGCTTGAGTCCCAGGAATGGTCTAAAAAATCTACAGGCCTCATGTCTGGTGATTCATTTTAACTTTTAACAACAACTTGTTACCAGTGTGAATAATTCTCTTGCAACGCCTATCCATATATAGTAACAACAGGAAAATCAGTTTAGTTACTCTAACAAAAACAAAATTGCTATTTTTTTTCATTTTGCCTCCCCAAAGTGTGCTGAATATATTTCAACATTATTTAAAGGTATATAACAGTTATATTATCTTCTGTCACTCTGTTTTCAGTACTGTTTCTAACATTATTTAAAGGTATATAACAGTTATATTATCTTCTGTCACTCTGTTTTCAGTACTGTTTCTAACATTATTTTAGTGGGAAAATTGTATTTGAAACCTGCTAATCTTCTCAATGTAGATTTTTAGATCATTTTGTGGCTCATTGAGACAATATTCCCATAGTTTTAAAACCTGAAAGGTATTAAATACATAGGTCACATTTTTATTTAAGAGTTATTACTTCCCTGAGACTTTGGCCAGTGCAAGTCTGTTGCCCTGGTCCTACACCTCAGAAGATCCTCTCCCTTGGAGAAAATGGAATGGTTTACTTCAGTTACCATTCTGTGTCATGGAAAACCAGAGCAAATTTCTCCTGTGATGAATTCCTGTTTCAAAACAACAGGTTAACATCAATAATTAAACATACCTTTATACAAATATATACATATACTAGAACTTCGATCAGTATAATCTCTGATTGCTCACAGCCCCTCCTTACTAAGCACATTTCTGTCCCCTGATTCTGTAAGTTTGACTTTCCACATATAAGTGACATCATATAGTATTTGTCTTTTTATATCTGGCTTGTTTTATGTAGTACATTTTTCAGATTAATCAATGTTATATATGAGAAGGTTCTTTTATAATGCTGAATAATAATAAATATATCCTATCTTTAATTTAATCATTTATCTGATATTTATAATTATCATATTTTGGTGACCATATACAAGGCCAGCTATTTTCTAGAGATAATGATTTCTTTTTGACATATACCCAGAACAGGGATAGCTAGACAATGGAGTGGTTCTAGTGAGAAACCTTGGCAGTTTTCCATAATGGCCATACCTTTATAGAAATAGTTCACGGTGGTTATGTTGCATGACTTTTCCAGAAAATATATATATATATTTTCATGGTTTTTACCTTTGTTCTATATTTTCTATTCTGTTTCATTGCAAAATTATTTTTGTGTCTATTTCATATAAGTACTATACTGTTTTAATCACTGTAGCACAGTAATATGGTTTGAAATCATATTTCAGCTTTTGAAATTGAATTGAAAAATGATTTGAAATCAGAATTGAATTGAATTGAAAATTCCAGCTTTGTTCTTCTTATTCAAAATTATGCTGTCTGTTGTGGGGGAATTATTTGCACTGCCACTCCACTGTGCCAATAAAGCCACCTTGAGTCAAGGACAGAATTATTTATTGACTGACTGAGATTAGCCATAGAGATGTTGGAGGACTGAGGAAGGTGGATAGAGAGGCACAGGAAGAGAGAAGGAGGGGCTGAGGGAAATTTCCAGGGCTTTTGGATCAGGAAAACATGGACAGTAGGGTCAGCTGATCGTCCCTCCCTTGTTCCTTGCATTTATCAGGTTTTTCCTCTCAATTTCTAACTCCTGAGTTTTTAATAATACTAGAACAATTTGTCAGATTTTAAAAATAGACAGTTACGACTTAGATTTTGTTCTATTGCAGTGAAAAATGCCATTGGAATCTAGATGGAGATTGCACTGAATCTGTAAATCACTTTGTATAATATGGGAAGTTTAATGATATGCTTAAAATCCATGATGTAAAATATCTTTCTATTTATTTGTAGTACCTGAAATTTCTATTACAGTTTTCATCTTAGGTATATTTCACATTCTTGATTGAATTTATCAATAAGTATCTTATTCTTTTTTATATTTTTAGAAATAGGGTTTGGTTTTTGATTCTTCTTAGGATAATCTAATGTTAATGTTAAGCAATGATACTGATACTGTATGTTGATTTTATATCCTGAGAATTTGCTGAATTTGCTTACCAGTTCTGATAGTTTTTTGATAAATCTTTAGGGTTTCTTACACACGAAATCACAACATCTGCAAACAGAGACAACTGTACTTTCTCTTTCCATTCAGATGTCTGTCTTTTGTTTCTTTCTCTTGCCTCACAGCCCTGGCTAGACTCTAGTACCATGTAGAATTGATGTAACAATGTTGCCTCCCTTATCTTATTCTTGACCTTAGACTATGGGTAGTAATTACAAATGACATTGGCAAAATTAGTGAAATTTGTATAATAAATTTGTTATGAAGTCCAAGAATGTTGTCTGACCTGTAGTAATAGCTTCCCCCAACATTAACTGTAAAATTTCTTAAGTTTTTGTTATTTTTTTTCCTCCATTAGGTCATTATTGAAATTTTTCTTTTGAGGATCTGAAGAGATTGTTCAGTGGTTAAGAGCACTTGCAGCTCTTGCGGAGGACCAGGATTCTGTTCCCAGCACCTACATGGTGATGCACAGTTGCCTGTAACTCCAGTTGTAGAGGATCTGATGCTCTCTCCAGGCCTCTGAAGGGACTGCATGCACCTAGTGCACATACATACGTAGAAGGATTCAGACATATACATTAAATATTTTTTCTTTTGAGAGACAATCCTCTGTAGTCTCTTCCTTCCAAGTCTTCTTCTCTTTTCCATAGATAATAGTCAAATCTAAGTCCTGTATGCACCATTGTGTCTAGGGTAAAACTTCTACACAGTTTAACAAAGAACAAATGGCAGTCATCTGGACCACCAAAGATGAAGAAGACAGGTAGCAAGATGTTAGACAGTCACCTTCGTGGACAGTTCATTGACTCTGTGGACCCAAAATCTCTGAGGACAAACCAATGGCCTTTGGTGAAAAGGTCCAAAGAGTCTCAAATGTCCCCCAGAAATGGCACATGCCCCTCACAAAGCCTTGCTTGCAGAAGACAACAGCTCTGTGTGTGCAAACACACAAATGGCCTCTTCAATTGCTCTATTGTGGGATATGCTCTCTTCAATATAATTTTAGGGCTCTGTATTTTTACATGCCAAGTGAAACAACAGATATGATAATAAACTTTCATTCTGTGCAAATTGAGTTACTCTGTCAGCGACCAAATATGAAATATAGGTTCTTAGATAATGACTGGGTTCATATCTTCTACACTTGAGGCAAATTACAGAAGAGTTAGTATATAAAATTCAGTCTACTAATAATTAAAATAAACACGGCTAAGGAAGACCTACAATTTTTGTTATTGTAATTAACTGTGGGTTGTTGAGGTGACAAAAACCAGGATATCGGTATCACACAGTATTTGTCATCATAGACATATAGGGAATATAAACAACCTAAAGGCCTAACTGTCACAATGTTATCACAAATTATTTATGCAAGACAAAATCAAATATTAAATGAGTGTAAAACTAAAAGAAGATTTATTCAACTGAAAAGTTAGGGAGACTTTGAAAGGTTGACATAGACACCTGCACTTTGACATGAAGTCATTGTTTAAACCCATGGTATTATTTACGGTTGTAGAATTCAAGTATCCCCTGTTTTCACATGTTAGCCCAATGGTTTTATATCCACACCATTCCCTAACTTTACATTTATTTCATTCTTTTTTCTTCTTTCCCCATCTCTTCCTCTGGCTTGTTACTTTTATGCTCATTTCTCTCTGTTCTCTCTTCCCTCTTTTTCTATGACACCAAGTCACATGAATAACCTCTCTGTGCAGCTGATGAGGTATGGAGGTCACCTTTTACTCAGTTCTGCCTTAACCATTTTGCTGATTCTTTTTTTTTTTTTTTGGTTTTTCGAGACAGGGTTTCTCTGTGTAGCTTTGCGCCTTTTTCCTGGAACTCACTTGGTAGCCCAGGCTGGCCTCGAACTCACAGAGATCCGCCTGGCTCTGCCTCCCGAGTGCTGGGATTAAAGGCGTGCGCCACCACCGCCCGGCTCCATTTTGCTGATTCTTAAGTAGGTGACTAGCATCGTATTGAAAACTCTGCCTGATCTAGAAAGCACATCTGTTCATTATGTCTTTGTTTGGTCTAAATATGAGCGAAGGGAAACTGATACACAAGAATTTAGAAATGACCTCACTAGACAAACAGAGATGAACTTAAATGTTCTGCTTTTGCGTATGGTATAGTATAATCTATGCAGGATCACAGTGGCAAGTAGCAATTTGTGAAAGGTATTGCCACTCTGAGTTAAGTCTTCCACCTTTTCATATAATGTTCCTTTATTGTTGTTTATGTGAATCATTGATATAAGGAAGCATTTATTTCCTATTTCTCTCATATGTAAGATTTAATTAGTAAATACTACTTATTTTATACCAGTTTTATCAACAAGTACTTTAAGAACAGCATGCATGAATTTATCAATTTATTAAAAGCTGTCTATTGAATAATAAACAATAACCTATATATCATGGAAAATAAAAGGCAAAAATTTTAAATCATCCACTTGGAGAAATATAATACAATATAGAGAAAATGGCTGTGTTGTTAATGTCTTTATTGTATTGGAACTATATATTGGCATGTTTGAGCTTCAGTTTCTCCAGCAGTAAGAAGTTAATACTTCTACCTCTGTATAGCTTGTACTACTATATGTGAGCTGCCTAGTGTGTGGTAGATGTTCATTCAGTGGGATTACTCTAGTGCAAACATTAACTCAGTGTCTTCTTTAGTCTAGAGCAAATGTGAAATTACAGTCTGTGATTCCAAAAGAATTCAAACCTAACAGCCAAAGCTACAATCAAAGTACTAAATGCAAAAGTTTCTTTATTCCAAGAGCTTAAGATGACAAAGGAAAAAAAATATTGAAAGAGTATCATCTTACATGGTCTTACTTTACACCCAGTTAATGTAAATCCTACAAAGTCATATGAAATTATGAAAGAGTCTTACTTTCTGGAAGGAGGGGGGAAATGCTTTCATAGGCTGATCCATGAAAGTTAACAGATAAAGCTGTGCAGAACATACTATTTGTTTAACAACATTGTTAGAATTCTCCATATGTTGTTCCCATTGATCTTTGTCATGATGCAGTGTTTACTTCCTGGTTTTTTTTTTTTTTATTTTGCAATACAATTCAGTTCTACATATCAGCCACGGATTCCCTTGTTCTCCCCCTCCCGTCCCCCTCACCTTGCCCCCAGCCCCCACCCCCATTCCCATCTCCTCCAGGGAAAAGCCTTCCCCACAGACTGAGTTCAACCTGGTAGACTCAGTCCAGGTAGGTCCAGTCCCCTCCTCCCAGGCCGAGCCAAGCAATCCTGCATAGGCCCCAGGTTTCAAACAGCCAACTCATGCAATGAGCACAGGACCCGGTCCCACTGCCTGGATGCCTCCCAAACAGATCAAGCCAATCAACTGTCTCACCCATTCAGAGGGCCTGATCTAGTGGGGACCCCTCAGCCATTGGTTCATAGTTCATGTGTTTCCATTCATTTGGCTATTTGTCCCTGTGCTTTATCCAACCTTGGTTTGTTTTTTAGCCTATTCTGTTTCACTGTAACAAATGCCTGAGATAATAAATTCAAAAGAAATGTTTGTTTTGGCTCATGGTTTAGGAGTGCACCTATTTCTTCAGCAACTATGGCTAGGCAGGGTACCATGGTGAGGAATGAACAGAGGAACAAAAACATTTATTCATGGCAAAATGAAGGACAAAGAGAGACAAGACTGTGGTCCAGCAATCCCTTGAATGACCAAGAATCCAAATGATCTGGAAACACAAGACTCAAATGTACATACATGAGATTGGTAGAATCTGCATGGGAGCTCCACCCACCTGGGAGGAACATGGCTTCAACTACCTCATTTCTCTTTTGGAACATAATTCCACAACCTAAATGGCAACTCTGAATTCTTAGTCAGAGGACATGTGGAAAGACTGAGAAATCTAGGGCAATGTATCATATTTAGAAGCAAAGTTTGATGTCCTTATTTGATTGAGAACTTCCTAAACCATACTCAAATACTGCCAGGCAACTCCTGTTTAAGTTCTCAGGAAAGGGGAACTCACTACCTCAAAGGCAGTCACTTACACTTTTGACCTTCTTTTGTAAGTTGTACACTTCTATTCAGCCAAATTAAATCTCCTAAGATCTTCAGTGTAGCTGTACTTATTTTTACCGTTGAAAACACAAAGAAAATTGAATTTCATCTCTTATGCAATTTCAAGGATAGAGATAAAAATCTCTTAAATTGGGCTAGCTTGTGCCCTTTGTAACAGTCATTCCTTGTTCACCTTTGTGTCAGAACTAACATCCTGTGACTAATAGATAAAAAACCTTTTGAAATCTATTTTCTTAGCTTCCACCAACCCAAATGTTCAGATACCATTTTGGGCCTATAGAAAAATTTCCCCCATCTCTCTGTATCTGTCTCTCTTATATACCCACTAATGTGTTTAATTTATTAATTTGTTTATATTCCCATTATTGAAAATGGGGTTGTTCTCACATACTATATTCTGATTATGGTTTCCTCACCTCTCCTCTTCCCAGTCCCTCTCACCTCCTCTTCCATCCAAATCAACCTATTTTTTTCTCTTATTAGAAGACAAGCAGGCTTCTAAGTCATATAATAAAATAAACTAACATAAAACAAAAACTAATACATCAGATTAGGAGAAAACAAACAGACAACAGGAGAAGAGCCCAAGAAAAGACACAAAACAGATACAGATGCAGAGACCCACTGATTTGCACACTCAGGAATCCCATAAAAACACTTAACTGGAAGTCATGATTACACCCAGAGGATCTGTAGGAGAAAAAATATAAATAAAATAAAATAAGATAAAGTGGGAAAATTTTATTTTTTTCTAACGTGACATTATGAAACAAGGAACCTCCAAAGATGCCATTAAGTTTGTTTCCTGTTGGCCATTTACTGCTGGGCATGCAGCCTACCCTTAAGAGTAGTTTGTTTCCCCAATAAGACTCCTCCATTGGAGAAAACTAAATTTCACTTGCAAATTCCCTGGGTTAGGGATGAAGCCATGTGTCCACTTCTTTCAGCTCTAGGACCCCATCTGGTAGCCCTGTGAGTGCTACCTCAGTCTCTGTTAGTGACTATATGCATTGATCCTGTTGATGTGGAAGACCTTGTTTCTTTGGTGTCCTCCATCCCCTCTGGCTCTTATACTCTTTCCTCATCTTCTTTGGGGTTCCCTAAACCCTGAGGAGAGGAATTTGATGGAGACATCCCATTTAGGGCTGAGGCTCCCAAGGTCTCTTACTCTCTGCATATTGTCTGGCTGTGAGTCTCTGTATTTATTCCCATCTGCTGCAGAAGGAAGCTTCTTTGATGATGACTGCCAAAGACATTGATCATCTTTAGGATTATTATTTTGTTTTCCCATATTCTTTTAAAAGAAGTATTTGGTTTTATCTTAGTCTCAGGATTTTGGTCATCCAAGCAGCATTGGGTATGGGTTCCATCTTGTGGAGAGGGTCTTAAATCAATATCAGATGTTGATTGGTTACCCAACAAGATCTGTGCCACCTTTACATTGGCATATCTTATAAGCGGGACACCATTGTGAATCAAACTGCTTATAGGTAGGTGGGTGTTCATGTTTTTCCTTTGGTAACCTGCAGAGTGCCTTTCTGTACCAAAGGCTCATTGTAGGTGCCAGCTGTACTTCTCCATGTTCATTGGGTTGTATAGCTCTTATCATTAGCAATAGGAACTTGTCATCAGTTTGAGGAAAACAACCTATGCTCTTGGTAATAGCCTGGCTTGTTTGGGGATTTGCATGGGACCCTTTGGCCAACAATTTCATTTGATGTAACCCATTTTTGGTACAGAGAGCATCATTTGGTGAAAAGAGATGGCAAGTTGGGTCTCTTTCTTCCCTATTATTTGGTAATTTCTTTTAGAAATGTACGTGTGTGTGTGTGTGTGTGTGTGTGTGTGTGTGTGTGTGTGTGTGTGTTAGGAACCTTCTGCTGTATTAGGCTTCCATACTATCCCTCAAATGGCCTGTCACTCCCTGTATTCTCTCCTTTTTCCACCTCTCCCTTCCCCCTCCCTACTTGACCTTCCCATTCCAGCTTCCCTGCACATCCATAATTAGCTATTATATCTCCCTTTCCTAGTGAGATCTATTGATCACACCTAGTTCCTTACTTTATACTTACTGCTATGGTTCTATGGATTGTATTTGGTTATCACCGACTGAATACCTAATATCCACATATAAGCAAATATATATCATATTTGTCTTTCTGGGATACCTCACTAAGGATGATTTTTTTCTAGTTCTATCCATTTACTTGCAGATTTCATCATTTCATATTTTCAATGGCTGAGTAATATGTCATTGTGTAAACGTACTACATTTCTTCATCCATTCTTCTGTTGAGGGACATCTAGGTTGTTTTTTTTTTCTGGCTGTTATGAATAGAGCAGCAATGAACATGGTTGAGCAACTATCTCTATGATAGTATGAAGCATTCTTTGGGTGTATCCCCAGGAGGAGTACAGCTAGATCTCGAAGTAGATCAATTCCATTCTTCTTGAGGAACCACCACACTGATTTCCATAGTGGCTGTACAAATTTACATCCCACCAGCAGTGGAGGAGTGTTTCTCTTACTCCACATCCTCACCAGCATGAGCTGTCATTCATTTTTATTGATCTTGGCCATTCTTATGGGTGTAAGATGAAATCTCAAAGTAGCTTTGATTTGCATGTCCCTGATGGCTAAGGCCGTTGACCATTTCTCTAAGTGTTTCTCAGCCATTTGCATTTTATCTCCTGAGGACTCTCTGCTTAGTTCTCCACCCCATTTTTACCTGGGCTATTTGTTTTCTTGTTGTTCAGGGGTTTTTGTTTGTTTGTTTAGTTCTTTATATATTCTAGATACTAACCCTCTATCAGATGGATAATTGATAAAGATCTTTTTCTGCCCTGTAGGCTGCCACTTTGACTGAATTATGGTGCCCTTTGCTGTACAGAAGTTTTTCAGCTTCCTGAGGTTCCACTCTTAATTGTTGATCTTAATGCCTGTGTTATTGGTGTCCTGTTCAGATAGTCTTTTCTGTGCCAATGAGTTCAAGCTCATTTCCCACTTTCTTGTCTATCATATCCAAAGTTGTCTAGTCTTATATTGAGGTCCTTGGTCCATTAGGAGTTGGGTTTGTGTGGGGTGATAGATATCTGTCTATTTTGATTCTTCTGAACACAGCTTCTGGTTTGACCAGAACCATTTGTTGAAGATGCTGTCTTTTCTTCAGTGTGTACTTTTGGCTTCTCTTTCAAAAAATCAGGTGTCCATAACTGTGTAAAATTCTGTCTGGGTCATCAACTTGATTCCATTGATCAATGTGTCTGCTTTTACGCTGATACAATGCTGTTTTTGTTACTACAGCTCTGTAATACAACTTGAAATCAGAGATGGTGGCTTCTCTGACAATTCTCTTATTATTCAGAATTGTTTTAGCCATCCTAGATTTTTGTGCTTCCATATGAACTTGAAGATTGTTTCTTAATTTCTGTGAAGAATTGTGTTGGAATTATGATCAGGATTGCACTGAATCTGTAGGTTACTTTCGGTAGAATGACCATTTTTACATTAATCTACTGATCCATGAGCATGGGAGATCTTTCCATCTCTTCTTCAATGTCTTAAAGTTTTTATTATGCAAAATTTTCACTGGCTTGGTTAAAGTTATCCCAAGGAATTGTGAAAATTATCCTCATCTACATTGGCATGTCAGTTGTCATTATGCTGGCCTTGTTCAGCCAACCATATTGTTGATATTTTATGGTGCAGCTTCCCTGCATGTCTAGAAGACATCATTTCACAGCAGGTGTCCTGATCTTCTGGTTCTTGCAATCTCTTCACCCCCTCTCTCTTGATGTTTTCTGAGCTTTATCTAATGTATGATAATCCTTTGCATTTTTATGCATATATATGCATTTTTTGCCTGCATGCATGTTTGTGCACCACATATATACAGTGCCCATGGAGGCGAGAAGAGAGTTCTAATGGGTTGTAAGCCTTCATGTGGAAGGTGAGATTCAAATCCAGTTTGTCTGGAAGAGCAGTCAATGCTCTTTACAGCTGAACCTTCTCCCCAACCTCAAACATGATACTTCTTAAACTTGCTCTAAGCATGTATGTGTGTTGATATATTATGGTATATGTAAAAATCAATTTAAGCTAAATGGAATCCTAAGGGTAAGACCACAACTATAAAACTCCTAGAGGAGATCACAGGAGAAAATCTCCTGAACGTTGACTTTGGCAGAGTGTTTTGGGCTAGCGTATGATAGCTCGAGATTAAAAAGTAAGTAAATGAGTATTTAAAAATGGCACTACATCAGGAAAAAATCTTCTGAAATGAAAATGAAATGATCAACAAATGTAAACAGCAGTCTACAGACTGGGAAAATTTACTTGAAAACCATGCAACTGAGAAGAAGCTAATGTCCCAAATTCTTCTGTCTTGCAGAAGAAAAACTGAAAACCCATCTTAATAATAGACACAGGTCATTACTCAATAGAAGACTTTAAACATTTTCCAACAAACATATGAAATCTGTTCGCTGCTAGTAATCACCCGGAAATACATATTGATGTCACCTATACTCTCTAGGATGAATGTTTATGAAAAGATAAGAGGTGTTAGTGATGGTATGGGAAAAGTGAAAACAACTCTCTTGTAAGTGTGTGTGTAGATTGGTACCGACATTAGGGATAATAATAGGGCGATTCCTTAAGAAATTTAAAATGAGGCTGGAGAGATGGCTCAATGGTTAGGAGCACTTGCTGCTCTTCCACAGGACCTGGGTTTGATTCCCAGCACCCACATGGTGACTTCCAAGCATCTGTGACCCCAGTTCTAGGGTGCCTGATGCCCTCATTTGTGCTCCATGGGCACTAGGCACACACGTGGTGCACAGGCGTATGTGTAGACAAGACACTCATATGTATTTAAAAAGAATTAGCTTAATTTAAAATATGTACACACACACACACACACACAGAGAGAGAGAGAGAGAGAGAGAGAGAGAGAGAGAGAGAGAGAAATTATAAACATAACTACCAGAGGATCTAGAGCTCTTTCTTCTGAGTTGATGAAAGCAAATGAAATTATCTACTTTTCAAGGTGTCTGCAATCTGTGATCATGCTTTCTGTACTTTAGTTAATCATAGTCTCTTGTATAATATTTGATGAACCAGCCTCAATATTATACATCCCAGGGGCTCAGGAGAGAGAACTACTAACGGCGAGGACTATTTTCGGGAAATAGAATCTCAGCACACCAAGCTCTATAGTCCACTTGCTTTAATTCCTCTGGCATAACATCCTTTATACACAGTTTCAGTTCTGTTCTCGTGTCTAGCTCCTTTCTTGCCTAATTTTTCTATATTTATGTACTGTCCCCTCTAGGTTCTATCTTAATTCCTTCATCTAGTTCTGTCCCTTCTAGGTTCTCATCTATCTAGTTCTTTCTCCTATCAGCTCCTCTCCCATCTCCTTCTCTCTCATCTGGCTCTTCCTCATCTTGTTCTTCCCCATCTGGCTCTTCCTCATCTTCCATCTCGTTCCTCTAGTCCTCTCTTCTAGCCCTTCAATCTAGTTCTTCCCCATCTCAGTTTGTTCCTCTCAAGTTCTTACCCGTCTAGTTCTTCCATTCTCTTTCCTCTTCTCTGTCCTGTGCCCTGGAAGTCCCGGTATATAAAGGGAAGGTCTGAGCTAAATTGTGTAAAGCTATTACTTAATGTCCACCTCTCCTAGGTGGTGTCTCCTTGTGGAATTTACCTTAAGTCAGGAGACTTGTATGTGGGCTGTTATCACTGTTAGTCCTCAGAAATTGGGCAACCACCTGGGCGGTGTCTCCTTGTGGAATTTACCTTAAGTCAGGAGGCTTGTATGTGGGTTGTTATCACTGTTAGTCTTCGGAAGTTGGGTGCCCACCTGGGTGGCGTTTCCTGTAGTTCTTGAAAGTGGCTAAGGGAGATAATCTGACTCCAGAGAAAGCCTTTCCTGAGGCTGTTCTCCAAATACCTGGAATGTGTATGTCCAGAGAGTGATCAGTCCACACTGTTAGCCCTTCTTAGGGAAAAGTCAATTGGGAAAACTATGAAGGCACACATGATTTTCATAACAGAATACAGCTGATATGTAACAAGCCAAGTAACACCAAAAACTCCTTGGGATTTGGCTTCCTCCAGGTAGTGACTTTGCCATAACCAGCTGAGTTCTTATGATATATTCCTGTGGCCTGCAGCAATAGTCAGGTTATGAAACTACCCTAATATCCACCAATGGTCTGTCTAATGGATAAAGAAACTGTGAAGTTTGTAAGAAAATATGATTGAGTCCATGAAAATACCTTGTTGTATGCTACTGTATGATAAGCTAGAACATTAAAGTAAGTGAAATAAAACAAAGAAAAATATCACATTAGCTTGTTTATTCCTAGATTTTTTTTAAGATAACGCTGTGTAGCTGGTTCCTCTGGATTGTAAGGTTCCTTGCTGGAGGGAGAGGGAAGCTCACCAGACTTATGAAACTTACAAGAAACTCTCAGGCCTCAGAGGCACATGAACGTCACATGACTGACAAGGCCCCTCTCCAAGACTGTAGAAACAGCAGTAGTACATCTGCCTGCATGTGGTGCAGGGGGCCCCAGGAGCACAGCTTTCATGATTGACACCCGTGCTTGAGTGAGACTCTCCAATGATGCAGCCCCCTTAGCCACCTACACTTCTGTAACGAACTCCAACTGAATCACGGGTTCACTAAGTTGGACTTGGATGGAATTGTTTCTTTGGCTCATCATTGCTGTCTTCATGGGTGTGAAGAGACATGGACAGATGTGGATTAAAGAATACAAAATTTTAGATATCTAAAAAAATTTTAGATATCTAAGATGATGAACAAGTCTAGATGTCTAATTACAAAATAGTGATATACTTAATAAAATTTTACTATATGAGTACTTGTGTTCAGTAAGTAATTGTTAATACTTAGATCTTCTCTTCTCTAATCCAAAAAGAGGTTAGAAGATTTAAGTAAGATGACAGATAAATTAATTTGCTTCAGATACTGGTGACCTTACTTCCTCTATGGAACCAATAACTTTCTTTTATGAGTCTCAAGCATATGCAATTATTTTTATTTTAAAAACTGACAAACTAAATATAAAATAAAACCATAAAAAGAAAAGGCAAAGGGTAAGTTGATATTCTGCTGCATGCTTTTTCTTATTCACCTCTAACTACTCTATCACAATAGAGAGACTTGGGACTATCTGACTCTGGAGTGGCTTAGGGATCCATGCTCTCTGATGACCAATTAGCTACTGTCCTGGATGAGAAGATCCTGATGGGTTTAGGTTTCCATGGAGATGCAATTTCCTTCTCACAAGATAAGATTTGTGAAAAGTCATGGATGGCTGTGTGCCTAGATACACTAGTGACTTCTTCAGATTTTTTTTTTTTTTGGTTTTTTTGAGACAGGGTTTCTCTGTGTAGCTTTGCGCCTTTCCTGGATCTCGCGCCGTAGACCAGGCTGGCCTCGAACTCATAGAGATCCGCCTGCCTCTGCCTCCCGAGTGCTGGGATTAAAGGCGTGCGCCACCACCGCCCGGCTGACTTCTTCAGATTTCTTGAACATGAAATGTGTTTCAACTAATATAATTGAGTTGCTATGTTCTCTGTGAGAGAAATAGTAAAACATAATTTTATTGAATTTTATTCTGTGTCCAAATAAATACTTTTTTCTATTAAGTTTTACATATAATTGAATTATTTAGACCTTGATAAACAAAACAGAGAAAAATACATTTTTGTTACCTTTATTGGCTAGTGCCTTGAGCTAATAAATACAAAATATGCAATCTTAGGTAGCAGCTAGCTTCATAAGATTTAGAGCAAAATAGGGCACATTCAAATAATGAATTTCTATTTAGTATCTGCGCAACCTAAAAATAACAACACAAAATAATTATCTGGCATTTGGTCTCTTGATAAGTATAACTAATATGAGGGAGGAATTTGCCTGTATTCCACACTGAGATAATTAAATGTAATAACACAGAATGTTCTATAAGCACAGGGCTTGAGTTATATTAAGAGTTCTGGAAATGAGAACTGTTATAGATTAGTTGACTCTATAAGGCACACTATTTGACCTTTTACCTAAGAATAGGTAATTAAGAAAAATCTAGAACATTGGAAAGAATCAGTCAGACAAAGCAGTGATGTCTACTAATTAAGCTCATGTTTGGTTTTCTCTCCAGTTTCTCTAGTTTCTTCTCATTCATGAACATTATCATCATCTTCCCCATGTCAAGCATCACTTCTGAGTTGCACTGGACAGCTGAGGAAATAGCAATGCCTGCCTCCCTTTTTACAGAATGCCTCCTTAATACTTCTTTGCATGTGACCCCAAGTAGAAAAGCAACATTCACATCTGGCCTCTACATGCTTCATGATATACCACTAATCATTATTTCCTTATGTTCTCCAAATATCACAGAAAGATATCCACCTCAGTAGACCTTAAAAAGAGGTCCTGTGATGTAAAGGGACATAGGCAGGATAGAGGGAGTTAGAAGCACAGGCATTGATGCAAATCTTTGTCATAGGGCATTTTGAATGGCACCATGCTAGAAATCTGAAGGCACTGCCATCATAACAATGCTTCCCTGTCTCCCAGGCATACCTAGAAACTGTCTCCACTTTGTACAAGAGGATACAATATCCACTTCCTAAGAACCATGTTACAAATAAACTTTTACTCCCTGTATCATATTGATTATAGACAATTACAAAGCATTTCAAAAGACCCTCCATACTACCAACTTCAGAACAAGGAAGCACCAAACCAATAGTGTCTGTTGAAGTTTGTTTTTTACTAACCAATTGCTTTGCAAGGACAGGATGAGTCTGTAACCCAAGAGCTGTTAAACCAAATTGTACTGGTTGTCCTTTGGTCTTCTATCCTGAGTCTGTGCCTCTCAGTAGCACCTTCCACAGAGCCCCCTTCACATCCTTGTTCCTCAGGGTATAAATCAGAGGGTTGAGCATGGGGGTGATGATAGTATAAAAAAGGGCAACAAACTTCCCCTTGCTCTCAGAATAACTGCCCTTGGGTTGTAAGTATGTGTAGATGGCTGCACCATAAAACATAGAAACCACCACAAGGTGGGACCCACAAGTCCCCAGGGCCTTTTTGCACCCTGCCATTGACTTGGTCTTCAGCACCGCCTGAGCAATATTTGCGTAGGAGCCCAGAATTAGTGTTACAGGAAATATCAAGATTACAACTCGGGCCACAAACATTTTGGCCTCTGTTCCTTCTGTGTCCTCACAGGCCAACTTCAAGAGAATAGGCATCTCACAGAAGAAGTGGTTCAGCTGGTATCCACAAAGAGGCATAGCCATCATCAGGCTTGTCTGAATCAGAGAGTTCATGAATCCTCCCACCCATGAAGCAATAGCTAGTGAGAGGCAGAGAAGGGGGTGCATGATGGTTGTGTAGTGCAGGGGACGACACACAGCAGCATAGCGGTCAAAGGCCATCACCACCAGGAGCACACTCTCCGTGGAGGCCAGAGCAAGGAAAAGGAAGAGCTGGGCCACACACCCCCCATAGCTGATGGTCCTGTCATAACCCTGGAGGTTTATCAGAAGCTGGGGCACAATGCTAGTGGTGTAACAGAGGTCCAGGAAGGAGAGGTGGCAGAGGAAGAAGTACATTGGTGTTTGAAGTCGAGCATCCAGTTGTGAAAGAATAATGATGGTAGAGTTGCCAAAGAGAGTTAGGGAGTAGAATATGGAAATGAGAACAGAAAAAATGAGTTCCAATTGAGGAAAATCAGAGAAGCCCACTAAGATGAAGCCTTGTCTAAAACTGGTGTTGAAACTGCCCATAACTTTCGTGTGCCAAAATAACAGGAGACAATTCAGTGTCTGCTATGAAGCACACAGATTAGAACATTGTTCCAGACAATCCTGAAATACTCCAAAATCAAGCTTTTTCGTTTCTATTTTGCTAGTTCAGTTTTATCCAGGCTTAAATTCTTACTCATGTCCTCTTCAGACTGGAAATCATGGGAGCAGGAATATTATCTTTTGTTTGACCTATAGCCCTGCACCCTATATGTCCTGAACTTTATCTAGCACCCTTTAGCCCATGGATACCTCACTGTCTGATAGCAGAGACAGCATCTTTCCCACCTTCCCACCCTGATGTTAAGATCTAACCCAGTAACAGGTAATAGCAGAGTTTCTTTGAAAAATATAAAGAGTCAAATGTAGCATTATTATTCTCTATCAGTCTCTTTGGCTCTTCTTTGGTCCAGTTGGCAGAGTGTTTCATGTAGGTGAAGATCTAGGACTAACCAGGATGAGACCGCAGTTCTGTCCCCACTGCCCCATTTCCTCAGTGGCTGTGACCGATACCACAAGCCCAGAAGCCCTGCTTGTGACCAGCTGTCAATTTGTTCTCTTGTTAAGTCTGTTGAACTAGAAGGTTAATGAGTTGGTGCTGGACCAATGATGCCAGGAATCCATTTGGACAACATCTTTGATGCTGTTGAAGAAAAGATGGAGAAGTTGAATGATTCAATGTAGTATTAATTTACATATAGACAAATCAATACATTGAAGTTCTTTCTTAACAAACACATTTATTAGATCTTTGTGATGATATCAAAGATGTCATTGTTATAGGTTTTTTGTTTTTTGTTTTTTTTTTGGTTTTTCGAGACAGGGTTTCTCTGTGTAGTTTTGGTGCCTTTCCTGGATCTCGCTCTGTAGACCAGGCTGGCCTCGAACTCACAGAGATCCGCCTGCCTCTGCCTCCCGAGTGCTGGGATTAAAGGCGTGCGCCACCACCGCCCGGCTGTTAGAGGTTTTTTAATATGCATACTTACAAGTTTATAATGTCAAAGTTGGCCTTTGCAAGTTCATCGTCTTAGAATGGTATGGTTTGTTTTAAGTCCTTACCAGATCCCTGCAGATCAACTCTACCACTGTCTAACTGAAGCACCTGTTCAGACATGTTCACTTTACTCACTTCTGTGAGTCTCATTTTAGCTATCATGGAACAGATGAAACGAGATTTAAAAAAGATTGAATGATATCATATATTCTGCAAGCTATTAAGAATATGCTACATGAAGTTTTGTAATATTTTTATTATATATTTTTAAATTACTTCCTTTTTGTTGACTTGTATAAATTGTACATATACCTGGGGCCTGAGAGATAATTCAACACATACACAGAGTGCACTCACAGAACCCCGTATGCCCTTATTCCCATGACACACCCAACTTCCCAAACTCCAACTTCATTTAGTTTGGCATCTTTACCTTCCACATGAAAAAGACCATGAAGCTCTTGTCTTTCTGGGCCCTGTAGTCTTTGTCTATCTACATCACTAATCTTGACCATGCAACAGGATGTGATATGTTAACTGTTGTAGTGCCATTTCCAAACCAGTGCTTAAAGCATAAACAGAACTCTACAAATATTGTTAAATGAATTAATGTATGCATTATCCTCCATTAGACAACATAGAATCCATAGAAATGTTTGTTTCCGTTGTAACATGAAAGGAATAAACACATATTGTCTCTAACATGGTGGATTAAGGTTTTACTGTTTTGACCATTCCTATCCATATTTTATCAACAATGCTGTTCATAATTATAGTTATGCTTGGTATTAATATGTTTATAAATAAATCAAAACTTAGAAACCTAATACAGCAGTGATTTGATTTAAGATAATATTAAACAGTAAAAATTGAACTTAGCTTCAGATCTTGAAGTATAGGACTCAAATTGAAAATCTGAAGTTCATGTATTAGAAAATTTGATGGCCTGGGAATGTATCCAGCAAAGACTCAACACAGACCAGCAGTGTCCACTGGCTGCTGAATCTTAGAAAGTGCAAGCTCAGACTAGACAAAAATCTAATCAGCACCTCCTTTCACGTTGGAGGGAAACCTGGAAGTCATTTCTTCAGCCGCTTGTGTCTCTGTTCCTTGATCTCTGGCAGAGAATCTAAAACCAGTGCTTAAGTGACAACAACCTCTCTCAACTCGTCATCATCCGGAGCCTTTTGTTCCTATGTGGCCATGAGTTCCCTACTTCTGCTGATAAATCTAGTATTTCTTTTCCTACTGTTTCATAATGTTCTTATTAACATCTTCAAGCTTATCAAAATATGATCCATCCAATTCTGGAAGCATGGGATTTTTTTTATGGGCTCCATAGCTAAACTCAGGCTAACAAGTTCTGCAAAAAATAATAATAATAATAATTCAAGTTTCTGAAGCAAAACTATTTTCAATTCATATCCCTTCCTGCATATGACTTACCTCTCCTCATGTGGTTAGTTTTCTACAGAAATTATCTATTATGAAGACTGTACAATTTTTAAAATATAATTTCTCCCTACAATTTCTGTTCTCAACCTCTTCCAGATCTCATTCTTGTAGCATTTGACACATTGAGTAACTAGACCTTTCCGTTCAGTCTTTCCCCCTCCCTTCCTGGATATATCCTTCCTTCCCTGCATCCTCTGTCATGGTGTCCTCTACCTGCACATTGCTAACTCTCTTCTAATATCATGTTGTAAAGTATTCCTGGAAAATTCATCCATTTCAGGATGTGAGTCACACTCACTGTGTTGATAACACCCAAATATGTCTCCATTCCTATCTATTGTCTGCATTTCAGACTCCCACTGTTTATCTAATTCAATCTTTTTATGTATTTCTGATGTTTTAATAGTTTGGTGCCTGGTTGACCATAAAAGTACTTCCCCTTTTCGGTATAGAAATCCTCACAGATAGCAAAGCACTTTCTTTCTTTCTTTCTTTCTTTCTTTTTTTTTTTTTTTTTTTGTTTTTTGTTTTATGAGACAGGGTTTCTCTGTGTAGCTTTGTGCCTTTCCTGGATCTCGCTCTGTATACCAGGCTGGCCTCAAACTCACAAAGATCTGCCTGCCTCTGCCTCCTGAGTGCTGAGATTAAAGGCGTGCACCACCACCGCCCAGCCCAAAGCACTTTCTTGCAAGAAACATCTCATGAAAACAATCAGTCCAGAGTCCACATTTCTTCCTGCTCCTTTGCTGGTGTCTAACACAGCAGCATCTACCCTCTCTAACACAAGACCAGAAAAATTAGTCATATCATAAAGCATGCTGAAGTTATTTGTTTAAGAACACGGTATCTAAGCTTTGTATGCTTCCTCATACCCTGTGGGTTTTGTCTGCATTTTCTCTCAACTTCCCTTCTTTCTAACAAGCTCTGGCACTTCACTCTGTGGACCCAGGTAACACCATGCCTCTTCTTTTTTAGAACTGTTGAGCAATGAGCTCCTAATCAAGTTCCAGTTATCTCCTTAACAGGGGCCTTGATTTACCTTTAACAATAACAACATCTTTGTGTTAGTGGACATCTCCTTGCCTGTCATTTTCACTTGTTAGTCCCCTGGACTTCAGCACATTCAACACGAAACTCGTCCTTGTCCCTTATAAAAATGCTTCTTCATCTGTGTGCCTTATCTCAGGGAAGCACATCTCAGCTATGCTGGTCACCTGGCCAGAAAACCAGTCACCAGCCTCTACACATACCACTTCATCTACAATAGCATTTCTCAGTCAGAGATGAAGTCATCTACTCAGGAAGATTCTCTGATGTTTACAGACATTTCTGTGGTTTGAGGCCAGGAGTGCTGCTGTGTCTTTTGCAGTGCACATAGCCCCCCATCAACACCACATACACATGAATTATCCAGTCCCAAATGTCAGTTGTGTGAGGGTAACATTTTCACTTCTTGGGGGAATTCTTTTCTACTTTTGAGGGAACTGAAAACTCCTTGGTGAATGGCCCTATGGGCACTTCATCTTCTCACATATCACTTACCATCCTTGACATTAATTTATGACCTTGAGTTTCATCATGCCAGGGCTTCTGAGGAACAGAGCCATGTCTGTCTTGTTCTTAGAACAAAGATGTGAAAATGTTTTTCATGAGAAGCAGGTATTTTAAATTATGTTTTTAGATTCTAAAGCCAAGAGCAAGTGATTACACTTGATGGCTTCTATCCAGTTAAAGTCTTGTGGTATGAGAAAGATGGTAACTCCCCTCTGTTCTTCTCCAAAGCCAAAACTGAGACTTTCAAGGGTAAATCAAAATATAAGAAAACTTGGAAGAAAGGAGAACAGACTAAATATAGACTGCCTGGAAAGGAACCTGGCTTCTAGTCACTTGAAAGCTTCCTGCTCATCCAGAGCTTGAAACTTTAACTTCTATTACATTATAAAATGTTCGAGCATTCTCTCAGCAAATTAGGGTAGCATTATACCCAGGTGTGACACTCCAGATTTTCTCCTTTTGAACTATCTTGTCAAAACTTTACATGCTCCTAATCCCCTTGACTAAATTAGTTTTATACTTGTATATTTGACACAGTTGATTTTTGTAACAGAAAAACTATTGACTGATTATGTTCATGTCTGTATTTGTATGTGTGTAGGAGTATTTATCTTTGCAATAATAAAATTCTTGAGAGCAAAAGTCATATTTACATTTTTTTCATTTCTTCATGCCACTGTAATACATCACTGATTTTAACTAAATGGAGCCATGTCTGAGCCAGAAATGCCAATCATCTGACTGAGCATAGGAGATTCTACCTTATCCCCAACTTTCTTCATTGGGAGAGTCATCCTTAAATAGGTCAGTGTGTGTATGTGTTCTCACCTTTTATATCCTTTCAGAAGTGTTTCCTCATGATGTGGTTTTTTTTTTAAATACATTTTAAACTGAAATATAATTGCATTATTTTTGCCCATTCTTTTCCACATTCTCAAATCTACAGTTTCTTCTCTGATTATTATTGTGATATACACACATATATAATATATAAAATTTCTCTATCTCTTTTTATCTGAATGTGTAATTTTTTATTAGCTTCTAGAAGACCCTCTTCACCATGGAACTTCATTAGGCAACAATGAATCCTTCTTCCTATTCTCCACTACAGCCTCCTCCTCCACAGATTTAATTATTGCTTACTTAGTCCATCCTTTGCATGCTAAAATCGCCCAGTATCTCATTCTATCTCACATCTTTCTTCCGTGATTTTCAGGATTCCATCACCTTCTTGGCAGAAACAACCAATATTTTCTAGAATGTAGTTAGCTCATTTGACACCCAAATGATAAATGAACAAGTCCACACTCTGCTTTCACACCGACTCCTCATGCAGAGCATTGCATTCACTCATGTCGCCATCCTTGTCTACTCCAAGAAGTCTTCCTTGATGTATCAACAGCTCTGACTTTACCCCTAGTCTTTGTCTCCTAGTGATGATGTATGTACCTTATTTTGCATGTTATTGCCTTGGCATCACAGAAGCTCAATTTTGCCAAACAGTGTTAAGCCAATCTTTACACTTAATGAGAAAACCAAATGTTCCATAGACGTTCAGTGAGTTTCCTAACTTTATGTAACTGGAAAGTTAGTAAAAAAAAAAAAAAAATAGTGTGCAACCTGCTGTGTATACTTGAGTGGGAGGACAGAGAAAGACCCAGTTAGTGCTAGACTATCTTCTTGCCTGAGTTCCACATTTCCACCCTCAATCCAGGGATACAACAGAACCTTGCATAACTGCCTAATACAATGCCTATTATTTTCTGGTTTTCTCTGTGGGTGCTGAAGTGCCACTGATCATTACTCACCCACAACTCCACAGAAGAAAACTACTGTGCTTACCTCTCTTGAGTCTATTGGCATCAAAGTTGAGGTGAGACCCACATGGCACTGTTACCTAGGAGCCAGGGAAAGCTACTCTCTACTTCAGACCTGATTTCATCTGTAAGGTGAATAGCTTGAGTGAGGGTGACTTTCCTGGAGAGCTTGTGGTAAGAAGTTGTTTCTTCCTTCAGCTGCACAGGCTGCTGAGATTCACAACTTGGGGTGAGGCGCCATCATGTCCACTACACTTTCTTACTCAGCCTAAGTTAGACCCGAAAGCTGTTATAACACCACATCAGCTATTGTCCCTAAAACTGAGCCCTTTGATTCTGTCCTGGGGGCATTGCCCCCTATAAAATTCACAAATGGGAGAGTTGTTTATGAGTTAAGTCCCTAGAGACCTGTAGGCCCTGACGAGGCAATTAAAAGCAATCAATGGGCTCCCCAAGACCTCAGTTTTCCTATTCCCCATATACTGCTCAAATATAACTTATTGTAATTATTCAGTATCCTCAATACACAAACCCCAAAGACAAGGACATGTTAGTCCCAAATTGCCTCACTGAAGTCATGGGAGCTGAATAGCTGCTGCCTCTCCCTTTGAAAGCATCCTATGTCTTTGCTGAACCACACCTTTTTGAATACACAAACCTCCATCCTGTAGGCATGCTGATTTTTATCCTGAGATTTTTAAATTACTTGCTACATTTCTTTGTTTCTTTCTTTTTTCTGTGTGTGTGTGTGTGTGTGTGTGTGTGTGTGTGTGTGTGTGTGTGTGTGTGTGTTGGTATGGAGGTCAAAGGACCTCTCCTACCATGTGGGTCACATAAGGTTTGGATGCAAACACATTTATCCTTTGCTCCTACCCTGAGTTCTTAAGAAGAGGACAGAAGAGAAGGACTGGAGAATCTAGGGCAACATGTCAGACTTGGAAGCAAATGGTGAAGTCCTTGTCCAACTCACAGAACTTCTCTGAATCTGTATCCAAACGTTACCATGCAGACTGCTCTAATGTCTCAGGGAAGGGAACCACCCCCTTACGTAACTTTTCATCTCTTCCATTATGAACTGTCCTTTGAACATCAATATTCACCTTCAGTATCACAAGGAAACTCATCTTCCACATACATAGCAGCTTTTCAAATATTGAGGTCATGATGTTTTTCAAAACTCAACTTCATATAGTATAATTTATGTATAAAATAACATAAACGTTTTTGGGTATGAGTCCTGTGAGCTTAACTTTCTTTTGGTTTTTCAAGACAGGGTTTCTCTGTGTAGCTTTGGAGCCTGTCCTAGAACTCACTCTGTAGCCCAGTCGGCCCTGAACTCACAGAGATCTGCCTGCCTCTGCCTCCCAAGTGCTGGCATTAAAGTCATGTGCCACCACCACCCACTTAACTTCTTAAAAAATAACTGATTTATTTGTATTTTATGTGCATTGATGTTCTGCCTGCATGTATACCTGTGTGAGGGTGTCAGATCCCCTGGAACAGGAGTTACAGACAGCTAACATGTGGGTTCTGGGAATTGAACCCAGGTCTTCTGGAAGAGCAGCCGGTATTCTTAATTGCTGAGCCATTTCTCCAACCCCAAGTTTAAGTTTTAATTGTAGTTTAAAAATTAAATTTAACAGGAAGAAATAGTGACTGATTTTTAATGTGATGCACTTTTCATACTCTGCCCTTTTCTTGTTTGCATGTTATATTTAATTTTGCCACTTTTAGTATTTTTTTTATCTTTTGTTGCCTACTTTAATCTCATATACATACACTTATATAACAATATGTATCATAATGATTTTGCTTTTGTTTGTGGATTTCTCATGTATGTTTTAGGATTGTTCTGTGTGTTTCTCCATAAAGTCAATGGGTACTCACTACTATTCTCGTGCGTAATTCATATACATTCCCTCTCATACCAACCTCTCCCCTTTTCTATCTTTCTTATCTCCTCCTCCTTATAATCTACAACTATAACTTTCCATAGCTTTAACAATCTCTAAAGTCTAAGGATATTAGCAGTATCCTACTGTGGAATGTCTTTCTGTATGTTGTGAACATACGTTGCTCTCTCATTGGTTGATAAATAAAGCTGTTTGGCCAATGGCAAGGCAGAATAAGGTTAGGTGGTACATTCAAACTGAGGATGGAGATGAAGAAGGGTAGAATGAGCTGGAAGCTGTGAGTTGCCTCCAGGAGAAGCACAATATGAGAAAACAGGTAATGCCATGAAGCCACATGACAAAACATAGATTAATAGAAATGGGTTGAATTAAGTTATAAGAGCTAATTAATAATGAGCCTGAGCCATTGGCCATACAGTGTGTTTGTTTACTTGGGACCATGTGGCCGCAGGACCAGGTGGGACCCAGAAAAACTTCCAGATACAGTATCCTTAGTTTCCCCTCCCAGAAACTTTCCTGCCTTGATATTTTTCTAAGGAGTTTGCTGTGGATGATTGATTGATAAATAATGTGCTGATTGGCCAGTATCCAGGCAGGAAGTATAGGCAGGACAAGGAGAGAAGAGAATTCTTGGAAGAGGAGGGCTGAGGCAGAGAGACGCTGCCAGCCGTCATAATGAGAAGCTGTTATTAAGATACCAGTAAGCCATGAGCCACTTGGCAACTTATAGATTAATAGAAATGGGTTAATTTAAGGTATAAGAACAGTTAACAAGAAGCCTGCCACAGCCTTACAGTTTGTTAATAATATAAGTGTCTGTATGTTTATTTTATAAGTGGGCTATGGGACTGCCAGGGCTTGGTGGGACCTGGAGTGAAAAACTCTAGCTACAGGAGTCTAATGCTGGTTTTTTTCCTGTCCATCCGACTTCCCTTCTACTCCTAATCTCAGTCACTAAAACCTTACTATACCCCGTATTACCCTCGTTAGTTTAGCCTCCATAGTTATTGAGGTTAACTGAATCATGATTGTTAGTTGGCTAGTATGGCATTTGCCTACCGAGCACAGCCAGCTGCAGGGTGTGTTATAAGAGATAAGTTATAAGACAGACAAAACTAACACTATGATGCCAAAGGGGGATTGTTGTCACACAAACAGTTTCCTGAAACACTAGATAAAACCTTTGTTTGGTTCCTAGTTTGGTTCACACCATGTTTTGAAGACAAAACTTGTATCATTTATGCTAAGACTCAGTAAGAAACAAAGTTCCCATGATGAAAAGGCATTGTGGTAACAGTACTGGGATGAAGTATATCACTGTTGTTCAAGAGAAATGATGGGTTGACAAAGGTGGACCTCCAAGGCCAAATCTAGAAACTGCTCCAGCATCCTTATAAATATATTTATTTTTTAAATAACGTTCATTAGGCAGGAATCCTATGTACCCACAGACAGACTGTCGACATAAGCAAGATATGTAAAACCACATTCATTCTTTCTAGAGCTGGTACATTTACATACATTTGTGTGCAACCCAGCCCTAAACAGGATGTCTCCAGTAAAGCCTTCAGGGAACTCTGAAGAAGAGGAGGCAGAAAGAGTGTAAGAGGCAGAGGCAATGGAGGACATCAAAGAAACAAGGCCCTCTATATCAACATGGTCACACACATATGAACTCTCAGAGACTGAGGCAACATGCACAGGGCCAGCATGGGTCTGCAGCAGTTGGGGTCCTAGACTGAAAGGAGAAACCCAGAGGCTATCTCCAATTGATAGTCACTTGCAAAAGAAATATTAGTTTCCTCCAAGGGAGTCTCACTGGGGGGAAAAAACAACTCTTAAGGGTTGGCTGCATGCCCAGATGTAGATGGCCAACAGAAAATAAACTCAGCAGTATCTTTGGAGGTTCTTTGTCTTATAAGGTAGTATCAGGGCACTTTGTATTTTTAACTTTACCTTATTTTTATAATATATATATGTGTATATATATATATGTATATATATATTTCTTCTCTCTTGTTAACACACAGGTCCTCTGTATGTATATTATGGCTTCCATTTTATTGTTTTTATGGGATTCCTGAGTGTGTGTATGAGTGGATCTCTGTTTTTTGTCCCTTCTCTTGGACTCTTTTCCTTCTGTTGTTTTGTTCTATTCCGATATGTTAGCTTGTGTTTTATCTTATTATATTTTATTATTGCCTCATAGACACCTGTCTGTTTGCTAATGAGTGACAGAAAAGGGGTGGATCTGGATGGGAAGGGAGGTGGGAAGAACCTTGGGGGAGTAGAGGGAGAGGAAATGGTGATCAGGATATATTATGTTTGGGGGGAAATCTATTTTCAATAAAATGAAAACAAAACTGTGTGCAAGATCATCAAAAGCAAAAAATGTGTCACAGAGTTGTCTCCTAAAGAGAAGGATTTTGTAACTACTTCCTGGGATCGGATGGAGAGGGCTAATCTCTGTTACTGCAGATTCAGTCAAGGGCTCTTCCACACATAATGCAGTAGTTAACCAATTTCAAGCTCATGAGGAGTCTCTCAGTAAGGATAATAAAAGAACCAATAAGCAGAAAGGCAGAGCCATACAAGTAATAACATCACCAGGTGGCTCTTATAACATAGCTTATTTTGTCACCAGCCATGAGAAGCCAGCAGATGATACACATCCTGAAGAAGGTATAGAATATTTCTGGCAACCTATGCATGTGAGAGAGTTTATATATATATATATTTTTTTTTGAGGGAAAAATATATTTATTTTTCTCTGTGTAGTTTTGGTGCCTGTCCTGGATCTCACCCTGTAGACCAGGCTGGCTTTGAGAAAGTTAAAAAATATTAAGGAAGTGATAGTCCCCTATTGAATACATTCAACATATGTAAGACAGATATTAAAAACGTGGTCTTCTAGAAATAGAATCATGTCAGATGACTGAAATCAGTTAATTTCAGCTGTATTAGAGTACAGCCAGCAGTTACAATGGAAAAGCTGGTTTAGAGAAGAGGCTAATGCCCTTGACAACAAGGTAAAAATCAGAGGTTTTGAGATCTCTCAAGACCAAATTCTTGGTGAGGGCCAATTGACTGATATAAAAGTACAAATTATCTTGGATGAGCATACATTATCCCTGTGCTGTACAGCAGCTTTAAATGCTTGGGATAAAATTCCAGAACCAGGGAAACTAACTGAGCTATATATGAAGGTTTTAAAAGGGTCAAAAGAACCATCCATTTACTGATTGTTTACAAAGGCTGGCCATGGTTGTAAAGAAGACAATATCAGATCCACAATTAAGACAAGTATTAACTCAATTTTTGGCTTTTAATAATGCCAATACAGAATGCAAAAGAATACTTACATCTCCTTTAAAGGTCAGGTCAGCACCTTTGGAGAAATAGATTCAACATACAAATGGTGTTGAGTCTCTTAACTATGGTGATGAGGCTTGGATAGGAGAGGCGATTCCCAAAGGTAGAAGGAGGCATCCAGGTAACAAATGTTTTAACTGTGGTAACCAGGTCATATAAGAAGAAATTATACAGAGGGTGCTCCTAGAAGCAATGCTTCTTTTAGAAATAACCCAAACAGGAGAGCTCAACCTCCTGGATTATGCAAAAGATGCAGCAAAAACCGACATGGATCAATGAATGTAGATCAACATATGAGGCAACCCTTTGTCAGTGGGAAAAGGCCTCTCGGGGCTTCTTGCAGACCCCCAAATCAAACATGGTCCAAACATTTCCAATCACTATAAAGGAAATTTCTCCTCAGGACTATTAAGTAACCCAGTTCCTAATGTAAAGAATGATACTGCACTGGATGATAGAACAACTTTGATAGATGAATCAAAAAATTCCAAAAAAACACCATAAAATGAATATTTTGGCACACTTCCATAAATGAACATGACCAAAGCTTAAAGTCCAAATTGATAACATTGTCCTTGAAGGATTAGTGGACACAGATGAGGATGTGACTATAATTACACCAAATTCATGGCATCCAAATCAGCCTGTTCAAGAGGTAGATGTCCACTTTCTAAGGCTTGGAACCCTATCTCAGGTAAAACAAAGTTCGAGATGGGTTGAATGCATAGGGCCAGAAGGACAAAGAGGAAGGCTGAAGCCACATGTGGCAAATGTAGCAGTGAATCTTTGGGGCCAAGATCTGTTAAAGCAATGGAATACCCAGATTAAAATTCCTCCCGTATCAGGAGTGGAATATAGACTAATTCATGTTTTGGGGAATAATATTATAAGATACTGTAAAAAACAGCCACCAACCATTCCGGCTGTACATAAACAGAGCACAACTCTGTTGAACTCTCAGAAGTACCAACAGCCCTACCTTTAAAATGGCTAATGGATAAACCCATATGGTTGGAAAATAGCCTATGATACAAGAGAAACTACAAGCTTTAGAACAGCTGGTTCAGGAGCAGTTAAATGTTCAACACATAGAAGAATCTACCAGCCCTTGGAATTCTCCTGTATTTGTTATTAAAAAGAAATCTGGTAAATGGAGAATGCTGACACATCTGAGAGCCATAAATAAAGTAATTCAGCCTATGGACTCCTTACAGAATGTGATGCCCTTGCCCTCTCTGTTACCTACAGAATGGACTATTATAGTTATTGATTTAAATATAAAGTTATTGACTGCTTCTTTACCATACCTCTACAAGGAAAGGATAGAGAAAAATTTGCCTTCACAGTACCTGTTTATAATAATTCCAAGCCAATGGAAGGTCCTTCCACAGGGAATGTTAAATAGCCCTACCCTGTGCCAATATTTTATGCAAAAACCATTGGAAATAATTTGTGCAAAATTTCCACAGTCTATAATCTACCATTATATGGATGATACCTTATTAGCTGATCCAAAGTTAGACAGAAAACATGTTTGAAGAAATAAAGAAAGTTTTGCCTTGCTGGGGATTACAAAGCTCCTGAAAAAATACAAAGAGGAAATTCTATTAGTTACTTAGGATATAAGATAGATCTACAAAAAATTAGACCCCAGAAGGTACAACTCAGGAGAGATTGATTGCAGATTCTTAATGATTTTCAAAAATTGTTAGGAAGCATTTCCAATTTACAGAACATCATTGGAATACCTAAAGATGGCCTAGGAATTTTGGCCAATACCCTAAAAGGGGACAAGGACTTAATTAGTTCAAGAGAATTATCATCTGAAGCTGAGAAGGAATTGGCTCTAGTAGAAAAGAAAATACAAGAGGCACATGTGGATCATGTGAACCCAGAACTTAACTGCAATCTGGTCATACTCCCCTCCAGATACTACCTCACAGGGATTTTGATGCAGAGGTAAGATATTATATTAGAATGGCTATTTCTATCACATAAACTGAGTAGGAAGTTAAAGACTTATGTAGAAAAGATCTCTGATTTAATTCTAAAAGGAAACTTAAGGCTTCATCAGTTATCAGTTGACAGGAATGGACCCAGCAGAAATTGTAACACCTTTAACTAATGAGGAAATTTCCTCTTTATAGAAAGATAATGAATATTGTCAAAGAACCTACAGTAACTTTTTGGGAAAGATCAACAATTTGGAAGATTAAAATCTGTACAACATACCATTGACACCTACTCAGGATTTCAATGGGCAATTCCTGTGAGTTCTGAAAAGACTGACTCTCTGATTACACACCTATTAGAAGTTATGGCCATCATGGAAATACCTGTACAAATTAAGACTTACAATGCTCCAGAATGTATCACAAATTAAATGAGACAGTTTTTTGCCTATTACAATATAAGGCATGTTACAGGTATAGCACACAATCCCACAGGCCAAGTAGTCATAGAAAGATCCAATCAAACTTTAAAGGATATGATAAATAAACAGAAACAGGTACAATGACTCCTAGAAATAGATTATATAATAATTTATTAACTTTGAATTTTCTCAGTGCTGATGAGAAAGGAACAACAGCTGTGGAGAGACATTGGACAACAGAAAAAACTCCTGAGCTAAACCAACCAGTTTACTTCAAAGATGTGTTGACCTTGGAATGGAAACCAGGATACATCCTACATTGGAGAAGGGTTTTTGCTTTTGTTTCTGCAGGAGAGGAAAAGCTATGGATACCAACAAAGTTAATAAAAATTCACTTCAAACAGGAGAAACCCCTTGATGAGGAGAAGTAATAACTCATCCACTGATGTGACAACTCTACAGAGTTGTAAGAAAAACTCAGCAAACATGGTTTGGGGCAGGGTTCTGTTTTTGTCTTTACCGGATAATAGAAATACCCATCTTCAAGAAATCATAAGGTCTTGGACACCTAGACATCTACCACATAAAGGAAGGACCTATTGGTACCAATATACTCTATAGGGTAATATCTCAATGCCTAACTTCTATATCACTTCAACTCTAGAATAGTTGTGGTCCCAATTCAATTACAAATCAAGATGGCTTTGGAGTTGGAATATGGCTCTCTCCTTCTCTAATCCCAAGAGTATTGCTAAAAGATAAATTAGGAGATTCTGTGGCAAATCAGAAAAGCCAACTGGTGTGAGACAGAAGAAAACCAATAATCTAAGGACCGTTGTTGTCAAGATTCTATTTTTTTCCATGCTTGTCCTTACTTTCTGGGAATCCCTTCTCAATCCAGTGTAAAGCCAAACTTTCCATTATGATATTAATAATGTTCAAGTTTTCCACAGTGAAAAATAAGTCTTTCCAATAGCAATTTCTAAAATCTCCAGAAGGAAGATGGTACTCCACCACAACTCTGTCCAGAAAGATGCCATTGTTCCTAAGAATATTACTCAATGATCAGCTTTGGACTGAAAACTGTTCAGAACAGTTCTAAGATGATATGGTCTATCATATTACACCTCTAACCAGAATTCAGACAACCTTATTCATTACTCTGAGACTGGCTGCAGACTCTACAACTAGCCCTATTGAGACCTGACTGTCTAAGCTTTCTTACAGGACGCCACAGAGATATCATCACCCCATAAACAGCAGGAAGCAATTCTAAGAAAATGATGCCCCCTCTAACAAAGGTTTAATATTTCTCAGGGTATGGATGGATGGTTATAAAGTTGGGGTGGAACAATAAAATTTAGAGTCAGTATTTTCCTTTAGAGAAGAAAAAGGGGAAAGGATAGGTATAGTATATTAAGGTAGATTATTGTACCTACTAATACAATGATTTGGCAAACTATCAGTCTTGGACAATTTGCACTGATATAGATTCTTGTATATTGATACAAATATAAACTATTCTTATATTCCTATTTCAGATAATTTATATATTTATATAAATACAAAACTATATTTGTTGTATTCTACACATATTCCTACTCCTGTTTGAAATATTTTGTATATTGATACAATTGAAATATTATATTTATCATACTGTATATATGTTCTACCTCTGTTTAGGATATTTTGCATATTGATACATATTAAGGATATTGTTGTCATATTGCATATTGCACTATAAATTTCTACCTCTGTTTAAGATATTTTGTTATTGTCACAATTTTGAGGTCATTGTCCTTATATGGTAAATCAGCTCACAGACTGTTTATCTTGTTAATGTGAAGCTTTAGTCCTTAGGTTATTAAAGTAGATAAGACTTACAGAACTCTAGTCACCAATGTTTGCCATTTCTATAGTTATGCTAGTTAGGTTCTCCAGACTTACAGAAACATATGTCAGATGGATAGGTAATCTTCAAATACTTTATAGACCTAGAAAAATATGTCATTAAAATGTTTTGATAACTTACAATTGTGTTGATATGAGACACGATTGCTCCTGGCAGCACCGATCTGATCCCAAGAGAGTATTGGGCTTCTAGACATTTCCAGTTGGAAGTTTGTTTTCCACTTGGCACAAAATGGCCTGATGGGCAAAGAACTTCCCTTGCCTCAACTGCTGATGGTATGAATGCTGTCCATTCCAGATGAGCAGGACACAAGGAAAAACAACTACTGAACTCTGCCAAGTCTGGGTAAGATGGTCTTTAAAAATTCCTGCTTCTGAAAATGGTCTGTCAGATATTCTAGGCCTGTAGCTAAATTGGATGACCTAATGATGTTGAGACACTTTAGGTGACTGTCTAGGCTGCCAGCTATCTCTGTCTATTCTTGCAAAAACTTTGGGAATTGCTTGCTTTCATTTTCCATTTTCTCAGACATTTTTATTTTCCCTCTCAGGTCTTTGAAGGAGTTGAAAACTAGATAGTTACAGTTACAATCTTCTCCTATCTTAGCTAGAACATATTAGTACTAGAGCTAGAAACTTCAAGATAGGACAGCTATTGGAGTAATCTCGGTAATTTGCCATTTACCTATGATCTGAACATTTAGCATGTTTTTCTTGCTTGATGTTGTTCTTTTTAGTTGTAGTTCCATTTTTGTTTATGTTATTACCCTTTGTTTTTCCTGGACAATACATGATAATCACTTGTATTGTATACAGTTTGCATTAAGTTTAGAACCTTCTTGTTTAGACAAAAAGGGGAAATGTAGTGGTATTTGCTCTGTCCATGACCAAGAAGGCAGTGCTTCCTGCCCTTGTATGTGACCTCTTAAAAGGTGAAGGGGAAAGGTCACATGCCCCTGATAATTGCTATGGAGAAGAGACTGTCTGACTCGCTGAGACACCTGCCAGTTTGGCAGGGAAGTCGAGGAATGTGGCTTTCCTGTGCCATCACCAATACTGGGATGGGCTTTTTGGTAATGCAGCTGCCTTTGAGCCTTTCACACTCCTGTAAGTGACCCCAAATGAACTCCCTGGTTTGCTAAGGTAGAGTTGGGTGAAATAACTTCTTTGGTTTGTTATGGTTGCTCTATCTTAGATGAGTAGATGTTTCCTCACATCTGCCCAGGAAAAGTCACAAGATACCTTTTGAGGTGAGAATTGTATTTTTGCATCAGCCAAAGAATACAACAAAATATAACAACTTTGGCAATACTGAGAAAGGATGAATGACATGGTTGGCAAAATGAGTTGCAAACGTAAGCAAAATCAGTGGAAATTATTATAATAAAACATGATTCAGTTAACACAAAATTTATCATACTTACAAAAGTCTATCAACAAAGATCCCTGCACTTGTAAACACCAAACCACCATTTAAATACATGGAAGTAAACAATAGTGATGGAAGACTGATAGTCAAATAAAAGAGAGATGAAGGGAAGTGAAATGGAGCCCCAAATCAACTTTCACATAGCTGGTCACACAACAAATAATAGCCTCTTCCCTTGCTTCTTTTAATTTCCATTGCTAATTTTCTTACAAATATACATTTTTATTCTATATTAATTTTTTATATATTAAACATATATAAGTTTAGATTTCTTTGAATTTTCCTTAGTTTATTATGTGTATAATCATTTTCCCTATCCTCACCTCTATCTAACAGGAGAGGAACGCTGCCAGTTGGCATGATAGATACTCAGGGTTATGCTAGGAGATCTTTCTTGTCTTGCTTTGTTGCAGCATGTGTAATAAATGATTCTGCCTTTTTCTCCAAGAGGGTAAATGAACCCATGTCTGAATTTTACATGCTGCACGAAGCAGTCTGCTCATCATCAGCTTGTTTATTTCAAACTAGGAATGGTAAGCACTAGCATAAGAGGCCTTCACAAAAGACCCCAAGTTATGACTGAAGCCAGATAGGGTCATGATACATTAGGAAAATGGGGTGATATTAAGGCCCCACTTAGACCTGATGCTCCACATCCATGAATATGCAGGTGGCCCTACATGGACTCCCCTGGGTTATATATTTTTTTTAAAAGGCATGAAGTTGGCATTAGCCATAGAGATGTTGGAGGACTGAGGAGGTTGGATAGAGAGGAACAGGAAGAGAGAAGGAGGGGCTGAGGGAGATTTCCAGGACTTTTGGATCAGGAAAACATGGACAGTAGGGTCAGCTGATCTTACCCACCCTGTTCCTTGCATTTATCAGGTTTTTCCTCTCAATTTCTAACTCCTGAGTTTTTAATAATACTAGAACAATTTGTCAGATTTTAAAAATAGACAGTTACAACTGAGATTTTGTTCTATTGCTGTGAAAAAATGCCATTGGAATCTAGATGGAGATTGTACTGAATCTGTAAATCACTTTGTGTAATATGGGAACTTTAAAGATATGCTTAAAATCCATGATGTAAAATACCTTTCTATTTATTTGTATTACCTGAAATTTCTATTATAGTCTTCATCTAAGGTATAGTTTATATTCTTGGTTGACTTTATCCCTAAATATCTTATTCTTTTTTATATTTTTAGAAATAGAGTTTGGCTTTTGATTTCTTCTTAGGATAATCTAATGTTAATGTTAAGCAATGCTATTCGTACTGTTTGTTGATTTTATATCCTGAGAATTTGCTGAATTTGTTTACCGGTTCTGACAGTTTGTTGGTAAATCTTTAGGGTTTCTTACACGTGAAATCACAACATCTACAGAGACAACTGTACTTCCTCTTTCCAATTCAGATGTCTGTCTTTTGTTTCTTTCTCTTGCCTCACAGCCCTGGCTAGAATCTAGTACTATGTAGAATGATCTAACAATGTGGTCTCCCTTGTCTTGGTCTTGACCTTAGACAAGTATAGGTAGTAATTACAAATGACTTTGGCAAAAGCAGTGAAGTTTGTATAATAAATGTGTTATAAAGTCCGGGAATGTGGTCTGACCTATAGTAATAGCTTCCCCCAGCATTAACTGTAAAATCTCTTAAGTTTTTTCTCCATTAAGTTATCATTGAAATTTTGAGGATCTTAGGAGATGGTTCAGTGGTCAAAAGCACCTGCAGCTCTTGCAGAGGACTGGAATTCTGTTCCCAGCACCTATATAGTGATTCACAGTTGCCTGTAACTCCAGTTGTAGAGGATCTGATGCTCTCTCCAGGTCTCTGAAGGGACTGCATGTACCTAGTGCACATACACACATGGAGGGACTCAGACATATATGTTAAAAAATTTTTTCTTTTGAGAGACAATCCTCTGTAGTCTCTTCTCCTGAAGTCTCCTTCTCTTTTCTATAGATAATAGTCAAATCTAAGTTCTGTATGTACCATTGTGTCTAGGGTAAAACTTCTACACAGTTTAACAAAGAACAAATGGCAGTCATCTGGGCCACCAAAGATGAAGAAGACAGGTAGCAAGATGTTAGACAGTCACCTTCGTGGACAGTTCATTGACTCTGTGGACCCAAAATCTCTGAGGACAAACCAATGGCCTTTGGTGAAAAGGTCCAAAGAGTCTCAAATGTCCCCCAGAAATGGCACATGCCCCTCACAAAGCCTTGTTTGCAGAAGACAACAGCTCTGTGTGTGCAAACACAAAAATGGCCTCTTCAATTGCTCTATTGTGGGACATGTGGAAAGACTGAGAAATCTCGGGCAATGTATCACATTTAGAAGCAAAGTTTGATGTCCTTATTTGATTGAGAACTTCCTAAACCATACTCAAATACTGCCAGGCAACTCCTGTTTAAGTTCTCAGGAAAGGGGAACTCACTACCTCAAAGGCAGTCACTTACACTTTTGACCTTCTTTTGTAAGCTGTACACTTCTATTCAGCCAAATTAAATCTCCTAAGATCTTCAGTGTAGCTGTACTTATTCTTACCACTGAAAACACAAAGAAAACTAAATTTCATTTCTTACGTGATTTCAAGTACAGAGATAAAAATCTCTTAAATTGGGCTAGCTCGTGCCCTCTGGAACAGTCATTCCTTGTTCACCTTTGTGTCAGAACTAACATTGTGTGACTAATAGATAAAAAACCTTTTGAAATCTATTTTCTTAGCTTCCACCAACCCAAATGTTCAGATACCATTTTGGGCCTATAGAAAAATTTGCACCATCTCTCTGTATCTGTTTCTCTTATATACCCACTAATGTGTTTTTATTAATTTGTTTATATTCCCATTATTGAAAATGGGGTTGTTCTCACATACTATATCCTGATTATGGTTTCCCCACCTCTCCTCTTCTCAGTCCCTCTCACATCCCCTTCCATCCAAATAAACCCAATTTTTGTCTATTAAAAGACAAGCAGGCTTCTAAGTCATATAATAAAATAAACTAATATAAAACAAAAAACTAATACATCAGATTAGGAGAAAATAAACAGACAACAGGAGAAGAGTCCAAGAAAAGGCACAAAACAGATATAGATGCAAAGACCCACTGATTTGCACACTCAGGAATCCCATAAAAACACTAAACTGGAAGCCATGATTACACCCAGATGATCTATAGGAGAAAAAATATAAATAAAATAAAATAAGACAAATTGGGAAAATTTTATTTTTTTCTAACATGACATTATGAAACAAGGAACCTCCAAAGATGCCATTAAGTTTGTTTCCTGTTGGCCATTTACTGCTGGGCATGCAGCCTACCCTTAAGAGTAGTTTGTTTCCCCAATAAGACTCCTCCGTTGGAGAAAACTAAATTTCACTTGCAAATTCCCTGGGTTAGGGATGAGGCCATGTGTCCACTTCTTTCAGCTCTAGGACCCCATCTGGTAGCCCTGTGAGTGCTACCTCAGTCTCTGTTAGTGACTATATATATGCATTGATCCTGTTGATGTGGAAGACTTTGTTTCTTTGCTGTCCTCTATCCCCTCTTGCTCTTATACTCTTTCCTCATCTTCTTTGGGGTTCCCTAATCCCTGAGGAGGGGAATTTGATGGAGACATCCCATTGAGGGCTGAGGCTCCCAAGGTCTCTTACTCTCTGCATATTGTCTGGCTGTGAGTCTCTGTATTTGTTCCCATCTGCTGCAGAAGGAAGCTTCTTTGATGATGACTGCCGAACGCATTGATCATCTTTAGGATTATTATTTTGTTTTGCCACATTCTTTTAAAAGAAATATTTGGTTTTATCTTAGTCTCAGGATTTTGGTCATCCAAGCAGCATTGGGTATGGGTTCCATCTTGTGGAGAGGGTCTCAAATCAGTATCAGAGGTTGATTGGTTACCCCACAAGATCTGTGCCACCTTTACACTGGCATATCTTGTAAGTGGGACACCATTGTAAATCAAACTGTTTGTAGGTAGGTGGGTGTTTACGTTTTTCCTTTGGTAGCCTGCAGAGTGCCTTTCTGTACCAAAGACAATAGAACGTATAGGTGAAGGCTCATGGTAGGCAACAGCTCTACTTCTCCATGTTCAGTGAGTTGTATAGCTCTTATCATTAGCAATAGGAACTTGTCATCAGTTTGAGGAAAACAACCTATGCTCTTGGTAATAGCCTGGCTTGTTTGGGGATTCACATGGGACCCTTTGGCCAACAATTTCATTTGATGTAACCCATTTTTGGTACTGAGAGCATCATTTGATGAAAGGAGATATCAAGTTGGGTCTCTTTCTTCCCCATTATTTGGCAATTTCTTTTAGATTACCTTCATATATGTACATATGTTAGGAACCTTTTACTGTAGTAGGCTTCCATACTATCCCTCAAATGTCACTCCCTGTATTCTCTCCTTTGTCCACCTTTCCCTTCCGCCTCCCTACTTGATCTTTCCATTCCAGCTTCCCTGCACATCCACAGTTAGCTACTGTATCTCCCTTTCCTAGTGAGATCTATCGATCACACCTAGTTCCTTACTTTTTACCTACTGTTGTGGTTCTATGGATTGTATTTGGTTATCACTGACTGAACAGCTAATATCCACATATAAGCAAATATATATCATATTTTACTTTCTGGGTCTGGGATACCTCACTAAGGATGATTTTTTCTAGTTCTATCCATTTACTTGCAGATTTCATTATTTCATATTTTCAATGGCTGAGTAATATGTCATTGTGTAAACGTACTACATTTCTTCATCCATTCTTCTGTTGAGGGACATCTAGGTTGTTTTTTATTTCTGGCTGTTATGAATAGAGCAGCAATGAACATGGTTGAGCAACTATCTCTATGATAGTATGAAGCATTCTTTGGGTGTATCCCCAGGAGGAGTACAGCTAGATCTCGAAGTAGATCAATTCCATTCTTCTTGAGGAACCACCACACTGATTTCCATAGTGGCTGTACAAATTTACATCCCACCAGCAGTGAAGGAGTGTTTCTCTTACTCCACATCCTCACCAGCATGAGCTGTCATTCATTTTTATTGATCTTGGCCATTCTTATGGGTGTAAGATGAAATCTCAAAGTAGCTTTGATTTGCATGTCCCTGATGGCTAAGGCCGTTGACCATTTCTCTAAGTGTTTCTCAGCCATTTGCATTTTATCTCCTGAGGACTCTCTGCTTAGTTCTCCACCCCATTTTTACCTGGGCTATTTGTTTTCTTGATGTTCAGGGGTTTTTGTTTGTTTGTTTAGTTCTTTATATATTCTAGATACTAACCCTCTATCAGATGGATAATTGATAAAGATCTTTTTCTGCCCTGTAGGCTGCCGCTTTGACTGAATTATGGTGCCCTTTGCTGTACAGAAGTTTTTCAGCTTCCTGAGGTTCCACTCTTAATTGTTGATCTTAATGCCTGTGTTATTGGTGTCCTGTTCAGATAGTCTTTTTCTGTGCCAAAGACTTCAAGCTCATTTCCCACTTTCTTGTCTATCATATCCAAAGTTGTCTAGTCTTATATTGAGGTCCTTGGTCCATTAGGAGTTGGGTTTTTGTGGGGTGATAGATATCAGTCTATTTTGATTCTTCTGAACACAGCTTCTGGTCTGACCAGAACCATTTGTTGAAGATGCTGTCTTTTCTTCAGTGTGTACTTTTGGCTTCTCTTTCAAAAAATCAGGTGTCCATAACTGTGTAAAATTCTGTCTGGGTCATCAACTTGATTCCATTGATTAATGTGTCTGCTTTTATGCTGATACAATGCTGTTTTTGTTACTACAGCTCTGTAAAACAGCTTGAAATCAGAGATGGTGGCTTCTCTGACAATTCTCTTATTATTCAGAATTGTTTTAGCTATCCTGAGATTTTTGTGCTTCCATATGAACTTGAAGATTGTTTCTTAATTTCTGTGAAGAATTGTGTTGGAATTATGATCAGGATTGCACTGAATCTGTAGGTTACTTTCGGTAGAATGACCATTTTTACATTAATCTACTGATCCATGAGCATGGGAGATCTTTCCATCTCTTCTTCAATGTCTTAAAGTTTTTATTATGCAAATTTTTCACTGGCTTGGTTAAAGTTATCCCAAGGAATTGTGAAAATTTCCTCATCTACATTGGCATGTCAGTTGTTGTCATTATGCTGGCCTTGTTCAGCCAACCATATTGTTGATATTTTATGGTGCAGCTTCCCTGCCTGTTTAGAAGACACCATCTCACAGCAGGTGTCCTGGTCTTCTAGTTCTTGCAATCTCTCCACCCCCTCACTCGATGTTTTCTGAGCTTTATCTAATGTATGATAATCTCTGAATTTTTACACACACACACACACGGATTTGTTTTTTTTGCCTGCTTGTATGTTTGTACACCACATATATACAGCACGTATGGAGGCCAGAAGAGAGCATCAGATTTCTGGAACTGGAGTTCCAACTGGTTGTGAGCCTCCAAATGGAAGCTGAGAATAAAACCCAGGTTGTCTGGAAGACCAGTCAATGCTCTTTACAGCTGAACCTACTACCCAACCTCAAAAATGATACTTCTATAACTTGCTCTAAGCATGTTTGTGTGTTGACATATTATGGTATATGTAAAAGTCAATTTAAACTAAATAGAAGTCCTCAGGGTAAGACCATACCTATAAAACTCCTGGAGGAGATTACAGAGGAAAAACTCCTGAATCTTGACCTTGGCAATGTGTTTTGGGCTAGCATATGATAGCTCGGGATTAAAAAGTAAGTAAATGAGTATTTAAAAATGGCACTACATCAGGAAAAAATCTTCTGAAATGAAAATGAAATGATCAACAAATGCAAACAGCAGTCTACAGACTGGGAAAATTTCCTTGAAAACCATGAGAGTAATGAGAAGGCAATGTCCCAAGTTTATGACTAACTCTTACAGTAGAAGAAAAACTGAAAACCCATCTTAATAATAGACACAGGTCATTACTCCATAGAAGACTTTAAACATTTTCCAACAAACATATGAAATCTGTTTGCTGTTAGTAATTACCCAGAAATACATATTGATGTCACCTATACTCACTAGGATGAATGTTTATGAAAAGATAAGAGGTGTTAGTGATGGTATGGGAAAAGTGAAAACAACTCTCTTGTAAGTGGATGTGTAGATTGGTACCGACATTAGGGATAATAATAGGGCGATTCCTTAAGAAATTTAAAATGAGGCTGGAGAGATGGCTCAATGGTTAGGAGCACTTGCTACTCTTCCAGAGGACCTGGGTTTAATTTCCAGCACCCACATGGTGACTCCCAAGCATCTGTGACCCCAGTTCTAGGGTGCCTGATGCCCTCCTCTGTGCTCCATGGGCACTAGGCACACACTTGGTACACAGACATACTTGTAGACAAAACACTCATATGTATTTTAAAAGAATTAGCTTAATTTAAAATATGTACATGTACAGAGAGAGAGAGAGAGAGAGAGAGAGAGAGAGAGAGAGAGAGAGAGAGAAAATGAAACATAACTACCAGACAATCTAGAACTCTGTCTTCTTGGTTTATGAAAGCAAATGAAATTACCAACTTTTCAAGATGTCTGCAATCTGCGATCATAGTTTTGTACTTTAGTTCATCATAGTCAAGATATGGAAACTATCCTAATATCCACCAATGCCCTGTCTAATGGATAAAGAAACTGTGAAGTTTGTAAGAAAATATGATTGAGTCCAGGAAAATATCTTGTTCTATGCTACTGTATAATAAGCTGGAACATTATAGGAAGTGAAAAAAACCAAAAGAAAATATTACATTAGCTTGCTTATTCCTAGATTTTTTAAAGTTAATGCTGTGTAGCTCTTTCCTCTGGATTGTAAGGTTCCTTGCTGGAGGGAGAGGGAAGCTCACCAGACTTATGAAACTTACAAGAAACTCTCAGGCCTCAGAGGCACATGAACGTCACATGACTGACAAGGCCCCTCTCCAAGACTGTAGAAACAGCAGTAGTACATCTGCCTGCACGTGGCACAGGGGGATCTAGAAGCACAGCTTTCATGATTGACACCCATGCTTGAGTGAGACTCTCCAATGATGCAGCCCCCTTAGTCACCTACACTTCTGTAACGAACTCCAACTGAATCACTGGTTCACTAAGTTGGACTTGAATGGAATTGTTTCTTTGGCTCATCATTGCTCTCTTCATGGGTGTGAAGACAAATAGGTTTCCAAAGTAAAGATTGCACAATAATCAAATATGCAGAAAATAAAACAAAGCATATGTTTTGTAGTGAACTGAAAAGAAATGGGGAGATGTGGATTAAAGAATACAAAATTTTAGATATCTAAGATGATGAACAAGTCTAGATGTCTAATTACAAAATAGTGATATCATTAATAAAATTTTATTGTATGAGATACTCGTGATTAGTAAGTACTGTTATCATAAATCTTCTCTTTCTAATCCAAAAAGAGATTAGAAGATTTATGTAAGATGACAGATAAATTAATTTGCTTCAAATACTGGTGACCTTACTTCCTTTATGCAACTCATAACTTGTTTTTATGAACCTCAAACACGTGCAATTACTTTCATTTTAAAAACTAACAAAATAAATATAAAATAAAACCATAAAAAGAAAAGGCAAAGGGTAAGTTGATATTCTGCTGCATGCTTTTTCTTATTCACCTCTAACTACTCTATCACAGTAGAGAGACTTGGGACTCTCTGACTCTGGAGTGGCTTAGGGATCCATGCTCTCTGATGACCAATTAGCTACTGTCCTGGATGAGAAGATCCTGATGGGTTTAGGTTTCCATGGAGATGCAATTTCCTTCTCCAAAGACAAGATTTGTGAAAAGTCATGGATGGCTGTGTGCCTAGATACACTAGTGGCTTCTTCAGATTCCTTGAACATGAAATGTATTTCCACTAATATAATTGAATTGCTATGTTCTCTGTAAGCTAAATAATAAAACATAATAACAATAAAACAATTTTATTGAATTTTATTCTGTGTCCAAATAAACACTTTTTTCTATTCAGTTTTACATATACTTGAATTATTTAGAGCTTGATAAACGAAACAGGCAAAAATTCATTTTTGTTACATTTATTGGCTAGTGACCCAAGCTAATAACCATAAAATGTGGATTCTTAGATAGCAGCTAGCTGGATAAGATTTAGATCAAAATAGGGCACATTCAAATAATGAATTTCTATTTAGTATCTTGGCAAACTTAAAATAACAACAAAAAGTAATTATTTAGCATTTGGTCTCTTGACAAGTATAACTAATATGAGGGAGGAATTTTCCTGTATTCCATACTGAGATATTAATGTAATAACACAGAATGTTCTATAAGCACAGGGCTTGAGTTACATTAAAAGTTCTAGAGTCGAGAACAGTTATAGATTAGTTGACTCTGTAAAGCACACTATTTGACCTTTTACCTAAGAATAGGTAATTAAGAAGAATCTAGAATATTGAAAAGAATCAGACACAGCAGTGATGTCTACTAATTAAGCTCATGTTTGGTTTTCTCTCCAGTTTCTCTAGTTTCTTCTCATTCATGAACATTATCATCTTCCCCATGTCAAGCATCATTTCTGAGCTGCACTGGACAGCTGGGGAAATAGCAATGCCTGCCCCCCTTTTTACAGAATGCCTCCTTAATACTTCTTTGCATGTGACCCCAAGTAGAAAAGCAACATTCACATCTGGCCTCTACACGCTTTGTGATAAACCATTAATCATTATTTCTTATATTCTTCAAATATCACAGAAAGGTATCCACATCAGTAGACCTTAAAAAGAGGTCCTCTGATATGAAGGGACATAGGCAGGATAGAGGGAATTAGAAGCACAGGCATTGATGCAAATCTTTGACATAGGGCATTCTGCATGGCACCATGCTAGAAATCTGAAGGCACTGCCATCAGAACAATGCTTCCCTGTCTCCCAGGCATACCTAGAAACTGTCTCCACTTTGTACAAGAGGATACAATATCCACTTCCTAAGAACTATGTTACAAATCAACTTACTCCCTATATCATATGGATTACAGACACTGGACTACAAAGCATTTCAAAAGACCCTCCTCACTTCCAACTTCAGAACAAGGAAGCATCAAACCCATAGTGTCTGTTGATGCTTATTTTTTACTAACCAATTGCTTTGCAAGGACAGGATGAGTCTGTAACCCAAGAGCTGTTAAACCAAATTGTACTGGTTGTCCTTTGGTCTTTTATCCTGAGTCTGAGCTCCCTAGCACCTTCCACAGAGTCCTCTTCACATCCTTGTTCCTCAGGGTATAAATCAGAGGGTTGAGCATGGGGGTGATGATAGTATAAAAAAGAGCAACAAACTTCCCCTTGCTCTCAGAATAGCTGCCCTTGGGCTGTAAGTGTGTGTAGATGGCTGCACCATAAAACATAGAGACCACCACAAGGTGGGACCCACAAGTCCCCAGGGCCTTTTTGCACCCTGCCATTGACTTGGTCTTCAGCATCGCCTGAGCAATGTTTGTGTAGGAGCCCAGAATTAATGCTACAGGAAATATCAAGATTACAACTCGGGCCACAAACATTTTGGCCTCTGTTTCTTCTGTGTCCTCACAGGCTAACTTCAAAAGAGCAGGCATCTCACAGAAGAAGTGGTTCAGTTGGTGTCCACAAAGAGGTATCACCATCATCAGGCTTGTCTGAATCAGAGAGTTCATGAATCCTCCCACCCATGAAGCAATAGCTAGTGAGAGGCAGAGAAGGGGGTGCATGATGGTCGTGTAGTGCAGGGGACGACACACAGCAGCATAGCGGTCAAAGGCCATCACAACCAGGAGCACACTTTCTGTGGAGCCCAGAGCAAGGAAAAGGAAGAGCTGGGCCACACACCCTCCATAGCTGATGGTCCTGTCATATCCCTGGAGGTTTATCAGAAGCTGGGGCACAATGCTAGTGGTGTAACAGAGGTCCAGGAAGGAGAGGTGGCAGAGGAAGAAGTACATTGGTGTTTGAAGTCGAGCATCCAGTTGTGAAAGAATAATGATGGCAGAGTTGCCAAAGAGAGTTAGGGAGTAGAATATGGAAATGAGAATAGAAAAAATGAGTTCCAATTGAGGAAACTCAGAGAAGCCCATTAAGATGAAGCCCTGTCTATAGCTGGTGTTGAAACTGCCCATAACTTTCGTGTGCCAAAATAACAGGAGACAATTCAGTGTCTGTATGAAGCACACAGATTAGAACATTGTTCCAGACAATCCTGAAATACTCCAATATCAAGCTTTTTTGTTTCTATTTTGCTAGTTCAGTTTTATCCAGTCTTAAATTCTTACTCATGTCCTCTTCAGACTGGAAATAATGGGATCAGGAGTATTATCTTTTGTTTGACCTATAACCCTGCACCCTATATGTCCTGAACTTTATCTAGCATCCTTTAGCCCATGGATACCTCACTGTCTGATAGCAGAGACAGCATCTTTCCCACCTTCCCAACTTGATGTTAAGATCTAACCCAGTAACAGGTAATAGCAGAGTTTCTTTGAAAAATATCAAGAGTCAAATGTAGCATTATTATTCTCTATCAGTCTCTTTGGCTCTTCTTTGGTCCAGTTGGCAGAGTGTTTCATGTAGGTGAAGATCTAGGACTAACCAGGATGAGACCACAATTCTGTCCCCACTGCCCCATTTCCTCAGTGGCTGTGACCGATACCACAAGCCCAGAAGCCCTGCTTGTGACCAGCTGTCAATTTGTTCTCTTGTTAAGTCTGTTGAACTAGAAGGTTAATGAGTTGGTACTGGACCAATGATGCCAGGAATCCATTTGCACAACATCTTTGATGCTGTTAAAGAAAAGATGGAGAAGTTGAATGATTCAATATAGTATTAATTTACATATAGACAAATCAATACATTGAAGTTCTTTCTTAACAAACACATTTATTAGATCTTTGTGATGATATCAAAGATGTCATTGTTATAGGTTTTTTAATATGCATACTTACAAGTTTATAATGTCAAAGTTGGCCTTTGCAAGTTCATCGTCTTAGAATGGTATGGTTTGTTTTGAGCCCTTACCAGATCCCTGCAGATCAACTCTACCACTGTCTAACTGAAGCACCTGTTCAGACATGTTCAATTCACTCACTTCTGTGAGTCTCAGTTTAGCTATCACGGAAGAGATGAAACAAAATTTAAAAAAAGATTGAATGATATATATTCTGCAAGCTATTAAGAATATGCTACATGAAATTTTGTGATATTTTTATTATATATTTTTAAATTACTTCATTTTGTTGACATGTGTAAGTTGTACATATATATGAGATAATTCAACATAATCACAGAGTACACTCACAGAACCCAGCCTCCTCTTATCCCCATTACACAGCCAACTTCCCAAACACCAGTGACCAATGTTCTACATTTAGTTTGGCATCTTTAACTTCCACATGAAGAAAACCATGAAGCTCTTGTCTTTCTGGGTCCTGTAGTCTTTGTGTGTCTACATCACTAATCTTGACCATGCAACAGGGTTTGATTTGTTCACTGTTGTAGTGCCATTTCCAAACCAGTTCATAAAGAATGAATAGAACTCAAGAAATATTGTTAAAAGAATTAATGAATGTTTTCCTCCATTAGACAACATACATGCCACAGAAATGTTTGTTTCCAGTGTAACATGAAAGGAATAAACATGTATTTTCTCTAACATGGTGGATTAAGTTTTTACTGTTTTGACCATTCATATTCATATTTTATAAACAATGTTGTCCATAATTATAGTTATGCTTGGTATTAATATGTTTATAAATAAATCAAAACTTAGAAACCTAATACAGCAGTGATTTGATTTAAGATAATATTAAACAGTAAAAATTGAACTTAGCTTCAGGTCTTGAAGTATAAGACTCAACTTGAAAACCCCAAACTCATGTATTAAAAAACGAGATGGCCTGTGAATGTATCCAGCAAAGACTCAACACAGGCCAGCAGTGTCCACTGGCTGCTGAATCTTAGAAAGTGCAAGCTCAGACTAGACAAAAATCTAATCAGGACCTCCTTTCACGTTGGAGGGAAACCTGGAAGTCATTTCTTCAGCCGCTTGTGTCTCTGTTCCTTGATCTCTGGCAGAGAATCTAAAACCAGTGCTTAAGTGACAACAACCTCTCTCAACTCGTCATCATCCGGAGCCTTTTGTTCCTATGTGGCCATGAGTTCCCTACTTCTGCTGATAAATCTGGTATTCCCTGCCCATTATTTCAATAATTTTCTTAATAAACATCTTTAAGCCTATCAAAATACGATCTACTCAATTCTGGAAGAATGATTTTTTTATAGGTGCCATCACTAAACTCAGGCTAATAAGTTCTACAAAAAATAATAATTCAAGTGTCTGAAGCAATACTATTAAAAAGTCATATCCCTGCCTGTGCATGTCTTACCTTTCCTTCTCATCTGGTTAGTTGTCTACAGAAATTATCTATTATGAAGACTGTACAATTTTTAAAATATATTTTCTCCCTACACTTTGTTCTCACTCTCTTCTAGATCTCATCCTTGTAGCATTTGACATGTTGAGTAATTGGCCCTTTCTGTTCAGTCTTTTCCCCTCCCTTCCTGGATTCCTCCTTCCCTGCATTTTCCATCATGGTCTCCTCTACCTGTACAATGCTGACTCTCTTCTAATATCATGCTATAAAGTATTCCTGGAAAATTCATCCATTTCAGGGTGTGAGTCACACTCACTTTGTTGATAACACCCAAATATGTCTCCATCCCTATCTATTTTCTGCATTTCAAACTCCCACTGTTTATCTAATTCAATCTTTTTATGTATTTCTCATGTTTTGGTAGTTTGGAGCCTGGTTGACCATAAAAGACCTTCCCCTTTGATGTATAGAAATTCTCACAGATAGCACTTTCTTGTAAGAAACATCTCATGAAAACAATCAGTCCAGAGTCCACATTTCTTCCTGCTCCTTTGCTGGTGTCTAACACAGCAGCATCTACCCTCTCTAACACAAGACCAGAAAATTAGTAATATCATAAAGCATGCTGAAGTTATTTGTTTAAAAACACGGTATCTAAGCTTTGTATACTTTCTCATACCCTGTGGGTTTTGTCTGCATTTTCTCCCAACTTTCCTTCTTTCTAACAAGCTCTGGCACTTCACTCTGTGGACCCAGGTAACAGCATGCCTCTTCTTTTTTAGAACTGTTGAGCAAATGAGCTCCTAATCAAGTTCCAGTTATCTCCTTAACAGGGGCCTTGATTTACCTTTAATAATAACAACATCTTTGTGTTAGTGGACATCTCCTTGCCTGTCATTTTCACTTGTTAGTCCCCTGGACTTCAGCACATTCAACACGAAACTCGTCCTTGTCCCTTATAAAAATGCTTCTTCATCTGTGTGCCTTATCTCAGGGAAGCACATCTCAGCTATGCTGGTCACCTGGCCAGAAAACCAGTCACCAGCCTCTACACATACCACTTCATCTACAATAGCATTTCTCAGTCAGAGATGAAGTCATCTACTCAGGAAGATTCTCTGATGTCTACAGACATTTCTGTGGTTTGAGGCCAGGAGTGCTGCTGTGTCTTTTGCAGTGCACATAGCCCCCCATCAACACCACATACACATGAATTATCCAGTCCCAAATGTCAGTTGTGTGAGGGTAACATTTTCACTTCTTGGGGGAATTCTTTTCTACTTTTGAGGGAACTGAAAACTCCTTGGTGAATGGCCCTATGGGCACTTCATCTTCTCACATATCACTTACCATCCTTGACATTAATTTATGACCTTGAGTTTCATCATGCCAGGGCTTCTGAGGAATAGAGCCATGTCTGTCTTGTTCTTAGAACAAAGATGTGAAAATGTCCTTCATAAAAAAATAGATGTTTTAAATTGCTTTTAAATTCTAAAACCAAGAGCAAATGCATATGCTTGATGGCTTCTATCCACAGTTAAAGTCTTGTGGTATGAGAAAGATGGTAACTCCCCTCTGTTCTTCTCCAAAGCCAAAACTGAGACTTTCAAGGGTAAATCAAAATATAAGAAAACTTGGAAGAAAGGAGAACAGACTAAATATAGACTGCCTGGAAAGGAACCTGGCTTCTAGTCACTTGAAAGCTTCCTGCTCATCCAGAGCTTGAAACTTTAACTTCTATTACATTGTAAAATGTTCGAGCATTCTCTCAGCAAATTAGAGTAGCATTATACCCAGATGTGACACTCCAGATTTTCTCCTTTTGAACTATCTTGTCAAAACTTTACATGCTCCTAATCCCCTTGACTAAATTAGTTTTATATTTATATATTTGACACAGTGGATTTTTGTAACAGAAAGACTGTTGACTGTCTGTGTTCATGTCTGTACGTATATGTGTGTAGGAGTATTTATGATCTCTGCAAATAATAAAATTCTTGAGAGCAAAAGTCATATTTACATTTTTTCCATTTGTCATGCCACTCTAATACATCACCGATTTTAACTAAATGGAGCCACATCTGAGCCAGAAATGCCAATCATCTGACTGAGCATAGGAGGTTCTACCTTATCCCCAACTTTCTTCATTGGGAGAGTCATCCTTAAATAGGCCAGTGTGTGGTAGAATGTGTTCTCACCTTTTATATCCTTTCAGAAGTGTTTCCTCATGATGTGTTTTTTTTTTAAATACATTTTAAACTGAAATATAATTGCATTATTTTTGCCCATTCTTTTCCACATTCTCAAATCTACAGCTTCTTCTCTGATTATTATTGTGATATACACATATTTTATATCTTTTTATCTGAATGTGGTGTTTTTGTTTTTGTTTTTGTTTTTACAGTCCAGGTCTTTTATTTCTTTTTGTACATTATTCCATGAATTCGTATGGAATGGGCTCCAGCAGCTCAGGCTCCTTCCAGTTAGTCCTCACAAAGTGTGCTTCTCTGGGTGGGGCGGGCTGGCGCTTCAGCTGCACCCAGGTGCCCTTCTCCTTGGCTTCCTTTTTCTTCTGGTCGTTCTCCTTCACCCGCTTCAGGAAGATGTCTCGGCTCTTAGAGTGCTTGATGTGCTCAATCCGCACGTTAATTCTCTTGGCAAGGATCTTGCCCTTAACTTGCTTGTTTACAATGATGCCCACGGCATGCTGGGTGACATTGTAGACTCTGACGTTTTTGCCACGGTAACACTTATGAGGCATTCCTTTTTGAACAGTGCCCATTCCCTTGATGTCTACAATATCACCTTTCTTGTAGATTCGCATGTAAGTGGTCAAAGGAACAACTCCATGTCTCCTAAAAGGCCTGGAGAACATACAGCGGGTGCCCCTCCTCTTTCCCTTTGTGTTCGGCATTTTGGCGAGTTACTGGAAGATGGCTGCCGCAGTAAAAGGAAGGGGGCGGGGCCGCGCGCTCTTACAAGGACCAAGGGCTGCCCGTGGCACCGCCTGAAGACAAATGCCGGGCCTGGGAGGCTCTTGGAGAGAAGCGTTACTCTGATAACCGGGAGACCTTGTGAATGTGTAATTTTTTATTAGCTTCTAGAAGACCCTCCTCCCCTTGGAACTTCTTTAGGCAACAATGAATCCTTCTTCCTATTCTCCACCACAGCCTCCTCCTCCACAGATTTAATTATTGCTTAGTCCATCCTTTGCATGCTAAAATCGCCCAGTATCTCATTCTATCTCACATCTTTCTTCCGTGATTTTCAGGATTCCATCACCTTCTTGGCAGAAACAACCAGTATTTTCTAGAATGTAGTTAGCTCATTTGACACCCAAACGATAAATGAACAAGTCCACACTCTGCTTTCACACCGACTCCTCATGCAGAGCATTGCATTCTCTCATGTCTCCATCCTTGTCTACTCCAAGAAGTCTTCCTTGATGTATCAACAGCTCTGACTTTACCCCTAGTCTTTGTCTCCTAGTGATGATGTATGTACCTTATTTTGCATGTTATTGCCTTGGCATCACAGAAGCTCAATTTTGCCAAACACTATTAAGCCAATCTTTACACTTAATGAGAAAACCAAAAGTTCTATAGACGTTCAGTGAGTTTCCTAACTTTATGTAACTAGAAAGTTAGTTAAAAAAAAAAAAATAGTGTGCAACCTGCTGTGTATACTTGAGTGGGAGGACAGAGAAAGACCCAGTTAGTGCTAGACTATCTTCTTGCCTGAGTTCCACGTTTCCACCCTCAATCCAGGGACACAACAGAACCTTGCATAACTGCCTAATACAATGCCTATTATTTTCTGGTTTTCTCTGTGGGTGCTGAAGTGCCACTGATCATTACTCACCCACAACTCCACAGAAGAAAACTACTGTGCTTACCTCTCTTGAGTCTATTGGCATCAAAGTTGAGGTGAGACCCACATGGCACTGTTACCTAGGAGCCAGGGAAAGCTACTCACTACTTCAGACATGATTTCGTCTGTAAGGTGAATAGCTTGAGTGAGGGTGACTTTCCTGGAGAGCTTGTGGTAAGAAGTGTTTCTTCCTTCAGCTGCACAGGCTGCTGAGATTCACAACTTGGGGTGAGGCGCCATCATGTCCACTACACTTTCTTACTCAGCCTAAGTTAGACCCGAAAGCTGTTATAACACCACATCAGCTATTGTCCCTAAAACTGAGCCCTTCGATTCTGTCCTGGGGGCATTGCCCCCTATAAAATTCACAAAAGGGAGAGTTGTTTATGAGTTAAGTCCCTAGAGACCTGTAGGCCCTGATGAGGCAATTAAAAGCAATCAATGGGTTCCCCAAGACCTGAATTAAGGCCTCAGTTTTCCCTATTCCCCATATACTGCACAAATAATAACTTACTGTTATTCAGTATCCTCAATACACAAACCCCAAGGATAAGGACCTGCTCGCCCTTATTTTTGCCTCACTGAAGTCAATGGGAGCTGAATAGCTGCTGCCTCTCCCTTTGAAAGCATCCTATGTCTTCACTGAACCACCCCTCTTTTGAATACACGAACCTCCATCCTGATTTTTATCCTGAGATTTTTAAATTACTTGCTACATTACGTTGTTTCTTTCTTCTCTCTCTCTCTCTCTCTCTCTCTCTCTCTCTCTCTCTCTCTCTCTCCTCTCTCTCTTTCTCTCCTCTCTCTCTCTCTCTCTCTCTCTCTCTCTCTCTCTCTCTCTCTCTCTCTCTCTCTCTGTGTGTGTGTGTGTGTGTGTGTGTGTGTGTGTGTTGGTATGGAGGTCACAGGGCAACTCACAGGTGTGGATTCTCTCCTTCTACCCTGTGGGTCACATAAGGTTTGGATGCAAACACATTTATCCTTTGCTCCCTACCCTGAGTTCTTAAGAAGAGGACAGAAGAGAAGGACTGGAGAATCTAGGGCAACATGTCAGACTTGGAAGCAAATGGTGAAGTCCTTGTCCAACTCACAGAACTTCTCTGAATCTGTATCCAAACGTTACCATGCAGACTGCTCTAATGTCTCAGGGAAGGGAACCACCCCCTTACGTAACTTTTCATCTCTTCCATTATGAACTGTCCTTTGAACATCAATATTCACCTTCAGTATCACAAGGAAACTCATCTTTCACATACATAGCAGCTTCTCAAATATTGAGGTCATGATGTTTTTCAAAAACTCAACTTCATATACTATGATTTATGTATAAAATAACATAAACGTTTTTGGGTATGAGTCCGATGAGCTTAACTTTTTTTTGGTTTTTTGAGACAGGTTTTCTCTGTGTAGCCTTGGAGCTTGTCCTATAACTAACTCACTCTGTAGCCCAGGCTGGTCCTGAACTCACAGAGATCTGCCTGCCTCTGCCTCCCAAGTGCTGGCATTAAAGTCATGTGCCACCACCACCCACTTAACTTTTTAAAAAATAACTGATTTATTTGTATTTTATGTGCATTGATGTTCTGCCTGCATGTATGCCTGTGTGAGGGTGTCAGATCCCCTGGAACAGGAATTACAGACAGCTGACATGTGGGTTCTGGGAATTGAACCCGGGTCTTCTGGAAGAGCAGCCGGTATTCTTAATTGCTGAGCCATTTCTCCAACCCCAAGTTTAAGTTTTAATTGTAGTTTAAAAATTAAATTTAACAGGAAGAAGTAGTGACTGATTTTTAACGTGATGCACTTTTATACTCTGCCCTTTTCTTGTTGGCATGTTATATTTAATTTTGCCACTTTAATATTTTTTTATCTTTTGTTGCCTACTTTAATCTCATATACATACATTTATATACATTTGTGTGCAACCCAGCCCTAAACAGGATGTCTCCAGTAAAGCTTCCAGGGAACTCTGAAGAAGAGGAGACAGAAAGAGTATAAGAGGCAGAGGCAATGGAGGACATCAAAGAAACAAGGCTCTCTATATCAACATGGTCACACACATATATAACATACATATATAACAATATGTTTCATAATGATTTTGCTTTTGTTTGTGAATTCCTCATGTATGTTTTAGGATTGTTCTATGTGTTTCTCCATAAAGTCAGTGGGTACTTATTACTATTCTGGTGCATAATTCATATACTTTTCCTCTCATCCCAACCTCTTCCCTTTTAAATCTTTCTTATCTCCTCACCCTTATAGTCTACAACTATGACTTTCCATAGATTTAACAATCTCTAAAGTCTAAGGATATTAGCAGTATCCTGCTGTGGAATGTCTTTCTGTATGTTGTGAACATATGTTGCTCTCTCATTGGTTGATAAATAAAGCTGTTTGGCCAATGGCAAGGCAGAATAAGGTTAGGTGGTACATCCAAAGTGAGGACAGAGATGAAGAAGGGTGGAATGAGGCGGAAGCTGTGAGTCACCTCCAGGAGAAGCAAGATATGAGAAAATAGGTCATGCCATGAAGCCATGTGACTAAACATAGATTAATAGAAATGGGTTGAATTAAGTTATAAGAGCTGGTTAATAGTGAGCCTGATCCATAGGCCATATAGTTTGTAATTAATATAAACCTTTGTGTGTTTACTTGGGACCAAGTGACTGCAGGACCGGGTGGGACACAGAAAAACTTCCAGATACAGTATCCTAAGTTTCCCCTCCCAGAAACTTTCCTGCCTTGATATTTTTCTAAGGAGTCTAATGCTGGTTTGTATCCTGCCCACCCGGCTTCCCTTCTACTCCTAATCTCAGTCACTAAAACCTTGCTATACCCCATATTACCCTCGTTAGTTTAGCCTCCATAGTTATTGAGGTTAACTGAATCATGGTTGTTAGCTGGCTAGTACGGCATTTGCCTACCGAGCACAGCCAGCTGCTGGGTATACTATAAGAGATGAGACAAAAACTAACACTGTGATACCAAAGGGGGATTGCTGTCACACAAACATTTTCCTGAAACACTAGATAAAGCCTTAGTTTGGTTCTTAGTTGGTTCTTAGTTTTTTTTTTTTTCACACCATATTTTGAAGACAAAACTTGTATCATTATGCTAAGACTCAGTAAGAAACAAAGTTCCCATGATGAAAAGGCATTGTGGTAACAGCACTGGAATGAAGTATATCACTGTTGTTCAGCAGAAATGATGGGTTGACAAAGGTGGACCTCCAAGGCCAAATCTAGAAACTGCTCCAGCATCCTTATAAATATATTTATTTTAAAAAACGTTCATTAAGCAGGAACAGAATCCTGTGTACCCAAAGACAGACTGACGACATAAGCAAGATATGTAAAACCACATTCATTCTTTCTAGAGCTGGTACATTTACATACATTTGTGTGCAACCCAGCCCTAAACAGGATGTCTCCAGTAAAGCCTTCAGGGAACTCTGAAGAAGAGGAGGCAGAAAGAGTGTAAGAGGCAGAGGCAATGGAGGACATCAAAGAAACAAGGCTCTCTATATCAACATGGTCACACACATATGAACTCTCAGAGACTGAGGCAACATGCACAGGGCCAGCATGGGTCTGCAGCAGTTGGGGTCCTAGACTGAAAGGAGAAACCCAGAGGCTATCTCCAATTGATAGTCACTTGCAAAAGAAAATTTAGTTTCCTCCAAGGGAGTCTCACTTGGGGAAAAAACAACTCTTAAGGGTTGGCTGCATACCCAGAAGTAGATGGCCAACAGAAAATAAACTCAGAGGTATCTTTGGAGGTTCTTTGTCTTATAAGGTAGTATCAGGGCACTTTGTATTTTTAACTTTAGCTTATTTTTATAATATATATATATATATTTCTTCTCTCTTGTTAATGCACAGGTCCTTTGCATGTATATTATGGCTTCCAGTTTATTGTTTTTATGGGATTCCTGAGTGTGTGTATGAGTGGATCTCTGTTTTTTGTCCCTTCTCTTTGGCTCTTTTCCTTCTGTTTGTTTTTTTTCTCTTCCAATGTGTTAGCTTATGATTTATCCTATTATATTTTATTATTGCCCCATAGACACCTGTGTGTTTTCTAATGAGCGACAGAAAGGTGGTGGATCTGGATGGGAAGGGAGGTAGGAAGAAACTGGGGGGAGCAGAGGGAGAGGAAATGGTGATCAGGATATATTATGTTTGGGCAGAAAAAAATCTATCTTCCATAAAACAAAACTGTGTGCAAGATCCACCAAAGCAAAGAAAGTGTCGCAGAGTTGTCTCCTAAAGAGAAGGATTTTGTAACTACTTCCTGGGATTGGATGGAGAGGGCTAATCTCTGTTACTGGAGATTACAGTCAAGGGCTCTTCCACACACAGTGCCACCCATGCAGAGGCAAACAAATAGGGGGTCAGTGCCTCCTGAATTGAGTACAGCAAGCTTGTTTTGTTTGGGACCATACACTAGGCCATCAGGACCTGGGTGAAAATCCGTTGTGACTACAAATTGCTTGCTAGGATTTGAACAGCTGACGGTTCCAGCATTGACACAACCTATAAATCCATGTCCCCTCTTCTCTGCTAAAATCTTTGTGCTTACCATGTTTTATGCCATCTCATTTGCATCTGGGGTACATACTTGTGATCTTGATGACAAATGCAATGAGAAGCATTAGTACAATAGAAAGTGCTGTAATATGACAGCCTTTCGGAATGGCTAAAAGTGTTTGTATTCAACTCAGCACATATGGCTTCAGGGATGGGGTGGGAGGTGGATATTTTGAGGAGCACAACAGCTCAATTTGATAGAAGGCCTTCAAGAATGGTATGTGGAAAGGACTTTAGAAAGAAGTTCCATGTGAAATGATCCATCAGAAAAATATCTACCTGGCCGCATCCTCAGGAATATTCTGGAAGTCTCTCAGGTCATCTGATGGAAACTAGCTCAATGCATTTTAATCAGTGCTCTTGCACAGGGAAATTGGGAATGGACACTCTGACTGGGGAGCTGATTGAGATCCTTAGGTACAATTTAGTACTGTGAGATACATTCCCACCTATGCACAATTACTACTGAGTAACAGTAAGGTGTATTTCTTTTGCCTTCTCTAAGAGAAAATATTGCATTGTCTTTCATTATTTTCATATTTGGATTGAAAATAAGTAAAAAAGACATTGATCAAAAGGTGCTCACAGTTTCTTGGTTAGGGGTGGGACTCTGCATCTACCTCGGCTGCTCAGTGCTGGGACTCTAGCTGGCTTGGACCTGTGTAGGTCCTGTGCATGCTGTCACAGTCTCTGTGAGTTCGTATGTGCTTCAGTCCAAAGGCCCACCCTCAGCCAAGAAGCTATTTGTTATCGATGCCCCCTGAGAAAGGGGAAATCAGTTCCTCCAATGGGGTGTTACTGGGTATGTCAACCCCACTCCAGGCCCATGCCCAGGAGTAGCTGGCCAATATAAAACAGGCTCAGTGGGATGTTTAGGGGGGTGCATACAGTTTCTGTTTTGCTTTATTTTAGTAGTTTTGTCATTGTTTTGGTTGGTTGGTTGATTTGATTTTGGGGTTTTGCTTTTCTCAGAGTGACAAAGAACATGATGTTAGATGAGCAGGGACATGGAGAGGATCTGGGGGGACCTGGGGGAGGGGAAAGAATATGATTAAAATACATTGTATGAAAAATTTAAATAAATAACACTCATAGATTGGGCTGGAGAGATGGCTCAGCCATTAAAGGCTAGACTCATAACCAAGAAATGTTCATAGATTGTAATCATTAATGTAAACATTAAATCAAACTTATCTTCCTGTATCATCCCCTAACCTTTTCCTTGTTCAAGATGAGAAAGCTTCACAATAAAAGTCCTACCAGAATAGGACACAGTATTTGGGAGGCAGAGGCAGGAAGATTTCTGTGAGTCTGAGGTCCTACATAGAAGACTTTGTCTCAGAGAGAGAGAGAGAGAGAGAGAGAGAGAGAGAGAGAGAGAGGGCTACTAACACTTTAGATTCTTAAGCACAGGCTCACGTTCTAAGTTGTCTGTGACCAACAAATTAGTAAGTAGGGCAAGCCATGATTAAAATGAGATACCTTCTGTTCTGAGCATGAAAATCTTTCCCATTCACTCCTAAAAATACATACCAATGCAGATAAAATAGGAAAAATGAGCAGTATGCAAAAGTGGCTGTCCCCTGAGATGGTTCTCCTGCTAATTGCTGTATAGAATTTCATGGCATCAAAATTCTAGAGTTTACCCATTATGTTTTGAGAAAGAAGTCACTGAATTGCTTCTTATACTGTTCCTTTTGAGACAACATGACTGGGAACATGTCTGTATACAGCTCTGGTGCTTATATGAAAGAGTTTCTCTGGTTTTTCATAGAGTCAAATCCTGAGACAGAGGAGGTGGAGATCTTCAATACTGAAAGAACTGTCATATTGATGGAGCTTGTTTTGTTCTTATTCTTAAAAGCAATAAGAATGAAGTTATAGCCGGGCAGTGGTGGTGCATGCCTTTAACCCCAGCACTTGGGTGGCAGAGGCAGGTGGATCTCTGAGAGTTCAAGCCCAGCCTGGTCTACAGAGCGAGCACCAGGACAGCCAGGACTATACAGAGAAACCCTGCCTCAAAAAACCAAAAAGAAGAAAAGAAGAAGAAGAAGAAGAAGAAGAAGAAGAAGAAGAAGAAGAAGAAGAAGAAGAAAGAAGAAAGAAGAAAAGAAGAAGAAAGAAGAAGAAAAGAAGAAGAAAGAAGAAGAAGAAGAAGAAGAAGAAGAAGAAGAAGAAGAAGAAGAAGAAAAGAAGAAGAAGAAAGAAGAAGAAAAGAAGAAGAAGAAGAAAGAAGAAGAAGAAGAAAAGAAGAAGAAGAAGAAGAAGAAGAAAGAAGAAGAAGAAGAAGAAGAAGAAGAAGAAAAGAAGAAGAAGAAAAGAAGAAGAAGAAGAAGAAGAAGAAGAAGAAGAAGAAGAAGAAAGAAAGAATGATATTATTGAATTTGACATTTAATGTTTGTTACTAAAAGGATTATGGAAATTTACCTCATTATTTTAATTTGTGTTTCATTGATTGTAAACAAGGCTGATCATTTTTGCATTTTAAAAACATTAGTTCTTTAACGGTTTTATACAATGTGCTTTAATCACATTCACTACCCCCACCTCTTCCCAGACTCACTCCCTTCCCTACTACTTCTATGTCTTCCTCTATTTTTAACCCATCTAACAATTGCCAATAAGTCACTGCTAGGTGCTCAGCTTCCCTCTCCATGCTGGTATTTGATCTGGCTCAGGCTTGCACAAGTGTTATGCACGCTGTCACAACTGCTGGGTGCAGGAGACACTGCCTCCTTGTAGTCATCCACCACCTCTGGTCCTTATATTCTTTTTGGCCCCTTTCTCACAACAATCTCTAAGCCTCTGGAGGTGGGGTCCAGCACACATGCTTCATTTAGGGCTGAAAATTCTTCAGTCTATTGTCCTCTACACCTTGGCCAGTTTGTGTCCCTGCCTTAGTCACTGTCGACTGAAAGGAAAAAGCATTGCTTGTTTCTCATTCAATTTATTCTGGAATTACCTATTCATGCACTTCTCTGTTTTATGAGGGTATTTGTGCTTTCCTGAAAGATGGGTTTCATGGGTTTCATGTTCTGTATACCAACCTTCTGTGGGTCATGTGCACTGCAAATACCTCCCGATCTTCAGCTTGATGTTCCCTTTATGAAGTGTGCTGTACTGTATGGGGCAGTGGGGAAGGAGTGTACACATGTATGTGCACGTGGGCATTTAGTGCCTATCCTTTTCTTACTGTTCTAAGTTTTCTCTAAAATATATCTTCAAGATAAGACCATCAAAACTTCTACGTTTGGAAATTTTAGTCTCTTGTTTTTTACAACAAGACCATGAGTCAACTTGGTAGATGATGCCATTGTTATGCAGTGTTTATTGGATGCCCAGGCTTCCCAAATGATTTGGCCTTTATCATGTACCAAATTTTTATATGTGTTTGTTTCTGTTTCTGGTGCTCTCTTTTGTCCTGTTGTGCCATCTTCTACTCCCGTGTCAACAGCCATTGTGTTAATTGCCGCAGATCTGCAGCATGCTGATATGTGGCTTGATTCTCCAAACATTTTTATTTTTCAAAGTTTTCTTTTTTCTTTTTGGTTCCTGATTTTTGTATGAGAATATAAGGGACCTATGAGTCCCCTTCCCCCCCACCAAGAAAAAAAAAAGAGGAAACCTTTAGGTTTTATTAGAATTTCTTTGGGGAATAATTAAAATTGTTTGTTGAAGACGGCTTTTCTTTCGCTATCCAGTATTCTAACCCATGAATGTGATAGCATTCTAAAATAATTCAGATACTTTTTTCATGTCCTTCTGGAACCATAATTTTTCTTTGATAAATTCAAGCTAACCTTTTTCCTACAGCATTTTCTATCTGGTTATGTGTTAGTATTTCAGAATATTATTTAAATTTTTAACTTCAAATGGTAGTGAAATATTCAATAAAATTAGTCATTTTAAGAGTACATATCAATCAGATTAAGGATATTTTTTAGAAATTTTCAGACCTTTTTCATCCTACTTTCCATCTCTTTGGAAACTTCCTATGTATTCTGTTTCTATTCTCAGCTCTATGTAACTTACATCAGTGGAGTTATACTGTATTTGTTTCCTTATGATACCTGCATTTCATATAGCTAATATATTCAAGGTTCATTCATGATATAGCATGGATCAGCTTCCACTTTCCTTTTGAAGACTAAGACACACACAAACAGACACACATACACACACACTCACACACACACCTCCCACATTTTGTTTATCCATTCATCTGCTGATGGATGACAGGCTCCATATCACCTTTGCCTTCACCTTATGGCTACTGTGAACAATTTTGCTACGAATGTGAATACACGGGTATCTCCTTAAAGCCTTGCTTTCGATTCTCTTGGATATAGACTCAATTATGTGGACAGATCATATAGCACTTCTGTTTTTAATCTTTTTGAGGAATTTCCATCCTGTTTTTCATAGTAAAAGCAGCACCATTTTCCAAAGTACCCATGCAATTGATTTTTATGTTAGTTTTTTTTTTTACAAACTTTAAAGAGAAAAAAGCTTTCTAAAATTCCATTTGTTTCAAAGCATTACAAATTCCCTTGTATAATCTGTGTAGAGATTAAACAATCCGATAGGAAGTAGTTTCACCTGATGTTTTCTAATTTTCAGATCACTTTCTCTTTTTACCAGTTGTGTTGTCCAATACAATGTTGAAGAGAACGTTCTCTACTATTGGTGAAATTATTAAGGCCACTCCACATAGTTAAAAGGGAGGTTTATTTTGTGAGGTAACTTACAAGTGAAGGGATAGTTTACAGGGTCTGGGAAAGGTGTAGCGCAGTCTGGCAGTGTTCTCTGGAGAACTCTGCTAGGTCTACCTCCAGCGTCCAGGGTCCAGGAATCAAGAGAGCCCACGCATCCGGATCTTGGGTCTTCAGGGTCCTCTCTCGGCCCTGCCTTGTAGGCGTGACAGTTACCAAAGCCTCAATGGGGATTGGAACTTCCAGATCAAAGCTGGAATGGCTACCCGTACACTCTACCTTGTTTATTGTCTGAAAGAGGCCAGCATTACACCAGCACAATGGTGGAAGATGCTAGACTCAGTTTTGGCTCATCTAGAGCATCTCTTCTAAGCTTGCTGTGACTTTTTTTTTTTATCACAAATTGGTTCTGACTGTTTACAAATGACTTTTCTTCCCCACCCTAGGAATGCTATGATATTTATCACTATGTCTATTGGTGTCATAAGACACATGTACAAGGTCTAGTGTTGACTTGTCACTTGGTTGTTGTGATAAATTCATTTTAACTATGTTTTTAAAGTTGACTTATATCCATCTGAATTCAATTTACTAACATCTTGTTGAGGACCTTGCTTCTATATTGAAAATAGATTGACCTACATTCTGGTCAGTAGTCTTCTGTAATGAAAATAGATTGACCTACATTCTGGTCAGTAGCATCTTTGATTTGTTTTGCATTGAGGTTACAAAGGCACAAGAAAGTGGGTTGATTTTCTTGATGGTAATTTTCACTTTCTATTCTCTGAAAGGATTGGAATAGAATAGCTGCTTTGTTCCTTGAAATTTGATGAAGTTCAGTTGAGATTTGTCAGAATAAAAGACATTCAATTACCAATTCTACGTCTATTGGTTTATTGTTATTAACTATTATTACATCTTATGTAATACATACTATATTATATAATATATAAATAATTAGTTTATAAGTTATTATAAACTTCTAGTTGATTATTATTTTATTGTTAAATTTAATATTATTTAAATATCAAAAGTTTTTATTATTCAATTTAATTATTAACAATTCCAAACATGTATATATTACAATCTGATCACACTTACCCTCTCCAGTTGTCAGTGTGTGTGTGTGTGTGTGTGTGTGTGTGTGTGTGTTTGAGAAAAGACATTCTAGGCTATTTTATTTTCCCTTCAACAAGAATGGGAAATGGGAATTAACATTTATTGCATACACACTACAAATCAATTATTGATAAAGTGATTGATATCGTGCTTATTTTACAGAAAAAGAAACCAAAACTAAGGTAAGGTAGATGCTTTGACCACTCAGAGCTCTAGCAAGGGGTAAGCTTAAGTATGTATGATAGCCAAATCCTAGACTTTTCAGCACAAATACCAAGGCCATCAGTAGGAAGCTGTGTTGGTTTGAATGAGAATAGCCTCCACAGGTTCATATGTTTGAATATATGGTCTCCAGTTGATGGAACTGTTTGGGAAGTTAGGAGGTGTGGCCTTATCGAAGGAAATGTGTCACTAGAGAAAGGTTTTGAGGTTTCTCCTCTTGAGTAAATGAGCCCGTCTGAAAGCCACATGCTCTATAAAACAGCTGTTCATGATCTGATTATTTTCTCCAAGTACCATAGAATAGTAAACACTGTAAGAAACCTTTGAAATGGACTCAGATACAGCAAGAATTTGACAGGACCACCAAAAGTGAGAAACATACAAACAAACAAAAAACAGTAAACTCATGTCTTCTGCCTTGGATCATACTGCCAACTATAGGAGAGCTTGTTAGGATCTGACTTTGCAAAGAGTCATTCAGAGCTAATTCTCTCACTCTCAACCCCTCTCTCACAGTGTACTCTTCTCGACCTCATGTTTTTGTTTTTTGTTTTGGAAAGCTGTGATACAATCACTCACCCCTTGCTGAGTAATGACTAGAGAGTAACCTAAAAAGCACCACAGGAGATCCTCACTTCCAACTTCCCACAAGGAAGGCACCAAGTCTGGGTGCCTGCTGAGGATGTATTTAGTATTTCTGACAACTTCATAAATGTATATACTGAATTTTGATCATTTTTACCCCATGTTATCTTCTTTCCTCTCCCCCTCTTTTCCAGTGAAACTTTTTTCTCCACAAGCCCATAAGGATTGTTTTCTAGAGACCAATAGGGTCAATTATTCTGGAGATATCACAGGGAAAAAAAAGTTGTTTTTTACTACCTTGATTCTGTGCCTCTCCCTAGTACCTTCCACAGAGCCCCCTTCACATCCTTGTTTCTCAGGGTATAAATCAGAGGGTTGAGCATGGGGGTGACTATGGTATAAAAAAGGGCAACAAACTTCCCCTCATTCTCAGAATAACTGTCATTTGGTTGCAAGTATGTGTAGATGGTTGAGCCATAAAACATAGACACCACCAAGAGGTGTGATCCACAAGTCCCAAAAGCTTTTCTGCGGCCAGATACTGACTTGACCTTCAACACAGCCCTGGCAATGTGTGCATAGGATCCTAGAATCAGTGTCGCAGGGAAAACCAAGATTATGGCTCTGGCCACAAACATCTTGGCCTCTGTTCCAGCTGTGTCCTTGCAAGCCAACTTGAGGAACACAGGCATCTCACAGAAGAAATGATTCAGTCGATGGCCACAGAGAGGCATAGCCATCATGAGACCTGTCTGGATCAGGGAGTTCACGAGGCCTGCTACCCACGATGAGATAGCCAATGCTTGGCACAGAAGAGGGTGCATAATAGTTGTGTAGAGGAGTGGGCGACACACAGCAGCATAGCGGTCAAAGGCCATGACCACTAGAAGCATACTCTCTGTGGAGCCCAGGGCAAGGACGCTGAAGAGCTGGGCCACACACCTTCCATATGTGATAGTGTGGTCATGTCCCTCAATATTGATCAGGAGCTGGGGCACAGTGCTTGTGGTATAGCAGAGGTCCAAGAAGGAGAGATGGGAGAGAAAAAAGTACATAGGTGTGTGCAATCGGAGGTCCAGTTGGGAAAGAGCAATGATGGTGGTGTTGCCAAAGATAGTTAAGGAGTAAAAAATCAAAATGTAGATGAAAAGAATGAGTTCTAATTGAGGCCAGTCTGAGAAGCCCACCAAAATGAAGCCTTTGCCCAAACTGGCATTGAAGCTTCCCATAGCCTTTGACCTGCACAGCAGCAGAAGACAATTCAGGGCATCTGTTGAAGAAAACATATTAAGACATTGTTCATAGCATTCTTCAAGTAATCACAAATTAATCTGTTTTATTATTCAATTCTATTTTATCCAGTCTTTTATTCTTATTTTTCTCTTCTACAAACTGAATTAGGAATGATATCATCTTTGTTTGAACTGTAGCTCAGCTATTTGCTCTAAGACTTCAGCCTGGTCCTTCAGACTTGTGGATCCAATCTTTCTTATTCAAAAGTTAAAAAGTGCTTTGAAAATCTAAGGTCTATTCGTTAGCTCATTTCAGATTTGAATCCAGGCCCAGCCAGGAGGCAATCACAGTTTTGACCCCTGGGTTCTCATCTGCCTCCTTCTACACCATGGATACTGTCAGTGAACCCATCCTAGAAGCCCCACTCACAGTAGCTGCCATCTGTCACAGAAGACTGAGAAGTAGTTTCACTTCTTTGGAGAGAAAAATAGCAAGAAATGTGTTCCTTGGGACTTGACCCTGCTTCTTTAGCTAAAAATGTTCACAGTTCAACTCCACAGAAAAAGCTGTTTTCTCCTCTCTACCCAAGCCCTCTTTGAAACTATTTCCTTCTGTTCACTTGATGACACTCATGCCACACGTCTTTGTCCTTCTAGAAGCTCCTCTGTGGTAGGGGACAGGCCAAATATAAAAATAAGTATTAGTGCATATCACAGAAATAATAAATAATGAATAAATATCATCACATGCCTTTCTGGTACTGAAGGTGTCAAATGAATGTCACTTTCATTCCAGATACACCATGGCTGTTGAATAAACTTTCTTCAGTGCATCATGTGCCTTCACCTTTTTAGAGCTCGAGAGATTTACCTGCAGATGAACTGCTAACACACCAACAAACGGTAGAGGCGTGATAGACATAAACTATCACTCTCCTCAAAAGATGGACACTTCTTATAAAAATATAAATAAGATTATATGAAAGCATGCCAAAGAGAGAGAAAACCAGAAATGTCATTCCAAAATCTAGCCTATGATTAGAGGAAGACATTTTTGCATACTTAACTAGTTCTTTTTGTGTCAAGTTTACTAAACTGGAATATTGTCATCAATGAGTCAAGGCTGAACTTAAGGCCCTTAGGTCCATATCATGGCCCCACAGATCAGCTCTATCATGGGGCAGCTGTGCTTCCTGCTCTGAAATATTTTCTTCCGTGAGTCTCAGCTTAGTTACCCATAAAACAAAGGGAAGAGCTGGCTCCAAGCAATTTGGGTTGTGGTTACATGAAATAATGTGTCATGTGTATTACAAAAAGTTGTTTGTTCTCACTGTTAACACTGTTCTGCCTTCATAATTAGCAATTAACTTGTGCAAATTAGGCTGCATGATTCACTCAGCATTGTACGTCCAACTCGTACTGCAGTAGCTGGAAAATAACAAACAATATTATTGATTGGATGAATAAATAAATGAATGGATGAATGTATTTTTAATCCTGGCACCATGTCTGATGTACACGAATGTCTCAGCATATCTGCACTGTTCCTCAGTGGCACAGGGCTTTTTATTCACTCCTATTGTGTACGTCTAACAATAATTTCATATTGTGGCATATAGAAATGAATCATATTTTTCATCTTTAAATTTTGTGAGTATGGGTGTTTTGTCTGCATGTATTTCTGTATGTATGCTGTGTATGCCTGGTGCCCACGGAGTCCAGAAGAAAGCACTGAATTCCCCAGAACCAGAATTACAGATGCCTGAGGGTGTTGGGAATTGAACCCAGGTCCTCTGGAAAAGCAGCAAATGCTCTTAACAAGTGCTCTTAACCACTGATCCATCTTTCCAGTCCCCAATTATTATATTTTCAATGAGCAAAACTTAGCACTATAATTCTAATATGATAGTCAAATGAACAATGATTCAAGATATTTCAATATGATAAAATTCAGAGCATTACATCAGCAATGATCATTTTAATGAATAAAAAGCTCGGATAATTTTGAAGCAGAGGTATTAATACTTTCTGCTGTCAGCTAGATGCTCTACCCAGGGCTGGCAATACTCAGAAGAAGCCAGGGGCTAAATGGGCTGACCCAGAAGCATATATCTCTAAACCCTAAAAACTAGGGACTCCAGGCTTTAGAAGCCAACCTTATGGCTTCTGGGTTAGGTATGGGAGCCACCTAGAACCTATCTCCAATTAATAATCACTTGCAAATAAAAATGTAGTTTTCTCCAAGGGAATCTCACTGGGGAAACAAGCTACTCTTAAGGGTAGGCTGCATACCCAGCAGTAGATGGCCAACAGGAAACGAATTCAATGGCGTCGTTGGAGGTTCTTTGACTCCTACTGTCATGTCAGGAATTTTTTTAATTTTAATTTTATTTTATAGTTATATATTTTTCTATCTTTTTACCCTACAGGTCCTTTGCATATATATTACGACTTCCAGGTTAGTATTTTTATGTGATTCCTGAGTGCGCACACAAGCAGGTTTCTGTGTCTGCATCTGTTCCTTGCATCTTTTCTTGTGCTCTTTTCCTTCTATTTATGTTTTGTTCTATTCTGATATGATAGTTTTTGTTTTATCTTACATTATATTTGTTTTCTAATACTTGTTTTCTAATGAGACACAGAAAGGGCACAGTGAATCAGATGGGAGGGGAGGTGGGGAGGAACTGGGAGGAGTACAAGGAGGGGAAATCAGAATCAGAATCTATTATGTGAGAAAAAAATCTATTTTTAATAAAAAGGAGGGAAAAAGAACCCAGCCTTATGGCTATAGATCCTGTGACTGGAAGCTTAGTGCTCTGGGCTTAAATACCAGAGGCCCCAGCACTTCGTGCCTATGTAATCCTTAGCTTCCAGCATCAGTGAGCAGCAGTGGGAGGCGGCAGCAGGCTGCAGTGGGAGCAGGAGGCGGCAGCAGGCTGCAGTGGGAGCAGGAGGCGGCAGCAGGCTGCAGTGGGAGCAGGAGGCGGCAACAGGCTGCAGTGGGAGCAGGAGGCGGCAGCAGGCTGCAGTGGGAGCAGGAGGCGGCAGCAGGCTGCAGTGGGAGCAGGAGGCGGCAACAGGCTGCAGTGGGAGCAGGAGGCGGCAGCAGGCTGCAGTGGGAGCAGGAGGTGGCAGCAGGCTGCAGTGGCAGCAGGCTGCAGTGGGAGCAGGAGGTGGCAGCAGGCTGCAATGGGAGCAGGAAGAGGCAGCAGGCTGCAGCTGCCCTTCTTGGGGATAAGTAAGGGAAGTTCTTCCCTTCTGCCCTGAGTGAAAGTGATTGCTAGATTTTTTCAAGGCTTGTGATGACAAAAATCTAAAATCTAGCTTAAGGTTCTTAAAAGAATTGGCACTGGAATAAGTAGCAGGAGTGGTAGCATGCCTTCCTCAAAGCATCTGTAGTACGTTCAGAAGAGCTGAGCTGCCGTGAGGGAAGTCGGACCCGCTGCCATTGAGTGGCAGCTCGGCGGATTGTCCTCCACTCAAGGAAGCCATTTGATCATTTTCCCCCTTCCCTTTTCTCCCTCCAGACCCTCCCATAAACCAACCTGTGCTCTCTTTCATCTCTCTTTCATTAATTGTTGTTGCATATATATATGTATATTTACATGCATATATATTCCTAAATATAACCTGCTTGGGCTGTATAATGTTACTTGTATGTCTGTTTTGTATGTCATGTATCCCTGTGACGACCATTTGGTGTGGACGGCCATCAGAATGTTTTCCTTTTGAGAATTCCTTCTACTTCCTAGTCCCAAGGGCCCTGCTGAGATTGGATAGTCTTCAGAACTAAATATCCAAGATCAGCTGAAGTATCTTAAAGCCCCCATAAGACTGATGTTAAGGACACCATGTGTTCACCATAGGTGATCTCACCTTGCCTGCATTTGACACACTTCTGCTGCTTAGAACCAGTAATTGCATTTATGATGCATTATTAATGCTTCATAGAGTGTTTTCCCACCCTTCCCTGGGCTCCTGGCTGAGATTTGCTCACATCCACTTCTACTGATCACAAAGAGAAGACCTCAGCTTAGCCAATTCCCTTTGAGTCTTTCACCTTTCTAGAACAGTGGCACATTACTCCTCATGTGTACTTGGCATCGGGTTCCTGGTGAATTCCATGCAGTGAAGCCAGGAGTGTGAGCCCACCAGCAGGCTCCACTCTATAAAATGAGTGAGCCAAAGGGCAGAACTGGGCTTCATGTAAATGGCGCTAGTGCACGCGGCTGAGAAGGGTGAGAAAGTTCTCATGACAGGACCATACACAATAACCACAAGGCTCCTTCCTAACAGTGACAGTCCCCCTTGCACTGAAGGGAGGACTGTACGTAAACTATATGTAGACTGTATATAAACTATATGTAAACTTTACCGAATGCCACGGTCCTCCAGTGGAGGTGGGAGTTTCAAAATGACCGTTTCCTTAAGAATTTCCCATATCTTCTTCCAGCAAAGGAAGAAAATTAGGTCAGGCTGATATAACTGGTCCCTGGTGGCTCCTGCGCAGCCATTTAATATTTACAGAGGATCCTTCTGTATTTTCATATTTTTTTTTAAAAAAAGTATACTATCCGGTGCTTCTAAAACACCAACTAGCCATCTGAAGGCATCTTGGGTGAGAACTGGATGCCTTCATTGCACATTTTAGATTAAAAAAAACAGGATGGTTAAAAATAGGTGTGGTTGCTTACATGCAACTTTAAATATTTCTCATATAGAAAAGGTGATGGCCTTTCTTTGTTCTTCACAGGGCAGAATGAAGACCAATGCTTGAAATGTAACAAAGACCAAACAGGCAAAAAAAACCAACCAAACAAACAAACAAACAAAAACAACAACAAAAAAAACACTGAGAAATTCTAAGAGTAGCAGTCTCAAAGTGCACATTTCTCTACTGTTAAATTATATTTTAAAATGCAAACTCTACTCACAATCTCCTTAAGAAACACAAAGAAACCCGACATCTGCATGTTTGACACTGCTGGTGGTCTTGACTGAGATCACCAGGAGCCTGTGTTTATCTCCCAGTGTGTGTAGCTGGATGTGAGTGTGGATGTGTGTGTGTCTGTTCATGGCCTCCTAAATAATTAACTAGTTTGCAGTGCTGGGAATCAATCCCAAGACTCCCCACGCAGGGTTTCTACCACCGACCTACACTGTCAGTGGTAAAGTACTTGATATTAGAAATGATAAGAATATTCTTCATATCAATACACTGACTTAATGATTGCCTGCCTGCAGTGGAGCTACCTTTGAGGGAACAAAAACCCAGAATTCTGTGTCTGAAGAAAGGAGGGGTCTGGCAGATTTCTTACTAATCACCCTCAATACTAAAGAATCCACCCTTCAATTTGACTCAGTTCTCTTTCTCCTGCTACACCTGAATATGTAACTCTCTCCTCAGTCTCTAAAGAACTGAACTCTGAACCGAAGCCGAGTAGGCACTAAATCATCCTGTATTCATTCTGCAGCAGTCTGTGCTTCTACAGACTCAATCTTAACCTCTTGCCCACACCATCTAGAGAGATCACATCTCATTCACTCTATCCCATAGCATTTGACTCCCTGATGAAATATTTAATAATAGCACACTAACACCATGTAGTATACGACCAGAAAATAAAAGTAGTCTAGTCAGCTTAACTAAAATTCAAAGTCTGAATGAAAAAATGACATTTTAAACTCCAACTCCCCACAGGGAACACTGCCTCCAAATGAGAATCCTCTTCCATCCTCAGCCACTCTAATAAACTGTTCTTCATTTATTTTCACAGCTCTGACCATGGTTGTGATCTGTCTCCTGTTTCTGTTGTCTACAACTTTGTTTGCATCTTAGATCTAGGATATCAAAGAAACTGAGTTTATAGAAGGACTATGAATCCAGAGAATCCCACTGAGTCTGTACTCACCACAGTCCTGGGGGGGGGGGTTGTGTTTACTTCCCTCAGTCCCACTGGCTTCTAGACAATATGAAACCCATTCCACACCAATGTCATCTAGAAGTGTTTGAGAAACACCTCTTTCTCTTTGGTCCCAACTGTAACTGTGATATGGCAGGCTGGATCACAGCTCTGGTTCTGGAGAAATTATACTTACCTGAGGCCGCCACCCCCAGCAGGATCACCTGCTGAGACCCCTAACTAAGGGAGGAGGAAGAAACATCCTGTACTGTTCTCTGGCTCCCTCACCATAACCAGCTGGCCATGGACAGGAGCCAGTATATCATCCAGTCTGACCTTAAGGCAGACTACCACACCCACCCTTGGGACTTGACTGGGCCCCCTTAATAGAAATGGAAACAGGATTGTTTATTCAAGGTTGGCCTTGGAGATCTCTGGAGGGCCCTGAGCCAATTACAATTAATTGACTGGTTCTGCAAGATCTATCTGCTATCCTTAGCTCTTTCTATCCCTCATACACTGCCCAACCCCTAGTGACCTGTTCAGGTCCTCAAAACACATCTTTTAATATGGCTTGTGAAAAACCGTGTTAGGGTATTTCTCGTACTTTCCCTACTTTGACCCAAATTAAATTAGCCTTTTCATCAGACCATATTCCATGGCTCACATAACCTATCCAAGTTTTACCATCTATGGAATTTCCATCTTAAGTTCATTCTCATGAATGTAGATTATTTGTCCAATTAAAATCTGATGTTTTGTCTTGCTCTCACACAAATCTGCTTCAATTACTAGTTCTTATTTTATGCCCTGGTTTTATCCTCAACAAAGCTAAAAAATTAAAGATATTGTTTTTTTTATCACTCTTTGTCAACTGGAATGCCTAGGTGAAAAGTTGACAGCCAGCCCAGTGCTGTGCTAGGGAGCTTCTGGAAAAATGTAAAGCCTACCAATAGCTCACAGGAGAAAATACTAAGCCTGTATTAAGGGAGACAGATATCCCCCACAGCAAGGGGGACATAGGAAATAAAGGTCACAGATTGTTTGCTCAGTCTAGGGCCCTTTTAGCAGCCAGTGAAAGCCAAGGACCATAGTGTTGGCCTGTGGCCAGTCAGATCTTAGTGTCTAGCTCTAGAAGTAGACACACCAGGTCAGAATGCAGCCCACAGAGCTGAGCCAGCCTGAGCATCACAAGCTAGCCCTGCAAAGACCACCATGGGAAATGCAATGCACAGTGACCTTGTGTCATCAAGGTACCCCAGGATGAGGATGGTTGAAGGGTGGTGTCTTCTGTCCATGCTGCTGTCCCCAATAATTAAATGATCAGCAGAAGTGATAAAATCCATTTGTACTATACTGCACTTTGCTAGCATTTCTCTTTACATGTCCACTAGATGCTCAACACCAACTGGCACTTATTTAAAATGGATGATAGTAGGCTTTCAGAGATCCTGCCCACTCTCTGTAAAAAGGCTTCATTACGGAGTGTTAAACTCTTGAGCATCTCACTGATTTGTAAAAGCTTCTGTAAAAACTATGCAGACATCACTTAAAGAGCTAGACAAAAACACCACACATAGTGGAAAAGACAGTTAAGGTTGTTGGGTAAAAATTCCAATAAGATGAAAGGACTACTTCTCTTGAGTTGTTGGCCAGAGAAGGTCCTTGAGGTCCCTTAGACTATGACATTAGTGTTGATGGTGTTGGTGGATGCTAGACCTAGACGGGATGTCTTTATTGTTGAAGGTATCACAGGCTTTAGTTGTCAGACAGGCAAATAAAGCTAGGACTAGACTGGTGGCTCTCTCCCTTTCAGTTGCCTTTTGTAGTGCTAGAGGCACCACACTGGCTTCTGGAGGACAATTGTCACCACCAGTTCCACTCAGCGAAGGACCCCATGTCCTATATTACCAATATGCCAGGCAAGTTGTGTTGACTGGTGCAGTCCTAGCACAAATGTTATGGGTGAATTGTTTTTCAGTTGAATTTGAGGTCCATTCCTCTGCAGGGACCTCAAATGGTACTATAAGCCAGAAGGGGGAGGTCAGAGGTTCCAGTGTTTCTGCTATTATTTTCTTAAATGAACATAAAGCAACTGCCAAATTACCTTCTACACATTAGTGGTGGGTGTGTGTGTGTGTGTACTTATAAATCATTACTACTATTAACCTCAGTTGTTCATGGAGGGAGACTTCTCTTTAACAACAAGAAGTACAAAGCAGATTCACAACTGCCCATGATTCTGAGATGAAGTGACTGTCACTCTGGCATAGTGGCCCAATACTAAGGTGTAGATGGAGAAAAACTACAAACATCCATATCACCTGCTTCAAGATTCAGGGCCTGTTGGAGAAGAGGGTACAGAAAGAATCTAAGTACCCAAAGAAGTTGTTTTTGTAGGTCTTTCCTCTGCACTGAAACTTTCCCTCTTTGAATTAGAGGGAGGTTCCTTAAGGCTTAGAAAGTAAACAAAAGGAACAAGTCTCAAGAAGTTCCTGAAACTAACGAGAAGTACACCAGTCTTCCCCAAGTTTACACAAGCAGAGACAACTGCTATGGAGAAGACATTCCATCTGACTGGCTGAGACACCTGCAAGTTGGGCAGGGAAGTCCAGTCCAGGAATGTGGCTTTCCTGTGCCATCACCAATACTGGGATGGGCTTTTTGGTAATGCATCTGCCTTTGAGCCTTTCACACTCCTGTAAGTGACCCCAAATGAATTCCCTGGTTAGCTAAGGTAGAGTTGGATGAAATAACTTCTTTGGTTTGTTATGGTTGCTCTATCTTAAGTGAGTAGATGTTTCCTCACATCTGCCCAGGAAAATCCACAAAATACCTTTTGAGGTGAAAATTGTATTTTTGCATCAACCAAAGAATACAACAAAATATAACAACTTTGGCAATACTGAGAAAGGATGAATGACATGGTTGGCAAATGAATTGCAAACATAAACAAAATCAGTGGAAATTATTATAATAAAACATGATTCAGTTAACACAAAATTTATCATACTTACAAAAGTCTATCAACAAAGATCCCTGCACTTGTAAACACCAAACCACCATTTAAATACATGGAAGTAAATAATAGTGATGGAAGACTGATAGTCAAATAAAAGAGAGATGAAGAGAAGTGAAGTGGAGCCCCAAATCAACTTTCACATAGCTGGTCACACGATAAATAGTAGCCTCTTCCCTTGCTTCTTTTAAATTTCCATTAATAATTTTTTCACAAATATAGATTTTATTCTATATAAATTTTTGCATCAGGACATGAATTTTCCTTAGTTTACTATTTGTATAATCATTGTCCCTATCCTCACCTCTATCTAACAGGAGAGGAACGCTGCCAGTTGGCATGATAGATACTCAGGGTTATGCTAGGCGATCTTTCTTGCCTTGCTTTGTAGCAGCGTGTGTAATAAATGATTCTGCCTTTTTCTCCAAGAGGGTAAATGAACCCATGTCTGAATTTCACACGCTACATGAAGCACGTCTGCTCATCATCAGTTTGTTTATTCCAAGCTAGGAATGGTAAGCACTGCATAAGAGGCCTTCACAAATACACCAAGTTAAGGCTGAAGCCAGATAGGGTCACAATACATCAGGAAAATGGGGTGATATTGAGGCCCCACTTAGACCTGATGCTCCATATCCATGCATATGCAGGTGGCCCTACATGGACCCCCTGGGTTATATATTTTTTTTAAAAGGCATGAAGTTGGGAGAGAAAAGTGGTGTTGAAGGAAAGGGTAAAAATTGGAAGAAAGACCTGTGGGTGGATTTGATCAAAACACAGCATATGAATGTATGGATATTAAATTAAAATGAAAACACAAAATGGATAGAAAATCAGAGTGAACCCTTGGGTCACAGTGTCCACTGTATGACACCACATCTGACTTGGAGTGTTGCAACTCAGAATTATAAATCCGATGACATTCAGACTTGCCAAGAACCAATCCAGTTCCCACAAGTGTTCACAGTACTCTTCCCTGCCAAGAACCCAGCCCATTTCCACAGGTGCTCACAGTCAACCTCTCCCAGTCTCCTCCTATGGAAAGTTGTTTCTGAATTCACATTTATCCTTGCTGAGCAGTGATGAGAGAGAGTAACTCGGAGAGCAGATCCGCACTCCAACTTCCAAACAAGGCTGGTATTAAAGTTCTGATGCCTCCTGGGGACTGTTTTCTTTTATTTTAATTTTATTATGTTTATTGATTTATTGTACACACACACACACACACACACACACACACACACACACACACACACACACACGTACAGGGAGGTCAGAGGTCTTGACTATCTTTTCCACCATATGGAATTCAGGCATCAAACTCCAATCCTGAGCAGCAAATCCTTTTTCTGCTGAGCCATCTTGCCAGCCCAAGACTGTTTTTGTTTTTGTTTTTCTATTTTTATATGCTTTGACAGTCACATGAATGTACATAATTAATTGTACTTGCATTGACATTCAACTCCCCTCTCCCACTGAAACCCTCTGGACTGACAGAATATAAAGCTTTTCACTGCTCAAATGTTCTTTCCTATCCTGTGGCTGTTCCTCTCCCTAGCACCCTCCACAGAGCCCCCTTCACATCCTTGTTCCTCAGGGTATAAATCAGAGGGTTGAGCATGGGGGTGATGATAGTATAAAAAAGAGCAACAAACTTCCCCTTGCTCTCAGAATAGCTGTCCTTGGGCTGTAAGTATGTGTAGGTGGCTGAGCCATAAAACAGAGAAACTACCAGGAGGTGGGAACCACAAGTCCCAATAGCCTTTCTGCGACCAGCTGTTGACTTGACCTTCAGCACTGCCCTGGCAATCTGTGCATAGGAGCCCAAGATGAGCACAGCTGGAATTGCAACAATCACCACTCTGGCCACAAACATCTTGGCCTCTGTTCCTTCTGTGTCTTCACAGGCCAACTTGAGGAACACAGGCATCTCACAGAAGAAGTGATTCAGTCGATGGCCACAGAGGGGCATGGTCATCATGAGGCTTGTCTGGATCAGAGAGTTCATGAGGCCTCCCACCCAGGAGACAACAGCCAATGCCTGGCAGAGAAGGGGGTGCATGATGGTCATGTAGTGCAGGGGACGACACACAGCAGCATAGCGGTCAAAGGCCATCACCACCAGGAGCAAACTCTCAGTGGAGCCCAGAGCGAGAGATATGAGCAGCTGAGCCACACACCCTCCATAGCTGATGGTCTTGTCAAGTCCATGAAGGTTGATCAGGAGCTGGGGCACAGTGCTGGTGGTGAAGCAGAGGTCCAGGAAGGAGAGGTGGGAGAGGAAGAAGTACATGGGAGTGTGTAATTGAGGGTCCATTCTGGAGAGAGCAATGATGGCGGTGTTGCCAAAGAGAGTGAAGGAGTAGAAAATCAAAATATAAATAAAGAAGATGATTTCTAGTTGAGGCCAGTCTGAGAAGCCCACCAAAATGAAGCCTCCTCCCAAGCTGGTGTTGAAGCTCCCCATAGCTTTAGGCAGGAACAAGTACCTGAAGGTAAATCAGTGCATCCTATGAAAAATAAGGGTTCATACACTCACTGGATAGTGTACTCCTTAAGTACTCCTAAATGATGAGTTTATTATCTATTCTGGTATCCAGTTCACTTCCCCCAGCCTTCTAGGTTTACTCTTTTCTACTTTAGGTAGAATATAACTCGATTAGGAATGACATCATCTGTGTTTGAACCACATCCCCTCTTCCTCTTTGTTCCTAGACTTTAGCCTGGCCTCTTGGTCCTGTTCCTATTGCACTGAGATTTGGACCTACCTAGTATCATTGGAATTTCTTTTAAAATAGTATGAAACCGATTGTGGAAAGGCACAGAGGTAGAGCACAGGCCACACAAGGGAGGTCTGGGGTTTAAACTCCAAAGTCCACAGAACCCACCCCCCATTCATTGAGTTATCAGGCTCAAATATGTCTTCTTTATTTTAAGATGCATCATCAACTCAGTGTGCCAGCATAGTGACAGAATCTGACTTCTCATCCAATAACTTTATTACTGGCTTGGAGACAGAAGTGTTAAGAAACTGCCTAGTTTTGGGAAGCCCTGTTTTTATTGTCAGAACTACAAACATATTTCATTGTTTATGGAGACCATCCATATACAGAGGCACTCGAAACCACACAGAGAGATGAACATAGATACTCACCAGTCTCTGTGATGTGGAGCATCAGCAGTATCAGTGCCTAAATGCTTGGAGCTTGATGAAAGGAATGAGATCAACACTGTGTCATTAAAAGATAATTTAAATGTATAAAAATACTTGAAATCTAACCCAATTTCCCTGTCTTATGCTTGCATATGTAGCCTTCTCCTTAGCCTCTGGAGAACTGAACTCTCAACCAAAGCTGAGTAGGCATTAAATCGTCCTTGGACTCATTCTGAATCAGTCTCCTTTCTCTGACTCAGTCATTCTCTCTTGGCAATACCATCTAGAGAAATCATACCTCATTCACTCTATCCCATAGCATTTGGGGTGATCTTCAAGACTCCTTGATGAAATATTTAATAATAGCACACTAGCATTGTGTAGTATAAGACCAGAAAATAAAAGGAGTCTAGTCAGCTTAACTAAAATTCAAAGTCTGAACGAAAAAAATGACATTTTAAATTCCAACTCCCCACAGGGAACACTGCCTCCAAATGAGAATCCTCTTCCATCCTCAGCCACTCTAATAAACTGTTCTTCATTGATTTTCAGCAGCTCTGAACATGGTCGTGATCTGTCTCTTGGTTCTGTTGTCTAAAGTTTGGATTGCATCTTAGATCCTAGACATCAAAGTAATGGAGTTGTAGAAGGACTGTTAATCCAGAGTATTCCACCCAGTCTGTACTCAAAACAGTCCTGGGGGGGATTGTGTTTACTTCCCTCAATCCTGCTGACTTCTAGATAATATGAAACCCATTCCACCCTGATGTAAGCTAGAAGTGTTTGAGAAACACCTCTTTCTCTTTGGTTCCAACTGTATCTGTGATATGGCAGGCTGGATCACAGCTCTGGTCCTGGAGAAATTATACTTACCTGAGGCCACCTCCCCCAGCAGGATCACCTGCTGAGGCCCATAACAAAGTGGGGGAATATCATGTACTGTTCTCTGGCTCCCTCACCATAACCAGCTGGCCATGGACAGGAGTCAGTATATCATCCAGCCTGACCTTAAAGCAGACTGTACCATCCCCACCCTTGGGACATTGCCTGGGCCCCCTTAATAGAAATGTAAACAGGACTGTTTACTCAAGTGTAGCCTTGGAGATCACTGGGGGCCCCTGAGCCAATTACAATTAATTGACTGGTTCTGCAGGATCTATCTGCTATCCTTAGCTCTTTCTATCCCTCATACACTGCCCAACCCCTAGTGACCTGTTCAGGTCCTCAAAACACATCTTTTAATATGGCTTGTGCAATACTGTGTTTGTATATTTCTCGTACTTTCCCTACTTTGACCCAAATTAAATTAGCCTTTTCATCAGACCATATTTCATGGCTCACATAACCTATCCAAGTTTTACCATCTATGGAATTTCCATCTTAAGTTCATTCTCATGAATGTAGATTATTTGTCCAATTAAAATCTGATGTTTTGTCTTGCTCTCACACAAATCTACTTCAATTACTAGTTCTTATTTTATGCCCTGGTTTTATCCTCAACAAAGCTAAAAGTTAAAGATACTGATTTTTTATCACTGTATGTCAACTAGAATGCCTAGGTGAAAAGTTGACAGCCAGCCCAGTGCTGTGCTAGGGAGCTTCTGGAAAAATGTAAAGCCTACCAATAGCTCACAGGAGAAAATACTAAGCCTGTATTAAGGGAGACAGATATCCCCCAGAGCAAGGGGGACATAGGAAATAAAGGTCACAGATTGTTTGCTCAGCCTACGGTCCTTTTAGCAGCCAATGGAAGACAAGGGCCACAGTGTTGGCCTGTGGCCAGTCAGATCTTAGTGTCTAGCTCTAGAAGTAGACACACCAGGTCAGAATGCAGCCCACAGAGCTGAGCCAGCCTGAGCATCACAAGCTAGCCCTGTAAAGACCACCATGGGAAATGCAATGCACAGTGGCCTTGTGTCATCAAGGTACCCCAGGATGAGGATGGTTGAAGGGTGGTGTCTTCTGTCCATGCTGCTGTCCCCAATAATTAAATGATCAGCAGAAGTGATAAAATCCATTTGTACTATACTGTACTTTGCTAGCATTTCTCTTTACATGTCCACTAGATGCTCAACACCAACTGGCACTTATTTAAAATGGATGATAGTAGGCTTTCAGAGATCCTGCCCACTCTCTGTAAAAAGGCTTCATTACGGAGTGTTAAACTCTTGAGCATCTCACTGATTTGCAAAAGCTTCTGTAAAAACTATGCAGACATCACTTAAAGAGCTAGACAAAAACACCACACATAGTGGAAAAGACAGTTAAGGTTGTTGGGTAAAAATTCCAATAAGATGAAAGGACTACTTCTCTTGAGTTGTTGGCCAGAGAAGGTCCTTGAGGTCCCTTAGACTATGACATTAGTGTTGATGGTGTTGGTGGATGCTAGACCTAGACGGGATGTCTTTATTGTTGAAGGTATCACAGGCTTTAGTTGTCAGACAGGCAAATAAAGCTAGGACTAGACTGGTGGCTCTCTCCCTTTCAGTTGCCTTTTGTAGTGCTAGAGGCACCACACTGGCTTCTGGAGGACAATTGTCACCACCAGTTCCACTCAGCGAAGGACCCCATGTCCTATATTACCAATATGCCAGGCAAGTTGTGTTGACTGGTGCAGTCCTAGCACAAATGTTATGGGTGAATTGTTTTTCAGTTGAATTTGAGGTCCATTCCTCTGCAGGGGGAGGTCAGAGGTTCCAGTGTTTCTGCTATTATTTTCTTTTTTTTTTCTTTTTTTTTTTTTTTTTTTGGTTTTTCGAGACAGGGTTTCTCTGTGCAGCTTTGCACCTTTCCTGGGACTCACTTGGTAGTCCAGGCTGGCCTCGAACTCACAGAGATCCACCTGGCTCTGCCTCCCGAGTGCTGGGATTAAAGGCGTGCGCCACCACCGCCCAGCTTATTTTCTTAAATGAACATAAAGCAACTGCCAAATTACCTTCCATACACAGGAAGTGACTGTTGCTCTGGCATGGTGTCCCAATATGCCTAGGTGAAAAGCTGACAGACAGCCCAATGCTTGGCTGCTTTAGATGCAGAAAACCTATCAAACATCCATATCACCTGCTTCAAGATTCAGGGCCTGTTGGAGAAGAGGGTACAGAAAGAATCTAAGTACCCAAAGAAGTTGTTTTTGTAGGTCTTTCCTCTGCACTGAAACTTTCCCTCTTTGAATTAGAGGGAGGTTCCTGAAGGCTTAGAAAGTAAACAAAACGAACAAGTCTCATGAAGTTCCCAACCGAGACTGCAACTGTTCCCTGAGACAGAGCCTGCCAGCCAGCACCCAACTGGACTGAGAGAGTCAGACAGCACTCGATTGGACTGAATCCCAGTTTCAGGCCAGTTGGCAGGAAGACCTGCAGACAGGTCAGACTACTACCATCTACCATGCACTAAGACTGCAGCTACTCCCTAAGACAGAGCCCACTAGCACCAACTGGACTAAGAGCTGCTCCCTGAGACAAAGAGCCCATCAGCACCGACTAGACCAAGAGCTCCCACTGGATCAAGAGTATCAATCAGACCAAGAGAGGCTCCCTCAGACACAGACACCGCTGCACCAAGTGGAGAAAGAGATGGGTAGACGCCAGTGCAAAAATACAGTCAACAACATAAAAACCAATATGGCTCCATCAGAACCTACATCAGCAAGACCTAAACATCCCAACACAGAAGAAACAGAAGATATTGACCATAAAAATGACTTTAAGAAGATATTACAGATCTTAAAAGAGGAAATGAAAAATTCCCTTAAAGAAATCGAGGAAAAGTAAAAAAAAAAAATGGGAAGAAATCAGTAAATCCCTTGAAAGCCAAGAGAAAGCAATTAAACAAATGAGGGAAACAGTTCAAGATTTGAAAACTGAAATGGAGACAATAAAGAAGACACAAACTGAGGTAATGCTGGAAGCAGAAAATCTGAGTAAATGAACAGGAACTATAAATGCAAGTACAACCAACAAAATGCAAGAGATGGAAGAGCAGATCTCTGGCATTGAAGATATAGTAGAGGAAATAGATTTATCAGTCAAAGAAAACACTAAAGCCAACAAAGTCATGACCCAAAATGTCCAGGAAATTTGGGACACCATGAAGAGACCAAACCTAAGAATAATAGGGATAGAAGAAGGAGAAGAATACCAACTCAAAGGCACAGAGAATATATTCAACAAAATCATAGAAGAAAACTTTCCCAACTTAAAGAAGGAAATGCCTATAAAGATACAAGAAGGTTACAGAGCACCAAATAGACTGGATCAAAAAAAAAAAAAAAAGCCGGGCGGTGGTGGCGCACGCCTTTAATCCCAGCACTCGGGAGGCAGAGGCAGGCGGATCTCTGTGAGTTCAAGGCCAGCCTGGTCTCCAAAGCGAGTTCCAGGAAAAGCGCAAAGCTACACAGAGAAACCCTGTCTCGAAAAAATCAAAAAAAAAAAAAAAAGTCCCCTCGCCACATAATAATCAAACCACTAAACATACAGAATAAAGAAAAAATATTAAGAGCTGCAAAGGAAAAATGACAAGTAACATATAAAGGCAGACCCATAAGAATAACACCTGACTTCTCAATGGAGACTTTAAAAGCCAGAAGGTCATGGACAGATGTTATGTAGACACTAAGAAACCATGGATGCCAACCCAGACTACTATACCCAGCAAAACTCTAAATCAGTGTAGACGGAGTAAACAAAATATTCCATGATAAAACCAGATTTAAAAATAAATAAATGAATGAATAAATTTAAATAAATAAATAAATAAAAACCAGATTTAAACAATATCTCTCCACAAATCCAGCCCTACAAAAAGCACTTGAAGGAAAAAATTCAACCTAAGGAAATTAGATACACCCATGAAAACACAGGCAATAGATAGTCCCATACCAACAAATACCAAAGAAGGGAAACATACAACACTACCACAAAAAAAATAACAAGAATTAACAATAACTGGTCATTAATATCCATCAATATCAATGGTCTCAACTCACCTATAAAAAGACACAGGCTAACAGAATGTATACGAAAACAAGGTCCATCCATTTACTGCATACAAGAAGCACACCTCAACTTCAAAGATAGACACTACCTCAGAATAAAAGGCTGGGAAAAGACTTTCCAATCAAATGGATTTAAGAAGCAAGCTGGTGTAGCTATCCTAATATCTAATAAAATAGACTTCAAACTAAAATCAATCAAAAGAGATCGAGAAGGACATTACATATTTATCACAGGAAAAATCCAACAAGATGAAGTCTCAATTCTGAATATTTATGCCCCAAATACAAGGGCACCTACATTCATAAAAGAAACATTACTAAAGCTTAAATCGCACATCAAACTCCATACACTAGTAGTGGGAGACTTCAACACCCCACTCTCACCAATGGACAGGTCTGCCAGACAGAAACTTAACAGAGAAATAAAGGAACTAACAGACATTATGACTCAAATAGACTTATTAGATATTTACAGAATATTCCACCCTAACACAAAAGAATATACCTTCTTTTCAGCACCCTATGGAACCTTCTCCAAAATCGACCACATGCTTGGTTACAAAGCAAATCTCAACAGATATAAAAAAATTGAAATAACCTCCTGTGTCTTATCAGACCACCATGGCTTAAAGTTAGACTTCAACAGCAACAAAAATTACAGAAAGCCTATAATCTCATGGAAACTGAATAATGCCCAATTGAATCACCAATGGGTCAAGGAAGAAATAAAGAAAGAAATTAAAGATTTCCTAGAATTCAATGAAAAGGAATGTACAACATACCCAAACTTATGGCACACCATAAAAGCAGTGCTAAGAGGAAAATTCATAGCTCTAAATGCCCACATAAAGAAGCTGGAGAAATCTCACACTAGTGACTTAACAGCACAACTGAAAGCTCTAGAACAAGAAGAAGCAAACTCACCAGGAGAAACAGATGCCAGGAAATAATCAAATTGAGGACTGAAACCAATAAAATAGAAACAAAGAGAACAATACAAAGAATCAATGAAACAAAGAGTTGGTTCTTTGAGAAAATCAACAAGATAGACAAGTCCTTATCCAAATTAACCAAAAAGCAGAGAGAGAGACAGCATCCAAATTAACAAAATCAGAAATGAGAAGGGAGACATAGCAACAGACAATGAGAAAATCCAGAGAATCATCAGGTCATACTTCAAAAACCTCTACTCCACAAAATTAGAAAATCTGAAAGGAATGGACGATTTCCTGGATAGGTACCCCATACCAAAGTTAAATCAAGACCAGATAAATAATTTAAATAGACCAATAACCACTAAGGAAATAGAAACGGTCATTAAAAGTCTCCCAACCAAAAAAAGCCCAGGACCAGATGGTTTCAGTGCAGAATTCTACCAGATTTTCAAAGAAGAGTTAATACCAATACTCTTCAAATTGTTCCACACACTAGAAACAGAAGGAACATTACCAAATTCTTTTTATGAGGCTACCCTGACACCCAAATCACACAAAGATGTAACAAAGAAAGAGAATTACATACCAATCTCCCACATGAACATTGATGCAAAAATACTCAATAAAACACTGACTAACTGAATCCAGGAACACATCAAAAAAATTATCCACCATGACCAAGTAGGCTTCATCCCAGGGATGCAAGGATGGTTCAACATATGAAAATCTGTCAATGTAATACACCATATAAACAAACAGAAAGAAAAAAAAACCCACATGATCATCTCATTGGATGCTGAAAAAGCCTTTGACAAAATCCAACACCCCTTCGTGATAAAGGTTCTAGAGAGATCAGGAATACAAGGAACATACCTAAACATAATAAAGGCAATTTACAGCAAGCCGACAGCCAACATCAAATTAAATGGAGAGAAACTCAAAGGAATTCCACTAAAATCAGGAACAAGGCAAGGCTTTTCACTCTCCCAATACTTATTCAACATAGTACTTAAAGTTCTAGCTAGAGCAATAAGACAACAAAAGGAGATCAAGGAGATACAAATTGGAAAGGAAAAAGTCAAACTTTCATTATTTGCAGACGATATGGTAGTATACATAAGTGACCCCAAAAATTCTACCAGGGAACTCTTACAGCTGATAAACTCCTTAAGTAAGGTGGCAGGATACAAGATTAACTCAAAAAAATCAGTAGCCCTCCTATATACAAATGATAAATGGGCTGAGAAAGAAATCAGAGAAACATCACCTTTTACAATAGCCACAAATAATATAAAATACCTTGGAGTAACTATTACTAAGCAAGTGAGAGACCTGTATAATAAGAACTTTAAGTCTCTGAAGAAAGAAACCAAAGAAGATATCAGAAAATGGAAAGATCTCCCATGCTCATGGATAGGTAGACTCAACATAGTAAAAATGGCAATCTTACCAAAAGCAATCTACAGATTCAAGGCAATCCCCATCAAAATCCCAACACAATTCTTCACACAATTGGAAAGAATAATACTTAACTTTATATGGAAAAACAAAAAACCTAGGATACCTAAAAGAATCCTGTATAATAAAGCAACCTCTGGAGGCATCATAATCCCTGACCTTCAAGCTCTACTATAGAGCTATAGTAATAAAAACAGCTTGGTACTGGCATTAAAAACTGACATACAGACCAATGGAATCGAATTGAAGGCCTTGACATTAATCCACACACCTATGAACATATGATTTTAGAAAAAGAAGCCAAAACTGTACCATGGAAAAAAGAAAGCATCTTCAACAAATGGTGCTGGCATGACTGGATGTCAACATGCAGAAGATTGCAAACAGATTCATATCTGTCGCTATGCACAAAACTCAAGTCCAAGTGGATCAAAGACCTCAACATAAATCCAGTTACACTGAACTTGATAGAAGAGAAAGTAGGAAGTAGTCTGGAACTCATTGGCACAGGAGACCACTTCCTGAATATAACACCAGTAGCACAGACACTGAGAGTGACAATTAATAAATGGGACCACCTGAAACTGAGAAGCTTTTGTAGAGCAAAGAACACGGTCAATAAGACAAAACAATAGCCGACAGAATGGGAAAAGATATTTACCAACCCCATATCTGACAGAGGGCTGATCTCCAAAATATATAAAGAACTCAAAAAGCTAGACTTCAAAATACTGAACAATCCAAGTAAAAAATGGGCTACAGAGCTAAACAGAGAATTCTCAATAGAAGAATCTCAAATGGCTGAAAGACATTTAAAGAATTGCCAACATCTTTAGTCATCAGGGAAATGCGAATCAAAACAAGTCTGTCAGAATGGCTAACATCAAAAACACTGAAGACAGCTTAGGTTGGAGAGGATGTGGAGCAAGGGGAACATTCCTCCACTGTTGGTGGGAATGCAAAGTTGTACAGCCACTCTGGAAATCAGTATGGTGGTTTCTCAGAAAATTGGGAATAAGTCTTCCTCAAGACCCACCTATACCACTCTTGGGCATATATACAAGGAATGCTCAATCTTACCACAAGGACACATGCTCAACTATGTTCATATCATCATTATTCGTAACAGCAAGAACCTGGAAACAACCTAGATGCCCCTCAACTGAAGAATGAATAAAGAAAATGTGACACATACACACAATGGAGTACTACTCAGCAGTAAAAAACAGTGATATCATGAAATTTGCAGGCAAATGGATGGACCTAGAAAATATCATCATGAGTGAGGAAACCCAGATTCAAAAGGACAAACATAGTACATACTCACTCATAAATGGATACAAGATGTGAGGGAAGGGATGGCCAGACTGCAACCCACAACTCCAGAGAGGCTAGCTAATAGGGAAAGACCCTAGGAGGGACACATGGATGACCTTGCAAAGGAGAAGTGGATGAGATCTACATGAGCAGACTGGGTGTGGGGGGGTGGCAGAGGACAAGCATGGGGAATGAGAACATATGGAAATGGGAGGGTCAAGCTGGAACAGGGACAGAGTGGGAGGGCAGGGAGGAAGATACCATGATAGATGAAGACATCATGGGAATAGGAAGAGGCAGGGTGCTGGGGAGGCTCTCAGGAATCCACAAGGATGACCCCACCTTGATCTACTGGCAGTGGTCCAGAGGGTGCCTGGACTGGTCTACTCTGGTGACCGGTCTAGTGAATAACCTAGCTGTCATCATAGAGCCTTTGTCCAGTGACTGATGGAGGCAGATGCAGAGATTCACGGCCAGGCACCAAGCTGAGCTCCGGGAATCCAATTGATAGAGAGAGGAGGGATTCGGCAGGTGAGGGACGTCGAGATCATGATGAGAGGACGTGCAGAGATGACCAGCCACACTAGCAGAAGCCCATAAACTGTGGACTGGTGGCTGTGGAGCCCCCATGGGACTGGACTAGGCCCTCTGGATACGGAAGATAGTTGTTTGGCTCGAACTGTTTGGGGGGCACCCTACAGAGGGATTGGGTCAGTCCCTGGTGCCTGTGGTGTGACACCTTGCACAGCCTTGGTGCAGTGGGAAGGGGCTTGGGCTTGGACTTGCCTAGACTCAGTGTGCCAGGCTCTGCTGACTCCCCATGGGAGACCTTGATTTGGAGGATGTGGGGATGCGGGGGGGCTTGAGAGAGAGGGCTGGGGTGGGAGGAAGGAGAAAGGGGTATCTGTGGATGGTATATGGAGTGAGTAGAAAATTTCTTAATAAAAAAAAAAATGAAAAAAAAGAAGTTCCTGAAACTAACGAGAAGTACACCAGTCTTCCCCAAGTTTACACAAGCAGAGACAACTGCTATGGAGAAGACATTCCATCTGACTGGCTGAGACACCTGCAAGTTGGGCAGGGAAGTCCAGTCCAGGAATGTGACTTTCCTGTGCCATCACCAATACTGGGATGGGCTTTTTGGTAATGCAGCTGCCTTTGAGCCTTTCACACTCCTGTAAGTGACCCCAAATGAATTCCCTGGTTAGCTAAGGTAGAGTTGGATGAAATAACTTCTTTGGTTTGTTATGGTTGCTCTATCTTAGGTGAGTAGATGTTTCCTCACATCTGCCCAGGAAAATCCACAAAATACCTTTTGAGGTGAAAATTGTATTTTTGCATCAGCCAAAGAATACAGCAAAATATAACAACTTTGGCAATACTGAGAAAGGATTAATGACATGGTTAGCAAAATGAGTTGCAAACATAAGCAAAATCAGTGGAAAATTATAATAAAACATGATTCAGTTAACACAAAATTTACCATACTTTCAAAAGTCTATCAACAAAGATCCCTGCACTTGTAAACACCAAACCACCATTTAAATACATGGAAGTAAACAATAGTGATAGAAGACTGATAGTCAAATAAAAGAGAGATGAAGAGAAGTGAAGTGGAGCCCCAAATCAACTTTCACACAGCTGGTCACACAATAAATAGTAGCCTCTTCCCTTGCTTCTTTTAAATTTCCATTAATAATTTTTTCACAAATATAGATTTTATTCTATATAAATTTTTGCATCAGGACATATATAAGTTTAGATTTCTTTGAATTTTCCTTAGTTTATTATGTGTATAATCATTTTCCCTATCCTCACCTCTATCTAACAGGAGAGGAACGCTGCCAGTTGGCATGATAGATACTCAGGGTTATGCTAGGAGATCTTTCTTGCCTTGCTTTGTAGCAGCGTGTGTAATAAATGATTCTGCCTTTTTCTCCAAGAGGGTAAATGAACCCATGTCTGAATTTCACACACTACACAAAGCAGCTCTGCTCATCATCAGCTTGTTTATTCCAAGCTAGGAATGGTAAGCACTAGCATAAGAGGCCTTTACAAAAGACCCCGAGTTATGACTGAAGCCAGATAGGGTCACAATACATCAGGAAAATGGTGTGATGTTGAGGCCCCACTTAGACCTGATGCTCCACATCCATGCAAATGCAGGTGGCCCTACATAGATCCCATGTATTTTTTTAAAAGGCATGAAGTTGGGAGACAAAAGTGGTGTTGAGGGAAAGGATAGAAATTGGAAGAAAGACCTGTGGGTGGATATGATCAATGTATGGATATTAAATTAAAATGAAAACACAAAATGGATAGAAAATCAGAGTGAACCCTTGGGTCACAGTGTCCACTGTATGACACCACATCTGACTTGGAGTGTTGCAACTCAGAATTATAAATCCGATGACATTCAGACTTGCCAAGAACCAATCCAGTTCCCACAAGTGTTCACAGTACTCTTCCCTGCCAAGAACCCAGCCCATTTCCACAGGTGCTCACAGTCAACCTCTCCCAGTCTCCTCCTATGGAAAGTTGTTTCTGAATTCACATTTATCCTTGCTGAGCAGTGATGAGAGAGAGTAACTCGGAGAGCAGATCCGCACTCCAACTTCCAAACAAGGCTGGTATTAAAGTTCTGATGCCTCCTGGGGACTGTTTTCTTTTATTTTAATTTTATTATGTTTATTGATTTATTGTACACACACACACACACACACACACACACACACACACACACACACACACACACACGTATAGGGAGGTCAGAGGTCTTGACTATCTTTTCCACCATATGGAATTCAGGCATCAAACTCCAATCCTTGGCAGCAAATCCTTTACCTGCTGACCCATCTTGCCAGCCCAAGACTGTTTCTGTTTTTGTTTTTCTATTTTTATATGCTTTGACAGTCACATGAATGTACATAATTAATTGTACTTGCATTGACATTCAACTCCCCTCTCCCACTGAAACCCTCTGGACTGACAGAATATAAAGCTTTTCACTGCTCAAATGTTCTTTCCTATCCTGTGGCTGTTCCTCTCCCTAGCACCCTCCACAGAGCCCCCTTCACATCCTTGTTCCTCAGGGTATAAATCAGAGGGTTGAGCATGGGGGTGATGATAGTATAAAAAAGAGCAACAAACTTCCCCTTGCTCTCAGAATAGCTGTCCTTGGGCTGTAAGTATGTGTAGGTGGCTGAGCCATAAAACAGAGAAACTACCAGGAGGTGGGAACCACAGGTCCCAATAGCCTTTCTGCGACCAGCTGTTGACTTGACCTTCAGCACTGCCCTGGCAATCTGTGCATAGGAGCCCAAGATGAGCACAGCTGGAATTGCAACAATCACCACTCTGGCCACAAACATCTTGGCCTCTGTTCCTTCTGTGTCTTCACAGGCCAACTTGAGGAACACAGGCATCTCACAGAAGAAGTGATTCAGTCGATGGCCACAGAGGGGCATGGTCATCATGAGGCTTGTCTGGATCAGAGAGTTCATGAGGCCTCCCACCCAGGAGACAATCGCCAATGCCTGGCAGAGAAGGGGGTGCATGATGATCGTGTAGTGCAGGGGAGGACACACAGCAGCATAGCGGTCAAAGGCCATCACCACCAGGAGCAAACTCTCTGTGGAGCCCAGAGCGAGAAATATAAACAGCTGGGCCACACACCCTCCATAGCTGATGGTCCTGTCAAGTCCATGAAGGTTGATCAGGAGCTGGGGCACAGTGCTGGTGGTGAAGCAGAGGTCCAGGAAGGAGAGGTGGGAGAGGAAGAAGTACATGGGAGTGTGTAATCGAAGGTCCATTTGGGAGAGAGCAATGATGGCGGTGTTGCCAAAGAGAGTGAAGGAGTAGAAAATCAAAATATAAATAAAGAAGATGATTTCTAGTTGAGGCCAGTCTGAGAAGCCCACCAAAATGAAGCCTCCTCCCAAGCTGGTGTTGAAGCTTCCCATAGCTTTGGGCAGGAACAAGTACTTGAAGATAAATCAGTGCATCCTATGAAAAATAAGGGTTCATACTCTCACTGATTAGAGTATTCCTTAAGTACTCCTAAATGATGAGTTTATTCTCTGTTCTGGTATCCAGTTCACTTCCCCTCATCCTTCTAGTTTTACTTTTTTCTACTTTAGGCAGAATATATCTGGATTAGGAATGACATCATCTGTGTTTGAACCACCTCTCAGCCACCTCTTCATTCCTAGACTTTAGTCCAGCCTCTTGGTCCTGTTTCCATTACACTGAATTTTGGACCTACTCAGTACCAGGGGAATTGCTTTTAAAATCGTGTGAAACTGGTCTTGTGAAGGCACAGAGGTATAGCACATGCCACACAAGTGAGGACTGGGGTTTAGACCCCCAACATCCACAGAACCCACCCCCCTGCTCAGTGAGGCTCAAATATGTCTTTTACTGTAAGATGTATTAACTCACTGTGCCATCATGAAGACAGTATCTGACTTCTCATCCAATAACTTTATTACTGGCTTGGAGACAGAAGTGTTAAGAAACTGCCTAGTATTGGGGAAGCCCTGGTTTTATTGTCAGAACTACAAACATATTTCATTGTTTATGGAGACCATCCATATACAGAGGCACTCAAAACCACACAGAGAGATGAACATAGATACTCACCAATCTCTGTGATGTGGAGCATCAGCAGTATCAATGGCTAAGTGCTTGGAGCTTGATGAAAGGAATGAGATCAACACTGTGTCATTAAAAGATAATTTAAATGTATAAAAATGCATTAAATCTAACCCAATTTCCCCGTGTTATGCTTGCATATGTAACCTTCTCCTTAGCCTCTGGAGAACTGAACTCTCAACCAAAGCTGAGTAGGCATTAAATCGTCCTTGGACTCATTCTGAATCAATCTGTCCTTTCTCTGACTCAGTCATTCTCTCTTGGCAACACAAACCCACTCTAGAGAAATCACACCACATTTATTCGTTCCTGTAAATATTTATGGTGATCTTCAAGACTCCTTCATGAAATATTTAATAATAACTCAGCAACATTCTGTAGTATAAGACCAGAGAACAAAATGAGTACAGTCTGCTTAACTGAAATTCAAAGTCTGAAAGAATACATTACTTTTTAAACACAGACTTGCCAGAAATTAAGAAGAATTTTATTCCATCTTCAGCCCCTCTAATAAGTTGTTCTTCATTTAGTTTCCACAGTTTGAGCTATGGTTCTGTTTTCTGTTCCACGCATTTGATGTCTTCTATTTGTTTTGCACTTTAGATACGAGGCATCTCAGAAATTGAGTTTTGGAAGGGACTGTAAAACTGGCCTAGCTCGCCAACTCTGTAATCACTGAGTTCTGGGAAATAAAACAATTGTGTTTATCTCCCTCATATCTATCTGGAAGTTCATGTGAGACCTGTTCCTCTTTGGTCCTGACTTCATCTGTGATGTAGAGGGCTTGGAGCCCAGTTGTGATCCTAGATAAGTCTTGTTTATGTGTATGACCCTCTTCCCCAACAGTCTCACCTGCCCCTGCACATAACTAAGATCTAGAAGAAAGTGTCCTCCGCTGCACTCTGGCTCACTTACCCTAATCAAGACCAGGAAGGACCCGGTATATTATTAAACCACCCTTTCCACTCTGGACTTTGCCTATACCTCTTTAACTGCAGTGGCAACAGAATTATTTATCAACTGTGCCTTTGAGACCTCTGAGCCCCAATGTGGCAATTATAACCAACTGATTGGTTCTCCAAGATATTCTTGTTATCCTCAGTTCCTCTATTCCCCACACTGCCCAGTCTCAACTCCTCTGTTCCCCCCCACACTGCCCAGTCTCAACTCCTCTATTCCCCCCACACTGCCCAGTCTCAACTCCTCTGTTCCCCCCACACTGCCAAGTCTCAGCTCCTCTATTCCCCCCACACTGCCCACTCTCAGCTCCTCTATTCCCCCCACACTGCCCAGTCTCAGCTCCTCTATTCCCCCCACACTGCCCACTCTCAGCTCCTCTATTCCCCCCACACTGCCCAGTCTCAGCTCCTCTATTCCCCACACACTGCCCAGTCTCAGCTCCTCTATTCCCCCCACACTGCCCAGTCTCAACTCCTCTATTCCCCCCACACTGCCCACTCTCAGCTCCTCTATTCCCCCCACACTGCCCACTCTCAGCTCCTCTATTCCCCACATACTGCCCAGTCTCAGCTCCTCTATTCCCCACATACTGCCCAGTCTAAATTAATCTATTCAGGGTCCTTAGAACACACCATTTCACTTGGCTCGTGCAACTTTATATTGTGAGATTCCTCACATATCCCCAACTCGAACCCAAGTCCTGCTAGTCCTAAAATTAGATCCTATTCTGTGTCTCATACAATCCTTCCGTGTTCACCACAACCCAGGTGTCTTATTTCTATAGGATTTTAATCAAATCCTATGTTCTCAATTACATATGTCATTGAAAAGTTTGACTATTCAGGGGATCTTTAAATTCCATATGACTTTTAGAGTACGTGTCTCTCTTTTTTGCAATAAAAATAATTGTTGCCATTTTGTAGAAATTGAATGAAATCTGTAGGGTACTTTGGAATAGTGTTGCCATCTTAACAATATTTAGCTTCCCAATCCATGGTCATGGTATCTCCATTTGCTTGCATTTCTTTTGTTACCATTTTATAGATTTCTATATGCTGCATTTACTTCCTGGGCTAAATGAATTTCTAAATATTTTCTTTTTGATGTACGGTTGGTGATTTTCTTTCTCAGTCTCCTTTTGGAATTGTTCACTCTCAGGACATCAAAACATAATTGCCAGTACTAACACAGTCCTATGGAAACATAGTAGTTGGGATAATCTTGTTGTACACTGTGTGAAGATGTGTCTCTGTCCGTCCTCACCTGCCTAAGGCACCTTCTGATTGGTTTAATAAAGAGCTTAATAGCCAGTAGCTAGGCAGGAGAGGATGGTGGGACTTCTGGGGAGAGATAGGAACTCTGGGAAAGAATCTGTGGTGCAGGAAATTCTCCACCAGTCACAGAGGAAATTGATCATATGGTACTGAGTAGAGGTACTTAGCCACATAACAGAATGTAGATTAATATAAATGGATTAAGTTTCTTTTTGTTTGTTTGTTTTTGTTTTTCAAGACAGGGTTTCTCTGTGTAGTTTTGGTGCCTGTCCTGGATCTCGCTCAGTAGACCAGGCTGACCTCAGGACTCACAGAGATCTGCCTGGCTCTGCCTCCTGAGTGCTGGGATTAAAGGCATGTGCCACCACTGCTCAGCTAATTTAATTTTTAAGAGCTAGTTGGAAACAAGCCTAAGCTAAGGCCAAGCTTTCATACTTAATAAGAAGTCTCCGTGTCATTATTCAGGAGCTGGTGGTCCAAAGAAAGACCTATGACACATAGCTCTCCACACAGACATATGATTTTTTTTTAGATTCTCTACTATGCACTTCCCTTTTATGCCTGTGACTGGAGCTAAGAGGCGGAAAAGCAGAGAAAAGAGGGAGGGAACACAATAGGGTTTTGGGGACTGGAGAATTTTCCAGTCTTGCAAGATGTTGATGCTCGTGGACTCCGTTGCAGGTTCTCTCCCCTTCTGCACTGTTTTCACCAAACACATGTTTGGGGCCCCTGAACACAAAAGAGTGAGAAAATGGGCTGCCCCATAGTCTCCCAGAGAATAGGGGATTCCCTTTTCATCCTTGAGGCAGAACCAAAAGTTTGTCCTGGAACAGTTTATGTGTGCCCAGTGTCCACGTCTAGGCTTCAGACCGCATTGTACTGAGGCAGGTGGATACAAAGGGGAGGACATGATAAAATAACTGCTAGTTTGTTGGTCTTAAAATATGTTTTCCCCTTAATCTGCCTATTTAAATTTTAGGTGCGTAAATAAAAATTTTGTGTTTCCTGTCTGCAATTTATAGCTGCTTTCAAAGGGAGAGATAAAATGGAATCTGTTCATTCTATTTTCCCCAGAAATAAGACCACCTGGGACACAGACACACACACACACACACACACACACACACACACACACACACACACACCCTTTAATCCTATGACTCAGGAGGCAGAATGGATCTCTGTGAGTTCAAGGCCACACTGGGCTACATGAGAGAAACAGAATCAGGCAGTGGTGACACAAGCCTTTAATCCCAGGAAGTAATATGGCAGGACACAGAAAGCTATATAAGGCATGAGGAAACAGGAACTTGCTCTCTTGAAGCTAATGGCTGGCTGTTCTGCTTCTCTGATCTTTCAGCTTTCACCCCAATATCTGGCTCTGGGTTTTTTATTATAAATTTTTTAAGAATCATGTTACAGATCGTGCTGAGACTCTTTCAAGTTTAAGTTGTTGGTTCTTCACTGGACTGTGAAGGTCACCCATACTATGATGTATCTTATCTTTGGGCCTAATGTGTCTGAGGTCCCAGTATTGACCATGTAGGAGGCACCTGGAATTTCTCTGGAATGTGGGAAGTCTGGCCATTTATGAGGGTCATACTCACTTCTCAGGCAGAAGTCCTTTATATTTGACTGATATTATCAATGAAATGTTTATTTGCCCTGTAGTCTTTCCTAGGTACCTAGGGATTTTGTGTAGTGTAATTAAACCTCTATGTGCTGATGGTCAACCTATGTGTCTATACATACAAGTGTGTCTCTGGGAGCACTTAAGGAAGGATTCCAAAGCCAACCCTGGAGCTTTCATGCTTTCTTGGTTTATATGAGACCAATGTATATAAACCAGGCTGATTTGAGAGGCTTGGAGTTTGTTGTATGTAGCTTCTCCTGTCTGTCCCTGTAGTGTTAGAGGTGGGGGTGGCTGCAGTTCCCTTCACATCTCTGTGGTTTGAGAAGGCTCATCTTTTCCTACTTGTAGAACAGTGCAGAATATTCTGTTACTGACAGCTGGAGGTTTGAAAGTTGTAGTGACCATGCAGAAGAGCGAAAGCCATGTTTCTGGTTTCTAAGACATAGGTCCCTGCTTTCTTTGAAAACGGTGGACCACAAATTCCCATACTGTGATTGTATAGCTCCAGAGATGACAAGTGGAGCCTCTGGGAGGTGATTATGTCATGAAGGTAGGATAAATGATCAGATAAAGGGACACCTTGGATAGGTTCCCTTCAGGAAACAGGAAGTTGCCCTCAGCGGATATGGAAACTGCCATTGACCTGGGATGTCTTTTTATAGCAGCCCCACGTGGGCCCAGATAGTCCCAGAAATGAGGACCATAGGAGATACTTTGAGAATTCCAGGGAAGGAAAACTGAAGGAAAGCACCGCTTTAGCAGCTGTCGATGCAAGAATAAGCAGGCTTCTTTGCCCCAACGGCAAATGGTGCTTGAGATGACTGCCAGTGTGTTTCAGTCCCTTTCAGGAACAATTGATCCTGGAAATACAGGAGGCAGGAGGCCATGTGGCAAACTTTCGAGTATTTCAACTATTTAATGGATCCATGTGCATGTTCCTGTCTGTAAAATACGTCCTCTGTGTATCCATGATTAGGGAGGGGTTGGTAGGAATCATCTCTCTTGTATATTATTAAAAGGACCAGCCTTAGTAATATACTTCCCAGGGGCCCAGAAGAGAAACTACAAACAGTGAGAATTATTTTGGGGAAATGAATCTAAGTGCTCCAAGTTCTTTGTCCATCTACTTTATTCCTCTGGGATAAGATCCTATCTACACAGCTTCAGTTCTGTTCTCGGGCCTAGCTTCTTTCTTGTCTGATTTCTCTCTGCATTTATCTGCTGTTCTATGTTCTATCTTAATTTTCTCATCTTAGTTCCCCCCCCCATCTAGGTTCTCATCCATCTAGCTCTTTCCTATCTTAGCTCCTCTCCCATCTCCTTCTTTCTCATCTTGCTCTTTCCCATCTGGCTCTTCCTCATCCTGCTCTTCCCCATCTGGCTCTTCCTCATCTTGCTCTTCCCCATCTGGCTCTTCCTCATCTTGCTCTTCCCCATCTGGCTCTTCCTCATCTTGCTCTTCCCCATCTGGCTCTTCCTCATCTTGCTCTTTCCCATCTGGCTCTTCCTCATCCTGCTCTTCCCCATCTGGCTCTTCCTCATCTTGCTCTTCCCCATCTGGCTCTTCCTCATCCTGCTCTTCCCCATCTGGCTCTTCCTCATCTTGCTCTTCCCCATCTGGCTCTTCCTCATCCTGCTCTTCCCCATCTGGCTCTTCCTCATCTTGCTCTTCCCCATCTGGCTCTTCCTCATCTTGCTCTTCCCCATCTGGCTCTTCCTCATCTTGCTCTTCCCCATCTGCTCTTCCTCATCTCCCATCTCGTCCCTCTAGTTCTCTCTTGTAGACTTCAGTCTAGTTCTTCCCCATCTCAGTTCGTTCCTCTCCAGTTCTTACCCATTTAGTTCTTAAATTCTCTTTTCTCTTCTCTGTCTCCCCTACTCTGAAAATAAAAACTGCCTTTTTAATCCCTTTGGCCCTTATCTCTCCAAACTATCTCTGCTCCTGCTGTTTCTGGCGAGTGTGCTCGGTCGCTAGGTAACTTGGCTAGGCAACTTCCATCACAGCTTGATTTACCTATAAGTTGGAACCGTTTAGTTCTGAATTAATTGTTAAGGGTGGATCTAAAACTAGAGATAAGACTTTGGAAAGAAGAAAGTTAAGCTTAATTAGCACATCCACCAGGCCTTCTCAAACAGGTAGTCTGGACACTTAAGTCTGTTCTTAGAGAGTACAGATGTATCTCTGATAAGATATTTCATCTGTCTGTCTGGGGATGGTCCTGGCCAGATGCTGCTAATGAAAATAATTACAGAAAGGCCTGAAATTAGGAATCCTGACTGTGTTACTGCTCAGAAGGTTATCTAAATATTCCATTAATAGAGGGGAAATGTCGCCCAATAAATGATGGAAAAGCTACAATAGCACACAAGAAACTCATAGCAGGAAATGGCTAATAATCAAAAGCCAATATCACGAAGACTCTTTGAGCCTCAGCTTGACCTCTGGAAGGCCCTTGGCTTCTTCCAGGCATTAGCTTGTCATAATCAGTTGAAATCCTACTTTATATATTTTTGCAGCCTGCAGCACATCTCAGAACCACATTGCTTTTTGCATTCTGCTTGGCCTTTCAGGGTCAGGCTCAGGCCCACTCACACTATTTTTTTAAGTGCCCAAGGCCTCTTTCCTTTGAGCCACTGGATCATGCCTACATATCTTACCACTGAGGGTCTAGCCATCCTCAGGGTCAAACATACCAGTTTCTTTACAGCTGATGTAGTGGATCACTCTGAGTTCTTGTAGGTCAAAACATACTTTTACATTAGTGTTCATACATGGTCAACATTTCTGAAAAAAAGAGAAAAAACAAAACAATAGACTTGTGGATAATTATAGAGGATAATATTGGTGTTCTTTTATGGAATGTCATTGACATCTATAGCCCATCATCCAGATGATATAAATTTACATTATACAAATAGAAAGATGAAATCTATAGGGAAGAAAGAGAGTTAGGAAAGCCCTTCTTGTTGCACAGCTGCTGGCCCTGTGGTGAGGAGTGCCCATGAACTCATACAGAATTATTGATGTTTCTAAGTTGTGAAACCCACAAGAGAGTCCCAACAAAACATCATGCTGCATTTTCTTCCTATGGTACCCTCCCATGAAAGAATATCACAGGAGTTACAAAAGAGGGTAGTCCTCTGTACATCTAGAGGATGCCATGCTAAGGCATTGGAGGCTGTGCAGATCTTCACAAGGCCTCTTTCCTTGATTTGGATATGGTGTCTTGTCCCTGTATGTCATGTAAGGCCATGCTCTGTGAGGGTCTCTTTCTGGTCCTTGAATTGCAATTCTTTTGAAGATCACACCTGTCTTGTCCATTAAAACCCCTCAGACACTGAATTGTGCCTTCAAAACCCTTCCAGAAATCCCCCTGCCAACTACATACACTGGTGTGAGATCACTTCTTCATCTAAAGAATTTTCTGCAGTCACTTACCTGAAATGGATCCCTGCCTACATTCTCCTGGGTTTAAATCCCTGCCTACTCTGATTCTGCTGCCCTTAGATATAGGGCACACCTTTAACTATGACAGAGACCCTCATGTGAGGTCACAGAGGCCAGGTCTCACTGTCTGGGAAATCTCAAGGGCTGTCCAGGTGCATGGGTATATTTGGGGCTAGTACTTATGGGAAGTATCTAAAGGCGTCTTTTATGACCATTTCATGGGAAGAGGCTCAGATACAAGCCTCCTCTTCCTCTAGAGAACTTTACCCCTTTAGAGAACTTTACTCCTGAGAAGAACAAGTCCAGTGGAGATGAGGTATGCATACTCAGCTTCTATGTGCAAAGTGTAATTCTTGGTCTATCATTTCCGATGCTCTGGTTATCAGCAAGTTTCTCTCATCGTGAAACTTGGAGTGTGCCATCTGCTGGGTCCTGGGTATCAAACTGACTGATAAATTTGTCCTGCAACCCATTCCTTCACCAGCATTAAACAAATCTTGAAGTAGAAGTGCCCAGAAAGCAAGATGTCATGAAATTTCTCTACCTGGCCATGCAATGGTAACCAATGATTTTTGAGAGTGTCACTCACCGGAGAACTGTACAAGAACAGAACTTCACCCTGTACCAATCTGCAGTACAGGCTGGGTGTGGCCATCCCTTGGCCTCATCGTCCGATGAGTTGTGGGTGTCATCTCCCTGAGTCCTTATTTTGACAATTTCTTGGCACACATCCCACTGATATTGTAACTTTTTCTGCTGCTATAGCACAGGTCCTATTAAAGGTCACCTCAAGGACCACATTGTGCCTCACACATTACACCCTCCCACTTTTCAGTATAACACACTGTTTAATTAGGCCTTCATCCCAGGAATCTTGTATTTTTCCCACCACATAGCCCAAACCTCACTGCACACCTGCAAGCAACTCTTTCTGAATCCCGGCCCACCCCAGTAGACACTGAGTTCCCTCACATCAACATCACAGTCTTTACCTTGGCGATGAGCTATTATATGAGGTAACAGAGGCTTGACCACACCTCTGTCCAGCTTATTCCTCTGTGCCTGAGTGTAACATGAGGAACAATCATGCTTTCCCAAACTGTGCTGAGCACTCCGTCCCAGCACTGTAGAAGGCTTTCCCTGTGGTGAGTTCATCTTATGAACAAAGCCTGAACAAAAAGTTACCCTGTCTCAGATAGCAATATAGGGAAGATATGTGACAGCATTCAGTGTCCTCTATAAGCACTTTCACACATATGACATGGACCTGCAGACAGAGCACACACACGAGCACACATACAAAGTGCAAATGTCCATAATGACAGAATTAGAAGGCAGAGTGCTCTCACTGTGTTTACTCTGATAGGGACATGGATGTTTGTGTCCATATTGTGACAGCTGAGTACAAATGAAAGCATTGCTACTGCAAGGACTGAAGTCCTCAGGAAAGAGCAGATGGAAGTCCCCCGGGTGCTTTTCCTACCCTCCCTGGAGAAGCCATGAGTGCTGATCTAATGTGGTGGTCTAATTCAAACAGGAATGGATCCTTCTTCGTTACCTATGCTGGATGCTGAGTCCTGGTCTAGAGACACCTGTGCAGCTTCAATTCAAGGCCTCTCTCCTGTGGTGATATTGTGTTCCCCAAAATATTGTGCACCCTAATAAACTTATCTTGGGTCAGAGAACAGAACAGCCACTAGATATAGAGGCCAGAAAATGGTGGCACACACGCCTTTAATCCTATCACTTGGGAGGCAGAGATCCATCTGGATCTCTGTGAGTTTAAAGCCACACTGGAAACAGCCAGGCATGGTGACTCATGCCTTTAATCCCAGAAAGTGAGCCTTTAATCCCAGGAAGTGATAGCAGAAAGGTATATAAGGCATGAGGACCAGGAACTAGAGCTGGTTAAGCTTTTAGGCTTTGAGCAGCACAGTTCAGCTGAGATCCATTTGGATAAGGACTCAGAAGCTTCTAGTCTGAAGAAACAGGATCAGCTGAGGAATTGACAAGGTGAGGTGGCTGTGGCTTGTTCTGCTTCTCTGATCTTCCAGCATTCACCCCAATACCTGGCCCGAGACCTCTTAAGATTCATGCTACATTCTCCCTGGTGAGATGGGGGGGGGTCTCTCCCTGTGGTCTTGAGGGACCAGTCTCACGGCTATAAGATGTCTGATCCTTGATCTTTCTAGTTCTTAGGATGAGCTGTCCCTCAGGCAGGAACATTTCAATGACCTCACTACATTTCATTCTCCCCATTTAAGGCCTCAATGAAGAAGTGCCCCACACTGACTGAGTCAGTCACAATGAATTTCAGGTAGCATCCATCCCAGAAAACAGCCCAAGCTTACCCAGACACTTGGGCCTGCTTCGAATCCCAGCCCTCCTTGGTGGACTCTGTGTTGCCCTCAGGCAAAGAACACTGATATTACTGTGGCAGAGATTTACCTGTGAGGTCACAGAGGCCTCACCTCACTTCATTCTGAGAATCGCAAAGAGCATCCTGGCCTCAGTTACCTCCAAGCTTGGTCCATACTTATTTTCTCCCAAACTGTGTTAAGCATCCTTGGAAACACATAGATTTGGGGAAGTAGCTGGAAGTGTTTCACAGAGACACCTCCGTGGGATACACTTATATACATCTTGTCGCAGCCCTCCATCTTTTCTGAGGTCACTGCATCCTTGAGAGGAGGCACACAGTTGACAGTGCTGCTTCCTCATCTCAAATGTCTGAACTCACCCTGTGTCTCAGCATCTCAGATTCTCCATAGGCGTCACGGTTTATTGCTGGCACTCACCTGCAGGGTGCCATCTTCTGCCCCTTGCATCTGGCTCCAAATGGAACCATACCTCGTTTCCTATTTTCCCTCTGCACCGCTAATCTTTTAGCTTGTGGGGGGTGGTGGGTTGTTAGCTGAGTGTTAGGCTGCAAGGCCAGTGACCCTTAGTTTTAGAGAGAACAGTATGAAAATATATAGATCGATAGTGAATAAATACACAGCATTCACGAGCCACAATAGAGTGAATTGCAGACAGAGCCCAGAATGAGGTGTGGGAATCCTGGGAGCGCATGCTTTCACTTGTCCTATCCTCAGTGGACCTTCCACCTGAATAGCTGTGTTTGTGAATAATCATCCTGTCTAGATGTGTTTCAAGCCACTGTCCGCATGCACTTGCAGTTTATGCAGTGTTGGGAGCTCATTCTGTTAGCTTTCTTGACCTGGGACTCTGTCAAGTCCATGCCTTCCATGTGCAGGAGCTGCAGTCTCTCAACCACCAGGTTTCCAGTGTTTCTCATGACTGGATGGTGGGTGTAAAACATGACTGACATCCAACACTGGGGATTGCTGAGCACACATGGCCATGGGGCCACTGTGCATTCTCTGTAGTTATTCAGAATGTTGGAAAGTTCAGTGGATAAGTGTGAGAAGCTTTAAACCTTTGCCTGAATTAGTCTGGCTCTCCCTTTGGAGACCAAGTGTCCAGCTTCTGGCAGGAGGATGTTTTAGGGGAGTTGCACTGTGTTTTTGCATTCAGACAAATGACTCATGAGCATGAGGACCATGTGGGTGTCATTTGGAGACTGTGGGAAGTCAGAGTACCTGATGGAAGGACAGGCTTTTACAGCAGGTGAAGGAGTAGCCATTGTTGTGTCCTAAGCCTGGCCATGTGCTGTCTCCTGTACAGGCTGATTGTGGCTGTAGCTGGCCATCTGATATGGAACACAGGTTATATACAGATATATTTGGGCACAGAGAGATCTGAATCATTTATTATTGTGAAAAGTTGTCCCCTCTCCTCAAAGTATCACCAACTAATTAGGATATAAGAATTGCAAGTTAATAGTCATTACAATCGAACTTGTAGTCATTTAGGTAAGTTTTTAAGGTCAAGCAGAGATATATTTTAGATAAACAGGTCATCTTTGAACACTTCAGAGATCTACAGAATTTGGCATTTGAGATGTTTTAATAACATAGCTTTTTTTTTTCTTTTTTCATGACTATAAGACATGTCTGCTCCTGGCAGCACTGATCTACTTCAGAAAGGATAATGGACTTTGAAGAGATTCCATATGGAGTTTACTTTCTTTTTTTTTTTTTTTTTTTTTTTACCTTTTTAGAGCTTTATTTGGGGGGGGGAGAGACAGAGAAAGACAGAGAGAGGGAGAGAGAGAAAGAGAGAGAGACGGGGGGGGTGGAGTTTACTTTCATTGTGGCAAAAGTTAGCAGCCACTGGGCAAGAAAGTGCCCTTGCATCGACTGCTGACAGTATGCTGTCCAAACAGGACAAGCAGGACACAAAAGAAAGGGCTGCCAATTCTTGCCAAGACAGGGTAGGAAAGCACTTTAGAAAATCCTGCTTCACAGAGGAGTCTGTCAGATATGCTAAGCCTATAGGCTGAAAAGGATGCCCCAATGTTGCAGAGAAACCTCAGGTGACTGTCTAGGCAGCTGGTTGTTTCTGTCATAACTCACATTTTTTGGAAGTCGCTTGTTTGCACTTCCTGTTTAACTAGATAATGTTATTTCCTTCTCGGTCTCTGAGGGAGTTGTAGATTAGTTATAGTTTTCCTTGTTAAGAAATTCAGAAAAGAAACTCACCAAAGAGGTATAAAGTATGTAAGTTTGAAAGATATCAAAAGATAGTTTGAGTAATGAAAATTAGGATAGAAGGTAAATTAGATACAATCCTTTGGATTCACAAAAATAGGATAGATAATGGAGTATTTTCTCTGAATTTGTCAAATGCAAATGGACTAGACATTGTCATATATTTATTGCTTGCATATATATATTGTATATGGTTATTGTACTTATTGTATATAGTTTTTCTTATATTAGTTATCTTTTTGTTTTTTATTTTAGACAAAAAAGGGAAAATGTGGTGATATATTGTGTCCCCCAATATATTGTGCACCCTAATAAAGCTTATTTCAGGATCAGAGGAAAAAGCCAGCCACTATACTAAACATAGATGTCAGGCAATGGTAGCACACGCCTTTAATCCTAGCATTCAGGAGGCAGAGAGTCATCTGGATCTCTGTGAGTTCAAGGTCACACTGGGAACAGAGCCAGGTGTGGTGACACACGCCTTAAATTCCAACACTAGTTAACCATAAAGGTCTGGAGGTCTGTACAGACAGACAGGAAGTGACAGAGCTGGGCAGAAAGAGGAAGTGTGATGGTAGGGACAGAAAAGCATATAGGTGTGGGTATATAGGAAGAAGATCTCTTTGGAAGCTGAGGGTTGGTGAGGTGAGGTTGGCTGTGGCTTGTCCTATTCCTCTGGTCTCTCGGTTTTTACCCCAATATCTGGCTCCAGATTTTTTTTTATTAATAAGACCGATAAGCAATTTGTCTTACACACTATAATAGAATGATTTGCATAGTTTTTTATTTGCTTTGTTTTGGGGGTTTTGTTTTGATTTGGTTTGGTTTGATTTTTCAAGACAGGGTTTCTCTGTGTAGCCCTGGCTGTGCTGGAACTCGCTCTGTAGACCAGGCCAACCTCGAACCATTTGCTATAGTTTTAAGCAGAAGAAAAGAAGGGAAATTTTCAGGTTACAAACCCCTCCCCCCAGAACAAAAAAAAAATTAATTCATATTGTTTTAAAACTCACATGTGGATGCTGGGATGGAACCCGGATCCTCTGGAGAAACCAGTTCTTAATCACTAAGCCATCTTCTAGCCTCCTTGTTTCCAGTTTTATTTAATGCTGTCAAGTACTAAACTGTAGCTAGAGTTTTCCTGCCTGGCCCACAGTCAGGACAAATCTCTCTCACCCGCCAGTCCCAAGCCGCTCAAACCCGATCAAGTAAACACAGACACTTATATTGGTTACAAACTGTATGGCCGTGGCAGGCTTCTTGCTAACTGTTCTTACAGCTTAAATTAATCCATTTCTATTAATCTATACCTTGCCACGTGGCTTGTGGCTTACCGGTACTTTACATCTTCCTTGTCCTGATGGCGACTGGCAGTGCCTCCCCTCCCAGCTTCCTCTTCTCTCAATTTTCCTCTCTGTTAGTCCCGCCTATACTTCCTGCCTGGCCACTGCCACTCAGTGATTTATTCATTGACCAATCAGCAACACATTTGACATACAGACCATCCCACAGCACTAAACAGTCTTTGATTTTTTACAATTATTTCAAACGGCACCACACAAAGCAGTTTAGTGTGTTAAAAATAAACAACAAAAAAATTCCTCTTCATTGAAGGATCAAAGGTTTAAATGAGGACGAAATGTCCAAGGACATGCTTAAACGCTGACCCAGGCTAATAAGGAATGCAGAAACTGATTCCTCCGGGAAAGGCTAGCATGAGTAATTTGGGGATGAGCTGAATTCTAAGGAGAACATCGTGGTGAAGTCTCTGGGGGAGGCCTCAGATAAGACCGGCAGTCATCAGCATAGAGGTAGCCCCATTTCTCTTTTCCCAGAATCCCTTGTTGGAAGCTAGTGGGTGGGGGTGGGGTAACGGGACAAGTCAGTCGGAGGAGAGCAGTAAATTAAACTCTGTCAGTTCGCTAGCAGTCTCCGGTCCCGAGGGAACAGTAGAGAGTCTGGCTGCAGCCCCAGGGAGGGAAATCCAGGGACACAGAAAGCTCACCCACCAAGCAGTCAGCTGCCCATCCTTGCCAACTTGCTTGGAACTGGTGTGTGCAGCTGACCCAGTGTGCTAGGTCAAAATACCGCTTTCCTCATGACTCTGCCTCTGCAAGTGAGAAGTTTGCTAAGGATTCAGTGAACAGTCATGTGCTTCTAGACACTGGCGCCCTTGTACATAATGTATAAACTAGGTGAGCCAGAGTTTTTGGTTTTTTTGGTTTTGTTGTTGTTTTGTTTTGTTTTTTGAGACAGGTTCTTATTAGGTAACACTGGCTAGCCTGGACCTTGCTATTTAGATCAGGCTGGCTTCAAACTCAGACATCTGCCTCCTCCTGCTTCCTGCCCGATGCTAGGATTGAAGGCAGGCACTTCCATGTTCCAGCACTGCCCGGTGTTTTCCTGTCCCTCTTTTTTTTTTTTTTTTTTTTTTTTTTGGTTTTTCGAGACAGGGTTTCTTTGTGTAGTTTTGCGCCTTTCCTGGAACTCCCTCTGTAGTCCAGGCTGGCCTCGAACTCACAAAGATCCGCCTGCCTCTGCCTCCCGAGTGCTGGGATTAAAGGTGTGCGCCACCACCTCCTGGCTCCTCTCCTTAGTATTCATGCCTACGTCCCTGAGCATTCCCACACTAACTCCTCAGCACTGAATCAGCTTCCTTGAATCCAAGCCCACGTGAGGCCCCTCTCCCTAACCTGCAGTAAATAGAGCGACCCTAGAGAAATGAACTTTTCGTTTGTCTGATTTGTTCCTTGTGGAGAAAAGGGGTGGGGGGAGAAGCACTGAGAAAATATGGGTGTTCGTATCTGTGTAGATAGATTTTTTTTTTTTTTTACTTCATGAGTGGCTTCTCCCCGTCTTCCTTTTGTATGAGGTTCTGACTTACACTTGTAAAAATGATTTCGTGTTCGATGCTGCTTCGAACAGTTCTAATCTTGTTCCTATGGCAGCTGTCCTGGCTGAGCATTCCCCCCACGCACCCCACCCCCACCTCCCTGTGTAGTGTGTCTTTGTTCCTGTATAACGCATGTGTCATCCATAAAGGACTTTTCTCATTAGAAAAAAAAGACATATAATTCACTATGCAGTAATGATAACTGTATTCATTTAAGATTTCAATTTTGATTATGTGTGTATGTGTCTGTGCGTGGGTATGTGCATGTAATTACCCAGGGGGTCCAGAAGAGGGCGTCGGATCCCCTGGAAATGGAGTTGCAGGCAGTCATGAGTCACCCAGCATGGTGCTGGAAAGGGAACTTGGTCCTCTGCAAGATCAGCACATGCTCTTAACCACTGAGCCATCTCTCTAGCCCCCATGATAACTGTCTTTAAATTTTTGCAGAGAAGTAGTGAAAGCCAAAAACGTTAACAGTGACTAGAGGGCTGGGAGTATGGGTGGCCTTTTTAAAATCTTTACCAAATTGTTTCTAACGTGCATACATTTCACTATTAGGAAAACAATGTGGGATGGGGGAGGGTTGCTCCTGCTGAGACTGTGAAGGTACCAAAACCTCCTGTTATCATGGTTTAAAAAAAAAAAAAAAAAAAAAAAGGCAGCCGGATACCTTGACCTCTAGGATTCAGTGTAAGCCTGCTAGTAAAGTAAAGCTTCCAGGGATCCACGACTCTGTGGTTAAAAGCTAATGTTATCTTATCTTGAATTGCCTTCTTGCTCTCCTAAGGGGCCACAGACCACCTGAATGATGGGATTCCATCAATGTGGTTTTCAACCTCCACCTTGATCAATTTGTACACTCTGTGGTGATGGAGGGTGGAAGGCTGAACTTGTTTCCAGGTAAATTCAGCCGGTACATTGACCCCCTGGGCCACAGTGGAGCAGCCTGTGCTTCCAACAACGGAGACATGCTTTCCTTCTCTGGGAAAGCCTACTCCTGAGCTGACAATGGGATTGGGGGAAGAATGAATACAAAGGATGGGATAAACTAGTGAAGGGTGTCGAGAGGCTATTGGAGCATTCCAGTGTAAACTGAGACTAGACACGCAGATGGCCCTCTCAAAGGGAACACCAGATTGCAGCCGTTCCCACTGGAGACCAAACCACACCTCTTCAGAGATGCTGACAGCTAGATAGTCCGTGAGTACAGACTGACTCACAGCAAAGGATCCAGAAGCTCAAAAGCCTGGACAGCTGTGGCCCTCTTTAACAGATGTGGGGTTTTTATTGTTGTTGTTTTGGAGATGAATTGCTAAATGGTCTTATTAAATAAAAACCTGGAGCCAGATATAGGGGTGAAAACCTGAGAGATCAGAGGAATAGGAAAAGTCACAAGCTAACCTCACCTCACCTCAGTCTCCAGAGACCTACTTCCTGCATACCCATGCCTATATGCCTTTCTGTTCTGCTATCTCATTTGCTCTCTGTTCAGCTACATCACTTCCTCTTCCTGCCCAGCTTTGTCACTTCCTGTCTGTCTATACAGACCTCCAGACTTTCATGGTTAACTAGTGTTGGCATTTAAGGCATGTGCCACCACGCTTGGCTCTGTTCCTAGTGTGGCCTTGAACTCACAGAGATCCAGACAGATCCCTGCCTCCTGAGTGATAGGATTAAAGGTGTGTGGTACCATTGCCTGACTTCTGTGTTTAATATAGTGGCTGGCTTTTTCCTCTGATCCTCAGATAAACTTTATTGGGATGCACAAATGAAATATCACCACACTTTTTTTGAACCCTTCAGTTGCTATCTACATGCCAACCTATAAAGAAATGGCCAGGACATGTGTGGCTATGAGGTGCTGAAGAGACCAGAAAAGCAAATCAGATGTAGGGACCTAGGGCTGGGTCAGCATGGAGGCAGGACAAGATATGGTCAACTTGGTCGGACTACAGATGGTGGTAAGGACATCTTCAGGAAAAAGTCCCAAGTCGTCCTTCAAGCCACTTGGGATGCCATCCTGTCCAACTGGTTCTCAAAGCTTGCCCTCCTGCTGGCACCCTGACCTATTGTTGTCCTCCTTTCCTGGAGAGCCCAAGGAACTTCTAAGTGTCCACCCACAACCTGCTCTGAGAAGGCCACAGGAAATCCGAGTGAGGAGCACCACAGTCCAAACCACAGGCAATGCCTAATATTACCCACAATGTTTATGCTTGGAACAACACATGTTTCTGAATCTCTCTCTCTCTCTCTCTCTCTCTCTCTCTCTCTCTCTCTCTCTCTCTCTCTCCCCCCCTACTCTGGATGGGACCCAAGTCTACTAGTTCATGTATGCCCTGTACATATGTACACTGAAGGCATATATGTATGTATGTATAGATGAATATATATTATATGTTTGATGTACCTATGTTTTGACTATGACCGTCCATATGAGGTCAGATGTGGAATGCCCCTTTTGTGGTGTCATGGTAACAGTAAGAATGTTTTTGAGCTAGTAGCACAGATCCGTCTGTAAGCCTAGCATTTGGGAGGCAGAGGCAGGAGGACCCTGAATTCCAGGCCAATTTGTGTCACACAGTGAGTTCCAGCCCGGCCTAGATTCTAAAGAAAAAGGCTTAGACTTTGGAGAGCTTGGACTTTGAATTTTGAGATTAGAGATGCCCAGCATATATATTTCTAACCATTATCATTACTATTATCATCCCAATAGGATTTCAATGCACTCTATTTATTCAAATACCTGTTTCCCAGTCTCATTTATTCTTATTGGGAGTGTAGCTTCACACACCACATTAAACAAAGCAATGGGGAGTTTTACATGCACTTGCTAAGAAAATTTCCCTACTGACTAGTAACTATGTTTGCTGTTGTTCTTAAAGTCCAGCCCCTTCTTTCTGAAAAAGGTATTGTGTGTACTTGTGTAAAAGGTATACTTCATGTATTGTGGCCCTTCTAACCTGTACTGTTTCTTTTATTGAGAATCTATGAGAACAAAGCCCCTTAGATATTATGCATGTGAAACTGAGTTATGAATTTATCTTTACTAACACATACAATTTTGGCCAAATATAAAATTTAGGAAGGTTGACTAATTTTCTGAACCTTTTGAAGATGCTAGTCCACTGTCTCCTGGACATGAGGAGCAAGTCCCAGCTGCCATTCTCTTGTGTGTTGTTCTGGATACTTTCTAAAAAATACTTCACCAAAGATATGTCTGTCTCCTTTTTTATTTATACTTTGTTGCTATGTGTTTGGGAAAAAAAATGTCTTCAAAGCATTAACCCATTTACTATAGGTTGACGTGAGAAAACTATAAATATGGCAGATAAGAATCTACCCCCATCTCACAAATAAAATTTCTAACATAATCCATTGAACGAATCGCTGCATTTTTACTCAACACCATCCACCATCTCATCCTCCCCCTAGCTGACACTGTTACATTTTAGTCAGAAGTAATCTTATTTCACAAGCCAGTCACATCATGGTGTTCCGGATGTCCCAAATGAGAAGGGGGCGTGAAAACATTCCACCTTTCACAGCACGAGGCTCTTGAGAAGCAGCTGGCTAAGGCAAGGCAACACAATCATTGGCCCCAAACCCTGAAGTCCACCCAGTTCTTGACACTGCACTCCAGCCCACCCTGGACTGACACTTTCCTAAACGTCCAGATGCCTGTTCTCTTCATTCTGACTCATCACACGCTTGCCACAGGGACAAATAACCCCCTACCTCTTCCTGACAGATTTGTCACAACGACAATGACTTTATTCGTTTATCCTGAGAGGAAGAATTGTTCTTATTCATGTATACCAAGGATGGAGGCACATGACAAATGGACTCACTGTGTGGTGTGTGAGGTGTGGTTCAGTGCTCTCTGGACTGCCTGGGGAGGGGTTGAGAATACTGCTTGCAGAAAGTGTGCAGCTTCCTGCCTGTGTCTTTGCAAACAACAGTTTCTAAGTGATGTGAGTAGGGTCTTTTTATTGCTTTTAAGTTTGTGAGGAAAAGACACATCACATTTTAAAAGTATTATAGAGACTTCATTATCTAAATGCAGGCGCTTGGGTGTGCTAATTTGCAAAGAGACCAAAGTGGATAGGTTGAAAACTATCGAGAGCAAATTGTATCAGAAGTCCTAGAAGGTATGACGTGTACATAAGACACGATGTAAGTGCAGGAAGGGGCAGGAAGGACAAACTGACAGAGAAGGAAAGAACCTAGGAAAACCAGAGACATCCGCTCACTGGGGAAGAATGGCACTGACTTCAATGTGTGGGCCATCTGACTGAAGTGTAGAGCTGCCAGGTCAGGAGCAGAGACAGGCAGCTGTTATAATGGATGGAAGCCCCGGGTGTGGGTCAACAGGATCTTCATCAGTTTCAGAAACTCAGGAGTCTAATCAAGTCAATACAACCAAGAGACCTTGAGAAGAAAAATTCCCATATAATGCAATTTTCCCAGTTACCACTAGAGGGCGCTCCTGCCTAATGAAGACCAACGTCTGATCACACACTTGCTTAGTATACCTTGATTAAAAATTAATCTAGGAAGTGAAATTATTAACGACTTTTATTTCTTTCTAATTTTCTACATTTTTACAATGGCAGAACAATTAACACATTACTTACAGATTTCTAAAAATATTTGTAAATAAGTGATGAAAATTAACACCCCACCATCATCCAATCAATAAATGGGGTGATGATCTGAATAGATAGTACTCCAAAGACGACTCAAATGACCAGAAAATACTTCAAAATGTTTGAAATCTCAACATCCTTAGCCAGCAGGAAATGCAACGTAAAACTGCTTTGATAGCTTATCTCACCCAGTCAAAAGGGCTCTCACCAGGAAAAGAAATGCGGGGGTGGGGTGGGGTGAGGGTAGGAAGACGGGACCCCTTGTATGGTGCTTGTGGAAGTGTGAGCTGGGGCCATTCTAGAGGTCAGTAAAGATGTTACTCAAAATATTGAAAGTAGAAGAAGAATATGACCCAGCTGTGTCGCTCCTGGATGCGTAACTGAAGGATTCTGTGTCTGCATCCCTCCGAGGTGTTCGCACATCCATGTTTGCTGCTGCGATATCCACACTAGACGCCCATCAAACAGATGAACGCACAAAGGAAAGGCGGTGTGCACAAACGATGCAGTTTTATCAGCTGTAAGAAAGAAGTTAAATCATGACACTTGGAGTGGAGTCAACAGCTGCAGATGGTTACGAGACACAAAATGAGCCAGACGCGGAGAGACAAATACCATGTTTCCTCTCATATCCGGAACACTGATTGGCGTGCGTGCGTGCGTACGTATGTATTTTGGAAGTAGAAAGGGGATCATGACCTAAGAAAAGAGGAATAGACCTTCTGGGGAGGGAAGTGAGAGTACCAGAGTAAGGAAGTGGTTCTCAGCCTTCCCACTGCTGCGACCCTTAAATACAGTTCCTCATGTTTGATGATCCCCAATCATAAGATCATTTCGTTGCGACTTCATAACTAATTTTGCTGCTGTTATGAATTGTAATGTAAATATCTGATATGCAGGGTATCTGATATGTGACCCCTGTGAGAGGGCTGTTTGACCCCCAGAGGTTGAGAACCGCTGGAATAAGAGGCCCTGAAAGTGGAAGAGAAAACTGCTTAGAAGCAGGGGGCAGACAGGATGGGGGAGGGAAGCAGAGAAGAGGGATGAATAAGAACTAAGTATCATGGCATACATGTATGAAAACACCAGAGAAACCCATGGTGCCATATGGAACTTAATTAATTTTAAAAGTTATTTTTAAAAGATTTGCCCTATAACCTATTTGATGGGAAAGATAAAAGGGTGTATGTATAATGTGCATGTAGATGGCATGTGACAAAATATTAATTTTTATATTATCTCCATAGAAGAATTGTGTGTCTTCTTGGCATTAATCTTTCAATTTCCCTATGGGCTTAAATTTTCCTAATAAAAACTTGAAAAATACTTCAAATGCAAAATTGAAAAAAGTTGGGGGTGAATAAAATAATATCCATATCCTTTAATTCAAAGATAATTTCTACCTTAGTAATAGAACAGACACCATACTCACCCTTGGGTAGTAATGAGTAAATGTTTGGCAATTCTTATCCTCAGAATATTTGTTTAAGCATTCCATTCTGGTTGCAAAGACTTCTCCATTTCAAGGACAGAACCCAACAGCCAAGGAGAATTCCAACCAGTAACTGGTTTCACTGATCAACTACTTTCAAACTTAGCAACTAAAAATAATCATTTATTTTGCTACTCGGGGGTAGAAATTGAGGAAGGGCTTGGCCAGCTAATTGCCACTTCACACCAAGTTGTAGTTAGATGTCAGCCTAGGCTTGGGGTTTCCCAAGGCTCCACAGGACTGGGTATCAAGGATGGCTCGCTCACAGAAGCAGCAAATGCTGCTGCCCGCCGCCAACCACCCCATCTGGCCTCTCCAGTGAGATGCTCTCAGGGAAGTGAGATTCCTTACGGCAGAGCTTTCAGCCCAAGATTCTAAGCAAATCAAGTCACACAAGCTTTGTTGTTGAATGTCAGATTCTTTCCAGAAGCCCTGTGTAAAAGGCCTGGTCCCCAGGGTGGTGTCTGGGCAGTGATGGAGCCTGTGGAAGATCTGCAGTCACTTGGAGGTGTGCTTCCCCAAGTGAGGTATAGAACCCAGGCCTAGCTTGTCTGTCTGCTTCCGAGCTGGAGATGTGAGCACTCACATGGACATGGATCCTGCCAACCAGCCAACAGAGTGGCCCATCTTAGACTTGAAACTTCCAAATTCTGAGCCCAAATAAACCATCTGTGTCTACTATTTTGATATGGTGACATAAAGGGACTAATGTGCCTTCAATAACCTAACTGCATATACGCAGCCTGACTCCTGTTGCAGCTTCATGCAGGATGGAGGTAGCTGTTCCCACAGTGTGTGCCAATTGGTATCTTCCTCTGGAAAGGTATGGAGGGTCTTGGTGAGTTCTCACCACCCACCCCAGAGTCTGAGTTCTTCCTTTTTCTTAAACAGAAACCTTGAAATATAATTACATTCCCAAGAGGTATTTGAGCAAAGGTGCCCTATCTCCATACTCATGCATACTGCCTGCCCATTAACCACATTCCCCTGCCTATGCCTGTGCTAGGTAAGAGTTTTAGCTGAACACATTGTGGGGAGGCTGAGACTCCATTTCCCTGATCTGCAACTCAGAGCCCTGGGCTAAGTTCTAAAGAATGGAAGGTGTGTGTGCATGTGTGTGGGGAGGGTGAAGAACTGTTTGTCCTGTCCTCCCCTTTACTCTGTCCTGATGCCTAGATCCATCTTGAATGGGGACCCTAGAGCCGTAGGTTGACGATGATTCCTTCATCCCACTGCGTGAGCCTGTCAATCAGCATTTCTGTGGATGTGTTTGGGCTTTAAGAATACTACTCTTAGCCAGGCGGTGGTGGCACACACCTTTAATCCCAGCACTCAGGAGGCAGAGGCAGGAGGACCTCTGAGCTTGAAGCCAGGCTGGTCTACAGAGAGTTCCAGGACAGCCAGGGCTACTCAGAGCAACCCTGTCTTGAAAAACCAACAACAATAAGGTAAAACCTTGAGAATACTACTCGTGTGACCCTGGGAAGGCCTCACCATGATAGGACAGTTCTCACAGAACCCAGTAAGGGTTTCAGGAAGCTTAATTTTGCCCTTCTCTGGGTCAGGATTCTTAATGCATTTCCATAACACCATCATTACCCTTCCTTCTCCAAGAACCCCCGGCCACTGTTGCTGGTTTTAGTCTTGCAGGTGTGACAGCATCGATGGCTTCCCACACCTCGCTCCCTTTTTCCTTAGCAGTAGGAATTCTAGTTGGACTGAACGTCAGTTTAGCTGGCAAGTTACTTTCTCTGTCTCCTTTGCCGAGAGCATGTCTGTGTGTTGTCTGTGGCCATGGACCTGTGACCAGGTACTGGCTGCAGATTCCCAGAAACAGAAGCTGGCCCTCCTTTAGCCCGTCTTCCTTTCTTCCAGCCTAGCCTGGGTGATGGCTGGAACTCTCGGAGCCAAGGAGTGACACCCAGAATGGAAGCCTCATGCTAAGGAGGGTGACACCAACATGTATCTGTAGCCCTGATGACATCAGAAGCCATCAAGCCAGTCCCAGATTGCCCGCCTCTCTCTTTTTTGAAAGACTTGTGTTAGTTGTATGTGTCTGTGCCTGTGTACGTCTATGCACCACGTGTGCAGGTGCCCCAGGAAGCGTGAGGTCAGATCCCCTGGAACTGGAGCTACCAGTGACTGTAAGCTGCCTGATGTAGGTGCTAGGAACTGAACTTGGGTCCTCTGCACGTGCAGTATATGCTCTTACCTGATCAGCCATCTCGCCAGCCCCTCTCTCTCTCAAGATCCAAATTTCCTGTTGTGTGCAGCTCACTCTAGTTCTGAGTCACTTACAGTTTTAGTAGAAAGAGTCAGACTTCAAATGAGCGAAGGGAGGCAGCGGGGCAAAGCACACCAACTTCAGTACCGTGTGGGGCCCATGCACACAGCTTCTAAGACTGCCACTCAGCCTTCTTTAGACTCGTGAAGGTGTGAGGGCCTAAAGCGGGGGAACCGAGGTGAGCACTGGGAAAGGAAAACACGAGACGATTCCCACGGGACTGTCTTCATGTTGCTTGTACACATTAAGTCATCTTCATAACCTTCTGGAGGGTACTACCGTCCTGACCTCATAGGACGAAACCCTGGCAGGTTCCAAGGTCTGTTCTGGAGTGAGGCATACAGACATTGGCCCAGTGCAGGGTTCAGTGCAGGCCCATCACCTGGGTAATCTGTGCCCACCATGCTTGGTCTCCCAGCCTTAGGACAAGAGAACACGGACGGCACTTGATCCTTTACCTGAAAGGGCCTCTAACCTCTGCTTCCAAACATAAACTCCCTGTGATTTGTCCAGGCTAGTCAAGTGTGTAGAAAACAGGGCCCAAGGGCTCCTGGAGTAGCAAACCACTTGCTGCTCTGAAATTCCCACCTGGAAGCCTGAGACCCATATTTCTTAAGAATGAGGGTAATATTATGTTACATAAACTTATTAGTTATGTAAACTTATATAAGCTAAGTATTTGCAGAACTTTATGAATTTGTTGATAAATAAATGCTCTATTTGCGTGAGAAAGAAGTCTGGTAGGATCCTGCACCACAATATAAATCTGGTAAAGAGGCATGGATATTATTGCAATCTGTTTTGACATCCTAAAATAAATACGTAATGACAGAGAAAAGACATTCTTAAAGTAAGATTTTCAATCAAGTGCTGTAATTACCCTCTAACTCCCACCTTCCCTAAGAGGTTCAGCTCTCCTGGCAACCCACCCGGCAGGGATCAGATGGGGAAGAGATGGGGCAGTCTACTAAAGACTCAGAAGCCTTGCCACAGAGACTAAATCCAATACATCTGTCTACACTGGGTGACTCACTCCACAAACGAGATGTCAATGTGACCTAGATAAGAGGGCGAGGCCATATGGAAGACAAAGATGGCTGTCCTGAAGCCATCAGAGTCACGAGTGAAGGGGCATGAGGAGGATGGCAGTGGGTGGACCAAGGAGTGCTTAGAGACAAAAGCAGAACCCCCAGTAGGAAGGCACCAGGGCAGAGGCGACCCCGGAATGACTGTGGAATCTCTAAACCGAAAGGTAACAGGACTCTACAGTATTTACCACCATGGGGTTTTCCAGCTGGTGGAATCTCTAAACTGAAAGGTAACAGGACTCGACAGCATTTACCACCACGGGCCTTTCCAGCCAGTACACCCACTGGTCCTCCACAAGAGCATCAGGGTTCCTAGTCAACGATGCACACATGAACCTCAAGGGTGCTTTGACGAGCAGCAAGCTGACTCTTTTCAAGGAAAACCCGAGAAGCCAGGCTATTTTTAAGTGTCTGTACAGCTTTAGCAGGCCTTAAGACATCCCCTCTGTTTTGTATTTCCTGGACTCAGTCTAACACACCCACCATCCAGGGTAGGAGACCACTGGCTGTTCATTCCGGAAGTCTAGTACCACCTGCTGCTTTGGGGCCAAATGAGGCTGGGGAGGGGTATTGAAGACGGCACTAAAGGATGGAACGGAACATCCTCTATCTCCGTTGTTTACAGCATACATTCCATTCAGATCCCGGGTCTGCCCCAAGCACCCCTGATCAAGTTCACCCCTATTGTGCCTGCTCCTCCACTGGTTTAACAGCAACAACACAACTCCGGCAGAGCTCCAAACAAAGCATTTGGCCAGGGACTGCTAAATACATTCATTAAGTATGCTGAGAACATGAAGTCCAGACAAACTACTCCCCACTCAATGGTCAGGGATATGATGTGTCTCCTCCTCCAGCCCCTGTGTCTGTAGCTGCAAACAATGGACTATCTCCTTTCAAAATCAAAAATTAGCATTAAACAATCCATCTGAGAGCATCAAGGGAAGACACAGCCAAGGCCACAACGTCAATGTTTAAGATGAGTGAAACGGATTCCACTGTTTTAGTCTGCACTCCTGAGCCGCAAAGCAGAGTCACTAACCCCCACTTCTGCCAGTGATCTCTACCACTAGTGGCCAGATCCAAATTTGATTGTCATACAGTCAGACCCAGGGTTCTCAAGAATCACTTTGAAAAAAAAAAATTGGGCTGGGGGGGGGGGGTAGCTAATAAATTACTTGCTGCGCAAGCAAGAGGATCTAAGTTCAACTCCCAGAACCCATGTAAAAAGGCCAATTATGGCAGCACTGGGGAGGTGGACTGGTGGATCCCTGGGCTCATTGGCCAGACAGCCTCGCCTAATGGGGAAGTTCTCTGCCACTGGGAGACTCTGTCTCAAAAAGTAACATGGACAGTATTCTGAGGAATGACATGAGGTTGACCTTTGGACTCCATAAAAAGGCACACATGTGTACCTGCACACACATGAGCATGCATACACACACACATACACACACACACACACACACACACACACACACGTATAAACACACATACAAATTAGTTAGTGGGGAATAAAACTTCTCAGAGGGTGCTGCTTGTGATATGGGTGAAATTTCAGCAAACGCTGAGGGTGGGACAGATGTGCTCTGTCAGTATATGTCTTCTCACTGAGGTCACAATCAGGAGTCTTAAGTGCCAATGCACAGCCTGCCCTATATCCACTGCAAACCCTGGATTCATGGGCAGCTTGCTGAGGTGCCCAGTAGATGCTGTCTGAGTGAGCAAAACAGCACAAGACAGCTCCTACAAGGGTTTAGACACCAAGGTATTTTGCAGACCAGTCCAGACCCACTTGTTAACCAAGGAGCCCATGGCCAACTTGAAGATGAACAGCAGCTCTGCAGCCTGGGGCCTCCCCACAAGCTAGCCTTGCTCCCCTATCTGGCTCCATCCTTGACTCTCCCTTGCCTTACCCCTGGTCCCACCCATCCTATTTTTCTCATTTTCTTTCCCTCAAGTCTAGCTCTTTCCTGTAGACTTTACTCCCTTTGTCCCCCAACCCCACTTTTTACCTCCTTTCCTAGGACACAGACACATATTTTTCAGACAATTCAGCCTTTACTTTATTTTTGAAAATAATTCTGTAGATTCCATTTTTCTTCCATGAAACTAAGATCAGGCAACAAACAAAAACACACAAACTTCTCTCCAACCTGCTACCTGCATCTTGGCCGGGAAAGATGGGGGAATGCTTAGGAAGGCCGGACAGGAGCTAGCTTGGGGTCAGAGATGTCCTGGTCTCAGCTACTGGTGTATTTAGCTCTGAGACGGCCACCAAGAGCCACCACTCAGGGAGCAGCCTCTACCCCAAACCTCAGGAGAAAAGAGGCACAGAAGTCAGTCCACTGTCTTCCACCGGGCTGGCACTTTATCCTCCCAAACAACACGGAGGGAACTGACTTTCAGAAAAGAGGGGGCCGTGGGCAAGAAGCAGGGTGCCCAAGTACAGGCTTTCCTCCGGACACCTTTCTTGACAGCTGGCTCTAACCCAGGAGAAGGCCTGCTTTCCCTTTCCACTCCCATCTCCCAAGCACAGACTGCTATGCTGCAGGAAAAGAGGACTGAGAAGCCAGGAGGCAGTGACCCCGGCACCCCAACAACTCCAATCTGACCCTGACAGTGAAACCCCTTTGGTTAGTCTCATTTGGCCACAAACCCATTCCTTCTTCCATAGCCCAGCCCCACACTGGGAGAAGGTGGAGAAAGGGTAGGTACATAAGGTGGGCTCACACTGACAGGAGCCAGCTCAGGGCTGACAGGCCTGGTCAAGAGAGCTGGAGTTGCCAAGCTCTCTGCAGATGCCCTTCGAGAGAACTCAGGACACCCTGGCCCCAACAAGCCCAAGCCTCCCCATACCACACAGTGGTTTCTTGTTCAATACCCCCAAATACACCACACAATAGTTCTCCTGATATATGACTCCCTTGACAACGGGAGTATAACCCTCATCTTATGATTTGTGCACTAGAATGCCACTGGGGGTGGGGGGACGGAAAAAAGGAAGATCTACAGACCCAAGAGGGAACCACTGACAGGATGGTATAGCCCAGGGACTGCACGCCTGTCTCAACTCATGATATGGCAAGGAGACCCAGCAGGGAAAGGCAGATGCTGCTAATTCCAGCTAGGATCATAGCCATCCCAGGTCTGTGGAGGGGCCAGGTGGACACGCCGGCCCCGGAACTGGAAAGTGACAATGCCCCGGTAGCCAGCCCTGGGGACACCAGACTTGAGGTCATCCATGACACCCAGGGCCTTAGCGAAGGCCTTGAAGCTGTCTCTAGTCGTGTACTGTACCCGAACCTCCCCCAGTTCCTTCCGGTCATTGGTCCTCACTTTCTCCACCTGTAGCTGGGGGGCACCATAGACACGGGCAAGGAAATCCCGGTCATAGGCCTCCCGCTGCAGGTATGACAAGTCCAACTGGGTGAAGGACACAAACTGCTGGTTCAGCTTGATGAACTTAAGATGCTGGTCAAAGAACTGCCCGTGGCTCACACCCTTGCGGCCGAAGGTCATCGTTCTTGAAATTTCTGGACGAATACAGGCCCGCCCCTTTCGCTGCTCAGGTCTGCGCATCCAGTCGTCCCAGAATGCCTTGGGCCACTTGGGCTCCAGCTCTGCCCACAGCTCAGCCAACAGTAGCCAGCCAAGGCCAGGAAAAAAGTCTGTTCGATAGAGCAGCTCTGGTTTGCTTGAGTCCACCATCTGCTCCTTGCCGTTGTCATTCCAAGCAGACACACACCAAAGGGAGGGGTCTGTTCTCAGCAGTGGGTAGGTGGCCTGGAAGTACTCAAAGAAGTCTGGTGCCACCTCCAGATCATCCTCCACTACCACAACTGCTGGGAACCTGAACTTGTTGAAGATCTGGCCCAGAGCCCAGCGGTAGTGCCTGGCGATCTTGTAGTAACCCTGGAACTTGCGGTGATCTGGCTGCACAGCGATGTTACTCAGGTCTGGCTGCCGGATGTGTGTGATTGCACTGCCGTAGGAAGCGATGACCTGTGCTGTCTCCTCGTGCCCACAGTCCTGGCTGACAATGATGGGGAAATGCTCAGCTGAGGGTCGATAGTGCAACAACTTATCCAAGCAGCGCCGGACAGTGCTGCGGTCACAGGCAATGACCAGGATAGGGATCACGGCTGGTGAGGGGGTCACAGGCATGTGGGGCCAGGCTGGAGGGGCCACAGTGGGCACTTTCCACCTCTGGCTCAATAAAGCATAATGCTCCCCGATTTGCTGCAACAGTCCCCGCTGCCGCTCCAACTCCACCTCGGCGTCCTCAGCCAGGCGGATCACCTCTCGGGTGAGGCCGGCAGGGTCATCATCAAGAGCACTGTCTGAGGGTGGCCTGCCAGGTGCTGGGCGTGTCCAGAAGAAGAGGAGCAACAGGGCATTCCAGCCCACAAAGATGATAGCACCCCAAAGCACAAGCCCTGCAGACTGCTTCTTCAGCATCCTGGCCCCCACAGGGGAGGGCAGGCAAGGGGAGGGCTCAAGGCTGCCTTTGGCTTGCCTGGCTCACTTCCCCAAGTCTAAGGGTTTATTCTTCTGGGCTGAGACTGGGAAGACGCCAGGTACCTAGAGAGAGGAGAGAGAAAACCAACTGTTACCTCAAGTATGTATAATTCCACGTGCTACAGGGGAGAGGCTGGGCACGGGGGAGAGGCTGGGCACAGGGGAGAGGCTGGGCACAGGGGAGAGGCTGGGCATGAGTTGAGAAAGTGAGGAAAGAGGGAAGCAAGGAGGATGACTGCAGGATTAGGACCACATGCTCTACCACTTCAAAACGAGCTCCTGAGCCCTCAGAAAAACAATGTCAGTTTGACAAGGAGGCAGAGACTGACGCTAGTGGAACAGAACTGCAAAAAAAGAAAAAGAAAAAAGGAAAACTCCAGCTCCTGGTCCCTACCAGACAGATCTCATTGCCTGGCTTTGAGCCAGAGTCTAGTTCAGAAGGAAGGAGAGGTAAGACCATTTAACTCCCACTCCTCAAGTCAAGCTGCCCTAAAATTACTGATTTTAAAAAATCAAATATCATACCTAACTTAGTAAGGAAACACATGAGAGAAAATGTTTGTCTTTCTGGGTCTGGTTATTCTGTTTAATACAATGATGTTAGAAGTAAAGTCAGGCTGCCTACAACACTCATGCTTATGGAGGCACTACCCCACAACATCCAAGTTATGGACTTGGCCTTAATGTCGGTGACAGATTAACAGATACACAAAATGTGGTATAGATATACAATGGAGCATTACTCAGCCAGAAAGAACACAATCCTGTCAATAGTACTCAAAGTAATCCTGTTGATCAAAAGCCAAACGTGAAAAAACAAGTAACACATTTTCTTTCATTGTGGTAACAAATAACAACAACCTGAAAATAGAAGAGGGACTTGTTCAATGAGATATCAAAATAATAACTAGTAAAGGTCTGCAATTAGACTGTGTTATAAATAAGCAGACTATCCAATGGAATAGAACAAGATTATTAACTATTATACAGGAATTTGAAAAAATATAGATGTAAAATTACATCTATATATGGATAATTTCCAAGTTCTCCAGAAATTCAAACAAATTAAAAACAAATCAAACAAAGAAAAAACAAAAAGCCTAAAGTGTAGGAGAAAACACGGGTGCCAAGAAAGGCCTTCTAACCCTGACTCAGACTCTCGGTGTAACAAAAGAAAACCGATGCTTTTCCTTACTTGAAAGACTTTCACATGGATAGAGACAGCACAAGGAAAAGAACAAACTGAACACTTTTTTGCAGCATCAATCACAGATACACAATACCACGCTAGGGGAAGAATTTCAAATAACAGAGGAAAAAGAGGTACAAAATTCTACAGAAAATGAGCCAATAAGGGTAGCTCATAAGAAATACACACACACTTAAGATATCCTTACACATAGCAGAAAATGTTTAAATTCAAGTATAAGCAAAATGCAAATTAAATGTTACTCATGAGACTGGTACAAAACCAAAATGACAACTCCCAAGTCTCTTAGCGACAGCTGAGGAACCTAAGTTCTCCATTGGTGGCTGGAGGACATCAGTAAACTCTGGAGGGAGTGGATGTTTGCTGTCTTGATTATCATATTGATTATAGTGATAGTTTTACGAAGATAAATAGATAGGTAGATAGATAGAAAGAGAGAGAGAGAGATCAAAACAAACTGTACCTTTTAAAGGCATGTAGTTTACTGTGTGTCAATTATACGTCAATAAAACTCTTCTTACAAAAAAAAAAAAAACCTCTATGGGGCTGGAGATTGCTCAGTGGTTAAGAGCATTTGTTGCTTTTGTAGAGGACCAGGGTTCAGATCCCAGCACTCACAAGGTGGCTCACAACCATCTACAACTCCAGTTCCAGGGGATTTGATACCTTCTTGTAACCTCTGAAGGTACCATGAATGCATACGTACAAGTAGGCAAAATACTCATACACATAAAATACAAAAGTAAGTAAAAAAAATTTAAGACACTGACTATACAAAGTAAAATTGATATTGACAGTAGGCTGAAGTAAATATAACTAGTGGTATCTACTGAAGAATGTAAGAGAACACCCCAGTTCTTAGGGAGTGCATAGTGAAATATTTAGAGGCAAAGGTCCATGACAGATGCCTTCAAGTAGTTCAGAACAGAAAATACCATAACTGCATAGGCTGAATGGGGCGTAACATTAAAAACAGATGAACTTGTAAGGCGTGAGGAGACAAGAACTAGAAGCCTCTTCGGGTGAGGACGCTCATTTGGCTAGAGGGTTTTTCAGGCTGAGGAGTCCTAGAGGAAGGGGACACACACACACACACAAAACAACACAGTATCACTGACCCTCCTCTGCACTACATCTCTGTTCTCTACCCTAGCTAAAAATCTTGGGTCTCAGATCTACTCTCTATAGCCCTGTGATCTGGGTCCTGTCCTCCCAAGTCCCTGTCTGCCCCCACCGTTTGTCTTCCGTCTAGAAACCAACCACCCCCACGGTTCCAGAATGCCAGTATTCATAGAAACCTTAGGTCATTTCCACTCAGCTGTGACATTATATCCCTACTTCATTACAATCGCTTCTTGGGAGAGGTGAGAAATGTACCAATTGTCGGGTTCTCCTTCACTCCCCTTCAAAATGTGGTCAGTGTTGAAACTTTCCCTGTATTCCAAAGGCCAGGATTTCAGGGTACCGCCATCTTCCTGCCTTCTAACTAAGTGACTAAGCAGGAAAAGGTCTTTGATACAAAAGGTGGGAGAAAGACAAAGAGATTAAACTTCATTAAGTGCTGTCTTCTGGAACAGGAGAGTGGACTGTCCTTGAATTGTCAATGAGACACTTTCAGACCTACCTGTAAGTTTTCAGGCTGGTGGCAAAACCTCAAGAAATCACCTTCAAGTGACTTTATACCTTCAAATGACTTTTCATTTTCTCTAGAAGCTGAACTAGGTATAATGTACCTACTAGCATACAGACCAAAGCAAGCCTGGATTGTCTGTAGCAGGATTGTTAGCAAGTCTACAAACATTCAGAGTGGCTGGATGGCTTCTTGGGAAGAGCTCTCTCTGGCTCTTGGTTCCTTCCTGCCCTATCCCAGCCCTTCCCCAGGAACTCTTCAACAGCACTAGCTTGTTTTGCCAGGAAGAACGCAATCAATCCCCACTGAAGCCCTATCTGCCTCTCCACCAAGACTCATCAAGATGCCCTGTGTCATTTTCCCACAAATTCTCCAGGCAGGATAGTCAGCTATGTCTGGATGTCAGTAGTGTGTGAACACACACTGACCACGAGTAATGCACTCTACAGCAGTTGCCATGTCTGGAGGTATGATCCAGTTCAGGCCTTGGCTGGGTGGACAAGCTCCTCCCGGGAACACTACTCTCAGTCATTTCAGGCATCTTAAGAAGGACACAGCAGATATATATATATAAAGTCAGACAACCAAGAAGCAATGCTTCTGTGTTCTTCCGCATCTCTAAGACTCAATTTTCTCACCTCTAAGATGGAAACCATCATGGAATACCTCAGCAAGTTGCTTTAAGAACTGGATGAGATAACCCACAACACATTGAGAATAGTACCAGCTATACAACAAAATAAACACCAAGATAATCTTCCTTGATGCTTTCAGATCATGATAGTCCACCTCCCCATTACCATCCACACCAGTGAAACCAGCAAAGGACAACACAAGGAAGGGATCAGCTCCATGCACTCACTGGCAAGCTACAAACTTTAACATACACAAGTGCATGAAACCTCCAAAGTGTCTTCAATGTGGATACCACACACATGTGCAATCCCTCCATTGCCATTTCCAATCCAAAACACACAGAAAAACACTTTTCTAAACTCATTTGATAAGAAAAGAGCACTCCATTTGGTAGCTTCTAATCTAATCTAATGTGGGGCTATTTATATTCTCCATCCCACTTGGGTGTCTACTCACATTCTGCTACAGAAATAAACATAGTGGATTATCATGCACTGTTCTTATAACAGAGTATATGGGTGTGGAGCCATCCACTGGAACATGGACAATCTACCCGGAGTCACATCTTTAAAGAAAACTCATTCTTTCTCCTCCTGAAGCCAGCAGCTGTCAATAGTTCCTCAGTTAGGGGAGGAGGCTCATGAACCCCTTCCCACTCTGTGCTAGATTCTAACTTCAGAAACATATCTAGTGCTAGAAGCTTCAGAGTTATGCCAGGGTTGAAACAGTTCCCCATTCATTGCCATTCTCATTTCATGCCCTCAAACCTTTTAACCTGTTTTCTTTCTCTAGTATGAATATTATTTTAATCTGAAATCCCTGACGTAGTTCCCCAGCTGACCTGATCTACCTGTGGCTTCTCTTTAAACAACCTTCTAGTAGCAAGAGAATTTTGAACATATTATTAAAAGCCATCAGAGGCTGCCCTGCCCACAGGGGGGAAAAATCAAACTCCTTAGTTTGACAGAAATTGTGTTGTGGAATATTATTTTAAGATGTGTTACATTTGTTTATGCTGTGGAACATTTGTTTTAATGATGCAAAGATGTGTTGCATTCTTTTTGGTTGCATTTGTTTAACTCTGTGAAGCTGTCTAAAACACCTGATTGGCCTAATAAAGAGCTGAACGGCCAACAGCGAGGCAGGAGAAAGGATAGGCGGGGCTGGCAGGCAGAAGAAACAGAAGGAGAAATCTGGGAGGAAAAAAGAGGAGCAGCAAGAAAAGGAGAGGACACCAAGGGTCAGCAACCCAGTACACAGCAAACCACAGAGTAAGTAGTAAAGAAAGGGATACAGAATAGAGAAAGATAAAGGCCTAAAGGCAAAAGGGAGATGGGATAATTTTTTTTTTTGTTTTTTTTTTTTTTTTTTTTTTTCGAGACAGGGTTTCTCTGTGTAGCTTTGCGCCTTTCCTGGAACTCACTTGGTAGTCCAGGCTGGCCTCGAACTCACAGAGATCCACCTGGCTCTGCCTCCCGAGTGCTGGGATTAAAGGCGTGCGCCACCACCGCCCGGCTGAGATGGGATAATTTTTAAAAAGCTGGTTAGAAATAAGCCAAGCTAAGGCAGGGCATTCATAAGAAAAAGCCTCCATGTGTGATTTATTTGGGAGCTGGGTGGCAGGCCCCTCAAAAGAGTAAAGAGCCCAGACAGTAAAAACCAAACATTAACAGAAATGGCCTTCACAACAACTGATTTGTATTCTTTTGTAATCTCATTTCCACCAAGAATGACTTGGATTCCATACAACAGCCTCAGAAGACTACTTATTTCCCCAGTAACTGCTTTCGTACACGGTTGTGTCTTTGCTCCTGAAATGTTACCCAATACTCCACCTAAAAACATTCACATTCTTTAGGTCTGTATCATCCCAGACAGATACAACCAAGCCTCCCCAGGACTACTCTTCCTCTGCACTCTCTCCATGTTGTAACAGAATCTAAGACCACACCTTCCTCAGCTCTTACCTTACTCCTTAGGAAAAGAGGCTCTATGTCCTCTACATCTGCTACAGTGTTTGCACATGTGTGAAGTTTGAAAGGCTGCATCAAGTAGCATTTGTGGTATTAACTAAACCAGGGACAATGAAGGTCAAAACAGTAGCAGAAGTGAAGAACTTCACTTTCCACAGAGGACTGCCACATCTCCCTCCTGGAAGCTCTTCATTCAAAGTACTGGCTATTCTCTCCTCCAGAGGGGACGGTCCACGTACCCTCTCTTTGATTCTGAGGAGACCTATGACTCCAGAAGTAGCGTGTGCCTCTTGTAAGTCATTCCTTAAAGACAAGACAGCTGGGTATGATGGAGCACACCTGTTCTCTCAGCACTCAGGAGGCAGAGGCAGGAGAAATGCTGCAAGTTCAAGACTAACTTGGGCCACATAGCAAGACAGAACATTCAAGGTATTCTGGCTAACAAGCTCAGCTAATGTTCCAGCTGACTGCTAGAACCCACCACTAAGTATGAAAGGGAACCAGCCACATCTGACTGCAACAAGAAAGCCCACTAAGTTTGGGGTGATTCATTACAGCTGTCAGTACTTAAAACAATGAGAAGAAAATGGAACAGAATATTTGATAAGCAGGGCGAGTGCTCCTCCCTACCTGCTACACTCAGGTCCCCAGTCCAGATTTTGAAGACTGCTCTGCTCACACCCATTTCTTAGCAGTATTTTTGGTAAACAATGAATTACTTCAAAATTTAGTGGACTAAAACTGTAAATCATTTATTCCCTCAACCAGTATCACTAGTTGAAGAATTTAAAAAATGGGGCAGAGGGAAGTTCCTGTCTCTGCTGGGACCTCAGGCCGGAAGACTCAAATGCTGAGGGCGAGACTCCTGTAGATGGTTGTTTTCTTTTTTTTTTTTTTTTTTTTTTTTGGTTTTTCGAGACAGGGTTTCTCTGTGTAGCTTTGCGCCTTTCCTGGAACTCACTCGGTAGCCCAGGCTGGCCTCGAACTCACAGAGATCCGCCTGGCTCTGCCTCCCGAGTGCTGGGATTAAAGGCGTGCGCCACCACCGCCCGGCTAGATGGTTGTTTTCTTAACACATCTGTAGTCTGCCGTTGATGTTAACTGGGGCAGTAGCTGGAGAGCTGGCCACACCATCATGTGTTCTTTGCATGTGGCCCAGGCTTCCTGTGAACACAGTGGTTGGGCTCCAAAGACAAGGAAGAGCTCCAAGACAGAGAAGGAGCCAGTTGAAGCCTTTTCTTCATGCAGCTTGCATCACTTTTGCTTTACTCACTGCCCAAGGAAACTTGGTCCCCACCATATTTAAGAGATGAAAATGAGGCTGGAGAACTGGCTTGGCACTTAAGAGCACTGGCTGCTCTTCTTCAGGACCCAGGTTCTATTCCCAGCACCCAGATGGCAGTTTACAACTCTCCGTAACTCCAATTCCAGGGGCTCTGAGGCCCTTTTCAGGCCTTTGAGAGCACCAGGCATGCAAGTGGTTTATGCAAATGCAAAAACATACATATGGGCAAAACGTGTACATACATACAATTTTTAAAAAAGATGGATGAAAATGGAAAATCTCACCAACAAGTAGGAAGAGGACAAAGTGAAATGGCAACATGTGGAATGGGATATTTATGAACAAGGCCATTCAAGAAAATACAGTTTGCCACATTTCCCTTTTCAAATTAGAATATATCGTCAACCCTGACCTGAGTTCTTAATATCATTGTTTATGAGATATGCCTGTGATACACATACTCAAAACTGGCTTTCATTTTCCCAGTGTTTTTAGGACTCCTTTGGGGAAATTAGTAGGTGAATCCACATCGCCAAGTACAACATTTGCACCATGGTGGGGTGAGAATTGAGTCTCAGCATATTGAGGGTTCCGTTGCACACCAGGTAGCCCTGGGCAAGTCTTGCCAATCCCTATGGGACCTACTCACATGCTTCATCTGAAGGGATGCCTAAGAGCAATTCCTTTATAACACTTTTTTTTAAAGAAGGCGTATGTTGCGCAAGCTTGCCTAAAACTGATGATCCTCCTGCCTCAGCCAGCCGAGTTCTGATATTACAAGCTTGCACTATCGCATCTAGCTTCTAGCATTCTTGATTCCATCCATGCTTGCCCTTCTCTCTGCCCAAGGTGTTCCTTAAGCAACAAGTAGACAGCAAATAGTCAACTTCCCACCAGGAGCAGGAAAGCCAATGTTATGTCTAGCCTTTAAGTATCGAGATGGACGAAATGTTACTGAACTGTCCCTCCTATTTCTGCCTTGCCCAGTACGATACAAAGCACAGCTTAAAAAACAATCCAAAGCACACAGAACACATCACAGACAATGGCTGTCTAAGTGAATTACTTTCTGGTTGTTACACTTTGTGTGATGTACCAGGTCCATAATTTCCGGGGTAAGGAAAAACTGAAAAGGAGTGTCAGAGTAGACGTGCTAAATAATTCAAGGGTGTAGAGAGTAAGACCTAGGAGGGAAGGGATACAGGTTATTCACTCTGGGGGAAAAGGTGAGAGAGAAACACAATGCTGGTACAGCAAAAGGCATGAAAGCCCCACAGCCCAGCAACAGCAAGCCCCATAACCCCCTGAACCAGTAACTTGATGAACCATTGCGTCAGTTCCTCATCTGTAAACAGACAAGTTGACTTTGGTCATCTCCAAGGTCCCTGATGTCTGGATAATAATGACAATTCCCTAATGTCCTAAGTAGAAAATAAGTTTAACCTGTTGCACATGCCACAGACTTTGAACACACTGTGGTGGAGCCATCTGAGAAACAAGCAGGGATGTAATGCCACTATTATTAGTGATCTCCATACTAAATGATCAAGTAGTAGTAACTGAAATGGGAAGACTCCAGAATAAAGGATGCTCTAGTCTAGACCGTATTAAAATAGACAATAAAGTGGGCCAACGATGTTCTCTAGCACGAAAGCCATTACAGTAGCAAAGGTTAACAAAACGAAGCTTCAGCTTAAGGCCACTCTTCCATAGAGACACCGATTGGGTGGGCCACAGTCCCTCTGCACCACATTTTGTAAAATGGGGGGCTATGCACCTCTTGGGGGGCCCCCTGTTCCACATACATTAGCAAAGAGGCCAAGGAAAAAGTTTTCTTGCCAATTTACATATTTCAATATTGAGTCAAATTTTCCTTATGGCTGAGCAAAAACAAGCTCTTGTAACTTATGAAGCCTGGACTCGGGTGAGGCTCGGAGAAAGTCCACTTTCCATCCCTGTCCCCCGCTTCCTCAGGGGGACCCCACCTCTCCCTCGCCCGCACCCGCAGTGCCCTCCAGCCGAGTTTCACAACAACCCCCTCCCGGAGAAGCCGCCCTCCCTGCAGCAGCTGAAGGCCCGCCGGGAATCCTGCTGCTTGCTGAGCGCTAAGTTCCCACTTCCCCGCGCGGGGGAGACTTCGCGCGGCGCAGCCTCGGGTGGGCCCGCCACTCTCGCCGCCTCAACAGCCCGGGCTTTCCGGCACACTCGGGACTCAGACCCGACTCCCCTGGCTGCACGGCCTCCCTGCTCTTCTGGGACAAGCCCCAGGGCTGTGGACGCCGGCCCAGCTCACCAGATCTTCCCAACTCTGCTAGTCTGGAACCAGGCTCGCCCAGGACCGGCGAGACCCAGCGCTAGCGCGGCCGCGTCCCGTCTCGCCGGCCTTCCTGCGGCGCCCGCCGGGCCCTGCCAGCGGGCAACGTGGCCCTTCCCCGGGAGGGCGGGGCGGCGCTCCCCCACCCGCCTCTGTTGGTCCCCGCCCTGCCACGGGCGAGTCCGCGCTGGCCCCTCCTTCCGCGGCCTGCCTCGTCTGCTGACTTCCCGATCACCCGTCAAGATCTAAACATCGCGTTTTCCGGGTCTCCCAACTTCGAAAGGCAGTGGCAGAAGAGATGTTGGTTTGGGGCCCTTCCCCTCTCCGGTCACAACTCCCAGTTTAGATGGCGATCCCACTCACACCCTCAGCCTAGTCCAGTATAGACTTTCCCCAAGAGTGTCCCCTTATCCAGCCTAGCCCTCGAGTCTAGAGCCTCACCGACTCTGAGGGGTACGGGACTTGGTGGAGTGTTCCCAAGGAAAGCGTTCACCAAACCCAACAGGAAGAACCTGGGAACTATTCCCTATACCTAAACCAGGGAAACTGTAGAATATATGCTGGAGAAAGGCGAGGGGTGAGTGCAGTGCGTGCAATCAACAAGCACCAGGTGCCAAAAGGGAAGCTAGGGAGGAAACACCTGCTGCCCAAGGCGAGCAAGAGGCAGCCGTTTCGATTCTTGCTTGTTTTTTCCTTTGTGAGTGGGGAAACCAGAGGTAGGCCTGTACACAGTGTAAAACCGACGCCCTAAGGAGGGAAGGAATCAATCACAGGCTTTTGTAGTAACCCTAAAAGTGAATGGGGGGAGTGCCTGGATCTGTTCTCCTTTGTATCTTAAGTAAAAGAAACCTGGAGGGAGTTTGAGGGGGGTGGGGACAACGACTCATCCGGGCCCAGGTGAACAAGCAGGACAAGCTCAGCAGGAATGCTTCAATCAGAGCCTCAAGCAGTCTGAGGGGGAGGAAAAATGCAAACCAGGAGCTTCAGGGCCTGACTTAGGTGTCAGCAGTGGCCCTGGAGCACAGTTTCTGAGGTCTGAGTTCTGCATAATAGGCTACTCTGAGCAAGCCAGATTTCACTGGCTGGGCCATTTTGGAATTCAGAAGTATCTGGAATCCTTACAGTCCACTCATCTCAGTACCACAGCCTCACTCTCTCCAACATCCTGCTGTACCTGACCCTCTGCATAAACCTGGGCTCCCACCACCCATCTCTTACACCTAAGACTGGGGAACAGGAAACCACAGGCTGCTCAGGGGGTGACTTTTCAGAGAACACTGCCATTTGATTACGCGATACCCTCAAATCTCAGACCCTCCTACCTGCAGGCTTCATTAAGTTTTGCAGAGGACGCCTAGGTATGTGCTTACCGAGTGCTTGTGTTCACTAGCTTGTTCCAACAAGACACCAGGATTTACGTACAAAGTAGGGAGTGTCATAAGGCTCCGGTAGGCAGGTGAGGAGTTAAAATGGTAAGGAATCACTAGACATTGTCACCCTGCCCTCCAGGCCTGTCCCCTTGACCTCTCTGTACTGTCCCAGCATCTCTGCAGAGTTCAGCAGAACCCTATTCTACAGAGAAGTCTGAGGCTTTGGGTAAGTGTAAATTTTCTGTTAAATCGTAAGTCATAGTCAGACTTTACATTTAGGCATTCCAGCTTTCAAACCTAGCACCCACCTGTCCCTGAGAACTGCTGAGATGGCTCTGTGCCCATGTGACAGGAACACAGTGGGGCAGCAGAGAAATCTTGACAGCAGCAGTTGGAATCCTGCCCTGAAGTAGAGGAAAGGGCTGACACATCAGTGAAGCGGCCTGTGTGTGGGTGTGGTATGTGTATGCCCACCATTTCCAGTTTAGCTGACTGCAGAGACTGTGACAGGAAACTCAAGCCCATGCATGCATGTGCCAAGAGAATGCCACTGGTTTTCTACACCTTGGCCCTCTTTTTACTTCCCATAAAAAGGGATTGAGGGACTTACAGCCCTTACACTTAGTGCCAAAGTGTGAAGAAAAACGACCAAGTGTAACCTCCCTAGAAGTGTAAAAAGTTGGGAAACTGGTCCATAGATCCAAAATATAAGGAGCTCCAATCACCATCCTGGATAATAACAGGTACTGGAGATGGGGAAGAGTGAGCAGCCCAGGCCTTCTAAGGCAGTTACCCAGGAAACAGGTCAGGAGAACACAACTCCCCACCATGTCCATCTCTGAAGTTCTTTGTTTAAACTCCAAGATGATCCTCAAACACAAGAAGACTACCCTGCCCCCAAGAAAGGATACAACATAGAATTGGGATGGGATGAGCTTTTAAACAGGAGTAATAGACAGCATTTGGTCTAAGCAGCAACAAGTATCAGTACTGGGCCCTGGGCTCTAGAGGTTACATCAGGGACGAACTGAAGAAATGGGAGCTGGGTGTCTAGACTCTGGGGATCTAGAGCCTGGGATCAGATTATGTGCAAATGGAAAAACCAGGAAGATCTAGTCGCAGGATAACAGAGAATTAAAAGGTAATATGCTTGCCTGCCTACTCTACTACCACCAAAAAGGAACTAATGAGCAAAGTAAAAACTATCCCAGGAAATGGCTCCTCAGAAACTTCAGCCTAGACACCCCTAAGTGTTTGCAGTTTGGAAAGGATTCATGCTCTGAATTTGTGACAGATCTTTACTTAAAACCGTAAGAGGAAGCAAACCAAAGTGTTAAGCTCATGTTTTCGTTTCCTTTATCATTCCTCCTAACATGTCTGTCCCAAACCACATAACGATACAGAAACTCAGCTCATTAACAATAGACCACTGAGCAATGCCTATGCAATCTTTTCATTAGCCACCTCCAATTCCTTTTAGAATAAAGGAAGGTCTAAATAACTTCAGTTTAAAATCCCCACACAATGTGTGATTAAATTCATCACGAGTCCTGGCTAACGGCCTGACACACTTGAGTGTGGTACCCTAGCAATCTGCTGGCCCTGTGAGAAAGCTTGAGAGGAATGTCTGGCAGAAGAGTCGGCAGTGCTCTGGCAGGTGAGAACCCTAGCTCACACTAAAGAGGAAATGACTTACCAGGGAGGCTGTCAGGGCCCAGTGTCTCTCCCTGGGGAACCTTGTCTGAAGCTGTAAGGCAACTCAGCACTCAGCTGCACAAGTGCTGTCAGCATATGCCACACCCTTTAGGTGAGCTCTTCCTGCTCAGGGCTTCTGGAGCTCCTCCTCCAACTAGGAAAACAGCCCGTGGTGGCGCATGCCTTTAGTCCCAGCACTCAGGAGGCAGAGCCAGGCGGATCCCTGTGAGTTCGAGGCCAGCCTGGGCTACAGAGTGAGTTCCAGGAAAGGCGCCAAAGCTACACAGAGAAACCCTGTCTCGAAAAAACAAAAAAAAAACAAAACAAACAAAAAAAAACCCTAGGAAAACAATAACAATCCCCACACTCTTCCTTAGAGTGAGGTAAGCCAGATAACAGCCTGGACACTTTGAATAACATTAACACTAGTCAGTGCAACTCAACTCCTCAGTACTTTGGGTGCTAAAGGCACTCACAGGCCAGCAGGGACTCCGCACAGGATAAGGAAAGTTCTAGAACACATTATGCCCTACAGGTGGTTCAGGAGGCATCTTGGGATCACATAGCCATAAAGAGGTCACTGTGATTCCCCATGCATAAGCAAAGATTGGTAACCATGCATTTGCTCAGTGGATTTGGGGAAGGTGACACATTGACACTGAGACTCATAGATAGCAGCCTGTCCTCTAAGGGGCCGTGACAAGCTTCAGACAAGAGAACAACTCAGAGCCAGAAGACCTACTCAGGCTGGGCTGCCCAGTCTTCAGGCCACTAAGGAAAGACAGGGACTCCTATGACAAGGAAGAACAGTCATTGTTTTCAGTGAATGTGAGGATCCTCTGTAACTGACCTCCAGGCTTCATGACCTCAGCCCTTGCCACCACATGCTGCTGCCTCAAATTCATACACTGTGTGTCCCTTGCTTTTTGCTGTCTATCATCACTAGGAAAAGCAGGCACCTTGGTGTAGGTAAACTTTCAAAGAAGGAGCAGGCAGGTACAAAGACAACTTGTTTGGGTTATGAACAACCTGAAGAAAAACAAAAGCCCAAGACATGTCAGTCTGGAAACACTTGGCACCTGAAAGAGCAGACAAGGCTATGACAGAGGAGAAAAGGTCCAGCACCGACTCCAAGAAATCGGGTTCGGTCTTCTCACTGGCTCTTGAGACTGCAAACTTCCCTCTACCCCCAAGAGAAAGGCACAGCAAAGCTAAGTGGAGAGCCATCCGAGCCGATGCAGTAGCTGACAGGATCCCTTGATTTAAGATTTCCTAAAACTGTCCACCTTTTACATAACGTGATGGAACAAACGCCAGGCAGGCCTTTAATTAAGATGTCTGCTAAGGCGGCTGGACAGTGGTAGTGCAGGCCAGCACTTGGTAGGCAGAGGCAGATGGATCTCTGTGAGTTTGAGGCCAAACTACAAAGAGAGTTCCGGGACAGCCAGGGCTGTTACATGGAGAAACCCCACTCAAAAAATAAACAAACAAAGAACAAAAACAAGGTGTCTGTTAAGGCTCTGGCAAGCATGTTCATTCAGTAAAAGAAAAGAACTTTCATCCAGAGCTTTTTCTATGTGTTATAATAAACAAGAAAACAAATAAAGTTGATGTGCTGTTTTATATGTACAAGGCCCAGGGTACTTTTCAAAAAGCAAAATTATTCCATTTGTTCTAAGTAGGAACCTGAGTGAAGTCTCTTCTAGTGTGAAGAGAACAGGACAGAAGGTGGTTAACATTTCTCAGGTTGCACATTGATCAGGAAAGTCTGAACTAGACCACAAATTTTACTGCTCCCCAAACTCACGCTCTATTTCTGTTCTTTCCATGAGGTTTCATGACCTAAACTTCCTTCCTGGGGAAGAAGGAAGAGAGACAATTTAGGAAGCTATCTAACCATTTCCTATTCTCCAGCCCTACTCCCCTCTCCCTTGGAGTCTTATTCTGTTAAGAGATTCCCAAAACTGAGCAGCCTGCCTCTGCCAGAGGAATCCATTTCGGTCTTAGTCCAGACTGGTCGGAAATCCTATTATCTCACTAGTGGAAAGGCCTTTAGAGGTAATTAATCCAACCGCCCTGCAGAAGCCCCATTACCTTGCACGCTCTCCTTGACCTAACCTCACCTACCTAAGCTCACAGTTGCAAGTACTCACAATCCTTTACCAGCTAGCTACTGTGGCCTCAGGAAGGAACAGGCTAGGAACAAATCTGCCCCTTGAAAGAGTGAATGAAGTAGAGGTGACGCTTCCTGTGCCATCAGGACACAGGAGGTGCCTGGACTTTAGACATGGCAGCATTCCCAGACTGTTCCCATTCACATCTCCTGCACAGTAACAGCAAGGCACTAAGTGAGAAAGGAGATAGAAACCTTACCTTTCTTTTCTTCTCTCAGTTGCTCTCCTGAAGATCATCAAGCCCCCCACTTAACACTCCATTTCCAAAACTGAGAACCAGATCCACCAAAGCACAGCTTCTCTCCACTTATCCAGGTCCAAAGTCCATGGCTGGGTGGACCCTGTCAGGGAGGAGTCTGGGGGGGAAGGGGTGTGTCCAGGCCCCTCCCCCCCCACTGCTGACTTCAGTGTCCCTCCCAGGCGTCTATTACATCCCTTCATCCAGCTGGCTTCTAAAGCTCAGAGGCTTGCAGTAGGCAGACTCCAGGTATTATGCCATCTCTTGCTCAGGCAAGAGCAATCATCCACTGATCCACTTGTGTTCTGCTGGGGCTCAGAAGAAACAGGCTTTGACATCGACATGGCCCGGGAGGCTGATTTCTGTGTAAACCTGTGGAACATTTAAACATTATGACACTATGCCCACATGGATTTCTGAGACCTCCATATTTACTACAGTCCTTTACTGTGTTCAACCAACAAACTCTCTTCCTTAACTACTCCACACAATTTGTATAAAAAGTACACACTTCATGCAATACTGTATCCCCATCATTCTGAGCATACGTGTATGTGGACTTGTGCGATACCTATTTTCAGTACAGAAATGTAAAGAAAAGTACTGTCAGTCTTCTAAAAAAATACAGAAAATAAGGTCCTACTCTCTAAAACACCATCTACTAATCCTCTCTCAAGCTTCTCCGGGTGTTAAGTGTTTTAATCTCCTACCTCCTGTCAATTGGACTAAATCCTACCCAGACCTGGATGCTGGCACCTTCCACAGGCATCCCCTGCAACCCTCACCTCCCCCACCGTTTCCAAATCTATGCTAAGGATGTATTTCCCAATTTCTTTCAAACTCCTTCCCAGGGCCCCCTCCCGAGAGCACTCTCCTGGAATATTTGAGGCCTGAGTCCTGCTTGCAGTAGCCCCAATTTTTCAGTTTGGGAGCCCTCCTTGGTGCCCCTTTCCTCTGTGAGTTTTACACACTGACACACACACACACACACACACACACACACACACACTCACACACGCACCCCTCTTCCTGTAGGGGCGTGGCGGACACAGAACACCCCCCGCCAAGAACTTAACTCCTCCCACCCTTCCTTCCGAACCCCGCGCACAGCGTTCTCACAGCACAGTGACACTGAGACCCTCCCAGTACTCCGATCCCTCGCTTCCGCCGCGCCTCAGACTCCGTCCCTCACTGCCCCGGCTCCTTACCTGGACCCCGCCCGTCCGATCCCGGCTGGGAGCCTCGGCCCTCCCAGCTCCAGCTCCAGGCCGGGGCCGGGTCCCCGCCGCCAGCAGGCCCCACCCCCTCGACCCCCTGCGGCCCGGCCCTCCCCTCGCGTTCCTGTCCCCCTCCCGCCAGGCACCGCAGCCACTTCCGCCCGTCCTCCGGAAGTAGGAACCGGGCAACCGCTGGCTCCTCGCATCCCGTCCAATCGCCTGGCCCTTGCCCGCCCATCACCACCGCCGCCACGGGAGCACGGGAGGTGGGTCTGCACCCTGGAGCCAGTCTACAGTGTTCGCGAGGTGGAGGACGAGGCGTTGCAGAAGCCCCCTGTGAGGACGTCGCCGGGGACTCGGGGCGGGAGCCGTACACCGGGGGGCGGGGCGGAGGCTGAGGCCTAGAGCCGGAGCGTGCGTCACTCTGAGCGGCGCGGGAAGTAGCGCGCATGCGCCGCCGGTCTTCGGCCGGTCGCCCGAGTTGACGCTCCGACTGCCCGAGGGTTGGGGGGGGGGGGGGACTTGGGCGGGAAGTGGAGGCGGAACCTGCGCAAGCTGCACTACCTCTATCCCACCGCCGGAAGGTCGCCTAGCAACGGCCTGGTTGAAGTGGCTTCTGAGGCCAGGGGCCTTTTGAGGTCTTTTAGGCACTCTTTATGCCAAGAGCCAGTAATCGGCAAGGCCTGTTATAGCAGGCCTGTTACTGAGCTCAGTTTCCTGAGTAGCAACGCCAGAGAAAGTTTTTATTTCATTCCTCGCTATGTTCCACTGCATCGCTGAATGAGGTAGGATCTTCCTAAAAAGGATGGAGAGCGCCCCGTTACCGTTTACTGAACATGCACTGTGCTGAGCTCTTTATAACTAGTAACTGAATAGCCACAGGTCAAAACCCCAGGTATGAGCTCCTAGAGAGACGGAAGTGTAACGGGAGTTGCAGAGATGTTAGAGCCTACTCAAATCTTACAGTTGGGGGAACAGACCAAATCTATGACACTCGGTCACGTGGTCTTGCCCTAGGAAATGCCACCTGTTTTAAAAGAACCCATACTTGAGGCTGGAAATAGGGCTCAGCGGTTAAGAATGCGTGCTACTCTTACAGAGGACCTGAATTCAGTTTTCAGCACCCACATGGTGGCTTAAAATCATCTGTGACTCCATTTTCAGGGGATCGCGTACCCTCTTCTGGCCTTTGGGCCGCCAGGCATACAGACAGTGCACTTCTGTGCATTCAGACAGAACATTCACACACATAAAATAAAAATCGTTTTAAATAAACTATTCTTTGAAGCACCATACTTAAAAGTTCCAAATTGCACTGTTTATTTTCCTGGATACAAAATACCCTTTAAATCTAAGGATTCTGTTTTTTATGTTATTCCAGTTCTGCCAGCAAACAACTGTGATACTTGGAAAAGTTGCGAGAACTTTCTGTACCTCAGTTTTCTCATACCTACAATAAGAATAATGAAAGTCCTTCACTTTATTCAATTAGTGTGCGCATTAAATGAATTAATGCATAAGTGCTTCAAACTTCCTAGTCTGTGTACTAAAGGCTCAAAATGTCTGTTACCATTCTTATGATTTATTCACAAACATTTTCATGCAGTAATTTTGGTTTTTTTAAATTTTTGATACAGAGTCTCTCTGTGTAGTCCTGACTGTTCTGGAACTCACTGTGTAAAACAGGCTGTCCTCGAACTCACAGAGATCCTCCTGCCTCTGCCTCCTGAGTGCTGGGACTAAAGGTGTGTGCCACCACACCTGGCCTCCATGCTTTTAGACTATCTTTTATTTATTCTTGGATAGTTTCATACATGTATACAAAGTATCTTGATCATACCCACCCCCAGCTCTTACTGCCTATGCTTTCTGAGCACCCTTCGACATGTCCTTCTACCACCTCCATTGTCTTTCTGTTTGTCTGTCTGTTTGTAACTCACTGGGTCCAGTAATGCTGTTATGTTTGCTGATTTTGTTGGCTTGATCATGGGCAGGTGACTAAGTACACTCAAATCCAATCAGAAAGTGGTTGGTTACCCCCTTAGCCTTCATGTCACTGTTGAACCAGTGAGCATAATTATCAGACTGTGTTTCAGAAGGAAACAGTCCTAAAAAAAAGGATGTTTTGACTTCTTATGTACAGTCTCCTTTTCCTGGTTATCCTGTCTTCCTGAGGCTCCTTTTTCCATTACCTCTCTGCATGAGTAATTCCTTAGTCATTGCACCATTTTCTAAAATCAGTCCCCTTCCGCAACTCCAGGTGGTGAGGATAGAATTTTCTAGAATATTAAAGACTAAATTTTCCCCTTTCCTTTTTTCATGTTCTATGTATCTTTTTAAAAATGTTAATTTAGCCAGCATTTGCACTTCTGATGTAAGACAACAGAGAATGTGGCAAACCCAGATTTCACAAGAGCTAAGGTGTAAAGCTAGAGATTGTGTAGATGCTCTGAAAAATCTGAGTAAAATCAGAATATTGAGCAACAACGTGGGAATTCCTTGATAGGATTAAGGCTATATTAAGTGCACTTAGAAAGTGAAGCATGTTGTCTCATTTCACCATAAAAGGTTTATTTACTCTTTCATGTCTTATCCTGACTTATTTAATCCTTGAATTGTGATTTTAATTAATTTTACTTTGGACATTTCTTTCTAGTTAAATTATGTACTTCTTAAGAGTAGACATCCTATTTTCCTTAAAACCCTCATCTATATGTTTGTTCAATTTCATGAATATTTGGTAGACTCAGGTGCTGTCATCTTTTTATGTAGGCTCAAGAGATTGGGTTTCTCCTTCACCAAACTAGGACACAGAAACCTATCTTTTACCTTGCCAGGTATTCATAAGGAACAGGTGGGACCATGAATGTGGAGACCCTTTTAAAACTGGAGCTTACAAATCTGTAGTACTTGGGAGTTACCAGACAGTAATCATAAGTGCCAAGGAGCTGTGTATACTGAGCTTTCAGGGGAAGCACTTGCAGTGCCCTTCCCACATGCAAACAGAGAGAGACTTGAGCATCTGCTCCCTATTGTCTATGACCTGTCCTCTTTTCTTGGAGTTCTTAAAATACAACTGATATAATAGAGAAATCCAAGTTGTTCTTAAATGTATTTCTTTACCCATATGAGTTATGGCTTTTCCCAGGCCTGTTTAAGTGTGAATTTGCATTTGTCCATTTCTTTTTTTTTTTGTTTTTGTTTGTTTGTTTGTTTGTTTGTTTTTTGAGACAGGGTTTCTCCGTGTAGCTTTGCGCCTTTCCTGGAACTCACTTGGTAGCCCAGGCTGGCCTCGAACTCACAGAGATCTGCCTGGCTCTACCTCCCGAGTGCTGAGATTAAAGGAATGTGCCACCACTGCCTGGCGCATTTGTCCATTTCTGTGCTTCCTTAGACTGGCCCAAATAGGAGTTGCCCTAGTAATACACTATGAGTAATTGAAGCCTTGAGTCAAGAGACTGAGTTTTCCAATACTGGGTTTCTACTTGTGTGGGAGAAGGGTACAAAGAGGGAAGGTAGGAGAGGGAACCGATCAAGGAACAGCATCAGAAATAGACACATGCTTTGCCTTCAGGACATTTTAGGTCACATGAAGTGGGGAAACATTCTCAGAACTTGACAAAATAAAAATGAAAAAAGTGCTAATGTAAAGAAGTGTGTAGAGAGGTATAAAATTAATTAGACTATCTTTTGGTGTAGAGAGCCGTGCACGGCCACGCCTCAAAGATGGCACCGGTGTCCAGCTTCTGCCTTCCCGATGGCAGGTGTTCTCTGGGATAAACAACTCCTTATTTGGCTTGGGCATGGAATCTGTCTTGCTTGCGTATGTCTTACCCTATCGGCATTGTCCACGTGGCACTACGGGGTTGGTTGCCCAGTGGCTATAAAGGGCGTGGGCTGGCTTTCCCGGGAGTCAGAAGATGGCTTTCCCCGGGGTCAGAAGATTGTTCAAGGTTCCTGAATTAACTGCTTGGAGAAGAGCCTGGTGTTGCATCTTCCTTGCTGGTCGAGGCGGACGCGACAAGTGGTGGCCCGTACAGGGAACCCTTTAAGGCTCAGAACTCTTCACAGTCAGGGCATTGCACTGGTAAGTCCCCAGGTAAAGTGGGGATTCGCGACAAAAGCGGGAAAATTAAGTAGAGCTGCAACAAAAGCGGACGGGAAAATTAAAGAGTAGCGCCGCGACAAAAGTGGACGGGAAAATTAAAACGTAGAGCCGCGACAAAAGCGGACGGGAAAATTAAAGAAAGTGAAAGCAGGTGAAGGCAAAAGTGCTGCTAGTATCATGGGTGCAACTTCTTCGCACCCAATTTTTCTGGCTCTTAACGAGCTGCTCCTTTCAAAGAAATTAGAGATTAAGAAGAGTACTTTAGAAAGATTTCTAGAGGAATGTGATGTCGTGGCACCCTGGTTTGCAGTTTCCGGAAGCCTCACGGTAGCTTCCTGGGAAAAGTTGGGCCGTGATCTAGACTTCGCTGCAGAACAAGGGACGCTTAAACATGGGGTTAGACCAGTTTGGAAATTAGTGAGAGGGTGTCTCGAAGACCAGTGCTGCAGCAATGCAGTAGAGAATGGGCAGGCAGCCTTAGAAATGTTGCAGGAGGAAAGATCAGAAAAGACCATGTCTGCTAAAGCAGTGTCTACCAGAAGTAAAACAAAAAAGGGGGAAGAAAAAACAAGGTTATATCCTGACCTTTCAGACCTAGAGCGTTCCGAGTCCCCTATCTCTTCCCCTGATTCTGATGATGTAGAGTCATTATGTGAAACCTTGCAGAGCGTGAGAATAAGAAAGAAAAGGGGTAGAAATAAAGGAGAAAGAGAAAGAATTAAAGGATGTGAGTCTGAGTGTGGAGCCGCTCCCTCAGCTCCTCCACCGTATCTGGAATCTGCCTCCATGTCTAGAGTTGTCTCTATGGGGAATTCTTTTAACCCGGAGGTTTGGAGACAGGTTAGAACTGAAATGCAGCTAGGTTGCCCAGTGTTTCTCAAGGCCCAGACTCAACAGAGATAACATGAACCTTTGGATTTTAAGGTCATCAAGTCTCTAGCGGAATCTGTCCGGACGTATGGCATCACAGCCTCATATACTGTTGCTCAAGTGGAGGCTCTGCACAGATTTTGCATGACTCCATCCGATTGGATGAATCTTGCTCGAGCATGTCTCAGCGCAGGGCAGTATTTAGACTGGAAGGCATTTTTGATAGAATTTGCCAGTGAACAAGCTGCAATTAACAGAGCTGCAGGTGGAGGTCAAGCAGCTTGGGATGTAGACATGCTGCTGGGACAAGGCCGATTTGCCAATCAACAAAATGGATATCCACAGCAGGTTTATGACCAGATAAATCAACTAACAACAAGGGCATGGAAGTCCCTACCTAATAAAGGGGAAGTGAGCGGCAACCTTACTAAGATCCTTCAGGGACCTATGGAACCTTTTTCAGATTTTGTGGCCCGCATGGTCGAGGCTGCAGGCAGAATCTTTGGGGACCCAGATGCCGCGATGCCGCTTATAGAGCAGCTAGTTTATGAACAATGTACCAAAGAATGCAAGGCTGCGATCACCCCTTATAAGAACAAAGGTCTAGAAGTATGGATGAAAGTGTGCAGAGAATTAGGGGGACCTCTAACTAATGCAGGCGTTGTGGCTGCAGTTATGCAACTTAGTAACAAGAAAGGAGGGAACACTGGGGCATGTTTTCGGTGTGGAAAAATCGGTCATCTCAAACGTAGCTGCCCTCAAGGAGAAGGTAACCAAGGAATAGGGAGGAGCCAACGCCCTACACAACCTGGACTTTCTCCTAGGTGTAAAAAGGGGAAGCATTGGGCGAATGAGTGTAGGTCAGTCAAGGACATAAATGGTCAGCCTATAACAACGGGCAATCTTTCAAAAAACGGACAGCGGGGCCCTCGGCCTCAGGGCCCGCAAATATATGGGGCAGTGGAGAATCAGGAGCAAGGCGGAAACCCGGAGCAGTGGCCAACCCTCTGTCATCCGAGGAACCGCGGAGAGCCACTACAGGCTCAGCAGGGTTGGACGTCCGTGCCACCACCAGACTCGTACTGACCACAGATGGGAGCACAATTAGTGGAGTCTGATTTTAAAGTCCCTTTGAAGCTGGGCACGGTGGGTTTATTGATTGGAAGATCCTCCACCACCATAAAAGGTCTTAAAGTACACCCAGGAGTGGTTGATACTGATTATACTGGGATCATGAAAATTATGGTTGAGTCTCCAAAAGGAATTACTGCCATTTCACCAGGTGATAGGATTGCACAACTAGTTTTATTACCCAGTTTACAAGAGTCCTATCCAGCTGCTGATCGAAACAGAGGAAATAAAGGCTTCGGATCCACGGGGACAGATTTAACTTTTCTGTCCCTTGATTTAGATCAAAGACCCACCTTGCAATTAACTATTAATGGTACCAAGATAACAGGACTCCTGGACACTGGTGCAGATCGGAGCATCATTGCCCGTAAAGACTGGCCCCGTGGGTGGCCAGTGCAAGTCTCCTCTCAAACTCTACAAGGGCTAGGATATACCAATTCACCAGATATTAGTGCAGGACAATTACAGTGGCAGGATGAAGGGGGCCATTCGGGTGTTATGCAACCCTACGTCCTCGAGCTTCCAGTGTCCCTTTGGGGAAGGGATCTTATGCAATCTATGGGATTTAAATTGAGTAACGAATATTCTAAGGAGTCTCAGGAAATTATGATGAAGATGGGATGTCATCCTAGGTTTGGTTTGGGGAAGTTTCTCCAAGGCAGAAAAGATCCAGTTCAGGTGCAGAGTAGACCACCTAGGCAGGGATTGGGTTTTTCATAGGGGCCACTGAGGAAGGAATTCCTATTTCCTGGACAACAGAGGACCCAGTATGGGTACCTCAGTGGCCACTTTCCTCTGAAAAGTTATCAGCGGCAGAAGAGCTAGTAAAAGAACAGCTTGAGGCTGGACATATACGACCCTCTGTGTCCCCTTGGAATACACCTATATTTGTCATTAGAAAAAAATCTGGAAAGTGGCAATTGTTACATGACCTTAGGGCTATTAATAATCAGATGCAGGTCATGGGTCCAGTGCAGCGAGGGCTACCGCTTCTATCGGCTCTGCCAGCCTCCTGGCATATTATTGCCGTGGATATAAAGGATTATTTCTTTTTCCATTCCCTTATTTCAAGATGATAGTGCCAGATTCGCCTTTACTCTCTCTTCCATCAATCATGAGGAACCTGATAAAAGATATGAGTGTGTGGTCTTGCCTCAAAATACGTGCATGTCTCTGTGGATACTTGTTCAGGGATTATACATGCCTCACCTATGACTGGGGAGAAAGCATTGAATGTCATTTCCCACTGTCTGGAAGCCTGGGCAGCATGGGGAAAACCTCAGCAATTAAAGACTGATAATGGGCCGGCGTACACAGGACAGAAATTTAATTCCTTCTGTCAGCGCATGGATGTGCAGTTAACGCACGGTCTCCCTTATAATCCTCAAGGCCAAGGCATTGTGGAGTGTGCGCATCGGTCCCTTAAAGAAATTCTTCAAAAACAAAAAGGGGGAATAGGCCATGACCGAACCCCAAGAGAAAGACTCTCTCTGGCATTATTCACCTTAAATTTTTTGAATTTGGATGCCTCGGGAAGTTCATCAGCAGATAGGCATCATAATCCACACAGCCCTATGAAGGGCATGGTGAAGTGGAAAGATATCCTCACGGGTAGCTGGCATGGCCCCAATCCTATGCTGACATGGGCACGAGGTTCTGTTTGTGTTTTCCCACAGGACCGGCTAGACCCTATCTGGGTACCTGAACGATTGGTGCGACGGGCCCCTCAGACGGAGAGACGTGATGACACCCCAGAAGCTGATGTGCCTGATCCTGATAGCCCTGATTCTGACAATCGTGCCAGTGGGAGCAGCTGAGGATCGACTCACAAGCGGAACCTGGTCGGTGGAGTTTGATAACCTGACCCAGATCCTGCGCAATGAGATCATTGCGGTCAACTCCACCCGTGTGCACCTGGCCTCTGCTGCAGAAATGATGTCTTGGCTGCGAAATTCTATCACCTTTTTAAAGGAGAGGGCGGGATTAGGTGCCCTGGCAGGCCTACTGGTACTTGTCTCCCTGATGTGCCTGTGGTGCATTGTCCGTTTAAGGGTTTCTCAGCAGCGTAATGCAGCCATGATTATCCAAGCCTTTACAGCCATAGAGGCTGGACAGTCTCCCCAGGCCTGGCTGGCCGCATTAAAAGCTTGATCGCGCAGGATGCAAGGCTAGTGCACTGCACTTGGGTCTAGCTGTATTGCAAAACCCAAGAAGAACAAGTCTGATTGCATGTGGGTTGATACCCTAATTCCCACCTCTGCAAAAAAGGGTATCGGACGGGTCAAGTGTTCTCTGGGTGGATGACACCTGGACTAACACCAGTACAATGTCCAAGTTGTATTTTGGCAGAGATTAGACCTCTGCTCTTGCCTGCTGCTTAAAACAATAAAGGGGGAACTGTAGAGAGCCGTGCACGGCCACGCCTCAAAGATGGCACCGGCGTCCGGCTTCCGCCTTCCCGATGGCAGGTGTTCTCTGGGATAAACAACTCCTTATTTGGCTTGGGCGTGGAATCTGTCTTGCTTGCGTATGTCTTACCCTATCGGCATTGTCCACGTGGCACTACGGGGTTGGTTGCCCAGTGGCTATAAAGGGCGTGGGCTGGCTTTCCCTGGGGTCAGAAGATTGTTCAAGGTTCCTGAATTAACTGCTTGGAGAAGAGCCTGGTGTTGCATCTTCCTTGCTGGTCGAGGCGGACGCGACATCTTGGGACAAGGTTCATCACCAACAGTCTTGAAGGAAAGTACCTTAGGTTTGAGAGAAATACACCCTTTACTTCAAGTACAGCCAAACTCAAGTGGGGTAGTTGTGCTTCTTAAATTCTGAGCTGGTTCTGATTCTTAAATTCAAGAGCTTGGTTCTGATCCTAATTCCAGTGACCAATGCATCATGTACCCTGACCAGATCACTTCCCTCTGCCTCTAAAACATTTGAAATTTGGAGAAAACAATGTCAACAAACTTAAAACCTTGTAATCCTTTATCTATTTTGAAGTGCTTTTTTAAAGCCAAAATAACCATTTTTACTTGTTGAAAGTATTCAAGTGGTTAGTGTTTTAAGTAATAATATTTATTAAGCATATAGAGAAATACATCTGCTCATCTTCCCCGGACACTCTCTGATTTTTGCTAGGTATGTGATACATTATTTTCTGTCTTTACTCTGAGACAAATATGTTGTTACTATATCATCCCTCTCGGAGCAAACACTAAGCTCCTTCAGAACAATGGGAAGATGTAAGTTAAAAGTGCCTCAGCAGTCCAGTTTGAGGGGTGGGAAGACCACAGGCTTCATAAAAGTCCAGTCGACCACAGTACCTGCTACTTCACGGTGTTCTCACTGATAAGTTGGTGTGTGTCTGTGACCACCGATTTATTCCTAGGAACTATTAAAGAGCTGACTTTTTCAGATGATCTACCCTACTAAAAAAGTCAGACTATTTGAGGTCATGATTGGGCTTATTAGGCTTCCTTGCTTGCATTCTGACATGCTTTTTTGAGTGGTTGAAAAACATCTGGGATTTCAGTAGAGAACTGGGTAATATATCAATCAAATGGATCAGAGTTCCTCAGCTGCAACTGCAGGGGAATACTAGGGGCGGCCGGGGGGTGGGGAGAGCTTGCCTTTTCTGCAGTTTGTCAATATTGGGAACAGCTCAGGCAGTTCATCTCAGGGAAGAGACCAGAGACTGTTGGCCTGAGGCCCCCAAAGACTTGAGACCCAGCTCCTTTCAGCTTAGATATTCCTTCTCCTCCATTTCCTGAAGTTATCAGACTTTATTACCAACTTAAATGTCATTCTCCTTGAAACTTCACTGTGTAGTTGATACTTCTTTCTTGCCTGTATTGAAATTTACTCTAAATAGTGGTCCCTGGTCTAATCCCTTTCTGCATTCCTCAGATCCACAATACCCACAGTAATAGCCAGAGAAGGGTTGGAAAAGTGAGCAGCCCTCGGTACATAGGAGACTGGAGCAGTCATAGAAGAAACTTGGGTTCTAGTGATTCACTGTGTGGAAATCTTCCCATGAAGAGGCTATGGAATCAAAACTAAGAAAGAAGAGTAGAAAAGAGAGTTATAGAATGCTGATGATTTAACTTGGCGAGTTATAAGACAAGAAATGGGATATCTAGGAAGAGGCCAGACTTAAAGTATGAGTGAGTTTTACTCCTTCCAATAAAAAGAAAATTGCTACAGAATAGAATGCAGCCAAGAAAATGTTAGAAAATTGGTTGCACATTGAAGAAATCTGAACCAAGAGGACCAAATTTGTGGAACAATGGAAAACAGAAAAGAGGTATTCCAAGAACAAAACAACATACATCATCCCATTAAAAAGTAAGGAAATTTGAGGAGTCTATCCTGCACAGGAGGAGCTATGGCAAAGAGTGCAAGAATAGGCTTGAGTTCAAATGCTACCATACTACAAAGCTTTGTACCCATGGACAGACTCTTACCCCTCTTCCTCTGTGCCCAGGTTTCCTCACTTGCCGAATAGAAAAGTAGCCTGTGTGTAATTCTATGAAAATGAGGAGAGTTGTGATGCTGTGTTATACAAAATGAAAGCTCTAGTTAGCCATTTATTTGAAAGAAGGAAATTTTAGGATAACCTTATTAAATTCTAGGATCCCACAGATGAGCAAATTGTCATTGCAGGATATTTATTATTATTATTTGCTTTGTTTTTTTGTTTATTTTTGAGACAGGGTTTCTCTGTGTAACAGCTCTGGCTGTCCTGGAACTCACTTTGTAAACTCAATTTACTATCTACTTTTCTTTCTGGATCACTCTTAGATGGCTTTTGTGTGTTTAAATCTTGTCTTCCAATATGGTTTTAGATATAGGAACTTGTGTTTTGGTCTTGTGTGCCTCTTAACAAGGTGAAATACATAGAGCTTAGTAAATGGTTATTGGTTTGTTTGTTTTTTAATAAAGAATTATAAATTTATCTGATAGCAACAGTTTCTACATCAGCAGCTAACAATATTCAGTTTTTTGTCTTTGTTTTTAATGCCACTTTGGAAGACCTAAGTGGCCTGTAGAAGGTCCCAATAAGTTAACAAAAGGAACAATTTAGGAAAGGAGTATTTTGAGCCACTCTTGATTGCCTTCTTCAGCTGGGGTAAAGAGAAGGGTAAAGAGTGCCTGGTGCCCTGTGGTGGTTTTGCATTAAGTCAGAGACTGGAAGATGAGAGTCTAATGTTCACCTCAACACATACCTACCATGAAGTGCAAATTTCAGTTCCACTTCTATAAAATGAAGATCTTAAGAAAGGAGCTACCTTACATTGCTGTTGAGAACATCATAGAAAATGCAAGTGCAAAGTAGCATAGATATGAGTTCTGGCCATAATATCTTTTTTTGCATGAGATAAATCACACTGTCTCAATATGAAAGTGTATACATTTGGACATCAGCCTTTAGGGTGACAGAGCCTGGAAGTATTTGTAGGTCCCCTAGTGCCATTGTGTTGCATCATGTTAAATGCACTGCTTGTTGGAGCTTCATTTCTAGGATCCAGATCTATCACATAATGCTAAGGCAAGGTAAAGAGTGCTGATTTCAGGGTGCTCCTAACTCCTGGACTTCCTGTGGCAACTCAAAGTGAGATCTAGTTTTAGTAGGAGGTCAGTCTTACTGATCATTCCATCTTCCAGTCTACTGCATTGGACATTGAGGGTGGTTATCTTCCAAAATCTTTCTACTAGTTTGATTTCATGACATAAATAGCTCCTGGTTTTTTTTTTTCTCCACTGCTTCAAAAACATTTTTTTATCTTTGTAAGTACACATAAATTTTACCATCTTAGCCTTTTAAAATGCAGTTAAATAGTCCAAGTGCATTCATATTTCTATGTAACTAATCTTCAGAACTTATTTCATCCTCCAAAACTAAAATTATGTGCCCACTAAGCAGTAACTCCCCATTTCCCTTTACTGATAGACCCTAGCGAACAGCTGCCATTCACTTTATGTCCATGGAAATGACTGCTCTATGCACCTCATTTTAGTGAGATGATATGTTCGTGACTTTGAATTATCATATGTATGTTGAAGACCTCACATCTTTATCCTCTGCCCAGATGTCCCTACTGAAATCCAGGCTCACTGGAAGGCCTTCTGGCTACTCTTTCCAGTGTATCTCCCTAAAAAAAGAAACTCTCCCTGCCAAAACCTCCTTTGTCCTTATCTGATATGTTCCTTTTCAGATATGTTCCATATCTGAGCAAAGCTCATCTGTAGAGGCTCTCCAGGAGAGGAGAAGGATTGCTATATCCTACAGGGAGACCATCTTCCATCACACCAGATATACCTTGACTTTCCCGAAGAATCAGGATACGTTTCTCTGCTGAAGTAGTTCCAGGTCTGACTCTCCCGAGAAGTCAGAAAAATTTCCCTTCCAGAGTTGGGCTGCTGCTTTGCAGTTCCAGCTGTCAGAGCTGTGCTAAATAGCTCCAGGTGTCCGGGACACCTTCAGGGCAGAACTGTTGTTCTGAGCAGCTCAAGGTGTCCGGGATACCTCGCCCTCCAGGGCTGAACTGTCTCTTTGCAGTTCAGCCATCAGAGCTGTCCTAAGCAGCTCAAGGTGTTGCCTGACCCCTCACCCAGGTAGTCAGGACACTTTTCCCAGAGTTGCAAAACTCATGTTTCTGTACCAAAATCCGGGACCAAACCCAGAGTGGTTGCAACCAATTTACTTACATTTTTGGTGCTGAAACCTGGGACACCAAACCCACAGAGTTGCAAAACTCACATTTTGCAACCAGTTTATTTACACAGAGACTAAGGGACTATTGCTTTTCTGTCTCCCTAGTATCATTTTACTGTGTATTTTATAATTTTACCATTTCTTCCTAGGGGATTACTTTCTTCACACTTATTCCTAGTTCTTTAAGTGGCCTTCTAACTTAGACTTGTATTATGTAAGTAATCCATAGTTCTCAGCCTTTCAGAAAATCCTGAACGACTTTGCACACATTAATTTCTAATTCACAGGATTCCTACAACTGTTATGATTGCTCTTCTAGCCCATCCTTATTCCTTTCTAATACCTGATAATGTGCAGAACCACTCTCTACCAAGGACTCCCAGTGGCCACAGTAGGCTGAGACTCAGGCAAGTGACCGTCATTATCCTTTGTCCTTCCCCTCTTTCCACCCCACCTCCATTCTCTGGGGATTCTTACTCTTGGTGCAGAACCAGGTTGGTCCTAGTTCTTTCCCAGTACTCCTTTCAGCCTTCCCAGCTAGTCTAACTCCGTTCATTTGTGACACCTGCTGACCCACAGAAACACTCTGCCAGGGACCCCACAGCCACCACACTTAGGATCCAGAGTGGACAGCAGCAGCAAAAACAGAATACCCACCCATCAAAGAGGAGACCAGATACCTATGCAAAGAAACACATCAATCATCCTAACTCCAGATGCCTAGAGCCAAGACAGTAAACCTCCTCTAGAAGCTAGCAACCTTATTGTAGTAGGTCCTGAAGAAAGCAGATTAGCTGAAGCACAGGACTTCAGCATAGTTATGAATATGCTTGAGGACCATGAAGAGGATATGATTAAATGTTTTAATGAAGGCTGTGAAACAAAAGAGTTGAATGAAATGGTGAAAAAATTTCAAGACAGGAAAGTAGAATTTAAGAGAGAAATAAAAATCACTAAAGAAAACCCACACCAAAGTTAAACTGAAAGTAAGTACTCAAGATGTCAAACAAACCTTAGAGTTAAGCTTCAACAACAAATTAAGAAATGGAAGAGAGAATTTCAGGTCTTGGCAAGAAGTTAGAGGAAATGGAAGTTAAGTTAAAGAAAATGTTAATCTTAAAAGCAGATAAGATGTTAGAAGACATGGAAAGTCAATTAAAGAAAATACTAAATTTATGAATGAATCCAGGCACAAAGCAACTCTGATTAAGAGATGAGGAAACTACTTCATCAGAGTCCCATAGCTAGGACTTACTCGGTCTGCTTCAAGACCCTCTGTATGACTGATAACCAGAATGCTGCTTTTCACAATTATATATCGAACTGCAGACTGATAGATGGGCCTTGGAAAACTGGCCTAGCCTGTAGGGTCAGAAATCCCCCCAAACAAACAAACAAAAACATATTTCATCATTCCTTGCATAAGTTTTCAAAAAAATGCCACATGGTAACACTGCTGGTTAGTTCTTTGTCAACTTGACACAACCTAGGGTCATCTGGGAAAAAGAAACCTCAATTCTCAATTGAGAGAATGTCCCCATCATGCTGGCTTATAGACAAACCTGTAGGCATTTTCTTGATTGGTGATTGATGTGGGAGGACCCAGCCCACTGGGGATGGTACCACCTCCAAACAGGTGGTTTTGGGGTTGTATTAGCAGACTGAGCAAGTCAGTAAGTTATATTTCTTCATGGCTTCTGTTTCAGTTCCTGCCTGGATAAGCTGAAATAAACCTTTTTCTCTCCAAGTTTCTTTTGGTCATGCTGTTTATCACGGCAATAAAAAGAAAACTACAATTCAATCTGGGCATGGTGGCCCACACCTTTAAACCCAACACTCAGGAGGCGGAGGCAGGTGGGTCTCTGTGAGTTTGAGGCCAGTCTAGTCGACAGAATGGATTCCAGGACAACCAGAGCTACACAGAGAAACACTGTCTCCAAAAAACTAGAGCAGTGAGTGTCTAGAGTAGAATTAAGTTACAAAGTGCAGGAGAAGGGCCAGCAGGGAAGGCTGGGAGAAGAAAATGGTCCTGATTCCTAGATAAACATGATGCTCATTACCAACTTCCATCTTATCTCTTGAGATGATAGACCTTTGGCAAGGTTGTCATTACACCTGCCAAGGTTGGATCTGCAGTAGCAGATCAGGATCACAGAAAGCATAGTAGCCCTGGCTTTCCCTAGTCATTTGTCAGAAACAGTAACTGTTGATGTTCTGAGTTACACGGGATGGTCAAACGAAGGGTGCTCCAGGATGTGACTCAGGCTCTGTGGCAGCAGAGAGGAAATCTTGATGAGCTGAACCTTGAACTGCTATGCAGGAGCATATCTATTGATTGTTACACAAAAGTTGTTTTTTGGGGTAAAACAAGTTCCTCATACCAAAGCCCCTAATCTAATCTGTTTTGAGAAAGAAAACATCACACCCCTGCAACTTTACTCCTTATTATGCAGTATTTGCAGTATTCAAAATGCAAGACATTTAAGTGTGCCAGGACCATCTTGTGACCAAAGTCAGTCAAGGCTGTAAGCTTCTTCAGAAAAACAACTATAGATAACAGAAAACAATCACTATTTCCTACAATGATTTCTTCAAGGTCAAAGCACTAGAAAACAACCATTCTAATGTTTGCCCTAGATACAATGATTCTACTAGAATTCCACTACAAGTAACACTGTTCACAAGTCCCGGTGCATTAACATTCCTTGACCTTTCAGCCATGCTGTCTATGAAGCCATGGAGAGCTTGGTAGGGGACTTCATTGTAATCCCCCTCCCACACCTTTTTTCCCTTCTCCTCACTTGATTTCATAAGATTGTACCACTCACAGTGTATTAGCATATAAACTATCTGTTCCAGTCTCTATTTCTAGGCAAATGCACTTTTCCATGGAAACATGGCAGTTACTTCCCCAACCAAATCTTAATCATTACATATTCCTTGTGGAAGATTCCAATTTATTGGCTTCCTTGCATGGTGCCTATGAAGTGTTCTTAGAAAAACTATTAAGCCCCAATCTAATCAAACTTTAGACTTCATTTGAAAGGTGATACTACTTAAAACATATATAACACTGGAAAGCAATAGATAAGCCAAGAATATGCAGCCTCCTTCCAGTGAGCTATCCAGATTCTTCATGTCTGTGCCATATGTCAAAACCATATAGAAGGAAATGTGGGGGAGATTTTCCAGATTAACCTCCAGATGGAACCCTCAAACCTTGGTTGCATCATAGATTAAAGTTCCATAAAAATCTTCAGAAGACAATTAGAAAGTTTAAAAAATGACTTAGGGGGACTGGTGAGATGACTCAGAAGGTAGGGGAGCATGCCACCATGCCTGACAACCTAAGTTGGGTTCTTGGAACCTACACAGTGGGAAGAAAGAAGCGACTTCCTCAGTTTGCCCTTTAACATGCTCACATGCACTATGACATAAGTGCCATGCACATACACATAAATTTAGTTTTTAATGACTCCTATATTAGTTGTGGTGACTAATAGGATAATTGCTAAATTCCTTTAATGTAGTAGTGGTATTCTACAAAAGATTGTTTTTATTAGGTGGTTCATATTGAAGTGTTTTAGCAATCATTGTGCTGTATCTAATATATGTTTTAAAAATATATCAAAGTGTTTGTGGAAAAGAGAGAATTCAAATTTTGTAAAATGTTGGCACATATGAATGTAAGTTGAAGGCATTTATAGTTCCAGTCTGTTGATACCTAATTGTTCGATACTTTTCATAAAGTATTAAGGGAAAACTGGGTCAAAGTTAGACTCTATCCCTATTTGAAGAAATGTGTTAATCATCTTACTTTCTTCAGCCAGTTTCATGTTAGCAGCCAATATGTGATGAGAGGCTAATTCATACACCTCAAAGTAGATATTCACACCCAAGTTGCTATGCTCTTAAGAGCTTTCTACCTTTCCAGTCTCTAGCAATTAACCAGGTAGGGAAAAAAAAATCAATGTCATTTCTACATATCCAAATTCTTGTTGGCAGAATAATCAGCAAGTAGTCCGGAGAGCTGCTTCCCATAAAAAGCTGCATTCAGTTTGCAGAAGTTGGAGGCAGTGAAACGCTCCAGAGAAATTATCCTTTAGAGGTAGATTTCAATTGATGGTACAGGCCTCTTAGTGACATGAATTACGTAATATTTTTAAATGCACTTATTTCAGGCTTCTGATGTTAGCACATTTTTACTCAATGTGAAAACTTCCCCCAACCTGGTTTAATGTTTTGTTTTGACCCAGTTTTCCATCATTTACCTGGCCTTGATTCCCAAGGTGCCTCCAGGCAAATGTGCTCCTGCTTTGTCACTGGACATTTGACTGACCAATCTATCCTTTCTCCATTACATGTGGAAAGCATGCTTACATTAGTTATGCAACCAATCTGGCCACCTATTCTTTGAACTCCTAAAGGATCTTCTCCAAGTAATTGTTTCTTCTTTGTCCTGGGAGCAGCTTCTCTCATGTCTGTAAAGCACTTATAGTTCACAAATGTTCATTCTTCCTATGTGTAATAGTAAAAGTAACCTTGCAATCAAGGGCTAAGCTCTTGGAAAACAGCACCCAAATCTCAATAGCTTATAAAGAAAATTGATAGTTTTCCCATGCTATCAGATGCAGCACTGCTTCAGGCTATGGACCAACTTAGAGTTGTGTCATTTATTTCTCTGATTCTTTTCACCAATGGCTACCCAACAGAGACTCAACTCATGAAGGATGGCAGCAGTGCCAATGGCAAACAGAAACAAAATCCTTGAATCACCTCAAGGTCTCAGCCCAAAACTGACACACTATCATTTCTACTCACACTCCATTGGCTAGAGCCCAACCTTAGTGAGGTGAGGGCATATGATCCATCTTGGTGAATCTTGTAAAGAGCAAGGAGAGAAAGAACTGTAGGCAAATATACCTTAGTTTCCCTTGAGCTTGGTATATATTTGTAACTAAGGTCTGGCTAAAAGAGTATGAAAAAATGTGATATACCACTTCTTGCCCTTACTGGTCTAAGAACTGGCTTTCCCCTGCATGCCAGCTGGGAATGCAATAGAACTACAGATACTGGTGGAATGGCTATCCTGTCAACCTTACCTCTGGTCTGTTACAAGTATCTTATTCATACTTACAGAGTTTGGCATTTCAGTTATAGTGCCTTAGAACCATCACTAGTGTATAATTCATTCATTCAGCAACTATTCACTAGAGGTCTTCTTGTGCCATGGATCATGCTTGACCTTGGAGAAATGACAATGAGCAAGACCATACTTGGCTGTTTTGTATCTTGAATGATACAAATCTTGGCATGAATAAATTGTATAGAACTAAATCTATAGTAATGCAAGAAAAACTGGACAAACAATATATAAGATCTTTGGGCCATAACAACTAACTTCCTAGTTATGACAATATTCTATAATTTTACAAGATGTTACTGAAGAGAAATAGGTGAAAGGTCCACAGGATCTCTGTAGTCTCACATCTACCTGCATGTGAATCTATATAAGCTCAGGCGAAAAACAAAAGCTCCCAAGTCCTTGGTTTCATGCTTATGACCTAATTACAAGACTAAGTTACAAGACTAAAAAATCAGAAAGGTCAGTGATTATAACATGGACTGGTAACAACAACTTCACCCATCCAAATAACAGCAATGCCCTGATATAGCAGTGTGACTGTTGAAATGAGTTAAGCAGAGAGATTGGAGGCAAGAATGCTTAGCCCAAACCATGAAGCAAGAGTGGTACAGGGTACTTTTCTCTTTTTATATAAACATCCACATAATTTACCACTCAGCCAGAGATACTTGAAAATAATCACACTGGAACAGTTGTATAATGAATTATGTTGGTCACTGTACCTTTAATTCATTGATAGCAACCTAGCCTCTTCTGACTAGTAGTATGGAGGTCAGTGGATGTTTTATAAGCCAAGGTAGGATATACAAATGTGGGTAACAAATAAATCCCAAACCTCGGTGACTTAAATGTACCCAAATGCTTATTTCTTGCTCATGAAAAAGATATGGTGTTTGTGTTCCCCTTCTGTCTTCTGTTCAACTCATTTTGATTACAACCCCCTGGGTTGTCAGACACTAGAAAACTGAAAGGGTACATGATTTTATGGGCCAATCCACTGGCTTCAACAAGGTAGGTCTTTATCTTGTTCCTCAGGTAATAGTTCACAGGTGAGCAGGTGGGTGGTCGAGAGCAGCAGTTGAAGTGCCTCATGAGGCCATCTGGGCACCAGTGTTGGCTTTTCCTTGGCAGTCTGTGGCATTCACAACTAGTGAGACCTATTTTTGATTTCTGATCCCCAGAACACTACGATACTAAATTGATGTTTTAAGTCACAGACCTGTAGCAATTTGTTACAGCCACCAACTAGGATTATCAAACTCTATGTGAATAGACCTTATATTTTCATGAGAATATAAACTAAGCTAAGGGGCAGACTGCCTTGGAAAGAGTTTAGTGTTTGACACAGGCCCACTGGGGCAGAATAGTGAAGCAAGGATGAGATGTAAACATGCAGACTGTCTTTCCAGAGGCAGTGACTAGGGGCAAGTGTAACCATTGATTTCCTACACAGTAAGTATTGAAGGACCCAATGAGAAGGCTAGTTAAATAAGCTACACTGTGACTAGAATACCAATGAGTTACTAGGAAGCCCTCAGGAAGAACGCAAAAAGATGTGTATTTTCACAAGAACGTGAGTCACTATATAAATGCAAATGTGGTAATGTCATGTATGCTAAGATTCCTTTTGTTAGAAAATCAAAACCATATGTTTGGAGAGGAAAGTGCCCATTTGGTGCTGAGTAGCAGTTAAGAACAGTGCCAAGCTGCTGGTGGGACTCCCCCACATGTTGCCCTAGTGACGCTATGGCTGTTTCAGGAACTAAGAGAGGTTGTTGTTTGAACAAATTCCTAGAAGTATAAATGGGTAGATTATTAATTTATCTCCTTCCAAAAGTTGTATAATACTTAAGTTTAAAGTGACTGTATTCCAACAATAAAGGAATGTTCCAGTCTGATTGGCTCTTACCTTCTTAGGGATCTCAGACAATAGAGCAGAGCTTTATTGTGGTGTGCTGAATCTGTTTCTTCTCTGCCATAGCCACTATCTTTTGTTAAACCTTTCAATCCCTGGCTAATCAGCAAAGAACTTGTGCTAACCTTGCAATCTGCATAGCCTACCTACACTATTATAGTTGTGGGACTAGCTAAAGGAACACTATCAGGAAGGTAAGAGAGGTGAGCTACAAGTCCCCAAAAGGCCCCATAGTAAGTGCCATGAAGCTGCTCAGTCATTGAGGCCTTGTTCTTTGAAAAAATTCAGGCATGGTATTTGGCCACTGTCCTCTGCTCCTGACTGAGGAGACACAATAGAGATGGAGTTAGTGATGAACTCAAGGCACATCCTAGTTTCTCCTAAACAAATCAGCCATAATGGGACAGTCAACTTCAGGTTATGTTGAAGATTTGTGGGGACATGAAAGACTCAGAACATGCCCTTCCAAAGGTGCACTAGTGTTACCCAGTGTATTGGTCTGTTTTCTGTTGTGACAACAAGGTATTTGATGCTGTGAACAAGGTATTTGATGCTGTGTACATTATAATGCAGAAGGTTTTTGGATGACAGCTGAATGGTTCTAAATAGCATTGTGCCAGAGTCCTACTGAGAATTACCTGGCTTGTCAGAGACTCTGAAGGGGAATCAGCCATGTACAGAAGGAATAAAATGCTTTAGAAATGTAAGGTTGGAACTGGCTTTCTAACAATGTAATGTTTTAAGAGCTTACTAGCTTCAGGAGACCAGCATTAGGGGTGATGGCCCTTACAACTTAACTCATTACTACTAGACTCTATCTCTTCAAGTTCCAGCCACCACAACATCACCACTCTGGGAATGGAGGTTCCAGAACATGGAAAAAAATTTTTTGGGGGGTGGCTCTCAAGTTATATCCAAGCCATAACAGCTAGTTCCCACAGGGAAACAAACAAACTTGGTTCTAGATGTGGGAGGAGGTGAGAGTGGAGCTCAATAAAGTTGCAACTTTTCCCATAAAAGTAGTTTTTTTTTTTAAGTACTTTTTAGTAGGAGGGAAGTGGTAAAATTACAGGAAGAAAGGAAAAAATTAGTCAGTGTTGCTATTACAGTATTTCTATTATAATAACAGGCTTGGCTTCATCTTTGATTTAAAATAAGCAGTCTCCTGATAAAGCAGGAATGTAGGACACCCTATTCCTTGGCTTTGTTTTTGTTTTAATGGCATATTCAGAGAACAAGACCTAGGAAAAAACTCCAGAAGTTATTTAAGCAATTTAGAAAATAGAAATGAAAGATACTTTTTTAAAAATCAAGGTCTCACTATGTATGCCCTGGCCATTCTGGAACTGACCATATGGACCAGACTGGCCTTTAAACTCACAGAGATCCATCTGCTTCTGCCTCTGGGTGCTGGAATTAAAAACATGTGCCACCATGCCTGGATAAGATACTGAATTTAAATGACCTTAAGATATTACAACTATCAGTAGGTAGCAAATCTCTTCTATCTCAGATATTACTTTATAAAGAGCAGAAGATAAAATTTCTCTGTAAGAGGCAAACAGAAACAAAATGGAGAGAATGGCAATGACACGCCCCCCCCAAACCCAACCTTACTAAGGCCAACAGACTTTGAGCAGGGTAATTTTGTTCAGTTGAATTCATTTTAGAATCTTGATTTTAGAACAAAATTTATTAGCTCTTGAGCCAAGTTCCTTATTCCTGAAAAATAATAAACTATCAAGAAGGGATGTGAGCTGTTAAAGAATTCTGTAGGAAATGTAAGGCTCAAGGTCACAGGCTTCCAGAGTGTAGCCTATCAGATTTCAACAAGGAAAAAAAAATTGTTTTGGTTTTTGTTTTTTTTGAGACAGGGTTTCTCTGTGTAGCTCTGGCCATCCTGGAACTTGCTCTGTAGACCAGGCATCCTCAAACTTGGAGATCTACTTGCTTTTGCCTCCCAACTGCTGGGATTAAAGGTGTGTGCCACTACTGCCCAAAAAAGCCACTATTAAGTACCTGGACAGAGGAAATCTAATGGTGTGCATCAGTGACTACCCAAAAATCAGCATCAGAGAAAGCAAAGTAACAAATGTTAAGTGACAAGGCAGAACTGAGAAAAGGTACCAAGCCATGTGGCTAAACATAGATAAGAATTATGGGTTAATTTATGTGTAAGAGCTAGTCAGTAATAAGCCTGAGCTAATGGCCAAGCAGTTATAATTAATATAAACCTCTGTGTGTTTACTTGGGTCCAAGTGGCTGCAGGACCAGGTGGGACACAGGAAAACTTCCAACTACATTTGACATACCAACATGGGGCTCTCGAATTTCCATGTGGCCTAAAAGAGTTTTCAAAAGGCTTTTAAAAACACAATGGAGCCAAAAAAAAAAAAAAATAGCTTTCTACTTCATGTCTCATGCAGGTTGAGATATAGAGATACCAAGGTACAGAGATGCTTTGGCATGTGAGCTTGAGCTACAATATGGCAGGTTCACAGGATACAAGCTTGAGTGCAGCATGGCAGATTCCTGCCACTGTACACAGTGGTATCTGCAAGCCACACAGCACGGTACATGGTGGATTTAGCTTTTGCTAGTACGGACCAAAAAAAAAAAAAAAAAAAAAAAGGCTTCTGGGCTACATGCTGCTTTGATAGAGGCATAGACCCACTGCTTCACAGAGTCAGTGATGAGCATGGTTCCCCCAGAGCTGACAGTAAACGTAGTTTTACCATGTTGGAAAGCTGAGGTGGGTGGAGCCAGCCATTTCAGTCCTAGTCATGCTACAGTTTAAAGCAATAGATTCACAATAAGACAGATTCAGGTGGAATAAACCCTAAACAGTTTACAGTGTGCATAAAAATGTACATAGGCTTAGAAGAGAGAGGAAAAGGAATATAAAGTTATATAAAGAAATAGTTTTAAAAAATAAAGTCTTTAAAGAGACAGTAAAAGTAATATAAAAAATAAGCCACATAAAGATGGAAATCACACACAGAGTCTGGATTACATTGTCTTTGGGATTTTTAACTGCAGAGAAATTTGATTGTAAAAGCTGCTGAGTTAAATTAATGTTTATTTTAAAGGTATCTTGATTTCAATGTCTAAGGACATTTTTTGTTGCTTTGGAAAAGAGGTTCTGCTTTTGTTTCCACAGAAGATGAGAACCTGTGGATTGCTTCCAAGCTAATATGGTTTGATCAAGGAAGACTCCCTGAGAGGTCTCCAGATGATCCAACATCCAGAACATCTTCAAGGCAACTGGCTTAGAGAATACAGTGTCACAGACTACTCCAGCCAGGACTTGACCATAATTCTTAATTTTCTCAGGATCCTCATAAGACTACCACCACCCACAGTCAGCAGGAAGTAGTCTAGAACACTATGCCCACATTTCCAAAAAAAAAATGGATTATGGATATTTGTCTTTGTTTAGAGATTGGTTACAAATTGTTATTGGTCATAGTCAACATCTTTCTAAAGAAAAAAAGGGGGATAGGATATAGCTATGATAGGATAAAAGGGTAGATTATTAAATCTACTTTTAAAGAGCAACAACTTGTGTAAAATGTTTTAAATTGCTATAGATTTTAGTTTATTGCAAATTTAAAGTTAATTTTTGTTATACTGTATGTATATTTCTACTTGTTTAAGGTATTATGTTTATATAGCTTATTTAAAATTATAATGTATAACTAAGAAATACAGATTAATAGTCTCCATGATAATCAAACTTATAGTCATGCTAGTTAAGTTTTCTAGGTATAATGTTTCCATTAGGTAGATAATCTTCAAACACTTCAAAGACCTACAGAATATGGCATTTAAAATGTTTTAAGAACTTTGACTTTCTGGACATTGAGACATGACTTCTCCTGGCAGCAGCAATCTACTTCAGAGAAGATAATGGGCATTGATGAAAGTCATTATGGAGTTGCTTTCTTTGTGGCAAAAGTTAGCCACTGGGCAAAAAAGTGCCCATGTGTCAACTGCTTGCTAACATGTTGTATAAATTGGACATGCAAGACCCATAGGAAAATGACCACTGAATTTGCCAAAACAAGGTGAAATGGTCCTTCAGATTCCTGCTTCACAGAGGAGACTGCCAGACATTCTACAGGACACAGGAAGAAGTGACTGAGAGACTCTAGGCCTGTAGGCTGAAGAATGGATGCCCCAACATTGCAGAGGAACTTTGGGTGACTGTCCAGGCAGCCAGCTGTCTTTGTCATTTTCAGAATTTTGTAAGTTGCTTACAAAGCACTTCCTGTTTACTTATGTAATATTATATCCTTCTGGGGCCTTTGATGTAGTTGAAGACTAAATAGTTACAATTTTCCTTGGTTATGATAAAAGATAAGTTAGATATGAAACCTTAGACTCACAAATATAGGATAAATAGAAAATTTTCTTTGAATTTACCAAGTATAGACTAGATATTGTAACTGTAATTCTTGAATAATAACTGTTTTGTTATATATAATTTTACTATGTTAAGGTTAAAACCTTTTTGACTAGACAGAAAAGCAGAAATGCTGTGGGATAATACCTTTGTTCACTGGTTTAATAAAATGCTGATTCACCAGTAGCCAGGCAGGATGTATAGGTAGGGTAAGCAGATGAGAATTCTGGGAAGAGGAAGAGCTGAGTCAGGAGTTGCCAGCCAGACACAGAGATAGTAACATGACAAGGCAGAACTGAAAAAAGGTACCAAGCCACATGGATAAACATAAATAAGAATTATGAGTTAATTAAAATGTAAGAGCTAGTCAGGAAGAAGCCTGAGCTGATGGCCAAACAGTTAAAATTAACATAAGCTTCTGAGTGATGATTTTATAAGCAGCTGAGGGACCACACGGTGGGGAGGGACACATGAAAACTTTCAACTACAGTTAGGGGCTGAGAAGATGGCTCAATCAGTAAAGTACTTGCCTTGCAAGCCCGTTCCCTGCCAATGCCAGGAATGGTGGTATGTGCTTGTAATCCCAGTGCTGAGCAGGCAGCCAGGCAGATCCCTAGTAGTTGCTGACCAACTAGTCTACTTACTTGATGTGTTTCAAGCCAATGGAAAACCTTGTCTCAATAGAAGATGGATTGCATCTAAGAATGCTATGCAACAGAATTCTTACTATGAATTTGCAATTGAAACAAAAATTCATAACTAAATGCTTAATATATGTATTTAGTGGCAGATCACATAGCTGAAGAGAAACCAGTGGACCAGAAGACAAATTAAATCCAGAATGAAACTTGGGGAGCATTGAAGAAACTGATAGGTGGGAATAAAATCCCCAGAGACACAGGAGATACAGTGAGAAGGTCAAATACACCTTTATTTAAATCCTGGAAGAGAAGGCTGTATATCTACTATCTCAGCACTAGTTTACTGAGACATAGAGCCAAAACTACAGGAGCACAAAGAAACCAAGATAAGATTACTAAAACAATTGTCTACACTAAGATACTTTGTAATAAAACACAAGTAAACCAAAGATACAGAAGCAAACCTTAAAAGAAGTCTTTAAAATATATATTAAACAAATACATGGATATAGAGTAAAATTCCAAGACAGGTGGTTTGTTGTGACAAAAGAACATGGGACCCATCCAAGAAATGTATTCCTAACAAAAATATCTTTTAAGTTGGATGTGGTGGCACATACTTGTAATTCCAACAGCTGGAAGGCTGAGGCAGGAAGACAGCAAGTTAGAGGCTAATCTAATCTATATAGCTAGGCCCTAGCTCAAAAAATAGGTTTTAATTCAGTCTAAGAGAATATAATTTTCAAATTAGAAAGGAAAATAGAATAATTATAATAGAATTCAAGTAGAATAATTCTTATACAGTCTGAAGACATAATAGGAAATAACAATTGAAATCAAATGAAATTAAAAATAGTTTTAAATCTAAAGCAATCAGCAACCATGCATTAAAAGGCTAATGTTCCTGTTAAAATGGATTATTAGACTGGATTAAACAATATTACATGTGATTTCCAAGTGGCATATCCAACATATAAAAAAGCACAGAAACATTCAAAGTTAAAAAAAATGGAAAGAGATAAGCCATGCAGCAATAATCAGAAAAAAGTTGCTCTATTAATATCAGAGAAGAGACTAAATAAGCAAAAGGCATCACTAGAATCAAGTTTTCCTTCATAAAGTTTCAACTAGCCAGTTCTATAGACCCATGTGGCTTCAGTAAAACGAAATCCACAGTAAAGGGGTAACTCAACAAATTACCATTCATTAGTAACAGTGAATATGTGTGATACATTACAAAGTTAACCTAATGACTTCATGTAGGTGACCACATCCAGCATGTGCAGAACACATGTTCTTTTCCAATGCTGTGAACCCTCACTAAAGGAAAAGCATGCTGGGCCTAAAGCAAGTCTCGGCACATTTTTAAGGACAGCAAATACAGAGTATGTTTTTTGAACACAGTAAAATAACAAAGCTCTAACTAGGACATCCAAATGTTAAGAATGTCTAAAAATAAACTCCTGACTTCTTATGGAATGTCTACTATGATTCCCTCCTTTTCGTTTCTAACTTAGATTATTCATACTTTTCTGGTTTTTCTTGTTCAATCACACCAGAAGTTTATCAAATTTCCTACACTTGAAGTGCCAGCCTTGACTTTACTGGTCTCTATTTTTTTTTTTTTTTTTTTTTTTTTTGATTTTTGAGACAGGGTTTCTCTGTGGAGTTTTGGTGCCTGTCCTGGATCTCGCTCTGTAGACTAGGCTGGCCTCGAACTCAGAGATCTGCCTGCCTCTGCCTTCTGAATTCTGGGATTAAAGGTGTGTGCCGTCACCTGGCTTTGTTGTTTTCTTTTTCATTAATGCTTATTTTCTTCTTCATAGCTTTGAACTTTTGAAAATAAGAAAAAACATTATTCAATTTAACAATAATGTCTACATAGTATTTTTTTGAAGCTCAAAGACAGTATTATTAGAGTTCGAAAGAAAAAAAAACAGGAAAGGCAAGCTGAAAGTTGTGGCAGCTGACAGGGTGGGAAATACAAGGAGAGGAAGAGAGCTCACCATGCCTTTTGAGTTAGTGTCCAAGAAAGCAGACAAGTTTAGCAATGGAGGTCATAAGGCAGCTAGCTGCATGGCAGAAGCGAGAGCTTAGGAGAAAGAGTAAGACAGACAGTGTCAGGGCAGCATGCTTAGGTTTTGACCAGTGACTAGAAGAGAGAGAAAGATGGAAAAGGGTGTTAGAGCGCAGGGGATGAGCAGACAGTGCTGCATCACAGAAACTCTGCAAGCAGCTGTCTGAATGGTATTTTTAACAGAAAACATAGGCTTCATCGAGAGTGGAGCTTTATTTAGTAGTGCTACATATCTAAAACTCCCAGCACTTAGGAGGCAGAGGCAGAAAGATCGCAAGCTGGAGGCTAGCCTCATCGATACAGCAAATTCCAAACTAGTGAAGTAAACATATGAGAGCTGTCTCTAAACAACAAAAACAAGGGCCCGAGATGGCTCAGTGTGTAAAAGTGCTAGCTGCAAAGCCTAATGGCCTGAATTCAATTCCCAGGCCATCCACATGTGTATATGTATGTGGGCACATGTGTGGAAGTCAAAAGACAATTTGCAGGAGTCCTCTCTTTTTGACCATGTGTCCCAGGGATCAAACTCAGGCTGTCAGGTATAACAGCAAGTGTCTTTACTCACTGAGCAATTCTGTTTGCCCTTTTTCATTAACCCTTAAAGAATTGTGTTTTACAGATGAGAAAATTGCATGCAGGACAGGAAACAAATTCCTAATCATTGCATTGACTGGAATGTTGGCCCTAGGTTTGTATCTTAGACCAGAGGAATTTTGTCTGCCCTCTTCAGTGAGTCCCTAACAACACCAGGATCTCCTATCTTTTTAGACCTTAATGGGCACTTACTAAAAAACAGCCATAGTTAAGATAATGGGTGCTTGGCACTCACTAACTCTTTTTGTATACTCTCTAGCATATCTGAGAATAACCAAGTTAAAAAAAATCATCACAGTTAACAACAAAAGCCTGAAGGGGGAGAGGCAAAATGTGCATACATGAGTATCTAGGTTGACTAAGGCTGCCTAAACCAAAGATGAAAATTCCCACATCCTTCAGTTCATCTAATAGTGTCCATTGCCAGACTCAAGTTGGAGCTCTTCTTGCTGAACCCCTCTGGCAAAAAATAAAGCACACTTGCTCAGAACAATAGATTTTTTTTAAGAGCAAGTTAATCACTGAGAAAACAGACCCCAAATCTTGGTTTTCTTACCTCTTTTCATTTTATCTGTATATGGCATAGACCTTGGGGAATTTTTCTTGAGTTTCAGTTAAGAATTGCCTTCTATTACCTCAGTGTCTTGATGTTCCACAATGCTTGGAAAAGAGCTACTATTTGGCCAGCCATACTTGATATACCCTCATTTACACTTTTCTCACTTCAGGCACTCTTCCTGGGTCTGCAATTATGCTGATTTTTCTAATCTCTTTACCTTTGAGCTATTATCCTGACAAAACAGGTGAGGATACATCAACATAAGTGGTTTAGTTACTGGCCGGGAGCCATCTGGGAGTGAGAGTCTTTTTTATTTTTTGGTTTTTCGAGACAGGGTTTCTGTGTAGCCCTGGCTGTCCTGGAACTCATTTTGTAGACCAGGCTGGCCTCAAACACTCAGAGATCTGCCTAATTCTTCCTTCCAAGTGCTGGGATTAAAGGCGTGTGCTACCACTGCCCAGCCAAGAATTCTCTTTTAAATCCAGGTTTCCTGGTGACAAAACCCTACTTTCAGCCACCAAATTTTGTTGCTTCTTTGCGTGGGGTTTGCTGCTTTCTAAGTACAACAAACACAACTCATGGCTTGAGAAGAAATGTTGACTCTAAATGGAATGGAATCTACTTTTAGGTAGAGACATGCTCTTGTCTTAATGGTCAATCCAATGAGACTGTGGCAGGCCTGTCTAGAGGACCAACCACCTCCAGAAAAGTGGGTTCATTAAGGCCAGAGGCATTAAAAAATCCCTAAAGCTGAAGTTATGGAAGGTTGTGAGCCTCCCAAGTGGGTGCTGAGAACCAAACGTGGTGTGGGTCCTCTGCAATAGTAAGTCCTAACTTCTGAGCCATCTCTCCAGCCCCCAGGATCCTATTCTTAAACTGTCTTGGATTGTCCACTGTCTTTCCAGCCTCAGTGCTCTCTTGAGGTATCTACATGTTCACTGCCAACCCCCCATATTTTTATGTAGAAACTTAATCATCAATGTATTATAAAGTTGGGCCTTTGGGAAGTGATTAAGTCAAGAGGGTGGAGTACTCATATATGGTATTGGTGCTCCTATAAAGGAGGCTCAAGACCCCTTGATCTATATGTGGTGCACTGACGCCCCTTCTATGACTCAGGAAATGGATCCTAACCAGACATGTAACCTGAGGGTGCCCCATTATTACACTTGCAAGCCTCCAGAATTGTAAATAGTTATTTCTAATTATGCAGTCTACAATTTGTTATAGTAGCCAATGTACTAAAGACAGGATACTACTACGTGCCTTTAAAAATTACATTATTTTTCATTTTCAGTGGAAATTGAAAATTGACCCAAATATCTTAGCCCACCTCTACCAGAAACAGAATGTCTGTTAGTTTTTTACATTGGTGTTTTTCTTCCTAGATTTTTAAAGTTATCTTTATCCTGTTAACATGTCTATGCCACCTTCCAAACACACTTAACTTCATACAAACTAAAATTAAGTCTCTTGTCCCTGTTCCTAGATAAAAGCACTTTAGGCCTCTGATCTTCCAGATTCCAATTTACTTTTCACCATGCCAATTCTCTTAACCTTGCAAACTTTAAAAATACATTTCGGCCAGGCGGTGGTGGTGCACGCCTTTAATCCCAGCACTCAGGAGGCAGAGGCAGGCAGACCTCTGTGAGTTCGAGGCCAGCCTGGGCTACAGAGTGAGTTCCAGGAAAGACACAAAGCAAAGCTACGCAGAGAAACCCTGTCTTGAAAAACCAAATATATATATTTGTGTATGTGTGTGTGTGTGTATATATATGTATATATATTATATATGTGTGTATATATATTCACTTACAAGTTAACATTTTCACTTTTTGTTTTCTTCTTGCATATCATTTACTATAAAAGGCAAGTATGATCACTAATCTCACATTCATCTGGCCCAAACAGGCTTATCTACAATAAACTCATTGAATTGAATCTGAAGCATGATGTCCCGATGGGACAACTAGAAACCAGGAGACCCATATACATCTGAGTTCACCTAAGTATCATTTACCTGGCCCTACATATAATACTCAAGGCTAGGCCAAGAGGCCTCTAGCCTATTTACTTCCCATCTCTGAATAGTTGGGGGCTGCAGTAGTTTTCCCCAGCATTCAGTGTACTGGGGTGATCAGGATGCCAAGCTAAAAGTAGGTTAGAAAGATGGCTCAGTAGTTAAGGGTTTGTACTGCTCTCCAAGAGGACTCAAATTTGGTCCCCAGCATCCATATCAGGTAGCATACAAGTACTTACAACTCCAGCTCAAGTGGAATGCCTCCAGCTTCCTAGACACATACATTCACAAGCACATAGCCCCATACATACACATAATTAAAAATAAAGATTAAAACTTAAAAAAAAAAAGTGACCAGAGCCAGGAACGTACCTCACTGGTAGAACACTTGCATAGTATGCGTAAATCTACTTTGTCTGATCCACAGCACCACAAAACTCACAATCTTTTCTGAAAGGAGGTCAACCTCAGTATTTGTATTTAACCCGTGTCATCCTTGAAACTAGGTAGTACCTTAGGTCGAGATGGAGTTCACACGGGGGGGGGGGGGGGGGGGGGGGGGGGGGGGGAGTGTGAGAGGAATGGAACTCAAGCCACAAGTACACTAGCTACTTTGGCCATAAGGCACATGAAAAGTGGTCTTTTCTTTAGCAAATGAAATGTAATCCCCTTCCTCAACAGCTACTGGGAATGGAGAGTCTGGTCTTTCTGCCTACCACAACACAGCCACTCTGGAGGATTCCTCAACACTTGCTCTGCTCCCTTTATTCAGGATATTCTACTTCCCACTCATCAGAAGAAACCAGTATCTATACCTCTCTTTCTGGTTAGCTATGGTCAATTTTCTCCGAACACTTTTAGAAGTTAGGCCATGCATATGTGTGTCTATCAAGAATGGTTCGTTCATAGTCTTAACTAATTCTTGCTCACTTTTCCCTACTTAGTGCCTAGGACAGTGGGCTGTACCTAGCAGATTCTCAACAAATATTTGCTGAGTAAACTAAATCTGTGGATAGGGTCAAATTTACCAGTGTCTTGTGCAGAAAATAATGTTAAGTGTGGGCTTTATACTAAAAGAATTGAGGGGTAACGATGTTTTCCCTTTTTTCACCTCATCTTTCAAAACTTACTAGTGGTAATTTAGAAGTAGAAACAAAGTACTTTCTAGTACTCCCAGAGGGAGACATGGGAATCATTTTGTGAGACAGGAATCCTTAAAGAAATATGGATCTGGCTAGAAACTGTCTTTTGTAATGACTGTAGACTCTGAAGCCTGAGAACAAACTGAAACTTCACCTGGTACTAATAACTTGACCAAATACTATGAGTGGAGCTCAACTCAGAAAGTCTGCTTTTACTGTTCAGATACCTAATGTTTACTGCTACAGTTAGTAATATTTTGTATTAAATTCTGTTTATAATGAATTGTATAGTGACAGATCACTCAACTCACACAGCCTACCCCCTCTAACAAATTATAATCCAGCCTCAGTATCATCATCAGAGTTTTTTCCATGGTCTCTTCAAAAATTCATCTGTTTTCCCCTGAGATAAGCATGATCTAAGTTCTGTTGAAACCTCAGATATTAGCCTGGTGGATGAATCTTCACAGATAAGAAACTTTCTGGCTATCTTGTACCACTTACAAGGAAAGATATGACACACAAATGGCTCTTTATTCCATCTAAAGTAAGCCACAGCCTAGTTACACTTGAGGCATTTCTTTATTGGGGTTTTGCCTTACCTTACCATAACTACCTGCCCTTTATGGCAAAGCGAGTTCTGAACATATTCATATTTTACAACAGACAATATACACATTAGTACATGAAATCTTTATAACTTTCTGAAACACTTAATATTGTTTTAAAAACAGGAACTTCCTCCTCCTAATTACTGATACTTACTTTGCCCTTGTAATAAAAACACCTGTTGAAACATTTTTTTAATTCATAGGATTCCCTGAATTTTTTTCTGTAAGGTGCAAACTCATAGTGAAGATGTGTTCCACTACTTACTGAAGATACTGAAATCCTTTCCATTCTTAGTATGTGTGAATGCCACCTCCCAGGCTTTCATTATCATATGTATTACTTATTAAGGGAGTTCACTTGGTCTTACCAGTTCAATTAGTGTAATAGTCTATTCCAACAAATCTGCATTTTAATGTGACTATACCACCGATCTGACTATGCCTTTTCTTTTCCTAGGACATCTAAATTGTTTCAGAAGTTGTCATCTCCCTACCACAAACAATTGTTAAGTCTATAATTCGTGACTACTAATAAACTGGTATTCCCTGAAACCATTCTCTCCCTGAATTTGCCTATTAGTGACCCTTCTTGGATTTTTATACTGACCAAAGTATAGAGTTCAAAATTATACCAGATTTTCTACATTCTTATTTACTCATTTATCCAAATAGCATCTTTGTAATGGTGAATATGATTTCTAACTGAAGTCCTTTACCTTCATGTTTTATGTCCAGAAATGTATGCCTATTTGGGAGGATGTTTATTAAATGTTCCATCACTTTGAAAGGTTTTCTATCTAGTGGTATTTTGTATTCCTAAAGGGCTCAACTATTGTGGCACTAGAACTGTCATTGCTATGACTGAATCATGTATAAAGAATTGTTCATCATTATTTAGAATTCTTCCACTTATACTATAAAAATTGTAAGCCATGAGTAAGGATCTCAGAAATTCTTACATTCATAAAGTTTTTCTTCTATTTGATTTCTTTGAGACTTGGTAGGCTGTGCCTCCCATATAGGCACAGGCATCATCCGCATCCTGGTCCCCTCCAGAGCATTCCCTCCCTCATAGTAGATTATCTTCTGGAATGTGCCACTATGACTTTCCATATTTGCCATATTAAAAGATTCCTCTCCGGTATGGATTCTTTTATGCTTGGTAAGATTTGATCTGATATTAAATGCCTTCCCACAATCATTACATCGGTATGGCTTCTTTCCAGTGTGGATCCTTTTGTGTTGGTCAAGGACAGATCTGTAATTGAAAGATTTCCCACACTCACAATTATAGGGCTGCTTTCCACGGTGAACACTTTTATGATTGATAAGACTTGAGTGTGAAATGTATGCCTTTCCACATTCATCACATCCGTAGGGTTTTTCACCTGTGTGGATCCTTTTATGCACTGTGAGGCCTGAGCTGTTCCTGAAGGCCTTCCCACACCAATCACATATATAAGGTTTCTCCCCTGTGTGGATCCTCTTGTGTTGGGAAAGAAGTGAGCTGTAGCTAAACGATTTCCCACACTCAACACATTTGAAGGGTTTTTCCCCAAGATGGACTCTCTTATGGCTTATAAGAGTTCTACTTGAGAAAAATGCTTTTCCACATTCATCACATGTATAGGGTGTCTTGCCAGGGTGCGTACTTTTATGGTTAATAAGGCTTGAGTGTGAGATGTAGGCTTTTCCACACACATCACACTCATAGGGCTTCTCCCCAGTGTGTATTCTTTTATGAACTTTAAGGCTTGAGTTGTTTCTGAAGACCTTCTCACACCTGTCACATTCAAAGGGTTTCTCTCTAGTATGAACTCTTTTGTGTTGAGAAAGGAGTGAGGTGTAGTTAAAAGATTTCTCACACACATCGCATTTGTAGGGCTTTTCTCCAAGATGAATCTTTTTGTGGTTTAAAAGGGTTCGGTACGTGACGAAGGCTTTCTCACACTCGTCACACTTAAAGGGCTTTTCCCCAGGGTGTACACTTTTATGATTTATAAGGCTTGAGAGTGAGATATAGGCTTTCCCACATTCTTCACATTTATAAGGTCTCTCCCCTGTGTGGATTCGTTTATGTACTTTAAGGCCTGAATTGTTTCTGAAGGCTTTTCCACACTCATCACACCCAAAGGGTTTCTCCCTTGTATGAATCCTTTTATGCTGTTCAAGGGCAGAACTGTAGTTGAAGGATTTCTCACAATAGCTGCATTTATAGGGCTTCTCCCCCATGTGGATTCCTTTGTGATTTTTAAGGCTTGAGCGTGAGATATAGGCCTTCCCACACACGTCACACTTGTATGGTTTTTCCCCAGTATGGAGCCTCCGATGGACTTTGAGACCTGAATTGTTCCTGAATGTTTTGCCACACACATCACATACATAAGGTCTCTCTCCAGTATGAATGGTTTTATGTTGAAGAAGAAGTGAGTTATAACTAAAGGACTTGCCACACTCCTTACATTCATGGGCTTTCTTTCCAGGATGAATGCTTTTATGGACTGCAAGGCCTGAACTATAGCTAAATGCTTTGCCACAGATATCACACTTGTATGGTTTCTCTCCTGTGTGGATCCTTTTATGCACTATGAGGCCTGAGCTGTTCCTGAAGGCCTTCCCACATTCATCACATTCATAAGGTTTCTCACCAGTGTGGATGACTTTATGCTGAATGAGAAGAGAGCTGTAATTAAAAGATTTCTCACACTCATCACATTTATAAGGTTTATCACCAAAGTGGATGCTTTTATGATTCAGAAGTGTTCTGCATGTAATGAATGCCTTCCCACATTCGTCACATTCATAGGGTTTCTCACCTGTATGTATCCTTTTGTGGACCCTCAGACCAGAGCTATTACTGAAAGTTTTCCCACAGATGTCACATTCATAGGGCTTCTCCCCCGTGTGAATCCTTTTGTGGACTCTCAGACCAGAACTGTTCCTGAAGGCCTTTCCACACTCACCACATTCATATGGCTTCTCACCAGTGTGGATCCTTTTGTGTTGGTCCAGAACAGAACTATAATTGAAGGATTTTCCGCATTCATCACATTTACAGTTCTTCTCCCCAGAATGGGTGCTTTTGTGGTTTATAAGGCTAGAGTAGGACATGTAGGCTTTCCCACATTCGTCACACTTATAGGGCTTCTCTCCAGTATGGATGCGCTTATGGACTCGAAGGCTGGAACTGCTGCGAAAAGTTCCCCGACAGTCCTCGCACTCATAGCGCTTTTCTCCAGTGTGCATAAGTTTATGTTGAACAAGGCGAGAGTTGTATTTAAAGGATTTTCCACAGTCATCACACTTATGTGATTTCTTAACAGCGGTAGATTTCTGCTGTGGAGTAGGGTGCAAGTTTCCATTAATGTTCTCCACGTGTTCACCTTGTTCACTAATTCTTGGTTCTGTAGGGATAGTCTGGTACATGGTATCTGCACTTGGGTACAGTGCAGACTTTTGGGTACAGTGGGGACTTTTCTCAGATGCCTCATCATCCTGTTCTATTTTTATATTTTCTGTGTTCTTCGATTTGTCAATCTTTTCTCTGATGCTACTTTTGTCTTCCTTCATTTTCCATTCAGGACTTTCCAATTGCTTCTCTACACAAACACAAGTGTCGTCGAACTTAGATTTCTGCATATGATCCTTGTGAAGAATTTCCACATTTGTGCACTGAGAGTCTGTATTTGAATTACTTTCATTCTTTTTAGCTGATTCCTCATCCTCCATGCTTGTCTTCAAATGTGACACTAGACCAGGAAAATGAAAATGATATGTTTATTTAGAAAAAAAAGAAAGAATAACAATAGCAAATAACAAAATCAACTTATCCCTTTGACAGGTATTTGCTTGTTGTGTGGCAAGTACCATTAAAAAAAAACTTGAAGCCGGGCGGTGGTGGCGCACGCCTTTAATCCCAGCACTCGGGAGGCAGAGCCAGGCGGATCTCTGTGAGTTCGAGGCCAGCCTGGGCTACCAAGTGAGTTCCAGGAAAAGGCGCAAAGCTACAGAGAGAAACCCTGTCTCGAAAAACCAAAAAAAAAAAAAAAAAAAAAAAAAAAAACTTGAAAGATTTATGTATAAGAGTGTTTTGCTTGCATGTAGGAATGTGCACCAGGTACATGCCTAGTGCCCAGTGAGTTCAGAAGAGGTAGCTGGATACCCTGGAACTGGAGTTAGGCATGGTTATGAGCCACCACTGAATGCTAGGAACTGAACTCAGGTCTTTGCAAGAGCATTAAAGTGTTAAGTTCTGAGTCATCTCTCCAGCCCCATAAGCACCATTTTAATTGTTGGGGATATGATGGGGGTCATTAATAAGAGTTCAACACCTTGAGAACTACCGCTAAAACTAGAGCCCAGATTGCTGATGATCCAAAGAGCTTTTTCATTTCTGCATCAACCTAGCATGAAGATAAGTTAAAAATGGGAATGGGTGATGCACAGAACCACAGCCAATACCAATCAGTTTCAATGTCACCTCATAGAAAACAACAAAAAAGTCTCTGAAAAACAGAAAACAGAAAGAAAAAAATTGGAAAAACAAAGGCAAGGTTAATTTTTCTTTGAAAAGTTACACATAAATCGGCAGAGAACAGGTAAAACTAAAGAAGAAGATAAATCAGTACCCTAGAAGAGGGATCAGGCAGGTAGTTGTAGTTATAAGATTATGAGGACAGTGACCAAGGAATGAGAAAGAAAGAAAGCTGTAGCTACTGTAAATTGATCTGCCCTTCTGGACTTTTCTGTGTATAGAAAACACTGTCCTTGGAAAGTGGCTAATCATGGAAGAATTTATATAGCAGAACATGTTCCAGCCTGCCAAGGAATAAAGTTTTCATTCCTACTTATGAATAAATTAGTCATACAGCATGTCAAAGATTACAAATAGTAAAGTGTGATGGCCCAATTTTGTAATTCCGGCACTTTGGAGGCTGAGGCAGGAAGGTGACTCCATGTTCCAGGCCAGCCTGAACTATGGTGTAAGACCTTGTCTCGAGAATGGTGAAACAAAGATGACAGCACCTCAAGCCACTGAGCAAAGAAGTATAGGCCCTCCATACGTACAGGTATAGGCCCTCCATACGTACAGGTTCTGCATCTGCAGATTCGGCCAACCACGGATCAAAAATATTCAGAAGAACAAAGTTACATTTGTACTGGACATATACAGGCTTTTAATTTTTATCATTATTCCCTAAATAATACAATATAACAAAGACTCACACAGTTTTTAGGCACTACAAGTAATTTGAAAATGGTTTAAAGTACACAGAAAGGTCATTTGTAAATACCCTATCATTTTAAATAGGGGACTTGAGCATCTGTTGCAGACTTTGCTATCTGTAAGATCTTGAAACCAACCCTCACATAGACCAGAAAATGACTAGAATACTATAAGTTCAAATACCTAGTTACCTGATCTTTGAGAAAGCTACTTAATTTCTTTGTACAGCAGTTTCTTCATCTGTAAAATGAAAAGTAATAGGGCTGTTGTAAATATTAGATGACAGCCATGTAAAACCAGCAATAACAGTACTTGTCCCTTGGTCAGGGCAAAATGTTAATAGAATTCATTATATTACTTATTATGGTATTAAAAGTTAAACTATTGGATCAAGGTTAATATGTATGGAAAAAGCTCATGATTCAGAAAAAAGATAAACTTCCCAAAGCAGACTTTAATACCCAAGCAGGGTACCTGTTCTCCTGAAGGTACTTTACATGACATCAATACCGATTTTCTGACATACTGACTTGTAAGAAAAAGCTGACTTATTCCAATCCTAGAAAATGAAGCATTTGTTAACATATAAAATGTGATCTTTCCCTCCTGTCCTGGGTAACATTTTGGAACATTATTATGAAATTCTGTTAATCTCAGAAAACTCTATATGTAACTATGTGAGGGAAAAATGGGCAATAAAAGATACATGATTTGGAGTGAACATGTGCAAAGAGTCATATTACCCAACTCATTTCCATAGGAATAATGAAATTTCTATAGGAATAGAAAAAAGTTAGAAATTTAGGAGACCATTTAGAAGATGAAGAATGACCTGGCAGACACTAAAATATATAAAATTAAGTCCCAAGTATGAGGTCACTGAAGAATGGTAGCCCAGTCTAGTTCCATGGCTCCCTGTATTACTTTCGGTAGAGCAGTCCACAATACTTAAAATGTGGAACTAATGGGTTGGCTAGTATAGTTCTAGAAGATTCAGCAGCAGCATACATTAACTATATTCTTCTATTTCCACACACAACAGAGATTTTCCATCCACTTCCTTTTCAATTTTAGCCCCTCCATTTTAACTTCCTCAGAAGAGAAAAATGTTAAGGTTCCTACAGCCATAAAAAACAACTTCCTAAAATAAAAAGTTGCTAGGGAAGAAAAAGAGCTGTAAGTGACTACTAGCCATACTGGCTATTAACATGTGCTATAATTAAAAATGTGCTTCTATAATTTAAATGTGTTACTGGCATATAAATAGACATACCCAGAAATTATTCTAGCTACACACAGAAATTGATGATGAGGATGGCATTACTGGGGAAAAGACAGTTTTTTAAAATAGTGTTGTAACAAATATAAAGCCATCTGGGGAATAAAAAAGATAAAATTAGATCTTTTATACCACACCAAGGGACAAACTCCAAATGGAACAGAGCTCTAAATATAAAGAAGCTAGAAATAATAGAACAGACACAAGAATAACAAATACTAGGGAACAAAACAAAACAAAACACGAGTTAATGACTCTATGACCTGGGTATAGAGAAAGCTTCCTAATCATAACCAAAATGAAGTACAAGACTGATATTTAACTACATATATATACTTTTATGGTAAAAATAGCATATAAACAAATTCTTACCCCCACTCCCAAAAGAAAATGCCAGAAAATACTGTCAGAACTGTGACGAGAGGTGAGAGAAAAGGCTGTACTCTACCAAGAACCCCACCTCAGGCCCTAAGGTTACTAAGGTGTCTGGGTCTGTCCAAAGCCTGTTTGGCTCACCAAGAGCTACTGGTATTCTAAGCTAAACAGTGGGCAGAACGAAATCTCCCTGGAACAGAGTGGCTGCGTCAGTAACAGAACTGCTTTCAAGGTATAATGATGTGTTGGAACTTGCTGTTGGTGGAATACTATAGGATGAACCAAGTACAGACGACGTGCAATTGGTGAACGCTGATTCAGCTACATAAACCATTACAATGCCTCTGAAGACTGGAGGAGTAGCTATATGAACAGGCAGAGCGCATCTATCAGTTTAAAGAGACACTTCAGTAGCAGAATCAATAGTCTCAATAGTTCCAATGGCTATTGGGACAAAACATTTGTCATTAACTGGAATACACTCAAAACAGAAATCTAGCCAATCAAGTATCTATGTGCCTGGAAAGACTCAGCAGTTTGGGCCTTAAGCCTGAAGATCCGACTGTCCTGATCCTTAAAGCTGATATAAGTGTTCTGCACCAGGCCAGTACGTCTGAGTCCCTCAAGACCATTCTGATTCCCAAGCATCTGATAGCTCATGCCAGTTTATCAAAGATCAGTCCTTACAGAAAATAAGTTATATTCCAAGGGCTAGACTGAAGTCAAAATCCAGCAGCATAGCTGTTCTTAGCGAATGGCTTCTTAGAAGCAAACCTGGCTCTGGTCTTCAAGCTCATTATATACCCAGCACCCTCCACTCGCCCCCCCCCCCCCCACTCCAGGACTGGCTCACCACAAAACAGACTTTGGAGAATACTCAGATTTCTTTCTGCCAGACTTTGCAGATTCCATAGTAATATCTGAGTCAACCCACCTAAAGGGCCTAGAAAAGTGACTCCTTAAGAATCTGCAACAAGACGTTCCTGGAAAAACAGGGTCTCCAAGGTGTAACAGCTGTTATGCCACCAGTTCTTACTCTACTGCAGTTGAAAAGGTAGAAGATATACAGAGCTGCTTATAAAGATGACATGGACCTGTCTGACTGGGGCTGATGACCACATGTGGGACAGGACCACATGAACTAGAGGAAATGGTAAATGGCAGCTGTGAAATCAGTGAGAGGTTGAAACTCACTCCAGGTGTTTGAGAAGTCCTACAGTGTCAAGCCCAATTTTTGTACCAATTCTAGCATAGCAAGTCCAATGATGTAGATACTGAAAATCTAAGAAATCAGAAGTGCTTCAATGACAACCTTGGAGGCCATGTTTTGAAACCACTGGCCATTCCCAGCACAATCAGGATTGTCTTGTCTGGAACCATCAGGACCCATATGGAATACACTGAGCCTTGTATGAACTTTCAGAAAGAAGGGAAGAAGGAGAGAGAGGGTAGGGAAGGAGAGAGGGAGAAAGAGTAAAAGGAGGAAGAGGGAAGGAGTGTTAAGAAGTAAGCTCTGTGTAGAATGGCTTCCAAAGAAGAAGGAAAAGATAAGGTGAAAGGCTTGTGGAACCCAAACCTAAGTCTGAAAAACAGAGTCCCTGAATATGTGGTTCTGTCCCTCCAGAAGAGCTAACAGGACCAAACCTTTGGCAACGGCTCGGGTCAGAAATGCTGATTTCTTCCAAGTCATAAGGATCAGTTCCTTTTCAGAGTGGCTTACTGGGTCTTCGTTGAAAAGAAAGAAGCCCCAAAGAAATGCCTACTAGTGGGGATAAAGCTGGCAAAGCAAAGCTTAGAAGCACTATGACTGCTTCCTGGCTTCTGTTGTCCCTGTTAACAATGTTCATCTGGGGATTACCAGAAAGGGAGGAAAGAAACCTCAGTCAGGTTCTGTTCTAGAGGTCAGTGACTACTTTGAGAGAAAGCCTAGAAACATTTCTTAATTCATTCCCTACAAGAAGATAACCTCCTAGACTGCGATAGCCCCCCAGCATTTGTGATCTCTTTGCCTGTAGGGAGCTTAAAGTTGGTAGAGCCCAGAGAGCCTAACAGATATCCTCTACAGATATGATGGAATGGACTACTAGAATCAAGTAGCTTTTCTGCAGACCATCATACATGAATTCAGTGACTATGACTTGACAATCATGGTGTACTCTGAGAACTTAGTTCCTTTTCTTTCTAATTTCGAACTAGAGAAGAAAAGAATCAAATGATACTTTGTAACAGAACAGCTTGTTGGTACTAACATGGCTCAGTTTTTTCTTTAAATTAAAAAAGTAAAAATTTACCCCCACACTAGAAACAGCTTCTTCATGCACAGGCTTCTATGACAAACACTGCAGTTTGAAAACTGGAATATTTCTATGATCAAAATATGTTAAAATGTTTTAAAGCTGGTCGCTAGTCAGCTTTCTTAAACTTTTAATTGCCCTTTGATGTTTCTCTTGCTGTGGGCTTTCTTATTGTAGTCTAAAATAATTATTTTGTTCAGTGAATATACAGGATGTTTCACACAACGATTAACCACATCAATATAATGTTTTTCCTTTAAAAAATTATTAAACATGTAAAAGTATACTTTTTTTTCTAATAAGAGAAATATATCATTAGAACTTCAATAAGATAGTTTCTCACATTACCCTGACCAATGTTCGAAACCTGACCATAGATCCTGTTTATCTATGAAGAAAACAAGTATTCTCATAGATTGCTTGGGATGAAAACTTACACAAAGCTTGTGGTGGGAAAATCTGTGCTAATACATGCATATCCCCTTCAATCCACAATTAACAAATACTTCTAATACTACAAAAGTGCATATGTGCATACATATATTCACTCATAAGAACATGTGTACAGATAACAGAATTCTTATGGCACAATTTTAACTGAAAATCTGGGAAATTACTAAATGTGCAAGCACAGAAGACTAAATAAAATATAAAATACACATAAAGAAGTACTGGAAAAGGACAGGTAGTAAATTCCAGGCTGTATAGTATTATATTATCAAAAAGTAAAAAAGTGCAGTTGCTAAGAAAGGAAGAAAAAAGCAAGCATTTTATCTGCTATTCTCTATGGTTACCAAGATAAAACTGATATTTGCAAAAGGTGGAGTCAGAGAGAGAATAATGCATTCGGGGATGGAGAGGTGCAGAGACACTGATTATAGCACAGTGTAGTTTTCACTTATGGTAGCATAATGTCTGCATAACCAAAGGATAAAATGAAATCAGTGAATATGAGGAAGGGGAAATTGCTAAAATGGGAAGTAAACAGAAACAGTGACCTCATCTCTGTTTCACAGGGATACCAGAACCATAGGACGAGAATACACAGAAACAAAAAAAGCCTAATCTATTTAACTTAGGAACACGGTATTTGATTACATACTTGTCTACACTCAATCTTCTGAAGATTGGTGGGGAGGTGCAGGGGAGAATTTCAAACAAGTGAACTATTGCTAGCAGTATGAGCAAAGCAATTCTGAAACAATTTTTGATGTACTATGGAACTCAAATGTGACTTTTGTTAGGAGTCAGGGTTCTCATGAAAGAAGAAAAGATAAACACATAAAGGATAGGAAAAAGCAAAAAAGAACCTTATATGGATAAATTACAAGTATTATGTAAACTTATTTTTAAACAAAGTATGTGCATATGTAAGTGTAGACATATATACATACTATTTCTACATAAGCTCTGATTGCCAGCAAGTCAAGAAGAAAAGTATCAGCACTGTGATATAAGCACAAAGTTTTGGTTTCTTCTAGTATCCCCTACTAAAGAGAAGCAAAGTCTTTAGAGAAATGGCTAGGAACAGTACAAGATGAGCTGTGGTGTGGTGTGGTGCAATATTGTGAACAAGTAAGGAAAGAACAGAAAAGTCAAGGCACTCTCAAGAGCCAGATTGAACATCCAGTTTAGGCACAATAAGTAAGCACAGTAATGACAAATAATCTACTAAAAACAGGACTGCACAAGTCCATACAGATAAAAGTCAGGAAAGGGGGAAGGCTTCTTGATTACAACAGAATAAATTAGCATTCCATAACTATCAGAGTAAAGATTGGATAAAGAAAAGATCACCAATGAATTCTAAGTCTGGGGAGAAATTTTCACAAAGAATAGGCTATTTGCTGGATTTAAATATTCCTTCTCAGAATGCTTATTAGAGAAAATAGTAATTATGCATAAAATTAGGCAAGGCCTTGACAGATGTTCTACATTAATAATAAATATTTCTAGTGGGGGCAAAAGAACATCATACGCTTCCTGTAATGACATCCTGAGAAGGACAGGGCCTATGAGAATGTATTACATGAACAGAACCATAAGGAAACAGGTTAATCCAAAATGAAGACTATTCTTTAAAGGGGCTGTGGGGAGAGGAGGAACTGGTTTCCAAACTTTTAAAAGGCAAAGAGAAGTTCTAGAAATGTTATAGGCTAAAGAAAGCAAAATTGTTATATTTTTAAAAAGTGCCAGAGCCAGATGTGTTGGCACACGTTTAATTCCAGCACTTGGGAGTCAGAGGCAGGCCAATCTCTGTGTTCAAGGACAGCCTGTTCTACATAGTGACACCTAGGACAGCCAGAGCTATATAGTAAGAATCTGTCTCAAAAAAAAAAAAAAAAAAAAAAAAAAAAAAAAAAAAAACCAAAATAAAGTGTCAGCTGGCAAAGTTGGAAAATAAAAGAAATATTAACTTTACATTTACTGAAATTGACAACTGTACTGTAGTTGGTTAAGAAAATATCCCTTTCCTTAAAAAATTATACCATGGGGGCCAGTGGAATGGTTCAGCAGGCCTGAAGACATGACAGGACCCACATGGGAGGAGAAACCAATTCCTGCAATTTGTCTACTGACCTCCACAGGTGTGCGGTGCCACACATGTACACATATACACATGTGCAAATAAATGATTGAAATTTAATTTTTAAATTAAAAAATATATATAATATATATATAACACAAAGTATTTAGGGTTAGATGACTATGATGTATTAAATTATCCTCAAATAACTTGGGAAAAATGTATATGAGAGAGCAAGAGGACAAAATGAAATAAAATACTAACTACAGGTGAATACAAAAGGTATCTTTCACAAATCTTTTTTTTTGAGATTTCTTTTTATATGTATGAATGTATGCCTGTATGTCTATATACCACATGTGTGCTTGGTGACTGAAGAGCCAGGAGTTGGAGCCCCTGGAAATGGAGTTACAGACTACTGTGAACTACCATATGGTTGCTGGGAACTGAATCCTGGTCCTCTAGAAAAGCAGCCAGTGTTCTCAACAGCTGAACCATCTCTTGAGCCCCCTCTTTCACTATTCTCATTCTTAGAATTTTTCTGTATATTTAAAATTACCTTCAAACACAAAGTTTTCAAAACATCAAAAACTACACTCAGTGTTCCATCAATTCTACCTCCCTTCTCGGTGTTCCTCTCACCACCCTGTCTCTGTTTAGTGACCTGTCTCCCTGTAAGCCTCATCTACTCAAGCTGATTTCTTTCACTCAGACCACTAGCTTTCACTGCACTAGCTTTTTCTAGATAACATGCTTCCTTTGCAGAGTTGCTGATGCTCTTATGTTCTGATCCTTTCATTTAACCTTTCCTCTTGACTCTATGCTTAACATAACTTTCCTCTTGACTCTATGCTGGCCAGACAGCTCCGTATGTATGACTTCTACCACTCCTAAAAGCTGTCTGTTAGGAACTTATCTTTGACCCAAAGCCTTTATCCAAACACAGATCCTATTATCCGCCCCACTGTCCTCTTTGTCTTAATCAGAGCAGCTTCTTCTATTTCTCTCAACTTCATTCAAAACAGCCCATAAAACTAACTTATCCTATTGTATGAACACCAGCTTCTAGGCCTCACTTTCAGTCCTCCATAATTCTCTTCTGGACTACTGCCCTCTACAGTCTTTCTGCTTTCATTCTTATCCCCACCCAATTCTTCTCTAAGAGTTGTCATAAAATGTGTAGTTGGTCATTAAACAAACTAAAACAAAATTCATGTTTAAGTTAAACTGCCAATATAATATTAAGCAGGTCTTTTTCTAAAAAATTATTAATTAATTAATTTTTAAAAAAGGTCTCACTATGTTACTGGGGCTGGCCTTGAACTTGAAGTCCCAGGCTCAGAGATCTCAGCTTCAGCCTGTCAATTATTGGGGGTTACAAAAGTGTGACACTGTTCCTGGTAGAAGTGGGTGATAAGGCCATGGAGACACTGTCTTTATGTTACAGCATATTAATGCCATTATTGTGGGACTGGGTTCTTTATAAAGAACTTATTATGGCTCTCTCTGCTCTTCTACCATGGTACCTTTCACCATGTGAAAACAGAGCAAGAAGGCCTCAGGAGACGCCAACACCTTAATTTGGGACTTCTCAGGCTCTTGTAAATTACCCAGTCTGCAGGATTTGCTAGAGTAGCACAAAAACAAAACTAAACCCTTAACACACACCACATCAGGCCAAATCCTCTGTATCGAGCTACTGAATGTGTCCTTAGACACAAAAGGGGCTCTGACTTACTGCTCACTGCCATTGCACTCACTAATTCTCAGTCTGTCCTTTCCCTCATGTATGAGTGTGTGGTGTGCTCACATGTATAAGCATGCATTTACATGTGTATGTGCATGTGGAGGCCAGAGCTGTTGATGTCAGGTGTCTTCAACAATCACTCTCCATGTATATTCTGAGATGGGGTTTCTCATCAATCAGTTGGGCTGTCTGGCCAGGAAGCTTCAGTGATCCGTCTTTCTCCTTCTCAGTGCTGAGATTTCAGGTGTTTGGTACAACTCCAGGCTTTTCACATGGGAATCTGAATTCAAGTCCTGATGATAGTGATAAAAAGCCATTTCTCCATCAATTATTTGAAAAACTGAATTCTAATTTCCCTAATCCTTAGTCACTTCATTTCTGCAGTGACCGTATGATTGGCTACTAACTGGCCTCAACTGCATGAAATCATAAACACTACTGTTTGCTTCTCCAATCTAGTCAGAGGCCAAGGCTCCTTAACCCTCTCTGGGTCGGTGCTATTCGGCACATGCAGTATAGTTCACGTAATCAAAAACACAGGCAAAAGGACATCAAGACAGCAGGAGCATAAATGCTGTTGCCTATAAGGCAACTGAGAGTGTAATAAAACACACTGCCATTCTTATGAACAGAACTGAGGGTACATTCTAGTATCGTGGTTATCTGAGTGAATGGTGCACAAGGAACTTAGATCATACCCATAATAAGTAGCTCTTTCCCCATATACAGGCCTGGGGCTAGTCCAGGGAATGAAGGGATAGAGGAAACGAGGTCTACCCCAGACAGCATCAGCACAGATATCAGAAAAGGTGGGAGGGCTGCCCTTCACCCCAAACAACTAAGAACTTCAGGAGTACACTCGGGAGAACTAATGTTTCTAACACTTTAGACATCTGGAACATAGAGCAGCAGGGGAAACCAGACAGGTAAGCAACAAGGGCTCAGCAGGGTCTGACTCAAACTGAACAGTTCACTTACTCTTCGAGAGTTTTAAGTAAAGAGTAGCATAGGCATTATTAAATCTGGGGTTGGCAATATTTTTCTGTAAAGGGTCAGATAAGTATTAATAGTTAAGGTTTCTTTGGACCATGCTGTTGATTATAAACATTCCATTAAAAAGGTATAAGCCCTTCTAAGCTTATTGTAGACAAATGGCCCAGTAATCTGCCTACTGCTGCTAGACAAGAAAAAAAAAAATCAAAGCTAAAATGGGCTGTAATGTAGTGGTACTACAGTGGTTAGGAGTATATGCCACTTTTAATGACAAACATGAGGGTAATTAAAAAAAAAGCAGATCAGGAATTTGCTTTAAAATGCTTCAACCAAGAAAAAAAACAAAAAGGCAAAGGTGAGAAAAATGTAGAGAATCCTGAAACTATGGGCATACAGCTCACTCACTGTATTATTTTTACTTTGCTTAATTTTCCTTTTTTTTTTTTTTTTTTGAGACAGAGCCTCACTGTATAGCACTGGCTGGCCTTGACTCACATAGCCTGTCTCCTGAGACTAATGGCATCACTGCTGCCACCACCACCAAGGGAGAATGGATTGGGGGAGGGGCTAAGAGAACCAAGAATTAAGAGTTCCAAGATGAAGTTATTACAATATAATCAATAGGATGGATGTGGTGGCCATCATGTGTCCCTTATAACACAGGACTAGAAAGGACCAAAAGAGGTTTTAATTTCTCAGAACTAGATGGGAAATCTCTCTAGCCAGTTTTTGATAGACATCATGACTTAACAGTCTGGTAACATCAGTGGAAGGGAACCATGAAAAGGTCTCTGTACCTCACAAATTACATAAGACTCACAACCCTGGGGTATTTCTACACTTGTTCACATTCTACCCCTAAGTCCTACAAAAGTGTCTGCAGATAGCAAGAACCTTGTCTGTTCTGGTCAGTGAGGAGGTACTTCTCAAAAGTTGAGACAACTCACAAGAGAGCAATCCTGTTTCAGTGGAAAATGGCTCCTATGATAAGAGACTGCAAGAATAAACTGGTGTAACATGCCTGCCTGCAGCTACTTTGAATTTCCAGATTTCAACTGTATTAAACAAGGCAATGTCCTATATCTCAAGTGTGATCCAGGATTTCCATATCCTAAGTTCTTAGATAACACATTTGATGACTAAAATGAATAATAGTTGTTCAAATGACTAAAAGTCATTCAAGCATGTTCAGATGACAAAAATGAAATCAAGAGAGAATGTTTGCCAACTCAAGAGCACCTAAGTGGTAGATGTGCAAATGGAAGATGGAACTATATGAGAAAGTGATACACAGACAAGAGTATGATGTATGCTCTGGTTATTTTTGTATTTAATTTGTGAAAAGTACACACACACACACACACACACACATATACATATAAAGACTTGTCTCTATTTAAAAGCTAGGAATAAGGATTGAAGGGGTTTTTGTAATGGAATATTCTCATAGTAGTGCAGGAGAGTTCTACCTACTCCAGGAATAATGGAGGCAAAAGACTGTGAAAGGCAGTGTAGAAATTTTTCTGAAGCTAAGGGCTCACTCAGGTACTGGCTTGAAGCAAGTAATTCAGCATATTTTGATTGAGTTAATGTAAAACAAAAAATACTTTATTAATCTCAGTCTCTTCCTAATTTCACATCCTTATCCTAGCATTGAATCATTCCGAATACTACCATTTGAGATAAAAGCACTGGGAACAACTCAAAGATTATAAAATACAATCCTCATCTAAAACATCTTTTAAAATTGCCAATCCACTCCAGGTCTGCAAAACAACAAACCTGTTTCCCGATAGAGATATGTGAAACAGATTTAGGAAAAGAAACAAGGAAGCAGAAAGATTTGTTATGCTACCACCTGTCTGAATATGAGGAACGAACTATATATTTGCTAGTATTTGAATAAAGAAATCCTGGAAGTCTATTCAAGATCTTAACAAAAGTGTTAACTTTTTAAGGTGGGCCTAGGACCACCATTGAGAACACCGGAAGAAAATCTTGTTTTTATATTTTGCATTAAATTTTTGTTTTTAAAATCTTTTTATATTCTAGTGTCGTGGTCACATGAACATTACTTATTCAAAAAGACACACACACACACACACACACACACACACACACACACACACACACAGAGAGAGATTCAGGCGTTTAAACTGTCCTGGCCACCTAGATTAACCATCTTAAGATAACACACCAGCACGGGCACGTCTCCATCCGGCCTTTGTTTATCTTTTACAGCCCTGCCCCAATACTTCTCAAAGCTTTTCCCTAAGTCAACACTTCCTCTGCTTGCTGCGGTGGGGGTCCGGCAGATGGCCTTCACTGATGGCAACCATTGGTCTACATACGAGTTTCTCCTAGGAGCGGGCCGGGAAGTGCAAGGGTTTGCTTCCACACCCGCAGGTGTCTCTCAGCACCTCTCTCCCACCAAAATAAAGGGGAGGGGTGACCCAATTAGGTCACCTCTAAGTCTCAGAAACAAACTTAACCGCAATCAGGGCAAATTTTTAAGCGCTAATAATCGAGGTTCTCTTCCCTCTAAGCCCGAGATGGCTACGAACAGACAAGGAACCCGGGGCGGATTCCGGTCCTTCCTGGGCCCAGGGCGAGCTCAGACGGCAGGAGCTGCCCTCGGGGCCCCGGCCTGGCTTCCCCTTCCCCTTCCCTCCTGAAGGACGCTTCCCGAAGCGCGGAGGAAGTCACGATCTCCCCAAGGACCCGCCCGAGACCCGAGAGCAGAGAAGGGAAGGGCGTGGCGGGCCGGGGGCGGGGGGAGGCGGGAGCGCGGGCGGCCCGGGACTCACGTACTGGCTGTGGCGGCGCCGCGGTAGCCCGGCCGCCGGCGGGACAAAAGCGCGGACTGCCCGGCCGGAAAGACCCGCGCCGCGGGGGCACTTCCGAGGCCGCTCTAGGAGGCTGGAGGACTGACTCGGTGGTCCGGCCCTGTTCGCGCACGTGACCCGCGCTTTGCGGGTGCGCGGCTGGCCTTCTTACTGGGACTGGAGAGGTCCTTCAGCCCGGATGCCCAAGATGTGTAGGGGGCGTTTTCCTGTTGTCTTGGGCTTTTATATTCCGGGGTGGATTGGGGGCGGGTAATAAAATAATCAAGTGGCGGTAGAATAGATACTTCACTTCCTGCCTGTGAAGCTGAACTCACAGTTACCAAGTGAGACAGGAGAGATTCTTAGGAAGCAGGGCTGAGCTCCTGAGAGGTAGCAAAATATGAGGGACCACTACCCCTTCTTTCTGAAAGACTCCCCCCACAGCCAAGGTCCTCAACTGAGTTCAAGTTTCCAGGAAGCCAGCTGTTGAGACTGCAGAAGTAGCTGACCCTCTCCCCAGATACTTTGCAGTTTCAAAAACAGCTTATCTAGGGAAAACGGCTAACTTCATTCTGCCGCTAAGAAAACTCCTTTCCAACCCCCCTACCCTAGCTACAAAACTCCAGTTTAAAGCCTGTAATCTGCATCAGTCTATATCTGTTTTTTGTTTCTTTCAGAGCAAGCCCTAACATGGATATGTAGAGGGAATGGAAGTTTTTGGTGTAGTCATGTCTTTGACTGCATTTGGGCACCAAGCTACAGAATTCTATGCATCTCTAAGGAGGCCAAGGCCAGTGGAAAGTATGCTATGACATAGAGCACAGTACGACAATAGTGAACCCTAAGATGGAGAAGAGCCCTAGGTCCTTGTCCAAGGCCAGCAAACAGTAACTTGTGGAGAAGAGCATGGGCAGGTTGGGGGTTGGGGCAGGATTCTCCTACAATCCAAACAGTGGCTGAGACACAGCTACCCACTGCTACAAATGTGACCAATGCAGCTGACGACCAAATGTCTAATTACATTTCATTGAAATAGCCACATATTGCTAGGAGCCCACTTACTGGATAGCACAACTTGGAAGAGCTTTGGGCAGTTCTCTGAGGACTCCAGAAGAATTCACAGTCTAAATTAAAGGCCTGCATCCCAAGATTTTGGGTTTTTTGTTTGTTTGCTTGTTTGTTCTTTGTTTTAGACAACAAAGTATAGCAATATCTATATCTGGATTGGGATACTTTGTTCAGTAAAGGACAGCAGAGAGGGATCATTGGGAACCCTAAATAAAGCATCTTGGTCCGGGTGATTTTTATTGTGGATGATGGTTTTTCCCTCCATGATTTCTGTTATTTTGCAGGCACTTTTTTTGGCCTTTTATACACACACACACACACACACACACACACACACACACACACTCATACACACATGCACATACATACATACACAGACACATACACTCATACACACATACACACATATACAGACACACTCATACAGACATACACACATATACAGACACACTCATACACACACATACATACACACATACACACACACTCCCTTTTCAGAACTTCCCCTTTGGAACAACTACTGAGACAGTCTAGACCAAGATTATCCATTGTAGAACTGCTGTGAACATTTGGTGGCTATTAAACATGTGATACGGCTACTCTGAACTAAGACGCATTATAAATGTAAAATTCACATTGGATGTCCAAGCTAAGAAAGGAAGAGAGAATGTTTATATTTAAAAAAACATGAATAATCTTATGCTGATGACAAGCTAGAGTGATAATAGTTGGGCTCCATTTGTCACCATCTGGTTAAGAGTTCCTTTGCTCTAACAGAATAAGAAGCATAGGTAGGCTTTCAAGTGCTGGTGGTTTCTTGCAGTTTTACCTTTTCTTGGTGTTTGATGGCAGTAAGTGACAGTGTTAGGTCAGGAGCTCTAGCTTCACAGCCCCCATACAAGCCTTGGGTATCAGAATGCTTAGGCCTTGGCAGTCGTCGGTATTACAGGTCTTAGCCTGGGGATACCTTGGCCCTGAAGACTTGATGGCTCTTGGCACTCTTCTGAGGGCCAGATGCAACTTCTCCTCTTTGGCTTCTTACAGTCTTTTATCTTTCTTCAGCACCAAGGCTCTACCTTCTTGTCTCCCTCTTTTTGCCACCCTTCTTCCTACTCTGGCCAGTCCCAAACTGTTCAGTTGGCTCTTGCCTACTGTGAAGCAGCTAGCTGTCTTATGGCTTTCAGTTTAGTCTGCCAACTGCTCTGCTGTTACTGCTGGTGCCATTCCACTGCCTCTGCCATCATTGGTGCCACTCTCTGATGTCCCTGCTGCTTTTTTATGTGTTATTAGCCCAACCTAGGCTCCTAAGAGCAGGCCAGACCATGAAAGAGAAGGCTTCATTGAGCCTGCTTTTGAAACATCAGAGGAAATAGAGCAGGAGAGTGTCTCCCACCTGGTTCACTAAATGAACCTGAATAGCTTGCTTATATAGCCTGAGAATAGGCGTTTGGACCAATCACAGATATTTTGGGGGAAAATCACAGCCTTGCTTCTCAGCGCAGCTACTAGGCTAGATCATCAGGGCAAGTGTCCCTTCTAACCAAGGTAGAAATAATTACAGTGTCATCTAGAGTTTACTGATGCCTGAGATAGCAAAACACCAGTAACACCAGTACAGACTCTTTCAAATAGTCCTGGTGTGGGCTCTCTGGGCCCGCCAGCTCTACCTCTCTCAGGGTGTCCATAAAGTGTTCCCTACAGGTCCTGGCATAAGGTCGGTCAGCTTGACTGTTAGATTCAGAATGTTTTGGCTCAAGGTAGCCAGCGCAGAAATAGCAGCAAGGGAGAGTTAGACAGCTGCTAATTAAGGAGTCCTGTTGCCCCATCCTCCATATATATATATCTGTTTACAGGAAGGTGAACATTAGAAGGGATGCTTTCAATGCAAGGGTGAAGAATTGGTTAACAATAAGTGATAACAACAGATTTAAACAGTCACTTAATAGTGTTTCAAACTTAGCAGTGCCGCAGGAAGAGTTGGGTCTCACAATGGGTCAAATACAATGTGTTGTTGAAATGCATTTCACATGCCCCCTTTTGCTTTAAATATGGCAACTAGAAAATCAGAGATTTCATACATGAATCATGTCCAATGTGTCCATTGGAAATGGATGTGCATCTTCAGAAGGCCAGTAAGTGTTGTGACGGTGATGTCTCAAATTTATTCTTATTTGGAGTGGCTCAAGTATAGCCGTTTGATTTGGTTATAATTTTATTTTAAAATCTCCTTTCCCGGAATAGCAAAACATCAATTCATCATGTAAAACTTGAAAGAAGGAGGAAAAGATTGTTTTCCATTGTGTTGCTATCTTAGTTAGCTTTCTGTTGCTATTGACCAAAAGCAACTTGTAATCTATCTTACAGCTTGTAGTCCATCATTTCTTAATTGAGGTTCCCTCCTCTCAGATGACTGTAGCTTATGTCAAGGTAACAACAACAGCAACCAAACCCAAACAAACAAACAAAAACAGGACAATTACCTAGTGACAACTACCATTAACATCTTTGTAAAGGTCCTCCTCCTTTTTTGAGACAGGGTCTTACTATGTAGTTCTGGCTGTCCTGGAATTCACTATGTATACCGAGCTGGCCTCGAACTCACAGCGATCCACCTGCCTGTCTCCACAGTGCTGTACTAAATATGTGTGCCACCACACCAAGTTGTCCTTCCTTTTCTCCCACCAGTGAATGGATGTTTTTCAGAATGTTGCAATCAAACTGCCTATGCACTTTTATAGTGACTTAAAAAACAATGTTATATATTATGATTTCCCATGATGCTACTATTTTCTATGGTGTTCTGTTGAGTTAGAATTTCATTAACCATTCTCCTCTTGTTCAGTTATGAGGTGCTTCCATAACAATGCTGTGCAAAGGTTTTTCTGAATGCTTCTTGGAATGGTTGACAAAAGGAGGAATTACTGGATCAAGAGACAAAACATTTTAAAGAGTCCTAAAATAAGAACAATAGGGGTTGAGACACTTATAAGTGAAACAGGGGAAACACTGAAAACATTCAAAAAGCCAGAAAAAGATGTTACCCATTACTATCATTATTTCCCATTGCAGCTGGATAAGAAAAAAATAGAATATAAACATTGCAAAGCAAGGGTATAATTATCCTAGTTCCAGATAACAAGATTTTATTTTTATAGAGCCCAAAGGAATTAACTTGGAAAACCAGAGTAAACAATAAGACAACACTGTAAAGTATGTGTTTTCAAAATTAACACAAAGAAAGCAATAGTTTCCTTATGTATAAACTATAATTCTAATAAATGAAGCAAAAGTACATTTATAATAGAAACAAGGCAAAAATGAAATAGGAACTAACAATACATGAGCATGACCTATATAAAGAAACTTTGCAGTGTTGCTGGGAACACAGAAGTGCAACTGAGCTCATGCAAAGTTTCTTGCATTCATATGACAGAAATGACTTGGAATCAGAAAGATGTCCTTTTTCTCATCTGTAATGACTCCCATAGCAAACAACAGCAATCTTCTTTATAACCCGCTGTTGATTCTGAAATTCACGTGGAAAGTGAGCAGACCTTTGCTTGCTTCTAGCCAGAAAATGTCTTAGAAAAAGACCCAGCCATGTGGGAGGACTACTAAAACATATGAGTAATTAAGTGTGCATAATTCCCAGGCCTGCATATAAACCCTAACTAGAGAGCAGCACGGGGCAGGCATTTCATATACGGTGGGTCATAGTTCAAATCAGTGTGGGGAAGATGGCACAGGACACCAGGGAAACATTTCAAAACCTTGTTTTTTCCTTAAACCCCAGTCTTCCTACCAGCCTAAGCTTCAGATATTTAAAAAAAAAAATTAATGTTAAATGCACACATGAGCCAGGAATGGGCTGAGGAGGGTGCATGTCTTAGACACATAAAAGACTGCAGCAATGAGCTGACTTAAGGCCTGGGTATCAACACTCACCCGGGCAACACAGCAAACCCTTGTCATAATAAATAAGTAAATGCACAGGCATTAACCATCACTATTGTGTGGTGGTATTGTGTTCCCCAAAATATTATGCACGCTAATAAACTTATCTGGGGTCAGAGAACAGGACAGCCACAATATTAAACATAGAGGATCGGCAGTGGTAGCACACACCTTTAATCCTAGCATTCCAGAGGCAGGAATCCCTCTGGATCTCTGTGAGTTCAAGGCCACATTGGAAACAGCCAGGCATGGTGACTCACGCCTTTAATCCCAGAAAGTGAGCCTTTAATCCCAGGGAGTGAGGCAGAAAGCAGAAAGATATATAAGGCATGAGGACCAGAAACTAGAAGCATTTGGCTGGTTAAGCTTTTAGGCTTTTGAGCAACAGTTCAACTGAGACCCATTCTGGATGAGGACTCAGAGGCTTCCAGTCTGAGGAAACAGGATCAGCTGAGGAACTGGCAAGGTAAGGAAGCTGTGGTTTGTTCTGCTTCTCTGATCTTCCAGCATTCACCCCAATAACTGGCTTCAGGTTTGATTTTATTAATAAGACCTTTTAATATTCATGCTACACTATTGCTGCTACTGCTTCCATACAAGTACTAGAAAAAGAATCACAGAAAATTTCTGATCATATTGGAATATAGAAATGCTTTTATAATAAAAAATGCTTTTTTATTATAACACAAAAGATAAACAGTGGAAAAATAAAGAATAATAAATGCAAACACACCAAAGTCAAATGCTTTTTATGGAAAAATCACCACAAGGAAAATAAAAACTCAAATTACTACCTAAGAAAAATATTTGCATCTTACATCACAAAGGGCCATTTCCCCTGAAACACAAGGAGTTTTTCTAAAAGTCATAAGGAAGATAAACAACCCACTGGAAAACTGGTTTCAAAGAAAACTCCCACCAATGACTCATAAAAAGTACAAACCTTGGGCTGGAGAGATGGTTCAGAAGTTAAGAGCACTTGCTGCTCTTGCAGACGACCAGAGTTTGATTCTCAGCACCCACATAGCAGCTCACAACCACCTATAACTCCAGTTCCAGCCTTCTTCTGGCCTACACAGGCACCAGGAATGGACACAGTGTATGTCCATACACATATGCAAGCAATACACTCAAACGCATAAATAAATCCTTTTTTTCCAACAATGCAAACACAAACTTTACAGAAACACCATATTTTCTCCCACCAAAATGGCAGGTTCCTAAGCCTGGTAACATAACAGGTGGAAACACATTCTTCTGCTGTGTGGGTTGGAGCTCCTGACTAAGCCTCTAGGGAAGACACTGGGCAGTATGGATTCATGTGCACATAGCCCTTGGCACACAATTCTGCTCCAGACACTCACCATGTGGCAGAGTCATAGTGCTATATTTGCTATCAAAAATGTCCTTGAAAGACTCGTGTTGGAGGCTCGATCACCGTGGCATTATTAGGAGATGCCTGAACCTAGTGGAGGTAGTTAGGCCACTGAAGCTATGCCCTGTGAGTGGGTACTGAGACCCCAAGCCCTTCCTGTCCCTCTTTGCTTTCTGGCTGACTCAAGGTGGGCAGCTGTTCCTATACCATGTGTTCCTACCATGATATACTATGCTGCCACAGGCCTAAAGCAACAGGGTCCACCAACCATAGATTAGAACTTTTGAAACTGCTAGCCAAATTAAACCATTATTTCCCCTAATTTGATTTAGCTTAGGTATTTTTCACAGTGACAGAAAACTAACACACACACATGCACATACAGACTGTGAAATGATACAGCCAAAGGTGATTCATTGCTGTATTTTTAAGCAACAGATTGGAGAAACACCTAAAAGTCCAAAGTATAGAAGGAATTACTGGATATCCACATGGGTTTAGTTTGCCTGGGTTGTGATGGCAAAACACCACAAACTATGTGGCTTAAACAACAAAAACTTGCACAATTCAGGAAGCTTAAAAATCCCAGATCAAAGAGTCTACAGGACTGGGAAAATGGCTCAGGGACAAAGTGCTTGCTGTGAAAGTGGGCGTGGTGAAGTTTAGATCCGCAGAACACATGTAAAAAGTCAAACTTGGCAGGATAGGTCTGTAACCCCAGCACCAGGCTGCAGAGACAAGCAGCTCTGTGTAGCTGGCTGGATCAGTGAGCCTTGGGTCCAGTGAGAGACCTTGTCTCAGCAATGTAAGGTGGGTAATGATAGAGGTAGACACCCATTGTTGATCTTGGCCCAACACACCCATGCACACACATGTGCATCACACACACACACACACAAAGTTTTAAAAAAGAGTTCAGGGTCAGTTTTTTCTGCGGCCTATCAGACAGGATCTACTCCACACTTCTTACTTGGCCCCTGGCACCTTGCTGAAAATCTTCGGTGTGCCTCCACATGTGGACACCTAGTCCCAGTCTCTGCCTTTGTCTTCCATTGATCCGCCTGCACATGTGGATGTGCTCATCTCCATCTTTTACGGAGAAAGCAGTCACACTGCGCTCACCTTCTTCACTATGACTTCAGTTGTTTGTAGCTGAACTGACCCTGGAGCCAAACAGATTATATTTTCGGGTGCTGGGGGCTAGAACACCAAGGTATGAACTTTGAGGAGAACACATTTAAACCACATAGTACCATACTCAGTTATGAAGAAGAAAGAGAGGAACTCTTTATAAAGTGCTATAAACCAGGTGCTGTGATACAGATGTGTTGTCCTAGATACTCAAGAAACTTATGCAGGAGGATCATTTGAGCCCAGAAGTTTGGGTAACATAGTGAAACTTCTCAAAACAAACAAGAAACAAAATAACAACAGTAACCAAAAAAAAAAAAAAAGATATGCTTTAAGAAGCCAATATAACAACAACAAAACCCCTACAATATCCCAGCCATTAATACTATATAATTTATGTAAGATTAACAAACATGAACGTATTCATGTATGCTTATAAAAATGTTCCCAAGCATTTGGTCAGAAACCACTGACATTGGCTGATGGTGAGGAGGTGCCTGGGCTGCTGGAAGATGAGGGGGGAAGGAGAATTTTCAGTGCCTATCCTTGTACTTTGAACCAGGAGACTTATTTGCTTATTCAAATTTAAATTTATACATAGTAAGGTAGATGGAAGGATGAAAGATTTCACCTCCTTATTATACTAGCTTACTCCATGACCCCAATCACAATACACAATATAACTAGAATGCGAGAGCTATATAAAAAAAAAAATAACAAGGCTCACCCGTCCTTGTATGCTCAAGGATTGGGGCAAAGTCAACTGGTATGTGCTACCTATTGAATAAATACTTGCATTAATAAATACTTACAATCATAAATAAACGCATTTGTGAGTGAAAAATTAAAATCAAACCTAAATTGAGTCAGACTGCTAAATTCCCAAGGGACTTATATGTACTGGTGAGTAACCCGACCTGAAGCGAACTGCTTCCTTGGTTCTGTGCTTCGCAGCTTGATTTCTCTCCAAATGTGTGGGCTGAGAGGATATGGTGGCTCAACTTACTTTTGTCTGGTTCTGTGACTTCTCTAGGGACTACCTGTCCTTAAGTTAGAGGCAATATCTTCTCAAAGTCTTGTTTGGACTTGTTCTTCATTGCAGGAACATCTGTTGCTTTAAGGAGAGAGTCACCTTTGGAATCTGTCCTGAACATTACCTTCCCATTTGCCCAGTGATTGATTCCCTTTTCCTTGCAGACCTGGACGCTCCGGTTGGGCAGTGTGTGGCAGGTGGCGCTGTTGAGCTGTGTTGGAGGGGAGAGCGGGCTGGACTTAGAAATTTGCCATCAAACAACCAGGATCCCCCAAACTCTAGAAGTCAACTGTCTGCATGACGCATTCTAATTGGCTAGAGGTGTAGCTCACTAAGAGAAAGCTTGTCTAGCATGCACAGGACTCAGAGTTAGAACACACACACACACACACACACACACACACACACACACACACACACACACACACGCACACACACACACACACACTAAACTGAATGAGATAGCCATCTAGACAGACACACATATCTTGAATTGGCCCTCTGGCCCTGAAGAATACCCTTCAAAGATCCAGAGACCCTAGAAAGGGGCAGTCAGGCTGGGTCAGATTTGGTTGAAGTAACAACTAAACCCTTCCACTCCAGTAACCCAAGATTTGTCAGTCTCATACAATTTTCAGTTGAAGTCAATTCTTCCTTCTTCTGTCTTGCAGCTGAAGTATCTGGAGTTACCACTGTAGAGGAAGAGAAGGCTGGAAGATTCCATTGTGCACTTTTGATTAATCATTAAATTTTTACTTTTATTGATTTGTGCATATGTGTGTGCCTGCTTGGCTGTATGTGTACCACATATATGCAGTGCCCACAGAAGTCAGAAAAGGGCCCTAGGACCTCCTGAGCTGGAGTTAAGAACGGCTTTAAGTTGTCTGATGTGGGTGCTGGGAACCAACCCTTAGTTCTCTGTAAGAGCAGCAAGTGTTCTTTAAGTGGAGAGCCATCTCTTTGGGCTCCCCTAACCCCAGGGTATATTTTTTAAGGTTTGGGCCTAACAGTGTCTTTTGTCACACCTATATCTTTTTGGCCAGACAGAGCTGTACAGACTCATTTATTATAGCTGCAAAGGAGGCTGCCAACAAGAGGAGCTGTGGATATTTGGTGGACACTGATAGACTTTTCACTACCATGACACCTCAAAAACATGGCGGGGGGGGGGGGGGGATCCAAGGACCACATTTAGCTCTGAAATCAAAGCTGGCATCATTCAACAGCATGGTCAGTGTGGCGTCATTTGTTGCATGAGCTGGTGAAATATATATTCAAGCGACATGAGAATTTTTCATGAGAGTCAAAAGATCCTTTTCCTTCCAAACTCTGTTCTGTTCTATCTTTTAAAACACTGCTTTTTGATCTTTGAAATAGTTATAGCTTGATATATATATATATATATATATATATATATATATATATATATATATATCAGATTATCCATAAAACCTGATAACATAAAAGCACTTATTGTTCTATAATGTTTCTTTTGGCCAGGAACTTAAATTCATTTTATTTTTGTAGTCACATTTATGATGTTTCCATTCAGGTATACAGTGTCGTTTGCTCATATTCACCCTGTTCTCTTTCACTGAGTGGTTTTGACACAAGGTGTCTCATGAGATCCATTTGAAGAAGTTTCTTAGTTAGAGATGGATCTACTTCCAAACGGGCTCACACATGTGACTGCTGACAATGTGGGCCCCTCCACAGGTCTAGTTGAGTGTCCTTATGGCATGGTAACAAATGATGCAAGAAAAAGCAAAGAAAAAAATCCGTAGAGCTTTTTACATCCTAGTTTCTGATGCTGTGGTGCTTTGATGAGAAAGGCCCCATAGGCTTGGGTGTTTGAATACCTGGTTCCCAGTTGGTGGCTATTTGGGAAGGAATAGGAGGTGCGGCCTTGTTGGAGAAGGTTGGGCTCTGGGGTTTCAGAAGACTTGGGCCATTTCCAGTGTTGCCTCTCTGCTTCCTGCTTGCAGATCAAGATGTGAGCTCTCTGCCGTTCCTGCCACCATGCTTGCTGCTTGCTGCCAGGCTGCCCTGCCATGATCAACTCTTAGTTCCCTGAAACCATAAGCCCAATTAAATGCTTTCTTCTTGTAAGTTGCTTTGGTCATGATGTTTTATTACAACAATAGGAAAGTAACTAATATAGTAGTTTTTAGAATTGAGTCAGTAAGGCAAGCTCATCCTCAAGGGGAGGGCAACTAGACTCCATCTCTTTAAAAAGAACATGAAAGCATGTGTGAACGTAATTTTAAACCGTAAATTTTAAACAGTCTTTCCAGAATTTATCTTAAAATATGCAGCTCCTTCCCCTCCAAATAACTGATTATCAGTTATCCTTTACTCATTAATGTCCTTATTGATTTGAAATACTTTATTATATTAAATCATTTTGTAGAAAATGGCCCATTAATGGACTACCTACTTAGTTACACTGACCTGCTTACTACTGCCATGTCCAAGTAGCCCTAAATATTGTAGTAGCCAAGAAAGTTTAAGTCTGACCACAAATTCTCTGCTAGCGTGGACCTTGGGTGCATGTAATTGTAACACTGTATACAAAGTGCAACAGGAAAATAGCATGAGGGAGAGTGGGCAGCAAAAGCCCTCCAAGGGAGGACGCTCAGCATCTATTCCTGTTGAAGGGAACCACTAGAGCGATAGGCAACCTGCCTCCAGCACAGCAGTAATTGTTCTGAGAGTGGGATTGACTTGGGGTGGGGTGTGTTGCAGATAGTGTAAGAGCTCAGTACACAACATTTGGTGATGATCAGTTAGGGGGATGGGCACCAGAAGAACTGTAGCTCAGTCCCACCTTTTGCCAGATACCCCAAATGCTCAGGTTATGAGAGTTTTACTCAGATGTGAAATAAAGATGATGAAGGACTTTGAATAATGAAGGCTACTCTGTCATCTGACTATGACAGTGGAAGGACACAGTATGACATATGTGGCGAAGAGATATAGGCTCTTAAGGACAGGGAGGTGACAGGAGCCCTGCGTGTGGTATCACTCCAGGACAGTCACCAGAATCAGCAATATGAGAATTCTGATCATGGCAACAAGGGGCCTGCCCTGGACTGAGTGGTTTGCTCCAGGATCTCGGCAGAGCCACCAAGGCTGATACTCAGTCTTAGGATCTGTCCAATCCACCTTGACAAGCACTAGTCCAGCCAGGCATGGGTGGGGTCCACAGCAAGACGTCCTCTCTTTACTCTAGGGACCACTGAGACAGGAGAAAGAATGCTGTCCTCTGGGAATTCAAGTATTAACTTTAAGACAAAATAAGAATCAGCATTGGAGAAAAAAGTCAAAGAACCATCTCTGTAAATGTTATTAAGTTTATAAAAACCCCAAACCTCAAAAAGGCTAAGAATGCAGGGAGGACTGGGGATTTCATTTGTGAACTATGGTTAGTGCTGTTGACTGCCTCCCCTATCAGGTTACAAGCCAAGTTCCCACCATTTCCCCATGCCAAGATTTAGAATTTGGCTTTCTTGCCATTGGAGAGTCTGCCTAATAGGTACCATACTACTGGAAGCACAAGCCAGCACCTACCTACCTGTCCTTTCCTTCCTTTCTTTCTCTCTTCCTTCCTTCCTTCCTTCCTTCCTTCCTTCCTTCCTTCCTTTCTCCTCTCTCTCTCTCTCTCTCTCTCTCTCTCTCTCTCTCTCTCTCTCTCTCTCTCTTCCCCCTAAGGAATATTTATTCATTTTATATACCAACCACAGATCCTCCTCTCTTCCCTCCTCCCACTCCTCCAGGCCTCCCCCCCACAACTCATCCCCCATTCCCTCCTCCAACAAGGTATGGCCTCCCATGGGGAGTCAGCAGAGACTGGTCCATTCAGTAGAGGTAGGTTCAAGCCCCTCCCCCTGCATCAAGGCTGTGCGAGGTGTCCCACCATAGGTAGTGGGCTCCAAAAAGACAGCTCATACACTAGGAGTAGATCTTGATCCTACTGCCAGGGGACCCCTTAAGCAGATCAAGCTACACAACTGTCTCAGTTATGCAGAGGACCTAGTCCAGTCCCAAGGAGATGTTGGAGTGGGAGAGCAATGAAAGAGATACCATGATAGAGGGAGACATCATGGCGATAGGGAGAAATTGGGTGCTAGGGAAGTTCCCAGAAATCTACAAGGATGACCCCAGCTTAGACTACTAGCAATAGTGGAGAGGGTGCCTGAATTGGCCTACTCCAGTAATCAGATTGGTGACTACCCTGTCATCATAGAGCCTTCATCCAGTAACTGATGGAAGCAGATGCAGAGATCCACAGCCAAGCATCAGGCTCGGGGAAGAGGAAGGCTGAGTCAGTGGATGCCACCCTGCCGTCCAGGGAGCAGCACGTAATGGCACACAGGTAAAGCCACAGAACACATGGCAACATACAGATGAACAGAAATGGGCTGAGTTTAAGTGTAAGAGCTAGTCAGTAGTTAGCCTGAGCTAATGACCAAGCAGTTTTAATTGATATAAGCCTCTGTGTGTTTACTTGGTTCTGAGCGGCTGTAGACCAGGTGGGACACAGAAAAACTTTCAGCTACAGACTTCCCCAACACACACACCTCCCGATCACATTTGGTTCTACCCTTAGTCTCTACACAGACTCTGGTTCCTAACCCTCCAAGAAGTGTCAGGCATGGGCTCCCTCTCACGGCATGGGTCTCAATTTAGACCAGTCATTGATTGACTGCTCCTACAAGTTCTGCACCTCTATTGCCCCAGCGCATCTTGCAGGCGGGACTAATTGTAGGTCGAAGTTTTGTGGCTGGGTTGGTGTCCCAATCCCTCTAGCGGAAGCCTTGCCTGGTTGCAGAAGATGGCCAGCGCAGACGGCCCCATTGCTAGGAGTCCTGCTATGGTCACCCTCATGGATTCCTGGGAGTTTCCATTGCACTAGGTTTCTACCTCACCTCTGAAATGTCATGCAATTCCACTTGTTTCTTCCAGTTCTCTCTCTCTCCACCCCTCCCCCTACCTAATCAGTCCTGTTCCCATCCCCACCTACCCCTAGTCTGCCCACAAAATCTATTCTATTTCCCCTTCCCAGGGAGATCCACGTGTCCCCGCTTGGGCCCTCCTTGTTACTTAGCCTCCCTGGACCTGCAGATTGTAGCATGATTTTTTTTTTTAAACATCTAATAGCCACTTATAAGTGAGTACATACCATGTTTGTCTTTCTGGGTCTGGGTTACCTCACCCAGGATGATTTTTTACTAGTTCCATCCATTTGCCTGCAAATTTCTTGATGTTTTTAATAGCTGTGTAATAAACAGCTGATGGACATCTAGGTTGTTTCTATGTTCTGGCTATTATGAGTAAAGCTGCTATGAACATAGTTGAGCAAGTGTTCTTGGTTGTGTAGCTTGGTGTTCCTGTGGGACACCTAACAGTGGGAGTGGGAGCTGTCTCTGACTCTTTTGCCTGCTTTGGGGACCCTTTTCCTCCTACTGGGTTGCCTTGTCCAGCCTTAATAACAGGGGATATGCCTGGTTCTATTATAACTTGACATGCCGTGTTTGGTTGATATTCCTGGAAGGCCTGCTCTCTTCTGAAGGTAAAGGAGGAGGAGTGGATCTGGGGGCAAAGGGATGTGGGTCAGTGGGGGAATTGGAAGGAGGGGAGGTAAAGGAAACCAAGGTCAGGATGGGATAAATTTTTAAAAAATATTGATCTATCATGACATTAATGTATTTATAAGACATATAAATCAAGTAAGGCATAAATATAAGGAAGCTGTGTGTGGTACTCCCTAAAACTGGTTACATGCATAGACTAAGTTACAATATAGAAATGTGAATTAAAATTAATAAGCTTGACCTAGTGGGCAGTTTTATAAGAGTGATGTTCCTCAGAAATGATTTTGAAGCACAGGCTGGACATTTATAAACATTATGTGACGGCTTTCAAGAATTTTCAAGGAATTGATGTCATTCAGACAGTACTCAGTAATCACCATTCAGTTGTGCTAAGTGGCAACAATAGAGGATAATTTTAAAATCATAAAGTAACCAAAGCAGTCATTAAAATCATAGTGGTAGTTTATAAATTCTTAGAATGAATTATAACAAAGTGATAGCATTGATTATGAAAAGTAGCTAATGCAATTTTTGAGTCTAAGTTATATCCAGAAGTATTTATGTTAGAAGTGGAAAGAGGGTGGTTGTGGCACGTGACCTTCAATTCCAGCACTCAGAACGCAGAGGCAGGTGGATCTCTGTGAATTGGAGGCCAGCCTGGTCTACAGAGTGAGTTCCAGGACAGCCAGGGCTACACAGAGAAAGCCTGTCTCAAAAACAACGAACAGACAAAAGTGGAAAGACTATAGATAATGTCCATGTAGTTATACATAAGCATGTTGTTTTTATTGTATTTTTATATTTGTAGTTAGCATTTTAATATCTTAAAATATTAATATTTACTTTGAAACAAGCTGAAAGAGAAAGAAGGATGGAAAGAGCTGAATAAAATGACCAGGAGTGCAGAGAAACACAGTAAAGTTTGACAGTGCAAGGCACTGTTAATATGTCAGCTAGGTGGTGCACATCTGTCATCCCATCACTTGACAGGCAGATGCAGAAGGATTAGGAGTTTTCAAGGTAATCCTTAGCTGTATAGGAAGCTTGAGGCCAGCCCGAGCTACAAAAACTCTGCCTCTCAAAATGAAAAAATGTAAAATACTATTGATATGGATGAGAGTCTAGCACCAAAGACCAAAACCAAGGAAAATGGCGTGGTTATATTGCACAGGGAACAGCAAGGGGAGGCACTACAGGTGGAGTGGATATTTACATGATAAACTGTTTAAAATAACTGCATGCTTGAATGTGGCAGAACAAAAATTTCATAGAAGAATATACAGTGCAAATCTAAGTCAAAGAAAGTGTTTCACAAATGCCTCAGAGCCGATGGGCATCAAGTCAGTCTTTCCACACAGACGCCTCATGGCCAGTGGACATCGAATCAAGTCTTCCCTCATAGAAGACACCGAAGTCACAATATTTTATAAACAAAACCAACCAAATATTTAAAGAGAGAAATAAACACGTCCTTGTGTCAAATTTTGAGAAAGCAGAATAAAAACGTTAAATCCACTTTTCAATTAATATAATGCCAGTGCCAAAATAGTCAAGAACAGCATGAAAAAAGTAATGCCCTGACAAAGCTTACAGAAACCAAAATGTGAAAAAATGTCAAAACTTTGTAAATTCAAATCAAAAGAGCACACACTCATAACACGTGAGGACTGAATAGGGTTTATTTTGGAATGTAAAGTTAGGTCCACACTGGGAGAGATGGATAAGAAATCATTAAACCCAAGTAGCACAAAGCAAAACTCATGTCTGCTTCATGAAAGTCCCTTTTGTATGTCAATCCAAGGGGATCCCTGGAACTTAGCAAGAGTTTCTGCTGGTGTCTATGAGAATATGTCAAGGGCCAAGAAGCATTGATCCCTAGCCTCCAGGAGAAATACGGATGCTTGAAAAGTAAACAGTCATCCAGAGAAAATGGCAAATGTGCCCACCATGAGACATTTACGAAAGTTCAAATTAAGGGATAAGCCAAAGACTGAGGAAGAAGAGATTTGCACACAGGGAGAGGAATTTTGCCCATCAGAATGCCCATCAGAAGTAGTAATTTTAAGCAGGATCTTGGGAAATATATTCTCCTCTCCTGCTCGCCTAATCCATACTTAAATGAGTATATCAGTTTTGTGATAAATAAACTAAAAGAGTAAAATATCAACATAGTTTTGGGTAAAATACAAAGGTAACCACCTTATAATTATTTGGGTTACATTATTACTCAACATCTAATTCGCCATCATCCTCTCAACTTAAAACTTCCCAAACAATGTACCCTCAACTACTAACAAGAATTTTGGGCCATGTCATTTGGGTATGTCCTTATCTGCCTATCACCACTAAGTATTTGGCTCTGTTCTTTAAGTTGCTTTCTAGAGACTACCATTTAAATGCTATAAGAAACATCACACCTGAAGCATAGTGAGTTATTAGTTTATTAAATAATGCTGTGGCTAAAGTGAAAGCTCATAGAGCTCTTACTTCCTTATCAGTTCTTATCCTTCCTTCCTCCTCCTCATCTACTGGAATTATATATCAACAAAGCAATGACATGATAGAAATTTATGCATGTCATAATTCTCTGAAATGATCTGTAACTCCTTATTGATAGGAAATCATAAACTTGATAATGATAAGAAGGACAGGTCTTAAACTACTTACTGGTAAAGAGCCTACAGAAATCATTGTGCCACTAAATAAAATGCAGGGTAATTATTTGTTTCACACTGATAATAACTGGCCAGTAGCATTAGCATGTTACTCAGGATCTACAGATAAACATTATTCTAAAGACCTTCTTTAAGACCTTTTGAAAACAGTGGTCTGGGCCGCCACCTGAGGCCATGTTGATGTCAGAGGGCCAAGCTGCTGCCAGGGTCATACTGATCTAGGTGGCCTGTACTGCCACCCGAGGCCATGGTGATGCCTGGGCCTGAGCTGCAGCCAAGGTCTATGTATGGGTCCATGGCCCTAACACAGCTGGGGTCTGTGTTGAGGTCTGTGGCCCATGTTACCACCAAAGGCTGTGCTGACGCCCAGTGTCTGGGCCACCACCTGAGGCTACTTGGTGTCCGAGGGCCATGCTGTCTCCAGGACCATACCAATATGAGTGACCTGAGCTGCCACCCAGGGCCATGGTGATGTCTGGGCCTGAGCTGCGGCCGAGGCCATGTCTGGGTCCATGGTCCTACCACAGCCAGAGTCTGTGTTGATGTCTGTGGGTTATTTTACCACATAGGAGAGCTGGCCCCAGTGGCCAGGGCACCAGAAACTGGCCCTGACCCTTGCCTCAATGGGAGAGCTGTCCCCTCTTCTGGGAGAACTGACCCCAATGGTATGTGCATGGGAGAGTTGGTCCCAACCTTTGACAGCCCTCAGAGAACTGCCCCCCCCACTCCTGCTGCTGCAGTGGGAGAGCTGGTCCTAACCCTCATCTGAGGGGAGTGGTCCCAGTGGAGACCCAGACTGACCAATTAAGCTACCACCCAGGCCCAGGTCCAGGGCTTTAAGTTGGCTAACCCCAACATCTGCCCCATCTATGAGCTGCTGGAGAGTGTGAAGGGACTGGTTCTATGTTGTAGAATATTATTTTAAGATGTGTTACATTTGTGCTGTGGAACATTTATTTAATGATGCAAAGATGTGTTGCATTCTTTTATGTTGCATTTGTTTAACTCTGTGAAGCTGTGTTACTCTGCCTGTCTAAAACACCTGATGGTCTAATAAAGAGCTGAACAGCCAATAGCAAAGCAGGGGAAAAAAAGGATAGGCAGGGCTGGCAGCAGAGAGAATAAATAGAAGGAGAAATCTGGGAGAAAAAGAAAGAAAGAGGAAGGAGAAAAGAAGGAGGAGGACATCAGGGGCCATTCAGCTACACATCAAGCCACAGAGGAAGAAATAATGAAAGGTCTACAGAAATAGAGAAAGGAAAAAGCCCAAAGGCAAAAGGTAGATGAGCTAATTAGTTAAGAAAAGCTGACAAGAAACAAGCCAAGCCAAGGCCAGGCATTCATAAGTAAGAATACGTCTCCATGTGTATTTATTTGGGAGCTGCGTGGCGGGCACCCCAAAAGAGCAAAAACAACCTACAGTCCTATGGAACCACAGTCACAGGATCTCTATGACGGGGCAACAACAGGATATCCAAGAGAGGTTTCCTTGAGGGTTCAGTATTAGTGTTGTGCCAGAAGTTAGAGGTGTTGAACCAGATCAACAATGAAGATTTGCAAGTAAGGCTGTGTGACCCACTGCAGCCACTACAACAAAGGATATGTGATGGAAAGGTGGGAAAGATGGAGGAGCGAAATATTATTATTATTTTTCTTTTGTGAGGGTAGGCTACAAGGGTAGAGGGCAGACATAAAAGAACTGTGAAATGAGTGAGACTGGGGTGTGTTTCCCCAAGAATCAATTTAAAAATGAAAGAAATCTTTTGACGGTACCCCATTATATTTAGATACCTAAAATTACATCTAAAAATCCTATAGAGATTACTTTTAATGCTTTGACAGATGGATCTTCATAAGGACAAAGAGCTTGCATTTTTATATGCAGATTCCAGCACCCTCCACAAAGTAAGATTGTACGGACCCCTGGTTGTACAGCTCAAAGGTCTGAACTTGCTGTAATCAATCAGCTGTTATTAGATGTTTCTCAGCCACTGAATATTTTAACTGACTCTGCAAATTGTGCTCAAACTGTTTCTCTTTTAGAAACTTCAAAACTTAAACACAACCCCACTACTAATGTTATTTTACAATTATTCCTTTTACTTCAGATGTCTGTAAGACAACAGAGTCAACATTTTTTTATAACTCTTGTTCGTGCTCATTCTAATCTGCCAGGTCCATTAACATCCCCTATTGCTCTAGCCGATGTGCTGGCCCTCTCCTAGCCTCTAACACTTTGTTTTCAGGACATTCAAAAATCTCATGAACTTTATCAAAGTGCCAATCTTTACAGGTACAATCATTTTACTTCCTGAGCAAGCTGGACAGACAATCTTGTTCTTTTACACTACTGCCCTCTGCTGGCAGAATTAATCCTTGAGGGTTAAAACCTAAGCACATTAGACAAAAAATATTACTCGTATCTCAGATTTTGGACATTTAAACTATGTTCATTGACACTTGATACTTTTTCTAATACAATTGTTGCTTCTGCTCACAGGGGTGAAATAACCTAGGATGCCATTATCATTTATTTATTATACACCTTTTTCTGTCTAGGACTCCCACTGTAACTAAAAACAGATGATGGTCCTGCTTACACTAGAAAATGCTTGAAGAAACTTTGCAATTCATGGAATAGTAATCATATTACCGGAATCCCTTACAATCCACAAGGATAAGCTATTGTGGAAAGATGCCATCAAATACTTAAACAGCAAATTGTAAAGATAGAAAAGGGACTAAAAAAACAAGTTACCGGGAGTGGGGGTGGAGGGTGGAGGGTAATGGTGGTGGCGCACGCCTTTAATCCCAGCTCTCAGGAGGCAGAGGCAGAGGGATCTCTGTGAGTTTGGGACAGCCTGGCCTACAGAGTGAGTTCCAATCAAGACAATCAAGACAGTTACAGAGAGAAACTCTGTCTCGAGGGGGAAAAAAAAGTGAGTATATAAAACTATACTGAAATCCCCATGTTCTGTGCTACATTTAACCATGCTAGCTTTAATTTTTTCACTTTAAAAAACAATACTTCTGCTGTTTCCTCAAAGAATTTTTGCCCTAAAAGAGGCATATCCTAAAATATATGTTGAATGGAAATGGCTAGAAACGAATCGATAGGAAGGGTCAGGTGTTCTTCTAACATCAGGGTGAGGTTATTTTTGTTTCTTCCCAAAAAATGAATGAAGTCCCAGATGGTTTCTGCTCTGATGCACCCTACCAGGAGAACATCCCAGAGACCACTGGACAAATGATGCCTGTGAAGGCAGAGAACAAACCCATCCAGGGAGATGACCAGAGAGAAGAGTAAGCCGATGACTTGGGAAGACATCAAGACTTCTGCTCATCAAGTCAAGACCTTGGGGAGACAACAAGGACACAATACTACTAACACAGGAAGGATGCTGTTATGTTTACTGACTATATTACATGTTAATTCTCAGTTTATCGGTGCAGAATCCAAATGCCTTTTATCAGGGGTGATAAAAGGCACTCCTGTAATAGGAGACAGGATGATGTTGTTTTGCCATGCTAAGGATTGTTTTTATCTTTTGGGACCAATTGTCTGGACAAAAGATGTTATACGAATATTGAGTCACAGGATATTTTGGTTGGACTAAACTAATTAATCGGTCCAAATGCAATAATACAGATTTTAGCATAACTAGATACTCTTTAGAGAACTGATAGTGGAAATTATAGTTGTATGAAGATGAAAAAGGAGTATCTGATGTATTGATGTTGCTGTACCTAGAATAGTGCTATCTGTTGCCAATGGTTTAGAAAATAACCTCTGGCTTCACTTGGTACATAGCAATCAACAAGAATAATCTTTTTGTATCAGAGGAGACCCATCTATTCCTGGATTCTTAAATTTTTTTTACTCATATGCATTAGAGTCCACCCGTACCTGTATCCATAGGTCTTCCCCTGATATTCTTGTCAATGGTGTTTTTTTTAAATAACAATGTTTATGCTTTAAATGTGCTTATATTCCTCCTTATTATAATTCCATCTCTAATCATACCTTTCCCTCTGGTAACAACTGACTTTGGAAAAAATGATACATATACTTCCCTTCCTGTGAGTTATAAAGGTTTATATGGGATAGGCCTCATTACATCCATTTTGTTCGATAAATCTTTGCAATCTATCAATGGAATTAAGAGCGTTCCCTCAAAGTTGTGATGATTCTTTCACATCTATTAGCTCCTGTGATGGTTGCATCCACACTAGCTTTTTTATTACCAGTTCCAGAAATGATTACTGGAACACAAAGAGAAGTCTCAAAACTGGCCTGAATGTGAAAACCAGGGAACCTACATGGGACTGACCTAGGCTCTCTGCATATAAGTTACAGTTGTGTAACTTGGTCTTCATGTGGGACTCCTAGCAGTGAGAGCAGGGGTCTCTAACTCTGCTGCCGGATTTTGGGACCTATTCCTTCTGTCTGATTGCCTCATCCAACCTTGGTAGAAGAGGGGGTGCCTGGCCTCACTGCACTTGGTGTACCATGGCTGGCTGATGTCCATGGGATGCCTGCCTGTATCTGAAAAGAAACAGTGGAGGAGTGGCTGGGGTCAAGGTGAGAGATGGAGGACTGGAAAGAGAGGAGGAAGGGGAAACTTTGCTTAAGATGTAAAAAGAAGAAAATAAAAAAAAATTGGCTTGTATGTTTTGTAAAACTACTAATATTATAGCAAAAATACTAACAGAAATCAACCAAAAGATGGGCAAATTGAGAGCCACAGTTTTACAAAATAAAGCTACTATAGATTATTTGTTGCTCAAGCATAATTTTGATTGTCAACAATTTCTTGTCATGTATTGCTTTAATGTGTCAGATTTCTCTCATGCTACTAATGATCAAATTAATGATTTGCATAAAGAGATAAACGAAATCTCTCAAGTGACCTTTGCGTAGCCATCATGGTTAATATGCCTTTCCCTTCTTCTGGGTCCTCCGTTAATGTTAGCTAGTCTTAGAACTCTGCTATGCTTGACTATGTTACTTATACTAGCCGTGCAGGCAATGCATTCAATCTTAGCCTCTGTTATAACCATCATTTTTCCTTTAAAAAATAAAGGAGGCACAGAGGTCCTTGTGCTCACAGATAAGCACTAGGGGAACCTGGAATGTTAAACACACAGGGTTGTTCCTTCAAAAAAAGAAATACATAACCTGTTAGCTGCCTAGGAGGCTGAGAGCAGACATAGTTAATAGCGTGATGACCTTTGCACTATCTGCATGACTGACACCCCCCGCTTCCCCCAGACCCTTATCATAAGTTTGTTTTTCCCAGTCTATAGAACTCATCTTTATTAAAGGTTTCGTGTGTACTTTACAAAGAGTTTCGATGTAGTCATGTCTGATCTTTACTTAGTTTATTTTGTGCTTTATTGTGCACATAGGATTGAATTAATTATTACCAGAAAAGCTTTCACCAAATTGTGCTTAAATATGCCCAAAATAAACTACTTGGGGTAACACTCCCAAAGTTTGAACCAACATAGGCTGCTTAGTTGTGTTAAACCAAACTACCTTCTTGCCTCCTGTGGACCATTACTCTGCTAAGCCATGGTGGTTTCAGAGACCCTCTTATGAAGACTGAGAAGGAAGAGGTATGCACACAGGAAGAGGTCAAGCTCACTCATCAGAGGCAGGAATTCTGAGCAGGATCTTGGGAAAGAGTGCTGATTGGCAGAAAAGAGGCAGACAGGATGTCTCATACATGGGCAGTGGGTGTAATGGGCAGCTTTGCTTCCCTGCTCAGTGAGACTAGGAGGTGAGAAAGGCAAAGAGAGAGGAATGGAAAAGCAAGGATAGGGGTTGAAGGTGCAGAGAGAGGTGACACAAATGACTGGAGAGACTTGCAGAGGACGGACACACTTTCTATAACAAACTCAAGAGAGGAGTGGATTCTCCTCCACCTCTAGCTGGCCTCTCTTCTACCCCATTCAGCGCCATGTGCAGTTCTGCTTCACTGGAGAAATGTTTAGACCCCCACTGTTTCCAAGCTGGATATGAGCAGCTGTTGTAAGTCTGCTTGTGGCAAAGTTCCCAGGCTATTTCCTTGCCGGTGTTTCCCTGCAGAGGGATAGGATGGGTTAAGTGGGACCTGGGCCCAAAAGCACTTCTCAGCTTTTAATGGAGACTGCAGTCCAGTCTCTGTCTCTTTCAATGTGACTGGGAAGAGAGAGAGAGGCTAGCCTGGGATAACCATCCTGCCCTCTGGATAGCCAGCTTGACCTATCCAGCAATCCTGGGTGGCCAGCTTGGGCATTCTTTCTCTGCTCTTAGCCTCTGCAGATGCAGCCTGTTCTAGTAAAGTTCTCAGGTACCTTTGGCCTCATTCTAAGACCCTGGAAGAACATTTTCTATGGGAATTTAACTTGTGACTTTCCTCACAGGGACAGGATATGACGGAGACTTCCTCGTTTTGTTCTGTCTATTCTGGTTTTTATAACAAAGGGCAGAACCAATAGCTTATGTCCTAAGGTGGAAGGTGGGTGAGTATTTCTGTCACTCATGAGCTGCACCCCCACTTCCTGAGCTCAGCTACCAGTCCATGTGGAAAGGGTCTTAAGCATCAGGGACTAATACTCCATAGTCATCCCCTTTACAGGGAGGCGAGATTGTCAGCATCTGTCTGCCACTTGGATCTTTTGCTGTTACCTAAAAGGTATGTGGCTCCCTTGCAATAACTGTATGAACCTTCTAGAAACAGCAGAAAACAGAGAGAGAGGCCCTCGGGGAAGCCTATCATAGGAAGAAGCTCTTACTGCCTCATCCTGGTGGTTTTGTTAGGTGTTGAGGTGTCTTAGGAGAGATGCCCATTCAGGCTGGCCCCTCTGAGGAAGCAAGATTCTGATGCATTCTTTCCCCCTCACAGATAAAAATGGTTCATTCTTTTGGGACTCCCTTCTTAAAGCAACTCAGCCCCTAGAGACAAAGAGGGTGGAGATCCTCTTATGGGCCAACTAAAATCACACTAATGTAGGCTAGCGAGCGGTGGTGGGCACTGGAGTGGGAAAGGGGTGAGAGGTGCCTAAGTCTCATTTGCCCTTTGGAGTTTATGTGGGTAACGGCGAGATGAAACACACCAATTATGGTTTGCAAAATCAGCAATGCCGAGCAGAAGAGGTGAGAGATGGCCTTCAATACTGCAGTGTGCCCTTTATCCTTGGTGTCTTCAGAAAGGAACATCCCAGGGGATCCCAACAGCCGGAGAGACTCTGGTCCCCACCAGCACAGCTTAGCTAGGTCCGAGGCCCCTTCACTGAGGTCCCCATTTTCACCCCCAAATTCAACCTATCTAGCTTCTTCCTTTCTCTGGCCAAACTTCTCCACCAGAATCAGAATCTGGAGCCCATTTCAACCTTGGTGCAAATGGCGGGAACCAGAAAGTGTTTCCTCTTAGGGGGCATCCGCACTCCAGGAAGGGTCAGAGCCTTTTGCTGAAGGACAGGTGGGAAAGGAACCTCGAGGCAGTGGTGGGGAGGGGTGTGGAGTTTCACCCACGAAGTCACTTTAGGAAAATTTCTTCTATTCCCTTCAGGAAGTCGCCAGACCACTGGTTTCCAGTGAAAGGCTATCCAGCAGATACCCCTGAGTACTGAACAGGAACTAAGTACCTGTGACGCCCATCTGAGAGGATGCTAGCGGAAAGGTCTTAGGGACACTTCAAGTTGCTTTAACTAGCAGTAAAATTTCAATCCACTGACTGATTGGTCTTGTAGCTGGATTCCTTGTGATCTAGTCTCTTTAGTGCAGCTGGGGATAACACTGCTTGAGGCTGGGTGATTCCTAACAGTGTTATTTATGGTTTTGGGTTATTGATGCACATGAAAGCTGAAGCCAGACCTGAGGCAACACAGCTGGTGGAAAGCTGGATGAGAGAAAACAGGCGCTGTAAACAACAGCTGAGGTAGGAACATCACTCTACCACCCACCAGCTGTATGTTAAGGTGCCCCACATGCCTCGCTTGCCCTACCTGTAATTGGAGTTTATTGGTAAAAGGAGTAATAATACTGATGGTAAAGGTGAGTGTTTGATAAAGAAGTGTTCAATTTATGTTAGTGCGATTGCTGTGGGCAAATGTATGAGTTTCATGTGCATGGCAGGGAGGCGGTGTGTGCGTGCATGTGCTCCCTATATTTTCAGCCTCTTTTCCTGTAGCTTTGATGATGGAGATCATGTGTGTCTATCACAATAGAGAAATGACAACAGAGGACTGCGGATCCTCTAGCAATTCTGGAACACACCACCCCACTTGCTTGCCACTTGGGAAAGAACAGACTCTTCTTCTAGGCTAACCAGAGCAAGAGCTCATTAAGCTCCCTGTCTAATGCCCCGGCATCCTCTCCTGAGTGGACTCATGCTACCACCTAACACAGTTGACTAATTCCTCACAGTGGAGCTCATCCAACTGGACCCGTAAATGCAGTCGGTCCCACTGCTTTGCAAGGTGCTCTCTGGGTGGTGATGTGCCCCACATGGCTTTGCTCTCTTGGTGCTCTAAGCTATGACCCGTCCACCGGACTAAGGCGCAAAAGGAAGGGAAGGAAACAAGATGTGGAAGAAACACAAAGCAAGCGCAGCTTCAGATGCCTGGCTGCCACTTGTCAGAACTGCCGCAGACAGACACATACACACTTCTGTCATCAGCCACAAAGGACAAGAGGTCTTACTGTCCTCCAGAGCTTTGATCTCTGTGCAGGACCTCTGGTCTTGTTAGTTATTGCACAACTAATAATCCCACTAGGTTATAACCATCAAAACAGACAGGTTGGCGCCAGAGGGCTGTGTGCCCTCCTCCCTCTGAAGAATCCATCTGGGACACAAATGGAGTGGATCCAACTTGCTTCTCTGCCTTCCCTCCGTGACACTCGAGTCTGAGCTCCAAAGGCCCAGGACCTGGCACATTGACTTCTCAGACCGTTGCGCTTCCCACCTCACTACTGTGCTCCTACCGGTCTGGGTTCTTCTAGCCCAGAGGCCGCTCTGAGAGGCCCTCATCGATTCCTCCTTGCTTCTCCTCTGACTGCATTCCTGCTGTACAATCCTACATCTTTTACCAATGGTTTTGCAGACAGTGTGGCTGGTGCTCAGCGGAAGCAAAGGCTATGCGAGGGCCACTAAGTCATGACAAAAGACAGAGTAGAAAAGTGAGTTGGGATGAAGAGTGAAAATCCACTGAGTATCCCCTCCCCGGGGGGGGGAACTGTTGTGATGGGATAAATAGTTTCTAGAAGAAAGTGGCAAGCTGGTGTTTTGAAAGTGGAGAGAGAGGGAGAAGGTGGTGACTTTTATTTATAGAGTATTTCTTCATTTCTATGTTTGAGACAGAGTCTGGCTAGGTAGCCCGGGCTCTCTTTACACTCTTGACCCCTTTGCCTCAGCCTTCTGCATACCGGGATACAGATGTGTACTATTGCATGCAATTTAAACATCTTGTCAACCCATAGAAGGCTTAAACTTTTCCCTGACATTGGTTACTACCATTGCTCAAGCACAAACATTGAGGTCCATCCAGCTACAAAACCTGCCTTAAATCCTACAACTAAATAAAGAAGCTATGTGGAGAGACTGTGTACACTCCAAGATGTGTTGGCCACATGAGACTCACTGGCCTGTAGGCTTAGATACTAGCACAGAACCCAAGGGGGACTTAGAGGGGACAGCCTTGTGAGGGCTGAGTCTGAGTCTCCTGGACCACAGGAGGGAGAAGGGCTTGCCAGATGGCCTCCCTTCATCAGTTGGGCCTAAAGATGCTCTAAATATAAGAACGAACAGGACTAGCTAAGCCCCTGAAAGCACCACCCAAGGAATCAGAATACATGAAACTGTCCCAGAATGTCCCAAAAGTTGACAGGCAGCTACTAGACATATACTCTGTTTTGGAAAAAACAGCTCTTTTCCTCTGTTCAATGAACCTGATGTTCCAGAGCAGAGAAAATTGTACACAAGTGGTGGAGAGGAAGGGAGATAAAGCTGCGTTGAGATTCTTCGGAGATTTCCCATTCTCTGGGGCGTGTCCCTAATCCAGCGGAGGGTGACACTGAGCCCCCACACAATGTATGGCTCCATTCCTGACTTTAAACAATACTTGGCTTCCTCTGGGATCCTTCAGCCCTGTCCGTTCACAACTCTGTGAGTTCCAACAAGCCCAATGGTAACAACATTGCCTGGTAAAATTAGAAGCAGTTCTCATATCCCGTCAGGGTTTAAAAGAAGCCACGGGCCTGATGTGAAACTCCAAAATCAGAAAACAACAAATAAGTGAGACAAGAGCAGATCTCGGTCCTGCTGGGCTGCCCACGTCACCCTGCATGTTTATTATCTTCCAGGTGGCCCGCCTGCACTGCTGACAGATGGCAGATTTCTCAGTATTCCCGGGGTTTCTGAAGCAAGTACCACGCTGCAGCAGCTTTTTCTTCACCCAGCTTCTCCTCTTTCTCCAGCTGGGGGAGGTGAACTCAGGTAGTGTATTTGATCTGCAGCCATATTCAGTCCACCCAGGTAGGATACGAGCACCCATACTCTGCTCTTATCTTTGCTAGATGCTCTCTAGGAATGGGCTCTCACAATGCTGCACCAGACCATACTAACTGCTAAAATGCAAAAAGATTCCCATGCAAGGTTTTGGATTTTTTTTTTTTTTTGGTTTGGTTAATTTTTTCATTTGTTTTTGTCACTCTTTATTTGTTTGGCTTTTGAGACAGGTTCTGGCTTTGCAGCCTAGGGTGGCCTGGAACTCACAATCTTCTTGCCTCAGCCTCCCCAGTGCTGGGATTGCCGTTATAGACCACCACTCGATACCTCTAAACCAGTCGTTAAAGAGCCATACCACTTGATGTTCTTCTATCAGTCACCAGCCCCTGTTTCCCATATACACCACCCGGGAGCAAAGATAAGCACAGTTAAGAGCGAGTCTCTTTCCCTGGAAAGCCTTGCAAAGCACACATTCCCTGGGAAGGAAATAGATAGAGGATAAACTGGGATGAGGACAGAGAGAGAGAGAGAGAGAGAGAGAGAGAGAGAGAGAGAGAGAGAGAGAGGTGGGGGGGGCAGATAGAGTTCAGGTGTGTGAGAAAGACAGTTGAAGAGACCCTGGACAGGGAACCTGGTAGGAAGGCGATTGGGATTGACCAGGAGTCATCCAGGAGGCAAAAGGTTTTGTCCAAAATGATACATGATCTACGGACAAAGTGCAGGATGGGGAGGGAGATCTGGCAAGTTGGAGTCTGGGGAAGAAGTTTTAGCTGAATTTGGAAAGGAGGAAACAGACTGATTTAAGGAGAGCAGAGAGACCACCTGGAGACTCCATGAAAGAAGAGAAATGATCAAATGAAAGATCATGACAGGTCTCTCCATAGCAGAATTCAGTAGGCATTTACATACTAAACCACACAGAACAGAGTACACCCATCGATCATGTTTTTATATGTTTTGTTTTTATAGAAGCTGTACATGTGCGTTCTATTGATAAACACCGTGAAAACTGCCTGTCCTGGATAGTTTATTGTCAATTTGACACAAGTCAGAGACACCTGAGTAGAAGGAAGCACACTTGAGAAATTGCCTCCATAAGACTGGCCTGCACGCAAGCTTGTGGCATTTTAAAATTAATAATTGATAGGGGAGGGCCCAGCCCACTGTGTGTGGTGCCACCCTGGGTGGGGGATCCTGGGGTATATAAGAAGAGGCTGAGAAGTCTGTGGAGAATAAAGACAGTAGGCAACACTCCACCATGACCTCTGCTTCAGTCCCTGCCTCCAGGTTCTTGCCTTGAGCTCCTGCCCTGACTTCCCTGTAAGATAAATTACATCCCTTCCTTCTCAGTTTGCTTTTGGTCATGGCGTTTATCCCAGCAATTGAAATTCTAACTAAGACCTGGACAAAATAAGACTTTCGACTCTCATTGAGCAGAATCGCCACCATCATCAGCCATATGGCTTCTCTCTTTCAAGATCTTTTTCTTGGTGTGTTTACATCATTCTATATTTATATATTCTATTCTATGTCATAGGCATAATTTTCTTTTTGTCACTTACACAAATATGCAATTCTCTATTCTATATCATAGGCTTATTTATTTTTTGTCAAACATTGCATTTAGTGTGCTCCCCTGACCAAATAGCATTACTCTCGATCGATTCAAACCAATAACCAGTCCAGTCCTGTACAGTGTGCTTGGTTGGAACATGTGTACATATATATTTTAACGCATGCTCTGACTTTTTGCTCATGACAACTTCTTTTCCAGGAAACCACACAGGTTGTTGTTAGACAGCAACTCATCGTTGTCATTTGAATAGTTTGCTGTAGCTTTCTGATTTGCAAATTTTAAAAACTTAAGTTTGAAGTGGGTTGATCTTGGCCATTGTTTTGGATTGTTGTCCTAGATGAGGTCAAGGTACTGGGCCCTGGAGAATCCATTTTGGCCCTTGTCGGGGAAACGGTGGAGTTCCCATGCCACTTGTCACCGTACCTGGACGCAAAGCACATGGAGATCCGCTGGTTCCGGACCCAGGTCTCAAACGTGGTGTACCTGTACCAGGAACAGCGGGGTCTCTCCAGCCCGCAGATGCCGCAGTTTCTCAACAGAACCCTATTCGAAGCTAATGACATTGCTGATGGCAGCGTGACCCTGCATGTCCTCAATGTGGCTCCCTCCGACGAGGGCCGATATGGGTGCCGTTTTCTTTCTGAAGACTTCTCTGGTGAAGCCATGTGGGAGCTGGAAGTAGCAGGTATGTTTTGGAGCTAGCCAGGAGCAGGAGACAGAGAAAAGGATCGGATTGATAGAGCTGCCATATATTCAAGGAGACATAATGGCACCGGGAATCTTGGATTGAGAGCAAACAAGCACAATGTGTTAAAACATTGAGTGGGGCGTGAAGAAATATCTCAGAGGTCTATCTAGTGCCTGTCTAGCACAAACAAGACCATGGTTCAATCCTCGGTTCCAGAAAAGAAAACAAAAAAAGTTTTTAAAAAGTTAAAAAAAGAAATCCTTACAAGTCTATATGCAGTAAATAAAAGGGAGAAAACGTTCATAAAAAATACTGAATGACTTCAAAACAGCTGAAAAGATAATTAGTGTCCATAATGACAAGGTGACTCAAAGTGACATCAAGGTATAATAGGCATTTGTACAAGATTAATATTTGTAGTATCACCTAGAATTTCGTGAGCGTTGAAGCTTCCTAAATACCAACACATAGGAGCTGAATGTGGTCCATCATCACGGTCCACATTCAGAAGCGAGAAAGACAAGGAGCTCAGTGAACAGATGTGTAATGATTCCTCAAATCCATTAGTAAGAGGGAAAAACAACATGTAAAAGAAATTTGATGATGTATATAAAGTGCACAAGAAATAAAGGGGAATACAGTAGAAAGAAATGTAAGATATGCTAGCTAGAAGCTAATAGAATTTGATTACCTAAGTAGTGAGGATGTAAGGAATAAAAGTGATGGAGAAAGGTCTGAGGCTTTCCTGGTATGTATCTTATACATCATTAGTATTTAAACATTGATATGCTAATGTGTCTTTGATTGAAATAGAATTGCACCACTTTTCTCTCCTTCTTTCCTCTCTCCAACCCTTTCCAGCTACTCTCTCTCAACCCCTCCTATACCCCCACTCTCCAGTTGATGGCCTCTTTTTCTTTGAGGATTATTTTTACATACATTCAGAGTGGTCTGCCTTGAAACCATATGCATCCCACCAACAAAGATGGACTCAGGATATATTGTACACACATACACAAATATATTAATATTTTACAAGTTTAAAATATATGGCTGGGAATATTGCTCACTGATAGGATGTTTACCTAGATGAACAAGACCTGAGTTTGACCTCTAGCACATAAATTGATAGTTAAATGACAAATGATAGCTAGATAGATAACAGAGCCAGATCTATTAGACTGGGAAAGGATTGCATATACCATAGGCACTTGAGATCTAGTGAGAATTAACAGAATATTCAGTTGGGATTTGGGCTGAGGCGATTCTTCATTGCAGTGAGATCACTTATTGCACAGTATAACTGAATGCACATAGCCCTCCTCTGAATATTTCCTAATGTCCCTGTCTAGTCTAAACTGTCCTTGTCAGTTCATAGCTGGAGGGCTGTGAGCTCACATAGGTGATAAGAAGAGTCATAATTCCTGACATCTTCTGGTGACCTCAGATGGTGAACGGTGGCATGAACTTTATGCTTAGCTTCTAGGAGTGAGCCTGATCTTTCACAATTCTGCTTTCCCAGGGTTAGGCTCAGACTCACACATCTCCCTTGAGGGCTTCAACGAAGGAGGCATTCAGCTCCGATGCAGTTCCAGTGGCTGGTACCCCAAGCCGAAGGTTCAGTGGAGAGACCACCAGGGGCAGTGCCTTCCTCCAGAGTCTGAAGCCATTATTCAGAATGCCCAAGGCCTGTTCAGTCTGGACACATCTGTGATTGTCCGAGGAGGGACTCATAGCAATGTGTCTTGCTCAATCCAGAACCCCTTGTTGGCCCAGAAGAAAGAGTTTGTGCTCCAGATTGCAGGTCAGTAGGCACTAGCTCACACATATCTTTCTAATCATCAAAAGCTCCGGGTTGATTGGCCCATAGGTGGTCTATGAGGACATAAGGATTCTGAGATGTGGCTGATTATGGGATGGGTTGGGTTTGAAACCTGAATCTACTTGGCTAAGAGTAACTCTCTGAGAGTGCAGTGACAACCGAGAGTAAGGAGGCCCAGAGGAGCAGCATTTCTATACCAAAGGTCATGCACCAAACTCATAAAGCTCACTAAAGATGTCATGGGAATTCCTCTGTTCCTAACATCATCCCTCAAGCCACTATTTGTAGAACCCCTAATTCTGACCCTCTGGTTCCCATTCCAGGGAGTCATTCAGAAGATAAAGTGAGTGAATAATAGCATGCCTTAGAAGGTGGTAGTACTAGAGAAAACTGAGAAGCAGAAATCGGTACCTGGGAGTAATGTCATGTAGATCTGGGTTATAAAAAGGCAACTCAAGTCAGCAGATGTTCAGGCAAAGAGTTGAAATTTCAGCCATTGCTTGGTTTCAAAGTCTATTGTTTTAAATTTTATTTTATTTTCTGTGTATGGGTGTTTTGCCTGCATGTATGTCTGTGCACCAGTTGCATGCCTGGTGCCCTCTGAGGCCAGAAAAGGTCATAAGATCCCCTGGAATTGGAGTTACAAAAGGTTGTGAGCCACCACATGGGTGCTGAGAATCAAATTATAGGTCTTCTAGAATAGTAGCAAGTTCTTTTAACTGATGAACCATCTCTCCACCCCTCAAGGTCTTTATTGTTTTAAGCCTTGGAGACAAATCTAACCTATGGGTTATTTTTTCTACAAATCTAAGTCAATAGTTAAAACAGAAAATACCATCTTCCTCTGTATCAGGCAGACATGCACGATCTGTATGCATGATCTCAAGACAGACTGTAACATGCCCTTAAGTAGATTGACTTTGCAGCATAATTTGTCATGCACAGTTTATTCTAAATTCCCCTGGTCACTGGGTAGTAGGGAAATCTGTGCTAGCTGTCTTTATCCAAAGGGAAAGCAAAGTGTACCCATCTCTAAGGCAAGCGTGAAGGTTCAACCTGGAGCTAGACCCTAAATTTAAATTCTCAGAGCACAAAGGGATTTGGGTATCTTGTCCTTGATGTTTGCCTGTCAGATGGATGGTCCTGAAGAACAATAGTCCTGGGTTATAAAGCTGTCAAAGTTGTTTAGCTTTCTAATAGGCTTGCTTGCATCTCAAAGGAGTAAAGAATTTAAAAAAATTCCTAAAGAGAACCTTAGATTAGATCCGTATATATCTAAATTTATACCATTTATAGTTTATTATTAAGCTTACATACATAGACCTTTAGATCTGTACATACTTGCCCATGCCCATTGCTGTTAATGGATCTCAGGTGGAGAGACCACAGAGGCTGGAACAGAGGACCTAGGTCTAGCCACCAAGTCAAGTCAGGGAGACAGCAGGTTGCGCAGTGAAAGCTGTATGTGAAGGATAAACCTAGTGTGGCCAACCCCGTTGTACAAGACCGTGAAAATGGAGTTCTAGGAAACCAACATTTCAGAAGAGACTACAAATGCTGGCAAAATAAACCAGACTCGAAAGGAAAAAATACTGTGTGACTTCACTTACACAAGGTACCCAGAACAGTCCAGTTCTTATAGACAGAGAGTGTAATAGTGGTTTTAAACAGCCTATAGGCCCAGAGTGCATGAGGTGTTAGTGTTCAGTGGACAGTGTGGAATGATGAAAAATTTCTAGAAATGGAGACTGGTGATAGGTGTACAACATGTGGGTATAGTTAGTGTCACTCAACTTACAGTTAAGTGTGGCTAAGAAGAGGGCCAGGGTCTAGCTCCTTGGTACAAAGCCTATCTCTCACATGAGACCCTGGAAGAGTAACCAGGGCTCTTAACCACTGTGATCTCAGCTTCAATTTACCATACTTAAAGACTAAAAATGCTTTTTTAAAGAAACCCCCCTCTGAGATAAAGCATTACCTTTGAATAATTAGCTCACAGAGACACAAACATTACTGAACCGGCAGATGCTTCTGCAGGGTTATGCTCCAGGTTGCTCTCATCCCTTCATCTTCTGGCCACTCTCGGAGCTGCCCTGGCCTGCATACAGCCCCAAGCTGCATCCTACCCTTGGGGATTGCTTGGGGAGCTGCTCTGGTTAAACAGCTATTGGCTTTGTTAGGAATTCTTCCAGTGGTGTGAGAGCTGAGATCAATGTGAGGGAGCAAGTGGCCACCCGTGGATTCTCCTACCAGGCAGGACAGCTCACTGGTTTTCAAAAACAAAACACTTTGGATTGTGGGTTCATTGAAGTGTAGGATCAGAGCTGGAAGAAGTGGCCGCCCAGTTATAAGAGGTGGTGAGGTGAAGGGCAGACCAGGACCTGTCCTTCAGTTTCAGTTCACAATCCTCCCTTTCCTGATGCTCACACTAGTCCTGCCCTTGCTCTGGATCCTACCTGGAGTGAAGACTGAGCAACTGTCCTCATGTCCAGTTCATACCTGGCTGCAGAGGCTCCCGGGGCAACTGGCCACCCTAAGGTCACTCAAGGCTTTCCCAGATGTGAGGTCCAAGATAGTCTTGTCTTAGTGCTTTTAGTGGAGCCTAAGTCGAGACAGCAAACACCATGTGACCTGTTTTCCAGATGTGTTCCTACCCAGACCGTCGCCCTGGAAGAAAGCGTTCCTGGGAACCCTGGCAGCCCTCCCACTCAGTCTGGCTGTGCTCACCATCCTGGCTCTGCAGTACTTTTACAACCAGAGATGCTCCCAAGGTATGAGGCAGGCCCTGGAGCTGGTTTTGCTCCGTAGAGATGCAGTCTAGGGGTCTGGATCGGGTTTGTTTCCTGTGCCGTTAAATAACTAAAAGATAGGAAATATCTGAAATTTAACAGATAGCATCAGGGAAATCTCAAGCAAGGTAGACAGAATCGACAGTTGAAAGGGGTTTTTATTGGCGATGAGGAAACACACACAGACAACAGAGACATGCAGAGAAAAAGACCCTCTGAGAAGCTAAGTGGGGGGGGGGGGGGGCTCAAAAAGCCGAAAAAATTCCGGTCTCTTCCTGAGGGCTGGGACTTTAAAGGCTCTGAAGAGTCCTCCTCCCCTACTTTAGGGTTGGTCAGTTTGAGGACAGATAGGATGGTTGATTGGTCCCCAAAGGTCCCTTGAACTTGTTGAATCAGTCCATCAGCAGGGGGCCTGCCGGTGGGAGGCCAAAGCTGCTAGACTTTTGTCTCAAGTAAGGAGGTTAGGAGGAAGCTGGCCATCTTGGAAATCTGCCACCTTTAATGCCTAGCCATGATCCCTCTCCCCAGGGGGTCTACCTGCTAGTGTCTCAATAGGAAAGTGGTGGGGTGTGAGGAGCCGTGGAGGGACACAGCGGCAAAAGGCCACCCAGACTGGAATGAGACCTAGATTCAGGCAGGCCCTACTCAGCTTTCCCCACTCGCTCTTTCTTTCAGAAAAGCTGAAGGAGCAGGGAGAGAAGGACAGAGGTAAGTCAGCAGAGGTGTCCTCTCCCCACATCCTGAAGCAGGGCCCGGGACCCGATGGGTTTCCAAGGCAAGTCTTGGAGGGGGAGTCTAGGAGGAGGACAGAGAAAGGGAAGGACAGAGTTTGCTTGGACTGACAGTGTCCAGGCACCCTGGTTGGCTTCCAGATGCACAGAGCTGAGTCCGCACACCATGTACATAATCTGCCCTGTCTGGTTCTTCCTCACTCTGAGAGCATCCTTTTTTCCTTTTGTCTCCAGGAAGACTGACTGCAAAGCTGGGTAAGTTCTGGGTTCCTCACCACAGGGCAGGCTGCGGGACAAGTGAGTTTAACTGGCCGCCTCTGGAGCAGAAAAGGGCCTTCAAGCAGCTAGGATCCTTTGAGGAAGAGAGCATCCATTTGGTTCTCATCCGTCTTTGTACACCTCTTCTTCTTCAATCAGACTGAGATGGGCTGCTTGTGGGTGCCCAGCTTCAGGGTTCCTTCTGCAGGAGAATCTTTGAGCAGACCCTGCTGGAGTGTTTACTCCCTCCAGTTCATCTTCCTGGAATCTGTCGTTCTCTTTTTAAGCCAAATGCCACTGTGAAGAATGACCCTTGAACTTGCATTCAAATGGGAATGCTCTGGTAAATTACTTTCCCTCTCATTGGAATACACCCACTTAAAACCATGGAGGGGTGTGCTGTAGCAGAGGGGTGTTCAAAGGAAGGTGGGAATCTGAGCACCTTGGTGCAGGCCAGCAATCCCAGCATTCCACTGGTGAGACAGACCCAAGAGGTTCAGTAATTTTCAGGCCATGCTACTTAGACCTTGTCTCAAAAAAACAAAAACAAAACAAAAAACAAAGGAGGTTGAGAAATCCCAAATAAAGGGGAACTGGAGAAGGCCCCCATAATTAGAATGAAGATCCAGAGAACCAAAATTTGACTGTCCTGTCAAAACTCCAGACAAACAGCAAGAGTGGAGAGCCTTGTCTTGCTGCCTACTCAATCCTACCAAGCAAAACTGCTTCAATGAGTCATCAACACCACAGTCTATGTTAGTATATAAAGAGTACAAAAGATGGAGAGACCAGAGGGCTGTGTTCTAGTGGCAGAGTCGGATCCTTTCCACCTAGCCAGGAGAAATAATTGTGGTGTCCTTCCTGTCTTTAAACGAAGATCTTGGGGGTCAGCAAATGACCCCCAAAATCATATAGGCTGTGCTGGGTACCTGGGCTTATTCACACACTTCTGTCCCCACCCCCCTCCTCGCAAATGCCAGGGAAATCCTGTGGTTCAGAAAGAATGAACCTCTCTCTAACCAGATCGGGGCCTTGGGGAAAACCCTTTAGAACCAAGCCTGTTTTCCTCCCTGGTCCAGTGCCTGTTGACGTCTTCCTCTGAAATGAAGATAGGATAAAGGCCCTGGAGTGCAGGGGATGAGCCTCCTTCTATAGGGCAGTGTGGCATCAAGGGTAGAGTTGCAGTCAGAAGTGGTTTGAGATTAAGGAAGGTCTTTGCCTCAAAAGGTTGATGTTTCTGTTTTGCTTGCAGAGAGACTTCAGACAGAGCTTGGTAAGTGCCCTCCACCTCAGAACTATTCCTTCCTGTCCTGACTTTGTACCCTAGCTGTCTCCCAACAAAGTATGACCCCAGGCTGGAACTGTGCAGACTGCATGGGTGGTGAGGGGAGGGATATTCAGACAGCTGTGACACAGATGTGATGGGGTGTCCTGACGTTCTAATTCCCCTTTTCCTTTGCTGCTTCAGACTGGAGAAGGTCCGAAGGCCAGGCTGGTGAGTAAAGCCTGTTTCTCTCCCACTGCTTCTCACTGGGCTCCCTGACTGACCATGATCGAATCACATCCCTCTAAATGCATTTCCAACTTAGGACATTTCCATTTATGAGTTAATTTACAAGTAAATTGAAAATGCACTGTAAATTGTACATTGAAAATGGTCTAAGTTGGAAATGCATTGATACATCTACCAAATATCACAGATGAGCAGTACAGTGCTGGGGTGTTGTGCGGGTACCTTCTGATCACGTGACTGTCTGGGGCTGTGACTCACTGTGGCTTCCCAGCATCTCCACAGAGTAAACATGTCACCAATCACCAGCCTGAGAAATGATCAAAATTCCAAGTATGGTTTCTAATGAATACATATGACTTCCACACCATCATAGAGCTAAAAACAACAACAAAACCAAAAAAACCATAAGTCAACTCGTCATTAGCCAGCTCCTCTCTGTTCATGGCAGCATCACAGTCTCTCTGGTGCTTCCGCCTTCTCTCATACACTTTACATGTTGTATGCATATTTTACTTGGTAGAGGTCAGACTCAGGCTTCACTTTTATATTTATATTTATTATCCAGAGGCTACATGTGGGAAAACATTGCTTCCAATCTTGGTTACACACTACAGTCACCTGAGTTTCTGATGTTCACCCTCCAACTGCCTGCCCGTCTAGAGCAGACATGTTACTATATATGTAAATACTTCTCTTCACACCCGAACGAATATGAGGACATGGCCACTCCTAGGTACGGCTGAGGAGAAGGTTTTTATTGTAGATAGGAGGGAGAGTACAGTCAGAGGCATCTGGAAGAGCCCAGACTGAACTGGTTCATGAGAGGAGGGGTTAGAGCTTGAGAGAAAGAGGAGAGAGAGGGAAGAAGAGAGAGTGCAAAGAGAAGAGAGGTGCAGGAGAGGAGCCGAGAGCAGAATCAAGAGGAGAACCCAGAGAATGTGTAGCCAAAATGGCTGAGTTATATAGGGAAGAGAAGGTGGGGGAGAGGAAGTAAAGCCCAGGGACTGGAGAGGTTTAGGGTAGGGGCGGGGTGTGCCAGCAGGGCTGAGGGAGCCCAGAGGCTAGCATAGACCCTGATAGTGTAATAGACACCACAGGCAGGGTAAATGGAAGAGCCAATGTCACTTTTGCCAAGGCTAAGGAGATGACTCTTTTTAGCAAGTAGGAACTATCTTAAGTCCCAGAAGGAATGCTGGCTTTTGTCTAAATGCCAGGCTTTGGGGAAAGGAATTTCTCAGGACCTAACAATACCATAAGGGCCTATATTCCCTCCATAAGACCATCAGCCTAATACATGTTTTGTTTTGTATATATTCTTGCAAATCTGAATTTCTACTTTGTCACATGCATTTTAGTTTGTGTAAACATCATTGTCTCATGCTGCCTGTCCCTTGCTCTCTATATGCATCACTGTTCAAATATCCACCTCGTAGGTGTGTTAGGTCTGTTTCTTCTTGCTGATTCTCACGGCACACCACTGCAAACCACACTGAATAAGCCTGAAGTGTGCTGCCCTATCACCCTTTTTCTCTAGGAGGTACAACCAGGAAGGGAGATTAAGCTGTTAGACAAAGGGTTCCCGGAAAGTCATCATCCTGCCATCAGCAATGGTGAGGCTCTGCACACCTGCATCCTGTGTGAGCTAGCTCTCTAAGTTTGCTGGCCCATGGGGATAAATGCTTCCTCATTCCTTTATTAGTGGCTCATCTCTGGATGCTAAGATTTTGAACATTCCTATATTACATATATCCTTATTGATATATAATGTATTTATAACCTTATCAATCTATACATATATTATTATTGACTTTAAACAACATGGATTCCTTTTTACTATTATATCATTTGCTGTTAGTCTTGTCCATGTTCCCCTTAGTGAAGAGAGATCATTACTTTTGATAAAGTTAGTTAATCAAATTTTTACCGGTGGCTTATGCTTCTGAAGTTTTATTGAAGACCTTTGCTAAGGATACCACAATGATACTGTCTTATAATTTCTTTTATTAACTTATAGGGTATTTCTCAGCCTTCTGTTAGTGTCACACAATACCTGAAATAGTAAACTTACAGAGATCAAAGGTTTGCTTGGGGTCACAGTTTCAGAGGTAAATCCATAGTCACTTAGGCCAGTGGCAAGGCAGCAGTGAGTAAGGAATGTGTGGTAGAGGAAGCTGCTTGCCTCATGGTAGGCAGGAAGCAAAAAGAGAACCAGGAGAGGCCAGAGACTAAGGTTCCATATAGTGCAGAGCTGAGGACTAAGCCTTTGACTCGGGACCATTGGAGAACATTTCAGATCCAAACTGCAATAATATGTTTCATGTAGACGTCCATTAATCAGTTCTACAGAAGTCCCCACACTGGGTGTGAGGTGATAATCCACAGACTTGTCTGTGTGTACTGAATGGGTCTTCTCAATGCCATTTAGTACACCAGCCGTAATTTTCCCATTGAGGCAAGGTTTCGGCTTGAGTATATTCAGTGCAGATGCGCTTGTCCATGGGCTCACCTTGTTTTCTCCATTATGGCTTTTATAGCAAGTTTTTATAACTCAAGTTTTATAGTTTAGTTCAGGTTTTTATAGTTCATTTTCTTCCCCACATCTGCTTCCCTTTTAAAGTTAATGAACCTTTAAAAACACAAATTTACACAGTTCCTTTAAAAATTCTCAAGTTGATTTGGACGCATGGTTTAAAATTCATAGGCAAACTAACATTGGATCAACACTTTGCTGGAACTAAGCTATTCCATATTAGAGCTGTGCATCTCTAAAGTTCCACTGACTGTTTTGATTCCAGTCCAGAGTTAATCCTCTAGCATTCTGAAAAATGTCTTCTATTGTTTTGGATCAACTCTTTGTTTCAAAATAGAACAAGAGGAAACTAAAGAAAAATCTACTTGGAATGATCCACAATAAAAATGGAGGCTGCAAAGAGAAGACTGGGTATCTAGAAGGCATCTTAGGACCGACCGAGCCCAGCTCAGCAGGGCCTCCTGAGCTGAGCTTGGCCAGGCGGAGATAGGTTTCATTTTCATCCTTTGGTACCAAGGCTGCCTGTTCCTTGCCTCTGTGTTCCATCTTCCCAATGTAACTTGAGGCTGCACACCACTTAGTATACCCTTGTCCAATCCAATCCAGAGGTGGGGATGAGGATATTTAATTTGTGGGCAGTTCTTGAGCAAGGGAAGTCACCCTCAAGGTCCCAGAATTGCTGGCTTAGCTCTCTGAGTCCCTTCTCTCTCTCTTTGGTTTCAGAGTGGAGAGCGGCCCAGCAATATGCAGGTAAGTAACTGAAACTGCCAAGTGTGACTGGTGACAGGGTTGGGTTGGGTCTTGCATAGAAAGGATGGGGAGGGGTCTGACATCAGAGGAAAGGTTTTTCCAAGAGCCAAGTCCATCTCCTGGAAATGAACACAGTATACATACAGCATGCTGCATACTCTAATGTGCACACATGTTTCATACACAAGCTGTTCTCACACAGGCACAGCTTTTTGGGGTTTACTGGGTTCATTTTCTAAGGGCAGGAAGGCTGCTTCTGGAATCTATTTATAGAAGAAACGGCAGAATCTGAAAGGAACCTCTCAGATCGTTCCTCAGAAGGGCCCCTCAGGCAGGCATGATACACACCTGAAATCACAGCATTGGGAGGCTGAGGCAGGAGGATCATGAGTCAAGATCAGCCTGGCTTATATAGTGAGACCTTGTCTCAAGAAACGGGTGGGTTGGGTATTTGGGGGTTATCCTCCAATTTCTCAACCATCAAGTGGATGGATGTGTTTGGGGCATGGGTGTTGGAGTGTAGGTCACTGGATTAGATCTCAGAGGTTCCCTGTGGTTTTAAGAGTTCTAAAATTGCTGTAAAGCAGAGGCACAGCGAAGCTGTTCAGACCGGGTGGTGGGACCAGAGGAAACAAGCCACAAAAGGCTTGACTCCATCCTAGTAAATCTACCCATGAACCTACCTCACTTGAAACCCCAGAATGGGATTCGGGAACTTGTCTGTTAGGAAAGGAATAGGCTTCAGGAGTGTGCCACTCTGGGAAGAGGGGTAGTAGACAGTGGGGGGTGGGGGGAGAAAGGAGGGGAGGGGAAAGGAGAGGAGATGAGAGGAGAGGAAGAGGGGATGCCTGAACCTTCCCCAGCGGGTATTAACCCTATGCTTCTGCTCAGTGGACGTGACTTTGGATCCCACCACAGCGCACCCTAGCCTGGAGGTCTCGGACGATCTCAAGAGCGTGTCCTCCCGACCGGGGGCGCCCAGTATCGCGGCCCACGGCCTGCAGCGGTTCTCGGAGCAGACGTGCGTGCTGAGCCGGGAGCGCTTCTGCAGCGGCCGCCACTACTGGGAGGTGCACGTGGGCCGGCGCAGCCGCTGGTTCCTGGGCGCCTGTCTGGAGTCGGTGGAGCGCTTGGGGCCGGCGCGCCTGAGCCCCGCGGCCGGCTACTGGGTGATGGGGCTGTGGAACTCCTGCGAGTACTTCGTGCTGGACCCGCAGCGCGTGGCGCTGGCGCCACGAGTGCCTCCTCGGAGGGTAGGCGTCCTGTTGGATTACGAGGCGGGGAAGCTGTCCTTTTTCAATGCGTCAGATGGCTCGCACATCTTCACCTTCACCGACACTTTCTCAGGGGCGCTCTGCGCCTACTTCAGGCCCCGAGCCCACGATGGCAGCGAACACCCAGATCCCCTGACCATCTGCTCTTTGCCGGTTAGAGGGCCACATGTCCTCGAAGAGAACTACAATGACAACTGGCTACAGCCCTATGAGCCCTTGGACCCCGCCTGGGCTGGTGATGAGGCCCTGTGGTGACCCCAAGGCCAGGTCCAGGCAGCATCCTGAAATCCTGGACAGCGCTTTCCTCCCTTGCTGCCAAAGCATGATGCAGAGGCTCACACAGAGGAAGAAGGACCAGAGGACTTTGGCATATGTAATTGTGTGTATATGATCATCTTTAAGGAAAGCGGGCAAATGTATATATAGCAGGATTCTGGAGTGTGCACTGTGGAGATAGGAAAGATGTATCCGCTAGTTTGTATATATATTTCTGTATGTTTTGTGTAATTTTGTATATTCTGTAAAAGTCTAGAAGTAATGACATTTTCATAACCTATGGCTAAGATCTGAGTTTTAAACATCATTTCCTATAAAAACGAGAAGGGAGAAATGGTTGATTCCAGGACTGGGGTTTAGAAAGCTCAAAACTTGGACCCATTTTGTCCTGTACAATAAAAGTCAGTCTTCAGAAACTGATATGGAACAGGGTAGTTCAGATCTGCTGGGCAAAATGGGGACTGTGATTAGGAACTGCGGAGTGCATACTTTAAAACCAGAGTAAATATTAAGAGTTCTCACCATAAAAAAAAGTAGGTGAGATAATTTATATGTCAATTGGTTTGGTTTAGCCATTTCAGAATGCACACATTTTTCGAAACATGCTGTCCACCACAAATATACACAATTTTTGCTTGTTGATTAAAATAAGTAAATAAACCTAATTTTTTTTTTAAAGCAAACCAACATAGGTACAGTTTGTAGTGACTTCCCTGGCCATCTGTGCGGCAATAGAAACATGGAAATCAATAAGGGCAGTGATGAGGCTGGGGTGGAGGTCAGGGGTAGAGTGCTTGCCTAACCTGAGGGATCTCACACATCTTCAACTTCACCGACACTTTCTCTGGGGCGGTGTATTAGTTCCCCAGCACAGCAGGGGAAGGGTTAGGATGGCAAGGATGCAGTATTACTCCAAAATGTACATACTAGTAACAATATACAGACTGAACAAGCTATATTTAGGAATATGTGTGTATATACATATATGCATGTAGTAACAATTAATTTTAAAAGGCCATGAATTTGAAAGAGAGTAACAAGTTATGATATGTGGGAGGACTTGGCGGGGTGGGGGGGGAGGGAAAAATGATGTAATTTTATTATAATCTCAAAAATTAAACAATAAAATAATGTAACATTAGGTACTAACTAAAATCCAAATGCATAAGTCTATGCCAGCACTTTAATTTTTTTTCTTTTTCTGTTTTTTTTTTTTTTTTTTGAAGGGGAAACTTAAAAAAAAAGTCAAATGAAACCTATCTAAAAGACAATGGGGAGGGTGGAATGAAAAAGTTACTGGCTTTATTTACATCATGGAAATAAGTGGCTTAGACAAAAAGGAGTAATGGATGCTAAACTCACTGGGCAAAGTCTATTGGAAAGCTGTGGGTCTGCCGGAGTCCAGCTCTGACCTGTTCCCACCTCTCGAAGGGTTCTTGGGTGGAGGAGAGAGGAATGAAGAAATGATGGATAAAAAGATAGAAAGAGACGATAAAAAAGACAGAGACACAGGATATGTGGGGCTGGGGGGGGGGTGGTTCACCCAGAACTTTATTCAAAAGGGCTTTTTTATAATATGCCAAGGGGAGAGACAGAAGACCTCCCCCTTGCAAGATCAAAGCACATCGTACAGCCTAGTGTAGACCCTTCCAAACACCTGGTAACCACACCCGAGGTCAAATCATCCCATTATGCAGCCCTGCTGGGTAAAGCAAGCCAAGATTCTCTGACCCTGAGTAAGGTCTCACTGGATAGCCCCTGTGGGCTCCCACCAAAAGCAAGATGTTTCCACAGTCTTTAGTAGAAATCTAACATACTTCTTAAAAGTAGGGGGAAGGACTTTAGAGCTCTTTCCTCAGCTCATTAGCATCCTTCCATTCTTGGGAGTGCCTTTTCTTTTCTTAACAGCCGTCTCTATTTGTACTCCATGCCTAGCTTAAAAGGCATACCTTTTCCCCCTTCTCCTTGTGGCTGTCAGGATTTTCATCTCGTCTGTACTAGTTTGCATTAACCTCTAATAAACCTATCCTTGAGCTTCTTTTAGGGAAAAAAAGGGCAGGGGGAGAGTACTTCTGCATTGATAATCTGCAAGATGAACTGAGTGGTAACATTTACATTTTCAAGGATGAGACAAGACATTAGGTCAAAGGGAAATGAGTAGGAGCCCAAAATATTTTTTTAAAAAACTTAAGTGAATATTTTATGAGTGAAACATTAGTGCTGTAGAGTGATGTAGGAAAATATTGCTCTTCACAAACATGTCCTGAGACAGGAACTCTCATAGATTGATTCCCATTGGAATAGGGGTGTCTGCAGCCTAGCTTAGGGGTTCAGCAGCCCACTTGAGGGGTTCAGCTGTGTGAGTGACTACCACTTGATTAACAAAGGCTTCCTCCTTGGGCAGGACATGTCGCTCAGTGGTAGAGTGCCTGTCTAGCATGCAGGAGGCTCTGGGTTTGATGCCCAGCATCACATTAAAAAACAACCAGCCGCCGGGCGGTGGTGGTGCACGCCTTTAATCCCAGCACTCGGGAGGCAGAGCCAGGCGGATCTCTGTGAGTTCGAGGCCAGCCTGGGCTACCAAGTGAGTTCCAGGAAAGGCGCAAAGCTACACAGAGAAACCCTGTGTCGAAAAAAAAAAAAAAAAAAAAAAAACAACCAGCCAGGTGGTGGTGCACACTTTTAATCCCAGCACTTGGGAGGCAGAGGCTGAGGATCTCTGAGTTCAAGGCCAACCTGGTCTATAGAGTGAGTTCCAGGACAGCCAGGGCTACACAGAGAAACCCTGCCTTGAAAAACAAAACAACAACAAAAATACAGAACTCCCTATTCAATCATAAGCATTCCAAACTAATGCTACTCTATCTTGATTCCCACACCCCTACCCCACCCCAACAATAATTTAAACTTTAAAATGTATTCAGAACCTGTTCACTTCTGGTCACTTTCCTTTCTACTCAGATCCAAATTCCATAACCTCTCACCCAGATCAGTGCAGAAACTTCCCTATGTGCCCTGCACAGCAGCCTGGATCTACTAAACAGATCAGCTGGGCATGCTGGTACACACCTGTACATGTACACCCCAGCACATGGGCAGATAATGACATTAGGACCAGCCTAGGTAGGTTATATAGTGGGTCCCTAGCTCCCAAACACAAACAACAAACAAATCCAGGGCAAACCCTGTCTCTCTTCTTGTTCAGAGCTCTATCTCCTCACATGCCTGACTAGATCCTATGTGAGGTGGCCTGGTTCTCTCTAGCCAGCAAGATCTCATTCTCTCCGTCTCTCCACTCTAGAATTCATTTTCAGCTGCCTCTTTAGCTGGAACACTTTGAATCTTGGCCCAGACTCTAAACTCCCTAAGGACTGGACCATGTTTCCTTCTTCACGGGTATCTCCACATGCTACCTGACATACTGTGAAGTCCCAGGGAACTCGTGGCATTCTCTTGTGTGCTGGAACAATTAATTAGACATTTTCTTTTGGTCCAATGTGTTTAAAGGAGGTCTTTATTGAAAATGTAGATCAAAAAGGTTTTCTCTTGACCTGGGTATGGTGGTACATACCTGTAATCTCAGCAATTAGGGGTGGAGGTGCTGAGGCATGAGAAGTAGGATGATCATAAATAAGTTCAAGGCTAGACCAGGCTGAAAAGTGAGATGAGACACCATCTCAGAGACAAAATGCCCAAAGTGCACTTCCTAAGGCCCTCCTGAATATCTGTATTCAAAGATACTCTGTCTTTTCAAAAGTCAATTTCTGTGCCTGTGTCTGGTAGTCCATAGGTCCATGCCTATAATCCCAGCACATAGGTGAGACAGAAAGACCAGGTGATTGTTGGCTGTATAGAGGGTCTAAGGCTAGCCAGGGCAGTACCAGGCACCATCTCAAACAAAGCAAGATGATACAAAGCACCTTCCACAAAAAACCAAAAACAAACAAACAAAACTAGAGAGAAACACCCATTCCTGTCTGCAGCAATCTCATCATTTCCATTGCACCTTTGGTTTCAATGATAAACATTCTGGGAGCTGGTGGTTAACTTAGTGGTAGAATATGTGTCTAACATAGGGTTTAATCCCTGGCACCACCCCCCAAAATCAATCTGCCTGTGCACTCTCTTGATTGTACCTCTCACAGCTTAAACTCTGGCTGTGAGAGATTGCCACATTCTGTGGCAATAGTTTGCAAATGTGCATATAAGCCAAACAGCACTTCATACACTGGTAACATATACCATGTTTACTTGTTAATTGTGTCCCTAGAAAGTGAAAACCAAACCAGTAATCAATACTATGCAACTTTCTTAACATTTCTATACTTTGATTCCATTCTGAAGGTGCCAAGCCCCAGCTAGAATTACAGCTCAGTGGTAGAGCTCTTGCCTACTGTGTGGAAAGCATAGGCCCAGTTTCCAAAACAACAAAAATAAATATTGAAAGAACAAAGACAGGTGGGTGTCTGTAGTCTTGCAACAGGGACCACCCCCAAGGTGATGAAGTAAACTGTGAGCTCTTAACATGTTACACATTAAAAACATGGTCTATGTTCTCCTCTGCCTCCATCCTGTACTTGCTCCATGGCTTTGCTGTAAAACATTGGATTAGTCCGGAAAGCCAGAATGTTTACAGAGCAACCGGACAATAAACACATCATTAGCTGCCCACTAGCTTCAGTACAGATAACACTTGTCACATGTGAATTACGATAATCATTGCCAAGTTTGCTAAAAACACTGATTCTTCACTTGAACATGTAGATATTGATAAGATGGCTCAGTTGGGATTCAAGACTTGGCATCTCTGTCTGTATAGCATGTCTATATCCTTTGCTGCTTCAGAGCTTTTGAGCAGACTCTGCTCAACTCTTCGTGTAGCTATGCTGACCATTTGAGAATTATGTCCAGGACTGAAATACATGGTTAAGTTGGCCCAGTGCCCATTGGAGCTGGCTTGGGTTTCTTCCACCTCGACCTTATGCTTTCTTGTCAACATAAACATTGTAAGTCGTCCAGCCCTGTCATAAAGCTGGGATGTTTACACAAGACAGTGGCACCAATTGACATTCAGCAGTTCCTGAGGAAAGTCCAGCCCACCAAGTACAAGGTCACAAAGCTTGCACGCAAGACGACAAACTTTTGAGAACATGGCCCTGACCAGTGGACAATTAACACACTTCAGCTTATGCCCCCCAAAGTTAATAAAAGCCCGTTGCTCCCTTTTGTCCAGGGAGGAGCAGCCTTCTCTGGACTAAGGCTCAGAGCTCCCTCTTTAGCTGTAGTTGAAGTCAGCCAGTCACATTGCGACACAGTTTGCCTGTCTTGTTTGTAACGTATGACTTGGTGTCATTTCTATTGTCACGTTACAAGGTCCTACTGTCCAGTGTCAGTCCCAATGACTTCAAAGGACACTTGAGCCCTGGTCAGCCTAGGCAACACACTGAAACTTCATCTTTTAATAGAAAAAAATTAAGTATGATTGTGGAAAGATACAAAACTATATTTCCTAATGTAATGAACACATAAAAATGGAGTTTCACAGAAAGTAATTAGTTATTAGTGAATGCCAATAAACTTTGGGTGTAATTTTGTCAACAACCGTGGTTGTACAGATGAAGAATGTAAAGTCCACAGAGAAGTGACCTTGCCCTAAGTTTCTCAATTCTTACATAACCAAGCTTTGTGTACCACATTTTGATATGCAGATGAGTTTCAAATAGGTTTCCAGTCTTGGTTCATTGTGGTTTCTTTCTTTGTGTGTGTGTGTGTGTGTGTGTGTGTGTGTGTGTGTGTGTGTGTGTGTGTGTTTAACAGGGCCAGCTCATGACTTGGGCTTGGAACTCAATTTGTAGCTAAGGATGACCTTGAATTTCTGGTCCTCCTGCCTCTACCTCGAAAGAGAAAGGATTATAAGACATGGGCTAACATGTCTGGTTCCTGTGCTGGGAAAGGAGTCAAGCGCGTTGTTCATGCTAACAACTGAGCTACAACCCAGCTTAATATGTAGTCTAGAGGAAAGACTGTGCCTGCCAACCTCCAGAGGACACAAACATCTGATGGTTCTTAAATTTACCATGGGCTTTGAATCCTCAAAACAGTGGTTCTTAGAGGAGGAAAGGATCATGTGACTCTAACAAGAGCCATCTACTACTCAAGCATCATCCTGCCAGGTGTCCTACCTGTTTGCAGATTACTCTCAGCTCACAGCCTAATCCTACCCAGCCAGAGAGTTCCAAGAAAGGTATAGAGGAAATATGGAAATAACAGGGAAGCCTGGACAGAGGAAGGAACAGATAAGACAAGAAACTAGAGTAAGTTGTATGGGGGTAGGGTTATCTACATGCCCCACCTCCCCAGCACCTTCCTCAGAGCACTGGTTACCTCCCTGTTCCTCAGGCTGTAAATGAGTGGGTTGAACATTGGAGTGAGGATAGTGTAGAAGATGGAGGTGGCTCTATCTCCCATTGGTGTCCTAGATGAGGCCCGCTGCATGTAGCTAAATATGGCTCCCCCATAGTAGAGGCCCACTACAGCCAGGTGGGAAGAGCAAGTGGTGAGGGCCTTCTGTTTCCCCTCAGTAGAGGGCATTCTAATCACAGTTGTGAGGACTCGAGCATAAGAAGCCACAATGACCCCAAGAGGCAGCAGTAACATCACCACACAGCATGCGTAGATGAGGTCCTCAAACAGTGAGGTGTCAGCACAGGAGAGTCGCAACAGGGCCGGAACCTCACAGAAGAAGTGGTCCACCTTTAGAGATCCACAGTAGGGGAAGCTGAAGACCATCCCCACGTCAATCACACTGTCTGCCATCCCACCCATCCAGGATGCCATGGCCAGGAAAGAGCAAACCTTCCAGTTCATGAGCACAGGGTACCTCAGTGGGTAGCAGACTGCCATGTACCTGTCATACGCCATGACAGCCAAGAGGAAGCACTCAGCTCCTCCTACCATGACCACGAGGAAGATCTGAGATGCACAGCCTGCCAGGGAGATGAACTTCCTGCCTGAGAGAAAGTTGGCTGCCATCTTGGGTACCACTGTGCATGTCATTGTCAAGTCCATGATGGAGAGCTGGCTGAGGAAGAAGTACATGGGGGTGTGCAAGCGTCTATCAGCCTGGATGAGTGTCAGGAGGAGGATGTTGCCAACAACAGCGGCCCCGAAGGCCAGAAGAACCAGGGAAAAGAAGAAGGAGTCATAAGGCGAGTGGCTGAACAGGCCTGCAAGGATGAAGCTGGATAGGGAGGAATGGTTCCAGAGCTCCTCCGCCATGACCCTGAGAAACAAACAAGCAAAAAAACCCTGTGTATTGGACATCTCAGTAGCATAAGACAAAACATAACGTTTTCCTCCCAAAAGGCAAAGACTGGCCCTTTGCCACTGCCCTACCCTTTCCTCCAGCAATAAAAACCCATTTTCTCTCAGTTGCTTTCAGGTGTATCAAGCATGAATTGACTGTTATTTCTCTTGAGAGAGGAGGAAATAAGGACACAGGCAGGGGGACCAGAGAGCACAAGGAGTGATAAGTGATAACTAAATGGCAGGTGGGAAGGAACAGCTTTAGGGAAAAGGGGCTGTAGGTTTAAAAGACAGGAAAGTGAAGTATTGGATGACTCAAGAGACAGAAGGAGAAAGAAGTTTGGGTGGAATGGGTGAAGGCAATACAATTAAAAACCAAAAGGTTGAATTCTCCTTGTTAAGATAAGGGAAGAGGGCCGGCGACGTGGCTCAGCAGGTAGAAGCATTTGCTATGTCAGACTAATGACTTGAGTGAGTCCGAGAAGCCATGCAAAGGTCACAGGAGAGAAATGACTCCGTAAAGCTGTCCTCTGACCTCCAGACACATGGCATGTCACATGACCTCCATATATACATTATACACAAACATGTTCATTAATTTAAAAGGGGGAGACGCCTCTCCACTCCTTAGCTTGGAGCTCCTACCTTAGAAAACTAGGTAGGTTCTTTCTCTGTGAGATGTACGTCTTTTAACAGCTTTGTGGTTGGCAGGTGTGGTGGTACACACCTTTAATCCCGGCACTCAGGAGGCAGAGGCAGGCGGATTTCTGTGAGTTCGAGGCCAGAGTGCTCTACATAGTGAGTTCCAGGCCAGCCAGAGCTACATAGTGAGACCCTGTTTCAAAAAGAAAGAAAGAAAAAAAGGAGGTTGGGGTTGTAGGTCAGTGGTAGAGCCCTTGGCCAGTATGTTTGAGGCCCTGAGTTGAGTGTGTTCCTTGAGAAAGATGGACAGGGGAGGGGGAGGAAGGAGAAAGAGGAAAAGAAGGAAAGAAGAAGGAGAGGCTGTGCCCTTATCTCAGTCTTTAGGGTAGAGTGGGAACCTGATTGGAGCCTGGCACTTCCTTCAGAAACACAAAATTGCATCCTTTCAGGAAGATGTAAGAAGTTCAATTTTCCTTTACATGAAGGTAAATATCTAGCAGATTGTCACTTCAATCAGCAAGCACATTTAGGATAAACTGTGTGTGACCATGGTACAGTCGAGTCCTCTTCTTTGAGGACTTGTCCATTTACCTGAAAGAAGATGCACATACCTGTGCAGGGAGTGAGTGACATCCTGTGTAAATGTGTGTTGTTGACATGGGCACGGCCACATTGAGGACCCCAGTGTCTTAGACTCATGGAAACTAGCAAAGTCTTCCCAGGGCTAGACTCAGGGAAATGGCAAAGCCTTCCCTCCGAGTCCAAGTGTGAACATTGACAGTGTGTACAGGACATATCCACCATAGCTTTCTGAGCCTTGGATGTTCACAGTCTGAAGGCTGCTCCCCTGCAGAGACTGCACCTACCAAGATAGGTAAACTTGCCTCTTCGTTAGGCTGTATAACAGTCCCGCCTGCTTGTTTATCTGTATCTCTCAGCCCCACCTCCTTGTTCAGCTTATGCAGTAACCTTGCTTCACTATCCAACTGTATAAGATCCCAGGGTGCCGAAACTCTTCCATCAGAGAACCTAGTCTACCCAATCTTAGCTTTTCTGTGTCTGTCTTTTCTTTATTCCCCTGCTGCCCCAGCCAGGTTCATCCACGGAGCTGTGTAAGGATGTGACATACCTGGTTACAAGGGCTTATGCATACAAAAACTTGAGTTTCCCTTTTTTCTGTTCATAGCACATTCCCGTGGGGTTGAAGGAATCACATCTGGCTTAAGATTTATTCAGTAATAAAAAGTGTGTCTTTCTCGTCTATCTTTGTTGAGAGGTCTTCCTTCCTTCCTTCCTTCCTTCCTTCCTTTCTTTCCTTCTTTCTTTCATTCTCTGGGTAGGGATAGATTTTGTTTTTTTCCTTAAAAGAGGCAGGTGCTGGCCAGGCGGTGGTGGTGCACGTCTTTAATCCCAGCACTCGGGAGGCAGAGCCAGGCGGATCTCTGTGAGTTCGAGGCCAGCCTGGCCTACCAAGTGAGTTCCAGGAAAGGCGCAAAGCTACACAGAGAAACCCTGTCTCGAAAAATAAGAAAAAAAAGAAAAATAAGAAAAAAAAGAGGCAGGTGCTGAACAAAGATGAATGTCAATGTCAAAGGCATCACGGGAGCCTCACAACCTCAGATATGCTTCTTTGGATAACCCAACCTCTATCTTATCTCAATACTTGGACTTTAGGAAACTTGAGAGCAGGTACTGGGGACATGCCTGTGTGTGTTGTGGTCAAATATAATTTGCCTTATTTGGTGCTTAACCTAAGTGGACTAGATGGTTTAGAATCAGTGACTCTTCTGTCACATTCACCCCATTTACAAAGGAAGAATTGGGCCAATACTCACTTCCTAAGTGGTGGGTGAGGAGGTGTGCATTACTGGTTCTATCGATACATTCTATCAGCATCTGTCAGAATTTGGAACACTCCCTGAGACGAGAGTCATTGGGCACAAAGCTGCGTGCAGAGGAGAAAACAGGTTTTCTTATCTAGTGCACAGCATGGTGACCATAGTTCAAAGTATTATTTCACACTTCACAGCAGCTAAGAGTGACAATGCTTACACGTTCTCACCACAAAGAAATAAGGATGTGAGGTAATGCGTATGCTCATTAGCTTGATTTGAGCATCCTGTAATGTGTACACATACAGCATTGTCTTATACCCCGAAGAATATGTAAAAACATTATTTGTCAACTAAAACTACCCAGATGTGGTAGCACGTGTCTAAAGGATCACTAGTTTGAGACCTATCTGGACTAAAGAGCAAGACACTCTGGATATATACATAGACACAGAGAGGGAGGGGGCGGGGAGTAAGGGAGAGAGAGAGAGAATCCTTAACATAACCTCAAAGGTATCAAAGCAAGACAAAGAACGCTGCACACACTTGAAATGAGTCTCTTTCTGAGCAGAAGCAGGAATTTCCACACAGTTTCATTTGGTAACTGGAGCTATCGTCCGCCAGCTAACCAGGCTTCATTCAAGGGAACAAATAAACTTCTTCTATTCTATAACCAGAGACAGTTCTGCACTTGTGAGGGAGGAAGGTGCTTAGGGTGCTTAGTCATGCTGTGTCTCTGGGACACTTTGGAACATTTTTTTAAAAGTGCAAAACCTGCCAGGCATGGTGGCTCACATCTGTGATTTCAGCACCCAGGAGGCTGAGACAGGGAACACAGAGAGTTCCCAGACAGCCGTGCTGCAGGTATGAGACCTTGTTTCTAAAAACAAATAAAACAAAACCAAAAACAAATTAAAAAGCAAACTTGTTGGTCTGTCCTCCTGGGATTCTTATTTGCTGGATCTGGATGGGGCTTCTCAGGTGAGTTACAGGGGAAGGAAACAGGTTTACCCACGTTGGTTTAGGGCAATCTGGGCCCATAACTATTCTCGTTTTGATAGTAGCAGGAAAGCTGGGTAGAGTCAGAAAATCATGGGAAACAATGAGGAGCCATCTAAGACACAGCAAGCAACAGACATGTGTTCATAAAGGAAGTCAGAGCACAGCTGTTCAGGCCAACCCTGAGGCGGTCAGGATAATGGATGCACATGTGGTCAAGACTCAAAGGGTCTACTTGCTGACTTTAGACCTCAGTCCAGAGCCTAAGAGTAGGTGAACAAAGACAACAACTTAACCCTAGAAAACTAAGATTACCATCTTCACGTTTCTAGTACTTTTGTCAGTCACAGCACCCAGGTATCTCCGTGTTCAGCACAGCTTTTGCTAGAGAACCTGAAGCAAAAGGCTAAAGCCAGAACATCTCTTCCCAACTCCTGACCATCATCAGTTCCTCATCTCCCAGACCCTCCCTCATCTCCTCAGTACCTACCACCCCCAGGTTCACCTTCTACTTCACTCTGCAAATCCAGGCTTTGGTGGAATGTGTGAGAAAGTGTTGGTTGGTGAGGACCTTTATGTGCTCTTTGCCCCCAACTCCAAAACTCCAGACACAAATTTATTGAACTAGCCACTCAAGGTTGTCTTCTGTCTCTTTCAAAACTGATAATGAGCTCATGTCCCAGGTTTATACAAGGCAAATGTCTTGGGACACCAGGCCCAGCTATTAATGAGACCAGGGAATAGACATGTACTCCACACCAAAAAGGAAACCCGAATAATGAATTGGCTTCAGGACAAAGTTCACTCCCCATAGCCCTGACTTTCAAAAATACCCTAGACTCCCATTAAATCACAGAGGGAGACCCCTCCGGGATATTGCCTGACATACCTATTCTTTCCCAAGAGCCATCTTTACTTTGTCCCAGGGTAACCACTGAGTGTCAGAAAAAATGTCTACCTGTGCTCTGGGAGTTTTGTTAATGGATGACCAGGTCAGGTATTCAGTGACCCTCGTCTTCAATTCACAACTCATACTTTTATACACCATTTGCTGGCTAATCACTTGCTAAACAAATAATTATTACACACTGGAAATAAATGAAGACCAATCAAAGAAAACCAAAGGCTATTTACCCAGAGTTGCTATAGCAAGGGAGTCAGCCTCTGCCACCTGAGTTTTGATTGGCAGACAGAGGCATAAGAAAGCTTTCAACTACAGGGAGAGATAGCTGGAGGTGGTGATGCACTCCTTTAATCCCAGCTCTTGGAAAACAGAAGCAAGTGGGTCTGTGAGTTTAAGAACATCCTGTTCTACATAGCAAGTTTCAGACCAGCTGGGGCTACACAGTGAGACCCTTTCTAAAAGGGGGGAGGGAAAGGGAACAGAGTAAGATTCAGTGTTCTGATTGTGGGCTGTTGGCATGGAGAGGCTAGAGACAGGGTGACTGAAGTGAGATGTCTTACTCACAGTTAGTTAGGATATATATCTAGGCTTTCATACTTGATCCTAACTCAGAAACAAGGGATGAATTAGGAGACCTGTAGGGTTATTTGTCAGGTGCTGTGGGATATTTGTAAACTGTGTGAAGCTGTATTGCTGTGATTGATATAATAAAAAACTGAACTGCCAGTAGCTAGGCAGGAGATATAGGTGGAGACTTCCAGGCAGAGAGAGAACTCTGGGAGGAAGAAAGGCAGAGTCACCAGCCAGACAGGAGAGGAAACAGGGAGGTGCAAGATGGAAGAGAGGTCAGGTCACATGGCAGGATGTAGATTAACATAAATGGGTTCATTTAAGCTACAAGAGCTAGTCGAGACAAGCCTAAGCTAAAGGACAAATTTATAATTAATAATAAGTATCCATGTCATTATTTGCAGGTTGGTGGTCCCAAAGAAAAAATACTACTATAATCAAGACTTGGCCATTTAGTGATTATTAATACTATTTAGCTTCCTAGATTATTACTAAAGATAGGAATCTTGGGGCTGGAGAGACGGCTCTGCAGTTAAGGGCTCTTGCTGTGTAATCATGAGGACTGGAGTTCAGACCCACATAACAAGCTTGGTGTCCCACACACGTGCATTCCTGTAACCATGGCTCCAGGCACAGCAGAAACAAGAGACTTGCTGGGGCTTTCTGGCTGCCAGGCTACCTCTTTTAAACATAGAGTGGCTGCCAGAATTCCTCTGCTTTTAACCCTTTCCTCCATCTTCAAATCCAGAAAAATAGCATCTTCAAATCATTTCCATTATTTTATCTCCTTCTAGAGCCAAATTTTCTTCCATCTCTCTCCCAAGAGATCTCTCTGCTAGAGATCAAATCCACATATATACACTACCATCTAGCAACATTCCCGTTGATGGGTGATACCATTCTGTATGCTGTGAATATGTGTTGCTCTGATTGGTTGATAAATAAAGCTGTTTGGCCAATGGTAAGGCAGAGTAAGGTTAGGTGGGACATTCTAACTAGAGAGAGAGGAAGGAAAAAGAGAGAGCACAGGAGATGCTGCCAGCTGCCATCAGGAGAAGCAAGATGTAAAGTACCAGTAAGCCACGAGCCACGTGGCAAAGTATAGATTTATAGAAATGGGTTAATTTAAGATGTAAGAGCTAGCTAGTGAGAAGCCTGAGCCATTAAGCCATATAGTTTAAAAATAATATAAGCCTCTGTGTGTTTATTTGGATTTGAGTGGCTGCGGACCAGGTGGGATACAGGAAAACTTCCAGCTACACCCCATTAATTGCAAACAGTAATTATGTAAGAATACCTGAGTACAAATACCTACTGAATATAACAATAGTAATAACATATTTCCTCAAAAAGTCAACACTGATCTGTCTGTCTGTCTGTCTGTCTCTGTGTGTGTGTGTGTGTGTGTGTGTGTGTGTGTGTGTGTGTGTGTGTGTGTGTATGTGTGTGTGTTGGTCAAAGGACAACTTTTTGAGTCAATTCTTGCCTTCTTGTAATCCCAAGACTCTGGATTCTGAGACAGGAGGACCACCATGAGTTTCAGGCCAGCCTGGGCTATAGATATATAACTTAGGCAGAGTTTACTCCTATACCATCTGCCATCAAAGTCAGCTTTCTGGGTTAAGGGTGTCATTCAGTGGTGAACATTTGTCCAGCGTGTGTAAGCCCCTAGGTTCCATCTTCAGCCCTCAAAACTGAAAAACAAAACTAAATTCTCCCTCATACCTTTTCTCCCGAGGAGAACATAACACAAAATGTTATGTATAAATGCATGACACTGGAATAAATAAGAATAAAGACTAAACATTTATAAATAGTGGCTGTTGGTTAAGTTGTTGGTATGTTTGTCTTCCCTCATAAAGCTTTGCAAAATGAATAAAATGTGTTTTTGAAATTTTGTTCCTAAACCACAATATGGCACTGTCAAAACAGTGACTGACAAAATGGTCACGATAACCATGATATTCTGTAGCAAAAATGGAGGTAGCTTGAATTCCAACAATGAGTTTTCCACTGCTCCAAAGACTCAGAGAAAGTATGATAGGCTCTGAAAGAGTCCAGTGGAAGGAACACCTATATAATTGATTAAAATGTAGCATCACTGGTTAACACTGCCTGTGTTACAGATATAGATAGCCATTACTCAGTTTTTTACTATGAAGTATTTTCATGCACACATCATGCGCATAAACAGACTTGGGCATATTTGAGTATCCATTCCATCACCAAAAAAAAGAAAATGAATTTTCATTAAATAAATTGTCATTAGTATTTTTAGGCATAAAAGTACCAAACTTGATTATATCTCAGGGCTACTTTTTAGTCTGTGGCTCAGCGATCCAGAGGCCACAGGGGTGGTCCTTGTAGTGTACTCTAAGGAGCTGTGCAGCTTAGCAGGAAGTTTTTATCCAGAACAGACACCGGAAGTTAGCTGGGCACTACCCTGACACCCATTGCTCCAGTTAAGGAAAGCTAGCCGGGCGGTGGTGGCGCACGCCTTTAATCCCAGCACTCGGGAGGCAGAGCCAGGCGGATCTCTGTGAGTTCGAGGCCAGCCTGGTCTCCAAAGCGAGTTCCAGGAAAGGCGCAAAGCTACACAGAGAAACCCTGTCTCGAAAAAAACCAAAAAAAAAAAAAAAAACAAAAAAGGAAAGCTAATTACCACCAGTTAACTATCTTAAGAGTAACTGAAGATGAGGGGTGGGTATGTGAGAACAATATTCGAATATGTTCTTGCCACCTCTATTCCTGGTTGGAAATTGTGGGCAAATTCAGGTTAAAAAAACAAAAATGGAAAACAACAAACAAACAAAAAACACTTCAAAAAAAAAAAGAGCTCACCAGAAATAAATAAAAAGCTCCTTGTTGTAGTGGTATTTGCTCCACCATGACCTTGAGCTATTTGGCCCAAAGGAGGCAATGCTTCCTGCTGTTGTACGTAACCTCTTATAAGGAAAGGGAGAAAGATCACAGACAAGAGAGGTGGCTCAGTGGTTAAAAAGCACTGGCTGATGTTCCAGAGGACCCAGGTTCAATTCCCAGGCCATCCAGTGTCTGATCATGCCAGGATTTTCTTTTAAAAAGGACCCATGTGACCCCTCTCCCTTCCCTTTCCTTATGGTCACACACAACAGCAGGAAGCACCTGCCTCCTTTGGGCTGTATAGCCCAAGGTCATGGGCGGAGTAAATACCACTACACCTTGACTGCATGACAGACCCAGACAGATAACACGTGCACATGTGTGCACATACACCCTAACTTCTACATCCTTCACAGGATGCACACACACATTAACTGAGTAAATTTGTCGGTTGCCTGAGACAACATGTGAGGGTTTGGCCCAAACTGAATAGTGTAACAAGTGAGTACCAACTGAGTTTTCACTGTCTTCTGTTTAGCTGTCCGAAACTCTGATGTTGCCCCTGGGAATGAGTCAGGACAGAAAGAGAGGGAAAGGTTACAGTGTTACACCCAGTCAGTTATACACCACGAGGAAGGAGAGAGACAGCACTTATGAGTTCCAAAGATTTTAATAAAGTCATCACATAAACGGGTCATTGATCGGCCAGGACTGCAGGACAAGGACTCGGGAGCCTTGTGTCTCCTGACAGCCCCGAGCAGGGGCAGAAGTGGGGTTTATAAGCACAAAAATCACAAACATTTGTTGCCAAGGTACAGTTAACAATTTTCACCAATCAGGAATCAAAGATTAGGAACTTTCCTTGTGTGTTCCACCATTGTCAAATGTCATACAATTCACGCCTTTTAGTCTAACCAATCATATTCATTTGTTCTTTCTGTTGTTAGGAACAGCCATAATGCTTCTAGAGAACTAAAGACGCTTAGCGACCATTTCTCTGGTTTTTGGGAGGAGGTTGATCAGCCATTGGAAAGTTCTCAGCTCCCCTAGGGCTTGGGAACCTGAACTTTATTTCACCCTACAGGTAAAATGAAGTCTGAAGTCACAATGGCAGCACTCAGGCCAAAATGCTTTTGCCTGCTCCCTTCAATAGAGGTAAAGACAGAGAAAGGTTTAAAGGCCTGATTTTCATCTGCTGGACCAGACTAGTGTCTTGTTACATCAGACTCCAGATTGCCTACCAGGAGCTATACACAGACCTTACTCTGCCTTCCTAAAGAAAAACCCTGCACAACTATTGAGGTGACCAAAATTGAATTTCTTAATCTGTTTCTGTGATCTGGATATAATGAAATGACTTGGATTTAATTTTTTATCCATGTTTTTGTCTTAGTCATATTTCTTCCTCATACGTAAGCCTGCCTAGTACATCACAGATAGCCTTTATGAAAAGTTCCTCTCATAAGGAAATGAATAGACCAACATATTATTTTCTCTCCTTCAACCTCAGGTATGGATCATCTCCTTCAAACAACGTATCTCCAGAATGCCCAGTCACTGATCCAGCTGCTGATAGAGAGAAGTTAGGTGCATTCCCATCCTGACACTCCTATCTCCTAAGTGACTCATTTTGTCCTTTCTCCTAGTAGCCTTCAGGTGAGACATGTCCTCCCTCCTCAAAGTTATCTTCACTTCTTCCATTCTCTGAGCATCTGAAATTTTTAAATCTCATTTTGGACGTCATGATTTTTCAGCCTTAAGCATTTAACCACTGAGCTATCTCTCTCCAAGCTCTTAAATCTCATTTTAAAAAGACCTAGGGTTATTCATAAACTTAGTGTCTTATACCTAAAGACAGGGCACTTCTCAAGTCAGAGGGCTCATCCACATTATGGCAAGCCTGAGTCTTATGACCCCTGTGGTCTCCCAACAGTGCTGTCCTTTGAAACACTGGCGGAGAGCCTACAGGGACAACCATCCCAAGACTCTGGGTAGCAGAGGCTCTGCCTCTGGGGTGCTTGTCCTGCACCCAGGGGCCACAGCTGTGCCTGCCCATCCTTGGGTACTACTTAAGAGGCTCCTGGGTACCCAAGATCTTAACCTTTTATTATTGCTTAGCTTCTCTTGGAAAATAGCTGGACCAGTGAATGCTTCTACCCACTTTTCCTAATCTGAGGACACCATGGTGAGTGGGCCACATTTGGGGAAGTAGAAGTTGGAGTTTGAGAGACACAAGGTTCCTAGAGGTTTAGAGAGATGGGCCCTAGACCGTGAATCTAGAGCCAAAACTGAAGCAAGGGGGTGGGAGTAGCCAAGCCCAGTAGAGAGTTGCTGAGGCCTAGCCAAACATCAGAGGATGTCTCCCACAGGGATAGTGGGGCTTTGGCTCCCTCTCTGCCTATATGGAGCGCTCAGTGCTAAACTGCTAAGTTTGGCACCTTAAAACCCCAAAGTCTTTCTCTCTACCCATGCCTTTACCCCATCCTTCCCCTTGCTATCTCTGGAACCAGGTAAGCATGCAAACACACACACACACACACACACACACACACACACACACACACACACACACACACCCTGTCTTTTCCTCTGTGCAGAGTCGAGTGGAAAGAAGGTAAGAGTGCACACACTGTTACCTTCCAGCCCATGATGGTAGAAGTTACTCTGCATTTGCTACCATGCCTGGCTTTTCTTTTTCATGTGGGTGCTAGGAATCCAAACTCGATCCCTCACTCATGAGCAAGCACCTTCCTCATCTCCACATAAAAAACACATGAGGCACCAAAGGCCACAAGGGTACCCGGCTTCTGGGCTGCTGCCACCTGTGGCCATGTTGGAGTCCAAGGGACCTGCCACCGCTGTGGTCACGCCGACTTGAGTGGCCTGTGCTACCACCCATGGTCATGGTGTCGTCTGTGCCCGGACTGCGGCTGGGGGCCATGCCATGTCTGGGTCCACGGCCCTACCTTAGCTACGGTCTATGTCAATGTCTGTGGCTCCTGTTAGCACCCAAGGCCCTGTGACTACCCAGGATCTGGGCGGTCACCTGGGGCCATGTTGAAGTCCAGGGACCACCCTGCTGCTGGGCCTAGTCTGATTTGAGAGGACTGGGCTGCTACCCAGGGCCATGGTGACATCCGGGCTCAAGCTGCTGCTGCTCGCCATGTCTAGATCTGTGGTCCTGCCGCCGTTGGGCTCTGTGTTGATATCTGTTGCCTGTGTTACCACAAGGGCCCATGAGAACCATATGTTGAAGCATGAGGGCCTTGTTGAGCTGCCCTCCCTCCTCATCATAGAGCCAACCCTGCCCCTTAGGGGCCCTGGGATAATGGACCTCAATGGCCCCAGCTTAAAAAGGCTGCCCCCGCCCCCTGATAGTAGAGCTGTCCCCTCACTTGTAAAAGCTGGGGCCACCCCTCACCACCAGCATGGGAGAGCTGGCTTTGCCCCTCACCTGATGGGGGTGGTCCCAGCAGCCACGTCAGAACAACCCAGATACTACCCAGACACACATCCAGGGCACTCTCCAACATTTACCCCATCTATGACCTGCTGTAGAGTGTGAAGGGACTGGTCCTGTGGAACCATAGCCACAGGATCTCCATGACTCAAGGCAACTGCGGGATATCAGAGAGGTGTTTTGGTGAGGGTCCAGTATTGATGGTGTACCAGAAGCCAGAGGCCTTGGACCTGACCGACAACACATTAAACAATGAGTATTTGTAAGTAAAACTGTGTGGACAAAAGGGTCTACTGAGTGATACACAGCAGCTCCCAATGCCACCAAGACAAATGAAGAGGCGATGGAGAGGTGGGAAAGACAGGAACGAAGTATTTTTTTTTCTTGCTTGCTTTTTTGTTTGTTTGGTTAAGTTTTTGCTTGTTTTTGATTAATATTCTTATTCGCATTTTTAATTTTTATTTTATTTTTATTATTTCTTTTTTAGTTTTCCTTTGTGGGGAGACACTATAAGGGTGAAGAGTAGGTATGGAGGGACTGGGAAATGAGTGGGATTGGGGTGCATGATGTGAAATTCCCAAAGAATAAATAAATAAAATGTTAATAAAATAACAATAAAACAATAAAATAACAATAAAAATGTTAATAAAAATAAAAGAAGCGCATGGGGATGAACTCTTGAGCAGCTGCAGTGTTTTGAGATAATTAACATTCCTGGAGGCCTAGAGAGTTCATCTTCCTTGTCCTCCTGTTAGGAATCCCCATGGAAACAGATGATGAAAACAAAGGACTTGAAAGGAAAGGCAGGATCTTGGGCTAGATCTTGGTACCTGCTGCTTCAGGATAGGTGGGAAGGTGCTGTGCCAATGAGTCCATGCCTGTGCCTACAGGAGGGCAGCTAACTACAGCTGCATGCACCACAATCTCACCAGGGTGCATGCTTCTGTAGTTGCTCATTCATCTGTCCTACGTGCTCTGCCTCTTGTCCTTTGCAGCTAGACATGTGTTCAGCAGTGCTCCGGCCACGTTCTTCCTTAGCTGAGAACTGTGCAAAAATCCAGCCTAAAGTGGGATTCTGAGGGCCTGAGCATTGGACAGATGAATAGCCTTCCCAAATAGGGAGGCTGTGATTATGCACTCTGCTAGGTCGGAAAGGAGACCCTTCCCATTTAAGAATGGGCCTGAAAGAAAAGTCATTTACCTGTATAAAACTGGTATGTTTTAAGTTTTTAATTCAAGTGCTGGAAATTGAGCACAAGGCTTTGCCACAAGCTCTGTGCATGCACTCGTGAAAGGAAGCCAGAGGTTCACCTTGGGGGTCATTTCTCAGGTGCTAGCCACCTCAGTGTGTTGTTGTTGCTGTTTGTTGTGTTTTTCTTTTGTTTTTGGTGACAGGATATCTCACTGACTGGAGGCTTTCCAACTTGATTGGCTAGCCTCCTCCCAGGACAGAGATTACAAATATGCTGTCACAGCTATTTGTAGGTTTGGGGAGTGGAACTCAGCTTCTTATGCTATCATAGCAAGTACTTACTGATTGAACCAACTCCTTAGCTCCCCAAGCCATCACCTACTGAAGAGATTTAACATTGTTTCCATGAATGTTTTGTTTTTACATGTTACTCATAGATTAGTTTAGATCTTAACGTTTTCCCCCTTGCCCACAGCATGAGTGCATCTCCATCCACACTGGCCAGGCTAGAGTCCAGAAGAGCATGCCTGCTGGGAGCTCTACTGCCTAGAACACAGCATATAGTCTGATGGCCAGATGCTAAGAGGCAAGACTGCTGTGGGAGGAGAGGATTCTTGCAGCACTTTTTTTCAGTAAGATGAGCTCTGGCAGGTGCATGTCCAGGGCAGTAGTCATAGACCTGGAATCTATAGTCACTAGTGAGTTGATAAGAGTCTGGCCTAAGGTTTCCTTCATTGTTCACATGCCCAAGTCAAGTGTCTCCCTTCAAGTATGCAGAACGAGCAGATTTGCACAGGTGGTTAGTGATGGGTAGCTCATTTCTTTCCCTTTTCCTGATGAAATTCATATTGGTGCCTACTGGTCTCTCTTCCACCCTGAGCATCTCATCACAGGCACAAAAGATGCTGCCAGTTACTGCCTGTGAGTACTATACTGTTGGCAAGGAGGTCAATGACCTTGTCTCAGACCAAATTTGCAAACTGGCAAATATACCTAGAGCTACATGTTTAAAGTGTGGTACAAGCTTAATAGAATGGCCAAGTGTGTCAGCATTCTCAGTGTCTGTTAAGATGGAGAATAGGCTGTACACTGTTGATAGGACTTCGACAATTGTAATGGAGCTATTGTACTAATTCCTCCTGCTTACACTGGTGGATATAGTTCATGATTAAAGAAAGTATAAATAATAAATACTACATAAGAAAACAAGTCCTACCTAAGGTTATGGATTGGCCCACCCAGTCATCCACCCCATCTGTGATCTGCTGGAGCATGTGAAGGGACCTGTCCTGCAGACCCAAAGCTGCAGGATTTCCACACACAGGGCAACAACAGGCTATCCAGGAGGAGCCCTTGTGAGGGCCCAGCATCAATAGGGCACTAGAAACCAGAGACCTCAAATCCAGACTCTTTGCAATGACCACTTGCAAGTAGAGATGTATGGACAAACAAAGTGGTTTACGGAGTGACTCACTGTGTCACACTGCAGCTTCCATGACGAGATTTTTAAGTTTATTTATTTATCTTACTTTTTTCTCTTAAATTTTGTTTTATTTGGGGGGATATGCAGGAGTGGAAGGTGGATGAGAAGGGATGGGGAAATGAATGGGATCAAGATACATGATATAAAAGACACATAGAATAAATAAATAAATTAATTAATTAAAAAGAAAAAGAAAACATGTCCTGGCATTAAAATAGTACATTTTCTTCCTCCCCTGCAGGCTGAACAGTACACAGGTCTCCAGGGCTTTTTGATTTTCAGGAGTATTGGTGAGGGATCTGGATCTGGGTTCACCTCTCTGCTGATGGGACATCTGCTCAATCTCTGGATCCCAAAGTGGAGAGAGAACATAGTCCCCAAACCTGCCCTCTGACCTTCACATGCACAGTATGGCACACACACGCATCTGTACACACAAATAATAAAAAATATTGCACAAGATCAAGCCAGCCAAAATCCCAGCATAAAGTTCCACCCATATTTGAGGAGATACTGGAAGTTGGTGGCTGCTGGGGGAGAGGGTCAGTTTTCTTCAGGAATGCAGGCCCTGAGAGGCTGTCCATGCTCCAGCAGACGGTCCCACACATGTGCACACATAGGCAGCACTAAGTGGACTCAATGACTATTTTTTAGACACGTGAAGTTGATAGGAATAAGGGAAGAAGTGGAGACGAGGGAGTATGAGGGACAGATTTGCATACATGAATATTAAAACACTTTAAAATGTAACCAGTTACAAAGTCCCTGTATGCTGTTCCTGTGCTTCTCAGCCACAAGAAGGAACAGGAAGCTTTTAGAAGTCATTTGCTTTCTCTGAGCCTCAGTTTCTCTTGCTTATCAAATTGATATTAACAGAGCTGTTACAGAGGTCAGATGGAATGTGGGACATTCCTGGGGTAAGAAGCACTCAGGTCCATGGCATTCTGCCCTCTGGTGCTTTCTAGTCCATACAACATTCACCCGGGAAAAGCATTCACCTGTGTCGTGATCTCCTCATGTGTGTTTTGTTTGGGATGTTTTTGTCTTCTTGCTTGCTATTCGGGGGACTGAACTCTGTGCCTTGTGCATGCTAGCCAGGAGCTCTACCACAACGCTCCAGTTCAATCCGTCTCATAAATTAGGTTGGAAGCACGAACTCCTATATCATGGGGTAATCGTAATGAATATGTGAGATGGTGTAAAGCAGTGGGTAAACATGAGACAAATCCCTTCACAGATGAATTGGCACTCAGGCCACAGAGTCATTGGCTATACATAATGATACTCCTTCATTTCTTTCACTGGCTTTCCTTTTTAACATATTATGAAGGACGTTAATTCCCCTATAAAGTATCCTCTTATCTCTCAATTTCTCAAACCAAATTCAGGATCAATTAGACTATTAATGGGCTGGTATAACAGGTTTGAATATGGAAGAATCCCAAGTTTAATATTTTTTTTTTAAAAACATTTTCTTTTGGTAAAAGATCTTTACTATATAGCTCAGGCTGGCCTCCAACTAGCAATCTTCCTGTCTTTGTCTGTAGATAAATTTAAATATTCCCTGCAGAGATATTTTGCTAAATGATACAAGAAACGTTGCTTTAAAAAAATGGGGAAAGTTCTCTCAATTGTATTTTAGTCAGTGCCCTAATGGAGGTACATACAGAGATGAACATGTACGGCTAGAAGTGGAATCCAACTCCTTGCAGCTCAAATCCTACTATGATCAAAAAGTCACCTTAAGTGAGCATGGCAATAGAAAAAAGTCAAGGTTTATGATGAAGCGTAGCTATCTCATTTTAAACCAAAGAGGACCTGGAAGTTGCCGTATTAACGGGGTTTGGAGGACATTCTCTCCCAAAATAAAATAGAACAAAATTGTCTAGTTTAGTCTTCAATTATGTTTTTATTCAAAGTGCATGACAAAGCCAGAAAATGTAGGACAAGCAGAAAGTGAAGAAAACATGACCCTGTTCAGAGAAAAGCCATCCAGACAGACAGACAGAGATCACATGGGTTTAGAAATAGATCATGACTTTAAATCTCAGAAACGGTTTCATGAATGTGAAGACTATGAGAATAATTGGACATATGGAGATCTTCAAATATGTTTGAAAGAGAAATGGAAGCTCTAAGAATAAAATGACTCTAAACTTGAGAAACACAATGGCTGAAATGATGGATTACAGTGTGGAATCAGAGCCATCTCGGAAATGGAGGGAAAATGTCAGCAACTTGCGATAGAGACAGATAAGCTTCTACTGTGAGGGATGGGCTGGTTCACAGTCCAGGATTTTGTAGACCACATGATTTCTGTCACAACAACCCAACTCTTGTTTTAGCATGAAGGGGACTTAGTGGAGCTTGATCAAAACAGCCAGTGGGCCAGATTTGGCCTGTGGGATAGAGCGCTGGCCCCTGAACTGCAAAATGAGCTAATAAAAAATTGCAGAACCAAAACACATTGAAAGAATTATGGCCACATCAGATACCCAAGTTTGGGTATCCAATAGTCTGAAATTGTTAAGTTAGAGGCAGTAGCTCATGTATCATGGGACATTTGTGATGAATATGTGGCTGCAGAATGCCAGTCCAAAGAGTCTAAGAAAGGAGGGAGGAGCTGGGCCTGGTAGTGCTAGAGTCTCAGCACAGAGGATGCTGAGACAGGAGGCTGATAGTTTGAGGCCACCCTGGGCTACATAGTGAGACCCTGTCAAAAAATACAAAACAAAGACCACATCAACAAAGGCCCCCAAACCTGATAGATATTTATATACATTATTTTTAAAGTTATAGCTATAGTCTTTCCTATGGACTTAACAATCTTAGGGCAATTCAAGTTCATTGGTTAAAAACAAGCCCACACTAGTTAGTGCCATACCATTTTCAAGTCGCTGAAGACAAGATATCTAGAGGAAAAAATAACCAAAAGTAACCTTACAATGTAGGATCTTATTAAAATACACAGGTGACTTCATCTCAGAAGTAGCTAGAAAAGCTAATGGAAAGACATTTGAAGACTACAAAGGAACTTGTGAACATATAATTTTATACCCAGTAAAAATATTTAAGAATGAAGAAAACACAAATGTGTGCATGTGTTTTCAATAGGCTACATTTGTGTCTCCCCAGTCAAACCGTAGTTGCCTGATCCAGGCTCTCAAGTTCCATAGCTCACATCTTCGACGCTGTTTTCAACCAGGAGCCCCACTGCCACAGGGACACTTTCCCAGGAGTTTCCTCAGGGCCCCAGTCACTTCTTTGTTCCTTAGACTGTAAATAAGAGGGTTGAGCATGGGGGTGATCATGGTGTAGAAGGCAGAGACCACTTTGTCCTGCTTGGAGGAGTGGTAGGCCTGTGGCCGCATGTACGTGATCATGGCAGCCCCGTAGAAGAGGGAGACCACCATCATGTGGGAGGAACAGGTGGCAAAGGCCTTCTGCCGGCCTTCTGCAGAGCGCATACGGAGCACTGCCACCAGGATCCGGATGTAGGAGGCAGAGATAACAGAAAAGGGCAGGAGCAGCATGAGGACACAGCAGACGTAGATCATGGTCTCATAGAGGGAGGTGTCAGCACAGGCCAGCTTGAGCACAGCAGGGACCTCACAGAAGAAGTGGTCAATCTCCTGGGAGCCACAGTAGGGGAAGCGGAGTGTAAAAACAGCCTGGATGAGCCCATCCACCAGGCCAAAGAGCCAAGACCCTGCTACCATGAGCCAGCAGACACGGCGGCTCATGACTACAGAGTACCTCAGGGGGTTGCTAATGGCCACATAGCGGTCATAGGCCATGAAGGCCAGCAGGAAGCACTCATCCCCCAGGAGGGTGAGGAAGAAGAGGATCTGGAGTCCGCAGCCTGTGAAGGAGATGGAGCCCCGGCCCATGAGGAAGTCAGCAGCCATCCGTGGCACAATGGTGGAGATGAGCATGAGGTCCATGAGCGACAGCCAGCTGAGGAAGAAGTACATGGGGCTGTGCAGGCGAGAGTCCATGAGGATGAGGAGGATCATGAGCCCGTTGCCAGAGAGGGCCACCAGGAACATGACCATGATGATGGAGAAGAGGAAAAGGTGAAGCGGAGAACGAGTGAAGAGGCCCAGGAGGACAAAGTGGGAGATGAGAGTCTGGTTGCCAGCCCAGGCCATTGTCAGGGAGAGCTGGGATCTGGAAGCAGGTTTATAAAATTCAACATTATAATACATACATATATAAATATAGTTAACATAATGTTGAGGACATTGTGGCTTTGCCCAGGGTGTTGTCATCTTTAAATATGACTTTGTCTAGAATAAATGTGTAGTCTCTTTAAAGATTTTTTTAAAAAAAAAAAGAACCAGGTGGTGGTGGCACACGCCTTTAATCTCAGCATTCGAGAGGCAGAGCCAGGTGGCTCTCTATGAGTTCAAGGCCAGCCTGGGCTACAGAGTGAGATCCAGGACAGGCATCAAAACTACACAGAGAAACCCTGTCTCGAATCCCCCCGCCCAAATAGTGTTGGTTAACTTCTAACACTTTCTACATGTAACTGAGAAATTAGTTTCAAGCTTTTTTTAAGAACTAATGGGACCTGTCAGGAACTGGTCTATTCTCCGGTCTCATATCTGATTCTCTAGGTCAGGACTAAGGATGTTGTTCAGGGATCAATCACTTACCTACTATGCACAAAGTTCTGGGTTCAAACACCATCACCACACAATAAGATAACATAAAATCAGTAAAGGCCCCAGGTCATAACCACTTGAGGATTTGCTGTTTTAAGAAAAGTATGTAGGCAGTAAAAATGATCAAGCGGGCATAATCTCTCTGAATTTCAGTTACCTGTTATTTAAATAGAGACAGCAGTAGGTACAGAAGCTGGTGGATGGCGAAGATGTGCTATGGGGATGTAAGCAGCACTTAGTGGTTTAAAACTGATGGCGGGTGCCATTACTTGGAGCATCTGTCATGTGCCAGGAACTATGGTAAGGACTCTACTGTATCTTCACATCTAACCCTCATAATTACCCTTAAAGTTGCAGGTGCGGTGGTGCACACCTGTAATCTCACTCCCCATGAGGGCCACTGAGGCAAGAGGATCTTGAGGTCAAAGTCAGCCTTGGCTACATAGTGAGACCCTATTTCAAAGCAAAACCAAATAAGAACACAAAGTCCTTGTGAGAAAAGGATGGCAATTAATTTCATTAATGACAAACTGAGGCCAAGGAAGTTTCGTTATTATTTTCAGACATGAAAGCTTACAGTATGTTTTTAAAACACATTTTAATTACATTTCCCTGGGGGGCAGAGGGTGCATACCTATGTCTCCTGCCACTGCAGCATCTGTGTTGAGGTCAGAGGACAACTTGCAGAAGTCAGTTCTCTCTTTCCACCACATGCATCCCAGGGCTTGAACTCAGGGCTGCAGTCTTCTTCAGACTCCTACCGGCTGAACCATCTCACTGGCCCTTATGGTACTTCTTATCTTAAAAAGCTTAGTAAACGAAGAATATCGGAGGCAATGGAAGCGTCCAACAGAGAGAAGTAACTAAGGGGCAGCGAAATGGCTCAGAGGGTAAAGGTGCTAACAACCAAGGCTGACAACCTTAGTTCTATCCCCAGATCACACACGTTAGGAGAGAAAGATTCCGGCATGTGATCCTCTGCCCACCATATGTGTGCTGCGACACACATACACACAAATATGATAAAAATTCAGAAGTAACTAAAAACTATGATATATGGTAAAATAATATTTAGTCAATGGGATATTTATGACATTTTATTTTATTTTATTGAAACAGGGTCTCTCTGTGCAACAGCTCTGGCGGTCTTGGGACTCACTTTAAAGACCAGGCTGGCCTCAAACTTATAGAGTTCCACCTACCTCTGGCTCCCCAGTGCTAGGATTAAAGGTATGTGCCACCATACTTGACTATTTATGACATTTTAATATAAAAATTTAGTAATGGTTTTAAGAATTTCTCAAGGTTTGAAGATAATATGCCAAGATATTAACAGTGTAATCTGTTCTGTGTAGTGGCATTAAATATCACTTCCCTAAATTTCTTTGTACTTTCTACATTTCTATAAGAAACATGGAAAATTAGTTTAATTTTAAAGTTATGCTAAATCAGGTTATTGTGTGGCTCAAAAATGAGAAAAAAAATAAGTCATGTATAATTCTACACCTAAAAATCATTAGTCTTCCCATAATTACCACCAACTAATTAGCAAAATTAACAGAAAAAGTCAGAATATTTACTTACAATTGCAACAAGAATGGAATAAAGATCCTTAACTTAAAAACTTAACTGACAAGTATTTTTAGCCAGGCATGGTGGTGCAAATCTTTAATCCCAACACTTGAGAGAAGATGAATCTATGTGAGTTCAAGGTCAGGCTGGTCTACATAGTGAGTTCCAGGACAGCCAGAACTACATAGTGAGACCCTGCCTCAAATATATTATATATATATCAATATATCATATATATTGATGCCTGAAGGTAGATTAGGCTTAACATTGTAAGGGTACAATTCTCTCCCAAATCCACGTGATCACAAGTAGAATCTCTCTAGGATATTGGTATTTTGCAAATGGAAGTGTTTGAGCTGGAGTTCTCTTAGAAGTTCCCCCAGAGCAGTGAAAAGGTCAAGAACTTTCTGATTACTGAAGGCTGAGCATACCACACATCCTGAAGGGGCAGAAGCAGTAGAGACTTAGCAGAAATAAAGGAAGAGGTGGGACAGGAGCACCAGCGAATAGACCACAGGTGCCTTCTGCAGAGAGACAGACAAAACTAAAACCAGTAGTTCACACTGGTAAAAACACAAACTCTCCCCAGGAGAGGGAAAGAAATCGAGTAGAGTCACATAGATGGACACTTTACAGGAACCGTTCTGCCTTTGGGGCAGGGAAAAGAGAGGGGGTTACACCAGGTACTCCCTAGAGCCTCTTCTCAACCACTGAGGGTTACTAAAGGTTACCTTTAAAATACATATGGTATGAAGATCTCCAGTTCTGGGGGAAGATGGGTGCTTGCCCCTGCCCATTATGGACATCTCTAAAACTTCACTCTAAGGAGAGTAGCCACAGAAGCAAGGGAAGTAAATAACGGGGCAGCAGCTGGCACTGTCTTCAGATACTGCCACAGCAGGGTGGAAGAACAACTTGCATTTAGAAGGCTAAGCCCAGTAGTGGCAGTGATAATACAGAATAGTAACAACAGAGCAAACCCCCAAGTGCTCAGAATTGATGCAGGATGCAGCAACGTAAACCAGGATGAGCGCGTGCTGGGGGTGGGGGTGGGGGGCAACAAAGGGATCACCTGGAAGTCTACTGAAGAAACAGACTGCCATACATGTCTCCCCCGACCCCACATAAAGGGGTTTCTTCCTCACCCCTGGCAGGCAGACTAGCCTGCTTCTCTGGGGAAGGGGAAATGAAGTTACAGACCAGGGAAGCTGAGGCCACTGCAAGTCCAAAGGGCAATGTGAAGATGGCACATTGTCTGGGCTTTTCTCCTGGACTCAGATTCGTTTCCACCAAGCAGGAAGCCAGAGGACCCTCCCTGCAGTCGGGAATGTGACTAGCTCAGGAATCACTCAAAGCTACCAATGCCAGACAGAAAAAAAACAAACCCATCATATAAATGAGGCTACACTGAGCATATCTCACAATGCTCAGACCTAATTTGTTCTTAATACTAATACTTAATTCTTTAATCTGAGCCAACATCCAAGGCTAGCAGACATAAAAAATTTCTAGCCTCTAGCGAAGGAAAACTAGCAAGACAACAGAGATGAGAAAGGAGACTTCTCAGGGAAGTAGCAAAACCACTTTACCAACTGTGAGATAAAGGAAGTGTTACAGACAAGGGCAAGGTCATGATGTGGGAAAGGAAGCGATAAGAAGCTGACATGAGAAGAAGAAGCACTCAGAAGACAGATTTTCAGAAAAGAAGGGTAGGGCTTGGTTTTGTTTTGAGCAGCTCTCCCGGTAGGCAATTTTACAGAAATATTTGAATGTGTGCAAAATGACTTGTAGACAAGATGTAGGTTTGATTAAAGTAAAATAAAAAAATCACAAATAATCTAATTAATCAATAGGAGAAATATTAAACAATGGAATGATGCAAATAGGAAACAGGATTTTAGTGAGTCTCTACAGAATTCTCTCTAAATTGTTTTAAAATGCAACGATGCATAGCAGGCATTGAACACATGTACTCACAAATCAAGTATCCAGGCTGGTGTGCAAGAAAACAGCCACACTGACTCAGAGGGAGGAAAGAGTCATACAACTCTGATTGCTGACACTGAGTTAGAGAAGAAAGTCTCCATGGGACACAGTTTTTTACCATTGGCATTTTTAAATTTGTGAGAAAATGGCCTAGTTAAAACAAATAAATATAATATTACATTGATGCCCAATAGGATTTGTTATGGAAGTCTGTAAGACAAAAGCCAACCAAAAAAAAAGTACAGAGTTCACTGCAGTCACTTACAAACACGTATTGAACAAATAGTTATTATAATTTTGGAAAAAAAAAATCTGGGAACTTGCCTTGTCAGTGAACAAAACACAGCCTGAAGCTGCGTTAATTAAAGTTTCTCCTTTGTAGGATCAGCTCTTGACAAAGCCTTTGTTGTGCGTAATCGACTCAAGCAGAAGCACACCTGGGAATTTTGTTGAAGAGCTTTGCATCAGAAAAAGAGTGGAAATCGGCCCCACCAGAGAGATTTCTCCCAGGGAAAGGAAACTGCAGGCAGAAGAGCAGGGAGTGCACACAGCAACACACGCCTCTCCAAATGAGCTCGGAGTTCTCACTACCCTTCAAAAAGGGAATATGAAGACAGGGGGAAATGCATGGTGGTAGGGGAAGAGCGAGCCTTGTATCCAAGAAGGGGGACATGTCGGTGGTTGTTGTTGGTCCACTAGAATGGATTTTGCTGCTGCCTTTCAGACAAAATCTGACGTCTCAATATTATAAGAGACAATTCTCCCAACCCTCTGAGGGTCTCGTGAGAACATATGCCAGTTTCAGGGAGTCCGACTATTGTTTAGTTATTCCTTGACTTGAAAATACCAAGCCATACTCACTCTTCCTAAAACCTATGACAAGACTCTGAGGAGGCCACTTCTTTTCAGTGCCACTCTGTCTCCCCAGATTTAAATGATGAACTGAATGAGACAGCCAGGTCTTCTCTAATTCTACCCATGGAATAAGGGATTTAGGACAAAGAGCCCATCTTATTAGAAGCCAAATGGAGACACACGAGACTTCTACACCCGAGGGGGAGTAAGCGAGTGTCAGGAGTAGTGGCGACTTGCACAGACATTGATGGCTTTTAAGGACCTGAAGGAGAGGACCAGGATGCAAAGAGGAAGAGTCTCACCTGCACACACAGAAATAATGATAGTAGGACTGTATGGGGGACCAGGAAGGGGCCCAAGCACAGTCTGAATGGTCTTAGCGATCAACATCCATCTACCGCCACCAACCAGCAACACTGCTCCAGTCAGTGAGTTAGATCCTCAAGGTGGCCTCAGTGCAGACAAGCTGAAGTACTTCCAGCTCCTTGAGAGAAATGGATTTGGAAAAGAAGTTCAAGGAGCTTAGGGAACAGAGAAGAGAGATTTGCAGGAAAACAAAACAAAACAAAAAACTCCTGTCTAGAATGACTCTGGAATCTTCTGTTGCACATATAGGAGTTGGGGAAACAATGTGTTCCAAGAGGCTCTGGAAAGATATTGAAGAGGTACACTAAATGGGAAGGAGATGGGAGCTGAGAAAAGAACTACAGAAATCCCAGAAAAGAAAGAAAGAGCTCCTCCCTAAAAGTCTGGTACCAGTTTTAGGAGCTAGGGAAAGGTCTCCAGAAGATCCACCTCTTCCAGAACCATGGACCAGGAGGGGAAGGGGAGAGAAAGCACAGAGTTCTCACCTGTAGGCGTGACCCCTTGCCAGGGCCAGTACCAGTTTCTGCCTGAGAGGTTTTATCCCCTGTCCGCTCCCACCCACTGTCATCTCTGCTGTGACTAAGGAAAGTTGCTTCTGCTTCGATCAGTCCTTAGAGACCTGTCCTCCACCACACCTCTGCCCCAGTCTCTCGGAATTAAACCTCTGAGGGAAGAGAGCTTCCTGCAAAGTTCTCCAATCATCTCGGGGCCACAGCAAACTCCCTCCCAGGGGAAGATGTAGTGGAAACTAGGGCCTGAGGGTTTCTGTGGACCAACCTGGGAATACTGGGTCTTCCTGCCATTCCAAAAACAAGTAGGTAGTGTTGGCTTTTGTGTTGTGATGTGGTCTACTTTGATGATAGCCATTAAGTAATGTATGTAGGTAGAATCAACAACACACCTAGAATATTCTAGAGCCCCACACAGAAGTATCTTACAGCCTCTTCCTCTTGCCTAACCCACTTAGGGTAGTTACCCTTACCTCAAAGCTCAATTCTACTGTGTTTCAGTGCGGTCCTCCAGGAGGATATAGCAAACATACCCAGAGATCACTTGTTCCTGGCACCATCCACCTTCTGCCCACCACCCATTTTACAGAAAAATGGGCTTTTCTCATACTAAGACATTTGCAAGATGAAAGGGAGCGCACCACCCTGGCAATCCCAGCACTGGGAAAGTGAAGCAGTAAGACTGTAACTTTGAGGCAGCCTGTGCAAAGGAGACCCTGTCTCAGAAAATGATGCTAACAAAAGAGGTAGTGGAACACAGGCAGACAACATCAGACAAAGCTAGATGAGAATCTTAACTTAGGCTTAACTTGGGCAAGTGACTTAATCAAGACAAGGCCCATTTTCCACACTGTGAAAGTTAAATGACCATATAAAGTCATGTCCCCATTGTATGTCTTCAAATTTGTATTTATCAATGTCACTTCCCTTCATTCTCCCTAAAGCCTGTCAAAAGAGCATGGTATTCAAATGCAGTATCTTCTGATTTATCCCTCTGCTTTCCCCCATGTCCCTTGCCTCCCTTTGGCCGGTCATCTTCCTCCTTCAAATGTTAACCCTTCTGCTTTCATATCATATGTGTTCCACTTGCTTCTCTTCCCTCTCCCCTCATTTGCAACACGTTCTTCCCCTCTTGGGGTCCCCTTTCTACTTTAATCTAGAGAAGTGAGTGAGTGAGAAAGAGAAAGAGAAGAGAGAGAGAGAGAGAGAGAGAGAGAGAGAGAGAGAGAGAGAGAGAGCTATGTGAGAATGTGTGTTGCGTGAGGGAGTATGTGTGAGAGAGAAAGTGTGTGTGTGTGTGTGTGTGTGTGTGTGTGTGTGTGTGTGTGTGTGTGTGTTGAGAGAGAGAGAGAGAGAGAGAGAGAGAGAGAGAGAGAGAATTAAAAGTAGAGTCTGTGTGTGAAAGAAAACTTTGCAGCATTTAGCAGACCGGCATAAGTTGAAGCCAAACAAAATCCCAGCACAGAAGAGGGGAGGTAGACACAAAGTCCTGCTCCTAGCCAAGAAGCTATTCACAGATGAGAGCAGCTGGGAGTGGGAAAATCAGCTACCCTCAATGGAGTAACACCTAGGTATATCAACCACACTCCAGAGCAGTCCCCATGCTTACAACACCAACGCAAATTGGATGCCATACTTATTTTGTGAGCTTTTTCTTTTCTTTTAAAAGACATAAACAACATTAAGTGGGTGGGTGTGTGCATTGGTGGGAATTTGGGAAGAGCTGGGGGACAGAGAAGAATATGCTAAAAAAAATATAATGTATGTAATTCTGAATGAATAAATAAGAAAATATGGTGTGTTTGTCTTTCTGAACTTAGTTTATTTACTTAACATGTTGTTCTCCAGTTGATTTCAGTTTCATTTACATCTGAATAAAATTACGTTGTATGTATGTAGCACATTTACTTTGTCCAACCAGTTAGTGATAGGCATCTAGGCTTGTTCAGTTTCTTGGCTATTGTCAATACTGTAATGATGCAAACATGGGTGTAAAAGTGTGCCTGTGGTAGGTTGATTCAGTCCTTTAGGTACATACCCAGTAGAGGTATAGCTGCATCTTATGTAGTTTTATGAGGAACATCCATGCTAAGTTCCATAGTGACAGCATCATTTTACATCCTACCAGCACTGTATAGGGATCTCCTTTTCCCCACATCTTCACCAGCACTATATAGTGTTGGGGAATATTATTTTTAGGTGTGTTACTTTTGTTTATGTTGCTTTGGTTTAACTCTGTGAAGCTGTATTACTTGGCCTGTCTAGAACACCTGATGGTCTGAAATAAAGAACTGAACAGCCAATAGAAAGGCAGGAGAGAGAAATGGGTGGGGCTCGAAAGCAGAGAGGATATATAGAAGGAGAAATCTGGGAAGAGAAAAGAAGTAGCCAGAGAAGGAGGAGAACTCCAGGGGCCAGCCCCCCAGCTACACAGCAAGCTATGGAGTAAGAGTAAGATTTACAGAAGTAAGAGAATAGGAAAAGCCCAGAGGCAAAAGGTAGATGGGATAAATTAAGGAAAGCTGGGAAGAAACAAGGCAAGCTAGGTCCAGGCATTGATAATTAAGAATAAACCTCTGTGTATGATTTATTTGGGAGCTGCGTGGCAGTCCCTCCCAAAGAGTAAAAAATCAATAACAACATTTTGATGTACCAATGTGGTGCTTGTATTTTCATAGGGCCTAAGAAAGCTTTTTAAAAAGCTGGGGAGGGGGATACGGCTCCTTTAAGAGTTTCTGCTGCACAGTTTCTACCAGACAAGAGAGCCCTTGAACAGCTAGTAAGTTAAGCAGGAACAAAAAAAAACCTAAGTAAAAATGCCTGCCACAGTGCAAGCATCAGCATTCTAGAGCTCTAGGAAGGTTGAATGTAGTTCTCAGCATGAACCTCTGACCGGTTAGTGAGCTTTCAGCTTGGCTTCCTCCAAACAGAGAATTGGGAGGAGCCAGCTGCCAAAGCCACGCAGAGAGGTCCATGCAGCTTAGCAGTTTAAATATTTGCTCATATGGTCAAAACAGGCTAAAAGACATGCAGTAAAAACAAGTTCAGATGGAAAAACCTCTAAACAAGTTATAGTGTGTTTAAGAATATACATAGGCATAAGAAAAGAAAAAAAAGGGTATAGTCATAGAAAAAAATTAATAGTTTAAAAATAAGTAAAGTCTTTAAAGAGATAAATAAAGTAAAATATAAAAGAATAAGTCATGTAGATATGGGAAATATACAGGGAGTCTGGGTGCTGTATGTTATTGTGTTGATTTTGAATTTTTTTTTTTTTTTTTGATTGTTGAGAAGCAAAAGACAGCTGCTAGGACACATGGGATTGTGAACAGGACTGCAAAATTGAGCCAACCTAGATGTTTTAGGAATGCCTTAACTTTAAAAAGAAGTCAAAAAATATATTTGTCAAATGGAAATCAAAAATGCTTTAGAGTTTTGAGAGGCTATGGATTCCTTCAGGGTTAATATGGATCAGATTTAATCAGGGGAGACCTCTTGAATTCTGACAGGTGATATATATCAGCAAAGGTTACTGCTGGTCTTCCCAGGACTTGGTCATTATCTCAAAATTTTCTCAGGGACCCTAAAGATACTTCTTCCACAGACAACAGGAAGCAATATTGAGAAAACTATGCCCACATTCCCAAGAGTTGGGAGTATGGGTAGTTTTTGGTTGTTTGGTAGGTTATAGACATTTGTTACCATCTAGGGGAATATAGAATAATGATACAAATTTAAATTTATTTTTGTTATACTGTATATATGTTTCTACTCTTGTTTAAAGGATTTTTGTATATTGATACAAATTAAGGTTGTTTTTGTTACCACATATTGCTATGTGTTTCTACTCTTGTTTAAAGTATTGTATCTATGCAGTTTATTTTAAAATATAAAGCAAAGTATAGCTCGAGAGTTTCTCTTTGGTTCCTGCCAAGCCCCTGCAGTCCTGCAGCCCACTTATAAAATAATCACTCAGAAGCTTATATTACCTATAAACTGTATGGCCATGATAGACTTCTTGCTATCTAGTTCTTATGTCTTAAATTAACCTATTTCTATAAATCTATACCTTGCCATGTGGCTCGTGGCTTACCAGTATCTTACATGTTGCTTCTCATGGCAGTGTCTGGCAGTGTCTACGGACCCAGCCTTCCTGTTCCCTGAATTCTCCTCTCTCTTTGTCCCGCCTATACTTCCTGCCTGGCTACTGGCCAATCAGCACTTTATTTATTAACCGATCAGAGCAACACAGTCACAGCATAGAGAACATCCCACAGCAGAAAAGTTCTAGTTTTTGAAAGCTATTATTATAAATTATATAGGACAACCAATAAACATAGGTCAGTAGTCATTTATAACAATCAAATTTGTAGATATGTTAGGTTTATTTTCTAGGTTAAATAGATATATTTTAGATAGATGGTCTTCAAATACTCCAAAGACCCATAGAATATGGCATTTAAAATGTTTTGTTATCACCCTTTACTATAGCCACAAATGACATAAAATACCTTGGGGTAACACTAACCAAGCAAGTGAAGGACCTATATGACAAGAACTTTAAGTCCCTGAAAAAAGAAATTGAAGAAGGTGTCAGAAAATGGAAAGATCTCCCATGCTCATGGATAGGCAGGACTAACATAGTAAAAATGGCAATCTTACCAAAAGCAATCTACAGATTCAATGCAATCCCCATCAAAATACCAACACAATTCTTCACAGACCTGGAAAGAATAATACTCAACTTCATATGGAAAAACAAAAAACCCAGGATAGCCAAAGGAATCCTGTACAATAACACAACTTCTGGAGGCATCACGATCCCTGACTTCAAGCTCTACTATAGAGCTACAGTAATAAAAACAGCTTGGTACTGGCATAAAAACCGACATGTGGACCAATGGAATCGAATTGAAGACCCTGACATTAATCCGCACACCTATGAACATATAATTTTTGACAAAGAAGCCAGAAGTGTACAATGGAAAAAAGAAAGCATCTTCAACAAATGGTGCTGGAATAACTGGATATCAACATGTAGAAGGCTGCAAATAGATTCATATCTATCACCATGCACAAAACTTAAGTCCAGTGGATCAAGGACCTCAACATAAATCCAGCTACTCTGAACCTGCTAGAAGAGAAAGTAGGAAGTAGTCTTGAACGCATTGGCATAAGAGACCACTTCCTAAATAGAACACCAGTAGCACAGACTCTGAGAGAAACAATCAATCAATGGGACCTCTTGAAACTGAGAAGCTTTTGTAGAGCAAAGGATACGGTCAACAAGGCAAAGCGACAGCCTACAGAATGGGAAAAGATCTTCACCAACCCCACATCTGACAGAGGACTGATATCCAGAGTATATAAGGAACTCAAGAAATTAGACATCAAAATGCCCAACAGTCCAATTAAGAAATCGGCTTTAGAACTAAACACAGAATTCTCAACAGAGGAAACTCAAATGGCCGAAAGACATTTAAGGAATTGCTCAACATCCCTAATCATCAGGGAAATGCAAATCAAAACAACTCTGAGATACCACCTTACGCCTGTCAGAATGGCTAAGATCAAAAACACTGAAGACACCTTATGCTGGAGAGGATGTGGAGCTAGGGGAACTCTCCTCCACTGCTGGTGGGAATGCAAGCTTGTACAACCACTTTGGAAATCAATATGGTGCTTTCTTAGAAAATTGGGAATTCATCTCCCCCAAGATCCAGCTATACCACTCTTGGGCATATACCCAAGGAATGCTCAACCACACCATAAGAGCACTTGTTCATCTATGTTCATATCAGCATTGTTTGTAATAGCCAGAACATGGAAACAACCTAGATGCCCTTCAACTGAAGAATGGATAAACAAAATGTGGTACATATACACAATGGAATACTACTCAGCAGAGAAAAACAATGACATCATGAGGTTTGCAGACAAATGGATGGATCTAGAAAAAATCATCCTGAGTGAGGTAACTCAGATTCAGAAAGACAAACATGGTATGTACTCACTCATAGCAGGATACTAGACATGAAACAAGGATGACTTGTCTGCTACTCACATCACCAGGGAGGCTACCTGGAAAACAGGACCCCAAGAAAGACACAGGGATCATCCAATGACAGAGAAATGGAATGAGATCTACATGAACAGCCTGGACATGAGTGGGGGTAGTGAAAGGCGAGGGTCGAGGGAAAGAGAGCTTGGGGGAGCGGGAGATCCCAGCTGGATCAACAACAGAGAGGGAGAACAAGGAATAGGAGACCATGGTAAATGAAGACCACATGAGAATAGGAAGAAGCAAAGTGCTAGAGAGGCCCACAGAAATCCACAAAGATACCCACACAACAGACTGCTGGCAATGGTCGAGAGACAGCCCGAACTGACCTACTCTGGTGATGAGATGGGCAAACACCCTAATTGTTGTGCTAGAAACCTCATCCAACTACTGAGGGATCTGGATGCAGAGATCCATGACTAGGCCCTGGGTGGATCTCTGGGAGTCCAATTAGCGAGAATGAGGAGGGTTTATATGAGCGAGAATTGTTGAGACCAAGGTTGGATAAAGCACAGGGACAAATAGCCAAACGAATGGAAACACATGAACTATGAACCAATGGCTGAGGGGTCCCCACTGGATCAGGCCCTCCGAATGGGTGAGACAGTTGATTGGCTTGATCTGTTTGGGAGGCATCCAAGCAGTGGGACCGGGTCCTGTGCTCATTGCATGAGTTGGCTGTTTGAAACCTGGGGCCTATGCAGGATTGTTTGGCTCGGCCTGGGAGGAGGGGACTAGACCTACCTGGACTGAGTCTACCAGGTTGACCTCAGTCTGTGGGGAAGGCTTTGCCCTGGAGGAGATGGGAATGGGGGGGGGGGGGGTTGGGGGGAAGGTGAGGGGGACGGGAGGGGGGAGAACAAGGGAATCCGTGGCCGATATGTAGAACTGAATTGTATTGCAAAATAAATTAAAATAAATAAATAAAAAAAAACATTAAATAAGCAATTTTAAAAAAAATAAAAAAAAATAAAATGTTTTGTTAATTTAAAGTTTTTCCTAACAATGAGACACATCTGCTCCTGGCAGCACCAATTTACTTCAAAGATGATGGGTGTTGAAGAAACTCCTTATGGAGTTTGCTTTCACTGTGGCAAAGTTAGGCACTGGGCAAAGAAACTGCTCTTGCCTTTGACCGCCGACAATGTGCTGTGCAGACTGGACATGCAGGATACACAGGAAAGTGACTGCTGAACTTTGCCAAAACAAGGCAGGACAATCCTTCAAATTTCCTGCTTCACTGAAAAGTTTGCCAGATATTTTGGGTCCATAGACTGAAGATGGATGCCCCCCAACTTTGCAGAGGAACTGTGGACCACTGTCCAGGCAGCCAAATGTCTCTGTTGTTAAATAATATTACATCCTTCTGGGTCTATGATGGAGTTGAAGACTAGATAGTTACAGTTTCAGTTTTCTTTAGTTATGATAGAGAGTAATTAGGTATAAAACTTTAGAGTCATTAAGATAAGATAGGTAATGGAGTATTTTCTTTTAATTTGCCAGACACAAAGGAACTGGAATTCATTACATTATAAATATAATCTTTACTTGGTAATTGTTCTTATTGAGTACAGTCTTATGTTAAAGTTAAAATATTTCATTTTTTTATTTAGACAAAAAGGGGTAAATGTTGGAGAATATTATTTTAAGGTGTGTTACTTTTGTTTATGTTGAATTGGTTTAACTCTGTGAAGCTGTGTTACTGTGCCTGTCTAGAACACCTGATGGCCTAATAAAAAAGTGAATGGCCAATAGCAAGACAGGAGAAAGGATAGGCAGGACTGGCAGGCAGAGAGGATATATAGAAGGAGAAATCTGGGAGGAGAAAAGAAGAAGCAGTCAGAGAAGAAGGAGAACTCCAGGAACCAGCTACCCAGCTACACAGCAAGCCATGGAGTAAGAGTAAGGTTTACAGAACTAAGAGAATAGGAAAATCCCAGAAGCAAAAGGTAGATGGAATAAGCTAAGGAAAGCTGGCAAGAAACAAGTCAAGCTAAGGCCTTACCAGCACTGTATAGGGATTTCCTTTCCCCACATCCTCACCAGCACTATAAAGGGATCTCCTTTTCCCCACATCCCCACCAGCACTGTATAGGGATCTTTCCCCACATCCTCACCAGCACCTATTGTTATTTGCTTTCTTGATGGTGCTCACCCTGACTGGAGAGAGCTGAAATCCCGGTGAAGTTTCAATTTGCATTTTTTGATGACTAAGAATGTTGAACCCTTTCTCAAATACATATTGGCCATTTTTATTTCTTCTTTGGAGAGCTGTTTGGGCCAGTTCATTGGGCCAGTTATTAATTGGATGATTTGGATTTTTGTGTGCTTCATTTTAGGAGTTCCTTATATAGTCAGGATATTAATCCCCTGTCTGATGTACAATTAGCAAAGTTTTTTTAGGCCATTTCTTTTTATTTCAGTTTCTTTTTTATTTCAAATACATATTTGGGGAGGGTGTACACACAACTACAGGTATTCGTGGAGGCTATAAGAAGGCATCAGCTCCCCTGAGGCTAGAGTTCTAGGTACTTAGGAGCTTCCCAATGTGGGTGCTGAGAACTGAACTCTGATCCTCAAGAGTAGCAAGAGTTCTTAACTACTGGGCCATCTTTCTAGCCCCTCAGTTGTTTTTTTCCTCTAACAATTGTTTCCTGTACTGTACGGAAGCTGTTCTCCTATTTGTGTTCTCCTATTTGTCAGTTGGATTGTATCTGTGCTTTTGGAAGCCTTTTTAGAAAGTGCTTCCACATGCTGTATCTCAACACATTCCTTCTCTGCTTTTCTCTAGCCATGTCAGAGTTTGAGGGCTTATGTCAAGAGTTTTGACTTGATTCAGTGAGAGAAATGGACCTAGTATCATTCCACTATATGAGGATACCGATTTTCCCAGCACCATCTATTAAAGGAACTGTGGTTGAGCCATATGTGACCAGGCCCATACCTGTAATCCCAGAGCTGTGGAGGGAAGATTTCCAGGGCTTACTGATTGCCAGTGCCTATCTTCCACTTCGGTGAGATACCCTGCCACAAAGGGATACAGTGGGGAGTGACAGGACACTCAGCATCTTTCTCTGGTCATTTCATGAATGCACAGGTGCACATATAAAATACAGAGGGAGAGAGAGAGAGAGAGAGAGAGAGAGAGAGAGAGAGAGAGAGAGAGAGAGAGAGAGAGAAGGGGGGAGGGGAGAGAAGGGGGGAGGGGAGAGACAGAGATCATGAGAAGTCATTTTTTCCCAATGTATTTTTGACACTTCTGTCAAAAATTGGGTGGCTGCAGCTGTGTGGGTTTATTTCTGGATCTTCTAGTCTGTTGGTCTACATGTCTGATTTTGTGCTAAAACCATGCAGTTTTTGTCAGTATGGCCCTGTAGCATAGTTTAAGATCAGGCACTGTAACCACTCCTGTATTGCTCTCTGTGCTGAATAATGTTTGGGATATTTGGAGTCTTTTGTGATTCTCTGTGAATTTTAGGATTATTTTCTCTAGTTCTATGAAAAGTACTTGGAAATTTTTTTTTTTTTTTTTGGTTTTTCGAGACAGGGTTTCTCTGTGTAGCTTTGCGCCTTTCCTGGAACTCACTTGGTAGCCCAGGCTGGCCTCAAACTCACAGAGATCTGCCTGGCTCTGCCTCCCGAGTGCTGGGATTAAAGGCGTGCGCCACCACCGCCCGGCAAGTACTTGGAATTTTGGTGGGGGTTACATTGAACCAATGGGCTGATTTTGGTAAAAAAAAAAAAAAAAAAACAAAAAAAACCCACTTTTTCATAACACTAATTCCACCAATCCATGAGCATAGGAAATCTTTACATCTCTAGCATCTTCTTTAATTTTTTTCAGTGTTTTAAGGCTTTAATTGTAGTAGTCTTTTGCTTCCTTTAGGTTAAATTTATTCCTACTTTTTGTGTATATATTAGCATGCCTGCATACGCGTGAGTGTGAGCAAGTGTGTGTGAAACTGGGTCTTCCTCAGTCACTCGCCACCCTATTTTATGAGACAATGTCTCTCACTGAAAGTAAAACTCCCTGATTCAAAAACAAACAAACAAAGAAACAAACAAACAGCTCTCTGATTCAGCTAGTCCAACTGACCTGTAAGCTCCAAGACCCTGTCAGTCTCCACCTCCCCAGCCCATGGATTACAGATGAGTGTGGGGGGGAGGTGTCCAGATTTTTATGTGTGTGATGGGGGTCCAAACACACAGCAAGTAGTTTCTTAAGGAAGCCATCTCCCCAGCCCCTGTTTTTTTAAAGCTGTTGTAAGTGGAATTCCTCCAGCCCTTCCTCCACCCCAATTTCTTTCTTGGCAAGTTTGTTATTGGTGTGTAGAAAAGCTAGATTTTTGTATACCAGTTTTGTACCCTGTCACTCTGTTGGAAGTGGTTTTCAGATTAAAGGGTTTTCTGGTGGAGTCAGTAGAGCCTTTTAATCATATGATCTGCAAGCAGAGATGCTCTGCTTTCTTTCTTTCCTGGTTGTATCTGTTTCTCTCTTTCTCCTGTTCCTGCTCTAATGTTTACAGCACTAGAACAGCAGTGATGGTGGCCATGTTGTTTCATTCCTGGCTTTAGAGGAAATGCATTCAGTTTGTCATTGCTTAGCTGGTGTGTGTGTGTGTGTGTCTGTGTGTGTGTGTGTCTGTGTGTGTCTGTGTCTGTGTGTGTGTGTGCGCACACGCGCGCGTGTGTGTGGGCAGGGGTCGGGGGGCTTTATTACATTGAAGCATGTCCCTGCTCATCTGGTGACTTCAGGGATTTGATTATGAAAGAATGTTGAACTTTGTCAAAGGCCCGTTTCTGTGTCTGTTGGGACAATTGTTGATTTCTCTCCTTAATTCTATTTACATGCTGTATTACATTTACTGATTTGCTCATGTTGAACCAACATTGCATCTGTGGGATGAAATCAGCTTGGTCATGGTGTATGATTTTTTTCCATTTAAATTTTTTATCTTTAAATTTTGGTATATGAATACTGTATTCACTTAATTTCTGCCCCTCCCTATTATTTCTCAAATTGCTCCCATGTCCTCCCACTCCTAAAATTCATGATCTCTTTGTCTTTAGTTATTATTGTTACATGTATGTACAAATTGCATATCTCTCTATATATAGATATATATTTATAGATACGCGCGCGCGCGCACACACACACACACACACACACACACACACACATGTATTTCCTACTGAACCCATTTAGTGTTATGCCTCTATACATGTGTTTAGGACTGACACTTAGAATTGCATAACCTATCAGGGAGCTCACCCTGAAAAAAGACATTTATTCTCCCACTCTCAGCAGCCATTGGTTGACTCAAGCTCTTCATCTAGGGGTGAGGCATTGTGAAATTTCCTCAGCCACATTAGCATGTCAAGTGACATTGTCACTATGCTGGGCTTGTTTACAGTAGCAGGAATCCTGGTTCTCTAGCTCTCATAATCTATCCTCTCCCTCTTCCATGACTTTTCCTGAACATTGGGTGTCGGAGTTGCCTTATAGATTATGTGGAGCTGGGCACCCATAGTCACTTATTCTCTGAATTTTGACCAGCTGTGGATCTCCCTAATAGGCTCCATCTGCTGCAGAAAAGAAGCTTCTCTGATGAGGAATGAGAGCTATACTCATTTGTGGGCATACAGATAAATATTTAAGTTCGGTTAGAAATTTTATTGAGGGCTGGGCATGGTGGCACACGCCTTTAATCCCAATACTCAGGAGGCAAAGGCAGACAGAGCTCTGTGCCTTTGAGGTCAGCTTTGTCTATATGGCGAGTACCAGGTCAGCCAGGGCAGCATAGTAAGACCTTGTCTCAACAACTTCATATTGGTTTAGGAAAATGGCAGTAGCAGGCTCTCCTCTTGAGTCGGACCTTTCCCATAGTTGTTGGCTAGGTTTACAGTCAAGATGTGAAATCTGTCCTATTGAGCATTCCATAGTCCAGTTAGACACCCAAGATAAAAGTATACCATTTAGCTAAACAAAGAGATTTCCAATATTTACAGATTGACATATATGATGTTGTTAAGACGACAAAACTACTCAAAGTATAGTTTTGTCAAATCCAATGCAATTGCTATCAAAAAATTTTTAAATGGAAAAATCAGTTCTTAAATTTATGGAAAACTTCAGAAGTCTAATAGCAAAATAATATCGAATAAGATCAAAGTTGGAGGATTCACGGTCCCCAGTTTCAAAATACAATATCCAACAGTGGTATGGCAGTAATCAAAACAATTCAGTATTGGCATAAAGATGGATAGAAAGAAAACAGGAAGTGAACTTAGAGTTCAGAAATAAACCCACATATTCATGACGCACTGACTTTTGGCAAGGATGCTAATGTCATTCAGTGGAGGAAGAAGTCTGCATTTTCAACAAACATTAGAACAATTGGATATCCATACACATGAAAAAAAGGATGAAGTTCAACCTCTACATGGCATGATCTGCACAATGAACTGAACGTAAATCAATGAACTGACTATAAGACTGGAAGCAATACATTTTTAAAATGTGGATGTCAGTAATCATGACCTTGAATTTGACAATGGAGTCTCAGTTATGGTGTCAAAGCCACAGCAAAAGAAAAAATACATAAATTGAACTTTATAAAAATCCTAAAAACTTTTGTACATCAATATTACTATTCCAAAGAAAAAAGACAACCTAGGGAATGGGAGACAATATCTGCACCTCACATGTCTTGTAAGGTCACAGTCTCTGCAGCAGACAAAGAACTCTAACTCATGAAAAAATTGAAACTCAACTTAAAAATGGGCAAAGGACTCAAATAAGCAAATATCCCAAATTTTAAAAGACATGCCCACTCATGTTCTTGTAAATTACATTTATTTTTTTTTTCTCTGTATGTATGTCAAGTCCATGTGTGTCCTGGAATGCGTGTGAAGGTCAGAGGACACCTCATGGGAGTTGGTTCTCCTCTTCCAGTGGGGGTCCTGGGATCAGACTCAGGTGGTCAGGCCTGGTGGAAGAAACTTTTACCTGCTGACCCATCTCACTGGCCCCTAACCAAAAATTTAAAGGGCAGTTTCTAAAGCCTCTACTAGAACACAGAGAGGAAGCTAAAACTATTCAAGTATTATAGAAACTCAGTTCCTACCATCTGGAAACTTCCCATTTAAGATACCCACATTTCTTATCCTGAATTATCTATCAAATAATACAGACTGGAATAAGACAATCCCAGTCCTTAGCAAGCACTCAATAAAAGGCAACTGCTACCAAGAATAATTAAGAAATAAAGTAAATTTTATTGAAGGATGTTATAAACAGCCAATAATAACAATAATAGTGAAGCAATGCTCCTTTGTAAAGTTTTCAATTCATGTAAAGGGGTCCCTACAAAATCCCTGTGAGAGGTCCAGTGTCATGAGTCTCCTTTATCGATAAGGAAACAGAGATTAACGAAACAAAGATGACTTACCAATGATATGCAAGCAGCAGGTAACACAGCCAAGCACTAGACCATAATTTTCAGTGCTGGCTGCCAATCCTACAGCGGTCCAGCCCTTTCCGCAGTGCTCCCATCACCTCCCTGTTTCTCAAGCTATAAATGAGAGGATTGAGCATAGGAGTAAGAACTGTATAGAAGATAGAGACGATTTTGTCATGGCTGGGAGCCCGATATCGCCTTGGCCTCAGGTAGATGAACATGGCTGCCCCGTAGAAGAGAGACACAGCGGTCAGGTGGGAAGAACAGGTGGCCAGGGCCTTTTTCCGGGATTGAGCAGAGTGCATACGGAGCACGGCCCCCAAGATGCGAGCATAGGAAGCCACAATGATGGAGAAGGGAAGGAGCAGCATGAAGACACAGCAAGCAAAGAGCAAGGTGTCAAAAAGCGATGTGTCTGCACAGGCCAGCTTCAGTAAAGCTGGCACCTCACAGAAAAAGTGATCTACATACCTTGAGCCACAGTAGGGCAGGCTCATGGCTGCCACCATCTGAATTATTCCATCAAGGATCCCAAAAGCCCAGGAGCTCCCAGCAATCTGGAGACAGACCCTTTGACTCATAAGAATGGGATAGTGAAGTGGGTGGCTAATGGCCATGTAGCGATCATAAGCCATGAGTCCCAACAAGAGTCCCTCAGATCCCACAAGAGAGACAAAAAATCCAATTTGTACACCACAACCTGCAAAGGAGATGAACTTCCTGCCAGACAGGAAGTTGGCTGCCATTTTTGGCACAATGTTACAGACCAACATGAGGTCCATGAGGGAGAGCTGACTGAGGAAGAAGTACATGGGAGTGTGAAGTCGGGAGTCAGTGTAGATGAGGAGGATGAGGAGCACATTCCCACAGAGTGCCACTGTGAAGACCACCATAACTGCAGAGAAGAGGACCAGGTCAGTCTGGCTCTGGGAGAAGATACCTAAGAGGATGAACCCATCTATAGATGAGGCATTCTGCCATATTCCCATGGCTCAGTGATTCACAGTCACCTGAAAATAGACACAGAGAAGGTCTGAGACAGAGCTGTCATGTCTTTGTTTCCGAATTCTTCCTCTTCAGTTAGATACAGCTTTTATCTGTAAAAGCTGGTCTGATGTAAAACATTGTTTAATTATGTTTGCTTTGCAATACACAGAGCAATGGCCTTTCATATGCCACAACACTTCACTAGTTCAAAGAACTGTATTACATGTCAATATTGTATACATCTATACCAAGAACAATAGAATCTACATTTTATGAGTCACAAAACTATTGGACAATCCTTCAGCCAGCAATATCTTGGCTTTGCTATACAGCACTGGCTTTAAATAGCTGGGGTCACACTTTAACACTACTGAGACTATTTCCTATGCAAAAGAAAACTAATATATTATAAGGGAAGATGATAGGGTCTTGCCCTAAACCCCAAGGTAGCCAGGGAACTCACCGTGTAGCCTAGGTTAGCTTTGACCCCAAGGCAATCTTTCTACTTCAGCTTTCCTATTGCTGAATTACAGGTGTGTAATTCATGTAATTAGTATAATACATGCCTGGCTTCATTCCTGATCCTTTATTTTACTCTGACCAAAGGTCTTGGAATCTTTTTTATTCCAATATTTCTGTCAATCATTCAATCAACATTCAAGCCATCTGAAAATCTCTTGATTCTATAGTTAAGGTTTCTCAGAATCTAATTATCCTTACTATCCACACAGCAATTACCACGATTCATCATGATAATTACTTATATCCTTCTTCATGGTTTCCCAGCATCTGTTACTAAAGCCTTTGAGAACTATTTTCACAATAGTTCTTACGATTCTACTAATGTATGAAGTGATATAAAAACTCCTGCTGAAAGTATATCAGTGACTTCCCAACCTAGTCTAATACAAATCAAATTCTTACTGACACACAGGCCTTCCATGCATGTTTGAGAATATACACACATGAGTGTTCACTCATACAGCTGTACCCACTAGTGCCTTGGAAATTATACCATTCCCCAATGTTCATAGTGCTTCCTTGAATTTCCTCAAACTGGACACATCTGCAACTTTGGTCTTTCACTTTTTAGAACTTGTCTCTGAGGCAGGCTTTTGCCCAGATCCCTATCTCTAACCTGCCTCTATCTTTACTCAAGTGCCAGCTTCTCTAGAGATGAAAAGTCATATTAAAATCTAAGCATTTTACACTTTCAAGGCCCTTCCCTGATCTAATTTTCATTACTTACCTCATTTGACTACATGTATGCTTTTTTTCCAGTTTTAATGCCTATATCATCTCACTGAAATATAAAAATCATCTATTGTTCACAGCAGCATCTGGGCAGCCCCTAGGGGAGCCATTTAGTTCATAGCATGACCTCAATGAATATGGCTGACTGAATAAGATAATTCAGATGTAATACATGACTACAAGTTCCAAGTTCTGAAAGCAGAAATCCTCCTCCTTTGACTTCAGGGAGCTTGTTTTTGACCCAAGCACAGTGATTTGTTACATGATTCCTTTCTTGGTGAAAAAAAAAAAATGAATGATAACATAGGAAATAGCCTCAGCTATTTATAAAACAGAAGGAGGTTCTTCACAAATGGACAGCCATTGCACCTCTGAGACGTTTGTGCACTGGTGTATTGGTGTCTACCTAACCTACTGCAGTCGTGAAGTGAAGCAGTTACCCAGGACATTGGGCTCTTTGGATAGAAAGACCTGGGGTAATTCCTTAAATTAGGATGGGCTACATCAGACCATTGATCAAGAAGTTGCATATCATCCATTTCTCCTCAGAACAAAACATGTCTGATGTGCCACAGTATGTGCCCAGGTAGTCTTCCAAACAGTGATATCCAGGAATGGGCTTTTCTATAGGAGTGAATTATTGTCCCCATAGCCTTAAAGTGGATTACTGTCCTCATAGCCTTAAGTACCTTCTCAGCTATATTGGTCTTAAGATCAACCAGGCAAAATAACTCAGGTCTCCTCTAGTGCTCACAGAAGAAGTTATTCTTGTGTGCTGAGAACCCTTTGTCCTACTAATAGGAAATGGAGGCCTCCAGCCAACCCTCTTATACTATAAACTAACAAACACCATTTCTTTCTCCAATCTAGATGAATTCAATGGACCAGTTTTTCCTAAGATGGACAAGTAGAGCCATTGTTAGTCTTCTCCATAAGAGAGCCTGTCTTTACCTCCTTCCAAGCTCAGTAGTTAGTTGGTCAGTCTAGCTGCCCAGGTCATATCACTTCAGCCATCTTTGATTCTTGCCCAGATCATATCACTTCAGCCATCTTGGACTCCTTTCCTTCTCCAAACACATGTCCCAACCATCAGAAGCCACCGGCTCCTTAACTGATCAGACCTTCTCCTAAATACTTCTTCCATGCTAGTTCCTACCCAGTCACAACATGAACACTGCCCTCGGATGATAGTGATGGCCTCTCACTTGACTGACCATCCAGTCTGCTCTTGATTCCCACGCCAGTCTGTGGACACATAACACTGGAGTGAACCTATTCCTGAAAGAAGGAAAACCAAAGTGCTTCCAAAAGAAAAGTAAGACTTTCATCAGTGCTCCTCGCATTGCCATCCAGATCTTCCCTTCTAAGCTCCCTGGAATTCCCTTGACTCACTGTCCCTGCAGATCCTCAAGCACCGTGGGTTCACCCCAGTTGGAGTCTCAGAAGACACTTGTTCTTCCTTCCTCGTGGATGAGCTCTGCTAGTTCACTCCCCTCCTCACCTTCTCCATGAAGACTACCCTGAATGTGGAGAAGTGAAATCCTTCCTCCATCCCTCACTGCTTTCCTGCCGTGGGTTTTCACAGCAGGCAAAACTACAGGGCATGCTGCGTTCTATCTCTGTGATTTGTCTTCTGCTCTCCTGACTACAGCCTGTGTTTCCAAATGTGACTTTAGCTCATAAGAGGATCCTGGACTCCTGTGACAGTGTTGGCATATGTATTATGATGCCAGTAAAAATTTGTTGGATGACTGTTTGCTATGCAAAACAACTTAGGATTTTTTCCCCTAGAATTTCAGATGTTCTTTTTCTCCTAAGACCAACCTTTAAAAATATGGTTTCTTAGCCGGGCGGTGGTGGCGCACGCCTTTAATCCCAGCACTCGGGAGGCAGAGCCAGGCGGATCTCTGTGAGTTCGAGGCCAGCCTGGACTACCAAGTGAGTTCCAGGAAAGGCGCAAAGCTACCCAGAGAAACCCTGTCTCGAAAAACAAAACAAAACAAAACAAAAAAAAAAAAAAAAATATGGTTTCTTAGGTAATGATTTCCTTTTTCCTCCCTAGAAATAGCAACATAAAAGAGGCTACCTTGTCTTTACCAGGTTATTTGGGAACAAAGGGAGAGACTTTTTACTAAAAAGTGAATGTCCTCCTTTAAAAAGAAGAAAATAAGGGGCTGGAGAGATGGCTCCATGGCTAAGAGCACTGGCTGCTCTTCCAGAGGAGCCGGGTTCAGATTCCAGGACCCACATGGTGGCTCGCAACCATCCTTAACTCCAGGTCTGGGGCATCCTGTGCCCTCTTCTGACCTCTGTGGGAACCAGGCACACATGTAGTGCACATGCATACATGCAGGCAAGGTACCCGTTACATAAAATAAAATGAATAAACTTTTAAAAGAAGAAAATAGAAACAATCACTCTAATAGTGCCAGACAACCTAAAGCAGAAGAAATACTGATAAGCACATTGTAATGAAGGAATAAATCAATAGCCAGTAATAAGTGCTGCCAGGATGAGAGGAAGTGTGTTAAGGGGAATGACCCTTGCTCACCTTCTGGTGCGTCCCCTGTGGGGCGGGAGCGGGGGGGAGATGCTCTTTGGAGGAATTTCTCACTTCCAATTTATTTCATCATTCTTCTGTTGCATTTACTGGTGAAGAAGGGATAAGGAAGAGCTATGCCCCTAGCTCTGATCTCCTTCCTCAGTTCCTTCCCCATCAACCCTCAGCTTCTGGACCACTCTAGTTCAGATAGCAGGGCTCAGACAGACAAGCGCCTCTTCCCAGCAAAAGCAGAAGAAAAAAAAAAAGAGAGAGAAGGGAGACTTAGTCAAGATGATGGGCAGAAGTGCCAGAGTCAGCCTGGGGACACTGGAGCTCACCCACTGATGCCTGCCCAGTTTACACAAGGCACCGTCTCCCACTTGAGTCGTAGAATTATCCCCCACTACCCACACAGCTACTTAACACAGGCGTTGAGAACGGACCATGACGCCCATGTCTCCCTAGAGAGCCCCCAGACTCCAGCCCTGCAATTGGAACTCCCAGGTTTACAATTAAAGAAACTGAAAGTGGCTCAAACAGGACCAGTGGGGACTGGATGAGGAAGCCTGTCAGGAAAGGCCATGGGGCCTTAACAGGAATGTGGAGAAACTTCCCGTGTGTCCTACTTCCTTCCCCATTTCAGCATGTTTTCAGTGCCTCACCCCTCAACCCTCACACACACCCCAACCCCTCCCCAACCTCCAGGCTCTCAAAGAATCTTTCTCTACCTATGTGCCTCCCCTCAAGTGCTCCCAGTAACTACAAACCACAGTTGTCCTTTACTTGCCCTCATGAAGTAAGCCTATATCTTTCAATCATGAGTGAAACACAGAGAGGAGGTGACTTGAAGATGAGGTGAGTACTGGACACAGTCTTACCCTTGTGGCATTTCTAACCTTAGACAAGAGGGGAAGGAACAGCATTTGCATCTGCAAGATGGTGGCATGGGGCTGAGCGTCACCCAAACACTTCCAGACATCTCCATAGGTTTCATGCCCTTCAGGAACTTGCAGAAGAAGAGGTGGAAAGATTGTAAGAGCCAGTGGGGATAGAAGATACCAAGGAAGCAAGGCCTTCCAGACACAACAGGGCTGGTGCGCATATGAACTCACAGAGACTGTAGCAGCATGCACAGAGATTTGAACACAAGCTCCCATCCCTAACCCAGAAGATATCTTCAACCAACAACCACTCACAAAGGAAAAATTAGTTTGCTTCAACTGAGTCTTCACTGGGTGTCATTAGGGTTTACATTGCTGTGAAGAGACACCATGACCATGACAATTCTTACAAATTAAAACATTTAATTGGGTGGCTTACAGTTCAGAGGTTTAGTCCATTATCATCATGATGTGACATGGTGGCATGCAGGTAGACATGGTGCTGGAGAGGTAACTGAGAGTTCTACATATTGTGCAGGCAACAGGAAGTGATCTGAGACACTGGGCAAGACTTGAGCATATATGAAACCTCAAAGCCCAGCTCCACAGTGACACACTTCCTCCAACAAAGCCACACCTCCTAATAGTGTCACTCCCTATGAGCTTACGGTAGTCCATTACATTCAAACTACCACAGTGAGTATACAAGCCACACTAAAGGGCTGGTCCCATGCCCAGCAGTATGGCCAAGACAAGATGAACTCCATGGTATTCTGGGAGGGTTTCTTTTTCTCTCTCTCTCCGTGTGTGTGTGTGTGTGTGTGTGTGTGTGTGTGTGTGTGTGTGTGTGTGTGTGTCTTACAGGTCTTTTGCTTTGTTATGGTGTTTGAATCTACTGGGAAAGACCCAAGACTTAGACTCAATTTAGATTAAACGAGTTTGTTCTTACTGCTAGCAGAAAAGACAGCAGCCTTAGAGGCAAACCGCACTCCATGCAGAAGAGAGCTAAAGGGAGGGTTTATAAAGGTGATATCAAAGGTGTACATTACAATTTCTACGGAATCCGGAGCTGGACAAGAAACCTCTTTACCTCCCCGCTGTTTCTCTCTCCCATTGTATAGTAATAAAAAAAAACCCACTTCATCCCAGTCCCACAGCGCTAAGTGAGTTTCCAAAAGCAGAAAGCAGGAACATCATTATCCTGTTCTTATCTCACCTGCAGGCCACTAGGCTCTCACAGGCATTCCAGGGTCAATGTCAGCGGCCCGTAAGGGGTGCCTGGTACTATATTAAGTTTCTTTAGCCATCACAGGGGCATATGTGAAATTATTACACATGTCTGAGCACTCTGGGGGAAGTGTGACTAATGACTTAGGTAGAGCAGTTTGTTTCTGGGCTAGCTGACACATCCCCACACCATATATATATATATGTGTGTGTGTGTGTGTGTGTGTGTGTGTGTGTGTGTGTGTCTGTCTCTGTATGTGTTTCTTGTGCTTTTTCTTTGGCTGTTTTCTGTTTGTTTTTGTTTGTTTGTTTTGTCCTGTTACAGTTCTTTTGTTTGTTTTGGTTGCCTGTTTGTTTTCATGAGAGAGAGAAAGAAAAGGGCAGGTTTGGGTGGATGGAGAGGTTGGTAAGATCTGGGAGGAACTGGGAGAGGGGAAACTTTAATCAGAATATGTGTGAAAAAAATCTATTTTCAATAAAAATGAATAAATTGACATCATTACATCATTAGGCAATCTCAAATGCTATATTCAGTCAGCCTATAATTAAAACACTAGCTGTTCTCTCAGTTCCAAGGACAGAAGAGTCTTCCAGGTAACACACCAATCAAGCAAGTGTCCTCAATGACATCAGCCACCAGATGGTTCAGTCCAGAGACACAGATGATCACATGGTCACATTTGATTTCTGCTTCCACAGTCTCCGAGAAGGAGCCCTTGGACCTAGCCTGTTTGGTGTTTTGGTGTTGTCTGCATTTTCTATATTCAGTGATGGTGCTCAGAGGGAGAGTTAGTGCTCCCTGAAGCACATTACAGATTCAGACTGTGGTTGCCTGATCCCTGGCATTGTGACTCTGTTGAAGTAATGTCTTTTTGAAAATGGACAGACCACAGCCGCATAGAACTGCTTCATCGGCATGTCCCGGGCGAGACTCTCCCAGTCACGGAAGGACAAGTCCTTCTGCAGCAAAACAATCCACTTGTCCCACTTTTCTCTGCACCATGCTTCCACATGGGTTTCATTCCTTCTTTGAAGAGATGGAAGTCACTGTGCCTACCAGTTCCCTGTGGCTGCCAAGCCTCTAAAAGCGCCCCACAGAGGCAAAGGCTCAGGTCTGTTTGCTATTTTGTTCCTAGTTCTGTAAGATGATGAGCAGTCCTGAGTTCTCCTGGGTTACCCAAAAGTGGATTGCCATACAGGGGATGCTGTGTTCATCCCTCCTCTTGCGATGCTCTGACTGTTGTCTTGTTCCATTCCTCCTTCTGGCCATTACTCTGTGTGAAGTGTTATGTTCTTCATTCTGATTGAGATCCCACTGTCATCTTCCTTTGAGGTGTTGAACTTATTCATCCTCTCATCAACCTTGCCATTGACCCCAAGGTATTTGCTTCTCCACCTCCCACAAATCCATCCATCTTGTCTGGAGAAAACTGAACACTTCTCTGAAATGGAAGGTGGAAATGATGTTGACAGACAGAGATCCCATGCCCATGGGGCACACAGGGGTAGGTCCATCTCAGAACATCAGTGCACCAGTGCAGCAAAAGCAGTCTCACTCCAGGAGAAGCCAGCGCCACCACCCCAGTGAACTGCCATTCAAGATCTAGGCTGTGCTGCTGCTGTCCTGGTCATGCCACAGCCTTGGTCCTACGCACTGTAGCTCCTGCAACCCATATCCCTGATGGACCCTGCCCTGTGGCCACCCAGGAGCCCAAAGCCCAGGCTTCTTCCTGGACCTAGGCCTGTGCACCATGCCTTCTGCCACAGAGCACACGGGCAAGCTCTGCTTGCATCCTAACATAACCGCTGATTGTTCTCTTAGTGAATTACAGTGATACATACTGATGCTTTGTTCATGACGGCTGGAGATTTCCTTTATTTCTAATTACATAAAATATTTAAAAAATAAACAGTGTGTATAAAATAAAGTTTATTAAAATATGCAGTTTTTTCTATCTTCTTCATTCAGCCTGACTCTATCCATAACCCTATTTATTACTCTCAATATTTTTCATTGTCTGTTTTGAATATATATATTCAAATGCATATATATTCAAAATTTTCAGTAAACATATATAAATATACACATACATGTATACATATTCTGAAAACATCCTTTCTAAAATAAAGGACAGAACAGATACTAAGTACGGTTTTGTGAGTATGGCTGTGGTTCTTCTCTTCCGTCTAGCTTGTAAACTCCTCAAGGCCAGGCTTGTGTTCAGCACTCACCTTTTTCTTTCTTTTCTTTTGTTCCCCCAGAGTCTTGCTATGTACCTGTGGTGGTTTGAATGAGAATGGCCTCATAGCCTCATATCTGTGAATGCTTAATCACCAGGGAGTGCCACTACTTGAGAGGGATTATAAGGATTAGGAGGTGTGGCCTTGCTGGAGTGGGTGTGGCCTTGCTGGAGTAGGTGTGGCCTTGCTGGAGGAAATGCATCACTGAAGGTGGGCTTTGAGGTTACAAAAGCCCACACCAGGTCCAGGTTTTCTGTCTCTCTGGTTTTGGATCAGGATATAACTCTCAGCTCCTTCTCCAGCACTATGCCTGCCTGCTGCCATGCTTCCTGCCATGATTATAATGGACTGAACCTCTGGAACTGTAAGAAGGCCCCCTGTTAAATGTTTTCTTTTATAAGAGTGGCCTTGGTCATGGTATCTCTTCAAGGAACTAGACAGTGACTAAGTTAGTACCTCAAGATGGTCTTAAACTTTCTATCCTCCTGTCTCAGCCTTCCAAGTGCTAGGATTGCAGTATGAACCACCACACCTAGCCAGTGCTCACATTTCATTCAAGTACGGTATCTCAAATTCTCTATATATCATGGGCAATCAGTAGAGATAGGTTGATTTTGTGAGGGCAAATTTGGACAGTAGTTGCAGAAAGGACCTGAGGTGACAGCCATAGCTAGAGGCCCTATCACAGTCCCTGGGAGTCACCAGGATAAGGTGATAGAACACCAAGAGACAACCCTAAAGTTCTATATTCCTGAGCTCTAGCTGGCCCAGAGAGTGGAAACTCTGGGTGGCTTTCTTCTCTGTGTCCCCACTGGCCCTGCCTCTGCTGTTGTCTCCAGGCTCCCTCTTTGGGTGGCTTTAATTGTAAGCTTGGGGACTCTGGTTCCAGAGTGGGCATTTATGGGCTCTCATGAGAATTTCTTACTCAGCCTTTGTATTAAGCTCCCGTGTGGACAGGAGGAGGCAGTTCTGCGAGGCAGGTAAGAGATTGATGACCGAGGCGGGAAGGCAGCCATCAGTGAGTGGCCTCCAGTTCTAAGGTGCTGGTTCTGATCCATAACCACCATCTCATTAACTCAGTCTACTTTCCCCTTCTTCCTACTGTCTTCCTTTGCTTTGGTGCATGATAGTTATGCATATTTAAGGATTGAGTATAATATTTTAATATATACAATGTATAATGATCAGATTGTGGAAATGGGCATATCCATCACCTCAAATATTTATTGTTTTGTCAACTTTCTCCTCATGAGAAGAAGCTGTTCGTCTGAGACACACTGTCTGCAACAGAGTCCCCAGGGTGGTGTAAACATCCACAGCCAGGCTCAGAGGTGGATGTGGTTGAGGAAGGAGATCAGATCTGTGAAGAGTTGCTACTTCCTGTCCTCTTTCACCTAGTAAGTGCAGGCACAGGAAAATGACAATGAAAATATTTTGGGTAAAAGTTCCTCCACTGGGTATCTGTGTTGAATTTGTTTTCCTGCAGGAAACCCAGCGAATGGTGAGTAGAGTCTCTTTCCTGCCAGCCCCTGCAACACATGCACCCACACCCACACACAGAGACACTTTCTATTTTGTAATCCCTATTACCGGTAGTTGGTTCATTTTCCCCTTTCTATTTATATATTAGCATATCCCCTTCCTTTTCTTGTTTGCCTCTAGCAAGGGCTCATTGTTGAGTTTCTTCTTCTTTTAAATGAAGGGGAGAAGAGGAAAGGAGAGAAGAGGATGGGAGAGTACAGGAGGCCACAGGAGGGGACAGGAGAGGACAAGAGAGGACAGCAGAGGAGAGGAGGGGACAAGAGAGAAAGAGATAGCACTTTCTAGGTTGTGAGGATAGAGCGACAACTTAGTGGATTCTGTTCACAATACCAGAAAGAAATGCAATTGTATTTATTTTTCATTTCAAATGCAAGTGTCAGTCTGGGGTGAGACTCAAGAGGCATGTTTGAGATCCAATGATTTGTGGGTCATCTGGAGAGGTAACCAGAAGGACAGACAGATGTACTTTCTGACTCTTATATCTCAAACTCATTGTCATCACTCTGAGGATTTGTCCTGAGTCTGGAAGAGTCAGACATGCACTTTTAATGTTCACTTATACTTGGGAATCTATCCCAGTGAAATGATGAGAAGATTTACTTATCATGAACTACGTAATATTCACTACTTTATGAGCGTTTTGTCTCACAGGAAACCAATTCTGCTCTTTAAGATTAATAAGAGCATCTACAAATGTTAAGAGTTCATTATTTGGACCAGAAGGCTTTTGAATGTGCCAAAAATTAAGAGAAAGAAAATTGGCCTTTCTAATTGATAATTTCTCCCAGAGAAGTGAACTTGTTCTCTCAGGATATGTTTTCTCAGTAATAACTGCTGCGATGTAAAGTGTCTGTACCATAGAGGCCAAAGCCGTGGTTCCACATTTCCTCATGCAAGGCCATGTAGACATCTCTACAGAGCATGTGTCCTCATGTGAAGAGCATCTCTTTGAACACTGAACCACTGCAAGGTCAAGTGGAATGATGGACTTGATGATAGAGTAAGCAACAGTTGATTGCAACTTTTTAGCAGCTACACATAGCCTGTCACTGGGACAGAGATCATTGCCTCTTCTCTGAAGAATAAAGGCACATTCATGATCTCAAAATATCTATGTCTTAGCTCTAGGGTCAGTGAAAATTTCCATCTTTCCTGAATGACAAGATTCCTGGCTCAAGCTCTTTGACATTCACCTTATTATACCAGTAACCATAACCCGGTGGTAGGTTATGGTCCCTATTGATCTCCATTCACAAGTGTCCATGGCCTCGTGTGGTCCCTTGGCAAAGTCTAGTTGCATTTAGTGACTCGGATCTAGTGGTTAGAAAGCAGAGGACCTGATGGGGTGCCACTTCTCACTTCAGCTCGCAGGAGACTTCAGCTTCCACACAGGGCACTTTGGCTCTCACCTTTCCGATGTTTTATCCGTGGAGACGTTAGCTTCCATGCTATGAGGTGCCCTGTGAGGAGGGAACAAAAGCTGCCAACAGTTGTATGAGTGATCTTGGAGTGAAGCCTATTCAGGTCATGCCTGGCTGACAGCTTGACAATGGCCGCATGATGGGCTCTACACTAAAAAAGGTCACTCAGCTAAGCTGTACCGGGGCCACTAGTCCACAGAAACTGTGATATAACTAATGTTTCTTAGTGTGTTTCATTTAAGTTGCTAAATCTTGGAGCTATTTGTTATACAGTGTTAGACAGCTAATACAAAATTAAAAGGAAAATATTGCGCTGCTGAACTACTGGTGGACCTACAAAAATGCCTGACAATTCCTTGTTGTAGTTCAACAACTCTGTGTTCCTACCAATGGAGAGATTGGGGCTGGAGAATAAAGAGATTGAAACCAGCCTGAGCTATATGGTAAGGCACTACCTGAAAAAAATTGAGTAAATAATAATAATAAAGCAAAACAAAAAGGGAAAATAATGCCTATTAGTGATGTTCAGAGTAAAGACTCAACAGCAATTGAAAGTATAGCTACAAACTGGTCAGAAAAAGTTCTCACTCTTTTACAGTGCAAATTGTGAGTCAAAGTAAGTATTTTCTCAAATCACAAAAATAAAACAAAATACCTGGAAATGCCATTGAGGGGAAGACAAGGTTAAAATGGTCCGAGTATGAAGCTAATGTTAAGTCGGGATCTGCCACTTAATCATTTATAATTATTGTTGTTTTGTTGTTATTGGGTTGTTATTTTTTTTTAAGACAGAGTGGGAGCATTACAGAACTCAGAGTGACCTCGAACTCGTGACCCTCCTCAGCCTCATGAATAGCTGAGATGACAGGTTTACACTGCCACACCCAGCAAATTTGTTCTTTTATTTCCCCTGAGGTCCAGCATTTTCATGAACATCATCAATATTGCTTTAAAAAAAGGCATCGTTACAGTTATATTTGTGTTTTTTCATATAAAATTAGATAATATCGCTGGCTCCCTTCATTTTGAGCCTCTTCATTTTGAGAATGTAACTCACTAGGAGAATGATTACCTAGCGTGCATGAGCCCCCTGGTAGAATGTTTAGTACAGAGACAAAGAGGGAGGGAGGGAGGGAGGGAGGGAGGGAGGGAGGGAGGGAGGGAGGGAAGGCGTGTGTGTGTGTGTGTGTGTGTGTGTGTGTGTGTGTGTGTGTGTGTGTGTGGGTGTGGGTGTGTGGGTGTGTACACATGCATGTGTAGGATAGAGAAAAAAATCAGAGGTGGGGAGGGAGAGAGGTATCAATTAATGTCTTTGTCCATGTTTTCAGATGATCTGGGACAACAATTGAGCATGATGATATGGTTGAACCACTCATCCACAGATGACTTTATCCTCTTGGGCATCTTCTCCCACAGCCCAACTGATCTTCTTCTTTTCTCTATAGTCATGCTAGTCTTCACAGTGGCGCTCTGTGGGAATGTGCTCCTCATCCTCCTCATCTACACTGACCCCAGACTTCACACTCCAATGTACTTCTTCCTCAGTCAGCTCTCCCTCATGGACCTCATGTTGGTGTGCACCAATGTACCAAAGATGGCAGTCAACTTCCTGTCTGGTCGAAAGTCCATCTCCTTTGTGGGTTGTAGCATACAAATTGGCCTCTTTGTCTGCCTGGTGGGGTCTGAGGGGCTCTTGCTGGGACTCATGGCTTATGATCGCTACGTGGCCATTAGCCACCCACTTCACTATCCTGTCCTCATGAATCAGAAGGTGTGTCTCCAGATTGTTGGGAGCTCTTGGGCCTTTGGAATAGTAGATGGCCTGGTGCAAATGGTGGTGGTGATGACCTTCCCTTATTGTAGCCTGAGGGAGGTGGACCACTTCTTCTGTGAGATGCTTTCCTTGTTGAAGCTGGCCTGTGTGGACACATCCCTGTTTGAGAAGGTAGTATTTGTTTGCTGTGTCTTCATGCTGCTCTTCCCTTTCTCCATCATCGTAGCCTCCTATGCTCGCATCCTAGGAACTGTGCTCCGTATGCACTCTGCTCAGTCCCGAAAAAAGGCTCTGGCCACCTGTTCCTCCCACCTGACAGCTGTCTCCTTCTTCTATGGGGCAGCCATGTTCATCTACCTAAGGCCAAGGCAATACCGGACCCCAAGCCAGGACAAGGTGGTGTCCATCTTCTATACGGTCCTCACTCCTATGCTCAACCCCCTCATTTATAGCTTGAGGAATCGGGATGTGATTGGAGCACTCCAGAAAGGGCTGGACCGCTGCAGGATTGGCAGCCAGCACTGAACTCTGGAGCTGGACTCTGTCACATCATAGCTGTGTGGGGACCAGTAAATAATGCCCTCTCTGTGAGACTCAGTTTAATCATTAACAGAGAGGTGCTGGCAAGGACTTTATAATCCCTAAACTGGTACTAACTGTATCTCTTGTGATAAATGGGTTTTCCCCCTTCCTTCTTTTGCAGAATTGTTTCTGAATATATTATAGAGGATGGAAGTCTATTAACACAAGCACTGCAGTACCAGAGCGTTGAGATTGTATCATTTATCATTTAAAGTTAGAATGTTTTCCTTACCAGAAGACATAACGCTTCTCCCTAATGTTCATCTTCCATTCAGAGTTTCTTAGGTTCCAGGCACTGGGACACATGTGATCATTTTTTTCTAATTTACATAATGTGCCATGCACCTTATTTGTTTACAAAACTATCACTAGTCTGTTATTTATATAATATAGTCTCCCATGAGTGGCATAAACGAAAAATCTTCTAGATAGCAGAAAACAAGTCTCTGGAGTTCTTTTTAGAGACGCCTCGTCTTTATACTGCGAAACCTTAGGAAGACTGCTTCAAGGTATAAAAACAGAGCATTTTGCTACTCAGGAACAACAGGGTAAAGATGGATTTGTTTTCATATTCTGTATGTGGGACATAGCAGGTATACATGGGAGTGATGGATGCGTACAACTGTATAGCAAAAAACATGCCACCATCTATCATTTTGGTTTTTATTTGTTCTTGTTATTTTTCCTTTGCTTGAGGGTGAATCTTAGTATGATGCTCAAGGTGACCTCAACCATCTGGGCACTGCAGGTCTCCTGCCCTATCCTTTTGACTGTTTAGACTGACCTGTTTCCCCTCCAATAACACAGAGCAGAATTCAAACTTTTATTCGATGTCATTTGCATTTCAACTATCAACAGGACTCACATCCATCTTGCCCAGCTGGGCAGCAGTTGTCTGTCCACCATTTGCAATAAAACCATCTTTTCCGGGAAATCCAACTCTCTTACGGAAAGCAGAGAGCAGAGTCGGGCATCCGAATTGAGTTCTGGAAGTTTTGCTAAGTCCCAGAAATGTGCTTGCTCAGTCTCAGGCTTTGGTTATAGAGAACGATGGCATTAATAAGTAAGATTTTAAAGGAGGGAGATGGGTAAGATGTAGCTCATTGGTAGAATGTCTGCTTAGGATGTGTAGAGGTGCTAAATTCAGTCCTAGCAATGAAGAGGGGGACAGAGATAGAGAGACAGACAGAGAGACCGAGACGGAGCTGCCAAGAAAACATGATATTAGACAGCCCACTGAACTAACGTCTCAAAATAAACAGTGTGTAGTGAGCGTGGTTATTTCACTGAACTTTGTAGGGGGCTTCCTTTCCTGAGAGTTCTAATTGCCAAGGGAAGTCTCTAAGGATTTGTGGAAATAGAAGCTACTTTCCTTAGCCAGATAACTGTCAGAATTTCCATTGTGTAAGTGTGCACAACTTCCACCAGAATTTCCACTGTGTAAGTGTGCACAACTTCTGCCATCGGCCTCTTACTGACACCTCCCAGGTGGTGTCCAATCCAGCAAACTAATTTTAATATTTATAGTACTAAATGTCCTTCTGGCTTCTCTCCTTTTTCTTACCCCAACCATCTGCCTTGTCCAAAGTTTAATCAGATTCTCTTCTTCCAGGAAGTGTCCCTGATTAAACCCACGCACACTTACATTTCTCTAGTAGTTTGAATATATCAAACCATACATGCTGTGTCCCAACCAGAACCATTCATCTGTAAGCGCTGAGCCTGCAGAATTAACTCACCCCTCTTCCCAGAAGGCATGAATTCACTCTAACAAGTATTAGCTGCCTACGGTGGTACAGATTTGGAGTCCCACATACTTTGGAGGCTGAGGCAAGACAGTTGCTTGATTCTAGGAATTATCAAGACTCTATCAATAAATAAAAACTTTAAATTTTGAAAAATAAACTGGGTATGGTGACAAATGTCTATCCTCCCTTGGCTCATGAAGTGGAGGTAGGATAGGACATTCAAAAATTTAGTATCATCCTCAGTCACAAAACAAGTTCATGGCCAACCTACGATGCATGAACTAAAAGTAAAAAATTTTAAAAAAGTCAGTTGATAAAGTACCTGCCTGCTGTACATGTGAAGGCCTGGAGAGAGTGGTGCATGCCTGTAATCCCAGCCCTTGAGAGGTGGAGGCAGGAGAATTGGAAGATCAGCACAGCCTGGGATATTTGTCTGTTGAAAAATAAATAAACAAATACTTTAAAAACAGTGTTATAGAGTATTTTTCTAACCTTTATCTGAGTTATTATAGTGATTTTGGGTGTTCCTGTTTTATCTGCTCCTTTGGGCTGCATACTGTGTCCTCTGCATTGCCTGGACAAAGGCCAGTTTGTGTTATGGTGTTTGCACTAACGAGTACTAAACCCAGGACCTGGACATGCTACACTAAGATCTACCATGAGTCTTAAACCCAGGACCTGGATATGCTATGCAAAGATCCACCATGAGCTAATATACTTAATTCCAGACCAGGTTTTCAATTGACAGATATCTACTCATCAGTTACTGGCCCCCAGACATTAAGGGAGTTTGGGCTCACGAGAAACTTCTACTTTTTTTCAGGCATACAATTCAATTAACTGGACAATGCTTCTTATAAAATAAAAGCTATGGAAATAAAACAGACTCAGAAAGATGAACATCATGTTTTCTTCTGACTGCAAAATGCAAATTTTAAAAAACTGGGTTGGGGTGATTTGGAAAGAGGATGGAGACTAACAGGAAGAGGGAACAGGGGAGAGATGCACCCCTGCTCTCATGAAACGTCCAGCTTAGCCTTAGTAGATCACAACACACACACACACACACACACACACACACACACAGAGTTTTTCCACTACAGCTTCTAGGCAACAGATTCACCTAATCATACAGGAGATTCTGAGTGCACTTTATTTATTATAGAAAAATAATTATTATCTTTTTATGTGTTTGGGTATTTTGCCTGAATATAGGTCTGTGTCTAAGAAGGGTGTCAGATCCCCTGGGCTGTTGTGAGCTGCCATGTGGATGCTGGTAACTGAACCCAGGTCTTCCAGAAGAGCAGTCAGCGCCCTTAACTGCTGAGCCATCTCCCCAAGCCCTAAATATGTTAAGTGTGTGCAAAAATGGAACAAGTATGCCAACTTGTTCCTGATTCTTCAATTTTCCTATGCTCTGATGTGTATTCTTTTTCTCTGTGTTATTTCTTTGTAACTTTCTAAGTTTGCAATCAGGCACATTGAGACCAGTTATGAAATTATTATACCATTTATTTTATTTTTATAAGCACTGTAAAAGTGGATTTTGTTTTGACATTTTCACATAGGCAGAAAACTGTGTGTATTTGTTGTGCTCTACTAAAACTAAGCCGGAAATTCCATGAGAGCAGATGCTGACTCTGTCACATTCACATTTGTCCCATGGCCCTGCCCTCCCATAAGCCTGGAGGGACCTCTGCTCTTGGGAAGCCAAGGTCAAGGGGTCAGACATTACTCTTCTCATCCAGGACTGGCCAGTGAGAAGATGAACTTACATGTGCGACACATAATGTCAAAAAAATTTAAAACTTTGACCATAAAGTTTATTGTCAAGTCTGGGACACTTTTATTGTGAAAACAAAAGACCGTGACTAGAGGGCAATGTCAGGCATGGGGAATGTAGGCTCTGGTACTGTGCACTATAAACTACGAAGCACAGCTCCTGACCCAAAAGAAATATCTCACAGGGGTTAGGATAAGTCCCAGGTCCCATGTTCCATCAGACATTTGTGGATAGGAAGCAATATATTCCTTCCCTCTGGGTTATAAATACCCTGGGCCAGGATGGTGTTCAAAATGGTACTTTGGGCCGGGCGGTGGTGGCGCAGGCCGGGCGGTGGTGGCGCACGCCTTTAATCCCAGCACTCGGGAGGCAGAGCCAGGTGGATCTCTGTGAGTTCGAGGCCAGCCTGGTCTCCAAAGCGAGTTCCAGGAAAGGCGCAAAGCTACACAGAGAAACCCTGTCTCGAAAAACCAAAAAAAAAAAAAAAACAAAAACAAAAAAAAAAACAAAAAAAAAACCAAAATGGTACTTTGTTTGAATAGTTTGATTTTTTTTTTTTTTTTTTTTGGTTTTTCGAGACAGGGTTTCTCTGTGCAGCTTTGCGCCTTTCCTGGATCTCGCACTGCAGACCAGGCTGGCCTCGAACTCACAGAGATCCGCCTGTCTCTGCCTCCCGAGTGCTGGGATTAAAGGCGTGCGCCACCACCGCCCGGCGAATAGTTTGATTTTTATTGGTAGCTCAAGCTGTCCAGGAACTTGCCACGTAGGTCAGGCTTGCTTGAAATTTATGGTCCTCCTACCCCAGTCCCCCATGTGTACCTAGTACCTATATTTGATCCCTTTATAATGTATCAATAGTTCTCTGCATATCACTCACAACTCAAAGATGTAAGGCAGCTCCATGAGGGCAGGCAAAGGTGTGTTCTCAAAGGGGAAAGTCACAGTTGGAGACGCTCTTAAATGCTTTCCTGAGAATGTGCTGAAATGGGGGGGGGGGGCACGGTCAGATATAATGTGAAGAAACTTTCCTTCATACTCCTGTATTCTCGGTCTAGTTGGTCCCTGAGGACTTCCTGACCAGTTTCCTTACTCTATCCCCATTGGCCCTGGCTCTTCCTTTGGGTCTCTTTCGTCATTAGTTTGGGAGTTCCAGTTCCAGGGCTGGCATTTACGACTTTCTTGAGAGCCACGGCTTCACCCTCCTGACTTACTCTCTGTGGTAAGCATTGGCATGGACAGTGAGAGTTCTGTAGCTCAGGTGAGTGAGCAGTACGTTAGAGCAGGTGGCAGGACTCAGTGGGTAGACGTGCAGAAGCCAGTCTGACCCATTTCCACACTGTCGTCTTCTCGACAGTGTCTCCTTTCTCTCCCACTGCCCTTTGCATAACTGATGTGTTACAAGGTATAGTATGGCATTTTAATACCTGTGTTTAATGTGCAATGATAAAATTGGGACATTTTGCATATACATCACCTTGGGAAAATTCCTAGTTTCTTTGGCGTTCCCATCATTGTGAGAGGAGGCTTTTGTCTCTTTAAGCCCCACAGTCTGAAACAGAGAGTTTCCAGGGTGACACGAGCATCCCTAGATGAGAGGTTGGTGGACGGAGATTGGATCAGATGGGGCAGCTATTTCCTGTCCCCTCTCACCTAGTAAGAGCAAGCACAGGAAAAGGACAATGAGATTATTTTAATGCTAGAACTCCCTCTAGAGGGTGTCTTGCTGAGTCCTTCTGCAGGACACCCAAGAAAAGATGAATGACAGCCGTTTTCCCGTCATGCCATCCCAACTTCACAGCTCCTGTACCAGCTGTTGGTCCGTTTCCAGTTCCTGTTTCTGCATCAGCACACCCTTCCTCCTATTGTCTGTCTGTCTCTCTCTAGTGTGCTGGTTACTTTCTTCTACTGTTGTTGGGGGTAGTAGGGAAGTGAGTAATTTTCCATTCTTTCTTGAAGCCCTCCACTTTGACCTCATTCTTCGCTTGTCTTTCCTTACTGTCTTACTAACATTTCCCCACCTTCCTTCTCTCTGCTTGTGAGGCCATCAGTGAGTTCCCGAGTTGAAGAGTTGTGTGCGTTAGGAAGGCACGGCACAAACTGAGAGAGGTGAAGTGGAGCTCCAGAAAAAAGTGCTGATGTGGGACAGAGAACAGTGGGAGATGAAGTGGCTTCTCCCATAGTCTCATTCAAGGGAAGAGAAACGAAGCCACCACCTACACACCCAACAGATGAGTTGAGACACATGAGCCAAGACACAATTTTCACAAGACTGTTTTGTATAATATCAATATTACTCATCCAAAGAGTATTTGCTGAGAACATAATATAGTCATTGTTTTTAAGGGCCCGGGATGACTACAGTATGCAAAAGAGGCACCAGGAAACGTAAGTCAGCAAAACTCACACACATAAAACACACTGTGCACTGCTATTGCTTGCGGTGGGCCACACAAGGTGGCAAAGAGACTCAGAGTGAAAGAGGAATTCAATTCTAAATAGGATGTGAGGGGAGGGTTCAGTGGGTGACAGGGGAGATAAGTTAGCAAGGCAGGGCAAGTCTGGGAGAAGCCCTCTGTGGGGATGTAGCACTGGACAGTCAAGGCCTTGAACCTGGTGTCGGCTTGCAGTGTTGGGATAACATGAGGTGGACATTGAGACTGGACATGAGGGAATTATGGGGGAACAGAAGGGAGGAGGTCTGGGTGGCGGGGGTGGTGGGGTGGGGTGGGGGTAGGGGCCTGCTGATGAAAGCCTTTCCTGCTGAAGCTTTTATGTTTACAAAGATGGATTGACTGTCAGTAGTCTGGGGTATGGGACAGGTTATGTAATGATGGAAAAGTCACAGAAACAAGCGATTCCCGAGGTGCTGCATATGCATAACGTAATGAAATACCTTTTATTTAGAAGCTAAGACCAGTTAGGGAGCATTGCCATCATGCAGAGTAGCAATACAAGTGCTAACATCAGGGAGGAAATGGCAGACATAAAGGAGTCAGGAATGGGTGTGTTTTAGAAGGGTCAGATGATGCAATGAATGAATGAATGAGAGAAGGCTAGCCCTTGAGAGTAACCCCAGTGGGGTAGCCTGCAACCAGACAGACCTGTCATTAACTGTGGTGGGAAGTAGAGTGGTGTTGCCCCATGGATGAGGAAGACTTGTGCATGGCACTTTACCTAGGACAAGGCCGCTGGTGTTTCAAGGGAGAGAGTGTAGAATTGTGTAAGAATTCAGTGGCTCCCATTAGCCTTACCTGCTAAGAAAGCAAATAGCCACATGAGGGCAGCAGAGAGCCAAGAGTCCAGCCAGGACAGAGCATAAGGGATCCGGCTTTGAGCTTGTTTTCCTTTTGAGTTTCTTAGTTTTAAGTTGTGTATTTTTGTATTTGGGTTTGGTTGGTTTGGGTTTAGGTTTTCTTTGTGTGTGGGGAGGGGCAGTGTCTGATGTAGCCCGGTTGTCACTATGTCACCAGGATGACCCTGAACACCTGATCTTCCTGTTTGTACGATTCAAGTCTTGGATTTGCAGGCATGCACCACCATGCCCAGGTTAACTTTTGTTTTAAGAGGTGATGTTAGACATTGTTCTGCTTAGGTTTTCTTCACTGTTATTGCTGAAATATGAGCTTTTGTTATCAATAAAACAGCCAGAAACATTTTCATAGAGATTTGAACATAGCCTTTGTGGGGAGGCCACAGAGGCTTCCTAGTGAGAAATTACTCAGGGTCAGAGAATCTGGGCTTGCTTTACCCAGCAGGGCTGCATAAGGGGATGATGTGACCACAGCCATGGCTACCAGATGTTTTGAAGAATCTACACTTCGCTGTATGGTATGCTTTGATCTTGCAGGGGGAAGATCTTCTGCCTCTCCCCTTGGCATTATTATAAAAATCCCTTGTGCATAAAAGAAGCTGCTGTCAGTTATTGACTCAGGCTTTCCCGAAGCTATCCTGTGTTTCTGTCTTTCTTCTCATCATCTAGGTCTCTCTTTCTATCGTTTCTTAATTCCTCTCTCCTCCACCTAAGAACTCTTCAAAAGATGGGAGCCTGTCCAGGATAAACTGAAGAAGAGGGAACTGGAGTGGGGAAGCTGTCAAAGGTATACCTGAGGATGTCCTCATGACAGACTAATAGTTGCCACCAATAGTTGCCTGGGAGTCCTGAGACAGTGAGCACCCATTGCGGCAGCAATCAGATGCCCATAGAACTGGAGACTCATACATAAGGTGACCTGGGCAGGTCAATTCTTGGGCTCTCCTTCATGCCCAGAAGCCTCTGCATCCTGTTCATTTGGTTACTTCAGTGTGTGGAGCTGAGTAGTCACCTGAGAATTATACACATAAAATGAACAGCATCTTTGCAATCAGTAACTGTCACTAAAGGCAGCTAATCAGTAATTGCAATCAGTCACTGTCATTCACAAAGACAGCAATGTGGGGAGACAATGGTCGGCTAAGGCTGGCTGTGAACAGTGACTGTGGTCTCGAGAGTCCATGAATATGGAAGGTTTAGAGACTTTGGCTAAGCCCCCATCTGGTACAGAGGGCAAATCAAGGTCAACTAGGAATTGCCGAGGAGACAGTATCCAACCCTTCATGTTGACATTGGAAGACCCAGCAAAGGGTTCATGCTCCAGTGATGGCGACAGCACCACTGCCTTGGGCTCTGCAGGGCCTCAGAGGTCTCCCTGCAGTGAATGCTGATAAGTGCAGGAGGAGACCTGGTTCTCGGTCCAATGCCAAGGATCTCCGTCTGATCCTGGGAGTAGTGAATGAGTTCCTCAAGACTCGTTCAATGATGAAGCTCCCACAAGTAGACTTAGAGGCTCAGGACATGCCTTGGCAATAGCTTTCCTGAGAGATGCTCCCTCACTTTCATGGGCAAACCAAGAGGCCAAATACACAAACATTTGAGTGTACCACACATACCCACAAAGCACTTCTAATATAAGAAAACAAAAATTAACAGGGTACCATGTAATCTTTCAATGCATGTATATGTTGTGTCTAAATCTGCTTAAACATACCTAGTTTCTCAGATATTTATCATTTCCTTATAGAAACATTATTCCAGCTCTTTTTTTTCTAGCTAGTGAACATATAGTGTAGAACTGATATCCATATACTGGACTTTCCTGTGAGAAGATTAAAAAGCATTAATTCAGAGTGTTTACTTGGTACAGACTCTTCAGATTTCTATTAAGTCTTCATCTTTCATCATGTATATTTCTAGGAGTTTTATTATTTCATCTATGTTGGCTTATTTGTTAAGCAAAGACTTCCACAGATCTTTAGAATTCATTCATTTCTGCAGATCCAGCAATGCCAGCCCCATCCATCTCCGATTTTGGTCATGTATGTCTTTCTTTGGATTAGTCTAGCTAGACTTTAGCTAATGATTTGTAAATTATATTAATTTTCCCCCCTAGAACCAACTTTGGCTAGTTTTTGCCAATATTTTCTGTCTGTTCAGATCTTTATTTCCCCACTTTCTCTGAGTTTGCTTTTCTGTTTTGAGTTTCTTAATGGGGTTGGAATAGGTTGTTGGTTTGAGGTCTTATAAAACATCATGGCTGGGCTGGAGAGGTGGCTCAGAGGTTAAGAGCACCGGCTGCTCTTCCAGAGGTCCTGAGTTCAGTTCCTAGCAACCACATGGTGGCTCACAACCATCTGTAATGAGATCTGGTTCCCTTTTCTGGCATGCAGGCATTATGTGCAGGGAGAACACTGTATACATAATAAATAAATAAATCTTTTTAAAAAATCATGACTCTTTATCAAGTCCACCCTGTCTGGTATTGTTAATACAGATATTTGAAGCTGTACATTTCTATCAGGCCGACTTCAGCTGGGTCCCATGCATTTTGCTGTTATGTAATTCATCTTCATTCGGTTCCTAGCTTCCTTTTTGACCTGTAGAAACAAACATCAAAAGTGAAAGCAAACACGGGCTATTTACTCAGAGCTTGCTATAACAAGGAAGTTGGCCAGCCTGTGTTTAACATTTGGCAGAGAGTAGGTAGGTGGGGGAGTGGGAATGGTTTCTAATGGAAAAGTGAGAGGCCTCTGGGTGTTGGCCTTGGAGGGGCTGGTGGAAGATAAGTTGAAATGGGTTTCGTGTGCTTCATTTCAGGAACACTTTTGACATTCTCTCGTGGATCTGGTGAGTTGGAAGCAAAGGCATTAAAAACAAGGAAGGTTAATTTTAATCAATGCTTTAGGCTAGCGTACAAAGTAAGGGCTGAATTGCAGCCCCTCCATACACGTCATTACACTTTGTGCACATTCATTTTCCTCCCCCCTTGCCATCCCCCATGACCCCTTCCCCACATCCAGTTCCCTCTCTTTCCCCAGCTAGTTTGCAGTTCTGCTTTTGTTTTGGGTGTATTCCACTACCATCTCTGGTTCCCGCTATCCATAAGATCTCTTCCCCTTTCACGATCCCCTTTCTGGTTTCATGACCTACACATTTTCAAGTATAAACACACACACACACACACACACACACACACACACACACACACACACACACACACACTCGTATACACACAAACATATCATTTTAAATCTGGGCTCCACGTATGAGAGAGCCAGCAAGACTAATAGCAATTTTTTCTCATATGCACATCACATTTGAAGCTAGCCTTCCCAGAATGCCTCAGGAAGGGACTTGTGATGACTCCTCACCAGCTCTTTCTCTTGCATGTGAGTCAGATAGGACACATGGACCACACACCTCCTCACTTCACTCCAGCAAGCTTTCTCCTCTGGCTTTTTTGGATTGTGTCCACTCTCAGCTAGGTAACCTAACTCTTATCTTTACATTTGTTAGGTTGCAGCAGGCACAGGGTCACTGTCATCTAATTGGTCTTTTTAATTTTTGTATTTATCGCTCTCGTTGTTGTTGTTTGTGAACGTGTTTTGTGGTTATGCCATAGCATGTGTATGAATGTCAGAGAACAATCCTGTGGAGTTGATTCTCTCTTTCCTCCTTTACATGGGTTCAGGAGTTCGATTTCAGGTCTCCAGCAAGTCTGTGTGGCAAAAGCCCTTTTCTTACTGAGTAATCTCACTAGTCCTTTCTAACTGAAGTTTCAAAACCCCTTCTGATGCCCAGTCAGAGACCCTGAGGTGAAAACTGGGGGTACCACACCCGAACCCTTAGATGACACCTCCTAAGGGCTTCTTCTAAGTGTTTCATTATAAACACTCCAAACCCAACCCTTTCACACCTTCCAGAAGGAGAGCACTTGACAGCCATGTGCTTCTCCACCACTTTGTTTGGAGTTGCTCCAGGACGGTTGCCTTGAAGTAGAGACACTGTGGCCATATCTCAGGCCAAGGAAAAAGAAAGGATGGGTCCTAGTCAAGGTTCTGTGACACTTACCACCAAAACTTCAGCCTCAAGATGGGATTTGTTAATGAGCTTGCAATATGAGCCTCAAACCATGAAGGAAGGACAGTGGCACTTGAGAAGACACTTCATCCCAAAGGCAAAAGAAAGACTTAAAAAAAAAAAAACAATGAATTACCAGCTTTTAAGAAAATGAAACAATAAGTGCATAAGTCCAGTATAATCTCTCCACAATGAGACCTGAAAGTTGAGGTGTCTGTGGAGTGTCCAGACTCTGATCCTGCTGTATCCACTCACCCATTTGGTTAACTCAACCCATCCTAGATCTTCCGGGATCCCTCCCCACCACCTCAATTATCAGACTATCTACACAGCACCTCCTTCTGGTATGTATGTCTAGGAAGATTCCGACTCTGTGAATGCAGTTGAACCTCAGATTCCTCTCCTTGCTTCAGCTCCTTCCACTCCCCTCCATGTCAGGTAGGAGTGATGCTGCCCTCCAGGTCATACAGGGGTCACCCACACAATCCTTCCTCCCAGCCTCTCGGCTGCCATTGCTACTACTTCATATTCCATGTTTACTCCCCCAGCAGACACTTTGTTTTTTATCACTATCTCCCGACCACTGTGACCTCATCTGGGATGAATGCAGAGAGCCGCCCAGGTGACGCCCTGGTCTCCCCACAAGCATGCTTCAGTAGACACCAGGGACCCTCTTCTGGGGACACTATGCCAGCCTGTTCCTCTACCCAGCCTGCCTTCTGCCTCCCTTGAGGAAGAAACAAAGTCCTAGCAAGGCCTTCTTTGAAATGGCTCCAAGACCCTCTCCACACCCTTTCCATCCCCTTAGTCTCTATCAGATTTCTGCTGTTCCTGCAATCAGCCATACCTATTCTTACATTAGTGTGCAGGGCTCCTAGCTACAGACACACCCAGTGTTCGCCACCCCAATCTCTTATGTGTTATGATCTTTCCTGGATCTTCTCCAGAAGAAGACGACACTCCAACCCAACCCTGCACACAGTGGGGGCTTCCTCCTGGACCCCAGATTAAACACAAACACTTGTTTTCACAGAGAGATCCTTTATTGAACTGGGAAGAAAAGTTAAAGTGGCAGCCTTCTTACTCATGCAGAAAAACAGCAGCAAATGACTTTTCAAGTGTAATTTTTAAGAAAAAAAGCTGTGTTAGAATGTGCTAGGATGTGGTGGTAAAGAAGGTAGGGGATGAGGGAGAAGGGGACGGGAACAAGGGAAAGGGGACAAGGAATTTGTCTCAGAGGGACAAAGGACCGCCTCTGGATAGAGAGGGGACAGATGCCACACATAAAACAAATGGCTGTTTATAAAGGTAAAATGGGAAACCTCATGTTAGGACGAGGTGTTTAATTTTAATTGGGCATGTTAATTAGGTGAGCCAAAGGGGGCTTTTGATTGCTGGACTTCAACATTTCGATAGCTGGACCTTGGCAGTGAGCCTCAGGAGGAGGAAGTGGTCAAATAAGAGAATAGACCTTAGTGGCTAGCTTTAGAATGTGATCTAACAGTTTTTAGCAAGGCAGAAAGAGTGGGAGAGAAGGGCAAGGCCTGCCAGAGCCACATGCTCGAGTGGGCTAGCGTCCCTTTGAGTGTGCTAATTGGGCTAATGTCCCTTCGAGTGGGCTAGTGTCCCTTCAGCTCCTACTTCACTACTTTATCTTGTCACCACCTCCTGATCATGTTGCATTTTCCCACTGCAAACATTTTATTAAACATTTAATAGTGTTCTCATATTTATAGAACATCCTTTATTTTGATGAGGAGGGTGTTGAGATGTTAACTGAGAAAGAATTGGGAAATGGTAATGTATAATTCTCATTTTGCTATTACAAACTGGTTTTTTGTTTTGCTTTGGTGTGTGTGTGTGTGTGTGTGTGTGTGTGTGTGTGTGTGTGTGTGCGCGTGTGTGTGTGTGTGCGCGTGTGTGTGTGTGTGTGTGTGTGTGTGTGTGTGTGTGTGTTTTCCAGCATAAGTGGATCAGCAACAGGTTCTCTCTTAGCACAGAGAATAGTTGAAAGCAGGGGGTGTGTTACTGCTGGAGATCAAGCATGATAAATCAATGAACGCAGAAAACAAGCTAGGGTCAAACAACAATTCCCACATGGGAGTGACCTCTAAAGGCAAGCAATGGACCTCCTCCATGGGACAGACATCTGTGCACCTTAGGGAAGAGCTGGCCTGGGAGTCTGGAGGAAGGAAACCCCCCTTCCCAACTTGAAACACACAAGCCCTTAAATTCATTTACTGTTTAGTTAGGCAATATTTACTGTTTATAACTTGTTCAAGAGATGCCTAGCATCATCAGCCACCGTGTCAAGGAATTTTAAGCGTAGAAAGTAGACTTTCACACCCTGGATGACAGAAGACTCAGGACCTCCTTTCACGGCATAAAAAGATTCAGCACACTTTGCGGCTTTGACTGCCATGCTGTCATCCTTTACAAGGGACCAGAAATCCAAGCACTTGAGGCAGCCCCTGATGTCTTCCACGGACTTGCTGAGCTTGTCAGCAATCTCTTCAATCGATGTGTCGTCCAAGCCAAAGTAGTTTCGGTACTCCTTCAAGCACTGTTCTTGCTGAGGCAAATCGAAGCCACTCAAGAAGGTCGCAAAGGGGATGAACGACACAGCTGCTGACCTCAAGGCCTCCAGCCAGATCTTCTCCTTGAGAAAACGTCTCTTCATCTCGACGGAAGCATCAGAGATAGTGGGCAACAGCAGTGCAAACATATGGCGCTTGTGCCCAGGGAGTTCCTGCAGCAGAGTTTGCTCCAGCTTTGGGAAATCAAAGTCAGCCAGATCAAAGTTGGAGATCAAGAAGATGCGGGGTTCAGACACTCCAACGCCGATAAGGTTAGCCAGACAGTAGTCTCGGATCTGCTGAAGGACCTTCTCCTTTTTGAAGGTTTTGGGTTTGGTTTTCTCTTCGTTATATAAGTCACTGTCCACCTTGGTTCGAACAAAGTAGAATTTCTTCCCCACATCCTTGATTTTCTGGGCCAGGATAGCATCATTAAGGCTGAACCGAGAGGAAGATATGATGAAGAAGAAGTCATAGTTAGCAAATCCCACTTTTTCTAGATAAGTGTCTGGGAGGAAATTGGGAGTCCCAGTCCCAGGCAGGTCCCAGAACATCACTTTGGGATATTTTGGGTGTTGATAGGGGGTTTTATTCATAGTGGTCTCCACAATCCCTACACCAGCTGACCCTTCTGCTTCATGGCTCAGCCCTCGCAGGGCATTTATGAAACTGGACTTGCCAGCCCCAGATTCCCCAATGACAGCGATCTCCAGGGAAGCGTTTTCTGCGGCAGTTAGTGCTTCCTGAATCTGGCTCACCATGTCCGTCAGCTTTCCCTCCTGGAGGGCTTTTTGAATATAACTGAGAGTTTCTGGAGAGAGCATGCCTCCTGCCTTACTGATTAATGTAGAGTAGTGAGGTAAGAATTCCACAGCCAATTGCTGGCAATTCTTTCCTGACGGATCCTTCAGGAAGGCTGAGATGAACTGATCCATGGTCGTCACTGTAGAAGATCTGTGAGAAAGGAGAAAGACCAGACAGGTAAGGAGAGTGAAGTGGTAAAACAGAAACTCACCCCTCAGGACACAGTGGCCCCTGGAGGCCACTCCTATCCTCACGGACTGATTCATGGCTCTGTACCTCATTTATATTCCTGGTGAGTTTAGGTGTCACCCCGGAAGAAGACACAGCTATTTTCTGTCTTGTCAGTTTCTGCATCTCCAGTTCAGAAGAGGGTAGCCCTCCTTGCAGTGTCAGAATCATGACCCCAAAGATGTCCCCACATCATAGCCCCAGAGTCTGTGAATATATAATTTACACAGCAAAAGTGAGTTGGCTGTCGTGACTGACGATTTTCAGATGGGGTCAATACTTCGCATCATCCAGATGGACTCAACTGCACATTTAATTTTGAACTAATTTTGGATTTCTGGCTTCCAATACTTGAAGGGAATAAATTTCTCTTATTTCAATTGCCCCATTAAAAACTGCCCATATTTGTGAGTGGGAACTGGTGATATTTCCACACAAGTATGCAATGGCCAGTGATCAAATTGCATTAATTAGCAAACCTCAAATACACTAACACATTAGTGTCCTTAAGACAGGAACGAAGGGTTCATCTAATGGAGAACAAGTGTCTCCTGCCTCACACAGATCCTTCAGAAACAATGATCAAGAGAAGAAAGACATGCTCTTAACTTTCAGACAAAACAAAATAAAATGAACATATTAATTTTATTGTGGCCTATAATCCTGACTAGTCAGGAAACTGAGGCAGGAGGGTGGCAAGTTCAAGACCTGCCTGGGCTCCAAAGTGAGTTCATGAGCAGCTTGAGCAAATCAGGAAGACTACTGCAAAATTTAAAAAGTACAAATCAAGCCACCCTTAGGCTGCAGGCAGGGGCCTCCCTGACATAAGCAAATTGTCCCTTTGCCCAGGACAAAGGAAGGTCTTGACTCCAGGCCAGGCCCTTCTCCTGCCTCTCTGGGACTGCTTCTTGGTGAGAAGTGGCCTCACCATGGCCACCGCCACTGCAGCAAATCTAAATAAGGTGAGAGAGCCCAGATTTTGAACACTGGCTTACACACACGAACTCTGCATACAACTTTAGGAACAAGGAGTGGACCCAGAAGCTGGGGAAGCAGGAGAAGCTGGCCTTCCAAAGACATCCCGCTGAGACAGGCCAAGCTCTGCAAGAGAAGTTGAAGGTCTCACTGCAGTATAGAATGTGCAGTGAAATTGCTTCGTGCAGTAGTGTGGGAGATGTTTCCTTCTCGGAGGAATTATAAAGCTGTAGCTGTGTAGGTCGGTGGAAAGTGGATGGCAGAGAGAACTAAGAGATGTGTCTCTAGTAGGTCTTATTACTGTGTTCTTACTGGCCCCTATGCCTTGCTATGTGTTACGTGTTCCTCATTCATAGCGACAGCCTGTCTGCCAGATACACGCCTCTGCCGTGCCTTAAGTTAGTGGAACCTCCTAGTTAGGACAGCAGATATGACTTGTTGACACTTCCATTGTGAAATTCCGTCCTGAAATGTTCCCACGTGACAGTTGTGGACTTTGCTGCATCGGACTGAAAGCTGGCAGGATGCCAGGAACTACTTGTAAATTTTATCCATTTCTCTTTGTGCTACACAATCTTATTTTTCAAGGCAAGAGCACACAGAAAACATTTCTTCCACTCTGAGCTTCAACAGAAAATACTTTCTTAAAAAAAAAAAATCTTGACTTAGTTAACTGCTGTAAACCAGATCATTAAATTAAGAAATAAAACTTCTAGAAACTTCTACTTTAAAGGTAATGTCAGAGTTGAGCTTAGTGTTACTAGTGGTTTGAACCATCCGAATCTAATGAGAATTTTAAGGAAGTTTTTCTTTCTAAGCTTTACACCCATAAAAGACCTACAGAATAAATGAGCAAAGTGAAATATCCAACATGTAACATTCCTTTTTATGTTCATTATATAAAAGTACACAGAATGCTTACCTAATAATTTTTATTGAAAATAAAGTTATTTCCATATACTATATCCTGATCAGAGTTTCCTCTCCCTCATCTCCTCCCAGATCTTCCCCACTTCCCTGCCCCTCCAGCTCCATTCCTTCTCTGATTCTCCTCTAAGAAAACAGGCAAATTAAAAAGACAAGGGTTTTTTAAAATGTACAAACTAACAAACAAACAAAAAGAAACTAAGAAAGAGAATGAGAAATGCATGCACACACACACACACACACACACACACACACACACACACACACCCCATAGAAACTTAAAATTGTAAAGCACAATATATAATCAAGAGACCAGAAAGGTTAAAAAAGAAAAAAGCCCAAATAAAGCAATATGTAATAAAACAAACAAGCAAACAGAACAAAAAACTCCCCAAATAAGCCGGGCGGTGGTGGCACATGCCTTTAATCCCAGCACTCTGGAGGCAGAGTCAGGCGGATCTCTGTGAGTTCGAGGCCAGCCTGGTCTACAGAGTGAGTTCCAGGAAAGGCGCAAAGCTACACAGAGAAACCCTGTCTCAGGGGAAAAAACACACAAACAAACAAACAAAAACCCCAATAAACCTTTAAGTTCATTCTGTGTTGGCCATCTACTGCAGGGCATGCAGCCTGCCCTTGAAAATAGTTTGTATACCCAGTGAGACCCCCTTGGAGAAATTAATTTTTCCTTTGCTTTGCTTGTTAATTGCAGAGAGCTTCTTGGTTGAGGATGGGAGCTCACGTCTACTTCCCCATCTCAGTGCTGGGAGCCCGACTGGCTTGGACCTGTGCAGCGTGTATGTGCTGCCGTAGACTCTGAGAGTTCATGTGTTCACAATCAGAGTTCACAGTCAGTCCTGTTGTGTCCTGAAGACACTGTTTTTTCTTTCTTTCTTTCTTTCTTTCTTTCTTTCTTTCTTTCTTTCTTTCTTTCTTTCTTTCTTCCTTCCTTCCTTCCTTCCTTCCTTCCTTCCTTCCTTCCTTTCTTTCTTTCTTTCTTTTTAACCTAATAACTCTTGAATGGTTATTTAATCACTAAATATGTATATTTTAAAAGATATGCCATATTTTCTGAAAAAGTAATAAATTCCAGTTCAGTAAACAAAAACTAATGAAGTGTGCATTGGGAATTTAAGTATGCCTTTCTAAAATAACAGTGTAGTTATTTCTACCTGTAAGCCATAACTCACCAAAGTGATTTTTCAAAAATAAATTCTGGAAACTCCAGAATGGTAGTGGTTGAGCTCTGCCTCTATAACGGAATCCCAGTGGGTTTTGCTTTGCAATGTAGTTTTAATCTGTTTTATTGATTCTTAAATTTTGTTTTAGCTGATACCATTTAAATGATGATAGAGGGATCTGGGGAGCTGGATCAGCCATTAGGAGCACCTGCTGCTCCTCCAGAGCACCCACACTCCGTAATTCTGGTTCCAAGGCTCCAGTGCCCTTTTCTGACAGCACCAGGCACACCCATGGTGCACACACATGTGCACACGCAAAACATTTAAACACATAAAATAAAAATAAACAAATCTTTAAATGATGATAGAAGCATTCACTTTCTGTGTAGCATTTTGTTATCTTGAGGTTTTAATAAGACAGAATATTTAAATAGTCACCTTCTCTGCTGTTTTTAAACAAACATCAGCTTTGGCTAAGTAACATAAGTGCACTAGGTACTTGGGAGGCACCTGAAACAAGAACTGTGAGTTCAAGGCTAGCGGTGGCTACATTGGTAACATAGTAAAATCTTGCCTTAAAAAAATTGGCTTTGGCCATTTTCATGGTTTTAAGACCACATGTTGTCTCTACCAAGAAAAGAGTCACTCTCAGCAGACCATGTTGGGAGACAACAATATGTGATCAGCATTTGATTGATGATAAACAGTGTGGACACTGCACATAATTTATAAAACCAAAGTGGATGCCCTTCTCTAACTACAAAATGTACATCGGCTTCCAGGTCATTAGCGTTGATAGTTTTATAGGTTTGTAGATTGTTTAGGTATGAAACAATATAGGAAAATGTATTAAGAAAGGATCTTGTTCGCAGAAAATTTTAATATAAAAATTCTTAAATGTAAACCTACTTTAATGCATATTTAAGTAATATTTTAAAAAAACCAAACAATGACACAATCAATTGCCTTACCAAGCGCATGCTGTCAGTGACCACAATAAAATAATTTTATTGATAGTGAAAAGTAAAAACAGGGCCAGGAAGATGGGTCAGTGGGTAAAACCACTCGTGGAGCAAGTCTGACAACCTGTGACCCCTGGAACCCCGTGAGAGGCCAGCTATGATGATTCACAGCGGTAGCCACTGCGCTCCTACTTTGAGCTGACAGCCAAGGAAGAATGAGGTATGGAGGCCACGGGTCAGCTCCCTAGAGTGCACAGCCCAGCCACGGAAGCAAGAGAGACCCAGTTCCCATAAGGGAGAAGGCAAGTCTGACGCCCCAGGATTGTCCTCTGACCTCTACACATAGCACTTGTGTGACACCACACACACAAACACATGCACTCAAATGCACACACACACACAAACACACACACACAAATGCACACACCACACACAAACACATGCACACACACACACACACACACACACACACACACACGTACATTTTTTTAAAAATTAAAGATGTAAACAATAAAAGGGCTGGGACTGGTTTAGTGGTAGAGCTCTTGCCCAACGTGTGTGAAGACCAAGATTCAATCCCAGAGCAAAGAAGAAAGAGGACACAGAGGGGAAGGAAAGGGAGGAGGAAAGCCAGGAGGAGGAGGAGCAAGGAGAAGGAGCAGGAATGGGAAGAAAAATTAGTTTATTTCTGATTACTAATGATATAAGGTGAGTGTTAGACTGAGCAGAGATCTTTGAGCATCTTTAAAAACAGACACATTTACTCTCGGGTGTATTCTGTGAATGTATGAAAATGGAAAAGGATGCCTTCTTATAGAGAAGGACAGACATTATCAGACCTCAGCAAACAGGTTTTACTCATGTACCAATGTTAAAACATTACTTAGATTTTTGCTAATTATGAAAAACTCACAGAGTTGTGCCAATAGCTCCCTGGCAGTGAAGTACGAGACTCTGAACAGGAAGCTGTTTTACAGTGAGTACTGCATGGTTTCCCATAAACATTCTGCTCGGGCCCAAACTTTTTCACAACTCTCCCAGCACCACCAAACGGCAGCTCCAGACCCACAACTCCCTTCTGTGAAAAGATGGTGACATGACTCGCTACTTAGTCAAGCCAGCTCTGCCCTCTGCCCACAAAGCTGTGAAGGCAAAGGCTTTTCTCACTCACCAGCCCCAAAGAGCTTCTGCTGTAAATAACCAAAGCCGATGTTTCCACCAAAAGAGTGGAAAATGCTGAGTCTGTTGCTCACTGCAGCCCCCACACAGCCACCAACAGCTGCAAGGATCTGCCCTCCCTCAGGAAAACAGCAAGGAGATCAGTGGCTGGAGAGAGCCTCCGTGGGGTCTGGAGCGATGAGCCCAGGTGTCCAGAGAGAAGGACACGCTGATACTGTATATGGAAAGGCAGGAGCTGAGGGATGGGTAACAGATACATTTGCAGAAAGCAAAAGTGAAACTTAACTTCTCTATGTGCTTGCTTTCTGGGCAGTATAACCATTTCCAGGAAAACGAAAATGAACACTATGATTTCAAGATGACCAAAGAAGGAAAGGAAGGCTGGAAGGTTTGGGGGCCAGGAAGGCAGTTTCCTTGAAGCTTGTGAGGGGGTCACTTAGCAGCCAAGACGCCTGAGGAATGAGCTCTCTGAAGCCAAAGGACTCCTGGGGACAAAGACAAAAGCTGGGGGGAGTTCCCCAAAACACCAGTGAATGAAGGAAACACATTGCCCTGCCTCGTTGTCTTTCTTCTCTGCGTTGTCTTTCTTCTCTGGAGCACTGTGGCGGTCTACCCTCATTTCAGCTCCAGGGCACACGTGAGTCTGGTGTCTTACTGGGTCCAGAGCCACGAAGACAACTCAAGATCAGGGATCAGACCACACATGACGAAAGACTGAGATGTTCCTGAGGGGCCATAGCGATTACTACCTGAGGTGAAATTTGGGGGAGTCTGGATTATGCCTCCGACCCTTCCTCGGTAAGTAGGAAGGCAATGAGAAGTACAGGTGATGGTAGAGCTTAAAGGAAATGCAAGGGACCAGCTGCTAGGCTGTGGAGAAACCTGTGTGGGCTTCCTGGATATTTGGAGGCATGTGGACCTAGAAATTGCTGATGGAGTAGGGTAGAAAGCACAAGATGTTCCTCAGGCCTTACCAACCTTTCCCCGACGCTGTGAACATCTCCTTTCACAGCTACAGCCACAAGCCTCTTGTCACCCGACTTCATTCTCCAGGTCTCAGATCTCCAACAGCTCCAGGCCGATGTGTGCTAAACTGCCTGGACCCTACCAACCAAGCAGACAAGATGTGCCCACTGGCGTAATAGTGGCCAGACTGCTTACGGGAGTAACCAGCAGCTCCTGACTGGATTTGAAGCCTGTTCCACAGAAGGAATTTACCCTGGTACTGAAAACGTGGTAAAACGAACAAACAAGCAAACAAAACCTGCTGTTGGTTATTTTCTTACTCTTTGTCTCTTTGGGGGCCCGCCACCCAGATCCCAAATAAATCACACACAGAGACTTTTTTTTTTTTTTTTTTTTTTTGGTTTTTTGAGACAGGGTTTCTCTGTGCAGCTTTGCGCCTTTCCTGGATCTGGCTCCGTAGACCAGGCTGGCCTCGAACTCACAGAGATCCACCTGCCTCTGCCTCCCGAGTGCTGGGGTTAAAGGCATGCACCACCACCGCCCAGCTCAGAGGCTTATTCTTAATTATGAATGCCTGGCCTTAGCTTGGCCTGTTTCTTGCCAGCTTTTCTTAACTTTAAATGAACCCATCTGTCTTTTGCGTCTGGGTTTCTACCTTTCTCTATTTTTGTATACCTTTCTTTCTTACTCCGTTGCTGGTTGTATAACTGGGTGGCTGACCCCTGATGTCCTCTTCCTTCTCTCACTCTTAGAGATCTCTCCTCTCCCAGATTTCTCTTTCTATTTCTCTTCTAATTCTTTCTGCCTGGCAGCCCTGCCTAGCCTTTCTCCTGCCTTGCTATTGGCCGTTCAGCTCTTTATTAGACTATCAGGTATTCTACACAGGTACAGTAGTAGCACAGCTTCACAAAGTTAAACAAATGCAACATAAACAAAAGTAACACATCTTAAAAAAAATATTCTCCAATACTTCCCCCTTTTTTTCTAAACAAAAATAAAAGGTTTTAACCTTAGCATAGTAAGACTGTATACAATAAGAACAATTATCAAGTAAAGATTACATTCACAATTTACTGAATTCCAATTCATTTGTGTCTGGTACATGTAAAGATAATACTCCATAATCTATCCTATCTTAGTAAATTTAAAATTTTATACCTAACTTACTTTCTATCATATATAAGGAAAATTGCAACTATAACTATCTAGTCTTGAACTCCATCAAAGACCCCAGAAGGATATAATATTATTTAAGTAAACAAAAAGTGCATTGCAAACAACTTCCAAAAACTCTAGAAATGACAGAGACATCTGATTACCTGGACAGTCACCAAAAGCTCCTCTACAACATTGGGACATCCATCTTCAGCCTACAGGCCCATAGTATCTGGCAGACTTTTCAATGAAGCAGGGAATTTGAAAGACTTTCTGGCCTAAATTGGCAGAGCTTGTCAGTCACTTTCCTCTATGTCCTGTGGAATGTCTGGCAGTTTCTTGTGTGAATCAGGAACCCTGAAGGACCATCCCACCTTGTTTTGGCAAAGTTCAGTGGTCACTGTCCTGTGAGCCCTGCATGTCCAATTTATACAACATACTGTCAATCGGTCTAGGCAAGAGCAGCTTCTTGCCTGATGGCTAACCTTGCCACATTGAAAACAAACTCCATGAGGAGTTTCTTTGATGCCCATCATCTCTGAAGTAAATTGATACTGCCAGGAGCAGAGTTGTCTCATTGTCATGAAAAGCTCTAAGTTAATAAAACATTTTAAATGTCATATTCTGTAGGTCTTTGAAAGGTTTGAAGATCATCTATCTATCCAAATTATATCTCTATATGATCTGGAAAGCATACCTAAAATCTACAATTTTGATTGTTATAAATGGCTAACCACTAACCTATGTTTCCTGATTATCCTATATAGTTTATAATAATAGCTTTCAAAAGCTAGAACTTCACCCTACATTTCAAAATGAACTGCATAGGCACAATACCTCAAACAAGAGTAGAAACATATATACAGTGTAACAAAAATAACTTTAAATTTGTATCAATATTCTATATTCCTCTAAATGATAACAAACATCCATAATCTACCAAATAACCAACAGTCACACATACCCCCCAACTCTTGGGAATGTGGGTATAATTTTCTCTAAACTGCTTCTTGCTGACTATGGACAAAAGCATCTTAAGGGATCCCTAAGAAAATTTTGAGATAATGACCAAGTCCTGGGAAGACCAGCAGTAACTTTGTTGATAGATATCACCTGTCAAGATTCAAGAGGTCTCCCCTCATCAAACCTGATCCATATCATTCCTAAAGGAATCCATAGCCTCTCATCTCCTGTGGGAACAAAACTCCAAAGCATTTTTTACTTCCATTTGAAAAATACATTTTTTACTTCTTTTTTAAAGTTAAGATAGCCCTAAAGCATCTAGGTTGGTTTAATTTTGCAGTCCTGTTCACAATCCCAGGTGTCCTAGCAACTGTCTTTTGCTTCTCAACAATCAGAAAATTCAAAATCAACACAATAACATACAGGATCCAGACTCTGTGTGTATTTCCCATCTCTATGTGGCTTTTTCCTTTGATACTATTTTTATTCTCTCTTTCAAGACTTTATTATTTAACTATTCATTTTTTCTATGACTATACCTTTTTTCTTTTCTTAAGCCTATGCCTATTGTTAAGCACATTGTAATCTGTTTAGAGGTTTTCCTGTCTGGACCACTTTTATTGTGTACCTTTTAGCATTCTTTGTCTGGATGAGCAAAAAACCCTGCTAAGCAGAGCAGTTTGGGACCTCTGCCTGTGGCTCTGGTAGCAGACTCCACCTGTTTCTCAGGTCGTGAAAGCCAAGCCTAAGTCTCGTGGCCTGGTTGGAGGTGCATTTGCTCAGGAGCTACATTCAACCCTCCCAGCTATGGAATGCTGGTGCCCTGCACCATGGCAGGCACTTTTTGGCTAGTGCGCTCATTGTCTGGCAGTAACTGTCCAGCAGAAACTCTTAAAAGAGCCATTTTTTTTTTTAAAGCTTTCTCAGGCACTATGGAAATTCGAGTGCCATGTTGGTACACCAAAATGTTGTTAGTTGTTTTTGCTTTTTTTTTGGGGGGGGGGGTGCGGGGAACACCACACAGCTCCCAAACAAATCACACACAGAGGCTTATTCTTAATTATGAATGCCTGGCCTTAGCTTAGTTTGTTTCTTGCCAGCTTTTCTTAACTTTAAATGAACCCATCTGTCTTTTGCGTCTGGGTTTCTACCTTTCTCTATTTTTGTATACCTTTCTTTCTTACTCCGTTGCTGGTTGTATAACTGGGTGGCTGACCCCTGATGTCCTCCTCCCTCTCTTGCTCCTATCGATCTCTCCTCTCCCAGATTTCTCTTTCTATTAATTCTTTCTGCCTGACAGCCCCGCCTATCCTTCTCTATTGGCCGTTCAGCTCTTTATTAGACCACCAGGTGTTTTAGACAGGCACATTAACACAGCTTCACAGAGTTAAACAAATGCAACATAAACAAAAGTAACACACCTTAAAATAATATTCCCCTGTAGCCAGACGTTTCCCTGGTCCTGCCTGGCCCAGTGGTTGGGATGAATCTCTCCCACCCACGGTCTGGAAGCCACTTATAAAATAATCACTCAGAGGCTTATATTAATTACAAACTGTATGGCCTATGGCTTTAGGTTCTTGCTAGCTAGCTCTTTCATCTTAAATTAACCCATTTCTATAAATCTATATGTGGCCACGTGGCCGTGGCGTTACGGGTCTGCTGGCATCTTGTTGCTCCTTGGGCAGCAGGCTTGCCTCTCTCCTGACTCCACCCTTCTTCTCTGTATCTCTGCTTGGATTTTCCACCTGGCTGTAAACTTTCTTGTCATAGGCCAAAACAGCTTTATTTATTATCCAGTGGGAGCCCCACATATTCACAGCATACAGAAAGACATCCCACAACATTTCCCAACAAAAATAAAAAAAAAACAAAAATAAAAACAAAAACCAAGGTTAGAGAGGTCATTGGCCCAAGGGGAGGACCTATTGATGTTGTTTTACTAAATAACCATCTTGCCAAACTGCCTTCTAAACATTCATATTCGTATTTATAAATGTGTGCTGCTCTCAACCTTAGGCAGAGAATCTTCATATTCTAGTGGGTGGTAGTTACTGCAGAGATTCATAACTCTTCAAAGTGCTGAGAAAAAAATGGCTAGGGAGATCTGCTGTAGATGAAACATCTGTATTTATCCTCTCTTGATCCTCAAAGCTTGGGGGAACATCACAGAAGAGGTGAAAGAAAAACTGCAAGAGCTGGAGGCTAAGAAGGAGTAGTGTGAAATGTCCTCTGGACATGGCATGACTGTTACACTTTTAGCTCCGTCGTAGCTGTGGTTACTCTAATAAGACCTGCACAAGATCAAGCCAGTTAAAAAAGTCAGCATATTGGCTCCTATCACTGATGAAAATAACTGCAGAAACCTTGAATTAAAAAAATGAATACAGAAGGCCAGGACTGGTGGGGAGAAATCCATGGTGACCCTGATGCAATTCTGCTCAGGCAGGTTCTAGATACTCACAGGCCAGCCAGGGCCCTCAAGGCCCAGGCTGGTGAGAAGACATCCATGGCCTGCCTAGCCCTTGTGGTGCCAAACAGATGGGTCCCATTGATGAGCAAATATGTGGTAGAGAAATAGGAGAGAAAGAGAAGTAGAATGGTTCATGTGCTGTGGAAAGAGGCAGAATGGAAAAGATGAAAGCATGTGGAGTAGGCTGATGTGGGAGGCCTGCTTGCCACCTGGGGTCGTGGTAACATCTGGGCCGAGGCTGCTGTCAAGGGCCATGTCTGGGTCCATGGTCCTACCATAGCCAGGATCTATGTGGACATCCATGGTCCATGTTGCCACTAAAGTCCACAAGGATGCCCAGTGCCCTGTGCCATGTGGGTATCCAAGGGCCATGCTGCCTCTGGAGCCAAGCTGGTCTGGGTGGCCTGTAGACAAATTTCTAAATGGTCTTATTAAATAAAAAACATGGAGCCAAATACAGGGGTTAAAGCCTTAGAGATCAGGGAAATAGGAAGAGCCACCAGCCAATATTACCTCACCAACTTTGCAGCTTCCAAATGCGAGTTACTTCCTGTCTTACCCACACCTTTATTGCCTTGCTGTTCTGCCTTCTCATTGGCTCTTAGCCCAGCTACCTCACTTCCTTATTACTACCTGTCTGTACAGACCTCCAGGTCTCTGTGGTTGGTACTGGGATTTAAGGCATGTGTCACCACACTTGGCCTGTTCCCTAGTATGGCCTTGAACACACAGAGACCCTGCCTGCTAAGTGACAGGATTAAGGGTGTGTGCTACCACTGACTGACTTCTGTGTTTATTTGAAATGGCTGGCCTTTTTCCTGATCTCCAGGCAAACTTTATTTATCAAAGCACAAATAAAGTATCACCACATTTTAGCACAAACAAAATATCACAGTGGCCTGTGCTGCCACCCAGGGCCCTGGTGTTGTCCAGGCCCAGGCTGCTGCTGAAGGCTATGTCCGGGTCCAAGTCCCTACACTAGCCAGGGTCTGGGTCCACAGCTGTGGCTCCTGTTGCAACCGAAGGCCATGTGGTTGCCTGGTGTCTAATTAGCCACTCTGGACCATATTGTTACCCGGTGACCATACTGCAGCCAGAGCTGTCCAAACCTGAGTGCCCCATACTACAACCCAGTGCCATGGTGACATCCAGGCCAGAGCTGCAACTGAGGGTCATGGCCGGGTCCATGGTTCTGCTGCAGCTTGGGTCTGTGTTGATGCCCAAGGCTCCTGTTATCAACAAAGGCCAGGTGGATGCCCAAGGTCTGGGGCCATGTTGGTGTCCATGGGCCACAATGTCACTGGGGCTGTGCTGATCTGAGTGGACTGCACTGACACCTGGGGCAATGGTGACATCCAGATCCAGCTGCTGCTGAGAACCATGTCTGGGTCCGTGGTTCTACCATGGCTGGTGTCTGTGTGGAAGTCTGAGGCTCGTATTGCCACCAAAGGTCACACAAAAGTCTGGGGCTGAAGCTGCAACCTATGGCCTTGTTGGTGTCTAGGGGCCATGCCGCCACCGAAGCCATCCTGATCTCAGTGGTCAGTGCTTCCACCAGGAGCCAGAATGTCATCTGGGCCGAGCTGCTGCTGAGTGCCATGTCTGGGTCCATAGCCCAGCTGCTACTGGGGTCTGTATTGATATCTGAGGCCTGTGTCACCTCAAAGAGCCATAGGAACCATGCATGGTGAAATCAGAGGGCCATGCTGAGCCGGCCCTGCCCTTCACTGGCCCTAAGAAAGCTGGCCCTGACTCTGGCACTGCAGTGTGAAGGCCTAGACTTAACTTTACAGGCTCTATCTTAGGGAAAGGGCTGCCATCTACAGACCACCTGCTGTACGGTGTGACACACTCCTCCCAATGCCACCAGGACAAATGGAGAGGCACTGGAAAGGTGGGAAAGAAGAAGCAGCAAAGAGGGGTGGTTTTTTGGTTTGGTTTTGTTCTTATTTTTGCTTGCTTGCTTGCTTTTGTGAAGGCCTAGACTTAACTTTGCAGGCTCAGGAATATGGCATGATAACTCAAACAATACAAGCAGTATCCTCCTGCAGACATCCTGTCTGCTGTTTATACAGGAAAGGAAAGCTTAACAGGATCCTGTCTGTCGTTTATGGCCCTTGGAGATATCTAGATAATCCTACTGAGCAGTCCAGATAATCCTGTTCAGCGGGTTGTGGTTCCCCACCAAAAGTCTAGATGAACAGTTTCAAAAAATCATCTTGCCCCATATCCCTTCTACCCAATCCCAAGTTGCCAATTCCCGGCTTGTGGTTTTTCCCTATAAAAACCCTCTACACCTGGGCTTGTGGCCATCGCCACATTTCCTTCCATCTGCCGTGTGGTGGCCCAGGTTGAACCTGAATAAAAGGACCCTTATGTGCTTACATCGGAAACGGGCTCCTTGGTGGTCTCTGGGGGTTTCGAGAAATGGGTACAACACTTTGTTTTCGTTTGGTTTGGTCTAAGTTTTCTTTTGAAGGGTGCTGCAGTGGTGAGGAGAAGATTTGGGGGCACTGGGAGGTGAGTGGAATTAGGGTGCATGATACGAAATTCCCAAAGAACCAACAAAGAAATTGTGTTTTAAAAAGAAGAAAGAAAAATTTTAAAACTGAATACAGGCATATCTCAAAAAGTTCATCTTCCAGGATTAAAGATAATGGAATTTTCCCAAGTTCCTGCCCTGACAAAATTCCTCCCAGAGTCCTAGGGAAGACATTACGTCAGGTATGGGGTATCTGAGGGAAAGGAATCTATGTACACTAAGCTCTTTTGTCCGTTTACTTTATTCCTCTGTGACAAAATTCTATCTATACAGCTTCAGCTCTGTCCTCATATTCAGCTCCTCTCTGTGCCCAGTTTTCCTGTCCTCATAGTTTTAGTAAACTCCTATGCTTCTGACCTGATCTTCGTCCTCTGTTCCTTCGTCCTCCATCTACCCTTCCTAGCTCCTTACCCCTGGCCATGATAAACTCTACAAGAGATCTGCTTTACCCTCTACAGAATCTCTGTTTTCCTCTCTTCTCTCTGGCTGCTCAGTTCTGTGTCTCCCTCTGGAATTCTGATCCAGTCCTTACTGCACCTGGTTATGCAAAAAGCCCTACTGTCCTCAGTCAATCTCTCTGCCATACCATTAGGCTTGAAGGCAAGGGATAGTATGAGCTTCATTTGCACAAGAAACAAAGCTATGCACCTGCAGCCTGCTTGTCTCCTAGGCTTTGTAGGGGTGTTAGCTATCTAGTGGATCAGCGTCTGAGAAGCTTAGCTGTTTGCCAATGTGGTCTGGGAGTATTTGGGCATGCAGAATTTAGCAGAAGACAGCTAAAATATTAAGACTGCATAACACCAAATAGTCTGTGATAAATGGCTTCCCATTTGACAGACCCTTGGCCGGTCAAAGTATAGCTTTAATACACAGCTGAATCTCTATAATATATTCTTTCAGCCCGCTAGACAGGATAAAGTTGGCTTTATCTGAAAGATACAAAGATAGTTCAACATACATAACTAATAAGTGTAATAAATCATATATATGTACTTAAAGACAAAAACTCAATAGATGAAGAAAAGGCCTTTGACAAAATCCTACATGCCTTCATAATAAAAATCCTAGAGAGGCCAGGCATAGTGGATCATCTCTTTAATTCCAGCACTTGGGAGGCAGAGGTGGGCAGATTTCTATGAATTCAAGGCCATCCTGGTCTACACAGTAAGTTCTAGGACATTCAGGGCTTCATAAAGAGATGCTGTCTCAAAAAAAAAAAATCATAGAATCAGTCAGAATAAAGGGACCTTAACACAATAAAGGCTATACACAACAAACCATAGCCAGCATCATCCTAAATGCAGAAAAACTTAGTGACTCCTTTAAACCAGGACCAAAACAGGACTGCCCACTCTCCCCACTCCTTTTCAATAGAATGCTTGAATTACTAGCCAGAGCAGTAAGACAAGAGAAGGAAATTAAAGGGATACAAATAGGAAGAGAAGCCAAATTACCCCTATTTGCAGATGGTATGATACACCTAAGAGGTCCCAAAATGTCCACCAGAAAACTTCTAGATCAACATTTTCAGCAAAGTAACAGAATACAAAATTAACTTTAAAAGATCAGTAGCCTTCCTGCCACATGACCTGAGCTTGCTTCTCAGCTGCAGGACTGGCACCTCAGATCCAGCTGCTCGATACATCACAGCAGCAGGAGCTCTGGTGGTGGACTCACGAGAGCAAAGTCGATGCTGACAGGAATAACCAGATGTAGTGGAATATTTTAAGGTGTGTTACTTTTGCATTTGTTTAACTCTGTAAAGCTGTGTTACTGTGCCTGTGTAAAACACCTGATGGTCTAATAAAGAACTGGCCAATAGCAAAGCAGGAGAAAGGATAAGTGGGGCTGGCACGCAGAGAAAATATATAGAGGGTTTAATCTGGGATTAGTGGTCTAGCAGCCAGAGAAGGAGGAGAACTCCTGGGGCCAGACACCCAGCTACACAGCAAGCCATGGAGTGAGAGTAAGATTTATAGAAGTTAGAGAAAAGGAAAAGCCCAGAGGCAAAAGATACATATGTTAATTTAAGGAAAGCTAGCAACAAACAAGGTAAGACCGGGCATTCATAAGTAAGAACAAGCCTCTGTGAGTGATGTATTTGGGAGCTGGGTGGCGGGGCCCCCCAAAAAGAGCCAAAACAAACAACAACACCAGGCTTTTCTCCAGGGTCTAGAAGTTGGACCCAAGATAGTTTTTACATGTGTTGTCCACACATCTCAGAGCAGTCAGGTTCCAGCTGGGTATCCCAGAGCTGTTTCCCCACACCAGAGACAGTGACCTGGCTAACTACCGGAAACAGTGTGAAGGTCATCACTGCAGCATCCCCCTCCAGGAGCTGAAAATAGTATTTCCTCACAGTCTGCCTCTTCAATTTGTGATACAAGTGAAGACTTGTCAAAGCTTGCCTGATAGTTAAGAAAGCAGCTCTAGAGCTTCTGGGCCACCTGAAAAATACCGATTTTGCTCAACCAGCTGTGGATACCTTCTCTTCGGGGAGAAGGGAACAGGAAGAAAATCTCAGTCTTTGCCATGCTGTTCATTTCTGTGCAAAACATGACTGGCTGATTCTGCATATCCCAGACGCTCATCTTTGGGCAATAACTGCGGGGAGTGTCTGCAATCCACCTATAACAAACAGCACTTTGATCAAACCTTAGAGGCTTCCACCTGGCTGAAGAATTTCAAAACTCCAGATGAGCACTTCCTGAGCCAGGCAAAAGTTCAAGAGAAGTATGTTTGGAATAAGAGAGAAAACATTGAGAAAGGCATTCCTCGGGGAGAAGTTGTTGACCTAACACGAGTGAGGCCTGCCACAGATGCCTTTGGGACTGCACCGAAGGAGCTAAGAAGGCTCTTTTACCTCCTAGTGGCAGCGGGCATTGAGGGAATGCCCTCTGGGGAGGGCCCAGGCTGAAAAGAGAAGGTTTTTCCCTGATTGCCCTAGAGGATCAGCCCTTGTCCACAGCCTAAGGAAAATGGGGAAAAATGATTGGCATGGAGGTGCAATCATGTTGAATTTGAGTCAAACACGGTCCCTCTTTAAGTCCCAAACAGTCAGCCCCAACAGAAGAGGGAGGAAGGAGCTGAGGTCCCACCATGTCCAGCAGATGGGCAACACTCCCACCACATCCAGCAAATGGGCAATACTCCCACCATGTCCAGCAAATGGACAACACTCCCACCATGTCCAGCAAATGGGCAATACTCCCACCATGTCCAGCAAATGGACAACACTCCCACCATGTCCAGCAAATGTGCAATACTCCCACCATGTCCAGCAAATGGGCAATACTCCCCACAACGTCCATCTGCAGATGTTCCCTACCTCCAGCTCCTATGATCTTTCTCCCCCCTCTTCTGCAATATCTCTGAGCTGTGGGAAGAGGAGTGTGCTATAGAGTTACCATTTAGAACTGAGCACTCCACGATCTCTTATTTTCTGAATATTAACCAGTTGTTAGTCTATATGAATCACCAATGACTGCAAAAGGAGCCTCTCTGATAAGAGTTGAGAGAGGTCTTAATCTATGAGTATAGAGATGAAAACGTAGGAGCAATTTATTACTATGTCCATTTAGGAGAATAATAGTATTAGGTTCTCCCACTAGGACCTATGTCCTAGCCAGCTACGGGTTTTTGGCCCAGTTAACAGTACCAGACATCTATCTTTATTTCTACAATAGCGGGAGACCAGTGGAGAGTATTTCTCAGAGCATCTGGTGGGGGGGTTCCATGGTTCATCTTAATTCAGAACTAAGACACCTTCAGTGTCTCCGAGAGGAACACTATGGTTCTCTCTTTAGTTACAAAGCAAGTGATAGGTGACCTCATCATCCCAGATCAAAGACAAAGCTGTGTCTGCATTCATGTGAGCACATTCTGTGCCTGTGCATGTGTGTGTGAGCATGTCTATGAGCTGGTATATGTCTCTACTTGTGTAGTGGGTATTTGTTCCTGTATAACAGATGACCCAGTACACCTAGCTACTCACGTGTGTGTGTGTGTGTGTGTGTGTGTGTGTGTGTGTGTGTGTGTGTGTGTGAGCAAAAATTCTGCACATTCTTGGAATAGTTACATGCTGTGGAAAGTTGTTAACGATCGAGTTATACCAGGACAACATTGTCAAACACATGAGGAGAAGGGCAACAGAGAGGCCATCAATATGTAGCTACTGCGGTGCCATCAAAGGATAAATGTGGGGGGCTCACAGCACGGCACTCAAAATATACAGAGATAAGGCCTTACGTGTGGGAGACTCGGGTCTCAGCTCCTGAGCTCCCACCATCCTTTCCCACTCCTGTGAGCACAGTGTCTGGGATTCTGACACCAAAGTCACCTGCCTCTTGTCTCCAAGGTTCATTGTCCAGATCTCAGCCCCTCAAGAGCTCTAAGGAAATAGGATCTTACAAACGAATATTTCTATGCTCTGGTTTTTGGTTCCATTCATAAAATACAAAATAAAGGCTGGTTTCCTATGTCTAATGAGGTCACATGGAAGAATGAAGCTATCAAAACCATCTTTGAAGACCTACCAAATGATGGGGCAGAAATTTAAAAAAAAAAAAAAATTGGAAATCCCAGACATGAATCAGGACATTCCAGGGCTTTGAGGGCTCCTCCTCACTATGGATCTTCTGATGTGGCTCCCACATCCCTGAGAGGTTTCAGTGACACTAAGTACTCAGAACAGTAGCACACAAAGTAGGCATGACAAGCCAAACCTCAAGTGTGTGCAAGACAGACTCACACCTGATCAATGCCTAGAACACTGGGTGAAGGGAGCGGGACACCGACCAGCAGTAAAATATCTTGTTACAGAAGGGAGGAGGTGATGACTTTAAGCACACAGCCCTCTCATTTTCCTTCCACAGCAAGAAGACTCACACACACAGGGCTTCTAAACTATTAACCCTGTGCAGGTGACCTACAGGCCTGGGCCCACTGAGGAGATACAATTCTGGACAGTAGCACCCAAAGATTTGTGACAAATCACAGCTTTCAAGACAGAATGAGTGGACTCTGGTTGTCTTCTGTGTCTACATACTATGTCCATTGAAGTGTTGTGGGAATTCGGTCCATTCGGCCAGTGGTATAGGGGTAACAGGCCTAGGGGGCGTCTTCTCTGGGTATGTGAGCAGATAAGAACTTGAGGAGGAGGGTCAAGTTCTCTCTCTGGAACCTGGAAGGTTTCTTGACCCCACGGATTGGTGAGCTGGTACTGAGCTTTCCCCACCCTTCCCTGGTAGACGAGGAGGTGGCAGCACCACTTCATTCTATATTCCTTGAGTATGTTATTCCCATTTCATCCCTTAATAAATTATTGACCATACTTCTGTGGGTTCTCATTTCAGAAGTCCTTCCTGCCCAACGAACTGTGAGTTGCCTGATGTCCAGTCACTGAATTCCACTCTACCAAGGAGGGTCTCTACCAAAGAACGTAAGAGGGAAAACAAATACTGACTCTGAGATAAAGGGACATGTTGCCCTTGCATTCCTGAGCTGGAATGCTGGACTCACTGAGATACAGAGCTCTGAATCCCTCCCAGTAACTCTTGTCTTCCCAGGCACCTGCTTAGTGCCACCACATAAAGAAAGCAGAACACAGAAACAGCCTGTTAGTCTCCCAAAGCATGAACTAAAACCTGAAAAGATGTGCACCAGCTGAGGTTCAATGTGGGACAGGCTCCGCTCTGCTGGTCACCCTCGTCTCATCCCTATCCAGAGAGAATTTGCCAGACTTCACCAAGAGGACAGTGGCTATGACTACTGAGCTGTCCTAAACCTCTGAAAGCAACATGGCTCCTCTCCATGCTCACCACATCACCTTTTTCTGAGAAAATCCTCCTCCTTTCCTTGATGGGAATATCACATAGTTGTTGGTGCTTCTGTGACATGCCAGAACACCCTGTCTCTGGTTCCCGTCAGAAGTTCACTGTCTGTTCAATGACTCCAGGTGTTGGGAAACTGTAATCTCCTCCATCACCTGGATCAGACACCTTCTCACTGAGACACGTGATGCAGGGCCAGGGTTCTGAGCAGCCATTCTTCATTGCTCCTGTGTTCTCTTGTCTGAAGACTGCTGATTGGTGAGATTGCAGCAAACAAGGAAGAGGACAGAGAGCAAACCCAGTGGGCGAGGCCACCGTGAGGGTCTGTAGACAGCTAAGCCAGACTCACTGGGTTTGAAGTGTGGGGGGAACATCATGTTCAGAGGATAAATGTGTTAAGCATGTAAAACAAAATTATCTGTAGCTTGTATAAGCAGCCATGAGGAGGTTGCTCCTACTTCGAGTGTATCGTGTCACCCGACCAGCGATGGACCACTTCCTGGTACAGTTAGGCTATTAATAAAAAGAAAAAGGCTGATTGTTGGACATTTCACAGCCTCAGCTATTCCTACAAGGTAATGGGTCACAGGTTAAACAGGCTAACCGCTAAGGTCTGCATTTTATGAGATGCTTGCTTGGATACTTGAAGCATCTGCAGGAATACTGTTACAAGATCAAGCTTTGCCCACACCCAGAATGGGATAGGAGTTAATTTGGCTCCCAAAAATTATAACTTTGTAGGATTTTTTTCTTTATAATTCTTAGGGTAGCAACGGTCAGGGCTTTTCCTGGCGAACTCCCTCTGGTTTGGTCTTCGCTGATCTCTTTTTAATTAAAAGCCTCTAATTTATTAAAACCAAACCTTAAGACAGACCAGTAAATCTCTAAACGACACAGGACCCACAAAAAAAGGAGAGCTTGTCCACAGCTAGGCGCCAACACCTGAGTTAGCATTCGCCAGTGGGGAAGGCATGGGGTCAGACCCAGAGTCTCTACCATGAACTGTGCTTCAGACTTAATAAGGCCAACCTCAAACAGCTTAACCCATCTGTGACCTTCTCTAAAGGACCTCCCTATTGTTTCAAGAAAAGCAGCCATTTCTAGGAATAGAAACTAAAACCAACTCTGACTGCCACCCTTCCGCGGGTGGTTTAGATAAAAAGAGCTCAGATCCAGCCAGAAAAGTATAGACAGCAGGGGCTGTGTGTGGACCAGGACCGATAAAGTAACTGGGGGAAGATCAGGCTCTCCATCCCAAGTGCTCCTCCGTTCTTGGTGCAGTCCTTCCTAGGACATCAGAACTCCACACCTCACTTCTTTTCTTCCTGAACATCCTGAGTCTGAATTCCAGTTCTAGATCATTCCGAGGGGACTGACCCTGCTGGAGTGCAAAGACCTTCCCTGAGAGGAGAGCCTTCAAGAGGTGCCATTGCCATCAGATCAAGGTCACCACTGCTGAGGTAAGTGAACGGTTTCAAAGTTCAGCTTGGCCAATAACCTTACCTGTGTGATAACATGAAGAGTGGAGCACTGAGCCAGGAGGTGGTGGCACACGCTTTTAATTCCTGCACTCGAGAGGCAGAGACAGGTGGATCTCTGTGAGTTCGAGGCCAGCCTGGTCTACAAAGTGAGTTCTAGAGTAGCCAGGACTGTTATACAGAGAAACCTTTCTTGAAAAAAACAAAAAAAGAAAAGAGAGGAGCACTAAACTTGGGCAGGAGAGCTTGGGGATTTCTACTCGGGGAGCATTCACAGCAGCATCCTTCTGGGGCCATCTTCTGTGCCGCAGAGAATTCCGAAGCAGAGAAGCAACAGCCCTTCCCTCCACCTGCTTGTCCTGGGCTTTGCTGGTTTTCTGAAGTAGTCAAGTTTGGAGACAGACAGCAGATTGGGCTACCCAGATGCTCTTGGAGTTGATGCTGTAAGCTCCTCATTTACCCATGAAGATAAAATCCCAGATCAGCAACAACCACAGACAGTCTCTGGCAGGTCAGGTTGAGCCCTCTGGCTTTCAGAGATTCCGCTGCTCTCAGGCACTTATTAGTCTGATGAGTCCACCTTTATAGTTCTTCCTGTGTCTCTCTTGCAGTTTGCAAAACACTTTGCTCTGTATGTTTTCAGGGCTTTGACTGTAATGACTTCAAGAGTTTCTTCTGCTGCTCTGTGTATCTGGAGCTCTACAAGCCTCTTGTATCTATCTGGATGTGCTTTTATGTCCCTAAATTTGGGGACTTTTTGCTAGAATTGGTTGAGAATGTTTTCTCTGCCGTTGGAATGGAGATCTTCTCCTTTTAAGCCCATATGTTTCATGGTGTCCCAAAGGTCACATGTGGTCTGTTCATAGGTTTTTCAATTTTTATGATCATCGCTGATCAAGTCTCCTAATTCCTGTGAATTGTCTTCAACTCCTGCTGTTCCCTCCCCCATATGATCCACTCTGTTGGCAAGCCTTTCCTCTGAGCATTTGACTTAATGTGTTTTTAATCTCTAGCTGTAGTTTGCGTTTTCCTGCCTGGCCCACAGTCAGGACAAATCTCTCTCACCTGCCAGTCCCACAGCCACTCAGACCCGACCAAGTAAACACAGAGACTTATATTGGTTACAAACTGTATGGCCATGGCAGGCTTCTTGCTAACTGTTCTTATAGCCTAAATTAATCCATTTCTATTAATCTATACCTTGCCACATGGCTCGTGGCTTACCGGCATCTTTACATGCTGTTTCTCATCATGGCGGCTGGCAGTGTCTATGTGTCTCAGCCTTCCACTTCCCAGCTCTATTCTCCTCCTTGTCCCGCCTATACTTCCTACCTGGCCACGGGCCAATCAGTGATTTATTTATTGACCAATCAGCAACACATTTGACATACAGACCATCCCACAGCATCTAGCCTCATTTAAGTTGAGACTTTCTTCAGTATTTCTCTTTATTGAATTACATTTTCATACCCTGTATTGACTCCTGTCTTTCATTCAGCTGATTGCTTGAATTCTCTTTCTTTGATCACATTTACATCATCCTTTTGAATTCCTTGTCTGGAACTTTATCTAAGTCATTCTCACGAAGGCTGTTACTCTGGGGTTTGTATGTTTTAGAGGAGATGAGCTGTCTTGGTTTTTCATACAACCAAGTTTTTGTATTCAAATTTGCTTAGGTCACTGGTTGGATTTTCTTTTGTATATATCTATTGGCTACTTATTTTCTAATAGGAAGAAGTAGGGTGTGTAGCTAGAGTTTTCTGGCCTGGCCCACGGTCAGGGCAAATCTCTCTCACCCGCCAGTCCCACAGCCGCTCAGACCTGACCAAGTAAACACAGAGACTTATATTGGTTACAAACTGTATGGCCGTGGCAGGCTTCTTGCTAACTGTTCTTACAGCTTAAATTAATCCATTTCCATTAATCTATACCTTGCCACATGGCTCGTGGCTTACCAGCATCTTCACATGCTGTTTGTCATCATGGCGGCTGGCAGTGTCTCTCTGACTCAGCCTTCCACTTCCCAGCTTTATTCTCCTCCTTGTCCCGCCTATACTTCCTGCCTAGCCAATGGCCAATCAGTGTTTTATTTATTGACCAATCAGAGCAACACATTTGCCATACAGAACATCCCACAGCAAGGGTAGGCTTTGAAGACTCTGATACATGGGGTGGTCAGCAGGGTCAGGGGAATGTGGATGTCCGAGACTCAGAAGTGAATGCTGACCTCCCTGGGTGAGTTGGTGGATAGACAGCCTGCAACTCTGACAGACCAGGCAGTGGGTGGGCAAGAGGCCCGTCAGGCACTGGAGGTTGGGGATCTGCAGTCTTTGAGGTACAGGGAATCACCTCATGGAGTGGGGAGTGGGTAGACAGGAAGGTTCACAGGCTACCCGCACTAGTATGTAAGTGCTGATCCACTTACCTGTGGGTATAAAGATAAGTATTTAGAAAGCAGATAGGAATTACATTGGGAGAGGAAAAGCCATAGTTGGTTCTCCTCTGAGATCTATGACCTCACTAGCAACAGGTGGTTGGTTAAGTTTTCAGTCACCAAGCATGATTTTGTTCTTGTTCAGTCAGCCTAAAGTCCAATTAGAGAGCTGTAGGGAACGGCCAACACATAAACGCCACCACTGCACCTTTAGAGGTATCTCAATGTGATGATCATCATTATGGCTCATAGGTGTCACAGCTGGGTGGGATTATTGAACGTTTTCCTCTCTTGGCAACTTGCACAGCACCTCCTGCTACAATGGAAGCTAGTCTTTGGGGAGCAGACTTTGGCACAGACACAGCTTGATTTCACTCAGTCCCATATCTGAAGTGTGTGGTGTCTTCAGCAAAAGGGCCTTTGAACTTCTAGGGCTCAAGCAAGGGCAACAACAGTAGGCTGTGTTGTTTGGGGAGTGTCATGGACTCCCCTGACCCACAACTCAAGAGAAGTTTCTCATGCCTGACAATGAAGTTTCTGTTACTCTATGGCTCAGAGGGGAGGCATTATCAACCAAGTGGAATGACTTCATTTTAAGTATATAAATATACATATACCTACATATATATATATATACACACCTACACACACACACATATATATATAATGATTATATATATTATATATATAATGATTATATTATATATATATATATATATATATATATAATGATTCTGAATGCTGTCCTTCTATACTTTTGTTTTAACTCTTTCTCCAAGTTAATTCTGGTGTTTTCTTTTTTTTAAAGATTTTATTTATTTATTATGCATACAGGGTTCTGCGAGCATGGATGCCTACATGCCAGAAGATGGCACCAGATTTCATTATAGATTGTTATGAGCCACAGTGTGGTTGCTAGGAATTGAACTCAGGATCCCTGGAAGGACAGCCAGTGCTCTTATCCTCTGAGTCATCTCTCCGGGTGTTTTCTGGAGTATCTGAGATACTGTGGCTTTGAGAAATATTATAACCTTAAAATCTAGTCAGCATTTTGCAGGTCGCTTGTCAGAGATCACCCAGGGTGTCCCTGTCAGGGCCTGGTGTGGAAGCTCTGGTTCTTACTCTGTCTTGATTTCTGACCTAATCACCCCAGAGAACACAGTACAGGGACATACACAACTAAGCAACTGAACACCAAGAAGCAAGGGTCACTCATTTAGGAGTCTGCTTCCACAGAGCCCATGTCCCACCTCTGCTAAGAGAAGAAAGGGGAATTACAGTTAGTTGGACATCTCTTTTCAATTCAGTCGTTTCCATTCCTCATCCAGTGTCATTTACTCATTATACAATAACCATGCAAAGAGATCAGAGGCCTTGAGGACCTACAGACAGTTTAGTGAAGTGTTCTCATAAGGCTGAGGACCCTGCCAGGAGAATTGTTGCTTCTTTAATGTTCTTTTAGGGTGGACATCATGCATAGGTATCATTTTGATGAAAATAATGAATTTAAAGGAAACTTCAAACTGATAATAAAGGTTGCAATGGGTAACTTCACAGAGTAAGTGGAAGTTAAACCAAGAAGTGTAAGGAAATTCCTAGGAGGAAATGAAGCCTGAGAAGGAGGCCTCTTTATAGCCAGGTCAGCACGGAAGCAGCAGCCAAGAGAAGAGTAGAAAGGCAACACTGGATCTGATGTGGTGCAGGGGCAGGGTCCTGCTTTACTGTGCCAGCAAACACCAAGGCTTTAATTAATAATCACAGATTCTCTCCTCTCTGCTCCCTTCAGCTTCTACTGGACAGAGCCATGGCTTGGGCCTCTAGCTTTGATGAATTCTTTAAGAATTTTAAGAGGGAAAGTAAAATCCTCTCTGAGGAAAACATCACCTTGATTAAATCCTACATTGAGCAAAATGACCTCCAGGAAGCACTTTCTGTAATCAACAATGCACTGAGAGACATCGAGAATGCCCCGCTGAACATTGCTGTGACAGGGGAGACAGGGACAGGGAAGTCCACATTCATCAATGCCCTCAGGGGGGTGGGGCAGGAAGAAGAAGGTGCAGCCACCACTGGAGTGACAGAGACAACCATGGAGAGAAAGCAGTATGACCACCCCAAGTTTCCCCAGGTGAAAATATGGGACCTGCCTGGCATTGGGTCCACTAACTTCCCACCACAAAACTACCTAACAGAAATGAAGTTTGCTGAATATGACTTCTTCATTATTGTCTCTTCTACACGCTTCAAAGAAAATGATGCACAACTAGCCAAAGCCATCAAAGAGATGAAGATGAATTTCTACTTTGTCCGAACCAAGACAGATAATGACTTATATAATGAACAGAAGAGTAAACCTAAGTCTTTCAATAAGGAGAATGTCCTGATGAACATCAGAAAAGACTGTTCAAAGCATCTCCAGGAGGTTCTCTCCAGTGAACCTCCAGTCTTCTTGGTCTCTAACTTGGATAGGTCTGGCTATGACTTCCCAAATCTGGAAATGAAACTCCTAAGGGAGCTCCCAGCTCATAAGCGCCACATCTTCATGCTATCCTTGCACAGTGTTACTGAGGACACCATTAACCTCAAGAGAGATTCCTTGAAGCAGAAAGTCTGGCTAGAGGCCGTGAAGGCTGGAGTATTGGCCACCATTCCACTTGGTGGCATGATCAAGGATGATCTAGAGAATCTGGATGAAACATTCAACCTCTACAGGTCTTACTTTGGGCTGGATGATGCCTCATTGGAAAAGATTGCTGAAGATTTTGACATGTCTGTGAATGAATTCAAGGTGCACCTTCAGTTTCCCCATTTGTTTGCAGAAGACAATGATGTGACCTTAGGAGACAGACTAGTGAAATATATCAAACACATTTCCTCCGTTACTGGTGGACCACTTGCTACCTGCATTTACTACAGAAAGACTTACTATTTGCAGAATCTCTTTCTGGATACTGCTGCAAATGATGCCATAGCTCTTCTTAATAAGGAAGCTCTTTTTGAAAAGAAGGTGGGACCATATATATCTAAGCCCCCCGATTACTGGGAATGATGGGAAAATGAGGCACAAGCTCCAGTCAGTACTTACTTTTCACCTTGCCTGGGACACTGACTCATAACCTTTTCCAGAGTAACAAACCTTGTCTGTGGAGCACCAGAGCGTTCATCCTTTTCCTCTTCTGGAGCCAGAAGCTCACTGTGTCAAGTGTTCAATGGTGCTGTAGCATTAGAAGAATCATCAACACTGTGTGAATGCATGAGGAAACCTCATTTACACTGAAGTCGTATGTAAATAACATATGATAATATGGATTTGATTTGCAATTCTGTTATGAAATGAATCCTAGATCTTTAGCCACTGTGAAAGTCTTCACACACTTCTGCATTCTCGCACTGCTTTGAGGGGTTTCTGAAACAGCGGCATCTGGTGCCCAACATTGTATAGACAAACACATCTCCTTAAAAGGTGTGAGCCCCACACAGGAGGCACACAACAGGTGGGGACTGTGACCATAGGCCAAGTTCCATCCCAAAGGCGCTGGGTAAAAAAAAAATAGAAGAGTAAACATACCTATAAATCCCCTTGGTTCATACAAATAAAAAATTTATTTCATTCATACCCTTCAAGGCAAATTTGAGTGAACTGGGAATTCACACTATGTGAATGGCAACTGAAACTCTTCATTTGACCTAGTGGCATTAGGAGCCTTGATATGTCACACAGTATACCCTTTTGTCCAATCAGCTCTACCCACAAATGTTCATTGTAATGAGCCATTGGTCCAGGTCAAGGCCTCAGGCACACCATGATCACGACACTCTAACAGCAACTCCCCTTGGTTATTCTGCTGTTGCCCCAAGACATGGAGAACCTGTGGCTACTGTTCTCCAGGACCAGTCCTTTCACATGCTCCAGTGGTTCATAAATGGGGTAGATAATAGGGTAGGCCAATCTAAGGCCAGTATCTGGGTCTGGATTGTAGCTGAGCATTTCAGTCCCAGCCGCTGGGATCATCCCCTTCAGTAGAGGTGTGGAACCAGCTCTCCTAGATCCCTGTCATTGGGACTAGCTCTCCTATGGCATGGTGTGGGGCGGGGCCATCTCCCTTGTGTGTTGAGGCCAGCTCTTCCATGAGGAGTGGTACCAGCTCTGCTGCTGCATTGTCCAGCAAGGGGCAGGGCCAGTGATGGGAGGGACTGGCTCAGCAAGGTCCTTGGATTTCAACACTGATGGATCCTATGATGCCCTGTGATAACATGGATCATTGACATCAACACAGACCCCAGCTGCAGCAGGAACATGGGCCTTTACATGGCCCTCAGGAGCATCTTGGGCCCTGATGTCACCATGGCCCCAGTGGAAGCACAGGCTACCCTGATCAGTATGGTCCCCAGGCAGCATGACCCTCAGACAGCAACATGGTCTCAGGTGACAGACCAGAGCCCAGGCATCTGCACAGTCCTTGGTAGTAACAGGAGCCACAGACATCAACTTAGTTGCTGGCTGCAAACTCAGACCATGGCATCTTAGTCCCCAGATTGGGGTTTATTTATTCCATTGACAGGTTAGAATGGCTAGTTGAGCAGAGACTGTGGAAGAGGGGCTGATATCTGGAGTCTCTGTTTCTAATTGTCAGGAGACACAGCTGACCCTTCTTCCTACCATACACACATTCTTACTGATGTCCTGTCTAAGCCCTGACAACACACTCCTCCTTGGTTTCACTGTGGAAGACACAACACAATGCTGGTTGTTGAAGAACTGGGGTAGATCAGCTCATTTCATCATACCTGCAGCCCTGACTCATGTTTTTCTGCCAATGTATCCTGAAATGAGGAGGGGAGGGAGGAGAACAGTAGATGGAAATTTCTACTCTCCAGTCTTGCCTTGCCCAGCACTCCTGATGAATCTATTCCACCTGTGGTCCTGCAGCTTCTTGTATAATAATCACTCATAGGCTTATATTAATTACAAACTGTATGGCCTATATATCCAGCTACTTGCTAGCTAGCTCTTTCATCTTAAATTAACCCATTTCTAGAAATCTGTATGTTGCCAGGTGGCCGTGGCATTACCAGTCTGCTGACATCTTGTTGCTCCTTCTGTGGCAGGATAGGGTCTATCCCAACTCTGCCATTCTTCTCTCTGGATCTCTGCTTGGATTTTCCACCTGGATGTAAACCTCCTTGCCGTAGGCCAAAACAGCTTTATTTATTATCCAAATGGGAGCCACATATATCCACAACATACAGAAAGACATCCCACAACAAAGAGCAGCCACTTTTGTCCCTGGATAGCAGGTTACAGGGAAGTGTATTCCTTTAGAGACTTGATTTCACAGTGAGACCTGCAAGGAAAGAGTGAGTCAAGGTCACATGTGGGAGCAGAGTCTGTGAAAAACCCAATCTGCTCACATCAGAGCTAAGACACCTCCACTGTCTCTGAGAGGAACACCAGGGTCCCTTCTTTAGTCACAAAGGAAATTGTAGAAGAACATCATCCTGGAGCAATAGAAGGTACAAGGCACTCACTGTGCCTGATGCATATGTGCATGCGTGCGTGCGTCTGTGTGTGTGTGTGTGTGTGTGTGTGTGTGTGTGTGTGTGTTTGTGTGTGTATGTGTGTGTTTGCACAAAGGTCAATCTGCATGTATGTGTATTTGTGTGTAACTGATGACCCAGTACTTGTAGCTACATACTAACCAAAGAGACATTAGTCCACCCAAGCATGTGGCTCTATCAGGCTTTGTCTTTTCCACAATTCCCTCTGCCTTGCTGAAAACAATTAGATCACATCCCTAAAACAAGCCACCAAGGTCTATTCCCTTACTTGGTCACTTCTTCCTCCTGAGATTGACTACCAAGGTCCAGTTATCAAAGTATTTGAGTCTGTCAATCAACAGCCCCCTTTGGCTCACCTAATTAACATGTCCAATCAAAATATACCACCACATCCTAGCTCACTCTAACACAGACCTCCCCTTTTTCTCTTCTTAAAAATGACACCTGCAAGGTCATTTGCTGCTGTTTTTCTGCCTGAGTCAGAAAACAGCCATTTTAACTTTTTTTCCCTCTTAATAAAGTATCTCTCTGTGAAATTAACTGTTTCGGTGTGGTTTATACCCAATATGAAGTCCAGGAGGGAGCCCCCACTGTCCCCTTCATTGGTACTGAGATTAAAATGGGCCTGTAGCCCTTTATCACCCATTCCAGTCCTTCTGGAGCCCAATTTCCTCATCCAATAGCGGCTCATTGTTAAGTCCCCCACCTTGGCTATCCTGAATAGTACCTCCCAGGTTATTGGGTGACAGCTATCCAGTGTCTACTGTCCACAATCTGTCCTGTGGGATCCGGTGAGACTGCAGCCTGCCATGAACTTCACTGACTACCGTAGACTCCCACGGACTGGCTCCTAGCTAGGCATATCACGTCAGTCTGGTTTGGTAGGGGGCTTCACCCTATCACTCTTGGTGATCACACTGTATACGGTGCCCTCTCTTCCTTGAGAACAAAACTGTCAACAGGTTGGGGATTCATCCTCAGACAAACCGAGGTCTCTGTCTTAGTGATGTTGCCTGGGTGACGCTCCACTCCCTCCAAGAGACTGTGGTGATATTGTGTTCCCCAAAATATTGTGCACCCTAATAAACTTATCTGGGGTCAGACAACAAAACAGCCACAATATTAAACATAGAGGTTAGGCAGTGGTAGCACATGCCTTTAATCCTAACATTCCAGAGGCAGAGATCCACCTGGATCTCTGTGAGTTCAAAGCCACACTGGAAACAGCCAAGCATGGTGACTCATGCCTTTAATCCCAGGAAGTGATGGCAGAAAGCAGAAAAGTATATAAGACATGAGGACCAGGAACTAGAGCTGGTTAAGGTCTTAGGCTTTTGAGCAGCACAGTTCAGCTGAGAGTCATCCAGTCTGAGGAAACAGGATCAGCTGAGGAATTGGCAAGGTGAGGTGGCTGTGCCTTGTTCTGCTTCTCTGATCTTCCAGCATTCACCCCAATACCCAGCTACAGGTTTGTTTTTATTAATAAGACCTTGTAAGATTCCTGCTACAAGAGACTGCTCCGTGGCCTCTCGGGATACACAGGCACACTTGGTATCTCAACTTTGGTCCAAGACCACCAAGGGTGATGGGTTCTGCCCCTCCATTCTGACTGACTCATCTTTGGGAATGTCACCTCCAGAATCTCCAGTAGCTACAGCACTCAGACATCAAATTTCTTAAGCTCATTTCTGCAGTACCCAGTCTTGGCCTCTATATCCACTGGACAATCAATCTAACAGCTCTCAGGATCCTAATATTATTCCGGATCTTTACAACTTTTATGGGTGCACAGAAAAATGGAAATGTTGTGCCCAGATCGCAACCCCCCAGAGAGACCACCAAAGACAAGCATGCTGGAATGCAAAAGCAAGGTTTAATTTGGGATATCCAAAAGCATATCCAAAAGCAATATAAGCCTAGGCAGGGACTTCGTCCAATACATCCAACATAGTGGAGGCTGGAGGAAGTGCCCACCTCTTGCAAGCTCAGTTTTTAAAGGCAAAAACCACAAGGTTACATCATTTAGGGGTGCTAGTATGGGTACAATTTGGATTGGCTCACTTCTAGGGGCTTTCTAGAAATCATGGCTTAATCTTACTTCTAAGGGCGTGGTTGCCCACCACCATTTCTCATTGGCTGCCCCAGGTGGGGAAATTTATGTGGTCAATTACCCTGGAAACCAGGGAGAGGACATTCCATACCTCGTGACTACCTTGTGACTCTGTACTTTTACACTTCCTGGTTTCTGGAATCTGGACTGACTGGTTTCAGTAACTAATGGCCTATCATTAAAGGAGAAATCTTAGGCCTTAGTTTTAGAGTGAAAGCATTTTGGTCTTATTTCTAAGATGGCTCATTTTGGTCTCACAGAAAGAGATCCTCTGCGTCTCTGCTTTTTCCTTTCTGTGCCCCAAGCACCACCTGTACACCTCCTGCTCACCATCCCGGCCTCCTTGCTTTCAGGTCCTGGCAGACTCTTCTGCTCCTAAAACTGAAACTCTGTCCTTTGACCCAGCCAATAAACCACTCCTCCTCATCCTCCTTGTCCTTGTCCTCCTCCTCCTCCTCATGGTCAGTTGCCTTCCCAACAATCTCCTTTGTCTGACACCCTCCCCACTCCTCCATCCACTTGGATTTCACCAAGGCCAGACAGACCAGCCTCTATGGTCTTGGCTCCCAACTCCCCTCCCTTAATCCAGCCCAGGATGCTGCAGAGTCTGCCTGAGCCCACAGCCTCACAGGTCAGGCCCCTGGGGCCAAAGTCCTCAGGTTCCTTCCAACCCACCTGAGCTCTGCTAACATTCCAACAGCACCCCTCTTTCTCCTTGCCCATCAGGCTGGGCCACACTCACTTCCAGGTCAGTCTTTCCTACTCTGCACAGTGCAGCCTGGCCTGGCAGGGAGACATCTGTGCTCATATGCAGAGCACATCAGCCTCTCCAGCACTCCTTAACAACCAGTCCCTCCCTTCTGTGCTACAAGTTCTGCAGCATGCTTAGGCCCCTGTAGGGCTAACGCAACTGACTGAGCCCCCTCCTCCTAACCTCCTTCCCCTGCCTCCTCAGCCACTTGTTCTACCTGAAGGGCTCCAATAGCCCCCACTCCTCAAAGACCCCTCCTTTCAGCCCAGTGCCACTCCCCCTTCCTTCCCAAAGTCAAACTCTCCACTGTTGATAACCAAGGAAATCACAGCACAATTTACAAATTCCTACTGTGATAACACCTCCCTTGCCAAGGCCCTTGCTGCTGCTGCTGCTGCTGCTGCTGCTTTCCCACCTTAACCCTTTCCTGTTCTGATACTGCCTTCAGTTTAAACCTAATCATAGGAAAACTATAATATTCTGTATATTCTTTAACGACAGATGTTTACTACATTCATGGTTAAAGGTTTATTTTCATGCTAAATGATCTCCAATTATCCTCAACTCAAACTTTAAGGCTCAAACTTAATAGGGATAAAGCAACAAGTCCTAACCTTATAAAAGCTGTATTAACTTATGATCTCGTAGAAAATTCACCACTCACATTCCTTGCTTGTCCTCCCCTCAATCCCTCCACACTTCTCTCTCTACCCTAACGTTCTCCAGACCCCCTTCACTCCTGCCCAGAGACTACAAAGGTAGGCAAAGACCTCCTCCCCCATTCCTCTCATATAAAAAAGGGCCTTCTAACCTACACTTCAGCCTACAGTTTTTGTAAAGATGGCAGCTCCTTCCTGTCACATGTCCACATCAGACTGACCCCTCCATTATCAGTAAAGACAGTAGTCACACAGACACAACAGCCCAACAAGCTTCAACCCCACTTTTGTAACTCACCCTAACCCCACCCCAGGTTACCCTACTACACAACCCAGATAATAAGGTAACCAAGACACCTAACCCTCCTTCAACACAGAATATCTCCTAATCCCCACTGTGTATTCATCTTCACCCTCCAGCTCCTGTTCCCTCAAGATCACCCATTCCCCACAAATCTCATCTATCTTCTCACACTCCTACATTTCTTCTGTCCAAATGATTGCCAAAATTCCTCCACCAAGTGACTCCCCTAAATTCATTAACTGTCTAGACATCCTCTGTTGTAGAAGAATAGCTGGAGATGTGTTACATTTGTTTGTGCTATAGAATATTTATTTAATGATGCAAAGATGTGTTGCATTCTTTATGTTACATTTGTTTAACTCTGTGAAGCTGTGTTCCTCTTCCTGTCTAAGACACTTGATTGGTCTAGTAAAGAGCTGAATGGCCAATAGCAAGGCAGGAGAGAGGATAGGCAGGACTGGCAGACAGAGAGAATAAATAGGAGGAGAAATCTGGGAGGAGATGGAGGAGCAAAAGAAGGAGAAGGAGAGGAGGACTCGGGGGCCACACTTTCCCTGAGATCTCTCCCCTTCCCCTGAGATCTCTCCCCTTTCCCTGGGATCTCTCCCCTTTCCCTGGGATCTCTCCCCTTTCCCTGGGATCTCTCCCCTTTCCCTGGGATCTCTCCTCTTTCCCTGGGATCTCTCCCCTTTCCCTGGGATCTCTCCCCTTTCCCTGGGATCTCTCCCCTTTCCCTGGGATCTCTCCCCTTTCCCTGTGTGTTCTCCCCTTCCCCTGGGATCTCTCCCCTTTCCCTGGGATCTCTCCCCTTTCCCTGGGATCTCTCCCCTTCCCCTGAGATCTCTCCCCTTTCCCTGGGATCTCTCCCCTTTCCCTGGGATCTCTCCTCTTTCCCTGGGATCTCTCCCCTTCCCCTGGGATCTCTCCCCTTTCCCTGGGATCTCTCCCCTTTCCCTGGGATCTCTCCTCTTTCCCTGGGATCTCTCCATGGTATCTCTCCTTTTCCAGGTGTTGCGGCCATGTCACACGACCCCCGAGTAAGACCACCACAGAGCCAATATCCAATGCAAAACACACAGGGGTTTATTGGTAACAAGCAAGCCCGGGCTTGGTCCGAGTCCAAAAAACTGGCTAGCCAGGTACAGGAGGACAGCCCTGAGCGCTCATAATGAGGGGTTTTTAAAGGGAAAAACCACAAGAAGGGTAGCAGAAGCCTTGGCGTCATATGATTGGGTGAGGGTTTGTAACCTTTGAATTTACTGGTTGGGGGTTACAGTTATCATTTTTGGGCAGGCCTGGACAAGTCCCAGGCTTTGTTCTTGCCATGGAAGCTGGATGGCCTTGCACCTTCACATTGACCCATGCACGTAGGTCTAAGTTGGTGAAGGGTCCCAGACAATAAACATCTGGCTGAACCTTGAGCAGTCAGAGTACGTGCAGAAAGGGAGCTACTGCAAGGACTATGCCTTTTGTTCATGGCCCTCCCAGAGACCATTTGTTTAAGTCTCAGGAAACTGAAATTGAGGCCTGATCTCTGAGAGAAGACTGAGCAGCCTGTAATGACATCTGCTTGGTCCTTTCACAGGGATCTCTCCCCATTACCCTGGGATCTCTCCTCTTTCCCTAGGATCTCTCCATGGGATCTCTCCCTCTTTTCCTGCTCTTGAGACTCCTTTTCTCCAACTAACAGGGCCACGAACCTAACAGTTTCAAATGTACATCTGAGAAAAAAAAAAATTCTAAACTTATTAACTTTACCACTGTCCAGGTAGTCATCTATCTGTCCTAACAGATTTCAAATCAACTACAGACTACTCCAGCAAACTCTAGCACCAATGCCAGCAGTTCCTTTGGAATCTACCTCCTGGTCCAGGATCACAGACTACACTTCCCTAGCCTCAGGTGGTACAGTAGAACTTGGACATCAACAGACAGAGTTTGCTCTTCCTGGCCTTGACCGACAACCCAGCTTCCTTGGATACCTTAACAACTATGCACCAAGGTCAGCAGAAAGCAGCCAGGGAGAATGATGCCCATTTACCCAACACCCAGCCCCCCAAATATAAATCAAAAAGGTGAGAGTTAGGGGACACTAGCCCACTGGAGCATGTAGCTCTGGCAGTCCTTGGCCTTCTCCCTAGTTCCCTCTGCCTTGCTGAAAATCATTACATTACATCCCGAAAGCTAGCCCCCAAGGTCTATTACTTATTTGGCATTTCCTCCTCCTGAGGATGACTACTAGGGTCCAGACATCAAAATATTAAAGTCCAGCAATCAACAGCCCCCTTTGGCTCACCTAATTAACATGCCTGATCAAATATACCACCGCATCCTAGCCCACTCCAACACAGACCTCCCCTTTTTCTCTTCTTAAAAATGACACCTGCAAGGTCATTTGCTGCTGTTTCACTGCCTGAGTCAGAAAGCTGCCACTTTAACTTTTCTTCCCCCACTGGGCATGGGGTGGGGGTGGCAGTGTATGGGGGTCTCCATCACTAACCTCTGCAGTTAACAGTCGGGTCAGGTCTAAAGAGCATGAGTTCAGTAGGTTCCTGGAATGGTGAGATATGGTGGTAAGTGACGAATGAATAGATCCGCATGAGGACAACACTGTTGAACACAGGAGTGAAAGCACAGCACAGAAACACTCCTCAGATCCTGCAAAACCCAGGAAAGTAAAGTGAGAAACACTTGCCCTGTGCATTTGCAGTGACCGACTCCACCCAGCCCTGAGTTCAGCAGGGTCAGTCATGAGTCATCCCACAGCCATTCTGTGTATTCTAACCGTCCCACTTCCTGTTATGCTCAGAAGAGAACGAAATGGTTCAGACCTTCCAAAACTGTGCTTCTGAGAGCCCATGGGAGCTGTGAGTGACACTTTCTCTGCCTTCTCAGTAAGACATCCAAGACCTCAGAAGTGGAGAGGTTGTGAAAGGTGTGTGTCAACGTGAATCAACTCCAGTGATTTATGACACGACACAAATACTTCTGGGTAATGTTATCTCAATTGATCTAAAAAAGAAAAGAAATAGATAAAAGGTGGCCAGAGTCATTACTCAGTACAGGAGGGTGTCACAATAATTACTCTGTTAGGTAGAGGATTACAGGGGCCTGAGATCTACCTTCACCCCTGGCTAAATGCACTGGGAGAAGTCACGCACTGGGAACAGGAGATGGTAGATCCTGAAAGAGAGGAGACAGGGCACTGAGCTTCATCGAAATTGGCATAGATTCCCTGGATATTTGGAAACATGTGGACCAAGGTTTTTGGTTGTATGGGATGGAGGATGGTGCACAGGGTAAGGTTTACCAGGGAGGCAGCAACAAGCCCTAGAGAATGGCATAAATTGTATCTTGAGTGAGCAAGGCAGATGGACAGTGTGGACTTGAGCACAGTGAGTGTTGTGTGACAACATTTTTCCTGGGTGGACAGAGCACACTCATCTACTCACCCCAGATAGAGAGCTCACCACAGACAAAGACACAGTTGTGGGGACTCTGACCAGCTCATTTATGATGAACATGGCTCTGGCAAGCCTTGCTCTTCTCTATCATTCCCCATGCCTTGCTAAAAACTATTAGGTTTCACTCCTAAAGCCAGCTACCAAAATCTATTCCCTTAGCTGGCTGCTTCCTCCTCCTGAGCCTGCCTACCAAAGTCCAGTAATCTAGAAGCATGCTTTGGCTCACCTAATTAATATGTCCAGTTAAAATTGAACACCTTATCCTAACACAGGGTTTCCATTTTACCTTTTCAAACCTCAATTTGCCTGTGTCCCGCATCCGTCTCCCCTCTGTCCAGAGGCAGTCCTTATTCCTCCAGGACAAATACCCCTGTCCTTTACACTGTTCCCTTCCCCTTTACCCTGATCCTCTACCTCCTGTCTTTGTCTCTTATTCCCTGCCCTCTGTCCCTCTGGGGCAAATAAATCTCCTTTGTGCTGAGAACTTGGTCTTGGAGGTCCTGAGCCAATATTTTTCCTTTCTCAGTTACCACCAAAGTCCAACTTGGTGAGCCAATGAGTTTTATTGGGGTTACTTACTAGAATATGTGTGAGTGGTTACAGGAGCAAGAAATACTCAGAGAGATGCATCACCAAGGCCCACCCCTGCCTGAGGAACAGCTCACAAAAGCTAGGACACCTAGTGCAGCTCAACAGGTTGGCGAGTCTCCGTTCCAAGTGACTCTGGTCTAACCCTCTTCCAGGAAGCTCAGAGTTTTCTTTGCAGGTCAGCTTTAATAATAAGAGAGGGACTCTCAGGTTTTATTACTTACTCTGGCAGGGAAGGGTCTAGCAAATTTAGTCAGTTTCAGGGACTTCCTGAAGGTATTTTGAGTTGTTTGCCTCTCTGCTTAAAGAGGTTCCCTGCAGGATGGAATGTTTCACTCTCAGAGAAACCTGTTACTCAACAGTGGATCACATTGTCCAAAACTCTGGGCAGTATGGAGACCTCAGTAGGTAGAGTTTGTGCTGGGCACCTGCAGCATAGCTTAGATAAGAGCTCCAGGTTCTGTCTGCCCATGCTTGGATGCTCTCTCTCTCTGCCTCTCTTTTCTCTCTCTCTCTCTCTCTCTCTCTCTCTCTCTCTCTCTCTCTCTCTCTCTCTCTCTCTCTCTCTCTCCCGCTCTCTTTCTCCCTCTCTCTCTCTCATCGTCCACCGGTGCTCCTCTCTACACACTGTTCTAGTAAGATCCTGCCAGTAGACACTAGAGGAGTAGTCAACTTCAGAGCTTCCCTGAACCTCAGAGAGCAACATGGTGTCTCTGCCCTGTTCCAGCTTCCCACCCCATGCATTGCGTTTTGCAGAGAAATTTTTCCTCTGTCCTCATGGAGCATACCAGTTTCTGATCCCATAGAGAAGTTGACTCTCTATTAAACTGACTCCAGGATGTCATTAACTTGAACCCCACCCTCACCCAGCCCACTCCTGGCCTCACCGGGCACAGACTTCCTAACCCCAGGGACACACAATACAGGGACAGGAATCTGATTCAGTGCTCTTCCCTGCTCCAGCATTTTCCTTTGTGGAGCTGTGGGGCTGGGGTCCTTCCGAGATTAGGTTTTAGTTCAAGTTTTGGTTTTAGTAATTCAGAAGTTTTTTATTATTATTATTTAAAAAAAACTGGCCAGGACCAAACCAAAGAGTTCTGTAGGTAAGGCCCTGACGATTGTCAGCCAAAGCATTATAAAGGTTAAAAAAACAAACAAACAAAAAACTCACAAAGAAATAATTTTGGGGAGCCAAATTAACTCATATCCTGTCTGGGTGTGAGAAAGGCTTGATTTTATAACAGATGTCCCGCAGGTGCCTCAGCCATCCAAGCAAGCAAGCGTCTCATACAAAAGCAGAACGTAGCAGTTAGCCTGTTTAATCCTGTGGCCCTTTACCCTGTAGGAATAGCTGGGGCAGGGAAATGTTTTACAACAACCAGCAATTTTTTAAGACTAGCCCAACAGCACCACGAAATGGCCCATCTCGGGTCAGCTGACAGGGTACATTCAAAGTAGGAGCAACTTCCTCATGGCTTATACAAGCTAGCAACAATGTTGTTTTTTTCAAGCACAGTAAGTTTATCCTCTCAACATGATGATGTTCACCCTCACAGTGGAAATGTCCATGAGTGCCTAGGGAGATAGTCCGTTTCTCCCTGGAGCTCACTTGGAGGCAGCCTTGCCTGATTGGTGAAGTCTGAGCCGGTGAGAATGCTGTCTCACAACAAGGTGAAGGGCATCTGAGTGACAACAGCCCTACAAACACATGTCCACTTACATTGTCCACTGGGTGAGAGAAAGAAAATCAACAGGACCGCAGCAAGCGTGTGGGGTTACAGCAAGGTCTGCAACCATTGCGCCCTGGGTTCCCTGGGTCTGAAAGTCAATACTGCCCGGCAATAGATGCCATCATCTGAGCAGAGGGGCTTGAGATAGGAAGCAGAGTGGTCAGTGCCAGGGAGCGCTGACACTGGAGTTGGTTACCAAGGTAGCCAAGCACTCAGGAAGCCCTGGAGTTCAACTCAGGCCACTTCAGCAGAGCTCCGCCTCCCTCTCTGAAGGAGGATGTGAAACAATTCAGCTGATTTGTGTAAACCAGCCAGCTGGTTCAAAGACTAGAAACCAAACCCTTCCCTCACTGCAGCCCCTCCCTTTAGGGACCAGAGAGGCAGGATTCCGATCCAGAAAATGAAGAGCAGAGAACAAAGACTGTGAGCAGGATCTGGAAGGAAACCCAGGCAGATCAGCCTTTACTTAGCAGCTGTTCTGATCTCCTGAAACTCCAGAAGCAGCACTCTGCATCCCATCTGGTTCCTGAACATCCCAGCTTAGAGGATTCCATAGAGAGCTACTCCAGTGACCTTGCTCCCAGAGAAGAGCTGACCTCTCAGAAGGGCCACTCACATCATCACTCAGGAGCAGGTATGTGAAGGATTTCTAAGTGCAGCTCGACTAAAAATCCTACTTGCTTATGACATGGAAGGTGAACTCCTGGCACCAGGGCAGAGGAGCTTGAATTCTGCTTTATTTCACTCAGGGGTTGTTCACAGTAGGGCCCTTCTCTGTCTTCTACACAGAGGACCCCAATCCCCCATCGAGGCAGCAACAATCTTTTCTATCACCTGCGCATTCCTGGGTCTGTTGCTCTTATGAGATTTTTAAACTTGGGGAAGAAGGCAGGCTGTGTAAGCAGATACCTCAGCCAATGCTGTATCCTGTTTGGGGTCGGTATTAGTTGTTGGAGCTGTTTGTTGTTTTTATTTTTGGTTTTGTTTGAGACTGGATCACTCTGTGTGCCTCTGGCTGGTCTAGAACATGAAAATCAGCCTGGCCTCCAACTCAAGGAGATTCATCTACCTCTTCTTCCTAGTGCTGAGATTAAAGGTGTGTACCACCACACCCAGCTCTGCTGTAACTGTTTCTTTACCCCATGGGGATAAAATTCTAGGATCAGAACACCCACTGGTATCACCTGGTGTACAATGAATCTGTGAGAAGCCATGAGCTTTACCTGGACCACCTGTGGACTAGGAAGGTCTTTGGGTTGGGTTTGGAAGTAGAAGCTTCTAAGCGGCTTTTTTCTCTGGCTCAGATCAACTATTTTATCTGCACTGAGGATACTATCTCTATGGCAGGGCATAAACTCCTTCAATGATGACTTTACTGAGGTTGGGGTTTTCTAAACTCTTCAGAGATTATGCCATGCTCAGTACATGAGGATCATGCAGAGGTATTTACTATTTTCTGTAATAAATCAGCACATAAATTTTTCTCTCAAACTTTCCATATGGTGGTCAAATAACACCAGGAAGTTTATTCTTTTTTTTTCAGATGTCAAAATTATTTATTTTGTCATTTAATATATTTTTTGAGAACTTCATGGATGAACACTACATCTTCCTCACTCCAGTTTCCCTCTCTTTTCATTCCAACTCTTCCCATCCCTCAATTAATGATCTATTCTTTAATTATTATCATAACACATATGTACATCTGTAATGGCAGGAAATTTACCCACATTCAAAAGTCCTTGATGTTTCTGGTATATGTCAAGGCTAGCTAGGCTGGGTTTTATGTCTGAGTCCTTTGATGGAAATTCAGATTAATTACATGAAACAAGAACCATATAAACCCTAGCATAGGAAATCTATTCATGAATATCCTTCATTTTGTATTAACTCCTTTGTTTATTGGGTAAGGCACAACCACATTTGTTAAAGTTGACCAAATAGAAGATAATGTCATTTTAAAATTTAGTGAACAACAATATAGTAGACAAAAGTGCACAATTGAGTAGTAAATTCTTTCTTACACTGTTGTGCTAGGAGTGAGCATGCACTTGGGTCCCGCATCAAATGGGTTTTCTGCGGTTGGTGACAATTGGAAGCTGCAAAGATGCTGCTCACAGAATCCGGTCCTTTCCACAGTCTAGAAGGCATGTCCAATCACTCTGCTGTGTATTCCCTGATACCAGTGTGCCGGCCTCCTTGCCTGCTTCCCCTGAACTTTCCTGCCCTTCCTTCACTTCTAGGACCTGTTGATGAGATGGTTTCTCCACTATTGACTTCTATCATGATGTGTAGTGGTTCCAGGAAGCAGGTGTGCTTTAGTTCAGAGTACACCAACAGAAATGTGTGCCAAGTGGGTTTTATGTAGTTAGTGTTATAGTGATTGTGGGGGTGTAGATATAAATACCATGGATTACAAATTGTAATTTCCTTCTGAGCTGGGTGAAGCATGTTGAGTTCCCTTTTTTTTAATTAAGAAAAAAAATTATTCATTTTTACATACCAATCAAGATCCCCCTCTTCGATCCTCCCACCCCTCCAGCCTCCCAGTGGAGTTCCTTTTATGCATTACTGAATTTAACATCTATCTTTGATCCACATTCCATGAATGAAGTCCAGGTAAGCTCAGTGTCCATGAGTGTCTTAGTTAGGGTTTCTATTGCTGTGAAGAGACACCATGACCACAGCAACTCTTATGAAGGAAAACATTTCATTGGGGCTGGCTTACAGTTAAGAAGTTTAGTCCATTATCATCAAGGCTTGAAACATGGCAGCGTGCATGGTGCTGGAGAGAGGCCGAGAGTTCTACATCTTGATCCAGAGGCTGAAAAAGCAGACTGTATCCCACACTGGGCACAGCTTGAACATAAGAGACCTCAAATCCTGTCCCCACAGTGACACACTCCTCTGACAAGGCCACACCTCCTAATAGGGCCACTCTCTATGAGCCAAGCATTTAAACACCTGAGTCTATGGGAGCCATTCCTGCTTAAACAACCACAATGGGGTTCCACTTTTCCAGTTCTTGCTGTTAGATCTAAGTCTCAAGAGACTGTATTATTATCATAATGTTCACTTGCTGACCATCAGATGTCAACTTTCTGTTTCTGATCATCTGAGGTGGGTACTGGTGTGGTTCCTAGTGATAGATCACACAAGCTATAACCTAACAAAGCAGATGATCTTCTGAAACCTGTTTCTATAATATGACCTATTAATATCCACAGATGCTGGCCATCCAATTTACCTTTCCATCACCTAGGGTGATATAGGTAGAATTTTCTCATTTCTGGGGAGTTTGGTCATGGTTTTCTAAAGAAGCAGAACTGCTAGCATGAATCTGTATCTGTTAAAGGGGGAGTTAGTAAAGTGGCTAACTAGCTGTGATCTGGCTAGTCCAACAGTAGATGTCTCTCTAAGGAAAGGCCAAGAATCCAGTAGTTATTGCATCCATGAGGCTGAATGTCATGGCTGGTCTTCAGTATACATTGGAATCCCTAAGAAGTGGGTTCATATACCAGCAAAGACATGCCCCAGCAGCAGGATAGATGAACTTGCTAGAGAGAATGATGGCAAGCAGGTAAAGAACAAGAGCTTCCTTCTTCCATGTCCTTATATGTGGGCTGCCACCAGAAGATGTAGCACAGATTTAAGGTGTATCTTCCCATCTCGAATTATCTAATCAAGAAAAATACACAGGTGTTCCCAGCTGCTTGGGTTTCAGTTTATTCCAGATGTAATCAAGTTGACAACCAAGATGAGCCATCACATGGGTATGTGAAAAGACAAAACTACAACACTTAGTTATTTCACTAACTAGTCCTCCAGTGGCTGCACCATTAGCAAAATAAAACCAAAAGATTTGGGAGAACTCACCCTTCTGTCCTGTTCTCTGTATAACAGCCCTGGCTGTAGTGGAACTAACTCTGTAGACCAGCCTGGCCTCGAACTCACAAGATGCACATGCCGCTGCCTCACAAGTACTGAAATTAAAGGCATGTGCCACCACCACCCAGCTGATACTGAGAGATATTAACTGGCTGAGTTTTTTAATCTATTGTAATCACCGAGTTTCAGGGTACCTTCTTCATACATGTCAATGTACTCTGTCCTCATCTGTGCCCCTCCCCCCATATGCCTCCATCTCCCCTTCCCTCCAGTTGATTCATTTTATTCCTCTAGCTAGTCCTTGATTCTGCTTCCCTCATACATATAACCTTGCTGCTTGATTGCCCACCTCTCTTAATTCCTCTTCAGCCTTTCATGATCCCTTCTCGAGACTGGGATCTAAAAAACACAGGTACAGACACACATGCTTTTAAGGTTAGGTTCAGCCTGAGAAATAAAATGTGGGATATTAGCCTTGCTGAGGTCTGGATTCTCTTCTCTGAACAATGATTCTAGTTATACTCACTTTTCTGAAAATGTCATGGTTTCATTTTTCTTCCCAGCTACATAGAATCTTATTGTGTCTACGTCATGTTTCCTTTGTCCATTTTTCTGTATACAGATATCTACACTGACTTGATTTCATGCATGTGCTTACATCTCTGTGGTCTGTTGACTAAGAGTCCTTCAGGTTGAACTGAATGGGATTCCTGGACCAGCGCTCAACTTTCTTAAGAAAATTCATACTTATTTAGTAGGAGCTGCACCAGCTTCTAACAGTGATGGTTCCTCTTCTCTACATTCTCATCAGCATTTGTTGTTGTTGATAATGTGTTTCGTGATGGTAGTTATTCTGACTTTGTTCAGATGGAATATCAAAGCAGCTTTAATTTGCTCTTCTCTGATAGCTCAGGCTGTTGAAAACATTTTCAAGTATTTATTGGTCATTTTATATAGTCTCTTCATGACTGTCTCTACAGCTCATTAGCGCACTAATTGACTGAATTATTTGAGTGTTTACTCTTTCAAGGTTTTGCTGCAGGCTGCAGGAATTTATCATAAGAACTCAGCTGGTTATGGCAAAGTCACTACCTGGAGAAATCAGGGAATTCCTCCAGAGGAAGCCAAATCCCAAGGAGTTTTTGGTGTTACTTGACTTGTTATATTTCAGCTGTATTCTGTTATGAAAATCATGTGTGCCTTCATAGTTTTCCCAATTGACTTTTCCCTAAGAAGGGCTAACAATGTGGACTGATCACTCTCTGGACATACTCATTCCAGGTTTTGGAGAACTGCCTCAGGAAAGGCTTTCTCTGGAATCAGATATCTCCCTTGGCCACTTTCAAGGACCAGCAGTAATAACAGTCCACATGCAAGTCTCCTGATTTAACACAAATTTCACAAGGAGACACCACCTAGGTCAGGTGGATGTTCAGTAATAGCTTTGCACAATTGAGCTCGGACCCTCCTTTCTTACAGCCTTACTAACTTTATAGACCTCTAACTCCTTATCTAATCACTTCTAGGAATATTTAGATAACCTTCTGCGCTGACAGCTATGCTCAACCCGAACCCCAGTTCAAGCCTCCCTGTAATTATCATCATTGGCAGCATCCGGCCAGGTCCATCCCCAGATGGAGGAAAGTACTTTATCAGATACCTCTGTACTCTCTAAGAACAGACTTAAGCATCCAGGCTACCTGTTTGAGAAGGCCTGGCAGATGTGCCAATTAAGCTTTACTTCCTCCTTTCCCAAACCTTACCTCTAGTTCCAGATCTCCCTTTAACTATCACCAGAGGCATCTAGCTGTACAGGTTGCCTAGCGATCGAGCACAGTTTCCCCCACCCTGCAGAAAAATGGCAGATAGCTTGGACAGATATGAGTCACAGGAAAAAAGAAGACAGTTTTATTTTCTCCCATTGACCTAGCAACTTATAGATTCTTAACATTTTCTACCAATCACGTTTTAGATTATAGCTGAGCACATAAGAGCCCTCTTCTTAGATATTACCTGAATTTAGCCTTTAGTTAATTCATTTCCCCATTGGTCACCTCCCTTTGGGGTTGCAAATGATAATTAATGGTTATTGCCTCCCTATGTGATTCTTATCACCCCTCCGTTTGACCCTGGAAGCCTGGCTTTGCACTGCTAAGGGAATACTGCTTATAAGTGTATATATACCAGGACTTCCAGGGCACAAGGAGGGCACAGAAAAGAAAAGAGAATGGAAGAACTAGATGGGTAAGAACTTGAGAGGAACAGAAGAGAGAAGGAGATGGGAGAGGAGATGATATGGGAAGGAACAAGATGGATGAGAACCTAGAAGGGGCAGAACTAGATGAAGGAATTAAGATAGATCCTAGAGGGGACCGCAGACAAGTGGAGAGAGAAATCAGACTAGTAATGAGCTAAATATGAAAGCAGAATATAAGCTTGTAACTGACACAGAATAATAAAGTATATAGACTAAGGAGTTTCGTGTACATAGATTCATTTCTTCTCATCAAAGATTAATTATCAGCTGGTTGTAGATTCTTCCTGGACCCTGGGAGGGGACTATGGAGGGGCTGGACCCCATAGTCCCCGATAAGATTTCAATTTTACATTGTCAAAACATCCAGCCTTCCTCCAGTTCTTACGCCCTTTTCATCGTCTCTTCTGCATTACACTGAGCCTTGGAGGGGGTGATATAGACTTCCCATTGATGGCTGAGCATTCAGCATCACTTACCCTCAATTCCTTGACCATTGTGACTTACTCTATAATACTCCTACTCACTATGAAGAGCAGCTTCCATGGCCAGCGTGGACAACAGTACTAATTCACAGATGCAAACACAAACATTTAGATGGAAAATTGATGGGCATATCATGCCGAATTTCACAAAACAACATTGGCAGCTCCCCCCACCCCAGAGCCTATGACCACAACAACCACGTGGTTTTGATTGCCAAAACAGAGGGTTTTCAGCACCAAAGAGTAAAAGGAGTTTCTTAGATATCACAGTCATAGGAAACCCAAGATGGATACCACAAGGAATACCACTCTTGAATCCTTAAGACTACTTCTTCTGAACATGGGTTGTGCTCTCCAGTTGAATTTGAATAATTACAATTCGTGTCAATTATTAAAGTAAAACTGAAAACCTGAAACTCAATTTACATGTCATAATATGACCTTATTTGAAGAGGCTGACAAAGCTTTGTACTTGGGTAATTTCTTTTGCAGACAAAGGTCTTGGTACTATAGCCCAGGCTGACCTCAAACTTGAGATCCATAGCACAACATCCTTAGTGCTGGTGTTATAGGTTTGAATTTGATCTTGAAGAACTCACAGTGCTTTAAAGAGGAAAATGGTCAAGGGAAAAGGAATATGAGTCAAGTCTAAATTTACATCCAGGCCAGAAGTAAATGTAGTCGGGTCCTGAGCATCTGATTAAAAGGGGGAAGAGCCCACTTGTAATGTGCGGCCATTATAGGGGTTCTGCTTTCCCATTGGCTTGCTCTGTCACAACTAATTCTTTGAACTTCCTGGTTCTTTCTTCCTTTAGTATTATCACCTGCTCCCAGTCATGGGTCAGACCTCCTCTTCTACACCCCCTCAGAAGGAGGATCCTGTTTTGACCTCCAGCCTTGACTCCAATCTTCAGAATTTCAAGATGGAAACCAAAGTCCTGTCTCAGGAATTAACCACCTTGATTGGATCATACCTAGAGGATGGAAACCTTCGGGGAACAGTTTCTGCAATCAGCGATGCTCTGAGTGACATCGAGAAAGCCCCACTGAACATTGCAGTAATGGGGGAGACTGGGGCTGGAAAATCCAGTCTCATCAATGCTCTACAGGGAGTGGGGCCTGATGAAGAGGGTGCAGCTGCTTCCACTGGAGTGACATGTACAACCACTGAGAGGACATCATACCCATACTCAAAGTTTCCCAGTGTGACACTATGGGACCTGCCTGGCATTGGGTCCACTGTCTTCCAACCACATGATTATCTGAAGAAAATCAAGTTTGAGGAGTATGACTTCTTCATTATTGTGTCTTCTGGACGCTTTAAACATAATGATGCAGAACTAGCCAAAGCCATTGTGCAAGTGAATAGGAGTTTCTATTTTGTACGAACCCACACAGATCATGATCTAATGGTTCAAAAACAGTGTAGTCCTCGGAGATTCAATAGAGAGAATGTCTTAACACAGATTCGAAATTCCGTTACAAGTATACTTAAGGAAGTTACCCAGCAGGAGCCTCCAGTCTTCTTAGTCTCTAACTTTGATGTGTCTGACTTTGACTTCCCAACGCTGGAGACCACCCTTCTAAGGGAGCTCCCAGCCCACAAACGCCACCTCTTCATGCTCACTTTGCCAATTGTTGCTCATTCCACCATAGACCAGAAGAGGGATGCACTTAAACAGAAGATCTGGAAGGAATCAGTAACGCCAAGAGCATGGGCCACCATACCATTTATGGGCTTGACCAAAAATGACATAGAGAAGTTGGAAGAGGCTTTGAACCTCTGCAGATCTTCCTTTGGCCTGGATGAGGCATCCCTGCAGAACATTGCTGAGGATTTGCACATGCCACTAGAGGACCTCAAGGCAAACATTAAGTCTCCACATCTGTTCTCAGAAGAGCAGGGTAAATCCTTAACAGATAAACTATTAGAGTACATTAGCCGTCCTTACTTTTCAAAGGCGTTCCACTTGCAAAATTACTTCATTGACACTGTGGCAAATGATGTTAAAAGTCTCCTTAGCAAAGAAGAGCTTTTTATGGAGAAGGTAAGTTCAATTCAATTCTAACACCTCTCATATTGGGAGGAGTCAGTGGGGGAAAAAAGGGTTTTCACAGTTGTTCCAGGAAGTACCTTGCTATCTCACTTTGTTGAAATGTTTCATGGTGACTTTGATGAATTTTGTCAAATCCATTTTCTGCACCTGGTGAGAATTTATCGTCTCTCTGATTGAGACTGTTACATGATGCACTCTTAAGGCTTTTCATTATAAATTGTCTCATTGCTGTATTTTTATTTCCTTTTGTTTTTAAGAAGTATTTCCATTAGATGGAATCCTCCTTGTCAATCTGCATTTGTTTCCTCTGCTTTGGGGACTCTATGTGGAAAAAATCTGATGAAATTTTTCATACCCATTTCCCTATAGGAGCTTCAAATTTTCATCTTATATTAAGCTCTTTGGCCTGTTTTGAGTTGGTTTTTGGGTAGGGTGAAAGATAAGGGTCAAGTTTTAGTTTTGCCTGGAGTCCAGTTTGCCCAGTTCCATTTGTCAACAATGTGCCCTTTGTGCAGTATTAGTTTTTGAAGGCTTACTGAGATGTTGATTGACTTGGAGGCACTCAGTTGGCTGTACATGTTTGGAGACATTTCTAGGTGTTCTCTTCTGGTCAGTTGGTTGGTCTATGGGCCTGTTTTCATGCCACTGCCATACTGTTTACTGTGGCTCTGTACTATGCCTTGAAATCAAGTATTATGATGCCTCCTAGCCCTGTTCTTTTTGATTAATATTGTTTGGGCTATTTACACTCTTTTGTGTTTCCATGTGAATTTTGTAATTCCACAGTCTACTTCTATTTTAAATGACACTGATATTTTAGATGAGATTGTATTGGGTCTATAGATCATTATGTGAAGTATGGACACTTAGACCACATTAATGTTTATAAGCTATAATCATGGGCATCTTAGCATCTTTTGTAGCTTTCTTTGAGATCAGTGTTTTGTGAGCGTTGTTCAATGCTTTCCACTTCCTTGGTTAATTATTGAAATTTGATTGCTGCCTTCCATTTATTTCCCTTCCTTCCTGCTTTTCTTCCTTTTTTCATTTATTCCTTCCTTCTTCCCTTTTCTCCTTGGCTTCCTATCTTCTGTGTGTATATCCTTGTCTATTAAAAATGAACTTTCAATGTTTCTTTCACAATGTCACACTTCTGACTTTCTAAAGCAAATCTTATATTTTCATTCGAATTTCATTCATCAGTATTCTCTTTGATCTCATTGCATTTTTGTTATTATTATATTTTAGATTCGCATACAACATGGTGGGTTATAGTATGGCATTTCCACACAAATGTGCCATTATACATTCCCATTCATCCTTCTATGTTTTAGTCATTCCTTTTCCCACTGCCTTCCACCGTGCCCTTGTGCTTGTCTGGATGGCTCCCTTTTATCCCAGAGACCATTCTTCACTTTCTTCTCATATATAATCTACTGCTCATCCTGTGTATTTCCTCCTTTAACATTTCTTCCTCCCCTCTCATGTGATTGAGATTGTTGTCATCATTTTTGAAATATTTAACAGGAATTTCATCCATTTCAATTTCTTCAGAATCTTTTATTATAGAGCTATGATCCTTTGTGTTTAACATTGCCTTGGTCATTTTTAGTAATTCTTGTCTTCTGTGTAGCAATTTGTGCCTCTCAATGGAAATCTCTCTACTTATATAGGATGTCCTTACTAAGCAACTACTCCAGAAAAAAATATGTCTTAGGAGGATGACTTGTTGTGCAATATTGGATTTATTTCACAATATACATGCCATATCTTTATTCTGGTGGCAGTTATTGAGTATAGGCTCAGTCCATTCCATGTCAAAATTGTAGAGAACTATTGTCTCCGATGGTCACACAAGACTAGGGACTCTCAGGCATTGCCAGCAACTATGACATAAATAATAGAGTATAAGTGATGCATTATACATGAATTTATGTTCGTTTCTATAGCCACAATGACCAGGAGTTCCTAAATATTGCTTCAACTTGTGAATCAATTGTGAACACAGTCCCAACACTGGAGAGGCAGAGAAAGGTAGACCACAAGGATTCATACTATATGCATGTGCACCTGTACACATGAATGCAGCATCACACACAAAATTCCAAGTTATTAACCTGAGAGTTTTGATATTTTAATATATTATTCCTAAGGATTGCGGGATCTATATTGACAACCCCCCATTCCCCTTACTGTTATTGGTGACATGGCTTCCAGGAAGGTGATTGGCAGAATCACAAAGAGAATTCCGTATACCTGAAGCTTCTGTATTGAAATCTTCATACACCAAAATATTAGAGTGAAACCAGTCTCTCATGACTGCCTGCATTTACCATGTGTTCCAGCTGCAATTCCAAAGCTCTGTATGTGTTTCTAACATCAAAAGGAAAGAATATGACTGTGAATCTATACCTTCCTCCCAAAGTTCTGGTATCTTTACAATCAGTGTTGATAAACTTGTACACTCAAAGTTAACACAAAGTCATGAAATAGAAACAGTTTTAATGTCCTTGTAAGATTATAGTAACCTGGGAGTATGTAACAGAAATAGCGTGTGACCTATAAAGTCCAAAATATGAAATCTGAGGACCTTTAAGGAAAACGTGTGGTATTTGGATAGAAACCCATGTGAGTTTGGCCCTCTGCCTTAAGAATTGAATTTCTCAGAGGAGTTTGATGGGAATACGTTTCTTCAGGGTTCTTAACTTTAAAAAATGAGGACACATGCTTTAGTGTCTTCTTTAATGTTGCTTTCTTTCTTCCTTTCTTCCTTTTCTTCCCTTCCTTCTTCCCTTCCTTCCATCCACCCTTCCTTCTTTCTCTTTCTATCTTTCTTTCTTTCTTTCTTTCTTTCTTTCTATCTTTGTATCTTCTTTCTTTTTTTCTTTTTCTCTTTATGTATCCAGTTTGGGATTTTTCATTTCTGTTGGTTGTTTCGTTGAGGTTTACAGACTGAACGCTAGAAAGCAGGGACACACAGGGAATTTGCTTACCATTGAGTCTGCTTGCTCCTGAGCCTATCGTCTACCTCTTCTGTTGAAAAATAAGGAATAACATAGACACATATCTCCTTTCAAATGATTTTTCGTCTACTTTTTAGGTTTTCAAACAAGCACATACTGCGTATTAAGAATACACCCATTAGTCCCTTTGTCCCCTGAGACAGTTTCACTTTCACTTTCATATCAAATGTACACATATAACTTATGCATCTATATAAAGTCTAAGCCCCTTGAATAAGAAATAGTATTTGTTTTTCTGAGACTGGCTTAACTGAAGCATTATGATAATCTCCAGTTTCATTCACTTTCCTTCAAATGACATAATTTGTCTTCTTTAAGTAAAACAAAGTCTATTACACACAGATAGTGATATATCCAACTCTCTGTGGCACATGTAATGAATATTGTCCACTCCCCACCTCATGGTCCTTCTCCCTTTATTCACAGACTTCACAAGAGAAACTAGAATGACTGTGCTAAGAGACCAGAAGTCATGAGGGCTAAGAAGCAATGTTTCTAAGCATTCACAAGAGGCAGAAAGCCTTTCCATGAGAGATGTTGTTTAAGATTTTTGATACACTGATCTATGCCCTCAGGATTTTTCCAATGTATGGGTATTAATTTTAAAAAGAGTAAACAGATTTAAAGATGATTTTAAATAAGAAATAAACACCAGGGTAGGAGACTGTGTGGAATAAATGGACCTCGAATTGGACAGCAAAGAAAAAGGGAAGCCGTGGGAAAAGTAGAGCCTGAGCAAGAGGACACTGGACATGCAGGCCAGAAATCTAGCCAGCAGCCAGGAACAGAGGGGAAGGCACTTCTGCCTTTAAAGAAACAGAAGATGAAGTCCTGCTTTACTATAGCACAAATCCTAGGTCCTGCTCTGCTCTACGATAATCACAATGTCTTTCTGTTCTCCTTTATTCAGCCTCTTCTACTGCAAACAGCTACAGGCAAGCTTTCCAGAACCTCTGCTCCAATGGCTCACCTTTTGGCATCCAGCTTTGAAAACTTCTTTAAGAATTTCAAGAAGGAAAGCAAAATCCTCTCTGAGGAAACCATCACCTTGATTGAATCCCACCTGGAGAATAGGAACCTTACAGGAGCAGCTTCTGTGATCAGCGATGCTCTGAGAAACATCGACAGAGCCCCACTGAACATTGCGGTTACGGGAGAAACAGGGGTGGGCAAATCCAGCTTTATCAACGCCCTGAGGGGAGTGTGGGATGAAGAAGAAGGTGCAGCCCCCACTGGGGTGGTAGAGACAACCATGAAGAGAACGCCATACCCACACCCAAAGCTTCCCACAGTGACAATCTGGGACCTGCCTGGCATTGGGTCCACCACCTTCCCACCACAGAACTACCTAACTGAAATGAAGTTTGGTGAGTATGACTTCTTCGTTATCATCTCGGCTACACGCTTCAAAGACACTGATGCACATCTGGCCAAGGCCATCGCCAAGATGAATACCAAGTTCTACTTTGTCCGCACCAAGTTAGATCATGATTTGAGTAATGAACAGAGGAGAAAACCTAAGACTTTCAATAGGGACAGTGTCTTAAAGAAAATCCGAGATGACTGTTCAAAGCATCTCCAGGAGACCCTCTCCAGTGAGCCTCCAGTCTTCTTGGTCTCTAACTTTGATGTGTCCGACTTTGATTTCCCAGAGCTAGAGACCACCTTACTGAGCGAGCTCCCAGCCCACAAGCGACACATCTTCATGATGTCCCTGCACAGTGTTACAGAGACTGCCATTGACCGGAAGAGGGATTTCCTGAAACAGAAGATCTGGCTGGAGGCCTTGAAGGCGGGAGCATGGGCCACCATTCCACTTGGGGGCTTGATCAGAGATAAAACACAGAAGGTAGAGGAGACCTTGGATCTCTACAGGTCTTACTTTGGGCTGGATGATGCCTCACTGGAGAATATTGCCAAGGATTTTAATGTGTCTGTGAATGAAATCAGGGCACACCTTAAGTCTCTCCATTTGCTAACAAGGACCAAAGACATGTCCTTGGAAGAAAAATTATTGAAATATATTGAATATATTTCCTCCGTTACTGGGGGGCCACTGGCCACAGGCCTTTACTTTAGAAAGACTTACTATTTGAAAAGTCTCTTCATTGATACCGTGTCAAGTGATGCTAAGACTCTTCTCAATAAGGAGGAGTTTTTGTCACAGAAGCTGGGGTCATGCGTGTCTGATGACCCAGAGTACTGGGATGCAGCTATGGAGCTATGAGGCATGTACCTTCCGGCTGGCTTTGGGCACTGACTTACAGCCTACTTTGAAGTAGCAATCATTTTCAGCGAAAGACCAGAGGATTCACCATCCCTTTCCTCTTTAAGAGACAGACTGTCACTGTGGCAAGTGGAAGACTTATCAACCATGTAAAAACACATGAGAAAGGCTGTCTCCCATTAAAATATCATGTATTATAATACATAGTTTTATACATATGACTTACAATATTTTTGTCCAATTAAACTTGGATCTTTTGTCTCACAGAGATTCTCCAGGCATTGACACACTTTCCTAAGATGAAGAACTTAGTTTCCTGCCTTGGTGGATATCTTTTGATGTTCATGAAGTACAGGAGGCTGGTTCCCAGCACACATCTCCACATGAAGTGGTATCTCCTGGACATGATAGACACATGGTAGATAAGATTGTGACCATTGTTCCTTCTCCCTCCAGGATGGACTCAAGAGACACATGGTAGATGGGACTGTGACCACTGCCCATGATCCCTCCAGGTAACGCATGGTTGGGTGAACACATCTGCAGGTCCTCTCAATCCTTGAAAACAAGGATATTTTATTCCATATCCTTCATCAGTCAACCTGAATGAGTTCAAACTTCAGCTTGTAGGCCGCACAAGCGCTGATTAAATTGTCTTTCCTTGTGGTAAGATCACTCCAAAACACTACCTACTGTTTCATGTCCAGTGGGGGTGTTAGTACTTTCCTTTGCTTGAGAGGATCAGCATGAGGAGCTGTAGACAGCTTATTTGTCCACAGCATCCTACTGAGAACTGGTATCACTTTTGGACATCTAATATCACTCTTTGCTAAAATTCCAGTGTTGCTTTCTGTATGTATAGCAGCCCTTCTAGAAGGTGAGTAAAGAGTCGTGCATGGGATCCCATGTGCAGAAAGCAAGCATGGACATTTTAGCTCTGCCTTGGTGTTCTTCAGAGAACAGGAAGCAATATATCATATCCATATCTCCTTATAATTATGTTTGGATCTCTATAGCATTTGTATTAATTCCTTTTATGTCACAGTCCTAAACACCTGGCAGAAACTACTTAAGAGAAGAAAGTTTTAATCTTCCTCACAGTTTTGGAGCCCTGCACTCTGTCATATGGAAGGGACCTGGTGAGAGGAAGAACTCGCTGTAGGAGAAGGCTGGGAGCGAGGTGGCAGAAAGAGCTAGGTGACAACAAGGGGCAGGAGAAACAAGTCCTGGCCCTCGTGACCTAACCCCTACCTCCTGAAGGCTCAGCCACATTCACAACTGTTTGCCGGCCGTGCTGGGGACCAGGTGTTTAACACAAGAGCATGTGGTGGTCTTCAAACCACAGTACTATCATATCCATAACTTATCATGTCTCTCTCTTCAATTTCCTCTCCTCCTTTCTCTTCCTCTTTCCCTCATCTCCCTCTCTCTTCTCTTCTTTATCCTTCTCCTCTTCTTCTCCCTGGTTTCTCTCTCTCCTTCTCTCCCTGCCTCTGTCTCTCACTGGCTCACTCTGCTGTGTGCCTTGGCAAGCACATAATCAACAGGGCAGCCTTGCAGCCTGGAATCCTTGGAAAAGTTGATAGTACAGCTTCTGTCCAAACAGTAATAATTGTTTCCTTTCCTTCTTGGGAGTGTCAAGGTTTGCTTTGGTTTATTTTTGTTTACCTCTAAGGTCTTCAATTGGTTAGACAGGGGTATTTACAGTAGAGGAGGGTCATCTGAAGTAGTCAAAGCCTCATGCTTTAAAATATAATCTCATCTAAAAATTACTTTAACCAAAACATCTATACTGGTGTGTTGCTTGCTCTGCAGCTGGGGTCCCACTGTCTCTGATCCTGGGGGGAGGGGGTGAATAGACACAGAACCAAACGACACAGGCTCTTGGAGATTGTAAGCAATCTCGTTTATTAAACAAAGGACTGAGGTATTTATGTGTATACTTTTTGGTGGGCTCTGCTTCCAGCTGCTGTGGTGTTTCCTGGTTGGCTCTGGGTCATATGTCAACAGTGGTCATCTTGAGGGTCCAGTTTCAGGTTCCTCTGGGTCCGGATACTACTGCACATGTCAGATCTCTCTGTTAGCTTAAGGCACAGCCCAGTGCTCTAGGCCTTATCTGCCTCACTGGTGTTTGGTAAATACTTGGGTACTGTCTTTGTTAGGGTTTCTATTGCTGCAAAGAGACACCTTGAGACCGGCAACTCTAATAAAGGAAAAAAATTAATTGGGACTAGGTTACAGTTCAGAGGTTTCATCCATTATCATCCTGATGGGTGGCATGCAAGCAGACCTGGTGCTGGAAAAGGAGCTGAGAGTTCTGCACCTTGATCCACAGTCAGTAGAAGGAGTCTGTGTTCCACACTGGGCATAACTTGAGAGTAGGAGACACGAAAGCCTGCCCACCCTACAGTGACACACTTTCTCTAACAAAGCCTCACTTCCTCATAGTGCTACTCCCTAAGGAGGCCATTTTATTTCAAACCGCCACAGGTACCATCACCTAGACAAGATAATATGTAAACTTAATTTCCTCAAGCCCCGTAATTATCCTAACCCACTGTATACCAGCATATATATGCAAATATATATATATAGTTAAAAAGTTATAGTTACAATGTACTTACTTGTAGATACAGTGTGACAATGTGACTCAAATAAACAACACATAATTATCAAATCTTGAGAGATGGCTCAGCAGTTAAGAGCACTGACTGCTCTTCCAGAGGACCTGGATTCAATGGCCAGCATTCACATTACAACTCATAACTGTCTGTAACTCCAGCTCCAGGGCATCTGACACCCTCAGAGAGACATGCATGCAAGCAAAACACCAATGAACATGAAATAAAACTAAATAAATCATTTTTTAAAGTCTGAGAAGTCAGGCTTCCATATTCTTACTCATATTAAAATTATTGTTACTAACAGATAATAATTGCCACTATTAATAAGTCCATGTATATAGTAGATGCTGACCAATTGAGGATACATTTATCATTTTACTGTCCTTGCCCAGTCTCTGGGGCATCTGAGCATCTCTGTTGTGCTCATTCATAAAGAGCATCACAGGTTATTTTAAAGAATAATCTCTGTGCTGCAGCACATCACAACCTACTCCTTCCATTTAACCCTTTTGGGACCTGTTCTCCAAACTCTCTCTGTTCCTCTCTTCACCTTTCTAGCTTCTAGGAATCACTATTCTACAGTCACATCAACCACTGGAGTGTACCACAGCAAGTGTGTAGTATTCCTAAGTAATTTCTACTCTTCCTGATTCATTGTCCTCTGTGACACCATCTACTGAGCAGTCTGCTCTTGGTGACCACTTACCTGCCTCTGTGTCATGGAGAACACCCAGGACCCAGTCTCAAGGAGGCTTTAATCTATTTCTGTGTGGTTCAACACTAACAGTCACAGTGGGAAGCCATTACTGTAGTGTATGTAGCAAGGGAAGCTGTCAGTAGAGAAGTCCATTATGAACAGGAGGCTTCTTGTCATGTATATGGGAAGTGTTTCTATACATCACAGGTTTGTGTGTGATGGTTTATATGGACTGTCAACATGACAGGATCTAGAGTCACATTGGAGACAAATCTCTGGGAATGTCTGTAAGGGATTATCTGATTAAGTTAATCAAGATGGGAAGACCCGCCATAAATGTGGGCAGCACCATTCCCTAGGCTGGAGCCTTGTACGGCATAAAATGGAGAAAGCCAACTGAACACCAGCCTTCATCTCTCTCTGCTCCCTGACTGCAGGTGCCATGTGATCAGCTGTGTTTCCCATCACAACGGACTGTAGCCTTGAACTGTGAACCCAAATAAACTCCTTCCCTCTTAAATTGTTTTTGCCAGGGTATTTTATCACAGTAACAGGAAAACTAATACAAGTAACTGTGCGGCTAGGCAGTTGTGGCACACACCTTTAATCACAGCACTCAGGAGACAGAAACAGGAGATCTCTGTGAGTTTAAGGCTAGCCTGGTCTACAGAGCAAGTTCCAAGATATCCAAGGCTACACAGAGAAATCCTGTCTTAGGATTTCTAGTGCTGTGAAGAGACACCATGACCATGACAATTCTTATAAAAGAAACATTTAATTGGGGAAGTTCTATCACAGTTTCAGAAGTTCAGCCCATTATCATCATGGGTTTTTTCTCCTCAAAATTTACATTTTGTAATTTACTCTGCTCAGATTGTTCCTTTTCATTATAAATCTTCATTAGAGTTAACACTAATAACTACAATGAAAGAGTCTATACTAGGCTATTTTGAGAATTTTTCTGCCAATGGAATTAATCCAAAAGTCTTAACTTCAACCTCAGGCAGACTCTTTGGACAAGGGCAAAAGGCAGCCACTTTCTTCACCAAAATATCACAAGAATGATCTACTAAGGCAACATACTAAAATTCTTCTCCTCTGTAACCTCATGAGCAAACTCCCACAGTTCTTCAAATCACATTCAACACCACTGTCTTCCATGCTCATACTAGTATGGCCCATTAAGCAGTATTTAAAGCATTCAACTGCTTTTCTAATCCACAGTCCCAAGGTACTTGTTCCTTCAAAAAAAAAAAAAAAAAAGCATGGTCTGGCCCATCACAGCAATACCTCTCTCCTGGTACCAACTTCTGTTTGAGTTAGGCCTTCTATTGCTCTGAAGAGACACCATGACCATAGCAACTCTTATAAAGGAAACATTAAATGGGGTAGCTCAAGGTTTCAGAAGTTCAGTCCATTATCATCCAGGGATCATGGCAGCATGCAGGCAGACATGGTACTGGAGAACTAACTGGGAGTCCTACATTGCAGGAAACAGGAAATGTTCTGAAAGTAGGAGTGAGGGAAAATTGAAAAAAGAGACCTCGAAGACCACCCCCACAGAGACACACTTCTTCTAATGGGGCCACACCTACTCCAACAAGTCACACCTCCTAATAGTGCCACTCCCTATGAGCTTATGGAGTCCAATTACTTCAAACTACCACAAACCTTATCTCAAAAACAAACACAAAACAAACAAACAAAAACAAAACAAGTAATTGCCCATTGATTATCAACAATGAGCTTCTACCAATTCAACTTGTGGTGTATTGCAAACGTCCAGTCTATTTATACTATGTGTGGTATTGATATGTGGTATGTGTGGTAAGTGTGGAGTGAATGAGCATGAATCCTGCCTGCAGTTTGTTGAAACATCAAAATGCTGTACTAAGTGATAAATGCTTAAAACTGTACAAGGAAATCACTGTTTGAACACAAGAGAACAAAAGCTGTAGGAAGACAGTCCTCATGGACATTCCAGACCCAGATAAATACCCAGAGGAATACCTGAACTGCACATTTTGCAGCTGTGTGCCTTCACTTCTATGTCTACAGTGAATGAACGACTAGACAGGACAATCTCACTGTCGAAGCAGGACATCAGAAACTTCAGTCCCAAGTGCACACCCAGCAGGGAGGGATGCCAAAGTCCGTCTGCACATTCAACCTCACCCTAAGCAGCAAAACAATCATTGATTTTTTTTTTCTCATTAGTCCAATGAAGTACGGAAAACAAACAAGAAGGAAGCTATGGGAAATCTAAGGCCAGTTCTAGTGTCTGCAGATGGCATGGAGTGTATGTGTCCACGCATGGAGATGTGGGAGCTTGAGAGACTATGCCCTGGAGTCCATTGAGCCTCCTCCATTGAGTTATGGATTCTGTGAGAGGGAAAATCCATTTTCTTTAAAGACGGGCATGAATCCTGGTAGAAAAAAAGAGTGACCCCACCCTCATGGACAGCACAAATTGGACTCTGGATTGTAATTTATAAAAGAGACAAAGATGACATGAATTTGGAAGGAAATATGGGATGTAGGAGTGGGCCTAGGCAGAGTCAGGGGAAGACTGGGAGTGAATATGATCAAACTGCATTCTGTGCATGTATAAAATACTCAAAGTATTAATAAAAATTATACCTTTTAAAATATTATGGAGACAGAGGAAAGGGGGGGACAAAATTGCTTTGTTTTAAGAAGGACAGACAAACATGTTTGTGGCCTTTGGTCCTTTCTTCCTGACTGCAGCTGGCTCTCTGGCCCTGTCTCCTTATAAAGAGGGAGCTTATCTTCTTAGAGATTTTCTCCAAGAAGCTCAGGCCCAGGTTTCCCTTCCCTCAGTGTGGGGCATAGCTATGAATGCTGTGAAAGGAAGCAGTTTGGTTTCAGAAATGATTTATTACAGAAACCTTCATCCTGCTCTGGTGAGGTGTGTATCAGGAGGGGCTGGAGAGATGGCTTCATGGTTAAGAGCACTGGCTGTTCTTCCAGAGGACCCAGGCTCGATTCCCAGCACCCACAAGATGGTCTGACTTGGTCTTCTCTCGTTCCCAGTCATTTCAATTCTTGTTCATGCCAAGGGGAGGATGCTACAATCCCCTAGATGACTTCCAGTTATACAGAGTAAAAAAAACAGACAGACAGATGGAAAGAAAAGGACAGGCTTGGTACTGAGTGAAGATACAGTTACAAACCTTTGATACAGGTGCTTGCACCTACCCCCAACCCTTTCCTGCTTGAGTGGGAGGAAGCCAGGCACAGAGAAATGGGTGATGGTGCAGCATAAGAAAGAGGAGATAGGGCAGTGGGATCAGGCAGAATGTGTGCTCAGGTCAACAGAGCAAGACGCTGGCAGTTCAGGGCTGCATGAGACACCTAGCTCCTATCCTGCCCAGCCTGTCTCCTTCCAGAGTAGGACCCAGGCTTAGCTCTGCCCTCGACTCCTGCTCCTCTTTATTCAGATTTTCATGGAGAACTTCCAGTAATTACAGAACAGCAGAGGGAATGATAGAGCGGCCTGACCTTCTGAAAGAAACATGGCTCCTTGGGCCCTGCACCTACTTTTCCTAGAAGACCCCTCACCCACTCCACCTTTCCATCTTGGGAATATCATGAGTGTGTTATTGCTGCTATGACTTATGAACATACCCAGTGCCTGGCTCCATCCAGGAGTCAACCATTAACCAAAGGATTCTAAGCTGTTAGGAAACTGAACTCCCCCTCCTACCCCAGCTCAGTGCCTCTTCCCACTAAGATACCTACATACTAACAGGAGACCACTTCTCAGCGTTCTTGATGAAATCATCTCTCTATGAAGATGGTGATGTGGGAGGAAGCAGGTGTGAGACAGGACCCTGTGTCAGGGAGCAACCTCGGTGACTGTGTGCAATCATCTGAGGGCCAGAATGACTCTCAGAGTCAGTATTGTCCAGGGTAAGATGAAAAACACTGGGTGGATGGGGTCCAGGTGGGGATTTACACAGTCAGACCCAGGAAGGCCTGACCCTTTGACTGAACTGTGATCATCTCTGGGCAGATTATGCAAAGTCTGGAGTTCGGCTAAGACCCTCTGAGAAGGATGAAGAACTGGCTGAATATGCAAACAATGTCCAAATATAGGAACCAAACCAGCCCTCACTGCTGACTCCACCCTATAGGGTCTGGGCAGGAAGAACTGAGGGGTAGAAATCATAGAACAGAGAACAGGGACTTTCAGTGGACCAGATCTGGAAGGAAACTCAGGAAGATCAGAGCACTCTCAGCTGCTCCTCTTTCTTGAGCTCTGGATGTCCTAGGAGGATTTCAGAACTTCTCACCTCACCCCTTCCTTTCCTCGTCTGGATAAGAGTCGTTGGAGGAGCTGGGCAGTGGTGGAGTACACCTTTAATTCCAGCACTCAGGAGGCAGAGCCAGGTGGATCTCTGTGAATTCGAGGCCAACCTGGTCTCCAAAGCGAGTTCCAGGAAAGGCGCAAAGCTGCACAGAGAAACCCTGTCTCGAAAAACCAAAAAAAAAGAGTCGTTGGAGGATCTTTCCTCAAGCCTTTCCTCAAGCTCTCCCTGAACTCAAGCTATTTCCTTAGAGAGAGAGAGAGGAGACACTTCAGGAGGAAAGTGGCATCTAGCCACAGTCATTCCATAGCAAGTAAGTGGAGGGCCTCACTTACTTTTCCTATTCGTTTCTCTGACAAAGACAACTTCAAATCAAGGGTGTATTTTTGTTTGTGGTTTATGAAGAGCTGCCATCTGTCATAGTTACTTAGCTATTACTCTGATAAAACACCATGACCAAGCAACATGGAAAAGAAAGCATTTGATTGGGGACTTATACCCACAAGCAGCTGGCACAGAGAGCTAACTGGAAATGGCATGGACTTTTGAAACTTCAGGGTCACCTCCAGGGACACACCTCTCCAACAAGGTCACACGTTCTAATCCTTCCCAAACATCCCACCAACTGTATTCAAAGTGTTCAGACCTATGAGCCTATGGGAACCATTCTCATTCAAACGGTCACACAGTCCATGGTGGCACCAAGGTATGAAAGCAGGAGCATGGGACAGTTGGTCACATCACACTGCAGAAACAGAGCAACAAAAGCTGATGCTGGTGATTTGATCTCATCTCTGCCCTCAGTGCAGGAAATGGTGCCACCCACAGTCAGGGTGGGTCTTGCTACCACCACTAAACCGCCCTAGAAATACACCCACAGATACAACCAGAAGTTGGCTCTCTACATAATTTTAAAGTCAATAAAATGACAGTGGAGACTAACCATTAGAACCCTGTTTGTGAGCTAACATGAAATTGGACTCCTGACACCAGGACAGGAGAGCTGGAGGTCTGGTTTACTCCACACGGGGAGTTCACCTCAGGGCCCCTTTCTGATGCTTTTCTTTTTAAAGATGTATTTAGTTTTTTTTTCTGTCAATGAGTGTTTTCTTCCTGTATGTAAGTGCACCATATGCATACCTTGTGCCCACAGAGGGCATCAGATCCTCTGGGATGGGAATTAAAGAAGGTTGTGAGGCACCATGTCAATGGTGGACATTGAACCTGGGTCCTCTGCAGGAGCAACAAACGCTCTTAATCTCTGAGGCACTCTCCACCCTTCTGATGGTCTTCTGCAGCAGCTAGCAGACATTATTTTCTGCTTAAACTCATCCAACACAACAGTGAGGAGATGAACATCCCTTTTATCTGCCTACTCGTGCTTCCTGGCTCCTCTGATGGGGCTCAAGTCTGGGGGAAAGTGAATAGAATGTGCTACTCAGATCTAAGGGAATCTCTACTGGAACCTCCTCATTTTCCTTAGAGGGTTAAACCCCCACTGTCAGAACCACCCACAGACAATACCTAGGTTACCCTGATAGTATGAGAACTCATGAGCCCCTCACCTACATGATCCCTCACCTACATGACCCCTCACCTACGCTACCCATGGAATAAGAATCTCAAGATAGGGTTGAAAGGCTGTCTGTGTGCCCTTCCAGTTTGACTCAGCTCAAGTATTTTATCTGCATTGAGAAGCCAGCTCCAGAGTCAGGCACAGACTCGTTCCTTTGTACATTTGTACATTCCTTTGTACGGTAATGAATTGAGAGCTTTTCAAATTCCCCTTTTTCCAATTTCCTGATGCGTGCCCTGTGCGCCCCTGATGTTGTCAATCATGAGGAAGCATATCGAGTCTTTCTGGAATAAATCAACACACTGGTTTTAGCTCACTCTCTCCTCCTGCTGGACAAATGGGGAATGAAACCAGGAATTCGACCTGTTGGTGGTGGCGAACACCTTTAATCCCAGCATTTGGGAGGCAGAGGCAGGCATATCTCTGTGAGTTCAAGGTCAGCCTGGTCTACAAAACAAGTTCCAGGACAGCCAAGGTGGTTACACAGAGATAACCCTGTCCCAAAAAACAAAAACAAAACAAAACAAAAATATATGATCAAAACCAGGATTTTGATCTATATAAGCATCTATGTTCACAAAAAGCTACTGAATTATTAAATCTATAACTACCTGGCTGGTTCCCATATCACTGAGTTCCTTTGATGAGGACCCTGTCAAGGTGGACAAGGTATGAACTTCACAGAACAACACACAGGAAATGCTCTCGGGAATATTAGTCACTGTACTACAAAAGCTACTAATTTTATTGGGTGGAATATAAATGGACTTTTAAAAGATTTATTTAGGCCCGATGGTGGTGGCACACACCTTTAATCCCAGCACTCAGGAGGCAGAGGCAGGCAGATCTCTCTGCGTTCGAGGCCAGCCTGGTCTACAGAGTGAGTTCCAGGACTGCCAGGGCCACACAGAGAAACCTGTCCAAAAAATGAAAAAAAAAAAAAGAAAAAAGAAAGTTATCTATTGTTTGTATTTATGTATATGTGTGTGAGCATCATACAAACGCAAGTGCCTGGGGAGCCCAGGGGGCTTTGGATCCCCAGAGCTGGAGTTTCAGGTGGTCGTGAACCACTTGATACAGCTGCTAGGAACTAAACCCAGGTGGTCCACAAAAGCAGCAAGTGCTCTTAACCACTGAGCCATTTCTCCAGGCCATAAGTAGACTTTTCAAGTTAACCAACTGGAATAGAATTTTTTTTTTTTTTTTTTTTTTTTTTACCTTCAGAGACATAAGATCCCTCACCTAACCCAGAATAGAATATTTTTAATGCAATTCAACGGAACATGGGAGAATAGACCGAAGTTTGTGATTGAGTGGTGAATTCTTTCTTTCCAGGTATGTTCCTTCGGATCTATCCTATGTGAAATGGATTTCTTGCTGTTGCTATGACTCATAATACTGTAAAGAGGCTGCCCTCAGAATCGGGTCAGTCTGTCACTCATCCTTAGATATCAGTGTTCGAGCCTCCTTGTTTCTGTCCCCTAAACTCCTCTGTCATGCCTCCAGTGTATGGAGCTTTTGAAGGACCTCCGCACTTAGTCCTATCTTGAGCTTTAATAGCTTCAAGAGGTGGGTGTGCATGGGTAGACGGGTGGAGCACACTCATAGTGCTGTTAAATGTCTGGTATTCTGGTACTGGTATGAATAGTATGGGCTACCAGCCTTTGCTTTCCTTCCCTGTTGGGTGAAATGGATTTAGTTAATTATTTCTCCTACTGAACTTAGTGTCTATATTGGACTCACATTCCATGAAGGGTGTCCTGGGAAGTTCAAACTACACAGGGAGTCCACTTGCCAACCCTTGTTATTAGAGATATTTCTCCAGAGTCTGTAGTATATTGATGAGGACCATGTTGATACTCAGATGTGTCATGTGCCCACTAGTCACTGGAGTCAGCCTAAGTGTGTCAGGTCTTGGTTATGGATCACACAGATAAAAGTCTAAAATTCAAAACCACTGCTTCAACTATTCTTATTCTCATCTAGTAGAAAACACTAGATGAGGTACTGAACTATTAATATTCACCAGATGGCACTGTGTTGGGTTTAAACAGAAATTGTTTTAAGCCCACAAATGTAATCAGAAATGATGAGTTTGGTCACAGATTATACCCAGAAGCAAACGTGATGACATGTTGAAAGGATGAGGATAGAGTGAGACGTAAATTTCAACGTAGTTTGTAAAACATTGACGACCGCGTTAAATAAGTTGATAACTATAGACCTTTTTCTAATAAGAGAAGAAAACTCTTTAAAATTTTGAGTAGTAGGGGTTAGAGAGAAGGTTTCACAGTTAAGAACAAGTACTGCTCTTCCAGAGGACACAAGTTCAGTCCCTAACACATCAGGCAGCTCACAACTGCCTGTGGCTCCAGCTCCAGGGGAATCCACCACCCTCTTCTGGCCTCTGCATACTGCACTTGCTTGTGCATAAAGTAAGGAATGATGAGAAACACTGTCTTCTGGACATGACATAGCTGTTATATCTAAGAACCCATAGCAGTCGTAGCTACCTGCACGAGATGTACACAAGACTGGGAGCATCCACATTCATCATGGATAGGGAGACATATAGGGCCCCAGTCCTGCTCAGGAGCTACAGGAGTATAATGGATACTGGTGTAGGAAAAGTCACGTTCCTCACTGGTGTAATCCCTGGGATGTTGTTTTCACTCAAGTCAATAGTTTCCACCCATGCAAGCAACCTTTTAAAAAGGCCGTGGACCACAGATAAAAGACATGAGAATCGGAGGAGAATTTATTAAAAAGAAGGAGTTTATTGGGAGAGGGAAGGAGAAAAGAAAGGAAAATGTGGGGAATATAATTAAAATACATTGTGTATGTATGACACTGTCATAGAATAAATAAATTTTAAATATTTTTCGACTGGGATGGGAGGATCAAGTGGAGAAGCAGAGAGAAGAGAGGGATGAGGGAGGGAATACTGGGAGAAACAATTAAAATTAAGGGCCATTTGAGGGGTAGTATGAAAACCTAATACAGTAAATGCTTCCTAAAACATAAAATCACCAAACAACGGAGAGACAGAATCCAAACTGGACATCTCTTGTCACCAAATGAAGCTTACAGGGAATGGGTCACATCTAACTGAGCTGATGGCAAAGGGAACCCCTAACAGCCCAGGCTGTTGCAAAGACTTTTGATTGCTCTCCACAAACTGACGGCAAGGCCCTGCCGCTGAAGACAACACCTACACAACTCAACGACCACAAGCTGAGCTGCTGCCTGGCTAGAGCCTTCACCCCTACAGTAGCTAGTGTTCTTGGAATCATAAACTACTCCGCACACTACCAAAAGGAGAAACATAAACTCCAACTCAGCTACAAGCCCTCCAATCTACAATGGTGTCCCGACTGCAAGACACATTGGTGTAATAGTGGCACAGAGCTTGTGGGAGTAACCAACCAACATCTGATTTGACTTAAGACCACTCCACAAGATGAAGCCCATACCCAATACTGCTTGAGTGACTGAGAACCTAAGACTAGACAGCCCAGGGACCTAGGGGAAAACCAAATACTACTGTTCTCTAAAGGAATGTAGCAATAAAATGACTCCTAATAACATTTTACTGTACTCGTAGATCAGTGCCTTGCCCAGTCATCGTCAGAGAAGCTTCCTCCTGCAGTAGATGGGAACAAATATAGAGACCCACAGCCAGACAATATGCAGAGAGTAAGAGCTTGGAATATCCACCCCTAAATGGGGTGTCTCCATCAGATCTCTCCCTTCAGAGCTCAACTCTGTGGAAGAGGAGGTGGTAAGAGTATAAGAGTCAAAGGCCTTCTAAACACGGCAGAACTGATCACATGTGAGCTCACAGAGACTGAGGCAGCATGCACAGGGTCTGCATGGGTCTGCACCAGATGGAGTCCTAGAGCCGAAGGAAGTGAAAACATACCCCGTCCTTACCAAGAAGCTATCTCCAACTGATTACCAGTTGCAATCGAAAGTTTAGTTTTTCTCCAAAGGAGTCTCACTGGGCAAACAAACTACTCTTAAGGATAGGCTGCCTGTCCAGCAGTAGATGGCCAACAGAAAACCAGCTCAAGGGTATCTTCAGAGGTTCCTTGTCTCATAATGTCATGGCAGAGTTTTTTGTTTTGTTTTTAATTTTTAATTTCTATTTATATATTTTTCGCCCCAGAGGACCTTTGCATATATATTATGGCTCCCAGTTTTGTGTTTTTATGGGATTCTTGGGTATGAAAATGAGTGGGTCTCTGCATCTATATCTGTTTCTCGTGCCTTTCCTTGAATCTTTCCCTTCTGTTTCTTTGTTTTGTCCTGTTGCAATTTATTTATTTTGTCACTTAAAAATATTTTATTTCTTTCTTTTATTTTAAATATATTTTTTAATACACTATATCCTGATGATGGTTTTACCTCCCTCTACTTCTCCTAGTTCTTCCCCACCACCTCTCAATCCAGACCCACCCCTTCCTGTCTCCCATTAGAAAAAAAAAACGGGCAACTAAGGGATAATAATAACATGAAATATGACACGATAAAACAAGAGACAGAGACAGAGAGAACACCTCTTAAAATGGTGTACCATCCAGTGGTGGCCCACACCTTCAATCCCAGCACTCAGGAGGCAGAGGCAGGCAGAAGTTAGAGGCCAGCCTGGTCTACCGAGTGAGTTCAGGACAACCAGGGTTACACAGAGAAAGTCTGTCACAACACCTCCCCCCCTTAAAAAATGGTGTACCACGTAAAACTCAAGTCCAATCTGCGTTGCATAGAGGCTTTCCCTGGACTGAAATAGTCCCTCCCTCCTGAAGGGAGAAGGGAGGCTCATAAAACAAGGACCTACAGAAACCTTAGAGACTCAAGAAGCTCAAAAGCTCAAGACTCATGAGTCCCTTCCCTAAGGTTACATAAGCAGCAAACACGTGCTGGAGGAGAGGAGACTTTCTTCGGTAGAGCTACCTACAGCCTGCACAGGAGTATCCAAGGATGCAACGTTCATGAGTCATCACCCCTAGTGAGTGGACTTCTCAGTGAGGCCACTGCCCTCAATCACCAAGTTTCTGCAAATCACCCCAAAATGTTTACTGATTGACTAAGACAGGCTTGGCTTTGCTCTATTTGGAGGGAAGAGGTGACTGTCCACATCTCTCCAGAAAAGTCGCGTAACTGAGCCGAGAACTCCTGACCGGCAACCCCTTATCACCATCCTTGCTCACAGGTCTCTTGTGGCTCATCCATGCTGGGCTAGTAGTGCTAGAGGGGATGAAAAACGAGACCATAGTGACACCTGCAGGCTACTTAGGGAAAGAAGAATTTTTCATATGTCTTTTTTTTCATTTAACTTTTTTTTTTTTTTTTAGAATTCCTTACATGAATACTCTATTTATATCATTTTCATACCTCCCTTTCCCCTTCCAACTCCCCCACATCCCTCCACTTCCTCTAAAATTCATGGCCCCTTTTTCTTTAATTATTTATTGTTACGCACACACACAAAATACAATAATAATAATAATAATAATAATAATAATGCCTAGTCCATTTAGTGTTGCTTGTACTTATAACTGTTCAGGGCTGATCACTTGGGACTAGATAACTGGTCAGGAGTCTCATCCCTAGAGAAGACTGATTATCCCTAAGAGAGAAATTTTTGACGTTAAATGTGTGAGCCAGGGCAAAATGAGTTCATTATTAGAAAAAAAAATATTACATTAGAAAATAATCCCACTTTCTATCCCTTCGGAGAATGGAAAGGCAACTAATTACTTTGCAAATGCAAAATGATCTCTGAAGGTAGACAGAGTGACATCAATGATAAAAGCTGAGATAGCAAACACAGACCAATGAGATTTTGAAAAGACGACGAAAAGAAAAAGACTGCTCCGTCTCTCCTGAATTACACCATGAGGTCCTGAATTACACCATGAGGTCCTGAATTACACCATGAGGTCCTGAATTACACCATGAGGTGCTGAGAGAAATCACCTCCTCCGAAGTGCAGACACGGCAGCAGCCGCAGAAGAGGTAAAGGCCTTTCTGATCCCCAGCTGGAAACACCTTGCTTTCCATACAAGAGTCAAAGTGCACTTCTATGTGCTGAAGAATTGAGGTGTGTCTTCATGATAACTGGAGCTCTAATCATGACAGCGTGTGATAGACTACCTCTGTGGGCACTTTGTGGGAGGAAGAATAGCATGGGTCTGTAGCTATGAGAGCAGGAGACCAGGAAAGCCCTGGCTATCAGAGTCTCCTCCATGCTGCAGTAGACAAGCCTTCTGTAAGTGAGTTGGGGTCACACATAAGAACAAGGTCCACTGGGCAGTGGTAGTGCATGCCTTTAATCCTAGCACTTGGGAGGCAGATGTAGGCAGATCTCTGAGTTAGAGGCCAGCCTGGTCTATGGCATGAGTTCCAGAACATCCAGGGCTACACAGAGAAACCCTGTCTCTAAAAACCAAAATAATAATAATATTATTAATAATAGTAATAACAAGGTCCATGAGAAACTAAATTTGCTGAGCTTGGAGTAAAGACACCTACACTACCTCTGACAGAAATACTGGGCCCTTTCTTTAGTCACAAAGCAAATTGGAGGATGACTTCATTAGCCGTCACAATAGTTTGTGCAAGGCTTTGTGGCTTCAAGTTAATTTCGTGTGTGTGTGTGTGTGTGTGTGTGTGTGTGTGTGTGTGTGTATGCATGTGCATATGGATTTGTGCATTGTCTGTCTGTACATGAGAATACCTCCGTGTGTGATAGGTGTGACATTGTGATTGACAGGTCACTCAGCTATATACAAAACCCTGCTCATCCAGGCTGAATCAGCATGAATCTTTCTGTGAAGTGTAACTTGGTGTGGTAATTAACAAACAATACCAGGATATCATTGTTGATATGTTGGGGGAAGGGCAAGGGAGAGGAACTCCCCACAGTCACTTCGGTATCAGAGAAAGTAAACCAAGAAATGCCTGTACTGTTTATTTATAATCATTGACCTTCCCTTTCTATCTACAATGAATTAATGATTAATCAGAGTAAAAGCCTATTGAAGCGGGATCTTGATTAACTCAGATGTTAAGGGTCTGGTCATGATAGCTCACGCCTTTAGTTCCAGCACTCAGGAGACAGGTGCAGGTGGAGCTCTGTGAGTTCAAGGCCAGCCTGATCTACACTATGAGTTCCAGGCCAAGGTGGGGGGGGGGGGGGGGGGGGGGGGGGCACAGTGAGATTCTATCTCAAAAACATTTTTCAAAAAGAGCATATTTTTCAAAAAGACTCCAGGTTCTGTTTCCAGCACCCACATGGTAGTTTGCAACTGTCCTTAACTCCAGTTCCAGGGTATCTGGCATCCTCTTCTGGCCTCTGCAGGCACCAGGCACACTTACAGTCTGCGTATGCACACAAGCAAAACATTCATATACATAAAATAAATTAATCTTTTTAAAAAAAATTCTTGCTGGAAAGTGGTGATGCATGCCTTTAATCCCAGCACTTGGGGAGGCAGGGGTAGGTGGATTTCTGAGTTCAAGGTCAGCCTGGTTTACAGAGTGAGCTCCAGAACAGCTAGGGTTACACAGGGAAATGCTGTCTCAACCCCTCCCGAACACACACACACACACACACACACACACACACACACACACACACACAGAGTTAGAATCCAAACCTGACTTTCTCAGGTCACACCCATCTGTCTCTCTCCACCATCATAGTTGTGTTCAGAGAAGCCCAGCCTACCAGACTCCAAGCTACCAAGGGCTACCAGCAGCGTTTCCTGTATGAGGGGTACACACTAACTAAATGAGGTCCTTCTACCACTTGCTACACATACTCAAAGTCACACATTCCTTCCCCAAAATGTAAGACACCCCTTAAACTCCGGCCATCCAGGAACTAGAGAGCCTGACACAGGCATGTACTATGGACTACTCAACAATCCTGTAGTATGAAACCTCCCTCTTCCCCTGAAACTATCAAAAGGAACCTTCTGCTCTACTTTGTGGGCCAGCCTGAACTCTCCTCAGAGCCTCCACCATGCTGTCTCTCCACGATGCTAATAATTCTTCTAATGCTAATAATTCTTCTAATAAATATTTTACTCGCCGGGCGGTGGTGGCACACGCCTTTAATCCCAGCACTTGAGAGGCAGAGACAGGCGGATCTCTCTGAGTTCAAGGCCAGTCTGGGCTACAAAGTGAGTTTCAGGAAAAAGGCACAAAGCTATACAGAGAAACCCTGTCTCGAAAAACCAAAAACAAATAAAATAAATAAATAAGTGTTTTACTCAAAAGGACACACACACACACACAAAGTACAGAAGATGGTGACAGACTTGGAGTTTGAGGTCATTGAACTCCCACACTCCTTCCATAGCAAAATGATGGAAATATATACCTTTTTTTTTTGTTTATATGATTTTTTAAAAAAATTCTTTCAAAAGTTTCACTATGAAGCCAAAGCTGGCCTGGAACTCACTATTATAACACAAGGTTATATATAACCCAGGTTCTTCTTACCTCCATCTCTCAACTGATTAAATTTTACATGTGTCCCTGTGGCCCAGTTCACACACTCAGCTTCTAAACAGGAGGCCACCTGAAGTGAACTCTCAGCCTTGCCTCCTCAGAGAGGTCTAACTCCGGACTGTCCCACCCAAGGATCCTCTGCAAATGGCATTTTCAAGGACAGGCTGCCTGTGTTCTGATTCTCCTCTGTGTTCACACACTCCATCCAGCCATTATGGCATCCTGACTTGAGGAATCTTTCCCTGATGCCCAGTCATAACAAGTAACTGAGTAACTGAGGCCGGCCTCAGTTACTCCCCAGGAGCAAGAGCATGAGGGGATTGACTCTGAGGTCCAGGGAGACACTGCCTGGGTTGGAATTCTGGCTCACTGACATAGAAGGTTCCAGAAACTCTCTTCCTGAGTTTCCTGTACTGCCCTGAGACCTGTTCCTATTTGTTCTTATGGAAATGCCATAAAGAAAGCAGGACAGATAGACAGCCTCCACCAGTCTCTGAAGATGGAGATCAAAATCATCCAGAGACTTGCAGTAGCCTAGTTTCTCCCCAGGCTTTGCCAAGAAGCCGAGGGCTTAGAGGAAAGCAAACAGGAGGGACAGCTTCTGGCTGTAACTCAAAACCTCCAGTTCATTAAACAAGGACAGGGATGTGAAAGCAGCTCACACTTATTCCTCTTCTCAGCAACTCGCTCTTTTCCAGGAAAGAGAAAGAGAAAGAGAAAGCTACCATCACCAATAGAGGATCACATTACTGGTCACCAGGAGGGGTGACAGAGAGGGCTCCCTGTGGCCAGAGGGTTACATTGCACAAACCTCTGGGCAATAGTGAGCCTGCAAGTAAGCAGAAGTTGTGTTCAGGGCCCTGGAAAGTGCCTGTGTGAACCTCCTCATTGCTCCCTGCCCAGCCTGTCTCCCTCCACAGTGAGAATGAAACAGGCTCAGTTCTGCTTGCATACACACCCCTGCTCCTCTTGACTCAGTGAGAACTGGCCAGTAGGTACAGAAAAGTAGCAAAGGAAATGACAGCTCTGTCCCGGCCCTCTGAAAGCAGCATGGCTCCTCCTGTCTGCCCCCTTTGTCACTGGCCTGTGGCTGGCTGCTAGAACACACGTCCGCTTTTCTTCATGAAAACATCACACGGGGGTCAGTGCTTCTGTGCCAGGGTCCAAGTCTCCAATCCCTGCTTTTGCTCAGGTGTCCAACTCTACTAAACTAACTCCTGGATCCTAGGAAAATAAAATATGGCCGCTCTCAGCTCAGACCTTCTTCCCTCTCAAATACCAGCTGCAAGGATGCAAGTCTAATTAGTGTCCCACTCCCTGGTGCTCTGACATTCTCTCTTATGAGGACAGTGAGGTGGGGGTGATCAAGTGAGCCAGTAAACAAGGAAGACATTACACAGAACAAGGTTGCAGCCCAAGTCTCCAAGCACCTGAGGGGCCAGAGTTTGTGAGCCTGAAGGTTAACAGTGCCCAGGTGGTGTCCACATAAAGAAGTAGCAGGTTCAGCACAGGAAGCTCTACCCTGGGCTGGCTGTTAAGGTCCCTATGCAGACTTGGCAAACGCCCACCTCATCTCCCCATCCCCCACCATGCTCGTGTCAAACTCAGGTCAGCACAGCCATGCTCTGCCCCCTCTCTGAAGAACACTATATAGCCTGCCCAGCCTAATCTTTCAAAACAGCTGTTTCTGGGAATAGAAATCGAAACCTATTCTCACTGAAGTCCCCTCCCAGTCCTGGCCTCGGGCAAACAAAACTCAGATCTAGCAAGCTCAGGGCAAAAAGCAAGGTTTGTGGAGCGAGAGACCAGAGGCAGAAAGACTGTCCACGATTTCAGCCAGCTCCTACCCCTTCCTGACTGGTCTCTCAGAAGGACTCCAGACCTCTGCATCATCTCTGAACATCCCGGGTCTGGATTTCAGTTCTAGATCTCTCCATAGAGAACTTCTGCTGGAGGACAGCAACGTTTTTCTAGGAAGAAGTGACTTTCCAGGCTGCTAACAAACCAGATCCCACATAACCCTCCTCCGGAGCCAGTAAGTAAAAGCCTCTTCAGAGCTGCTTGCCCACCCCCAGTCTCCCTAAACTTCTGTCCTTGTGACATGAAAAGTAGAACCAGGTCATGAGACCTTGGGGTCTGGCCGGTTTTGCTCAGCACGGCAGGACCTCTCCCTGACTGACTTCAGTACCACACAGCACTGCAATTATCTCTGCTGCTCGAATCCATCCGAGCCACCAGCACGGAGGCAAATGTCTAGTTCACCTGCGTATTCCTGGCCCGTGGGTCTTCTAATGATGGCTAAATTTCAAGAAAGAAGGCAGAGAGGGCCAACCCATCTTCTCTTTGAATCTAAGATAGATAGCACCTCTTCATCTCTCCACAAGAATAAATTCCCGAGATCAGAATGGACCACAGGCAGTATCTAAGATACATGAAAAATATGAAGAAAACAAAAAATTGGTTCTTGTCTGGACCTCAGGGTGGGTTTCGAGTATAAGGTATCTTAGTGACCTTTTTGTCTGACTCCATCCAAATGTTTTACTTCCATTGGAGAAAGTTGTAGGTAGAGTTTTCCTGCCTGGCCCACAGTCAGGGCAAATCTCTATCACCTGCCAGTCCCACAGCCGTCAGACCCGACCAAGTAAACACAGAGACTTATATTGGTTACAAACTGTATGGCCGTGGCAGGCTTCTTGCTAACTGTTCTTTCAGCTTAAATTAATCCATTTTTATAAATCTATACCTTGCCACATGGCTCGTGGCTTACCGGCATCTTCACATGCTGTTTCTCATCTTGGCGGCTGGCAGTGTCTCTCTGACTCAGCCTTCCACCTCCCAGCTTTATTCTCCTCCTTGTCCCGCCTACACTTCCTGCCTAGCCAATGGCCAATCAGTGTTTTAATTATTGATTAATCAGCAACACATTTGCCATACAGAACATCCCACAGCACTTCCCCCATTTTTTTTTTCAAAAAGGAAGGTTTTAACCTTAACAAAGTAAAATTACATATAATTTGGGAATTTGGGCGTAGCTTCTCTTACTACTTCCTGCTGGAGGGGGGCGCTGTATCTTATGGGGAAACAAAGAAAATTTTAGGATTATGGAATAGTCCATGAGGCTGTATCGTCTGAGCCAGTTGCCTTCAAACCGTTCTGGATGTTGGATCATCTGGGCCATGGTGTCATCGGAGACTTTTCAGGGGGTCTTGGCTGGTCAAACCTGATGTGTCTTAATCTTGAACAAATCCATAGCCTCTGGCTTTCTGTGGGAACAAAAGCAGAGTCTCCTTTCCAAAGTAACATATCCTTATATTCAAATTTTGAAGTCAAGGTACCTTTAAAATATACATTTTGGCATAACTCAACAGCTTTTACAATCAAATGTTTTTCTGCAGTTACAAGTCCCAAAGACAACACAATGCAGATTCTCTGTGTAATATCCATTTTTACATGGCTTATATTTTATACTACCTTTACTGTCTCTTTAAAGACTTTATTTTTTAAAACTATGTATTTGTTTCTATAACTCTATATATCACCTTTTTTGTCTCTTTTAAGCCTCCGTATATTTTACACATATTGTAAACTATTACATCTGAATCTGTCTTATTGTGAATCTATTGCCTTAAACTGCAGCAGCTGCAGCTGCTGGCTCCACCCACCTTAGCTTCCCAACGTGGCGTTTTCCACCAGCTCTGGGAGCTATCGTGGGTCTCTATGCTTTTATCCAAGCAGCGTATAGCCCAGAAACCTCTTTGTTTTGTACCTGCAAAGGCTAAATCCACCACGCAGCTTAATGTGCCACTTGCAGAGGACTCATTCCCGCCAGACTGCAGGTTGAGCGCACATGCTAGGAACCCACCAGTAGCTCAAACTGGCAGCTGCCGCTCATTTGAGAGAGACGATTAGGAAGCTGTTTTTAGCTCCGTTTTAGAATCTTTTCTCAGGTTTTAGGTGGAAACTCTTGCCACCACGTTGGACGCCATTTGTAGGTAGAGTTTTCCTGCCTGGCCCACAGTCAGGGCAAATCTCTATCACCTGCCAGTCCCACAGCCGTCAGACCCGACCAAGTAAACACAGAGACTTATATTGGTTACAAACTGTATGGCCGTGGCAGGCTTCTTGCTAACTGTTCTTTCAGCTTAAATTAATCCATTTTTATAAATCTATACCTTGCCACATGGCTCGTGGCTTACCGGCATCTTCACATGCTGTTTCTCATCTTGGCGGCTGGCAGTATCTCTCTGACTCAGCCTTCCACCTCCCAGCTTTATTCTCCTCCTTGTCCCGCCTACACTTCCTGCCTAGCCAATGGCCAATCAGTGTTTTAATTATTGATTAATCAGCAACACATTTGCCATACAGAACATCCCACAGCAGAAAGTGGCTCTGTTTAAGGTACCAACTCATTAACTAATCTACAAACTAACTAACTTTTCAAACACCATCTCCCCAGAGCATGCTGGGCTCCATATTGTCCCCATTCACCTTGAGGAAGTTTATCACACTTTCCAGAGATAAATCAACATCTTGATTTTTCTCTCAGTCTTTCCTACTGGTGATCAAATAAGGAATAAATGAGGGTTTTAGCACACACAAGGATATTAGTTCACAAAAATCCTTGATTTTAGGTTCATTACTAGTCTAGTCTGGTTCCCACATTCCCATGCATCTTTCTGATGGAGATTCATAATAACTGTGTGATATGTGAACTACATAGAGCCCCACACAGAAAAAAAATCCACTTATAAATGAGCTGCATTTTGCATCAGGTAAGCCATGAAATTTCTTTAGTGGGTTATAATAAGCATGTGTTCAAGTTAATTAATTGGAGTAGAAAATAGCAAAACTCAGTTCAATGAACTAAATGGAATAAAGTATGGCCAGAGTGGATTGTGTGGTACCTACCACCTTTCATAAAGCTATGGGCAAGTGTGTGTGAGCATACTCTTGGTTCTGTGTGTCTGTTGGGAGACTCCAAAGACACTGCTCGCAGACTCTGATTTCCTTCCCAGGCCCAGCTCCCCTCTCTATTCGGATCTACTTGTCAAACTGCCTCCAGAAGCCCCAAGGATCTATACTCTTCCATGGGGATCTTCAACCTTATACAGAGGGGTGAAATAGGTGTATAATCTAGGCAGGAGCCTCAAAAAAAGGAAATGGGGAGGGCCATATGAATCCCCAAAAGAATTCTATGGGTTCTGTGCAAACACTGGGTCCGTGTTCTGAGCTACAGTACTGAGAGGCTATTCACGACAACTCTCCCGAGTGGCTCCACGAAGAACTTGCAGCTTCACAGTTACCCACGACCTTCCCCAGTCTGCTTGTGATACACGGACTGCAGCAGGATACAACCCTTTGAGAGTTACAGGATCCTGTGTGCAGCCGTGACCTGCACCATTTCCCACAGGAGCCAGTACAAGGTGTTCAGGTGTGGGAAGTCCCCACCTTCAGTCACAGTCACATAAATAGTTCTGAGAAAAGCATGGTTTTTGCTCATCTTCTACCCTGGTGTGTAGAACTCACTTGGTAAAGTAAAACAGACACAGAACTAGACCTTGACCAATGACAGGCAAGAGGGGAGTTGCCTTGAGGACAAGACACTACTAAATGTCACACAGCTTTTCTCTGTCCCCCATCTCCACACACCAGTGCAGAATGCTCTCTCTCCTGGACCTTGTCCTGTTTCATTCCCCTGGCTTCCAGCCAACTTTGCCTCAGAACAGATAAGTCCGCCATCGTATCTACATACCCAGCTCAGGACACCTTGACACTGAAGCAGGAAGCATCACCCTGGCTGATCCATATCCTCTCAGGTCTGACACAGGAACTGCTGGAGGAGGACTCTGAATAGTCTCTACAGTCACTGCCTTGAAGGGCTTTTGGCCCCTATGCAGGTGTGACATGTGACAGCAACCTTTCCCATAGTCTCCCTCCCACTGAACTCTGGACATCTTGATGATCATTTGATGAAGCATCTTGTTCTCTTGGTGAGTTTAACCCCAAAAACAAGTTCTGAGTAGTTGGAGACACTGGGGGAATTTCCTTTAGCATGGCAACTCAGTTTTAGGGTGCACATAAAAGAGGACAGAACACATTGGTTTCCAAAATTGTAAACTGTGTGTCCATGTAAGGTGTAAATGACAATTGTGACAGTGAGTAGACCAGGGTTCCCAAGGGAAGCCCCTCAGCATGCATTAAATCCTCTATTAAGAAGGATTGTCTTCACTTTACCGACAGAAACATAGAGTCACATTCCAGGGATCAACCTTTGGATTCCTTACACACTCTGTGTGTAACTCAAGACAGGTTCTTAGCCATGGTGGTATACCCCTGTAATCCCAGCACTAGAGAGACTGAGACAGGAGGATCATAAATTTGAGGTCAGCCTGGGCTACAAAGAAAGACCCTGTCTCAAAAAAAAAAAAAAAAAAGACTATTTATTCATAATTCTCTATTTCTTTACCCACGATCAACAATAATGAATACCACTTATCTAATAGGATTTGAGGACTGTTAAGTGAGATAAGGCATTCAAAGGACCCAACACAGACTCACAGACACAGGACCTTCTTGCTGTGTGGTTAAAGTCGAAGAGTGGAGGCAGAACCCGAGGAACGGCTTCCTCAGCCTCACCAAGAGAGCTGAGAGGTGTACAGAGAGCGTCAGACGGATCTTGTCATGAAACCATCACACAAGTCCTGGGAGGTGGGTAGCATGACTTTCTGGTGCCAGAGCAGGAAACTGGAGTTCCAGGAGTGTGTCCATGTTACAAAGAGCTGAGCACCTCAAACAGGGAATGGTCCCTTGGCCCATTTCCTTCTGTAGAGGATGACGAGGCTGTAGGGATCAGGACTGGATTATATCAGGTGCTATCCCAGGAGAGGTGTGAGTGAAGGGGGTGCCCAAGCTCAAGGAGAGGATGGAAGATAGAAGCTGCATGGTGGGATGCACTGTGGTCAGGAATGTGTCCTACAGATGAATAGCTGGGTCTTCTAGGGAAACCTCCTCCCTCAAAGGAAGGACAAGACAGGCCTCCAGATGTTCCACTGGGTGCTCCTAATGGAACAGAAAGGCTGTATTAAAAAAAAGCAGGGGAGGCCCCGGATTTTAGAACTGTTTTAATTTATTGCATTGTGTGTGTGTGTGTGTGTGTGTGTGTGTGTGTGTGTGTGTACATATGCTCAAACATGTATGTGGGAGTGTTCGGAGGACAACTTTCAGGAGTTGGTTCTCTCCACCCTGTGGGGTCCGGGGTTTGAACTCAGATCATCAGGTTCAGCAGCAAGTGCCCTTGGTTACTGAGCCATCTCTCTAGGCCTGGGTGATGGAATGTTTTTATTTATATTCTTGAACAAGAAGAAAGCTGAGTGTTAAGAGCGGATAGCATAGCAATCGCTCATGATAGGGGGACTCTTGGAGTCCATCAGTAAGGAGCAGTTGGTGTGTTGTAAGCTTGTGTAGAATCCACTTGGTGATCCCAACCAATTCTTTTCTCAGTCCTGAGGACCAGCCCACTCATGCTTTAATTTCGTTGCAAGCAATCAGCCAACAAGAAAAAATCTACTTTCACACACCAGCCTGAGTACCTCCGATAATAATAACACTATCAACAGTTATGCGTAGAAATGTACAAACATAAGCGGTAGCCGAAACATCAGCGGCAGGCTAGTTAGAAATGAATTGTTTTGATTCATCTGTGGAAGTCGATGGGAGATGAGCATATACTAGAAAAACGTGATTCCCCAGGGGGGGGAAAAAAAAGAATGTCATTTGAAAAAGGAAAAGGCAGAGTGTGCTTTTTAGAAGAGAATAATTAAATTATACTTGACTCCGAGGGCTTGCAGGGCCTCACCAGCACGGGGCTCAGTGAGGAGAGCTGCTGCCAGCACTGTCAGTTGCCGGTCCTGCCTGCTCACGTGACTGGCCTGTGTTCCCACTGGGTGATCTGACCACCCTCTCCTGTCCTGCTTCAGGAGTACAGCCCTTCACACAACAGCTGCACAGCCCCCCTCCTGAGCACCATCCTCCCCTCTGTGAACGAGCCATCATCCCCTGAACTGATTGTACATGAAACGTCTTTGCTCCTTCCCCGGTTGTGGATCTGAACCCCCAAGGCTGTGATATGAAGTCTGTTGATTCCGATAACCCCCTATGTCTAACTCCACACCTCTTCTACCCCCACAGGCTGAGCCACTACTCCCCAACATGGCAGAGACCCCTTATGCTCCGCTGAATTCGTCCTTCGGCTTTGCCACGTCATATCAAACCACAGGCAGCGTTTTGCCTAAGGTCAGCTGGACTGTTGAAAAGGCCTTGAATGAAGGGAAACTGTTGGACGTGGTATATGGGATCAAGGAGATCGTGGCAATATTGTCCCAAACCCCAGTCAACATTGCTTTGACTGGGGACTCGGGAAATGGCCTGTCATCTTTCATCAATGCACTCCGAATCATTGGCCATGAGGAAGATGACTCAGCTCCCACTGGGGTGGTAAGGACCACCCAGACACCAGCTGGGTACTCTTCACCCCACTTTCCCAATGTGGTACTGTGGGACCTGCCTGGTTTGGGGGCCACAGCCCAAACCATAGAGAACTATAGTGAAGAGATGAAATTCAACCTATATGACTTATTTATCATCATCGCCTCTGAGCAGTTCAGCTCAAATCATGTCAATCTTGCCAAAGCCATCCAGAGGATGGGGAAGAGGTTCTATATTGTCTGGACCAAGCTGGACAGGGACCTCAGCCAGTGTGTACTTTCAGAGATCCGGCTCCTACAGAGTATCCAGGAGAATATCCAGCAGAGTCTACAGAAGGAGAGGGTGAATATACCCCCCATATTCCTGGTATCCAATCTAGACCCTTTACTACATGACTTCCCAAAGCTGAGGGACATGCTGCATAAAGACCTCTCTAACATCAGGTGCTGTGGGCCCTTAAACGCTCTTTCTGGCACCTGTGAGAAGATCATTGATGATAAAGTGGCTTGCCTGAAGGAGAGAATAGACAACGGATGCTGGGGGAATTCTCTTTGTGTAAGGGATAATGATGACATGGAGGAGTGTCTGAAAGCGTTCCGACTAGAATTTGGTGTAGATGATGAATCACTTCAACAGGTAGCCCAGAGTATGGGGACAGTAGTCCAAGAGTACAAGGTCGACATGAAGTCCCAAACCCTGTACACTGTCCGCAGAGGGGACTGGAAACTGAGACTGATGACTTGTGTAATCATGAATGCATTATTCCGAGGTCTTAAACGTCTCCACCGATGCTTCTTTTGTTGCATCCCCTGTTTCAGACACATGAAACTCAAACGCATGCTTCTGTTAGTTTCCCAGGACACCAAGACCATCGTGAAGAAAACCCTGAAAGACATCATCAGCTCTCCTCAAATCTAGTGTAGGGGGTGGTCTGTCACCCTTCTCACATGGAAGCCAGACTGCCTTGGGTCTGGATCTCACCTGGATCCATCCCTACTTCTCTTCTAGAAATCAAGCGATATAACACTTTCTCTAAGGGTTCTAGATCCTTTGAGAGGAGTTAAAAGTCACTCATTTCACTTGTCTGGATTCTAATGCACCGTTCCACTGAGGGACAGGGACAAATTGTTTTAAAAAAAATTGTTGATCATGATTCTTAGATTTGGAATATAGAAAATTTGTTTTCAGTTGTTAAGTGTGATGTATATCTAAATCAGTTTTCCTCTAAAACAGTAAAGTCAGATCTTCTTCATTAGCACCTTTTTATTCTCACTCTCCTTCCTTTCCCTGGATACCCCGTTAAGGACTCATTCGGTACAGAGGAACACGTAGATGGAGACTATGGTAGTCATTGTTCTCTGGATTTTGTTCAGTACTGGGGAAAGGACTCAGACAGCGTTTGTAATGCAAACTGCTCACCTGTCACACATTCACTGACAGGTACCTAAAAAGAGTATCTTAAGAGGGAACTCAGAGCCCGGCAGCGGTGGCACACGCCTTTAATCCCAGCACTTGGGAGGCAGAGCCAGGCGGATCTCTGTGAGTTCGAGGCCAGCCTGGGCTACCAAGTGAGTTCCAGGAAAGGCGCAAAGCTACACAGAGAAACCCTGTCTCGAAAAAATAAATAAATAAATAAATAAATAAATAAATCTTGAAGCCGAAGCCAGGCCGTGGTGGCACATAACTTTAATCTCAGCACTCAAGAGGCAGAGGTAGGAGGATCTCTGTGAGTTCGAGGCCAGCCTGGTCTAAAAAGCAAGTTCTAGGACAGCCAGGGCTACGCAGAGAAACCTTGTCTTGAAAAACCTAAATAAATAAGTAAATAAAACCTTGAAGTGTTCCCAGTTTCAGAAGTGAAAAGCTAGTGTGGCCTGTAAGGTTAGCCTCTGGTGAGGGCCCCCTCATGGATAGGATTAGAATGGCAGGTGCAGGGTCACGTGTAAAAAGGCTCTTGTAGGAAACAGGAAGCCAGGCAGCTTTAAGGACTAGTCTCTCCCGTTTTGTAACAACTAACTCTCTTGGGGAAATAATTCAGTCTGAGAGAACACCGTTAGTCTCTTTCGAGGACAATGACCCCAGGACATAATTACTTTCCACCAGGCACCTCTTCTAAAGGTTCCACCATTTGCATACCACCACAGTGGAAACCAACCATCAGCACACGAAGCATCAGGAGACGTAAAACATGCCTAGCCCATAGCAGGCCGACAGAGTGGTAGATTATTGGCCTGTGACAATAATAACCAGCAATATGAAAGCTGTGACTTAGGAAGAGGGAAGTCACATGGTCCCAGGTCCTTGGAGGGAAGAACGGGAAGTCTAAACCCTGGCCTCACTGCCCTTACTTCCTGCCTATGCTGGGCACTGGCCAAATCCCAACAGCCTCTGGGACTTTGGCCGGGATGGGGGGTGGGGTGAGAGTTAGGATGGGTGGGAGGGTAGGTGGGAGGTGGGGTGATCTTTGACATTGTGATCTTCAAATGTGATGGGCTGAGTTCATGGCTATCCTGGAATGCAGGAAGCCCGGGAGCTGCTACATGGACCTGCCTGTAAGGGTGAGAAGCCTGAAGCATTCCCAGTTTTCACTTCCACTCTATCCTTGTTTGGATAATAGTTTCATGTTCATCTTGCAAGTTTCATTTTCCCGCTATAGTTCCTGACCGGGCAACATCCTTTTAGTGCAGTGGATCCCTGGGAACCGTTGGTGTGGCTCTCCTCTCATTTCTCAGCACATCTGAGCTGGCACTCCGGCTCCCAGCAACAGGTTTTCTGGCATCTCTCAGGGGGCAGAGTCGCCTTGTCCTTTTGTGTCTTTGTTCGTTTCTTTATCGCAAAGACTCTTCCTTTTCCTTTTATCCAGCACATGCAGATACATCATTTGCTCTGTGAAGGTCTTTTGAGGTAACCCAGATGGAATGAGCTGAGAACCTGGAAAACAAAGAGAGAGCCAAGAACATTGGGAGGTGGGAGGAGCCAGAAAGAAAGTCGGCTGGGAGGTGGGAGGAGCCAGAAAGAAAGTCGGCTGTAACTTTAACACATGTGTTCTCTGATACCAAATCCAGGCAAAAGTGCAATGGGGAATTCCTGTTTGGGGCAGAGAAAAGGCGCTGAGTGCAGAAAGGAAGTGCTTCCGGGAACAAACAGCAGTAAACACAGAGGCCTGGAGGGAGAAAAGGCTTTGCCTTCTGTTAGAGGCAAGGCTGACCACAGGGTTGGAGATGAAAGGGAGGTGGCCAGACGGCAGTGAGGCGCTGAGGAAGTCCTCAGCCTTGTTTCTTAGCCGGATGTGGAGTCATCAAAAGGTTCTGATTAAGAACCAGAGAAACTCCAGGTTCTGTCTGCTATAGAAACAGTCCTCTCTGTTTGCCTTGGTCTAGTCCAGTACCTTAAAACAAAACTGTCCGCCGGGGCAGTGGTGGTGCACGCCTTTAATCCCAGCACTCGGGAGGCAGAGGCAGGTGGATCTCTGTGAGTTCGAGGCCAGCCTGGTCTACAGAGCGAGATCCAGAACAGGCACCAAAACTACACAGAGAAACCCTGTCTCAAAAAAAAAAAAACAAACAAACAACAAAAAATTGTCCCAAAAGATCCAGTCTGTAAAATCTAGACTGTAGGAAGCATAATGGGACAATCAGATTTGTATTTAACTTTCAAGAAAGAAAAAAAGTTAGTTACTTTTCTTTTTCTTTCTTTCTTTGCTTGTTTCGTTTTTCAAGACAGGGTCTCACTATGTAGACTTACCTGTCCTGCAACATGATGTGTAGACCAGGCTGGTCTCAAACTCACAGAGATCTGCCTGCCTCTGCCTCCCTGGTGCTGGAATTAAAGGTTCACCACCATGCCTGGCCCTTTAGTACCTCTTCTATTGCTGTGACAAAACACCTTAGAGAAGAAGGCGTTTACATGAGCTTACGGTTTCAGAGGATTGCAGTCCATGACGCAGAGCAAAGGCATGGTGGCAGGAACAGCAGAGCACTCATGCATCTTGATCTTCAAGCAGGAGGCAGAGAGCTAACTGGGAAGGTTTAGGTTTTTGAAACTTCAAAGTCTGTCCCCAGTGACACACCTCCTCCAACAAGGCCACACTTCCTAAGCCTTCCCGAACAGTTCCACCAACTGGGGACCAAATATTCAAACATATGAGAATGTGAGGGACATTCTCATTCAACACCACAGCTGTTCATAAAGAGACGTTAAGATACAAATGGACTGTGCTGGGTAAGACACTTCATTCCTGATCTGCACAGATAAGTTAAAAAAAAAAAAAAACTTACACTGAGCATGGTGGTATATGCCTTTAATCCTGGCACTTGAGAGGTAGAGGCAGGAAGTTTCCTGTGAGTCTGAGGCCAGCCTGGTCTACAGTGAGTTCCAGGACAGCCAGGGCTGTGTAGAGAGAGATTACCTCAAAAAAATCAAAATAAGCCGGGCGGTGGTGGTGTACGCCTTTAATCCCAGCACTCGGGAGGCAGAGCCAGGCGGATCTCTGTGAGTTCGAGGCCAGCCTGGTCTACAAAGCGAGTTCCAGGAAAGGCGCAAAGCTACACAGAGAAACCCTGTCTCGAAAAATCAAAAAAAAAAAAATCTAAATAAATATTTAAAAAGTAAAATTAGAAGCTGTGTGGTAGTGGTGCACA